>NW_027466477.1:1472500-2785000 GCF_050575085.1 Anarhichas minor
CTATACATTTATTACACAGGTGTTATGTCGAAGTCTGTTCCCATGTTGAATAGTGTTTTCCTCCTGTTTAGGAAACACGTGTCAACATATTAAACCAGATGGTTATGGTGCATTCAGGTGCTCCGCGGATGTTCCCCTATTCACGAGCTTGGGACGTCGTTATTCTGACTTCGGTGTGTTCATAAGCTTTAAAGTGGAACCATGGACGTTAATAGCTGTTTATAGTATTTTTAAAAAAAAAGTATATATCAAATATAGCTTTACCTGACGTGATATCTGGGTACTCAATCGGGAGGTAATTGTTCCAACACTACTTGAACGCACCCCTTAATTGACTCCTTTCATTTTGCCAATCACGAGTCTCACCTGTCTCGAGTCCGTTCAGAGCCTCCTTCCGTCTTTCTGAGGAGCAGCTCGAGGGAGTTTCAGTGTTGACTGAAGTTGTTGTTTTTGGGATCACGATGCCTCGTGCGCAGTTGACTTACTCTGCCGTCTTCGACCGTCCCCTGACAGAAGATGTGGAGGAACTACTGGCTCGTTTCCAGCAGACCGACTCCATCAGGTTCGAGGACTTCTCATCCATCTGGAGGGAGATGAGCTTCTCGGATGTGTTCAGGGGCATCCTGAGCGTCGGAGAAATGAAGAGGTTCTGCAGAGTGGCGCTGGCCACAGCCGTGAAGTTCTTCATGCCTCCGTACAGCTACCAGATCCGAGTGGGAGGCTTGTATTTGATGTTTGGTTTGTACCACACGCAACTTGCCAGTCCGCATGTGAAGATCAGACTGGCTCTGAGGGACTGGGCTGTAGTCCAAAAGTTCCTCAAGGACTCTGCGGATTCTGGGCACCAAGATGTTTTCTACATTTTCCAAAAGCTCGTTGCCACCAAAGCCATCCACTACGTCGCCATGCCACACTTCCTCAGCTTCCAGAAGCAGATGAAACCGAAGAGGGAGAACGTGTGCGCCGGGTTTCTCGGGAGGACCACGGCCGTCCAAGAGCTCTCCTCCGCAGACGTCCTGGAGGAGATGACCAACATCCAGAGCCAGTATGAGGAGCTGAAGGAGGCCACGGTGGAGGTCAGCCGCGAGGTGACCATGACCCATCGGGACTTATCCGCCCGCCTGAAAGACTGCATGTCGGAGTTCATCGCTTGGCAGCAGAGGACCTTCTCACAGGATAACAAGAACTCCGACGACAACGAGAAGGACCCGACCGAGGGGGAGTGCAGCAGCAGCAGGGCCCGGCTCCTGTCCTCCATCAAGCAGAAGAGCTACAGCAACTTCCAGGAGGCGTCAAAGTCCAGGAGGCATCGACAGGCCAAGACGGCGGAGTCCTCCAGCTCCGGGGCCGAGCGGGTCCAGGAGGCCTCGACTCTGCAGAGGAGGAGGCCTCCGTCGCTGAGGGCTCGGACCCGAAAGAGTCTCGGGGTGACGCGGGAGGAGTGCAAGCTCCAGGCCTGGCTCCTGAGTGTTCCTGAGAAGCAGGAGAGGTCGCCGGTGAGGAGGTACAACTAGACGGGAGCGTCTGTCAACCCGTGATGGGAAGAGAGGACTTCAAGACACACAAAGAAGTTTGTTTTTCTTTTTTGTGCTCCTCCAGGTTCAATGAAAACCTTTACGTTTGATTAACACTTTGTTCTGTTGGTTTTCTCTCATCGTGCATCAGTTGTTTGACTGGAATCCTTTAATTTGTTAATAAATGTATTTTATAATTTACTCACCTTTCTTGTTTTCACTCCTGCTTCTTTAAAAATCTGTTGTCATGTGACTCGGATGGTATTTACAGAGATCCATCCTTTTCACTGCAAACACCAACCGACACCATTGTTTTTTTTTACCATATTTATGATTTACTTGCTGTGTTAAATCATCGATGTACAGTTTTAGAAACCAGTTGTGTGGAAAAAAAAAACATGAAAATCCAGAGTATTTCTACTTGAGTAAAACATCTAAGTACTTCCATTACTGGTTGTCAGTTTTTTTTTTAGGAAGTATTCACAAGAAGATCAAAAATTACAGTATCATCAGCTAAATGTACTTAAAGCATCAAAAGTAAAAGTACTCTGTCAAAGAAGGGCTTATTTGATGGTGTTTTATTTTATATGCATCATTGGTTCAAATCAAAATGTGCTCGTTTGAAAATGCTTTAAACGAAGAAGAGTGAGTGAAACATATTAAAATAGTTCATTATATACTTGAAATAACTTAAATTTGGTCTCTTTTTTTTTTTCTTTTTTTTTTTTAAACAAACTAAGGATTAGGCTAGGACTGTTAGTCAATGAGATGATTTTTGCACTGAAAAATGCGTCATACTTTAAAAAATGTCGTGTTTTGGAAATAAAATCTTAGTATGCAAAATAACTTCAGGTGTCAAGTAGATGTAAAAAGTAGAAGAAAATGAAATACTCGAGTAATACCTCAATATTTTAGGCTACTTAAGCACAGTGATTGTGTAAATGTACTTAGTCACTTGGTTATAATTGCTTTATTCGTCCTTTTTGGTATAAATAAGCCAAGAGTTTACATTTTGTAACACTGTATCTGGAAAACATTGTCTGAGCAATGGCGCCCTCAAGCGGCGAGATTGTAACACTGCATCAACAAAACACAGCGGCGCACATCGTCCCGGAAGTCGCGTTTGAAGGAGTTCCTGCTCAGCTTCCTGTCCGTTGGTTAATCCACTTGTTGTGGAGCAGAGGACGAAGAGGCGAACACAACAAAAAAGCTTCACTGAAAGTTCAACAATGGCGGGAAAGGACGGATAAAAAGCGGCGGTTTGAGCACCATGTTCGGTCTGAGAGAAGCCGGAGTCCTCGGCGCCTCCGTGGCTCTCGCGGGTGGAGTCGCCTATTTTATCTGGAACTACTCGTCGTCCTCCTCCGGGGAGAAGAAGCCTCGGACACGGCCGAGAAAAGAAGGTAAAAGGGCCGGAGAGGCAAAGGAAGAGGAGAGAGGAGGAGAAGCTCCAAATGAACCAACGGTTGCTGCTGAACCCAAGACAAAATTGGAGGTAAAACACGATGACACACCTTCCGGTAAAACCTGTTGGTGTAGTAAAAAGTACTTTAAAGATTACATTTTTATATATCTGACATCTAGCTGTTCTTACATGGACACAGGCAAGATAGAACTGAACACATTTGACTGCTTTTCACTTAAATAAAGGGTTAGTTTTACTATGAAAACTTGAGGGAAAACAGACCAGAAAACAGAAGCTGTGGAATATTTTAGGTTTCCTTTTAAAACATCCAGAGTTTATAAACTACTACAACCAGCTAGATACCTTTTATATTGTTTGGGATACAACAGTAACAGTTAAACTCAAGTTATCTGGGGAGTTGCTGTGAATTCTGGGAAATGTAGGATCACACGAACAAAACAATTAGTGAAATAACTTTTTAGAGCGACAGAAAGTTAATCAGCATTTTTTGTTTAAATCAGTTAAAAGTTTGAATTAATTTGCACAAGTTCATGGCTCTTAAATGTGAATAGTATTATTAGTTTTCTAATGACTTGTCTTCTTGGGAGATTGTGACATTTATGACCATTTTATAGACCAAAATACCCCAAACATCAAAGAAAGCAAACAATTCTTTTATCGATCATGAAGATAAAAGGGGTTTTGTAGAAATGCATGACGGTGTATCTTTATGGTATCCGTACATAAACTCATGTATCAAACACTTCATCTGACGTGCTCTGCTCTCTGTGTGTGCTGCAGTCTAAGCCCGTGGAGTCCACGGGGACCCAGGTGCTGGTTCTGGGTCTGAATGGATCCGGTAAGACCAGCCTGCTGAACTGTTTGTCCACCGGGTGTCTGGAGCAGGACACACAGCCTACGAATGGCTTCAACGCCGTCTCCATCCACAGGGAGGACCTGCACATTGAGTTCCTAGAGAGTAAGTCTGATTTCAAAAGACACACTTTAAGTCGGTCTTGAGTTGGTAGTCACAGTCGCCTGTCTGTCTGTCAGTTGGAGGTAAAGAGGAGCTCCGGCCGTACTGGGAGAAGTACATGTCCAGGGCGCTGCTGCTGGTGTTCGTGGTCGACTCCTCCGACCCGAAGCTCTTCCCCGTCGCTAAGAAGCATTTACATGAGCTGCTGGCCTCCGAGCCCCGCCTGCCTCTGATGGTGCTGGCCAACAAACAGGTGAGCGTGACAGGAAACACAACACACAACATGCTGCTTCCAACAGCAGCCTGCGACAGTTTCATTAGAGACGCAATGTTCACATCGACCACAACAAATGATTATTTTCAATATCGATTAATGTACCGATTATTATTTAGAGATATATATATATATATATATATAGTTTTGTTTCTGTGAAGTAACTTATCAAAATATATTAAATATTTAGTATGAAAACCAACAAATATCCTTTTGTTAACGCAACTGTCAGAGAATATTTCATAACAATAGTATTTATATTTTTGTCCGTCAGATCTTATAGCTACAGATGTTTTAACATAAATTCAACATCGTTGTAATTCTGCCTTTTAATTCAACAGAAGATGATCTAAATCTCTAGGTTTCAGACAAAAATCATCCGTTTTTTATGAGTCAAAGTCTTAAAATTTGAAAGAAAAGATCATTAAAATCATCTTTAAATACTTAAAGATACTTAAAGACTTTAAACCCAGAGCAGGTATCCTCTGATGTGTCTTAATAATAAGAAGTGGATGATTCAAATGTTTGACTCGTGTTTCCAGGACCTTCCAGGAAGCTGCGGCATCACGGACCTCCACGCCGCCCTGTCTCTGTCCGAGGTCGGAGAGCGCCGCTTGTTCCTCATCGGCACCTACGTGAAGAGGGGCGAGAAGGAGCTCGGCTCCGGCGTCCAGGACGCCCGGGACCTGATCATCCAGATGGTTTGTGACGGCAGATGAGACACTCCCTCTGTCCGGTGTGATAGCATCCAGCAGGTTCTCTCTTAAATGTTTTAGCTCGGCTGAAGCTCCTATTTATTCATGAGAAGATTTAAATTGATTTGTCGTTCTGCTTTAGTAGAGTTTGGATTATTCAAACTTCCAGATTCTGGATTTGAAAGTGTAAAACTTCACTGACTTTGAATTTGTTGCTCCATCGTTACCAAAAGTAAATGAGTGATTTTGTGATTTTAAGCTGAGGGCCGACAGGTGTTCAAATATCATCTTCACCAAAGAGTTATTTTCAGAGTCTCGTCAGCAGAGACGTGAGTGTTTCACATTAAAAGACTCCCGGTGGGTTTAGATTCACGCAGGACCTCACCAGCGATGAGCTAACAGGCTGTTAGCATCATATAGGTCGTTTTTCACGTACCGTTGCACGTAACCGGCAGTTATCATGATGTTTGTCACGTGATCCACAGAATATTTAAAACCTCGACAGTAAGACCTAAAGCTGTACTGGACAAAGTTTAATACAAAGTACAAAAATGAATCCCCCATCCCTTCTGATAAATATTAAAACATGAGGCTCGCTGTGTTCAGCTCAGTGATGGTACGTGTCAGGATTTCTGGGTATTTAAATTTAAATGTCTTAAAACTGTTACCTCTGTCTGCCATGTGGGGGCGCCAACATGCAAACCTAACTATCACAGCTTTAAGAAGCAGTTGAGCTTTCTCATGCGTAGTTAACATGTAAACTAAAATATATATATATATATATATATATAAAAAGCTTAACTTCAACAGGAACACGGCAGCTATTTAATGCCTGAATAAAACAGTTGAATGAAGCCGGTGAAGTGGAAACTGAGGGCTGTTTTCTGTAAAGATCAGCTGTTTTATCGCCTTTTTATTTTTGAATAATCAGATATCTAGTCACCGAACTTACGAACTTTAACACTACCAAATCATTGTGTGTAATTGTTGGATTAGCTTTAAAACATTCTTGCTTTTATTATCTCTTTTCCAGATGTCTTTGTGTGTTTGTTGCTGTTGAGAGAGATGCTGCCTGGTTCTTGTTATTTCGTCTTAAAGCTGTTTTATTTGGTGAAATCTGCTTAATGAATCACGTCTGTTAACTCTGGGATGAAGGGGAACTACGTTGTTGTTGTGTGCAAAGCCTTCATGTGTTACATTTGTCTCGGAGTGTTTTTCTAATACCAGAACATGTCCAATATACAGTATTGATCAACACTTTGATTGTCTTTGTAATGGTTTTCCACTCTCAAATAAATAGTTTGCACTAAACTGATTGGTGTGACTTTTTATTGTAGCTGTGAGAGTTGAACCCGTGACCTGCTGGACGCCCCGCGGCGCCGCATTTGTGGGTATAGAACTAATAATAGCAGCTTATCTGAGGATGGAGCCTGACTGAGGACATCGGAGCTCTTCTATATCTGGAATGTGATCCAAACACAAAGCAGCTCTCCAGAATCCACGGCCACGCTTCACCGCTCACCTCCACGTATCGCTTTCGCTCTGACGGAAGCAGTCTTGAGGCGGTGAGACGGCTTCAGTGTGCGGGCTCCAGTTTCAAGGAGTCCTCGGGTGTGATGTTGGTTGCGAAGGACTCCTGGCTTCATAGCAACAGCAGGAGGGTAGTGTGACACCGTCGGCAGGCAGCGAGGCAACGCGTCCAGCTGAGATGTCTGGAGAACCAGGTGAGTTAATCGTGTGCCTCGCGGCCTTCAAATAGTCCGAGTCTCATATGTTCTCTGATTTCTTTTTCTTGTTGATTTTTTGTGCAGGTATTGAGTCCAGATTTGGTCCATCAAACAGGTGCAGGAACAACATTCTTATTAATTCTACAAACAAAATACAACATTTTTACCAATCTTAAAGTTTGTTGAAAGAAAATATTGACTACTTTTAAACTATTTTAATTGTTGCATGTTTGTTGCATCTGTTTATTTACTTCTCATTTCTATATATTTCTATCTATATTTTTTATAATACTTTACACTTATAGTTAGCCAAAAGTAATGCATAAACAATAAATATATATATATATATATATATATATATATATATATATATATATATATATATATATATATATATATATATATATATATATATATATATATATATATATATATATATAGATAGTGCAGCTTTTTAATGTTCTAATTCCCTTGTTTTATTTAGTATCTATTTCATTCATATAATTGTTTTATGCTTTTCTTACCTCTTAGTCTTCGTGCTGCTGTAAGTTAATGTGAATTTCCTCCTAAATTGATCTTAATTTTGTCTTTATTGAATTATAATGAGTTGATAACTACCGGTCCAAAGTTTAATGTCATGCCTCTAATTCCCTTAATTTATTACATCATTCAAATAGTTGTTGAGCTTCTTTTCTTTCCTCTTGGTCTCTGTGCTCCTGTCATGTTTCTCTTTCTCTTATTTTCTTCTTTGTTGTATTTATGAGTGTCGATGTCCACTTTCTTTATTTCAGGTTCTTACTTGTTTTGGTAACACATTATTTGACCCCAGCAATTAAACATTTAATAAGCAGCATATGAACATTCAATACATGTTTTTAACGCACTATAATGTACCACAGAACACAGATATTTAGTCTTATTTATTCGGTGTAGTAATCAACAACTTGTAGTCCTCCTGGGAAGCGTCCATAACTATAAACATGATGAAAGACAAAATATAACACAGTTTAATTATAAAAAATATGTCTTCATAGAAGAAGTTATGATTGTTAAAATGACTGCACATTAATAGATACTTAAATGTCTGAAGATTGTATTACATGCTTGTAAACTGCTCATAAATAGTAAATACAGGGTGTTAAAGCGAAGTGTTGCCGATGTGATTCATGTGTTACTATGTTGATAAACCTCCTGGACAAAATCTAAAAGCCAAAAATGTCAACTTTTCTCTTTCAGTCGGTCGTTCTGTCGTGAAACAGTTCGACTCACAGATAAACGTAAACAGTTGAGTCTCTGACTTTGATCAGTGGCCACAGTGAGGTTTAGAGTTTGAAGCCAACTTCTTTAAAAGTGAACAGAGAGCAGTTTGTGAATGTCACAGCTCTGCCAGAAAGAAGAAGAAACCCTCGACACAGACGGGAAACCCACTGACTGATTGCATGTCCCCCCCCTTTGGGCCCAGAGGCTCTACGCTCGTATTTAGAGCTGATTTGTGTTTTTTGGGGGATTGTGTGTTTTCTCTGCAGAGTCTTGGAGCTCGCGCAGCACAAAACCTCAAAAACTGTTTGGGCCACGACTCCTTGGTGAGTAGCTGAGTCATACCACATTCAGTCACATATTTAAAAACGAATAACTTTTGCACAAGAGATGAATCCTCATTGTTATTATTATTTCTGGTTATTCTCAGTCTATAAACATGACTTCTGTTCCAGCTGTTACGTCATATAATAATTGCACGTTTGTTCATCGATCTGCTGTGAAATGAACTCCAAGAATTCAGGAGCCTCTGTGGTCGGCGTTTCCTTCCTCCAGCGGTTTCTTTAAACGGCATAATAGGAGGCAGATGTCTGGCACGCTTTGAATGTGCGGTTAAAACAGAAAAACAATGCGTAGATGAACGAGAGGCCACATTTGATTGAGACTATCATTCTTTCATTTGGTCATCGCTCGCTTGGAAAATATTCCTTCTGCTTCTGCGCCCAGCATTTGTCATGGCCGCGTCTCCTCATTGGAAACCTTTTCATCCTTTCATTGATCAGTGGGAAGCTGAGCTGGGGCAGCCAGGAGCCGATATGGCCCCTCTCCGCTCCAGCGCTCGGAGCCGTTCCAAGTGCAAGAATCCAATACCTAGCCAGACACAAAAGAGACTTCTCAGCAAGGGAGGACCAGCGGAGGTAACTGTAGCCCGTCTGCACCCACGGAACGTTACTGATGACTCTTGTAGAGGGAGGGAGGGGGGGGGGGGGGGTGTTTGTGTTCATCACAAGCCTTTTATGCTGCCGTCAACATATTTCAGAATATGTTTGCAAAGCTGAAGGGGGTAATGATGACTTTGGCACAGAGTTGATTCAGGAAATGCAAACTGCAAAGTGATGTTCAGGGCTGATGCCAGCTGCATCCCGATCAGAGGTGATCACTTCTGTCGAGATCAATTAGTAGACGAGAAGCCGTTGTTGTTTGTTGTTTTTCCTCCCCTCTGCCTCAGCTGTCAGATTAAAAAGTAACATCCAGTGTAATTCAATCAGAAGCCCTCACAGGAAGCACAGCGCCCAGAACAAATAACAGTAATATCCTGTAATTGAAGATGACGGCAGTCACCTGCTGGTTTGGTTTGAAGCAGGAAGAGCTGCAGAATACACACAGTTTGTATATATTGGCTTGTTTAGTTGAGTTCTTAATATATATTATGATGAATGTATTCTGTTTATTCTGATAATTACACTGCGGTTCCTCATCTAATCACATCACTCTGCTGTCTCCTCCATTTTGTTAACTTCTAATCTGATTATCTGACAGACTGTCTGGTCAAATATCTCAATAGTACTGGTGTAGTACGTCAGTGTAGGATGTATCAGTGTAGGATGTATCAGTGTAGGGTGTATCAGTGTATCAGTGTAGGGTGTATCAGTGTATCAGTGTAGGGTGTATCAGTGTATCAGTGTAGGGTGTATCAGTGTAGGGTGTATCAGTGTATCAGTGTAGGGTGTATCAGTGTATCAGTGTAGGGTGTATCAGTGTAGGGTGTATCAGTGTAGGGTGTATCAGTGTATCAGTGTAGGGTGTATCAGTGTAGGGTGTATCAGTGTAGGGTGTATCAGTGTAGGGTGTATCAGTGTAGGGTGTATCAGTGTATCAGTGTAGGGTGTATCAGTGTATCAGTGTAGGGTGTATCAGTGTATCAGTGTAGGGTGTATCAGTGTAGGGTGTATCAGTGTAGGGTGTATCAGTGTAGGGTGTATCAGTGTATCAGTGTTGGGTGTATCAGTGTAGGGTGTATCAGTGTAGGATGTATCAGTGTAGGGTGTATCAGTGTAGGGTGTATCAGTGTAGGATGTATCAGTGTATCAGTGTAGGATGTATCAGTGTAGGGTGTATCAGTGTAGGATGTATCAGTGTATCAGTGTAGGATGTATCAGTGTAGGGTGTATCAGTGTAGGATGTATCAGTGTAGGGTGTATCAGTGTATCAGTGTAGGATGTATCAGTGTATCAGTGTAGGGTGTATCAGTGTATCAGTGTAGGATGTATCAGTGTAGGGTGTATCAGTGTAGGGTGTATCAGAGTACTTAAACAATTACAATAATCGATCGTTAAAATGTTTGCAGACTCATTTTCTGTCCATCGACTTGTAGCCTTGTGTTTTTAATCATTAGGATCATTAATCAACCTTTAAAGTTATTCATTAAAGTTACTGTGAGGAACTTTAATCTGGTTTTGAAATAGTCTGTTTATTACTGATGCCTCGATATGACCTACATCAGTAAACGAGACCATCAGCAAGAGGATTCTTAAAGCTTGTCTGGCAAAATCACAGAAATCATGCAGGTTCACCAGAAACTCCTTCAGATCAGACTCCAGCAGAGACCAGCTCAGACTCAGATCCATCTTCTTTAAGTTCATCGATCTGCAGCCAGAGCTCCAACAACAACACCACGCTGCTGGAGGACCAGGCCGTATTGCTGGGCCCGCTGGAGGGAAGGGAGGCACGGGGAGAACCAGAACCAGGACTGAGAGGAGCCGACTGTCAGACCTCTGCTGCAGTAAGACGAGAGGTTTTCTAAAGAGACTCTGGTGCCGGGAAAATACTACTGCATTTGTCCACAGTAACCAAAATAACACAAAATGAAAGTTCCTCTTAGTAGCTTTAAGAAAAATATGACAAAATGTACCAGTTCCAGCTTCTCAAAGGTGAGAATGATGTGGTTTAAAGTTTACTTAAAAAAAAGGTTCAGTCATTTCCTAAAACTGAATCATTCCTTAAATCCTTATCATTGGTCTGTTTGACTACGTGTTTGCTTAAAGAGACAATGAGTCAAAATGAACATTGTCAACATATGACCATGGTTATGTGTCCACTGAGTGATTAACAAATTTAAATGTTTTTGTGGGTACAGATGATTTTCCATCAGCACTGACACTCATCCATTGTTGTGTGTGTGTGTGTGTGTGTGTGTGTGTGTGTGTGTGTGTGTGTGTGTGTGTGTGTGTGTGTGTGTGTGTGTGTGTCCCCCTCCTCCTCCTCCTTCCTTCTTCCTCAAGACATTCTTTTGTCCCAACACACATTAATGGATGTGGTAATGGCCTCCATTTTCCTGCAGGAAGGAGGAGGCGAGCTTCTCCAGGAAGACCCGACGTCCTTCCTCCGAGGCATCCCGGTACGAGCACATTGTCCGCTTGTCAACACCCAGAACCCGGAGCTGCAGCTCCCAGGAAGCCGGGTAAAAGCCTCATTAGTCATCAAACAGCACCAGTGAAGTGAGGACAAGTGGAGCCGAACCAAACAAACTCGGGTCAAATTAGTGCTTCAGGCTGTTTAGAAGCCCGTAAACTGAGCTGCTTCCCACATAATTCAGTAGAAAAAACGTTTTTCTTGGGAAATACTGAAAACTTTCAACACAGCAGGCCTCTAGAAATACTTTTAAGAACAGAATCTGTCAGTCTAGAGTTCAATCTCTGCAGAATATTACATATCATATAGTTAAATATGAGGAGCAGCGGCTCCGGTCCAACACTAACGTCGCCGCGCTGTTTGAGGAAAGCCAACGTTTGGACATCTGCTATTTCAGTGTCAGACTGTGGGAGAGCGAGGAGCGGAGACAATAGAGCTCATTGTCCAAAGTTCAGGTCCCCCGGGACGCTCGCAGACAGCCGCGGAAGTCTTTTTATAAATCCTGAGCACAGCAGCAGAACATGTCGTTGGACATGAAGAGAGGTTTATACAGGGATTACATTCTGGACGCAATACACCAAAATTAATTTTCACTTTTGTCATTTAGATCGTAGATATTACCGTGATTGTTTTTTTTTTAATGCCCTCCACAAACAAATCTTAATCACCAGCTGCTGAAACCTAATCCTTTTATCCTGTTGCTCCAAAAAAACAACACAAAAAAGCTTAATAAATGAATTGATTTCTTCTAAAATTACACGTGTGTGCCTACCTTGACAAAAAGATTGGTGTAACGAAAGCTGCTGGAACTATTTTATTGGTTGCTAATCATTTTTACGTATTTATAAGACGAGTGTTTACAAATTTCCCTTTCTGTATTTGGGAATACTATGTGTACAGTGTAATAATATTCTATTACTGAAGTACCAGCCCTCCTTTTACTGTGTTAAAGTACCAAAACAACACAAGAATACCCAGCTAACCAATACAGCAAACTCATAATTAAGTATTTAATGTCCGAAATACTTAATTATGTTGCTTATTGAGAGATTGAGACTTGGAGCAGATGAAGCACAACCTTTGTCAACTAATCTTTTTAACCATTATTTGAGAAATTTCGTCAGATACATAATATTTTTAAACAAAAATACATCTTAGAAAAAGCATTTAATTTGTTGTTGTTTGTCGACATGTAGAAAAATTGCCACAAAGTCGCCCCATCTGTGGTAAACACTCTAAATGTGATGTTCTCTGAGCTTTCAACTGTATTCAGAGAAGTTCATATTTTCGCCCTCTGAAGTTGGTCTTTACGTCTAGAATATTTACCACAGATATACTCACTCATAAATGTTCTAGAAACAGTTGTTAGAAAAACACAGAGATGTTCAGGATAAAGATGTAATCCTTCGAGAAAAAGTCATAATAACAAGAGGGAAAAAATACAAAAGCTCATTTTCTTTCGAGTAATTAACCTCATAAAGAAACCACTTGACTTGTCCGATGTTTATTTCTGTCAGTTTATTGAAATGTCTCTCTGCTGGTCCCAACAGGCCTCCTCACACACCTCAGTGTGATAATAACTGTCCCGTTTGGCACGTCGATCCCAACATGAAAGCTGCTGTGATCACACCGCGACTGCTGCAGCTCTCCAAACCCAAACTGAGCCATCCAGACTTCCAGAGCAACAGAGAGGTGAGATCCTGAAGGGGAAACCCATCGGGCAACTCTAAGTGGTGGATGTCGGCCAACAAGTTGCATCAGCATTTTTGGCATTAATGTTGTGATGTAGCTTTATTTTTAGGTATTTCATTAGCAGAATTAGCTGAAAACAGACTCTCATTATTCTCCTCTCATTATTTGCTGTCGCTTTAACTTTATTCTCATTTTAGTTTTGTATACCTCTTATTATGTATTTATTGTGTTTTCTCCAGATTTTACCCTCTGGGGATCATAAAGGTATATCTTATCTTAACAAGCCTTTGGTCGTAAATGCTAGGAATGACCGCTTGAAATGGAATTTTTTGTGTTTTCTAATGACAACAAATCTCGACCTTCCTCGGACAGATTCTCAGCTGATGGTTGAGGACAACTAAGGTGCATGAAGTGTGCTTGTGTTCCACAGAGTGTTGCGTCCATCGTTTCGTTTGCTTCCAAGACGGCTCGAATCTCTCAGCGACTGGTCCAGCTCTCGCTGCCCCGACTGAAGCAGAGCAACGTCTGCCTGGAGCTCGGACGCCCGGCGGAACCGATCTGGACCGTAAGAGCTCCTTCTCATAAACCGCCTCAGTATTTATCGGTGCAGTTTAGTTTGAACGTTCACGAACCGTAGAGGACTCAGAGAATTCATCAGTCTTTCTGGTACTTGTGGAGAAAACTCTAAAAATGGCTGTCTGCTTGACATCACACAGTCAATTTCATATGTTCCAGCTGTTTGAAGCAGCTCTCTGACATAAACTGTGGTTGTTTTCACTCGATGAGTAGTTCTTACAATTAATTGTGGAATTTTCCAATCATTGTCATCCGCCAAACGACAGATGCTTACAGATTGCCAGATGTTTTTCTGTCCCCATGATCTGTGTTTTTGCGGTCCGGCCTTTTCTTTTGATGACTGAAACACTTATAGAAAAAAGTATAATGACAAAAGAGCCTTTGCTTGAACAGCAGCTGAGTGTACAACATGATTTACATCTTTTAAGGCATGAATTCGGGGCCAGTAGTATTTTCTTGAATTGCTATCAGTACTAAATGTCTGCATCTCTAACAGGTTTCAAAGGCGGCGAGGAGAGCCACGGCGAGTGCTCGTGTTGAAATGTTGGCGACACCGAAACATCTTTCCGAGGACTACGTCGCTCCACGAGAACCAGAGTGGAGCCGAAACTACGTCCCGTCCTCCTGAGCTTCCCTCAACATCACAACCAAGTCAGTGCTTTTCTAGTTTGTTCCCTTTGTGAAGCAACTTCAACGTCAGCGGAAACCTTTGAAAAAGATAACGACGGTATCGATGAGCTCTGTGGGCATTTAACTTCTTTTGGTGCTTTATTTACACCGGCTTTCATCCTGATCAGAGATTCTACTTCAATGTTTTACTAATTATTTTTATCTTATCATCCAGATAAAGTACCGGAGCAGTTTGTTGAGTTTCTTAGATGATTTGCTGTAAAACATCATAAAACCACAAACTAATGAAAGAAAAATCAATGAATCGAAATGAATTTGTAGAAAACTAAACTCAAAGATTATAAAAGTATTGAATATGTTTAAATTCCAAACTCAGTTTGAGACATCTGGAAGGGAAACGTGAAAAAAAGACACACTGGTGCGTCTGTTTATTTGCGGTTCTGTTGATATCATTACCATGTGTGTAAAACCTTGAATAAAAGATTTGGACCCCGATACTAGAATTTATGACAGATTGATTATATCTCAGAGATTTTGAATAAATCAGAGCAGAGAAAATGAATAATGTTGTCAGAGCCCCAGTATGAAGTATGAAGTGATCCACAGGGGTTGAGCTGGATTCTGCACTTATATCACAACCATGTGTGTATGCATCCTCACACACACACACACACACACACACACACACACACACACACACACACACACACACACACACACACACACACACACACACACACACACACAGACCGCATCAGTTCACTGACTTTTATTTTGAAGGTATTTTAGCCTTTAAAGAGTGAGTTTCCCTCTGAGGCGACATTGTGCTTTGTCAGTTTTACCACTTCCTCTCCATCTCTCTCTGAAGTTTTTGACGTGGGACAGATGTGCGTCTGCCGTGAGCATTTTTATTCACTCTTACATATTTTAAACAGAGTCTCTTCAGGCAGCTGTCTGCATGCATGTGCAGTGAGCGTGAGAAGGTTTTACCAAAGACTTTCAGACGCTCTCCTTTCAGAGGTCACAATTCTTTGGGAAATACCACGAATCTGGCCACAGTTTACTTTACAAAAAGTGCCACTGCTTCAGTTTGGAAATCCACTGTGATCCCATTTACACTTGTGTAAGTACATCAGAAAATAGTCACAGTTTATGTGTTCAGAGGTGGCGGCGCCCTGTGCCGTGATTTGATTTGGAGCGCTGCAGGCTGTGGCCTCCAGCGTGGGCTTTAGATCAGCGCAGGTTTGTGGCCCCGCACGACTCGGCGAGACATCAAAGGAGATTGAACCGATGTGTCGCTGGAAGGCTAATCTGGGATTAGCCCGCCGCGATCGTGACCTGGGACCACAAGGTAGTGAGGAGGAGGAGGTGGGTGATGGGGACTTTAAAAAACAAAAAGAGAAAGTTGAGTTTTAGCCAAACATGTCATTTTAATGATTACTAACTGGTGTTTGAAATTAGTTTTGGCTGTAGACACATGAACAGTACATTGGACAATGCTTCTGCAACTAAATAATAATAATAATAATAATAAATTTTATTTATATAGCGCTTTTCAGAGTACTCAAAGACACTTTACATTAGAATCATTATATATAAAAGCAAAACTGTCAATGTTTCACTGTGTTTGTCTCTTACAGATAAACAAATAATAAAAGGAAATAAATATTGTGCGTTTTATATCTTTCTTTCTGTAACCATAACTGTACAAAAGCACAATTTAAGAGGCGTATGTGTATTATTAACATATCAATATTACATTTTTTAGATATCACGGTTATCGTCAATCCAGGTATATATCAGGACACCCTAAATAGCACCACTAGGGGTAAAAGAACCTCCACACTGTTAATTAACGTCAACATGATTAGCATTTTCTGTTGATGAAATTTGAGTTGAGATCCTACTTTTCCTTATTGTTTTCCAAATGAATGGAAATGCTTCACTGCTGTGGCAGGAAAGAGTTTGCCTGGTCCAGACCTTTGAAGCCTCAAGTGGATAATTCTGTCTGATGTCCGGAGAGGAAAGAGTCTCACAGGGTCTTCTTTGTCTTGTGTCCAGCTCTTACGTACTGATCGATAGACCGTTTTTACTGTTTTCTCAGACGGAGTAAATGATTATTGATAATGGAAGTATCGCCATTTGCAGCCAAAATGATATTTTGCAAGATTGCTGTATTGCATCCTGATTGAGTCCACGTCCGTTTTCTGTATTATGCAAATGAAGATTTAACTTGATATATTACAGTATAGATAATGTCTGGAAAGGCTCAGTTGCAAACATTAAGAATGCTGCAGCATGGTTTAGTTCTCAGTCTCATTGCTGTCTTGGTGCCGTCACATGTTCACATGCCAACTGCCTCACACAGGATGTTATGTACAGTCATTCCACACCTTCCTAAACACAGGAAATAGTTGAAACAACACATTCTCATGCCATCGCCGTGCTCGGTCAGATATTGGTACAAACACTTAGCCCTCGTTTAGGGATGAACTTTTAATGTTCGTGTTTTGATAAATTTCTGCTTTACACAGTGATATAACTAATATTTAACATTTCAATGATTAAAAGCAAACAATTATTTGAAGAAAGTAAATTAAAACCTGCTCTAATTACTGCAGATAAGTATGTAAAACCAGTTATGATCCATCTCAAGTTTTCTTACAAATAGTTTTCGAGAGAAATATCTCAATCTCTATTTTTCGTTTGCAAGCCGTAACTCTGCAAACAGCCACGTCGGGGTGGAGTTACATGAATTCCCTCCAAATCAAAACGTCATGGGTGAATATTCCCTGAGCTGTGACAAACCTGGCAGCACCACAACTGTGTCTGAAGCTCCTGTGTTTTTGAACTGGAACCAGTCTGACCAATACATCTACTGGACTTCACTCAAACTCAGTATTTATTTAACTAAATGTTGAAAGTCAGAGTATAGTAAATCACTACAACGTCATTCAAAAGTTACAGTACAGTGTGCCATAATAGTACGTCATGAAAATAATGATGAAATCATGAGTGAAATAATGCTCAAAAATACTGGTTGCACGGTAACTAGTGGCTCTTTGGGATTGTCGCTGGAATTACGTTCGGTCATCAATTTCTTTCTGTTTTTTCTCCCCGTTAAAGGTTTTTTTTGGAGGAGGTTTTGCTGGACCGGTGTGGGGGTCCCGGGACAGAGGATGTCTCATGTGTACAGATTGTAAAGAGCCTCTGAGGCAAATTTGTGATTTGTGATTTTGGGCTATACAAAATGAATTGAATTGACTTGAATCAATTCTAGTGCTTTTAGCTTTTAGCCGTTACAAGTTTTCCGGTGGACAACAAAAAGTCAGGTTGCACAAAGTGACGCAAACTGAGCCTGGCAGCTTCTAAATGGCAGATTCCTCACAGCCCTGCAGAGTCCTCTTAGCAACACACAAAACCTCACTGCATTCAAATTCTGCACACGCTCTGATCGGCGCTTATGGCACACCATCAAACACTCAGATCCTCCTTTCACCAGAGTGACTCGAGGACAGAGAGCACTGAGGCACATGTTCAGTGCAAGAGAGCATTTCCTGCACCATTGATTGATTATGACCTCTCACAGTAATATTAGTATTTAAGTTTATTCCTCTTTTAGTAGCACTGTTAAGGCACTTTGGATAAGTTCTAGCTAAATATTTTAAATGACCACCTCTTTTTTCCACAAATTAAAATGACCAGTTGAAACTATTCGCTTATTGAATTCATTTGTTAAAATGTCCGGAAGTAATCCTGTTAATGTCTCATTTTGGTAAGAGGGTATCACAGCTGGTTTTAAATCATTTAAGAAAAGTCAAATCACAAGTTTTACAGTAAAGTAAAAAAGTAATGCTGATAACTTAATGCTGATCATTAGAACGATTCACAAAACTTGAAACTTTAATGACTTTGCTTTCAAGTTATTTTGGAAGTCAAATCTCAAAATCTCAAGTCTTACAGCAATCAAAGTACAAGTCAGGTCTCAAGTCTTCATTTCGATGTTTGAGACATGGATGAAGTATTCTATGTCTTAGTATTCTATATCCTGTAAGTATTGTTTTATATCACAGTATCGCTAAATATCAAGAAATTTATTTCCTGAAATATTTCCTGGAAATTCTATTGAAAAATGTTTGATTAAATATCGGGATTGGATTTTGAGATAAGATAAGATAACATAAGATATAAGATAAGATAACGTGATCAAAGATTACAACAGAAGAATAAGAAAAAAACAATAGAATACAAATATAAACAATAAAGTAAGAAGTATTACTAGTGTAAGAAGTAACACTGACACCAGTGCAAATAGAATAGCAATAAGAGTAAAGTAAGTACATACAAATTAAACTAAAATAGAAAAAGTAAAGCACAACAACATAAGATAAAAACCAGTGCCTAGTAGAAACTAAACAGAAAAGTAATATTGTGTGTGATATTGAGAGTAATATTTTCTGTAATCCAGTGAATTAAAACCCTAAAATAAATGTCACATGTATGCATCAATCCATTAAATCCAATATTATCAAAAATCAGTGTTGCTCATTGATTTCCAACGTTGTCACCAGCGGTAAAATACACCCAGAAGTATGAAGGAGAGACTGTACACACCACAGTACGAGTGGTGTGTACAGTCCTATTTGGCTCCATAGTTGAAACTGAAAACAGGGGGGAGTCTGTTCCTAAACCTTTACGGACCATTAAAGTAGTTTTCTAGAGACAGGAATCACCTGCTGAGAAATTGTTAGATCCTGAGTTTTAATTCATAATCCTGTACGATATCATGATCATCTCAACAACTCCGACATATAAGAATGGAGTGGTTTCAAGCAAAGCAAACTAAGAGTAAATGGGGATTTATGAGCAAGAGGGAAAGGGGCAAGGTCTGGGATATAATGTGTGTTTTTAAGCAGGGGGCTAGAGCAACCGCGCGTGTGTGTGTGTGTGTGTGTGTGTGCGTGCGTGCAATATAAGCAAATACTTGTTTTTCAGCTGAACAGATGAAAACACCCCCATGCAGGCTCAGGAAACAGACACCCGTCTGTGTGTGTGTGTGTGTGTGTGTGTTCGTGTGTGTGTGTAGATGTGTGTTCTGTATTTCTATACGATACAAATGCTCTCATAAACAGATAGAAAAGAAACTAACTAAAATAAGGGTCTTTTCTCTTTCATGTTAAAATTAAAGTTTTAAAGGAGTAAAACAAAAAATCTGAATCATGAATATGAGTTAATATGCTAATGTATTCATACTGTGAGAGCCAGTGTAAACAGCCTGTCACAACAGCGTGATAAAAAGCAGCAGTGTGTTTTACGAGCAGTTGAACTACCTGTTGGGTCGGTGTTGGTTTCTGTCGAGCTCGTTGTGCAGACTGTTCACTCCATCCCCTACTGGAGTTCTAAAGTTCTTTTTTTTTTTTAGATCAAAACTAACGAACACACTCAATTGGTTTTGACAGTAAGAAAATTACAGAATACTTTTAGCTCAAACTGGCTGCTGAGATCACATCCTTTTTTTTTTTTTTTTTTTTTTTTTTTTTCACAGAGCGATCACGAGTGAGAAAGGGACCATGAAATGACATCACCTGTCTTTTGTTCAGCTCATTCGGCGCACATGTCTTCCTCCTCCCTCTCCTCCTCCTTCTCCCTCAACAACTGGAAATGTTCCAGATTTGACCCTGTATGTTCCTGGATAGCGGCAGCTGAGTCCAGCAGCATCTATTGTAATCCTTCCTTACATCCTTTATAGTCGTGTAACCAGCTCCGCTCCCTGCTGACAGACACACATGTAAACAAAGCCTGAAAAACAAAGCACTCTGTCCCCAAAGCCCCCCTACGCCATTGTATAACTCGGCTTCCTCAGTGAATTTGGACCCCAGATGTACTGTAGCCACAAAGCACACTCAAGTCATTTTTAACTTATAATAATATGTTTATTTTCGTAGACATGACGGTTATATTGGCAACGGCACACAAACACCTTCACAATCCGTACAGTAAGTTAAAATAGCTTCATAGATACAAAAAGTGAGAATGACACGAGGAGGGGGGGGGGGGGGGGGGGGTGTATGAGGAAGAGGTGGTAGGGTCAGTTTGTCCAGGAGAAACCAGGGCCAGCACAGAGCGTCTCAGTCCAGCACTGATCCGAGCTCAGCCGGAAGACCCTCCGCCTGCCTCCACAGTCTGTTACGTAGCTCGAACCATTTCTGCAGGACACAAATAAACAAAGAGAAGCAATTACAATCACACCCATGGGAGGTATAAGAGAATGTGTAAGAGGAGGTTTTGTTCAGAAACAAACTGCTGCGGAGCCTGAAATACGAGAGCGATGAGGTCACCGGTCCTGCTGACATAATGCATAATGTACAGTCATGACACGAATATTCCTGAGAAGTTACACAGGTGGAGTTCTTGTATGGAAAAAAACAACGATTTGAACAAAACACCGAGTTCTCAAAATTCATTGCTGTACTCTTCTCATCCTCAGGGCCATTAACAAGCTAAAATACAGCCTATTAATGATCTAAACTTGCTAATGTTTAGCATATTCATACAGTTGTCACGTTAACATGCTAATGTTTAGCATATTCATACAGTTGTCACGTTAACATGCTAATGTTTAGCATATTCATACAGTTGTCACGTTAACATGCTAATGTTTAGCATATTCATACAGTTGGCACGTTAACATGCTAATGTTTAGCATATTAATGTACCTATAGTTGGCATGTTAACATGCTAATGTTTAGCATATTAATGTACCTAGCTATAGTTGGCATGCTAACATGCTAATGTTTAGCATATTCATGTACTTATAGTTGTTACATTGCCATGCTAATGATTAGCATGCAACAATAGGCTATTTGTAGGGTATGTTGTAAAAATTAGTGTTTTTTGTAGAACAGGCCTATAATACAAAGCGCACATGAGAGTGGAGCCTATTACAAAAAGATTCACAGAAATCATGTCAATATAATTTATGACCATGGACATGTTTTTATAACTGTCACCATAGTAATATCATCAAAACCCCAAATATGAAATCTCTGAATAAAAGAGTCGTTGTGTTCCATTCTGACTTCCATCATCTTCGTAATCACATCACAGTCACATTTCTCGGTGCATGTAAGTGAGGTCACTGACTCAAACAGACACAGCAGTGACCCTGAGGTTAAGTTGTTTCAGGGAAACCACAAAAAAACGAATGTTTCCATCCGATTTTAACAGACCGCTCCCCTGAGACTCTGACCAGATGATGACTGTGCTGAGTGCCTCGACACACACACACACACACACACACGCCCCGTGACCCGGCACATTGCTGTGTTGCGGTTGGTGTTGTCAAGGGATTCACAACAATGCTGACATCATCTGGACAACGCCATAGGGGGAAAGGGAGGGATTCCGAGCGGCGGGCTTAAGACACGAGACCGTGGTTTGCTTCGTGAGACATGCGCCGAGCAGGAGGGACTGTTTTCACTTTTTTTTTTACTGAAAACACATGAGATTCCCATTTGGAGTCGTCTGGATTTGCACTCAAGACTAAATCACTTTGAGAACTGCTATCTGAACTTTGCTTTTCATCCGTGTCTCAGGATTTCATATTAATGTAGCTCAGTTTTATGATGCAGGGTATACATTTTGGGGGGAAAGTTAGCGATGAACCTTTAAAAATGCCATTTTCTCTACCAGGTTTTGAATGGACATCAGTTGCTTTGTACTTTGTTTTGTTTGTGGTGCAAAAGATCATTGAATGTCTTGTAAAAACATTACACACATGCCACTTCAGAACAAAAATAAGACTTATAATGCTAATCCCATATGGTGCTTATGAAATGTTTTCTAATTCATAAGCACTGGATTACATAACGGGTTCTTTGAAAAGTTGACTCTACCTTTACTGACTGCAGCACTGAACACAAATATAAAAACGGTCTATGAAAGGCGCTCTAACACTAAGCACCTTGTAAACATTGTTAATGTGAAACGGGGAGTGGTAGCCGGGGTGTGTTTCCTCAGCTATATGAGAGCTTTGTTAACACTCCACAGGGGGGAAGAAAGCTAGAAAAAAAACAACACATCAGCTGGAAATGAAGTCAGGTCTTTTGATGAGAGGCCAGACCTTTACCTCACCCTGGACCAGGCTTCCCCTGTCAGGTTGGCCCGGCGCCTCCCACCTTTGTGTATGATGAATGGAAAGAGTCACTAACACTGGAAGAGGAATTAGGACGCAGCTTAGTGCCGTTTTAGTTTATCTGACATTTTTCGTTGCAGCTCTGCAGGCAGTAAAAAGCTGAATTATTAACCTCAGTGGAAGGAGACAAATAATGAAACACCTCTGATGTTCTAGTAATGAAGATGGGGCTTAGTTAGTCGTTAGCCGGATCAAGTTACCATCTTTTATTGCGCAAAATTCTTTCTTCTTCATTCCACCCCTTTTCAAGGGTCCAACGTCCAACATATATGCAACTATAGTTGAGGAAACCGGCCATTAATCTTCACACAGCTACCAGGATGAAGATAACCTCTTGGTTTGGCTCATTAGCTAGTTAGCTTCAGCTATCTTCTGCGCAGTCATTTTCAAACAGTAGTCACGTTTCCATTTAATTGTCAAGGGATTTTAAGCAAACTTTTGAAATGTCGCATAAAAAGATACGCAAATAAAGCACTGCGTTTCCATCAACTGGTCTGGAGCGAATAAACTCGGCTACAGCGCAGTTTGGTTAGAAGTTGGTGCTAACGGCTACGTATGGCTGTAACCTGCCTGTAAACAGAGTAGAAAAAGAAGTAGAGGTTCGGAACTGCAAACAAAATCAAATGTTTAAGCTTTTTCCGACGCTATACTTCAAAATGTGCATACAAATATGTGAATGCAAAGCTACCAGTAACCTTTTCAACATCCATATGAGCAGCATATGAAGAAAGATTAGAGAAAATCTGACTATCCTTTCACTCTAGTCACGAACAATGTTACACACGGATATCAGTTTACATTGTCATGAGGAATACTCAAATGACATCATACTACTGAGTTGCATTATGGGAACAGAGGAATCCAGGGTTTTTGGACTTTGATTAAATGTCAGAGTATAGCAACCTCTGCTACATCTATTCCCACCTTTTTTTTGATCCATCTCTCTAGTTAACCTTTCCTTGTGGAAAAGCACTGCTAATTCACGGAGTACCCCTTTAATCACCGAGGCTGAAACATGCTTCTTTGGGCTGCACATAGATGAATGTGCACTTGGGTTGGAGACGTTTGCATGTTTTCTTTCATAGTTGTACAACTTGAGTAATGCTGTGTAACAAGGGTTTTGAAAGAGTTGGACCAACAGCTTGTTTGTTCAGGTTTTACAGTCTTTCGTCTTCACATCTGATATAACAGACATGATATAAACTGACGAATTTTAAGTCTTCAAGTACACAAGTGTAGACAGGGTGTAAAAGAGGGTGTAAAAGAGGCTGCGCCTGCATTTATAATACAAAACACCTCATCTGCTGCAGACCTTTTGTGTGCCCGTGTTAACCTCAGCCCCGAGGAATCTAGAGGGACTGGTTTGCCGAGTCCAAATGAAAAAAAAAAACATTCACACACGCACAAGTCTGACACACACGAGTTATTGACTTGGTGAAGTGTTTGTACTGTATGAGCTAATTATGAACAAAGGGAACACGCTCCGTGACACATGAGATCTAAACCTGTCAGTCAGCCTCAAGAGCACAAACATCAGCAGAAATTTGCCTGCGAGATGAACCCGATGCGACGTCAACTCAAATTACAGAATTTACATGAAGGGTTTTTTACCTCCTGGTGAATACAGCTAAGCAATAGTCGTGTTGTTTACCTGCCAAACTCCTAACAGAGAGGAATACCAACTGACATTCACCACTTAGGCTGTTCCTCAAAAACCTCCTTTTGGATGGCGACTTGACATTCTCAGAGTGCTTTTAAGACGATGTATCTATCAGAGGAATGCTACTGAAGGTGCCTTCAGAACTTGTTATCGGCGCTCTGAAGCTTCACATCTGGCTCCTGATGTGACAGACTTTACAGTAAGACATTCCTCAGATAGAGGCATGGTGGGAGTGTTTACATGTGGGAGAGAGAGCACGTGGGAGAGATTAAATGCCTCAGTAATAGTGTGAGGTTTTATGTAATTGTCTCCAATTAGTGAAAAATGTTCTTAACAATCGCCTGGTGTTTCCTGGTGGATGATGTGGTCATTTATTAGTTCATTTATAAACTGCACTTGGGCTCTAGGATAATTGTTTATTAATGTTATATCAACAAAACGTGTAACTGAGAAAATAATTGAAAATAAAATGAAAATAATTTGCAGCCCTAATGAGATCTAATTTGGGAATCTCCATGTCCTCCAAAAAAAACTAAATAAAACTGATTCTCAAAGCCTGACGTGATGTTAAATGTTGTTACTTGTTTTTTTTTATGCTTGCATTCTTGCGAAGAAACTGTTTGGAGTCTGAGCAATCTCCTTCCTCTGATGAAGGTGTGGTTGAAAGCTCTGGAAAGAGCTGGTGAGCGGACATTGAGTTCAGAAAATAGTTTAAAATGTTCTAAAACCCAAAGAGACGTCTTCAAATTCTTTGTTTTGTGCGACCAATCGACCAAAACGCAAAGATATTAAGTTTACCATCACATAAGACAAAGAAGTTCAACAAATCCTCAAATTTCAGAGGCAGAAACCAGTGAATGTTTGTGGCATGTTTTTGGCTGAAAATGTACATTAATTATTTATTAATTATAGTTGCTGGTTAGTTTTCTGGTGAACGACGAAGTTAAAGTTCCTGATGCATAACAGGAGCCCAACAAACACTTAAACACGTGTTATTTCAGTTATTTTCTCTGCACTATTCATCACATCCAACCACATATCAAAGCAGCTTAAACACGAGCAGCGATAGCGACCAACCAAAGGGACGTCACAGTGCTCTCCTCACTGATTGACAGCCGCCTCTTTAAACTTGAAGTCCGTGTCTGTGAGAATGAACAACAGTTGCTCTCTGAGCAGAAACAGCAGCAGGAAACTGGACTCTGTGACATGACATCATCGGGCAAAACAACCAGGAGCTGCTCCAGTGACGACCAACGGGGCGCTGCTGCCTCTGTGGTCAGTGTTTACACTCAAATGAGGATTATTTCATCAGACCGTGACATTTTAACACCGATATATCAACCAGGATCACACTGATACTGTCCACAGAGCTGCTGGCAGTGGAGCAGCTCGTCACATGTTTAAAGTCTTGTTTTGCTGGGAAAATAAACCTGTTCCTGCAGACAAATACACACAGGATGTACATATTGTACATGTTGTGTCTTTAGCAGTAGGCCTACGTTACTTCCTCAGAGGTCACCTGAGTGAGACACTGATGGTGATGCTGACACTCACGGCTTGTAAACTCTCGACACTAAGTTGTGACACCATAAAGTCAAGTCGCACGTTCTTGTGTCTGTGCTCGTGATTCCAGGAAAACTTCTCAAAACTGCAGAAATGCAAAGTACTTTTACTAAAATACTGCTGTTCAGTACAGTTTGTAGGTATTTATTTGGCAGCATTCTATGAAGGTATATTTGTGTATTTATACTTGTGCTCCACTAATCTATGGTTACTTTGCAGATTACTGTCATAAAATGTTATTTCTGCTTTAGATTAAACTACTAAATGTATTTTCATTTGTTATTTTAAATGTGTTGCTCACTTAAGTGCACATATATCTATATGGTAATACATTATATAAGAACTATATGAGCCCCTAAAGGACACAACAGATTATTCTAAAATCGCCCTAAAAATAAGAAATAAATTAAAAACTCTTACTTTTAAGCAGCAGAAGTCAGTCTCCATGTAGTTATATAACAACGATCTATTTAAGACTAGTCTGTTCAATTATCTGATTATTTCTAGAAACCATGCAGACTATTTGCTCAGGACAACCATTAAGCAACATAATAAACACATTCCAGTCTAAAAACCTACTTTTAAACACTAATAAAACACATATCCACACATTCTCTGTAAGAAGAGAGAGAGAGAGTATTGACATGTTACTCACTAGTATTTCCTCCTCTGACAGTCCGCACTCCGCAGCGATCAACATGAGCGTCATCCCTTCCGGATACCGGGTGACTTTCTTGAAACTGTCCTCCAGCACTTTGATCTGTTCCTCCGACAGATTCATACACTCCATCGCCTTAGAAGTCATATTCCTGTTTCCCTTCCTCTTTTCAACAGTTCAGCTTTCGGCCCTGGTCGGAGCTTTGGGAGCGAGATGTGCGCACAGCTGGACGCGCAGAGCAGAAGGCACGGTGGCGCGGGAGATGGAGAGGCTTGGAGCGGCGGTGGCTCTCTGGCAGCTCGGCGGGACTGTGTGCGGATGAAGTGGAGGCAGTGTGTGTGTGTGTGTGAGAGTGTGTGTGTGGGTGTGTATGTGTGGAGGTTTTACTACTGTCAACAGCGGTACGTCATGGGGCCGTTCCCACCGCAGAGCCCTCCCCCAAACAGCTCAGTGACAGCGCTTAAAGGGATATTATGGGAATATGATGTATAGGACGATAGCAGATAGAACTGCACATGAAAGTTATCAGGAACAAATTAACTGTTTTTTGAGATTGAGCGAACATTAACTCCATGAATTGACTGAAAATGCGTTCTACGGCAGACTTTTTGCTAAACTGTGATTGGACAATCCCTGGTCAGCGTTGCCAGATCTGATTGCCAGGTTTCAGTTCAATCACAACTTAAAAAACAGCCAATTTAATAAAAACCAGCACAGATAAAAACCTTGCCAGGAACCTAAACCTGTCACAATAGAAAGCACATCATCATCATACAAAGCAAATCAAACAACCAAAGATAAAATGTCAGATAACTAGGCCATCGCAACCCACAAAGAGTGCCATCTGACAACAAAATACACAAGTTGCCATGTCAATGTCAATGATGACGTCATGGTAAGTAGGTCCTCCGTTATCTCTAACAACCACTGAATACAACTAATGTCAATCAAATGGAGTATTATGCAACAGAAGACAATAAAAATGACATTGGTTTACTATTAACTTATTCTACTGTAGTATTACAGCTATATACATGCGCATATAGGACGATAGAATTTAAAATATATATAAAATGATGAGCACAACGCTAATAAACTATAACAGCTAACAATCTTACTCAAACTATGTAGAGGAATATTAATAAATGTTGTATATAATAGGATAAATATTCCACAATTCAGACTTAACCTTTCATAAAAACACAAGTCACGTAATAACTCGCTGTTATTAAATACAAAATACATTGTTTATGTCACAATAGGATTGTTAAGGCGATTTTCTTTCATCTTAATCTCTGTGTTCATAAATCTTAACCGCTCGTTACTGAACATGTTGACTGACTCAAGGATACTACAGGAGGCATCTGTTCCACTTCAAAGATAAGACACTCCTTTTTTAAATCATAAACCTCCTCACTCTCTCACACTCCCCTGTAATGCCTTTCTCACCAGTGAATGTTATTATGCTGCACCAACAACGAGTGAATTATTTACAGGACTCACTCTGATCAGACTGGTGTGGTGAGTCTGCTGCAAAGGAAACATCCTGAGCAAGCATGTTGGAGTTCACGTGGTAGAAACAGTAAATACGGGCCTGATCTCTCACTCACACACACACACACACACACACACACACACACACACACACACACACACACACACACACACACACACACACACACACACACACACACACACACACACACACACACACACACACACACACACACACACACACACACACACACACACACACACACACACACACACACACACACACACACACACACACACAGCTATCTTTGGATTCTGATTAGACCTGTAATTATGTGGTAGCTACTCTTCAGTGATTGTAAAGCTCGCTGGGTGATTTTCTCTTGCTTGGATTGTTTATGTTAAATAATATCTCGCCTACACAAACCTCACCGGTGATTACAAACAGCAAGCTGGGACCAGTCGGAACATATTCAGCTTGTTTATATAAATCCTTTAATGCAGGAATATTCTACTGTATTTGGCATCGGGCATGTGTAACATGCTGGGAACTGTTCGTTTATGATGCAGAGGTTTTTTTTTCCTTTTGGGAAAAGAGATCTTATTCAATGCTCTGCTCTGTTTCAACAGGATTATAGTGTTTTTTTATTTGTATTAAAAAACGTAATCTTAGCCAATTTGAGGTAATGAGCCCAAAATGCAAAGTTTGATGGGTTTAAGGAGACAGATGTTTGTATCTGATGTTATTCCTACATGCCTGAGGACTTAATATACTATAAAATAAAGCATGAAGATATTTCACAACTGGACTAGACACCAAAGAAGAAGATGTGGCCGAGAAGTCTAAATGAACCTTTGACAACCAACCGCTCTGCTCACAGGACACCATCACGGAAAGAATGAAAAGCATGCAAATGTACATGAATATGATTAAAGGCTTCAATACATTTGAATAAACAACCTGGCATACAAATAATCCAGATACAACGCTTAGCATACAATTAAAACATGACAAATATGTCTCTATACTTTAAAGCCGGCTGACCTTCCAACAGCGCAATAACTTAATTAAAACTTTACGTCCAAATCAGAAATAGTCCATTTGTTTGACCAAATCTCAAAATAAAATAACTTTTCAATGATAGACAACGTGCCCAATTGCACCAACACAAACCAGAGCAAAGCACTTCATGCTGGTTTGATTTCCAATGAAACACAAAACAGCTGGAGGAAGAAGCTCCACAAGCATGTGAGCTCAGAAATAAATAAATACTTTAGGCAAAAATCTAATCAGCTGATGCTTTGGGAAACCACAGTTTTAGGTAATTCGGGGGGGGGTCGTCTCACTCTACACAGACATGTGGAAAGTGTCCTTCACACGCAGAGGACAGTTATTACTGCCCGACGACAGCTAATAAGCTGTCAGTTTATGACAGACAAACATAATAAACAGGTCTGTGGGATTCAGCGGAGAACAAACTTGCAGTAATGCGGCTGCTGTCACAGCTGATTGGCTGCTGCCGACCGTCCAGGTCGTATTCAATGATAAGAAGAGTAAATCCCATCCGGTTGATCCAAAGTTCACATGCAGGGCCTGATCGGGACCGTGATCGTTTGGCTCGACTTTGACTCTCGTCCACGTCGATAAATGATTTGATCTCCAGTGTGTCTCACAGAGCGACCAATGCCTACGTGACAGTATCCAAATGTTTTTATAAATAATAGAGACAGTATGACGTGAGAGAGACGTGCATGTTGGAGAAGCAAAGCGTCAGATCTAATATAAAGAACATATATTATATTTCAGTCAAATGGGTGAATTTATGGAACAGAACTGAACTAAAATGATCATTTAATGAGTGAATGTTAAAGATGATCAGAATGGCATAGTATGGTATAGATATTGTAGAAAAAATAATAAAAATGTCACATTTTGTTCTCCAACAGGTTTGAGTACTGTATGTATTTTATTTTCTGTTACTATGTTGTATTGTTTGCAGGGAATATTATTTATATTTATTTTTTGCCTAATTCTGTAATTACTTACAAACCAAATCAAAATGTCAAATTGAATCTGTCGATATTAATCTTTTATTAGTTGGACAAAGTTAAATGGGCTATTAAATAAATGTGATATACCAATAAAGATAGAACATTTAAACCAATCATTGTAACTAAATACAACTAAATAAAAAAGGATTAACTTACAGTAACGTCACTGATTTGATTAAAAAATCATGTAGACCACTTATAATGAAAACATCATACAAACTCAAAGAACTTTCACATTTTCTTCACTAAAAAAAGACTTTCGCGCTTGCGTCACACAGACGCAGTTTATTTTCTGAAACAATCTGCGTCTGATAGAAGTGTGTCCAAAAAACACTGAATTTTGGAAGTTAATAAACAGAGATAATCTGCCAGACTGCTGACACGGTGAACGGGTCGGTAGTTTGTGTTCTACTGTGGGCGTGTATGATAACAGGATTTATAAAGAGCCTGAAATAAGCACCATGATAACAGTGAGAGTCCAACACCAGAGTAAAAATATCACAGGGCACGACCCTTTATTTCCAGCCAGTGCAGGAAATAGAACAAATCATTTGTGAGCCAATGTTTCTGTGTACTGATGGTCAGCAGCTTCGTCATGACCGGAACGTCAGAGGAACATGCTTCTGCAGAGACGTCTGTAAAGACATTTGAACTCTTGTGCAGAGAAAGGTGTTATGGGTAAAAAATAGGTAGAGAGGATGCAACAAACCTACTTAGTTAAGTTTCGGGTTAAAATAAACCCTTTCTCCCTCTTCAATAACATCTTTCCTCATCTCATTATTATCCCGTTTGTTTACATTAAAAACCAACATTTTGCAGGTTTGCTTCAAAGACGCAGTGGGTTGTTTACACCGTCACTGGGGTGGTTTCCATTTCCTGAATCCTTTTATATATTTTCTCTACATTGTGGTTTGCTCAGCATGACACTGCTTCCTAGTGTACGTTATACCTTCCAAGAAACAACGGAGGCTGATCAGCTATGCACCGGACTACACAGAGCAAATGTTTAAATGAGGATGTGACTCTCCACTTTACAATAAACAACAAAAACACAAGAAGTGTTACGATGAGAATACCACAAAATGTCAACTGACTTTAACACGAGTATAAAATATTGGGGAAAATACTTAAAAATCAACTTTTATCATTCAACAACTTTCCCTCCCAACACTGCTGTAGAAGAAACTGTCCGTGCGTCCGAAACAACTTTTAAATACTTAAATAATACTTTATCTGCAGGACAGTTTGCTCGTTGCATCTGCCAGCTACTATCTGTCACAGTTCACTTCATTCACAAACTGTCCAGATAAATGTGAAACACTCTGCACTGTATCGAGAACAGTAGATAAGATCTTTAGGTTGAGTCCGCTTCGTTCTCGTTATCTGTGTCTTTCTTTACTTTGTCAACACTTGTTCTAGCTGAATCTCATTCCATCAGGTTTCCTCCATTTTCCTTTTTGGTTGAGACACAGCTGTGTCCCACAAATATCATCAAATATACTCTGTAGTATATGAGCAGTGTATTCTTATTGGAATTCACAAACTGTTGTTGGGTGTGAAACAGCTGAAAATATCAAGTATTAAATATTGAAAAATAGATTTTCCTTTCTCTTAGCGACATTTGTCTATATAATATGTAGTGCATATTGTATGGAATTTATATTTATTATGAATTTGGGACACATTGCCTCTGCTGATCATTGTAATCATTTATATTCCTGGTGCTCTTTAGTTTCCTTGTGTAATTCTTGTTACCTGATCTTAATTTAACTGTTCACTTGTTTGTCTTCCTGATGTTTAATCGGTTAGAATAAAGTAAAACATTTAATTAATGAGATTCAAAGGGGCTCATAATAACTTACTACACTCACTTTTGTATATTGTTTTATATTGTTTTGGGAGAAATTGTTATTAAATACATTTTGTGAGGAGCGACTTGATATCGCCTGGAAATTATAGAACTTGTTAAACGTTCTGGTTTTTCAACTGTTCATTGGCATGAAAGCTAGTCAACGTCTCACACTTTGTTCTATGAGGAGAGATTTCTAGCCATAAATGTAAAAATTACCTTAAAAATTATTAATTATTATTAAGTGTGGCTCTTGGGAGCAACATTAGCTGAGCATAACTTTCTATAAAAACAAAACATCCCGCTGTCTCTGGGTCACAAGAAGCCTTCTGTTCCCCTCAGGATGTGATTTCTGTTGGGAAGAAAATCTCGTGACAAAGTCTGAACACGACGATCCCGTGTGTCCGTGGGATCATCTCCTCTCCGTCTGTAGGTGAGACGGATTATTGCACCACACAGGCACGTAGTGAATGTTGTCTTTGCACCTAACTACAGGTACAAGTGTCAAAGTCCCGTCACCAACGCTCCTGTGATTTCTCACAGTCACATGCACAGCTGTCGATGGCTGATGTCATGATATCAGTGCACTGGTTTAACTCCACACAGGTCAGTACAGTCTACCTGTGGATGTTCCTGCAAGGAAATAACATGTACCTTTGACTGTTCTCAAAGTACTTCTGTTTATAAACGGTTGTCTATATGGTCATTCTAACATTATTCCATTGTATATTTGTTTGAATATGATTTTTTTGGGACAAATTTAAACAGTTGTGGACATTGATATTTTCCCATCTGGGTGGGGTTAAAGGTTAGGTTTGGAAAAAAAGATCTATTCAGTTATTAATTCCAAAGATCACTGGATTGGGAATGTATAACGTCACAAACTCTTAAATAGATTGCTCTAAAGAAATAGGGCTACAAAAGCCAAGAGAGGATGTTTAACCACGCCGAAGAAAAGGAGGGAAATCCAAGACAAACACTGGGTTTTGTGTTCAGAAGAGGAGCCATGAGACAGTAAATCCACGGAGAATCCAATATGTGCGGTAGGTTGCTATTAATAAATCTCCGGGTCCTGTGGGAAACAAGGGAAAACAGATCCGCGGTCGTCCGTCTCCTCACCATTTAACCCTCGTAATTCACTGAGACTTGTTTTCATTAAAGTCAGAACCGACGCCTGGAAGAGAGAGTTCCTTATGGGCTGAGGGGTTCGCCTTCGGCACATGGCCCTTACATAAGTCTCATCCACTCCCTCGTCAAACAAAAACATCTGGGAGTGAAGACTCTAATTAGCATTGACCTGGGAGAGGCGGAAACCAGGCTGCTGCCTGGAGGCCTTTACACGCAGCGGACGTGACGAATAAACAACACGAAAATACCTAAACACTCGTCTGCAAATATTACATGTGTAGGGCTTTTATGGTGAAAAGTGAGAATGGAAGGAGTGGGTATGAAAGTTGCTCTTTCCCAAAGTAAGTCTATGGGAAAATGTATTTTTGGGCCCAATGGTGTCACGTGATGGACCCGGAAAATGGAATTCCACCGTTTGGGCACTATGTCAAATTAGCTTCAAAGCCCGGCGCTCTTCCTGGGTTCTTGGTTCGGACTACAGAGCCTCCGAAGTGTCGTTTCTCAAATACAAGCACAACTCAACGTGATTGTCAAATGTCAAACGTGAAGAACACTTTAGGACAGTCGCTCCTCAAAAGACGTGGTTGTGTGCAGAATAAAAAGGGAGAGTTTGAGAGAGTACAATAAATCCAGTCTGTCTTCACATCCAAGCGGGTTTGCACCGCCACGTGTGGATAGATGTTCAGCATGGTTCTCCTCATCGTGATGGGAACTCTTCAGCATGGCAGTAGAAGAGCCATGTTGAACACATGTAGGATCGTGGACGGAGACAGAGAGAGATTTCCATCAGGATATTTTCTGCTCCGTTCCTCAAACCTTCACAGAGGAAGTGCTCAAGACGTTTTGAAACGGACAGAAAGAGGAAGCCAAGACTTGACAGCAGGAAACGACTTCCTGAGTCGTTCCGGGGGATCCAACCAATACAGAGGAAGCACAATGCTTCAAGAAGGAGCAGCATAAAGACAGGATCTCTTATGTAACTGGAAATTTATACGATCCACGTCAAACACAGGGGGCCCTCAGAAGGTAACCGACTTCTCCTGGGGAAGGTTTTGGAGTCTGAAACCTGCCGGTGCTGCTGGCCAAGCACAACAGATTGAAGAAGTACCACCTTTTTATGGAGGAGTGTTCAACTGAGCTCCAAAAACAAAGCAGTTAAACCAGCGTTTTGTCCTTTTAGGCAGCATTGAACAGCAGCAAATGCTATTTACACATTTGTTTTACTCAAAATGTGCTTTGACGAAAGTACAAAATGTTTTGAACAATGAAAGATCGAATAACTATTGTTTGAACCTGACACACTAGTTGCTTTTTCAAAAGGCAGAACGAGACAAAGGACGGTAGAATTGCAAGTTTTAATGAAGCAACATTTAATTACACATTTAATATTTCAAATAACGTCCAGATTAAGCCAGTTTTCAGCCGTTTGTCCACACTAAACTGGCATTTTCTCACTGAAAAAACCCAAATCAGAGCGTCTGAAGAATAGAAAAGCCTTAAAACACTAGCTGTGCAATTTAGTGTTTGAAGGGAAAAAGGTGCTTTTGCAAAACAATGAGATAAAGCTGCCCAGTGAGGGCCGGAGCTGTGAGGCAGAACACTATGAGACAACCTTTGGCCTCTGAACTCGTTCTGCAGGTGGTTCAAGTTGAGGATTCGGGGCCCGTCTTGAAAATGCTCATCAAAATAAACTCAGCGAGCTGAAAAGCCCCATCGGGAGGCGGAGAGGTTTCAGCCTGCAGAGGCTCTGGTGTGTGGTCGTGTCGAGCTGCAGGAAAAGCTGAACAAACAACAGTGTTTGTTCTTCATGAAGCGGTGATAAAAGAGACTCGATGAGAGAATTAATGACGCTTTGACAGACAACCAAGCTTCTGTCTGAGCTCACGTCGACTTGTGGAGCACAAATCATGTTTGAACTGCAGGTAGAAAACTCTAAGGGAATACATCTTTAAGAAAGGATGCGAGTCTCCTTCATGAAGACTAAACATGGAGCCACATTTCTGAACCACAGGGATGAAAACAAGGCCCGTCAGCTCCTTATCTGGCCCCCAGACTCAAATGTTTTCCCTCAGCAACTACAAAAAGACGTTCTCTCTCTGTTTTGACTGCAGCCCCGCGACTATCTGACGTGCATCCGGTGCAACAATTCCCCATTGTCTGCTCGCAGGACCAACACAGAAACCGCTTTACAGTAAGGCCGAGAGGAGACTCCCACAGCGGATCACTGGCAGATAACCTCGCAGAGCACGAGACGGAGCCGAGTACGAGTCCGACCATCTCGTTTGGATTTCAGAAAGGGAGAGAGGAAGAAGGGGGAGTTATCTCGTAACGGCTGTTTCACATCAGAAATGTACATGCTGTGTGCAGAAGTCAAGCTGGAAAATTAACTAACTTGTATAAAAAAAACAATTCAAAAAGTCTGTACAATCTTTTCAGATCGTACGGTAAATGGGTCGCGTCTCTTAAGTCCTGCATGGTGACATGTCGCTGTGTTGGGCTGCCGTGTTAATAGCGTTAATAGTGGGCGGCCAGTCAGAATGAACTGCATTTGTATGTCTTATCATTTGGTATTTATCTATTTTTGTAACTTTTGTCTTATTGTGCTGATATTGTCTTTATTTTTCGTTTCTCCTAAAAGAGAATTTCCAACAATGTTTCTACTTCTGCTCTCATTGTGGCTTTTACTCTTTCACTCTTTGGCTGCTCGTCATTATGATCATTACGAACCGGATTCATGGCGGAGTGAAGTGCTTGAGGTAAAATAGAATGTACACATGTAATATAATGGGGAAACTGTGACTTCATGATCATTCATTTATCAAAGAGGGTCTGTAGCAAGAAGGAAAGTTGGACCAGGAGGGGAGCTAGAAGAGGTGGGTGAGGGGTGAGGGTGTTTGGACACATTGGAAGTGGGTGTGTGAAGGGTTGGACCAGTCCCCCCCCACTGGAGTTTAAATATATCTGGCAGAGCGGCACCCACTTGTTGTTTGTTTTTGTGTGTGTGAGTGAGTGAGAGAGAGAGAGAGAGAGAGAGAGAGAGCTGGTTCAACGTGTTGTTGACGGGTGACGGGTTTGAAAAGCAGAGAAGAACCTCTGAGCTTGATTTGGTTCGGCCTGAGAGAGTGTGACGAACATCTGCCATCACAAGCCAGAGTATTTTTTAGATTTGCAAATCATGAAAGGAATGTAAAATATTGCTGCTTTGAAGTGCTCGAGATGACTTTTCAAAACGCTCTTTTCCAGCTGGATGTGACCTTTTTGTTTTTCTGTTTTTCAAAAAATGAAAAACTGAGAATGTGAAACTTTCTTTTGCCAACGACCGGATCAGATATTCAAAGGCCAAGGTGCAGCAGCAGTCAGGCCATGTGGGAGCCAGATCTGCTTGCAAATGGAGCACAGAGCAGTTTGTGTGTGTTTACTACAGCCGAGTATTTTACAGCTCCTTCTTAAGCAGCTCCACTCCGTTAAAGAAAACAAACTCGAGGCTCAGACAGAGGTCGTCTGCAGGTCTGTGAAGTCTGAGAACTACTGGAGGTTTATCATTTCCTGCTGCAGAGGAGCTACAGAAAAACAGTGTGGAACAGCATGGGAAAGATTTTCCAATTAAGTTAATTAACCGGACGACAGTGTTTTTCAATGCATTCTTTACAGTCTAATGGGTAGAACTGATGTTTCAGATACGTTCCCGCCCTTTCTAGAATCAAACATTGGAGGAAATCCAAAATAACTAAGGTGTTGGCATGACATCAAATATCAACTATCTGCAGCGTTAATCAAGAATATCTTTAGATAAAAGGTCTGTAGCTCGAGTCTAAAAGGTTTGCCGACTGATAAATACAAGATGTAATCTCTTCACACGTGATTCCCATTTGACTGCTGAAATACACAGAAAAGAGTCCTGTTGCTGTAAATGTATTGGACAGATTGCAGCTTACTCGGTTTGGACTGAAGCTGAAGTGATTCTGCTGGAGATGCACAAAGTCACGTGAAGGTTTTCTACATTTCTTGAGGTTTTGCTTCTTCAACTGGTCTGAAATGTAAACAGAGAAAAGCTGAGCACATTTTAATATTAACTACATTTTGTAAAGTGAGGATAAACAGTTAACTTCAGTCTCTAATGTGGGTTGTAGGTAAAAAATTTGGAATAAAGCAGAAAAGATGCACGATCCCTTCTGTAAACATATTTCTATAAATACCTCAATGAAAGGGTCCACGGCGGAGGCATTGAAATAGATTTGGTGTTATTGTGGTTGTATGAATGTAATTTATGGTGCTGTTAGATTGCTGCTAGACCGCAGCGTTTTACTTCTTAAGTGAAACTCTTTAAATACCTGTGCTTCATGGAGTCAAGTGTTCTTCCTGGTCGCTATAAAACGTGTGTAGGAGTCATGAGATCCACTGAGATGTAACGTGGAGGGAGTGACGGAAGATGTAAACCTGGTTCAACATAACGGCCATTAGTCAAAGTCCTGAAAAGTCACACGATGCCCGAGAATAGTGACGCGAACTCTTCAAAAGATAAAAAGGCAGAAAGCCACAGAAAGTGTGTTTGTGCATGGGAACTGTAGAAACACACACACACACACACCTGTATGTGAAATAAATCCTGGTTATTTCTAATGTCACTGAAGGCAACATGACATGAAACAAGTTCTCGTTTTTGTTTTTTATTTAATAAGCTGGTTCATAAATTATCGCACATAAAAGATTATTTTTCAATAGTTACAAAGTGGATAGCAACTTCAGTTAGCGCCTGGAAAAAATAAAACAAAACTGGAAAGTAGAGCGTTGACAGTACGGGGAGTTTGATCTGGACAACACAGCGCGGGAGAGCAGAGGGAGCCAATAGGAGGCGTTCAAACATCCAACCACTGTCGAGTCATGTTCCCGCTACGCAGACACGGTCGTCGTCTCTGCGCTCAGACTAGCAGCGAACAAAACGGTGACATGCGTTTCGTATTTCATGCCGGAAAAAACAACAGAAGGAACGCTCGTTCCTGTTCTCCAGTGTATTACAAAGGAAATAGAACTGAGGGAGTGACGAGGGGAATAAATTATAAAAGAATAACAATACAAATTAAAAAAAGAGACGGCACTAGCTACATGTGAGGCTCACGAAAACAAATCGAACTAAAGACGTGTTGAGGCGCCATCTTCTTGGCTCGACTTTCCCCTTTTTTCCCCAGGAGCGAAGCGTTTGACGAGAAGCTAAACGGGGGGGGGGGGGGGGAACAGTGGTTCAGAGGCAGCGAGGAGCCTCTAATCCTCCTTCATTCATTTATTCTTTTCTACAACTATCACCCTCCTCCCCTTTCCGACGGTCACATCCCGAATGACCGGTGAACGTGGGGGGGGCGGATTCCTCCAAATGAGACTGTTTGGAGGAACGGGAGCTAACCCGCCTCGCTAACACCGGTCTGAAGGAGCGACGGGTGTCCATCATTTCTAACGCTAGTTTGCTCTCTACGAGGCCGGAATCCCAAATCTTTGCTCTGGTTTGAGGACTCCAGCGGCCAGTTTCTCTCTGTGTGACGGGAGCCGACTAGGACATTTGCTGCTGAATGTGCTCCAGGAATTCACTGTAGGAGAAAGTCGAGTCGGACCGATCCTCGACCAGATACTGGAAGAAAGTAGCTTTAGCCGAAGCACCGTCCCTGAGGGAGACAAAAGAGAGACGGGAGGGTTAGACGGATACTTTTTAAATTCTATGTAAGGCTGGTGCTACTGCAAATATAATAAACCTTTAAAAACAAGACACTTTTCTAAAATTTTGATTTAAATCAGGAAGAAAAGCACAAACTGACCAGAAATCTAAAGCCAATATTTGCTGCTTCATTCATTTTTTTCAAGCAAATATGGCAAATATTCACAGTTTCCAGCGCTGCTAATGTGAGGGTTTGATGCTTTTCTTAGTGATTTATGAGGGTAAACTGAACATCTTTGGGTTTTTAGACCTTTGTCGGATAAAACAAGACACCTGAACACAGAACTTGGGCTGCAGGAAATAATTAAAGGGCATTTGTCACTTTTTTTCTTTCATTTTATTGGCAAAATAACAAATTGAGAAAGTAATCAGTGGATTATAAAGATAAAATCCTAAAAAAGAGCTTTAAAACACCACAAAACTGATAATAAGGCCTTTTAGGTTCACACTCAAGGCTTTTACATATTGTTGTTTTATTATTGACGGTTATTGGAGGCAAACTTCTTGTTTCCGTTAGAATGCAACTGTATCTCAAGAAATCTCATCCAAAATCACACGTATTTCTCATCTGTAAGAGTGATGCAAACATCCTCCGTCTTCTTGCACCGACATCAGCCCTCACAACAACAACAACAACAACAACAACAACATGTGGTGCGACAGAGGAGCAGAGAGAGGAAACTCCCTCTGGAAGACCTGACCACCGCTGTCAATCAATGACCTCACTGCTTACTACGTTTGTTTGTTTAACCTCAGAGCGATGGCTGCTGGGAGAATGATTCCAGTTAAACACAACTGGTCCCACCGCGTTTCTGTCGAGAGCAAACTGCTGGAAATGTTTCAGATCGCTGACAACGACGACGTCCACGCCGCCGTCAGCCGTTTCTCTCCGACAGATCAACTCAGGGACTCACTGAAGTCCGGCTGAAACTGCTTAATGGTTTCATACAGATTCATCTGCCGGGGATTCTTGTTGGCAAAGCACATGAACTATAACGGCAACGTCTCCAGTTCAATTCCAGCAAAGAGCCTCAAGATAAAAACTCCTGTTGACTATTTTTGATGAATAGTTTAATTTAAATAGAACAGAAAAGGGGAAACATGTGAGAGTTCCCCAGAGCAAGAAAGTACCTTCTTTAAAATAGCTGGTTTTCAAATCGTCCCAACTCAAATATTCAATCATTTAAAAAAAGAGAAAAAAGATGAAATGACTTTAACCAATAATTGATTTTCTTGTACTTATTGACTAATCATTTCAGCACCAGCCTACAGCCCAACTAATGATTGATGCTGGACTCATCCGTGAGGGTCTCATGTCCGTGCACATTTGAGATCTTCTAACTAGTTGAAGGCAGAAGGGCTGAAGCGACGCTGTAGACGCTACATTGCCCCCTACAGCTGTGGAGAACACCAGCTTACTGCCAGGAGAAACCTTCACAGGGGTGTAACAGATCCAACGCCAGCTCACGTCAGTGAGGAAAAGCATGACCAAAGGCGTAAAGCCTTACCGCCCAAGAGACACCACTACAGGAGGACATGACCTCTGACCTCAATATATATTTAGTGTAAAACATTTTGGGTGGAGAGAGCGAGTGTTGTTTGGCTGCTTCAGAGCTCTACAAACAAACAACAACCTGAAGGTGTTTCATATTTCCTCATCTCAGCCCTTCACTCATCGTCGTCGTCCTTTCAGCTGAACTTCATTCTTATTTATTGCCACACCACTTTGGGAACTGATGCTGGACACTCCTCATTTTTGGCAGCTGGTACCGTTGGTGGAAGAGGAAGTGAGACTCATTTTTTGCCGTTACGATACATTTTAAAAACGTAAAAATAAAGTAAACAAAAAAAGAAGAAAAAGCCTCTCAGACTGTCTGAAAATCCAGCATCTGGATGCGAGAAGACGTGCGAGCAGAAGTCGGATGTTGATCCAGATGTGCGGCGGTGCTTACTTGAGGACGTGTATCGTGGAGCTGAACGCTCGGTTGTCCTGCAGCCAGTCGAGGAACGCTCGCACTCTCTCAGACAGAGTCGTCTCCAGCTCAGGAATGTGACTCTGGGATCCAGAGAGAGAAAGAAAGAGAGGCGGAACCAAAAACATCAGCTGCATTGTTTTCGCGGCCGCGCGTCTCAGATTAGAAACAGATAACTCGCGTGGTCGTCTCGGCTACACAGCAGGGGTGAACAGGAATATGCCTGTGGTTTAAAACGCGGGGCTCGTAGTTGGCAAACAAATACAATGAGCAGCATAAACAAGTGCTGAGGGTTGCTGTTTGTTCTGGATGTCACCATGCGCGGTGATGACAGAGCTTTCTAGTTAGCTGCACAGTTAAAACAAAAAGCTACGACAGCAAATGTGTTCTGCTGCACGAGTTGTTTTCTTTTCAACAACACAGAGAAATATTGTTATTGTGGAGCAAAGCTGTGACTCATGGTCAGGGGAAATGTGTGCAACGCTGCGTTGCATCACTCGTGCAGAAACTGGGCGGCGGTGTGCAAAACAATCCCACCATTTCTCTAATCATAGTTATTCTTTGACATGTTTGGAGGCGGGGGAAATCTCCTCCTCGGTATAAAATAAAAGCATCATCTTTAACCCACGTTTTGAACGACGGCTGCCTGCACACAGTTAAGAGTCTTACTGACCATGTTGGCGGGTATTGAAGCGTAGCTGGGGCAGCCCAGAGCATCTCGGATGAACAGGTCGTCGCAGCTTTTGCCGATCCACAAATAAAACACCTGCAACGGAAACAGAGAATCAGTGAAGAGCGTCTCCTCGTCCTGACACACACACAGATTAAATCCCCTGAAAAAGTGAAATGTTAAAACACTCACAAACTCCGATTGGTGGAAGGAAATACATGCAGGATGTTTCGCTCACAGTAAGACGTTGACTGAGGATTTAAGCCTTTGAGAAGCTGAATGAAGTGAATACTGAGAACAATTGGGCTGTACCGCTGCTGCTGTTACGTTATGGTTCATGATGACATAATAAACGTCCATCAAGGGCTGAGCCATCACTTAACCTTAAGGTCAAAAGAACATCGCACTTGTCTTTTATTTAGGTTTACAATTATCTCAATGAATACTGAAGTCTTACGTTGCCACAGTCCATGAGGAAAGCTCCGTCTCTGGTCACTCTGTCAGCAGACAGGTGGAGCAGATGAGGCTGAGGAACCACGGTGTCGTTCAGACGCAGCGCCCCCTGCAGGTGAGACGCACACAGTGCAACGGATTAGTTGGAGGACATTCAAAGTTCACACTCACAGCTGCAAAGGCACAAAGATATAATAACTTAAGTAAATGTGTAAGTTCGTTTTAAATGTATTTAAATAGTAATGAATCCCCACTAATTATTTCAGGGCTTCACTACCACACGTTGGATTTCTAAAGTGACTCGTCAGCTCTGGTCCGTGTCCTACCTGGTCAGTCATGTTGTCCAGCCGGTACAGGTCAGGATGAAACATCCGCATCAGCTGCTGCAGCGGCTGCGTCTTGAACTCGCACATGGCGAAGAGCCGCTCGTCCAGCCGCGTGCTGGTGCCCGTCCGCAAGGCTTTCTGGAAAGAAACGCATATCCTTTTAGTGCGAGTGTTAATCTTTATTTCATTTATTTGGATTTCTTTCATTTCCTGTTTTCAAGCCTGATGTGGCTTCATAGTCACTTCATAGTCACTTCATAGTCCAAAGCTGCCCAGTTTTCTATCAGTTACTGATACTGCAGGTTATAATCTGCTAAAGTTGCATGAGGTACTTAGTCGGTGTATTAACTACATTAAAAAGGACTCTACTGCTGTAGACGTATTTTAGACACCTAAACACTGTATTAGTTTAAGTGTGCGATATATTTAGAGTATTTTCCGACAGTCCTCTTCCGACGTGGAACAGAAGACATTGTCTCCATCTATGCTCTCTTCAAAGTCACCAGACTCCTTTGACAAAAACAGTAATTGTACCTCGCTGAACAGGAGTTTCTGGTCTACTGCTGCCTCCATCGTTTAGTTTGTTTGTGTCATTTTGTAACTTTGGACTAACCCTTTAAAACACTAAAGACAGAAGGTTAAATTACTGTTTTTGTCAAAGGAGAATGTGGCTTTGAAGAGAGCACAGACGAACACAAAGGCTTCTGTTCCCCTTCGTAAAGGGCTGTCGGACGGCAAGGTACAGTGTTGAAAGTATTCTAAATATAGAGTTCACTTCAACTGACAATGATTCCTTTAGTTGTCTTAAATACGTCCACAGCACTCTATTACTGGTACTCCAAACTCCATATACTGTAGTAATACACCGACTACGGAGAAGTACCTCATACTACCACACTTCAAAACATCACAACTATCCTTATAAGGACTTACAAATACTATCCGAATATCTTTACCTTGTAATGAAGGTGGATTAAACGGTGACTGTGAACAGTGGGAACTGTGTTCATAATGTTCAGGGTGTACACCGCAGTCAGACCTTTAGGGGCATTAGTCTCAGATGATGCAAAGGGTGTGAGAATGAGTCTGAAAGTGGACACACCCTGGATGTATGAATGAACAAGTCCTGGGTGGATGAATACAGTCATTAAACACATAAGAAGACGGTCTTGTATGACTGTAGACTCAGCTTTTATTGTGTGTGTGTGTGTGTCTCTAGAGGGAGGGTAGTGATGATGTAAAAGCAGGTCATACTTTAGGATGTGTAACCCTGACGTGGCGGTGGATGATTGGGCGCCAACGTGGAATGCGAAATGACAGTTTCGTATGCGTGTCTACAGCCTGTAATAAACCAATGGTGACGAGTGTTTGTTGTGCAGACAGACCTGTTTGAGCAGAGAGAGGATGTAAATGGGGAAGAGGCGCATGGAGGCCGGGAGGACGACGCCGGTCTGCTGCAGGTTGGACACGTTGCTCTTGTAGGCGTTCACCAGATCCACCACCGCATTCGTCAGAGCGTCACGAGCATCTGACAGGCTGGACGTTATCGACCGGTCGATGGCTGAAACACGAGTGAGACACGTTAGTGCAGTTCTGAAAAAAAGCTGTGAAATGCCTGCAGCTCATGTTGAGGACATGAAATGCACATATTTCTATGTTTCTTAAGACATTGCTTTCTACTGCAAAGAGAAATGTTCTACTCTACTGATTCTCTATCGTTTCCATTTTTCCCTGTAATGTTCGTTAACACATTGAGATGTCTTAAGAGGTCAGGAGCTTTTCTCTTGGAGGAGAGGGTGCAGGAAATGAAGACAGTAAAGCGTTGGTTTTCAACATAAATTTAGTGTTTTCCGTCTTCTCAGAACAGGTCAACTTAATTGTTCTAACTCGCTGTCTTCTTGGTAACATAGCTTAAGCGATGTTCCTCTGTGTACACCTCATTGCCGTTAATTATGCTAACTAATGCTTCCTTGCGTTCCCTCTCCTCATCCTCAGTGGGAGGAGCTAAGACGTGAGGAAGAGGCGCGAGTGAGGGAAGCGAGGAGACAACTTGAATAATGAAAAGCACCCATTGTCTCTTTCCTACATACACTCCCTTCCCTTCCAGCTCCCTCACTAGCACTAGCATTGTCCTTACTGCCCTGCTGACTGTGGGTTTTGTAGTCTTTTACTGGATGATTTGTAGTCTTATGAGACAGACTCACCCATGTCGGCGAGCAGACAAGTGATGGCCTGAACGTCAGCTCCGGCGTACACGTCACTCAGCTGGTTGACCACCGGCAGACACAGAGTATGGACCCGGATTCTCCTTTTTCCTACAGCGCCGGACGGATGAATCATCAGATACAGTAATAATATTTGTATTTATCATCATCAACAACAAGCTGCTGCTGCTGGAGCAGGTGAAGCTTTAAAGGTCTTACTAAAAAGAAAAGTCAGATGTATCGGCATTCATTTCTCACATTTAACCAAATTTCAATAAAATTGGTTCAGAATTAAGGAAGTTAGTCGATTTTGTAGATAAGTCTGCATCAATCGATACACACATTGTATTTGTTTACTAGCGGACCTTGACGGCTACAATTCGGTGCAAACGTGGTATCTACGTTTCTATATCGAAGAGGCGATATCTTATTATTTTCCAGGAACATGGCGGGCGAGGAGCTGTTTTTGTCAATGTTCTTGTAATGTATTTAATATTCAACAAGTCATCAGCGGGGTCTTGTGATTGGTTCTCTCGCTCCACGTGAAAGTGTCTTTTGACATTTTCCCTGAAATGTTACGACGTATTGAGGTGGGAAATCTGGCGGTACAGATTCCCTTGAATATCGATCTCTGCTCCCATTCACACAACACCCCATGCAGGAAATATTCCCCAACATTTCAGGGATAGACTGCATGTGTGAAAGGGAGGTGTGTGTGTGTGTGTGTGTGAGTGTGTGTGAGTGAGAGTGTCTGTGCACCTTTACTGGAGGTGTAGAGCAGAGCAGCCTGGAAGCAGGCCAGAGACGAGTCTGCCAGAGAGTCTTCAATCGACATCTGGACAGCGAAGGCAGAGTCCGGGTTCACGTTGGCCAGGGACAGCAGGTCGGTGGAGCGCACAAAGAAGTTACCGTGGAACGTGTGGATGGATAAACCTGAGGGCAGTGTGGAGAAGACACTTTGTAGAGAAGACACTTGAAAACGGAGCGTCTGTGTGCGTCTGACTCCGCGGAGCCGGTTACCTTTAGTGCATCGTATTCTCATCACCGCCTCGAAGCCGATCTTCCTGCTGAGGTAGCGCTCCAGATCTTTCTGGAACTTCTCCAGTTGAGCCGGGTTGTGGATGTAATGGAAGGAGGGGTAGTAAAAGATGCTGCCCGCCGAATACTTGGAGATACATGCTGAAGAAGAGGAGGAGAGGTGAAGTATTAACGAAATACTCATTATGAGCGTGATAGGAACTAATAATCTGAGGTGAATCTGTCCTTTGAGTATCCAGGGCTCTCTTCCTAAAGGCTTGACAAGGTGTCTGAGGACAGAAGCTGTAGTAAGCTTGGAGAACGCAGTGCAATTATTACCCATCACTACTGAGCGAGGGGATCGACAATAGATAAGAGGATAATGCTGCAGGAGTGGTCTGAAAAGATCCAACAGGTGTTTTAACGCCATGGTGCTGGGCCTCCATTCGAGACCTTACATTCAACGTTTCTTTTGAGGCTTTCAAACTAAGCCTGTTGAATTTCTGTCTTCACGTTACAAAATAAATACAGACAGACAAACGGCCCTTTTGTGGCGAAAGAGAGGCGTCATTGGAGGTTGAAATGTTGACGAGTGTTCTTACAGAGCGAAGCGAGGTCCGTGTACTGGGAGCTGAGCAGGAACAGATCCACCGCGATCTGTTGCCCCGAGCAGTCCAGTGCCAGTTTCTTATAGAAGTCTGTGGCCGGTCCGAGGTGCTGAACTCCCTGGAGAATAAAGACACAACCGATTACAACAAGAAGTCCTCTCGTTACGTCTTCTGCTGCGTAGAGGAAGAAATCACCACCAAAGCCTCCTGTTCTATTGGATAGACTTTTGTCCACTAAATGATTTATTAGATGTAGTATTATATGGAGATTATATTTGACCAAACTAACATGAAATCCCCTTTCCTGAGAAAGAAAGCACATCTGTTCTTAGCTCACTATTGCTGTAACTTCTTGGCAGTTTATTCAGATCAAACACAGATGATTACGATCAATAAATCACAGTCCCGGGACGACGGGAACGCAGATTGTAGCTCAGCAGGATCCTCAATGAACGATCCATCTCTAAACTGAGACGGTGACGTTGTGGCTGGTAATTAAAGTGAGTTGTGGCAGGAATATAAATTGAACACGGCAGCACTGAGAATGCCAGGAGGACGAGTATGAATCCACACCGCAGGGGGTGTCGTCTTCTTGCTATATTTCATCAGTCACATAGTTTAGGCTTCATAAATCACAGGGAACGCAGCACCACCACTATTTAGAGGTCTCCTTTCATAATCGGAAAAAGAAGTCTCAGACAGAATCTCAAACTTTAAGATCAGTACATGAAAAAAGAAAGAGAAGTCCTCGTAAACCCATAACCGCCGTCTCTTTCGTACCTTAGTGCTCGAGCGCTGGTTGGGGTCTTCCCTCGACGTCAGCGACCCGGCCCCCAGCGTCGGCAGCTGGGTCTGGAACACGGTGACGCGGCCCCCGGTGGGCGACATGAGCTTGAAGGCGGCTTGCAACGCCGGGCCGAGCGCGCTGTGCGTCTCCTTGCTCTCGCTGAACATGCCCGGCAGAGACGTCAGCAGGTCGTTCACCAGCTGGAGGGGGAAGTACAATAGAGAGAGAGAGGAAATCATGAGAGTAACGAGACAACGGGAAGAGAAGAGTGTTGTTGGAGCTGTTTATGTGCACAACAAAAACAGAAGTCTGTACCTCTTTGCTTTCCTTCAGGTTCACCATCAGACTGTCATGAGACGGGATGAAGATGTCTGAAAAAACAAAACAAACAAGTAAAATCTGAGCGGCTTTCCAACCTCTTGACTACTTTACTGGTTTTACAAACCTTGTTTATTCCTGGACGCACTTTAAAAATAATAAATAATTCTTTAATAGTGCTTCATTTTAGACTAAACTATTAGAGGTTAAAAACAGAGCATGCAGACGTACCGTCTATGTCCGACACCACCAGCATCTGCGGCTGGGACAGTCCCTCCTGGAGGTTGTAGAAGTGGATGGTGTTGTCGAAGGTGAGGAAGCCCACCCTGGTGCGAGTATCCCCCGGCAGCCTGAAGCACATAACATGCGGTTAACAATTCAAATGTCTGTGTTTTACTGCCATCATTAAGCAAAGACACGAAGCAGCCACATTTATGGCATCGCATCGTCGACGGCACTCACTTGTCCAGGTTGTCCATAAGTGATTCACAGAAGTACTTAAGGTAACCTGCTTCCACGGCATTGTGAGACACGTCGAGAACAAACAGGTAGGCTGCAGGCTGAGGGGGCCGCAGCTGAACACACAAGAACCACACATGATTAGTGGGGATAAGACGGGTTTATTGTTACAAGACTGCCCTCTAGTGGACAAACAATCAAACCACATGAACATTCACAACTCTAAAGAGCTGCAGAAAGCATCGGGATCGAAGAGACGTCTCACAGAGCTTCCTCTAAATGTAAGCAGCAGCGGAGGAGAAGAAACTAACGTATTGTTTTGTGCTACAGACGCTTCGTCTCCAGTGCACTTCACACACCTGTGAGTAAAGCATACCAACGACACGAGTAACTTTTGGCTTTACCGGTAATGTCAGCGTAACGATTCTAACAAACACCAGGTAGATGTAAACTGTCCCGTCACCTCGCACAGTAACGTGACAAATAAACAATATTTGGGAGCTCCATCTTGAGACAAAGATGGTCGGTATTACACATGTACCGACTGTTTTCTTCTTCCTGGAGGCGGGCCTTACTATGAGCAACGGCTACTGACAGACTCTCTTAAATAGATATTAAAGTTGCTCATTATTGGGATAAGATTTCCTAAGAGAAACATCGTCAGTATCCTGGTTTTTTTAATAATTTAAAATGTCATTACATTTCAGTAAATTAACGCTGTTTGAGAAAACAACAGTTTGGGGATGCAAGTTTATATATTATGTTGTGAATTTCTCTATGTTTTGAGACACCTCACATTTCTCTCTGTTCATTTCTGTGCACAAGTTTAGAGTTTAGGCCTCAAGAGCTCTTCTGGTGCCGGCAGACGCATCGATACCTCTCGGTTAACGTATGTATTTGTTGGAAAAGAACTGTTGGCTCACCATGTAGTCTGAGGAGGCGATGAACTCCACGGTGGCGTTTTGGACCTCCGGTCTCTTATGGGGCTCGCCATACGACCGGCTGACCGGATTGTACATGAACTCATCTGGAACTGAAGAAGAAGAAAGAAGAGAGAGAGAGAGGAGGTTTGACACAGAACAATTACACGACTGGGCACAGTAATGACTTCCTCATGACTGCACTCATACCGTCATTGACCCGATAGCAGAGGTTGCACTTCCACCTGCGCTGGTCGAGGAAGGTGACAAACGGGTTGATGTAGGTGCGACAGGAGCGACAGCGCACGATCGTGTTGGACGTGATCACCGGCAGCTGCTGCAGAGAGAGGAGGAGAAAATAAAATACTGGGAAAGTACAAGTGTCTCATGAGATGAACATTTTACATTTTGTGCTTCTTTTCGAGTGAAGCCTCAATCGTGACCTTTCCTAAACATTCCTCTCTTTATTCGAGCCTCGGCAGGCGACTGAAGAGAAGCTTTGTTTCTGTGGAATCTTTAGAACTGTGGTCTTCGTTTGTCTCTTCTGCTTCCATGAATGTCTTCTCAAGGACTTTCCCTTCTCACGTAGCAGCGTTTCAGAACAGGCCATTTATTGCACACCGAGCAGTGCGAGGTCGTCTAGCACAGGTTATGAAGTGCTAGTAAACAAAGAGCATTTTGTTTTGGAGCTAAAGCAAAGAGCATATTCACAGATATTTCTGTTTTTAATGAATAATCAGCGGTTGCAGGACTTAGAGGTGAATAGTGGAGCAGTCGAGGAGAACCGATGTCTGTTTTTATAATTCAAACACAAATGATCACAGCATGAAGCGAGTGTGAAACCTGCATCGTCTGCTGTGGACGCAGCAGCAGCTGTTGCAGAGTGTGAACGTGCACTTCAGCTGCTGCCAAAAGAGACGCAGAAGTCCACAGGAGACCGAGGATGCTCTCGGCCAGGTTCAGGGCTGTTAATCTGCTTTAATGTGTGAATGTAAATCGAGGCTAAAACCATATTTTATTGAGTGGGTCTCTTGTAAATGGACTTAAAATACACTTGACCCACTCACAACTTCTGCTGCTCGAGTGAACAACGTTTCCAGCCACAACTTGTGTCTCACGTCCCTGTTCTCCGTCACTTCATGCCCTCAGACAGCACATCAACCAACACCCCTATAAATACACTCACCTATCTTCCTCCTCATCCTCCTCCTCCTCATCATTCTTCTCCTGCCTGTCCCGCTGTCACTGCAGCTGCTCGTCTCAAAGGGCTACAACAGACTCATAACCGCTCCAGTAGTCACAAGAGGACAAAGACTGATTTTTGGCAAACAAAGTGTTCACACGTTTTGTTCAAAAAGAACTAATGAGCACCACTTTAATGAGTTTTGAAGCTAGAACGCAATAGCCGGAAGTAAAAAGCGAACGTTGGGCTATAAAGGAACTACAACACGGTCACATGACTTCACGTCTCCTCCACTAAGATGGAGGAGGACTAGTGTTCTAGTGACATTTGTTAGCAACCGACTTTAAGACCTAACTGAGCGTTTGACGTTGAAAATCAGTTAATAAATCTGTTTTACATGTCGATTTATCTTAAAGTTTAGTAGACGTCTATGCTCATGATATACATTTATAGGTTTTTACAGGTATTTATAAAATATGTAACATAACACAGTAAAACATGGTCTAAAATTGGGCTCCAAGTAGCAAATAAATCTATATCGGAGCTAAAGCACAGAGACAATGTTGAAATAACATCTATTTACTGACGGATTTTACGCCATCAAACAAAACGTAAAATCTCTTAAAACGTGTGGACCACGGTATCAAACCACAATCACATTTAGTTTGAGACGAGGGAACCAGAAGTTTAAAATCGCTGACTCATTTCCAGGTTAAGGACTCACTCCAGCAGCACTCTTTATACGTGATGAAGTCTTCCCCCGGTCATCAGTTAGTTAAATACCATTTAAGTAGTAATGGAGAGCGAGGAGGAGTCCTTCCTTCAGGGTAATATGCTTAGAATGAGATTCTTTTTCCCACAAAAACAACCTTGCATGGGACATCATACACTGGATACTCAGACATCAGATCATACCTGTAAGTCTCTGAAGGGGTGGAGGAGGAGGCCCAGAGGGAGCCTGGCCTTGTTGAGTAGAGCCTGGGTCTGAGGGATGCTGGTCAGGGTGCACCTGAAGGACCTGAAGAGAAAACACGTCAGATAACAGACACACAGATTAGACAATCACAGAGTGAGAGTCTCAGATATGAAATACCAATCGTTAGAGCCCCTTCACTTCACTTACTGAGGACAACAGTTGACCTTCTTGAGGTCGGGGCTGAGGTTGGGTTCCGGGGCTGAGAGGGGCCTCGGGGGCAGCAGGTTCCTCTCCTGTACCAGGTTGACCGGCCTCAGGGCCTCCACCTCCAGCTCAGGCACCCCGCTCAGCCCCCCCAGGGCCGCAGACAGCTGGGACATGTTTGGGAATGGCTGCAGAGGAGGGAGGGAGGGAGGGAGGGAGGGAGGGAGGGAGGAAAACATAACTCAATTATACTCCTGTGATTAATCAGGACTGGTGAGTCAATACAGCAAGGACACAACAGCTGGTGCAAGAAGCCTAAATTGTAGCCAAATTTTAATACGTGTTGAGGCAAGTGCATAAACTTTATCATCAGTTGCTAAAAGATAAAGCTGACTTTCCATCTGTTTGACTCAAACTTGAGTCCGGCCCCTGAAGGCTGTGGAGGAAACAGATGTTCACAGAAGCAACGACAGACCTCTGAAACACTTAAACATCTAGGATGTGGTTTTAAATTCAGAGATCTGAAACCAGGCTGGTAAACAGAAAACACTTCTCGGCATCTATTCAACATGTGTACCTGGGAGTACTGCTGGTAGCTGGACTGGCCGTACGGGTCTTGAGACGGTGTCGACTCGGGGAGGGCGGCCGGTCCCTGGTGGTAGGCCGGCTGCATGCCGGGGTAACCGTAGCTAGCATAGGGCGGGGCCTGGTTGGTCATGTGGTCGGAGGGCGGCATGGAATCTGGACAAGAGAGAGTTCAGCTTTATAAGACATCTGATGCACGTTTGGAAGACAGGTGGTTTGTTTTAACCCGATTACGACATTTTGGAGATATAGTATTTGTGTGTGTGTGTGTGTGTGTGTGTGTCTATTATTCAGATGAACGGTATGTGTGTGATACCTGCATAGCTGCCCCCTTCCAGGTTATCGTAGCTGTTGGGCACCGGAGAGGCACTGCCAGTGCTGGAGGAGGAAGTGTCACCACCTGAGAGAGCAAGAGTGGAACACAAGAGGGAATTAAAAACTGAAGCGTTTGAGACGACTGGAGGAGTAAAGAATTGAATGAATATATATATATATATATAAATATATATAAATAAATAAATAAATATATATAAATAAATAAATAAATATATATATATATATATATATATGATAAACAAGGAGCTTTGGGAATAACACGACAGAACAAAGAACAACGAAAGAAGCAAAAAAAAAAATAAAAAATAAAGAAGAGTTGAAGGATAAAACGGTGAGATTTATAAAAAAAGAAAAAAAACAAAAAAAAAAAAAAAAGGACAACAACTTTAAGTCAATAACAACGAAGGCTGGAGGGTCAAAAAGAGAATAAGAATGAAACAAGAAGAGGGAGAGAAAAACGGAAACATTAAAGTGAATGAAGAGTAGTTATTTTTCAGTTTGGCCATGCAGCGTGCTGTGTTTGGACTCCCTCAGGCCTCCGACTGATGAGGCAGAGCGAACACGATGAAAAGATGCACTTAAGTCTGGAACGAGCGCCTCCGAGGACGGAAACACAAGGAGAGAGCGGAGGAAGAATATGGAGGATAGAAACATGAGAATAGATTACAAAGATGATGCGATGGCGACAGAACGACCACTGTGTGACGATTCTCATCTTGAATACGCGTCGCTGCCGGCCTCGTCCACAGCAGAGCGGCGCTCCGGTCTGGTTCTCCAAACCGGGTTTGTGTCGACCGCCATCTACTGTAAGCAATACTCCCGACTATAGAAAAGTTAATCACACAGTCCAACTGCAAAAACACCCAAACTTTCCCTTCAAAGTCAATACTGGATCACCTTTTAAACTGGAGCTATAAGTTCTGGTGCAACAGCATTAAACTGAATCTAGGTTTAGACTAAAACTGACGTTTAAATTAAATCTTTCTTCGTTTTAAGCTCGTTTTCAAGTTTGGTGCGACCGGATTTTAAGTTACAAATGTAATCCTTGTTGGTGCAACACAGCCTAAGTTGCCTCATTAATCCGGTGCCACTTCAGCAATGACTGCGTGGACTTTCCCAAAAGCTTAAAAACAAAATGCAGGTCGCATAGCGCAGATAATAATGTTATCAGACACATGCTCAGTGCTCCTCCCAGGACACATACCGGACCAGGAGAAATAAAGCAAGTTAGATTATCGTTAAAGACGGAGTAAAAACAACCGACACTTGTGTAACATAACTCACTAAACGAATACATGAACCGTCACACTGACTGATGGTTAGAAGCAGACATAACTGCAGCACAGGAGCAAACATGGAGTCCTCTCGTGTTCCTCCATGTTTACAGTAAAACAGCAAGAAGCTCCTTTCTTCCATACTTGGCTCTCCTTAAGGAACACGCTGCTCCCCTTTATTAAACAAACCCAAACATTCAAACCAAGGTTAGGACGGACACGAGCGCCGTGGTGAGGGTTCACTTCAAGAGGTTGAACCATGGACGCTGAGTAGCGAGAGGAGCTAGTAGGTTTACGTTGCTTTCCTCAACATGCACGACTTTAATGTTAATGTTTTATGAGGAACACGTTTGTTTAGCGAGAATTAAACATTAACAAGAAAACTCCACAGCGTGCCATAAATATATGACAGAGCTGTCACTCTTTACACGCTTTCCCTCCACTTGCTTCACAGCTTTTACTATTAGTTATTGACTTCATACATTTCCCAGATTGCCAAACAAACCGGAGGAAAGAGGGGGAGCAGGAGACAGAAGAGTTGTGACTTATGAGTGCACGTTTGAAGCATGCTCTCTCTCTGTGTGTGTGTGTGTGTGTGTGTGTGTGTGTGTGTGTGTGGTTCTCTGCTGCACCCGATCAGAGAAAGACAAAAACAACAAGACGAGTCTCGTGGATGCACTGCATTGTGGTCTGTTGCTGTTCTCCCTCTCATGTCCCAATAGGGTTTTCAAGAAGGATTACAAGAGTAGAATATTTGAATGAACCCATTAATCCATGTAGGCCGAAAGGAGACACGCCAGCCCTCTGGCACACGGCTCATTGGACGCGATCCAATTATATCGGACTAAATCGGACCAGCAGACTGCTGGATTATCTGCTGAGGAGGAGGAGGACAGCTTAGCCTTCCTCCTCAAAGATTCTTCCGACACCTCTTCGCCCTCGTCTTCCTGCTGGAGCGAGCCAGGTGTTATAAGAGTAACTAGCGCTCCATTCATACTGTGTTCCCTTTATAATCTGTTCCTCACAAGTCTCACTAATAAAACGAGGATAGCTTTGGCTTTAGGACACTTTTCTCTCTATTTTCTATTTAATTTAAATAAATAATCATTAGTTGCAGCCTTAGGTGATACATATTTGTACCAAAATGTAACCTACCAGTGTAGTTTCTTCATTGTTCTTGATTAACTTTTTATTCTGTTTGTAAATCAAACCTAGTAAGAAACATTTGACATATTCTAAACGTTTTATTATTTAGTGGTACCATTAACCTAATAATATGATCAAATTATATTAATACTTTTACACAATTCTGCTGTCCAAATACATGAAACAATAATTACCAAAGTAAATGATTGCTTAAATGATTTTGTTTTCCACATTTGAAGAGTAACGCATAACAATGTAACACATGGTTATTATCTATATGTCATTTTGAATGCCATAAAGTGATCAGTTTGGAAAAACGTCGTTATTAATACGCAATTCTGAGGTATTATCGTGGCCTCCACAAATCAACAGCTGGCATTTGGTTGCAGCTGAGAACCTGAGAGAATTAGAGAGATCACCAGAGGGAAAAACAAGCTTCTCTCAGGGAGAGAGGCTCCATTTAAACACGCGTTGCACTCTGGATGATGACACAACTCCTGAGGGAGAGTCATCAGCAGAACACCGGAGTGGTTCACAACACACACACACACACACACACACACACACACACACACACACACACACACACACACACACACACACACACACACACACACACACACACACACACACACACACACACACACACACACACACACACACACTATTGTTGAGTTTTCAGATTTCCGACAGTCCTTGAACGAGTCACGAGTGCTGAACGCTTCCATCGGGACAAGTAACCAAAGCTAAGCTTGAAATAGTAAAAAAAAACAACATATGTTCATCTGAGAAGCCATGAAGGATTCGGGTCACGTGACCAAAACTCTGTTAGACTTCAGCTGAGCGGTGTTTACATGAAGCAGACAGGGGGCGGTACAAACGTAAAGAGTTCAACATGTACACAATGTGGAGTCCCCTCGTTTCCAATAATGGAAACACTTTAGAAGAAATGTTATGCAAATAGATTTCATTGGTTTTTCCATTTTATTACAAAAGAAATTATCAAAGAAATTTAACTTTTGCATTTTCAGCTAGATTCAGTTTTTTTTCTTCTTCTGATTTTTATGATTTCTGGTGTTATAACCGTGTAATACTTTGAGTCGACTTAGAGCCATGATTGTGTTGCTTCCATGGAGGTGCAGGACGTGTATATTGCAGTGAAACTGGTAATTGGAGGAGCGCTGCAGAGAGACGATCACAAAGACTGCTGAGTGAGAGACAGCGCGACAATGAAGACGAGCAGAAACTACCAGAAGGCTTTTAAAGAGCAACCGAAGCGCTCACACACTTACCTCTCACCTTTCTGAGAAATTAAATTTCAGTTTTTCGGAGGTGGAGCGACAGAGAGCAGAGTACACACACAGATTTAAAAGATGACTTCGGTGTCAGTGCTGATGAGTGTGAGGAGGGGAAAGCACCGGGTGAACTGTGGGGAGGCAGCAGCAGTGAGAGCGGGGAGAAATATCAGCTGCACACTGATGAAGCGTGTTGGTACGTAGCGCAGAAGAGACACAGAAGAGGAGAGAGCTGGCAGTCAAACGGTGACCAACGGTAAATAATGATGGGAGTAGTTTAAAAACGTTGAAGAGCATGGGAACGTTAAGAGAGAGATGCACCGATTGATCAGCCACTGATCATATATCCAATTTACACACATGTGCATGATGGGTTTACGTCACTCACTCTCTCACACACACACACACACACACACACACACACACACACACACACACACACACACACACACACACACACACACACACACACACACACACACACACACACACACACACACACACACACACACACACACCAAAAAAGACTTGAAATAAGATTCTTCTTCACCTAAATTCAGTGCAAAATTGCAACCGGTGCATCTCTAGTTTAGGACACAGACGAGTGGGTTCATGGGGATGGAGAAAGTGGTGATGAATGGGTTTTGGGGAGATAAAAAGCTAAAGCAGACCTGCTTCCTCATCCTCCTCCTCCTCCTCCTCCTCCTCCCCCTCCTCCTCATCATCATCATCATCATCCTCAGAGCTGGATGACGAGGGGGCTGCGGCCGGGCCTGAGGTGGCGGCAGAGGCAGAGCTAGCTCCACTATTAGCAACATATCCATACTGCATGCCTGTTGGAAAGGGAGGGGGGGGGGGGGGGGGGGCAGGAGAGGCACATGAGAAAACTGTCAAGACTGGGTGACCGACAGCAGACAAGGGGGGGGGGGGCTTCATTCCACCCGATGTGTGTTGAAGTGTGTGTTGAAGCAACAAACTAACTTCATCCGTTGACTGATTAAAGTAGCTGGTGGTTTCCCCATTTTGTCATACAAACTGACTTTAAAGGGACAGTTCACGCCAAAATGAAACACATTTAAACACAAGTGTGCATCCACGCATGGACGAGAGGCTCGTACACAGAATTATGTGTGAAGCAGGCATTGATTATCTCTCGGTGTGTCAAACTGATGATTGCAGATGTGGGACTTTAACAAATTAGACTACTAAAACAAACTACACCACTTGATTTAGCATTATTAAGCCCTTGAAATACTAGTAACAACAAAACGTGTTTTAACACGCGCCTATAAGAGAGGTGGATACAGCTGGTACAGAGTAAACTGATTCAGGCACACAGAGAGAGAGAACATTCTGGAGTAATGTTGTGGTGTTTGGGCCTTAAACACCTCTTGGTGAGACTATGCAAAGCTTCAAAGACAATAGGTCTTTGCAACCCAAATTATGATTAATTGCAGGTGCAGCTGCTGCAGGAGTCCTTTGGTCTTAACATGCTTGAAAAAGGTTTGAGTGACAAACAAAATAAACCAGCAGCTGCTGAGTTCCAACCTGAAACCCTCACATTTGTATAAACACTCGCACCTGCACATTTGAATGTGTGTGTGTGTGTGTGTGTGTGCCTGGAAATGTGCCGCACGTAATCTGCAGCACCCACAGCTGTGAATATGTAAACCATTTACACACTCACTCACACACACACTTGCACTGTAAAGAGCAGGATTTCAAACATTTATATTTAAAGGCTCGTGGAAGAGTTCGCACCAGAAAAGACAAAATCCAGAGCGCAGCAAAACCGAGAGCTGTCATTTTTCCTCCAATGACTTTTAGTTCAAACACCAAAGTAAAGCAGGTTAGAAACATTTTGGAAGTTTTCACTTCGACGCAAATTTCAACCAAAAATACCAACGAGAAGAACACCTTCTGAATCTAAAGCAATGGTGAGGAGTTTCTTCTGCAAGCAGTGAAACTAACAACAGGAAACAGTTTCACGTTGAGCTCAACTAGAAACATTTTTGGCGCCAACATTTCAACAGATCTTATAAAAGACTTAAATCTTATTTAAAGTATTCTTTCAAACTTTGTTCATATAGAAACATGTGTACATAAAGTACACTAAGAACATACAAGAGGAAACTTTCCTTGGGTCTAAATATTGCTGCCGTTGAGTCAATAACAAAAGTTAAATGTAAATGCTCGTTACCTTGGTGGTGGCCCGGCGAGGAATGGACTGAAGTGGAGGGCGTTCCTGAGGCCGGCCGGTCTGCGGCACCACCGCCGTGAATGACCCCGCCGTAGGAGTCGTAGCTCAGACCAGCCGGGTGGCTTTGGTCATAGTGTTGGTGGCCTGTGGTTCGAAGAAAGATGCACACAAAGATGAAACATTTCAAACAGGAGAATGGCGGTCTGCGTAAACAAAGCAGACCGCCAACAACAACTCCTGAATAAAGAACTACAAACAGCAGTTAAAGTGCTACCAGGCCTTCTCTATTTAAGTGAGAAAACATATAAGACCAAGACACTTTAGTTCTGTAGCTAATTTAAAAAGCTATATTAAGCGACACATACACCTGGAAATAAACATGAAAATGCTAATTCCCAAATCATCCAAGTGTTGGCAGCAGTTTATTCGACTGACACCATTATACAGCTAGCATGCTTCTGCAACACCAAATGCACAAAGTGCCTTAAACTCTTCTCTTTCCAGCCACACACACACCTGTGCTTCCTTGACCATTGACTGTCGGCGCCAGCTGACTGGGAGGAGCCACGCTGTACCCAGGCTGCACTGCTGCTGTGGAGGCTGGCCGGGTGGTGCTGTACTGATGTAGGGGTGCACCCATCTGGGTGGGCATGACTCCATGCGCGGACGTGCTCTGGGAGGAACTCAGGGTGCCAAACTGGCTACTTCCTGGCGCAGACGGGTACGAAACGATTGGGTAGACAGCTGGTGCAGGCACCAAACTGGGCTGCTGCTGCTGCTGCTGGTGGTGGTGAGACTGCTGTGCTGGGGGAGCGTGGTATGACTGCGGTCCATAGTAGGATCCTGGAGGGGCATACGGTGGTGGATGCTGTTGCACTGGCTGTTGGTTGTAGTGGGCAGTTGATGGAGGTGGTGCTGAAGAGGGGAGGGTGGCATATGGCTGAGAAGGAGGAGCAGAGCTTGGAGAAGCACTGTATGGGGAGGCTGCTACATGATGCTGAGAGAGGTGGTGCTGCTGCTGCGGATGCTGCTGCTGATGGTGGTTGCTCCGGTAGTAGTTAGCACTGTGGGCACTGTTCGTGATGGGTGCTTTGTTGGGAACAGGACTGGGGTAGTTCTGTTGTTGAGGTGGGGCTCCATAGCAGCCTGTAGGTGGATGCATGGATTGGTATGTCTGTGCTGGACCTGAAGAGAGGGAGAGGGTTGTCATGTACACTTAGTTTAGTGTACATATACAACATGCACCGTAGTATATTCTCCTTCCACCAAAGCTCACACATACAAGTACTGAACAGAGGTTATCATTAGCTGCAAACAGCTAGCTTCATTAGCAGCTGTTACTCCAGTGCACAGAGGGTTAATACCCGGTTATCCCTGACAGCAACCATCAATAAAAAGAATTATATCAGTGTGCTTTTAATCGACTGGTTGTTCATCAGAGCCACAATATAAAGCGTAAATAATGATATATGTATAGATACAACACGTATAATAGCTATTGTTGTACGTTAGCGTCACAAGCTAAAACGCTAGCTGTCTCTATAGGGGTTTCAGGTTAGCTCTTAAACTAGCTAACGTTAACATTAGCCGAAAGCCTCAGTTTCAGCCGACTTTACACGTCATCTTGATCTTACAATTAATGTGATTAATCTGATTAATACCAGAGAACAGTTTTACCAAAAAAAATAAAATAATAACAGCAGCAGCGCCAGACAAAACTATCTGACATCCCAAGAGGGTTATTAGCATGCAAACGCTAAGCTAGCTGGCTAATCGCCTTCAAACCGGCCTGCGGTACCATTCTGGTATGCGCGCGCATCTCCTCCGTTCGGTGTCGATGAGTTCTGGCTGTAGCTGACGGAGCTGTGCAGGTTTGTGAAACCCGGCGCAGAAGAAGACATCGCTCGGTCCTCCCGTCCTCCTTTATACCCACAGATACACGGGTGTCCCAAAAGCCTGGCTTCTTCAAACACACACACACCCCCCCCTCCCCCTGGAATGATGCGGCAGAGAGAGGTTGCTGCTGGTCGGTGAAGACCCGGGCAGACTCTGGCCAGCTCCGCTCGGCTGAGAGCTGAAGCTTCCAGTCGGGATGTGGAGGATCTTTAGCGGACTCTATGGTCCGTGGTCCCTTCACTCCCTCTGGTGGACGTTCTGTGCAACTACGTATAATATATATCTATTTATCAATTGTATTATTTCAGAATAATGAAATATTTTTAAATTATTTTATTTTATTCATATTATATAAATAATATTATTTATATTTATATATATTATTTTATTTATTATTTTGATATTTAAATATTAATAAAATAATAATAATTTGTTATTGATGAATCTATTGAATCTAATTTATTTGTAATTTGCACAATGCACATATTATATATAGCCTTATGTATTGTAAAATATGCATTGTATACAAGAACAAATCTTTTATGTCTTATTTGTTTTATGTATTTAATTATAAACAGGTATTTGTATCTTTCCTACCTCTGGACCTTTTTCTACATTTCTGTTATATGTGAATTTCCCTCTCTAGAAAATTTGAATATTAAAATATAACTCTTAGCCTAACAGTACTGGTCTGTCTTTGCATGGTTTCATGCTGACACTGGTTTGTACTACTACACACAGAGGTGAAATGTCTCAGAATAATGTGTCATCCTGAGTAAGGCACACAGATGTGTTTGCTGCTTGTGGGTTAGGGTTAGATTCTTTGTAGAGAAACTCAGTTTTACAGATCTGTCAATTAAATCAACTAATTAATTAGTCGTCAAGATGGTATGAGTGTAAGTCGACTAAGAATATCTTTGGTCGAGGAGAGTCCTAGAAACCATGAACATTTCTTGCGAATAATTAAGCATGTAATTAACATAATAACATCATAAGATAAAATCCCATTTTTACACAAACAAGCACACAAACACTTATAAGTTCATATCTCCTGGAACGGAGCTTTTCATTACTGATGAGGCATTCCAGTTTTTAAAAAATCACGTCATTAAACTCAGACTGCAGATGCATTCTGACATTTCCCTCAATTAAAGATGAATAAAAGGTTTTATCATCTAATATCAGACTCAGAATAAAACTCTTTAGAAACAGTAAATCTGACTTAAATCCCAACATCCATATAAAAATTCATAACTTTTAAAATACACTGGGCACCGTCCATTAATTCTAGTTTTACATTGGGATTAACTTTCCTTGGACAAACAGCATTGATGTCCAATCGTAACGTCTCTGTCGCTACACATCCTGAGGGATTCTGGGACGTCCGTCGGTGCACTCGCACTCCTCTCTGTGGAGCGGAGCCTGTCCTTTGGTTTGACAGGTGGGGCAGCAGGCGGTGCGTCCGTCCCGTCTGCAGGCGGGACACGACAGAACCAGCTGGCAGCAGAACGCGGTGCAGCAGAGTTGGTACTGGTCCCAGGGACAGCCGCAGTACCGGCAGTCTGAACAGAGACACTGAGGTATGAAAGTCTGACATAACTTTTAACACAAAGACATCAGGCAACAACGAAATGCTCATGTTTATTCAATATTTTCTTTATATTATTCTACATGCTGATGAGGGCCTTTGTGCACAAACTAACCGGAGATGACGTCGTTGTTGGAGGAGATGGAGTAGCGTTCATCAAATACAAAAAGTTTCCCTCGATAGAAACCGTCTGGGAATCGCTCCAGATACTTGTGGATTCCACCCTTCAGCTGGTAAACCTCTTTACACACATCCTACAAGTAAAGAAATAATAATCCCAATGTAGATTACTAATACTAAACATTTCAACTACAGTTGAGTTGCTGCATGACAAGCCCGTCCAATAAGCTGCTTCCCATTTAGAACAAAGAGTCCACGTGGTATTCCTGTAGTTCACATCCAGAACAAGCGGTCTTACTTTGGAGCGGAGGTACGCCGAGCCGCGCTCACAGCGGATCCCTCCGGTGCAGTACATCAAGACCTTCTTGTCTCTGAACAGGTCCAGGTTCTGGTCCACGTAGTCCGGGAAGTAGCTGAACTTACGGATGCTCGGGGCCAGACACTGAGTGAACTGCCCCTGGAGTAATGAAATAATCACGGTTCAGAATATAACATTACAACCCGGCTTTTGTCCCGTTAGATTATGGTAACTGTGTGGAAACTGTCCTTTTTCCTCCCATTCTTATTGGGATGTCAAAGTTAACTCTGAATCTCGTAGGAAATCAGCATTTATATGAACAGTCAACCAAAAATGTCTACGTAGGCGGTAAAGATAAAGCACAAATAGTTTAAACAAATTAAACAAAATCTGATTTTGACGACTTACATAGCCTCTAGAACCTGTCAAAGTTTTTGGAGAAAAACTGATAAGATTACTTACAATTTTACTCTCGTAAAAATTGCGGCAGTCCAGGAGGATGGTGTCACTGCACGAATCCCCTTCAGCCAACAGAGCCTGCACTTCTTCATGAAACTCCTCCGGCTCCAAATGAACTCCTGAGAGGAGACACCGACTCGTAACTCACATGATGAACACAAAATCAGCTGTTAACAAACCTCTTACAGAAAGTAACAACATAAAAACACCAGTACAATTATACCACTGTACATATAGAAAGAATACTAAAACAGACTTATAGGCATTAGTGTCATTGGTAATAGTGAAAAGATTTTTTTTCTACTACACAAACTTTACCTGCCAGCTGGTAGGAAATAACATCAGGATCCATTCCCATCGGGACGATTTCCTGATGGACCCCAACCTTCATGTCTTTAAAACACTCTGCGCCGCCGTCACTTGTCTGAGAACACACACACACGCACGCACGTAATATATATATATAATAAACAAAAGGCATATTGGTATATTCTTATGGAGGAGCGGTATGGCCAAATCATGATATAGCTGTGAAATAAATAGTCTATATAAAACAACCACATGGTAAAGCATATTACTGTATAATCCTGTGTGAATTAAATACGTATTTTCTCATTTAATTAAGAAGTTAAGTGCAAAATTAACAGTTTCAAGTGAAATTATAAAAATATAAAAAATAAACATAACCATTTCCAGCTATACACTGACTATGTTCACGTGCATTATTTAACTACACTGGGTGAATGAATGAATCATGCAACATCAGGTTTTTTATTGTATTTTCTGACCTTAAAATCCTCCTCCTCCATCCTGAAGAGCGGGTGTGAACGCATCGCGTCGATGTAAAGGTCAGTGGCCGTGTTGGTTCCTCCGACTGTTCCATTGATGCCTTCAGTCGCCAGCCTCACCTGGAGGACATGATCATCACATAGTTTGAGTTAAATTTAGTTACATTTAATTAAATCTTTCCTGCAGTCTCTCCTTTGGATGCAGGATAAGAGAATGTATTCACCTTGCCAGTTAAGTGGAGCTTCTCACACAAAGCTTTCTGCCAAGTCCGGATGAGATGTGGATCCTCCACCAGACAGTAGCGATAATAGAGGAGAACCTTGCCTGGACCCCTGAAGAGAAGAATTATATTGAGAGACATCAGTATTCATTTAAAAATGCAGATTTATACGATTTTAAGATGGAGTTTCACTTTAAAACAACACAAGGACATGGATAGCATGACGGGAGCATCAACATTAGACCAGTACTTCTGAAGTTGCTCCTCAGAGATGTGACCAGTTTCAGGAATCCAGGCAGAGAAGTCCACCGGCTCGGCCTCACGCTCGTCCGGCTGCTGCATCTCAGCTTCTTCCTCCAGCTGGCTTAACAAACGCTCATATGCGGCCTGTGTGAGCTGCCGTATTTCAGCATCATGAGTCCTGGCCGTGTGTTTGTGGATGGAAGAGTGTTCCTTGAAGGTCTGGCCACAGCAGCACCAACATGGGCTTCCTTCCTCCTGACCGTCGTCCCTCTTGGACGCCACAAACGCAGCAAATGACTGTGGAGACGGGAAAAAAGGGGGAATAAACGTCCCAGATTGTTTACTTTAAATCATTTTAGTAGAATTAAGGACATAACATTATATATAGTAATCACAGGGGAAAAATATCAAAGATTTGGGAAACATCTGAAAACATAATTTTGAGTAGAAAAATTTATTTTTGTCATTAATTATTCCAGTAATCACCTTACAACCGCTTAGATTCCTGACTCCCAAAATGGGAACCATTGAGCTTAGATATAAACTACAGGCCATTATGGTTTGTAATATAGCCCAATCGTAAACTAGGAGTTTTCATTAATATTGCAATGTGGTAAAGTTACATGTGGTTAAAAAAAGTAAAAGTAAAAACATAAAACATCAGCGAGATGTTGTATGTTTAGCTGTTGTCACTCACCTTCCTCCTGCAGAAGCTGTAGCACCTTCTTTGAGAGGCAGACAGTTGTTTCTCCTGTTTAAGTCCATTAACGTTACATGTCGAAGTGTCAAGTTCCCAGTCCATGAACTCTGAGCAAGGTGCATCATCTGCAGCCATGTTTTTAAAAATATAAAAAAATAATACTATCAAATTAGTTAGCTAGCTTTAGTTGTGAGAAGCTACTTCCGCTTTGCAGCATTAACTTGTAGAGGTGATGCATCACTAACATATTCAATATTTACCTAATCTTGACAAATATTACATATTAAGTCATAAACATGACAATATCCTCATTATACACATCAAACTATTACCAAACGTGCAGCACAAAAACCAAGCAGTAAACATCGGACGGAAAAGAACGGTGCACCTTCCGGTTGCCCCGGATGTGCCTCACTATTATTTTTCGGCACAACTAGCAGCGGCCAACGCTGAATGATCTAGAAGCTCGTCCAGCCGACTTATTGTTTAGTTTCATATCATTTTCCTCGTCTAAATTTCTTACCTCTATAGCGAAGCGGAGCGGGAGAAAAATGTCCAGAAGACGACACAGCGACAGCGACAATGAGGGTGAGTGGACGTTACATGTGTATAAGTAGCTAATTCAGACGTTAGGCTAACCAGTGGTGGCTAGCTAACGTTAGCGTGTTTTTTGGTAGCGTTTATCTAAACGCTTGGTGCACTCACGCTAATGCTGATAGATTAATTGACGAGGCTACGAGGTTATAGTCTTGTTATCGTTATCTAAAATGTGGTAAACGCTTAATATCCGTTGATATTTGGTTTCGCAATCGCGGCATGCGCGTTTACCGCTGCGCGTTTTACCGCTAGCTGATGTTAAACAGTGTGGTTAACGTGGGGGCGGCAACCAAGCGGTGTGAATGATACAAGTACACGAGAGCAGTTTTTATACAACGTGCTGATTAAAAGTGTACTTATTGACGGTTAATGACTCTTACATGATGGGAAATCCCTTGAATTGCCAAAAGGAGAGCCCGTTTTAAACATCTGTATAGCATAGTACACACTACTTACTTCTGTTTTAGGGTGGATATCCCCGTCGAGGATACCCTGAGTTACTCTCTCGGCTAATGTTTCTCATTCCACTCACTGTGATTATTTTGTTTTTTTTAACCCGTACAGGAAGTCAGCCACATAAACGGAGGAGAACGTCGGAGCCCATTGAAATTGAAGACCGCCTGGAGTCACTGATATGTCGAGTGGGGGAGAAGGTAAAGAGTCAACTCTGGCAATGTAGTTATTTTTCAATCTACTGAGCCTGACACCGACTGTTTTGAGGGTGTTTGCTGCTATTCAATAAACTATAATCCATCTAAAACAAAGTAAACTGCTTCATGTGTTCTCCTCAGAGTACATCGTCCCTGGAGAGCAACTTGGAGGGCCTGGCGGGCGTGTTGGAGGCCGACCTTCCAAACTACAAAAACAAAATCCTGCGCATTTTATGTTCTGTGTAAGTTCACAGCACTGCTCCCCCTCTCACTGTTGAAAGAATCTGTGTTTTCACTGAGTTGTCTTCACTGAGTTGTCTTCTGTTGACAGCGCCCGCATCCTGCCCGAGAAGCTGACCGTGTACACAACGTTAGTGGGACTCCTGAACGCTCGGAACTACAACTTTGGGGGCGAGTTTGTGGAGGCGATGATCAGACAACTGAAGGAGACGCTGAAGAACAACTTGTACAATGAAGCTGTTTACTTGGTAACACTGACTGTTTAAGAAGCACCTGAACTGATTCTCACTTCTTATTTGTTTTATTAACACCGTGTCTTCTTTTCGTAGGTGCGTTTTCTGTCCGACTTGGTCAACTGCCATGTGATTGCTGCACCTTCAATGGTGGCCATGTTTGAAAACTTTGTCAGTGTTACTCAAGAGGAAGATGTTCCTCAGGTACGTGGGCGAGCTGGAGAGAACTACACTTCAGTAATCAAGGAATTCATGAACTTTAAATGTGGATGAACATTCTCAACACATACTTATTAAGCGTGTGTGATTTTGTAAGCAGCCATGTTTGCGTCCTCAGGTCCGGTCCGACTGGTTCGTGTACGTGGTGCTGTCCTGTCTGCCGTGGGTCGGTAAGGAGCTCTACGAGAAGAAGGACGTCGAGATGGACCGGCTGCTCGGCCAGATCGAAGGCTACCTCAAGTAAGACGTCTCGGCTCTTGTCTCTTATTCGCCCTTTTTCATTTGTCATGTCAGTGAGCTGTTTCTTAACGTCACACTCCTGTGTCATTTCTAGGGGGCGAGTAAAGACCCACCTCCCCATGCTGCAGGTGTGGACAGCAGAGAAGCCCCACCTACAAGAGGAGGTGAGAGAATTCTCCCCTTAATTATTATACTCTTATTAATAATAATAAACATCATGGTCGTTGTCTTCTGGTCTTTGCTTGCAGTGTGTGTGTGTGTCCGTCTCTTAGGACACTTAGTAAAACATTTGTCTCTGTGTCCCTCCTGCAGTACCTGGACTGCCTTTGGGCCCAGATCCAGAAGCTAAAGAAGGACCGCTGGCAGGAGCGCCACGTCCTCCGGCCGTACATCGCCTTCGACAGCGTGCTGTGTGAGGCGCTGCAGCACAACCTGCCCCCCTTCACCCCGCCGGGCCACATGCCCGGCGCCCAGTACCCCATGCCCCGGGTCGTCTTCCGCATGTTCGACTACACCGACGCCCCCGAGGTACACCACAGCCCGGCTTTGAAAAAACAAAATGTCACTGATTTCCCCCCCCCCCTGTGTGAATAACGTATCATCTAATATACTATAAACGTTTGTGCTCTTTCTGCTCAGGGTCCCGTTATGCCCGGCAGCCATTCAGTGGAGAGATTTGTCATCGAAGAAAACCTGCACTGTATCATCAACACTCACTGGAAAGAGAGGAAAAGCTGGTGGGTAACGAGCTTCATCGTCGTCTGTCGAGTCAAATGTTTCAACATTTCTGAATTCTACTTTTTACTTTTCAGTGCTGCCCAGTTACTAAGCTATCCGGGGAAAAATAAGATCCCGCTCAACTATCACATCGTGGAGGTACGCACTTAGTTTTGTTCAAACTACATGCTGAGAAATAAGATGAAATGGCTGATTTTATAATATTTATCTGTTTTCTTTCAGGTGATCTTTGGAGAACTCCTCCAACTGCCGACTCCGCCCCACATCGACGTCATGTACACCACGCTGCTCATTGAGCTGTGCAAACTGCAGCCGGGATCACTGCCACAAGTTGTATCCTTGAGTCTTTGTGTCACTGCGGTTTGTGTTCGAGACGGTTTACAACCTCAGTAGAGTCGCAGCTCTGCAGAGCCTGACTTTCTTTGTTTGGTGTCTGAGTTTAGTATTATTTAGTTTAGTATTTATGTATCAATATGTGTGAATACTCAGTCGGAGGGTTAAACATGATATTATCATTGAGCCAAATGTGTTTCCTACTTGTTTCTACATAATGACATGTTTAAGAGTGTTAATCAAAGAGGTGTTTCTTTAACACCCGCCTGTTAGTTGGCCCAAGCCACAGAGATGCTCTACATGAGACTGGAGACCATGAACACCAGCTGCATAGACCGGTAACCAAACAGCACATTTACCTTCACTGGTAGAGAGGAACTGTTACTGGAGGAGAGCCGTCTGTGATTTAACTCTCTCTCTGTTTCTCTTTCTTCATCTCCAGACTAATCAACTGGTTTTCTCATCATTTGAGCAACTTCCAGTTCCGGTGGAGCTGGGATGACTGGTGAGTGGTGCTGTGGTGCACAGAGAGAGCTTTCATAGCAGCTGGTTATTGATATTGATATGATCACGTGTGCTCTATAAAGGTCTGACTGCTTGACTGTGGATCTAGAGAAGCCCAAGCCCAAGTTTGTCAAAGAGGTTCTGGAGAAGAGTATGAGGTATGAGCGCGTTATTCACATGTTTATGTCCTTAAATATCGCTCTTCCTCCTCATCAGGTTGAAGTCCATTTAGAAGTGTTTTCTGTATCACTCGTGTTTTTCCATCATTTGTCTGTGAACACGTTTCCCTTCGATCCTTTTAATCCGGAAAGCGTCTCGTTGATCTAAAGTGGTCTGTTCGCTCCGTGTCTCTGCAGACTTTCATACCACCAGCGGATAGTGGACATCGTCCCTGCAACCTTCTCAGCGCTCATCCCAGCTGAACCCATCTTTACTTACAAATACGAAGAGGAGAGCGCCTGTAAGAACACTTTCACATTCTTTGAATGCCGGAGTTTTCATGTCACGGGCACCATTTAGGATGTTAGTTTGTTCCCTCTGTAAGCCTCGAACGGTTCCACGGGTCTCTCTGTAACGAGCATGAAGAGCTGATCAAATGTCTCTCCTGCCTCACAGCTTCGTTACCCGGTTACCCAGCATCCATCACTGTCGGAAATGCCATAAAGAGCCGAGCGTCCAACGAGGAGATCCTGACCATCCTCAAAGAAGTGCCCAACCCCAACCAAGAAGATGATGACGGTCAGTTTCCTATTTTCTATTTCATAATTGTATGTATTTTTGTGTGTTTCTTTGAGAGAATAAAACTCTGTCTCCTTTCAGATGAGGGCGAGAGCTTCAACCCTCTGAAGATTGACGTGTTCCTGCAGACTCTGCTCCACCTGGCAGCCAAATCCTTCAGCCACTCCTTCAGCGCCCTCGGCAAGTAAGTTCACCGCCGTGTACACGATCCACGTGTACTGTGTCTTCATGACTTTTTCTTGTTTTAGTAGTTTTCACATTTGTTCAGAGAGATAACTTCTTTCTGTGTACTCAACTGCTAAGTTCCTAAAATGGACCCGGGTCATGTTTAGTTGTACTAACCGCGAGGATCACCGGGTTTTGTACTGAATGAGTCGCGTTCTGTTCTGCTCTCCTCACCGTCCTCTGACTCCTCCAGGTTCCACGAGATCTTGAAGGTGCTGACGGAGCGCGACGAGGGGAAGCTGCACATCCTCAAGGTGGTTTATGAAGTGTGGAGGAATCACCCGCAGGTACAGACACAGAACTAACACAGTGACAGGAAGTCGCTATGTGGATACAAACAGTTAGGTAAACGTAACGCGTGTCTTCGCTGCCTCACAGATGATCGCGGTGTTGGTGGACAAAATGATCCGGACGCAGATCGTGGACTGTGCTGCTGTGGCCAACTGGCTCTTCTCTCAGGATATGGCTCACGAGTTCACCAGGTGAGGCGTGAACACGAGGAGAGAATGAAGGTTTCATCCTGAACATCTCCTCCACTCAGCCAGGACATTAACGCCGACGCTGTGTTTTCTCTCAGCCTGCCTCTAAAATACAAACTCTCTTCTCCTCGTCTAGACTTTTTGTTTGGGAGATTCTGCACTCGACCATCCGAAAGATGAACAAACACGTCCAGAAGATCCAGCAGGAGTTGGAGGAGGCCAAGGACAAACTGGAGAAACAGCACAATAAGAAGGTAACTTCATCCATCATCGCATTGTGTCTGTCGTGGTCACGTCGGCCACTTCAACATGAGCAATTTAAAGTTAGCTAATGTCGGTTAAAGTAGGAGGGCTCAGTGTTTGTGTGTGTGTTTGTGGAGCAGCAGCGGGACAGCGGGGACGACGAGGACATGGACAAGAACAGCGACAAGAACAGTGACAAGAACAGCGAGGACGAGGAGGGTCAGCTGGAGGAGCAGATCGAGAGGCTGCAGGAGAAGGTGGAGTCGGCTCAGAGCGAACAGAAGAACCTCTTCCTCGTCATCTTCCAGGTACCCATGTCCCTCCACTGCTGTCACCCAAGCTCATCTCATCCAGTGAACGCTGTCGTGTTTCTGAGCCCACGTGTGAATATTTCCACCGTTACATGTATTTGTTCCTCCCTCAGCGGTTCATCATGCTGCTGACGGAGCACCTGGTCCGCTGTGAGACGGGCAGCGTGGACATCAGCACGCCCTGGTACAAGAACTGCATCGAGCGGCTGCAGCAGGTCTTTCTCATGGTAAGACATTCTCACACACACACAAACACGCTGCAGTAACACAATGTGTGTATCCCCTCGATGACGCTGATGCATCTCCTCGTTCCGCAGCACCATGTGACCATCCAGCAGTACATGGGAACCCTGGAGAACCTGCTGTTCACCGCAGAGCTCGACCACCACATCCTGGCCGTGTACCAGCAGTTCTGTGCCCTCCAGCTCTGAGACACACACACACACACACACACACACACACACTGGCACATGTAATTGGATGAAATGTGTACTTGTGTTCACACAGTACCTGTGCTAGCCCGACACATTAGAAACTACCAGCTCTTGCATCAAGAATATCCTCATTTCAGTTTGTTTTTTCTTTGTGCCATTCAACAACAACAACTGAGGACTTTCAAAGTAGGAACTCAAACAAGCGTTTGACAAAAATCCTCGGTCATTAATTTGCCGTAGTGTTTCCCTTTTTATGTTTTATGTTTTGCTCTGGTTTTCAATTCTGTTTCATTTTTACATCCTGCTCGTATTCTTATGAATGGGTCTTTTTTTAAAGTGTCTGAGTCCAGACGTAGCTGGAGGGACGATGATGATGATGATGGGAGAAGGAGCTTCAGGTCGACTCTGGTTGATTCTGAATCTGGAGAGAGCTCTACTTTTTTTATATTTGTTTTATGTGGAATTGGGAAATAATTAAAAACTCTCCAGAGTCTTTATCCGCCTGCTTGTTTGCGTCACGTCATTTTCTGCCACTCATACGTCGTTTAATGCATCATCTCGCAGGAGTGTATCCATGTCCCCCAGTTTAAAGTCCTCGTAATACGACACATTAACGAGTTATGATTAATGTTCCTCGAGGTCAAATGTTAAAAACATCCACCTACAGCTCACCAGCCCGCTGATGTTCTCAAACCTACGATCTCGACGTTGTGGGCAAGACTGTCGATGTCTCCACAGCGGCTGAACAGAATTTTAAACTTTAACATTTTAACCTTAAACTGGGAATATGTCTCATAATGTTACTAAGAACATAGGAGGGACCCCCTTCTCAGTCAAAGTTACAGGCTTGCTTTAAATATCAGTGTTCAAATAAATGTTTGTGTGAATGGTGTTCGTTTGAGGCAGTGAGCCTCAGAGGTTCTCCACAGCAGATGTTTTCATTGTTTTTTTTTAGTAACTACATCTGGCAAAGCAACAGCTGCAACGATGTCTCCGTTAATGTTAGATGTGCCATTGCTGTGAATCTGGCATTCATTTTAATGGTTAAATGTTAATGTTTGAAGTTACACCGTTACTTTCTCTTCTGTCTCAACATGCTGCTGCTTTTCTCTTCTAGTCTTCTCAATGAGAAGAATTAAACTAGAAAAAGGATCCATGAGGTAACGTTTTATTTGCATTTTAAAGGTATTAAAAACAGGAAACAGAGAAACTCGTCTTTGCAGTCTTGGCAATCAGAAAGCCTGAAGTGAGACAGAACGAGTGCTCTGGTCTTTACATGTGTGGAGTCTTTGAGATGATCCGCTCTGAAAACACTGCAGCCGAGTCCGACACGTTCAAGTTCTCCTAGTCTACTAAATCTGTCAGCAAAGTACCCGACATTCACCTCTTTGGAAAATAAATGTTATTGTTGGTCGTCACTAGCAGAACATTCAGTACAATGATAAACATCTACTACAGGAATCAGAACTGTATTTATTCTCTTCATTGCACAAAATCCACAACCGTCTGTAAGGCTTCAACATCCTTAACCTGATTCTCAATGTCTGCAGTCCTTCAACTAGAAGCATGTTCTGCTGATTTAAGTCCTTAATAAGTAGTTAAATGCTGTTCTTTCTTCTGTTGTGTTTTGGTTCATGTGCTCATTAAAACAGTCTGGTTTCAGTTTGCAGTCGTTGGTCAGAGATCCTGCACACTATCATGTAGTTACTACATTGTGTTGAATGTACTCATAGTATGTCAGTAAACAGTACCTTTCATAGTGGTTTTAGTGGTTTTATGTGACAAAACATCGAGTTGTTTCAGGAGTCTGGTGATCCAGAACATCAGCGGTAAACAGTCCGCCGTTCTTCTCTGCACCTGAACGCCTCACAGCTACAACACCTCTGTGTTCTAGTTCGTCTGTTCAGTCTTCATTTTCTCTACAATCAAAGCTAGGTTTTGTTTAAAAAAAAAAAAACATCTCATAAACATGATCAGTGTATGAATATTAACTATTCTCCTTCTAACTGGAATATTTACAGAACAAAGTGGCTACAAAGCAATCGTTTCCACAGATTTCCTCAAGAAACTATCTTGTGTAGAAAGTATAAAATATTTCAATAAAATCTGCTGAGTGTATTGATGCACCTTTCTATAATTTACAATAATAGCAACAGAATTAATGCAGAATCTGTTTCTATATCTCAATGTACATAAAGAGTTTGGCCCCAGTGTCTTGATTAAAAACTAAAACTTCCTTTTCTACTTCGTACCACAGAAAACAAACTGCAGGTGTGATAACACCCATAATTCCCCCTGTCTCTCTGTCTGTCTGTCTCTCTGTCTGTCTGTCTCTCTCTCTCATCATGAGAGTATCTCCACACTCGGAGCGTTGTCGGAGGTCGTCGACACCTTTCTCTGTTTGGTCCCGTACACCGCCTGCTCCTCGGCCTCCAGCCGTCTGTACCGTGTGTGGAAGAAGACCACGAAGCAGCAGCTGAAGAAGGTGCACAGCCCGGCCATCACCATCATCGGCACTGAGGAGAGAGACGTGCAGAATAAAAATAAAACTTCAGGTCAACATCTCCAATAAGTCGTCTGATAGAGACGTTAATGTAATGAGGAAGCATCACATAACAGGAACACAGAGGAACTCCATTAGTGGGAACGTGCTTTTATTTAAATATATATATATTGTTCTTATTGTTGCTATAAATAAGTTACAAGTAGACTGTATGAGAGGGCCGCCTGGTGTCAAATGTTTCAAAATGGGGGAAATATTAAATATAAAAGAATGAATATGATTTATACATTTCATAATGTGGTTCTTGTTTTTTAAACCTTTGTATCGAACGGATAAGAATGAAAAACAGATTAAAACAATCAAACATGTTGCGGCAACTTGTCGGAACATTTGCAACCCCGGTGTAACAAATACAGAGACAAACTTTAATACAACAGGCAGACTTTCACTTTCTGCTCCCTGAATTTAGAGGCACAGATGTGCAACGTGTCCTTGTGCACCGTAAAAATATTTTGCACTTTTAATGTCCCACAGGTCAGTAAAGTGCACACGTTCAGCAGGTCTGAACAAATCAAAAAGACTCGTACTGCCACACTATTTATTATGCCAGGAAAATATTCAGTCTGTCAAAAATACCAGGACGTTCTACATCTGGTGGCATTTTGTAGTATGCAAGCTACCCACCCCTCCAGCTCAGGACCGCGTCCCCACAGGTGGACAGAGGAGAGTCAGCGAGCCGCTTAGTTAAAGCCTGAAGGAGGACGATGTAGATCACAGACTGGACCTGTCTGGAGAAGATCACATCCAAACAGCCACGATTAATACACAAAGAATTATTACACATAAGGTACATAGAGGAAGTCCAGGAGACAATGTGTGTGTGGAAACTGCATTTTAGAAATACCATCGAGGTTTTTGCTATGGTCCATAATCAACAGCTCATTCACATTTTCTATAATATTTGTTATTTTACTTTGTGTGCTGGCTGACACCACTCGTAAACTCTGTTTTGAGCAGAAACACATAAACATCTGTGTAGAAATGTGTTTTAATGGCACAGTCTGCCACACTATACACAGAGTAAACAGAGAGTAATACCCCGACACGAAGACGAGTCCGGCTGACGTGGCTTCTCCGACGGGATACGAACACTCCACCGCCAGCTCCATGGCCACCGGGTATATGGAGAACCCGAAAAAGCCAAAAAGAGAGCAGACGACGGCCACGGCGACTTTCTGCTCCTGCATCAGAGACACCTGAGAGGAGGAGGACACAACAACCAGTCAGCGTAGTGGAAGGAGGAGCGGCTCCTTTAAATACAACTGGACACACAAACAGGGCTGCAGCTTTAGACTCTTCCTGTCCCACGTTCTCACCACTGAGAAGGCGATGCATGAGAGAGCGGTGAAGCTCATGTTGACCTTCGTGGCTTCGATGAAGTTCTTGGTCTTGTCGACGTAGACGCCGAGAACAGCAGCGCCCACGATGCCAAACACGATGAAGAGGGCGCCACAAACGCCAGCGAAGGTCTGCAGCAACGACACGTTACAGGTTTATGATTAAAGTCTGCATCCAGCATGGAAAAGACCAGACTAATGTATTTAGTCTTTCTTCTCAATTTTCCCATTTAAATGCAATTGAATGACACAGAATTCATCACTGTGTGATGCTTTTAGACTGTAAATCCTCCAACGTGTATTATTAAATATGCAGCCTGTGTCTTTTACTGCTCATTTGATACCAACTGGTCCAATTAGCACCTAATTGTTCCCCATGGAAATCACTGTGACGTCTCGTCCTCCCGGTGCTCTTACGTTGGTGTATCCCTGCACACACAGGATCTGCTCCAGCAGCGTGGAGAAGCAGGTGAAAACAGCGATGCCCGAACCGAAGCACAGCAGCAGCACGAGGTAGGCTTTGTTCATCAGCAACTGAGGAGGAGACAGATACAAGTGTTGTTCAGCAGTTCTCACCTCTATTAGACAGATGAGAGTATAGAGGCGGGAGGGAGGAAGGAGTATGACATGGTACAAAGGTCCCAAGGCCAGAGTCAAACCTGTGATGCTGCACTTTAGTCTCATCTCAGTCAAAGAAAACCGTAACTATTATAGTTTAGTTTTAGATCTGGGTCTGTCCACGGTGGACCGGTCTCTGCTGGAGGATCTGGGTCTGTCCACGGTGGACCGGTCTCAGCTCGAGGATCTGGGTCTGTCCACGGTGGACCGGTCTCAGCTCGAGGATCTGGGTCTGTCCACGGTGGACCGGTCTCAGCTCGAGGATCTGGGTCTGTCCACGGTGGACCAGTCTCTGCTGGAGGATCTGCTGGAGTCTGAGCTGAAGGAGTTTCTGGTGAACCTGCATGATGTCATCTGAGTTCACCAGAATCCAACCCGCATTAAGAATAACTCTATAGAAACAGACCATCTTCTCTCTGATGGTCTGCTTTCCTCATGCAGATCATAAAGAGGATCAGGACTGAACTGGGACTGTTTCATAACCCGTTGTTGTAGACTCAGTCGGCTTTTCCTGAACCAGTAAATGTTGCGTCTGGTTGAGGTTATGACTGAACAGGTAAGTGGGTCCGTAAAGAGATGGATGTGCTTTGACTCCTCACCAGTTTGATCCCCTGTAGGAACGGCTCCGAGCCGGAGGACTCGGCGCTGGCTGACGGCGGCGTGGGGGGGGTGCTGCTCCGTATCCCCAGCGTTGCTAGGAAACAGATGATGCATGCGGGGACCGCGTAGATGAGCAGCTAGAGGAGAGATGAAACACACACACACACACACACACACAGAATGTGATGATAAATGGAGGTTAGCACCTGGAATCAAAGACCATTTATCATCATTAGCAGGTGAGCTGCCACAGAGCCACACAGTTCAGCTGCTGCAGTTTGCTGCATTAGCAGCTGCAATCCCACAATGCACTCTGGGAATCCTCTGATTCTAGGTCTACTGATGTCTTCTTTCTTTTGGACAGTTTTGCCTCAAAGGCGTAAGATTCAATCAGTTGCCTATTTGCACATCCATTAAACATGGAGCAACATTAGTATTCATGTGGAGCGGTGATCAACTGATGAAGTCCAGCAACTCCTGAGAAATAACACTTGTTTGCTGAAAACAGCTGCAAAGTCCTGCGAGGAGACTGAACCATGCAGAACAATGTCAGATTAAACCAAAACAATAAGTTAACATATATATATATATATATATATATATATATATATATATATATATCAGCCAGCTACTGATCAGCATCTGTGCACTAAAACCTGAGCAGACTCTCTGCTGGTTCAGCTCACCAGGTCTGGGATCCGTGCAGGTGTGTCAGCGATCACAGGAGAGAGGATGCTAGCGAGCAGGATGCCCAGAGGATTGGCTGAGGAGGGAGAAGAGAAGAGGAACCGAGTCATTCTGGTTTCTGTCTGTTAATAATGCTGCTCTCAGGTCTGATCTAAGTATTGGTATATGAAAACTGTATGATCGTTCTCATATTACTCTTATCTTAAAAGTAAATCTAATTGTTTAACATGAGAGTTAGCTGACGTGCACAGATAGAAGTGCTTCTCACTCTTTACAGCTCGGGCTGAAACTGAATCAGTTCCTGCTAATTATTCGTTGATCAGAGCACAACAACTGTGCTAAAACGTAAAGATGATTTAAGTTGTAATATTGTATAGAGAGGTGTTCTTCTTTTCTGTATCGGAGCTGAATAATAAAACGGGGCTCCAGACGAACTTTCTGCTCCCGACTGAACATTTTAGGAGCTCACATGATATACGATGATGATTTGAAATAAATATATATATTTTAGAAGCAACGTCTCTGAAAAATGTATAGATGCCAGACAATCAGAATTTGTCTCTGGGGCAAAAAGAGTTCACGAGAAGCTAAAGAAATAAATCACTCACACATGGAGGCGATCATGTTGGCGGTGGCGCGCTGGTGGTCAGGGAACCAGAGAGCGGCCATCTTGGTGGGGGTGAAGATGATGAGGGGCTGAGCCAGGGCCCCGAACGTCTGACCCAACATCACCAGCAGGTACCTGACTGTAAAATCATGGCCCGTGTATATGGAGGCCCCGACGAAGCGCATCAGGGCCCCGAACATGTTCAGCCAGGCTCCCAGAATCAGCTGCAGGGTCCAGACGGAACAAAGTCAAAGATTCAGGAAACAATACAACCTTTTAACGAGGTTATACTTTCTGTAGATGAGGCTCTTGTCTTCAGCCTGGTCATGGTGGGCCCTCATGTTTTCTACAGTTATTCAATTTAAAAATAATAAAATGTTTTTATTGTGTTGGTGTTGTGTTAAAAAAGATCCTCACTGTTCTCTGTGAAGTTTGCTGGAAGTGATGAGACGAAGCCTCGGCCCGTTTAAAGAGCAAAAAACGGGTCATATGGTAAACTAGGAGGCTATTTGGCCTGATGTGCTTGGATTCATTTGGCATGCAGTTAATACACGAGTCATCATTTTGTTTTATTGAAAACTCAAATCTTGGCATTTGCTCCTGGTGTTCTTCACCAATAAATAACGGGAGTAACAGGCAAAGCTTTGTGTTGTCACCACGGTGGCTCCTACTGGAACATCTAACTAAACAAAAGGACCAGCAGAGTACCAATAACTCTCCTGTAGTGTGCAGGTCCATGACAGGCTGTAGCCCACAACACAGATAACACCAGAGTGAGGTTCATACCGTGGTCCGCAGCCCGAGGGTGTCCAGCATCCACGTGGTCCCAAAGCTGAGCGGTATGGCCACCACCATGTAGACCAGAGACAACCAGTTCACTTCCTCCAGAGAGGCCTCCAGGAACTTGGCCGACTGGTCCGCTACTGGAGCAAAGGTCAGCCATAACTGGGGAGACACACGGGGAGATTCAAATGATATTTTCAGATTGGTGCTTAATATTTATATATTTATAGATAAAGGCAACAAAACAACAATCATTTTAAGATTGTTAATATGTGATGATGTATAAGAAGTTACAATCGTCAAAACATATTAACCCCAGTGTTATGTTCTTAGTGGTCACTCTGTTGTATTTCAGTGACCAGGCGTGTGTTGTCATGTGACCCGGACACACAAAGAGGAAACGCTCTGACTCTCTCAGCTCATGTGAGACTCTCATGTGACTCCACTGAACACAGCGCTCTGCCTCTAAGGAACAGGACGTTTTCATGCTGCTCGAAAACATTTAGGGTAGTAGATACTTCCCTGGCCTTAAGTAACAAGGTCACTGTCTAGTGTCTGGTAACCGTATCTCCTAAATGTCATGTAAACAAGAAGTGTGTTTACTGGGTGAGGACAGACGTGTGCAGGACAGAAACTTCTCTGGTAGTGTCTGCTTTACTGGGCGTCTAGATTTAGCTTTTTAACATGTGTGCGCAAGAATGTCAAAAAGATTGAGCAGTGATAGTGATAGTTCCTCCTTTTATCCAAAATAATTGAATCCGAAGTCGACCTAAAACTGAGACTCACAGCAGGATGGAGAACACTGGAATGTGACCGGTGCTTAGAGACATGCAGCCTGTAGGTTATAGTGTCGATAGATATAATGATGCACAGAGCGACAGAATGAATCCGACTGGAGACTAAACGCTGAGAGGCAGCTCCAGTACGACTCTCCGTCTGGCGACAGTGAAGGAAAGCGTGAGCTGGTCAGCTGCAGTGAACACACAAAGCCCGTCCTGTGTCCTCCAGAGGAGACGCTGTCACACGTTCCTCTTTCTCCAGAATGCATCTCGGCTTGCAGCTTCACAATATTGTTTCATTAACCGTTACGTTTCTAGTTTCCAACAGAGTTTCATATCGTACTGAAACTACAACGCTTCATGCAGATGCTGCAGACATCTAAAAATAGTTGAAACCGTTCACAAGCACAGGAAGAAAACTCACGAGTTACTACAATTCAAACGAACAAAACACACAAATGTCGATTGAGAAAAGTACTTAAAATGTACTTGAAAGTACACGTATAATTCTATATTAGAGCTACACTGATAAATTGGTTATTATTAAGATCAGTATAGCCATTTGATGCAAATAAGTTGATATAGACACATAGTGTGTGCCACTACTAAACATGATAAGTACATGATAAAAGACTTTTATGTTCAAATAAAATGGTTACAAAAAGATATTTTGGAGTCAGGAGGTCACTTATTCACAGACAACAAAAGAAGGTCATTGATATGGAAGGTGTGGCTGAGTATCATCGGTACGAAACAACACTCAGGTTTCAGTTCTTCACAATGAGTAACGTAAAACTACAAACAATTGTCTCACACAAAGCAGCCACAATAACTTGAATAAAATACAGTGTAAAACTTGCAAAAATATTATTAAAATCAGAAAATGTCCAATCAAAAAAATAATCAATCAAGACTAATAATGTGACATTCAGTACCGGCTTTTAGTATTTGACAGAGTAATTAAAACTGTGGCTTAATCAGCATTTCTAAACCTCGAGAGTTTTACCTTTATTTGTTTTAAATATAAACGTTTGGTGTTTCATGTTCTTGGAGTTTCGCAAGTATTCACATACGACCAAGACGCTGTTTGTGGGTGAACACAACAGACATGGTTCTCTAAATGCTTCCTACGTCAGATTGAGGAGGGCCCACCCTGAACCCTCAGTCCGCTAATCTCGCACCGATTGATGTCCGACTGGCTCATCAGCTGTTATTTGCCACCTCATGAAGGAGTCTCCGCCAGCTGAGCCTCCTTTGTGAGGGGGAACACCGGCCCCGTGGAAACAAAAGCTGCCACAGAGAGAGGACGAGTCCCACGGGAGCTGGAGAAAGGTGACGGAGGGCTCGCTTTTCATGAGAGAGCCCTCCAGGCACACTCTGCTATTCAATGACTACACCCCCGGGGATTCATATCAGATCCACCAAACAGGAGGAGGCCCCACATGTCATCTACCCGCACCGATCACATTCAAACACATCTGCCACAGATTTCCTCATTTGTTCTTGTGAGTAGAGGCTGAGGACACAGATTCCATCCATCTGTAGAGAAGCATCTTCATCTCTGAGAGAAGGAAGCTGTCAATGAAACTGAGTCATTGAAGGTGCAGCTACTGGTTCCTTGTGTGTGAAGAGTTCTTAAAGTGAAAGATTTATAATTCTTAACTTTAAAAAGGTCACAAGGGTTTGAATTTGTAGTTTTTTAAATTCTGCATGAACCAGTCAAGTGTGACTCATTTATATAAATATTAATGAGAAATGTACTCAAATACTGCACTTCAGTACAAATCTGAGCTACTTTACTCCACAACATTTTTTAAGCCAATATTGTACTTTTTACAGCACTACCTGTATTTTAAATATGTTACTTTACAGATTCAGTTTATGAATACAAAATATAAATAAAAAAATAAATCATGATGCTTTATTATGGATGAAGCAATCCCTTCAGCTGCAACATTAGTAATGCATGAATACATAACTAATTATAATCTAGTCATAATAATAATAATATATTATTAATAAATCTGAAATGAGCCATTCTGCATGATAAGTAATTTTGGCACTTGAAATATATTTTAATACAAATAATTCATTCATCAACAATTTATTTTTGTTTTGTTATTGAAGTTGTTTTTGACAAAAAATACATTTTACTTTAAGTTTCAAATGCAACAGTATTTGTACACTGTGTTATTACTATTTTATAGTATTTCCTCCACCTCTGTCTTTGCAGAAACTGTCTTCCATACTATTAACTGTATAGATTTCAAAAAGATTGTATGAAATGAAGTCAAGGATCTTCTGATTCATGGTGTTTTCGACCATAAACACAAGCTGCAATTTAGCTCAGTTAATTTACCGTAATTGCATGAAGTTATTTACCGTAAAAAAAACGTTGTACCCACAACAGCAACAACTCACCGTGGCGTTGGAGCAGTTCAACAGACACAGGACGAGCAGAACGAACCACCTCCTCTTGTACACTTTGAAGAACAGAAGCTTCTTCAGCTCTGTGTTTGGTGTCCTCGGAACATCAGAGGAGACCGAGGAACAAACGGTCTGAATCTCGGCAGCATCCTCCTCCATTAGTAGTTACAATGTTGCAAAGTAAATCCTTTAAAATGCGAGCTGTACGTCCATTGTGTTGTGTTATGTTGTGTTGTGATGGGTTATAATGTAATTTTATCTGATAAATGGACGCCGGGAAAGCAGTTTAACGGCCCGGAAGAAGTCGCTTTATGATTCAGGAAGACAGTAGAGAGTGTTGTACTGTACCGGAGATCAAAGATCTTCTATAAACAATATCAACACCTCCGTCGTTAAAACAACGATTAACGTCTAGAGCTATAACAGTTGAAGCCCATGAATGTGGATTTTAGGGACATCATATCACAACTACAAAAAGTCAAGGATGACACTATAAAGTCAGACTTTGTGGTCCTTGGTGGAAGAAGTTATTTAAAAAAAGGTATTCAGCTATTTAAAGGGGACATATGCTTATTTTCAAGTTCATGTTTGTAATTTGGATTTCTGCATCGTTTTTGCCATTTGTGTTTTTAGATCAAACATGTGTGATGACTCAGGGTTCATGAATCACTGCCAGTTACAAATATTCACTCTTGTTTTGCATTATTAAAAAAATTAGTGAAGTTTTGTCCTCTCACTGGGGATTGTTTTTTCTTGTCACTGGTAAAAGGAAAGGAGTGAGAGATCTTCACCTCTTCAACTTCTCTGAGTGCACTGAGCGTAACATGACCCTCTCTTTAACCCTTTGTGAGTCTCTATAGTGTTAAGTTTTACAAGTTCACTTTAAAATAAAGTGAAACTAAGTGAAACCGGGACAATTGAATCATGAGTCCAGTTAAGGTTTTCCTATTAAACTGGTCTAATGTCTTTTATTTTGTCTTTTGTGTATTAAAAACCATAGACATGATAACATATTGATGAAAAAAAAGACTGTCACGATAACTTCAATGATAATAATAATAATAATAATAATAATACATATTGTTGTTGGAATAATACTTTGAAAATGTGAAATAATCCAATTCATGACCTGATGGATTCAGCATTAAAACAATAAAAAATGCTCTTGTGTTTGTGGGAGCACTGAAAATGATAAATAAAAAATGGCGCATCATTTATTCATATAAGCTGGGCAAGAAGTCCAAGAATTGTGGTTAGAAAAAACAATCATTTTTTTATAGAAATGCTTGATTTCTTATGTTTTTGTAAAATCAATTACAGTTAAAACTGTTTATCATGTACTTCAAACTCAATTCACAGGGAATCCCCAGGTTGTCGTCGTTCAAGAGGGTTAATACAGTGGATTCAGAAAGTTTTCACATTTTGTTATAATCCTGTCGCCTTATGCTTAAATAGTTTAATATTCCCTCTCATTGATCAAAACCTCAAAATGACAAAGCAGGAAAAAGGATTTGAATTTTTTGCAAATGTATTAAAAAGAGAAAAGTGAAATATCACATTAACGTTATTCAGGTTCTTAGTTGAAGCACCTTTGGCAGCGCTTACAGCCTCCAGCCTTCTTAGCTGTGACGCTTCAAGCTTTGCAGTTTGCACACTTGGATTTGGGGATTTCATTTTTGTATTCTTTCTTTATTAATGACTTGTAATTTGCTCCATTCACCTTCGCCCTCAACCGTGACTAGTCCCTCAGATGAACAGCACTCCCACATGACGCCAAACACTTTCTATCTTGCTTTCATCACACCAGAGGATCTTGTTTCTCACAGTCAGAGAGTCTTTTAGATGCTTTCATGCAAACTGCAAACAGGACTTCATGTGTGTTTAAGCTCCATGAAGAGCTGGTTGTTCCAAACTTCTTCCCTTTAAGCAGCATGGAGGCCACCATGTCATGTGAACTTCCAATTTATTTTGCAGCCGTCTCCAGAGCTGCACCTCGACACCATCCTGTCTCTGAGTTCTCATAATGCGATGTCAGCTGTGAGGCCTTTTATAGACAGGTGTGTGTGTGTGCCTCTCCAAATCATGTCCAATCAATTGCATTAACACAGGTGGACTCCAATCAGGGAGTAGAAACAGCTCAAAGATGATCAAGAGAAACTAGATTCATGAGGGGGAAAAATAACGATTTTAGCACAAGTAAGGAGAACATTATGTCTATAGCACCTTTCTAAACACGTGTTACAAAGTGCTTTACATCAACATCAGCACAGAAAAGAGAAAACACAAATACTAAGCGGATACAATAGAATTTTACAGTCCTAGTTTTAAGTCGCTGTAATCTTAACTAAAGGTAGGTCGTACTGCGTTCATACGAAGCTCAGCGGCTCTTGGAAATGACTCAGACTTGATTGAGTTAAAGTAACCACAGCCCCCGGAAGGTTTCAATTGAGTTACTCTACATCCTGCACCAAGAATAAGAAGAGATTTTGTGTTGTGGTAAAGAGCTAGACACAGATGAAGAATAACAAAAACATGCAGCGTGAGGCTGAGTCCTCTGTCAGAGATTTAAAAGCCTCTGAGTGTCAGCAGATGTTGGCCTGTGGTCGTGCTAAAAACAGAGATTCTGGATAGCTGTGGCTACTTTTTGTTTCGACATCATTATTTCCAGTTAGGAGCCATATTTCATCACAATAGTTTGACCGCATGTATCCCACCCACACTGTTACATAACTCTAACCACACCGAATCTTTACCCGGCACCAAACCAGGTGACCTTAACCTCACCATAGCCATCTTCAACCTCAAACCCAAACGTAATCACCTCAAGGCTTGTGCTTTAACATCCGATGTTAATGACAATTCTGTCCTCACGAACACCAAGAAAGTGGAGCACACTCAACCCGTCCTTGAATCACTGCGTTGGCTTCCTGTGTGTCAAAGGATCCTATTTCTTGTAGAGCACTAAATGATCTCTGATTTACTGAAGAATCTGGAGCAGGTGTACTGAGAGTTTTCAGGATCAAAACCAAGCAATTATGGCATTTCTTGCCATAAAAAAATGATTTGTTCATTTGTGTTTATAGCTTCCTCCACTGCTGAGTTTAGAAAGCTTCTGAAAGAATGAAAGGTAAGTTTGTAATGTTATATTTTATGATTTAAAATCAACTATTTCAATGATTTTCACAGAAAAAGTGTTATTTTGATTTTGAGTTACATGATGGCAACTTATGTTAAGGTGCAAATCCATTTCTCATATCTACAAACTGTGTATTTTGGATATACTTGCACCTTTCTTGATCATTTATAATTGCACTCTTTCCTACCGCTGCACAACAACTTCCCTCAGGATGAATAAAGTTGTATCTTCTATAGTCTTTATTTCCCACAATTTCATAAATGTGACAACAGCAAATTAAAAAAGGGTGAAATATATCAGCATAATGGACGAAACACAGACTACAATCACGGTGACATTACTGGGAAGATGCGTCTGTTGCACTTTACAAAGAGTTTAAAGAATATTATCGACAGTTGGGGGACAACATGACAGCAATATCTGACAATTCAATTCAATACATTCTTTTTTAAGTTGATGTTGTCACAGTCTGTCTCCCCATGTTCCCCCCACACACCTGTCCCCACTCCCCTCGTCTGCTCTGCAGTTGCCTCACCTGCATCTCATTCCCTCATCGACCTCTCAGTTCATATAACGGCTCATTAGAGGTTTGAACTCATCCAGAACCTGACCTGGCTCTACTCCCGTCACCTGGACCTGGAAGCCTTTATGAAAAGCCACATTGAATATAGAGCGGGTCTGTAACATGGATGCACCTGCATGTATGTTTTTTTTTCTTCTTCTTTTAATTACATATCATTTATATAACTGGTACCTTCTGCACTTTAATGTGTTTGCTGGGTTCTCCAGGAGGAGCTGGAAAACCTTTGAAGTCGTGTGGAATACCTTTCTAAGTCAGCGGACCGGACCTAGATAACTGGATGAAGATGGATGGACCTGAACACTACTTTTACTGATAAACTTTTATATATTTTCATTGTATCTGTTTGGGTTACTTTACTATGTATACACATTTAGCACATGAATAAATATGGGTGAATAAAGTTCTTATTGTTTTTATCTTATTGAGTTGACAGTCTCACTGCAAGGTCCGTCAGACATTTATGTTCTGGAGCTTTTGATCGTAACATATGATCTTCCTCGTCAGATGGATGGAGTTTGCTTCGTTGACATGGAGTTGTAGTTCATCATTTTTTTTGTTTTGAGCTCTTTAAAGTTGAGATTCAAGCTTAATTTGTGACATTGGAAACTAAAACTCTTATCTTGGTTCAGAATGAAATATCTCAGATTACATTTAAAAAGCTTTTTCATGTGTTCATTACCAGCATCTCATTGGCTGTGAGTTTATTAATGTCTTTGTGAAATTCCATAAAACTTTTCTTTTGCTGTCATATTTTAAATAGATTTATTTGAGCAGACATTAAAGCTCTATTTGTGTCTCTCTCTCTCTCTCAATTAAAACAACCATCGACTCGGAGCTTATTTCCTTAAGATTAATAATGAATGACACACTCAGCGGATCAATTTTAAAAATGAGTTGCACTCATCCACCCCCAGCCCCCCCCTCCTCCTCACACGCTGTCTGTGCCGTGCGCATGCGCATCACTGCTCCAGGATTGTGCTGTTTCGGCCTGTTCCGCGGCCGCTCGGTCATTTTCGCCTCTTTGTTGTACTGCTAGTGGATTTAACTCGGATTCAACCCCAATATCCAGCGGACCGTGCTGCTCCCAACCAGGTTAGTTCGTCTAACTCTGGACCTCCTCATGTTGCTCCTCGTGTTCCGTCTCCGGTGGGGTCTATCGCCGGTTTACGGTCCCGGTTCGTCCACCCCCCCCTCCACCACCTCCTCCTCATTTTTCGCATGTCTCTTTCCGCTTGGTGCTACGGGGCATGCTATACGTGCTGTTTTGTGTGTGTGTGTGTGTGTGTGGTGGTGTATGGCGGCGCCAGGCCCTGCAGTTGCATGCATAACAGGAGTTTTTTTAAGGGGGTAAATGTGCATATTTAACGGTTTAATTTAAATGCTAACCACCGGGATGCACACACGGTTAGCCGGCCCCGGAGAGGACAGGAGGCTCCGGCTGCTTGTCTCGCTGCCTGTCTCGTCATGTTTTTAAATGCTGTTGTTCCTCTCAGCTCAAACACCCAGTTATTCTTTATCATTGAGCCGAAGTGCTCTAGAAAAACTAAAACCCTGGATCCACCATTAGGCTAACCTCCTCCTCCTGCCGTCCAAAGTTCAGTGTGTGTGTGTGTGTGTGTGTGTGGAGGATCTACATGAGGTTTAGATTAAATCAAGACAGAAAGTTGGTGCATTTTCTTATTCTTCTTCTTCTTCTGGGGTGGATGTCGCCCCTCCACACTGCTGCTGCAGCGAGGAGCCCTGTGGGACATTGTGTGTGTGTGTGTGTGTGTGTGGGGGGGGGGGGGACGACAGCCAACAAGTCTGTGCCTTTTTGATTAGTCGTGTGCATCTTTAACATGTTCAGGACAGGACCAGGCTTCACCTTCTGGGGTTTCCTCAACTTTGACTTGTGCAGACACAGGAAGCTGTGCCGGGTGATCAGCAGGTCACAATAAGAGGTGTAGGAGGCTGAACTGGGCTGGATGTGGTTGTCTGTGTATAGAAAGCTTAGTCTCGGCCACATCTGTACCGATATCTCTCTCAGCTAGTCACTAACGCCTGGAGTCCTGTTTCACTTTGACACCTCACGGATGTTTCAAACTTTCTCTGTGCAACACGTGAGAGCACTGGATGTTTGTGACGTCCCATCTAGTTATCACACGTGTGATGTTTGAGTATGAAAACATGTTTCCAGCTGTTACACTTTTCAAATGAACATGTTTGCATGGTCAGTAAGATGTTGGACTTGGGAGGAGGAGGAGATTTTAGAAGTTTTTAACGAGGTGATTTCACTGCTTTATGGACTAAAAACAGACATAAATAATAATTCAAAGCCGAGTCTTTTCCTTTTATTCACAAACACTTTTGGAGCTTTGTTAGGAATCATTAAAGTTTAATTTTCTTGGAGATTTGTTCTCATTCTGGTGCAGCGACCGACTTTTTTTGTTTCACAGAACTTCTTGAAAATTCATGTTGAAATATTCTTCCAGCTCTTTCTCTTTTTCTCCCCACTAGATTTAAGAAAACCAGGTTTGTAGATCAGAACAGATTTAAGTTGCAGAGTTCATTTCAATGCGAGGTCGAGTCTAAAATCTTTGACTTTTCAATCAAACGTAGGCGAACATGTAGCGTAGACGTCTAATATATCTGTTGATCTGCAGCTCATCACATCGATGCCTGCGTGCTCTGTAAAAATGCTTTTTCTCGGTGTGAGGGGAAACGACCATGTCGGCGTTGAGTTGAACCTCGGCAGACTTTCTGCGTATTGACGTTAAAGCTACCTCAGGCTGCGTCGATCTGGTAACTGAACCTCCACAACCTGACTAACCGGGTGGGCTGCTTCACTCACATTTCACCTGCTAATTAATTCAAATTTTGTGATATTGAAAGAGCCCACGGTGTGCGAGTGTTTCTCTTTCTGGTTCTGAGAGCTTTAAATCCTTTAACACTCTGCTACTAAACGTAGTCTAACAGCCGAGCCGCTCTCTGATGTCTTTATACCGTCACAGAGGAAAGAGATCCAAGTCCGGCCTCCCCTGGATTGGGCTTCCACTCCCTCTTTTGATTTCCCATAGAGCGTCGATCAGAAGTTAAAGGATGCCCCTCTCTGCCTCAGCCGTGCTTTTCTAATATAAACCGAAAAGAGCTGAACCTGGAGGCTGAAGGACCTCGCTGCTCTGAGCGACGGCTCTGAATGGGACCTGGCCCGTGCCCGAGACATACCATATGATATGGCTGTTGCATAAGACGGCACATGCCGGCCAAGCCGTAACTTTCATGTCAGGTTTCTGCTGACTTTGCAGGAAGAACCCCAAATGACCTCTGACCTAAAGTTGAGTAACAGCTCATGAGTGTTTCTTTTTTTTTTTAAACGCTATAGCAGGATTTCTACTGCATAATGACAATAAGGACATTGATTTTGACCCCAAACGTGCGTCCTCGCTCCGTTTAAACAATCCTAATGGTCCCACTGGGCAGTCGCATAAAGCTGCCTCCCCTCCAGGACTGTCGAGCAGAGTGTGACCTCTTAAGGGCCGCTTGATAATGAAAGAGAAGTGATTTTTAAACTACAGAACATGCAGGAAATGATCCCAGACAGCTTCCTAAATGAGCTACTGAGTAACTGTGGAGAATCTCTCTCTGCTACGAGCCGAGCTGCAGATTAAATCCTCAGCACCGGTCTCACTTTCTCCTCAAACATTTGATGAGAACTGAGGAATGATGTTCGGACAATCCAGAATGCTTTATGTCCTGTTAGATTCTGATAGACGTTATTGATCATTAAAAATGTTTGCTTATTTGCGCCTCGCTGGAAATTTACGCCGCACTATCAGACAGAACATGGCAGCGAGTTAAAAACCTCCACAGGGTTTATTATCAGATGTCAAAATGCTGCTCAGCCGTTTATGATTCTGTAATTTAACACTCGTGTAAAGCTATCACCGCTGCACTCATCCTGTCCTCCGGCAGTGTGACGTGTCCGTCATTGACACTACATTTTGTCAGATCAAAAGTTGAGCCAGGTTCAACCTGTCTGCCAACACACAGAGGTCTCATTGAAGTGAATGAGGAGACTTCATGTCGCGCAGCACTGCTGCTGCTGTTGGTCTGAACACATCGAGAGATCGTTTATATCTGAGGAATTCCCACAAAGTAAATCCTTCTGAATTTTTCACATCAACTTCAACTTAGTTTGATGCAAACTTGCAGCGCTGACCTGCAGCAAGCGTTCCTGATAGCGCTGACGTTTGAGGGGCTAGAGAGTCCAAAGTCACCAATCAGATGGCAAGTTCAGAGTGCTTTATTTAAAGGATGTACAATCCTGAGAACCAAATACCACGGGGGGAGAAGATGGCTCATTTAAAGGAGAATAAAAAGAAGCTTGGAGTGCTGTTGTGGCTGACTAGCTGGCGTGTTAGCGGTTAGCTCGCCAGGTACTGTACAGTAGTTCGCCTACTAGCCGTGCGAGTTGTCACAACGTCACTAAGTTTCTAAAATCGCATATTTGGCATAGACGTGATCAGTCGTGCTGGGCGGCTTCCTGATAGGACGAGGCTGTAAGACATGAAACTTCTACCTAGAAGGGCGCACGGAGAGCACAGATCTACGCCAAGCCTGTTTCCATCAGGGCCTTAGGCAGTTGGTCTTAGTTTCTTATTTTAATGCTGCATGACTTATTTCCCAGAAAACGAGCACAACTCGGGTAAAGATTTAAAGTGATGCTTTTTGTGTGATTCTGTGAGGAGAAACTCATTTTTACTTAGCGATCAGTCACAAAGATTTCTTCTAGTTTCCATGAGTCAAAAACAATGTCTGTATCCGCCTTGCGATTTGCATCTGGTCCAAAATTCAATGGGTTCTTCTGTGGCCCATGCTACACCCTTCCACCAAATTTGATTAAATTCGGGTGAGTAGTTTTCCCGTAATCCTGCTGACAAATGGACTAAAAGACTAAAAAAGTAAGCGTAAACATAACCTCCATGGCGGAGGTAAAAAAAAGTGTCTCGACATGTTTTCATTTTGTTGAAATTCTCTTGAGCACTATTTAGATCAGGGAACCACTCTTAACTGGCCAAGTTATAAAACCTGAAGCAGCATCAACAACTTCAAGAAAACCCTCTGAATCCAGAAGTGATGAATCACTGTTTAAACTGGAGCACATAGAAATCCCTCACTGAAGATGATAACAAAGATTCTACTCTGTAGTCAGAGCACATAGAATCATAAGAAGCAGCAGTGAGACCAGAGCACACAAGAACACACATTAAACCAGTGCAGAATGTAAAGAACACACAATAAACCAGTGCAGAATGTAAAGAACACACAATAAACCAGTGCAGAATGTAAAGAACACACAATAAACCAGTGCAGAATGTAAAGAACACAATAAACCAGTGCAGAATGTAAAGAACACACAATAAACCAGTGCAGAATGATATAAATACACATTAAATCAGTGCAGAATTATATAAATACTAGTGCTGGACAAGTTAACGCGTTAACGCATTCATTAATTAACGCCGACAATTATTTTATAGCGTGTTAACGCATTTTTTTATTTTGAAAGTCCGTTGCTCACTGGCAGCGGTGGAGGAATGGAGACTACTGGACATCGCTGCGGTAAAGTCAGCAGACACTCAGATCTCCGTGGTCAACTCAGCAGACACTTACATGTTAGTGCACCTATATGCTGAAATTCACGGTAAATGCATTTAAACGGCACAGATCGGGAGCGAGGGAAGGACTTTGAAAGTTAGCGGAAAGATAAACGTGAGACAACATCCGGTTTCTTCAGACGAACATCCGGTTTTCAGAATAAGATGCCAACAAAGTATGAATTATATTCACATTAAGTATAACACATGCTGCATCTCGTGAGTTAAAGGGAAAATACACCTAAATTGTGCGTAAAGTGTCTTTATTCTTTGATCGCTGGGTAACGATCATTACCTCAGAGTTACAGCATTATATTGATGAACAGTAGAGCTGCATTCACATGCTCTGACTGTCATGAAGACAGACATTTAGATGAAACGTGCTGAAACATTTTATTCCTGTTGCACAGCAGTGGAACGTTTCACATACAGTCACACACTGAGCACAGATAGTGAAGAGATAGAACTGCTACTGTGTAAAGGGAATACTGCTGCTAACAAGAGCCTGATGTGTTTAAAGTGTTTGCAAACCAAATGTTATTGCACTTTTGTTCATATAGCAGTACTTTTAAAATAAAAGTGCGCAATACACTACTTTTGAATTCATTATTGAACTTTGCCATAACAATCCATGCGATTAATCGCAAAAAATCCATGCGATTAATCGCGATTAAATATTTGAATCGTTGCCCAGCACTAATAAATACACATTAAACCAGTGGTGAATGATATAAATACACATTAAATCAGTGCAGAATGGTATAAATACACATTAAATCAGTGCAGAATGATATAAATACACATTAAATCAGTGCAGAATGATATAAATACACATTAAATCAGTGCAGAATGATATAAATACACATTGAATCAGTGCAGAATGATATAAATACACATTGAATCAGTGCAGAATGATATAAATACACATTAAATCAGTGCAGAATGATATAAATACACATTAAATCAGTGCAGAATGATATAAATACACATTAAATCAGTGCAGAATGATATAAATACACATTGAATCAGTGCAGAATGATATAAATACACATTGAATCAGTGCAGAATGATATAAATACACATTGAATCAGTGCAGAATGTAAAGAATACACATTAAACCAGTGCAGAATGATATAAATACACATTAAATCAGTGCAGAATATGAAGAATACACATTAAATCGGTGCAGAATGTATCCTCGGGTCAGGTGGGGCTGACTCATCATCCAGATGAGATTCACGGCCGTGCTCCTGCTTCCACTGATCATATCTGTTTTATGTCAACAATCTGGAGTAACTGCTCGTCAACAGGTTTGTGAGGATTTAAACGGCCTGACTGGCTTTTATGTTGACATCAGAAACACCCGCCAGACACCGACAACACTAAACAGCCACTGTTCCTCTCTTCTCTGACGTCCTGTCAGCTTTAAGGCTTCTTATTTTTCATTCAGGGAGAACAAGGTTTTTATTAAACGTCAGAGTCTCTCTCCGTGATCGAGGTACTTTTTGGAGTTAGTTGTGCAGCGGCGGGCTGCTAAACAGGAGCCGGTGTACATTAAGTGTACGGAGGCTGAAAGCTGCTCTGGGAGGGTTTCTCTTTGGGCTTTTTAAGGTGATGTAACCCCCCCCCCCTCATCATGTCTATCTCAACAGTACAAGTTCCACATGTTGATTATCTGCACTGGTCTTGACTGATTGCAGCTCTGCCTCGTGATTGATTTTGTTTCAAGTTTAAACCTGCACTTGATTGATTGGCTTGTTGCGTATAAATGTAGTTTGTGGCTTGTTTGGTTGCTAAAAACATTAAACTGCAGCTGCTCGTTCATGTTAGTTTTGGAGAGGTTGGTAGATACTTTCTTGCCTCTAACACAGAATCTAATAGGATGTTGTTGAATGCATTAAATGTGTTTACAACAGTGTTTTTCTGTCATTTTTGAGTTTATTTACCCACAGCATGTTTTCCACCAGCAAGGAAGTTTGTGTTTTAACTGACAAAATGCGGAAATATTTCACTCAGTATTGCCTCAACGTCTCTTTATGCCTCCAGGGGGGAAAAACAATCACTTGTTATAACACAAGTTGTTTTAACAAAGCTGCCTTCTTAGTGCGGATACAAATATAAGACTATTGTGCATCACATCTAGAGTCCTGCTGCCCACTCACTCAGCTGAAATGATTGGTGTTGTGGATGGAGAGGACACTAAGGTGTATATGATTCATAAAAGTGGAATTTGAGGTTTGTCAGGAGACGTTTTGTCACCACCACTGTTGTTTGGCTACGATTTCACAATCTCACCTGGTCTCCTGCAGTGTTCTGGGCATGAGAGGCTCTCATGAAAGAAGCAGACAATTTCACAGGTCAGCTTTTATTTAGCGGCCTGTCAGCTGTTTGATTAAAAAAAAAAATCCTGGTTAAAGGGTCAGCGAAAGGTCTTTCGTTTCACACCAACGTCTCCTGAAAGTCTGCAACACGGAGACGCACAAGTGACAGCAATTTTCAGCGTCTCCGTCAGGTTTAACGAGCCCAGAAAGCCGTTTGTAAATGAATGTCGGTGGGCCAAATGAGGAATTAATTACTGGCTCGCCTCGTGCTCGGCTCGTACAATAAATGAGTAATAACTGTCATCTCTGGGCCCGGAGCCCACAGTTTGTGGTTCAAACTGGAAAAGCAAGACGGTTCACCAACAGCACGTGACGGCTCGTTGCTCGTTGCGTCCTCAGAGTTGCAGCAGGTTTCCTCTCCACCGAAGGACTGAATGTGTTCACTCTGAGGAACGGAGATCATCTGTTTGTAATCGTTTAAAATGATGCAAACGTTTTTTTACACAATGTAGGTCGTCTGACATCGACAACAGATGAGGGTTTATGAGTACAGCAGTCATTCGGTGGAGGGGGTTGTAATAGATTACTTGATCAGTCAGAAATTGAGCTGCCAATCGATCATCATTCAAGGCATTTATCAGGAAAGAGCAGCAAACATTTGCTGGTTTATTTGTCACGTGTTTTCTATGGGTGAATGATTAAATAGGTTTTATTGTGGACAAAAGAAGCAGATTGAAGAGATCATTTTGGCTTCAGGAAGTGGTGATTACATTTCATAGACTGAATGAATAATAAGTTAATCATAAGAACTACCGACAGATAAATCAGTGGCGACATCGAGTGTTTTTTGTCTGCGTCGTCTCCCTCCTGCCTCCCTGACCATTCGAAGTGACCTCCACTGACCCCCCCCCCCCCCAAATCCTCTCTGGCCCCTCGGGGTCTCTGGTGTCATTATCATGGAGGTCAGCAGGCCAAGAGCCTCAGAAGAGGACTACTTTCACCTGAGGACTTCTCTCTTAACGGTGTGTGTTTTGCATCAGTGACGGTGTAAGCCTTGGAGTTCTTAGATGCTACACGCCAATATGTGAGTAAAGATCAATACTACTGTATGAGGACCAGTTATGATCTGCAGTATTTTCATATTTCAGCTATTATCTCCTGTTAAGGAAAGCTGTTCCTTGTTGTTTGAACACTTGGTTTATTCTTCTCTGGTGCACAGGAAGTGTGTTGTGTGTTTTAAATAGAAGAAGAAATGTTGCATTGCTTTACGGCATAAAGTGAGAATGAATTAGTTTGATCAGTTCCAGTTGTAACGAACGCATTTATTCCAGTTCTTTGTTCTACGTATAAAGCTGTTCGTCATTGTTGGCTGTATTTTGGATCCACTGGGTTGGATTTGGTGGGAAGTCAAACTAATTGCTTTGCGGCACAAAACGGCAATAAATGTACTTTACAGCTGAAATTATCCATCAATTAGTCCAATAGTCTGTCAACAGCTAATTAAATGTCAGTTATTGTGATCGTCAATTGATTGTAAGACAATTCTGGAAACAAAATGAGCTGCAGTCTGCTTCCTTCTGTAATCATATCTCAATGACAGCTATTTAAATATCTTTGGGTTTTGGACGGTCAGCAACACAAGTCATTTAAAGATGTCATTCTGAAAATGATAAGAAAAAAAGATCAATCAAGTAAATAATCACATTAATAGATAGTGAAAGTAATCGTTGTTGTCGCACTATTTAACATTGTTCCGTTCATAGTGTTTGTTCTTCTGCATAGCTGTCACCAGTAAAGGAAATGAAGGGAAGCATCCTCCTTAAAAACAGGAAGTGAAGGCCGTAAGGGAAATGTGTTTTGAAAGACCTAAAATACAGCATGTAGAGGCCGTGGCTCAAAGTTGTAATAGGTGATACTGGAGAAACCAGCAACAGAAAACCATCCAACCGAAAAACCCAGCTCATTGTTGCCAAGAAAATCCAGACCTCCCTCAAAGGCCACTCCCCCAAATGATCATTATTAACGTGAACAAATCATAATGAATTTAATAGGGATTGTGGGGTTTTGCTCGCAGCCAATCACCACGAGCGTTTCTTTTTCGATTTAATGACACGATCGCCTTCCACCCCCCTGCTCTGCTGCTGCTCATGTGGCTTTAAGCGAAGCACTGAACTCCCGGTCTCACCGGGGAGACGTAGGTGTCTGTGGTTTGACTGGGTGTAACTGTAAAGCAGAGGGATGCACGCTCGGCACACCTTCCCTGAGGGTTTGAATGGTGCATCGCTGAGGCATTGTCGGGGTAAGTGGCAGGTGGAGGACTCAACACTCAGCTCACCAACGAAGTGACATTTCTGACAGAGAGCTTTCTCACAGGCCTCACTTGTTGCTACAGTATAAAGGCTTGATCTATGACAATTCATGATAATATTCAACATTAAAGCACAAAGTCAGGACCTTTCAAACTATATCTAAACTCTCTTTTATGTGATAAAAGGTTTTTCTCCACCAGTCAAACGCTTGTTTCAGCCCTAATCATGCTGTTGTGAGCGCTGAGCCTCAGGACGCTGTCACAGAGAGAGAGCACCGTGTAGAAATCAGACTTTAATTTAAGTGCGTTCGTGAGGCTGTGATGAAAGCACCCAGCAGTGTAGAGGCAACGTGTTAACACTGTGTGGGTAAATGCAGCCGCAGTCACGATAACACAATCTTTATTCAGGTGTTACTGCTCAACAGCGATCCTGAAGCTGGTCTATGTGCAGATACACTTATATTCGTGGTCCATGTGCACCATCATCAGCACCTGATCGGGTTTTTTGTGTCTGCTTTTAAGACGCCACCAAGTTTATTTTGAAAAGACTGTGAGCCTGTAACGAGCAGGAAAACGCACATAAAATGAAGAGTAACTTTTCGTAAGATATGAAACCAACCGTATAATGAGCACATTGCAAAGCCTATTTTTGTCTGAATTAAATACTTGAGAAATGAATAGTATTTTAATTACGAACTTAACTGCAAAATGAACAGTATCAAGTGACTTTAACATGCACACATACACAGATAGAACAGTTTTATGTAAGTACACTGAGGTATTGAGTTGGTACGTGCTTGTTATTACTTTAGATGAAACGTTAAGTTGTGTTTCACCATATCTATCGATACTTTCCCAACATTGTCATGTGCTGCTCTGATAAGTTGCTAATGGCAGACGTTCGATGCGATTGATCCGTTGAAAAACCTCCCGACTCGTTTCATATTTCTCCTTTGATTTGTGATGTAGCGCCTCTGCTTGTTTCCCCCCCCCCGAGTCAAGCCTAATGCTGCTTCATAAAAATGTGATAACTCCTTTGATGTTGGCAACGAAGGCCCAGACTGCAAAAATTACACAACCATGAGGTGCTGCACTGCCTCACTCCTTCTCTCTGGATGCTGCTTCCAGTCAGGCTCGTCTCCTCGGTGCCTCGGTCCTGACGCTTCATGACACCGAGGGGTTTTATCTCAGATGTCCAAAGCGTGTCCTGGACGAGCAAAGTTCTGCAATCTTTACGACGCTTCAGTCAGAGCCACAACTACAAGTTTAATATCTTAATTTTCCTGCATTACAAGCAAAATCAAACTCAAAAATCTAAGCTTTTAGATTCATAAATGCATTTTAACAAATGATATGTTAAATATGGTTACATAATATTTACACTGCAGCATTTCCTCTTTTTAATTCTGCAGATTTACAAAACATCTGTGGTTGTATTATTCATATTTTGCCTTCATACGTACATTATTTGATGTGTGAATCAACTATTTCCGTACAGCCGTCAAGGGTGGAAATATTTGTTCACCTTTTTAAATTGTCCATATCTTTATCTGCCACAATATTTCACCAGACAAGAGGGTCGAGCTGGGTGACTGAAATATTGGTTTGATGATATTGTTGGTTTGATTATTGGTGCTTTTACAAATTAAAATCATGAGATTTTTGATTAATAATCATCGGTGATGTGGATTTAAGTGAGTAAAAGCAGTTAATAAAACAGTCTGGTAACACCAGACTACGATATCCAAAATACATCATGACATCGATATAATATTGATTTATTGCCCGGCTTTACAAGAACATAAAAAGAGACCAGTTGGGTCTGAGGAGGTCCCAGCCCCCGCCAAAATAAAGCACGATTTGGTGACTGCGTGTGGTCCCCCAGGATGATTAACCGGGATAGAGAAGAGCTGCTTAGCATCTTGACAACATGTAGCAAAGATTACTCCGCTGCACCCGGAGCCTGGCTTACTGCTGGGACTTGAAAAAGGGAGTACTTGACATTTGGGTGAGGAGACAACGGGCACATTCAGTCCTCCGACAGCCTTTTATTTAATCCACTCGTCTCAGTCGGCTGTCTGGAGGTCGACGTTGTAGTTGACTCGGGCTCATTCATGTTTCTCAAACAGCTTTTTAGTTACTGCTATCAACCCATCTGCCTCGCCAAGATAAACACTGAACTGTAACACACAATAATTCTGCCTCGCTGCATCGTAATACTTTAGAAGTGCAGTGTGATCCGGCTGCTTTAATACCTGTGGTGCTGCCTGTTCTGTAGATTACACAGCCTTGCATTTTGGGGAAAAAGAAGGTGTGGTTTCTTGACATCTTCATGACATTTTGTGACAGTTGAAGAACATTTTCAGTTGCGGTGCCAACAGAATTTCTATGAATACAGTCATTTGACTTTCTTGTTATCTTGTTTTTCCTTCACTCTGGGAGCAGCAGTCAGCTGTGCTCATTACATTTATTTAATGACTTCAAAATGACTCTTTGTTGGTATCAGTACTGCCTGTCGGATTGCGTTAAAATGCCAAAATGAGTTGATGGCATCGTACATCATAAGTCCCAAACTTCTATATCTAAGGACGGTTATGTTCAGAAGAGCTTATCAGTGTTTGCAGTTAGAGAAGGCTGTCGCTGTGGTAGGTGTGGTTGATCACGGCCCTGCTGCTGAGCTGTGAACATGTTGAAAACCTAACATTAGGGACCAGGCCCTCACTTGTAGAAAAAGATCCATAATCTTCCAGATTCATATCTATCCCTCTATCTTTCTGAAAAGTGAAGCTAAAGTACCGTAAGCCTGCATTCTCTCTAGTGTCCACCAGGGGCCGACTCCTCTGGTCGTATAGAAGTCTATGAGAAAATGACTCTACTTCTCTCTTGATTTATTACCTCAGTAAACATTGTAAACATGAGTTTATGGTCTCAATCTCTAGTTTCAAGTCTTCTTCAATACAGCATGATGTTCATTTAGTACATTATGGTCCATTTAGAGTCAAACAGACCATAAAGCAGGGGATGCTTTAGGGCAGGGCTACACAGTGATTGACAGGTTGCTTAGTTGTACTTAGCTCCACCCTCTCATCAAACCAAGATGGCGACGGCCAAACGTTGACTTCTTATACATCTGCACTAAAAAAAAACCGCATTTAATGCTAAACAAGTATTTAATTAGTTTTAAAACTGTCATCTTTGACATTTAAAAAGCAGCAAGGAAACTCCTTCACTGCGACAGCCTTAACCCGTTAATGTAGCCTAGCCTGTTAGCGGATTCACAGGAGCCGTTTCATTTGCTGTGGAAACACTCGGCACCTTGTACAACAACCCTCATCCCTGAGGATATGATGCATTCTATGTTTCCACTAGCAACTCCTGTTTGTGTGGAGTAAACTGAAGAGGAGTCATGTGCAGCGTTGCAAACTAAAATAGATTAAAGTGAGAAATCGTACTAATCAGTTTAATTGACGGTTGATCTCTTTTTGAAAGGTGCTGCAGAAACAACACGGCTACATATGTCACTTAAATCAAAACAAAGGGTTTCTTATACAAGCTGTTAAAGTGGCTGTTGTCAATGTTTTCATAACGATATATCAAATGTGAAAGGGGTCACTGGTAGTGATTATTAGTGAGAATCATCATGTGATTCTGCAGCTTCACGGAGCTTTATAGTGAGTTTCAGCTCATAGTTTAGCAGACTTTACTGTTTTGGTCAGTCTCAGTGTTTTTGGGGAAAAGCTGTAAAAAGTCAGTGCACACAACCTGCTCAGACAGAACATAGTGGGCTTAGTGGTGCATTTAGCAGCTAAAGACACAGATACTATCTGCTTTGCAGGAGAAATGTCTGGCAGGATTGATTGAAAATGAATGAAAGTGAAATCTAGTCATTTGAATAAGTCGATATAAGAAAACGTAATTACCAGGACTTGTTGGAAACAGATGTGGCGACCTCGGATAAGTGACATGAAACGGTAGTTTGAGCTTTTAAAAATGGTCAAAATAAGTCCGTGCACGTTATCCAACCGGGTTTCACAACTGTGCTCCTGACCCGAGGTTAATGGAGTCATTTCTGTTCTCATCAAAGTAGCTCAACTTTAATGTGAAGAGAACCAGTCAGGAGGAACACTGGTTGCAAATTATATTCAAAGGTAACTTAAACTTACCAAAGTAAGTAGGGGTGTGAATCCTTCGGTATCAGTTGAAATCAGGATCTACTGCAGTCTGTTGTGCGCATAAATAGGCGGTGTAGCAAATTCTGGCATGAAAATAAGTGAAACTTATTGTCACGATCAGGCTTTGCCTTGTGTGTTCTGTGTCTTTGTGCAACTTCACCCTCCTCACTCTACCTGTCAGCCACTCCCTCAGCATCAACCTAACTCCCTTCACCTGCCTCTAATCAAGCACTCCCTCCTCATCAGCACAACTCCCCTCACCTGTTCAAACCACTTTATAAACCCTCTCTCACACACTCACTGCCAGGTCATTGTTCATACCTACACGCCCGCTTTTGCTCGTCCTGTTCCCGGTTTCCCAGTCTGCCTGCCCTGCCTCGTGCTGCCGGATTTCCCCCCTCGTCTCGTCCTTGGATTCCCTGTTGTGTTCATATTTCATTAAAACCCTTTTCTCACAGCATCTGACTGTCTGCGCTTGAGTCCTCATCATCATGCCCCGTGACACTTATGGAGTTTATAATGGAGTCAAAAATAAAAATGCTACATGAATATAATTGGTACGCTTAGTCTAGCTGCTTTTTCTGATTATTTTGCCAATTTCCCAAATAAAAATTGCACGCAAAATAACTAGTTTTTTGTGTGATTTGTTGAAAAATCACCCAGTAATGCTTGACACTACTTTGTCTCGGTGTGTTTATTGCTGTAGCGATATCTAGGTTTTTAAAAGTTGTTTTTTGGAAGTTATGAATTGATTCAGAATCCTAGAAGATAATAAACTGGATTGTTATACGGATTAAGTTTAACAGTTTTTTTTTCCTTTTTTAAATAACACTGGCTTTGAGCTTTGTCAGACATAAAATCCAGTGATAAAGGTTCTTGTGTAACGGCTCAGGAAACAGCTTGAGCCTAAAAGCAGCATGAGTTTCAGACAGGCAAGTTAGACACTAGTCCAAATTTACTCCGTCCATAAAGGCTGGCAATGGTTTAAAACCAGGTAGAGGTGAGATCTGGCAAACAAATCCAACAAGGGGCGAGTTGGAGGAAATCAAACCGGCAGAATAAAGGCTGGAAGGTCTTAATGCAGACTAAACCGAGAGGACATGAGCTGGTTTATGTGCTGAAGGACTAATCAGGGAAATGGGCAGCAGGTGAGTGTGTGGGAGGGGAAAGGAGGGAGTGTCTGGATCTGTAGTGATAAACACAGAGCAGGTAAAGGATGAGGATCTGAAAGTTGACCGTAGAGCTCCATCGCTAGATAAACCTTCTCTTTAAAGTGACCGGGTAAAGTAAAGAAGCTCCACTCTTCACATCTGAGCTCCAGTCCGCGCTCATATTGAACTACGTTCACAGATCTTGTGTTTACTGCGTTGCTCAGCTTTACCCGGTGTACGAATGTTCAAAAATGGTCGCGCACATTAATTTGTCTCTAAAATGTCAGAAAGAATGTCCACCATGACTTCCCAGAAGGTGACTTATTGGAATCGCTTGTCTTGTTTAATACCCAAAGATATTTCTCCTTCACTAACATAGAACGAAGAAAAGCTGCAAATCCTCACATTTCAGAAGCAGCAAGCGGAGAATATTTGACAGTTTGTCTTGAAAAATTGCGAAACGATCAACCGATAATCCCAGTTTTCTGTCAATTGAATTGTTCCAGCTCGATTGACTTTAGATAAATATATTCTCCAGAAAGAATCAAACTTTACTCGTTCTTCTGGAAAATCACCGGTTTGAGATTTACTTGATTAATTCCAATTTTTTTAAGTCTAAACTTTTTTTTTTACGAACAACTATAATTGACAACAAGGCACCAGACTAACTCTTTTCAATCGTCCCAAAGTCAGTATTACTGAGCAGAGCTAGAAAATACACTTTTTGTTTCCGTACATTGTCTGTTGAAATTAAGAAAATGTCAATGAATGATGGATTCCAACCACTTCCTCTCTTTCTTTCCCACTGATTTTGAACTTTACACAAAATGAAAGTTCTAAATCTTGTCAGTGTGATCAAGATGTCTGGATGTTTACTTGTCTTGTCTCTGGAAGACCCAAAGAAGTACTCGAATTTGAGTTGAACAGAAGGTGCAACAGGGCTGAAAAAGTGCAGTTTTTAAATCAAAGAAACAAATATACCCAAAAGAGACCCTGTAAAAGAGAATAGACTGTATATAAGATGTGGACGTAGTCATTGTGACGTCACCCATTGGTTTGTGGACTGATGCTTTGAAGCCCCGAGTTTGGTGATTTTGCCATTGCCATCTTGGAATTAAGGCCGTTGCCATGTTGTTCTTTTTGCAGCCAATGAACGGAAGTTACCATATTTTGAATACGGAGGAGGTACGTAGTGACGCCGTATACGTAGCAGCACCGAGCCGTCAATCATAGTAAGCCCCGCCTTAAAGCATCCCCTGCTTTATGGTCTGTTTGACTTTAAATGGACCATAATTTACTAAATGAACATCATGCTGTATTGAAGAAGACTTGAAACTAGATATTGAGACCATAAACTCATGTTTACAATGTTTACTGAGGTAATAAATCAAGAGAGAAGTCGAGTCATTTTCTCATAGACTTCTATACAATCAGAGGAGTCGCCCCCTGATGGACACTAGAGAGAATATAGACTTACGGCACTCTACCTTCACTTTTCAGATAGAAAGATAGATAGATATGAATCTGGAAGATTATGGATATTTTTCTACAAGTGAGGGCCTGGTCCCTAATGTTAGATTTTCAAGATGTCATTTTCTCATAGACTTCTATACAACCAGAGGAGTCGCCCCCTGGTGGACATTAGAGAGAATGCACGTTTTATGACTCGGCAGAACCGGAGATTGCCGCCTGTTCCTAACATCAACCTTCTAAAATGTATGCGTGAGATCAGTGTTCTACAACCTGCCACTAACCTGATCCAGGATAAAGAAGAAACGTTTATCAAAAAGTTGCCACCTGGGTGTATATGTAGAGCAGAAAACAGCCAGGCGGTTCAGTTTGTGGGGTCTGCTCTAGGCATCAGCTTCACCGACTTCACTCCTGGCCTCCACGAGCTGAACTCAAAAGCTCAATTATTCAAGTGTTGCTGCTTCTTGGCAGCGCGTTGGGCCTCCTGGCCGGCTGCAGTCTGCTTCTCTTTGGAAGGCGTCTATTGTCTGCACGATTCCACCCCCCAGGCACCCGATCCCGGCTGGAGGATTGAGGGCCATCAAACAGAGTTAAGAGGAGACAATAACTATGTGTGTGTGACGGCACGGTGGATGTGCGAATGCTTATAGTTCAGGCAAACTCTTGTGTGTGTGTGTGTGTGTGTGTGTGTGTGTGGCCCAGGGGAGTGTGTGTGTTTTGAAGTGAAGCCAAAGCTCCCGCCACAAGAAGAGGCCTCTCCTCCTCCGTCCACTGATGCCGGCCTTCAGTGTCCGTCGCTCCAGCTGGCAGCCAATTTATACCGAGGCCAAACACTCCAATCCCCACAGGCGGCCAACAGGGGCTCTTTGTGATGCCAGAGAGAGAGAGTGTGTGTGTGTGTGTGTGTGTGTGTGTGTGTGTGTGTGTGTGTGTGTGTGTGTGTGTGTGTGTGTGTGTGTGTGTGTGTGTGTGTGTGTGTGTGTGTGTGTGTGTGTGTGTGTGTGTGTGTGTGTGTGTGTGTGTGCGTGCGCGTGTATCAGCTACTGAGACAGTTGCTCAGCTCATGACTGACTGCAAATGTAGTTAATCTGCAGACGTAGCTGTATCCAGAGGACTTGTTTCTGCTTTGGTTCAGGCTGGACTTACATTATATTAGCGGCTCGCAGTCGGTGGCACCGCCACCCGGAAGCGGTCGAGCTTCGACAAACTGTCGACTCTGAGTATGTGAACTTGTTCAGAAAACAAATATTGTGGCTGTATATCTGTACGTCTCAGATGATTCATCGGCTGTCGTTGCTGCACTCAATTAGTTTCCTGTCCATAGTTTCACAGTTCATCTCGTACCTGTTTACATTTATTTATTTAGCGCTTCTGAAGTGAAAGCTGGCAGGTAAACAGTTAGTAATTAGGAGCTGTGAAATGTCATGTGATGTAATCGGTTTGCACTTCTCAGGGATCAAAGAGGGCAACTCGCCACTTTGTTACATCAGGGCACCAACAAATGAAATCAACCCTCAAAACGTTTCACATCTACGGCATTTAGCTGATCCTCTTATCTTGAGTGACTGAACACTTTCCCATCCAGCAGCATTGCAGCCAACCTTTATTATGGAGAGTAGATTGGAGCCACAGCTCGACCATTTCTCCACGACCTCACCATAATCATGAAGAAGAAAACCAATTTTAATTCAAGTGGATTTCAAAAAAGTATATTTTGACGCAAGTTTGGTACGGGCAAACTATGTGTGGTGGATCGCTCCAGTGTTTTAGTGCCACACATGATATCAGTTATCCTCTAGTTATCCGCTTCAGCATTCGTAGAAACATTTCTCTGCTTAAAGATCTTTGTGATTGTTTGGTGTTCTTTCTACTGTTGTGTCTCCTTAAAGAGCCAAAGGGAACGATCTCTCTTGATTATTATCCACGTGCATTTATTGAGCAAACACTACACGAAAAACATGCACATGGCATCTGTGGTTATTTAAAGCTGAGGTACGCAGTTTTCTGGAAATGGGTTAAAGTACATCCCTCCCCCTGCCCCTCCCACCAGACGAGCACAGTCTGCTCGCACCAAGTTGAAGTTCTCCCCGTCTCTAAAGTTCTTGTGTTTATTGTCAGACTATCTTTTTAGATTCTCTTTTATGATAAGTCCGTCTTCCTATTTTGGGTTGCTTTGTAGTGTAGGTTGTGTTGTTGCCAATGCTGGAATAGGAACGTTTTCTGCAGGATTTCCCGCCATTGAAACAGCCATGCACATCTGGATTTACAGAACAACCAATAGGAACGCCCCTTCTCTAAAATGACCTGTGATTAGCCAAAGTCTCCTGTGAGTGGTTAGATTTTTCTAAAAGCCTGAAAACAGAGCAAAGAGGAGATGCAGGAGTCTGGTTTTCTATTAGACCACTTCAATAACAATATGCAGAAAGGTTATTATGGATGTTTTGACCAATGACACCAATAATAAACTGCTGACCCCAGCTTTGAGGAACATTTTGAAGCATGGGGTGTTGAGTTTAGGTAGCAGTTCCCAAGCTTTAGGGCATGTGAACCCTTAGATATAAAGCCATGCCCACAGGTGGTTTTACTCTTAAGGGCGTGGGAATGAGTTGAGAGCAGTGATTTATTCCTTTTTATATTCCTATAGTCCTATTTAGAAGTCCAACGAGATGAAAGTATCCAGGATAAAAGCAAAAAAATAGTTCCTTTAACAGATCCTCCCTTAATCGTCTTGTGACCGCTCAGACTTATCTTGTGACTCTTTTGGGGGGAGGTCCCAGACCCCAAGCCCAGGCTGTGAACCAGTAGGGTAGAGGGTGAGGATGAGTACCTCTCTTTAAGCCTGAATCGATGCCATCAAGGCTCACAGTACACGATGAAAAGATAGCTGTTGAAATCATTGCTAAACATGAATTAAGTTAAGTTTCTAGTGTTTAAAAGTGCTTTCTTGGCGCCTTCATTTTATTTTATTTAACCAAAGATATGAACACATGGTCATGAGGCAGGTGTGATGTGATCACAGAACATGATTGATAAAAGCAGAGCGTCGGCTCAGGTCCTCAGTGGGATTGTGGGAAACAGTTGCTGCCTGACGATGCGTGATGATGAATCAATACGGTTACTGTTCACCACACTATCACAGCATGGCAGCTGCCTCCACTGGTATCTGATGCTGTTACTGAATGCCAGACGTCTGGAGCTTTTAATAGGAATAAATATGCCTCTTAATGTAGACTAATTTAATTATATTTGGATATAATTGCTTTTAAAGCTGCACGTAAGTTGATTAATTGGCCACTTTACATAACAACTTTAATAATGAATTAATTGTTTTGAGCCATCATCAAAGCAAAAATGCCCCAAATTATCTCGTTCATTTCTCAGATATAGAATATTTGTTTATCTAGTCTTCTACGGCTCATAAATTGAATATTCTTTGGGTTCAGGGCATAAAACGATTAATCTTTAATGATAATAATTTATCTATTTCTGTAAATGTTTAAATATAGTCACATTTTTCTGCTTGAATCAATAGCATTTGATTTATTTAATCATCTCTTGGTCTCTTTGTTGTGTTCATAGAAAAGCAGATTTCAGTCTCTGAGATAAACACAGTAATGAGGGTTCATTTCACATCTGACTCCCAGATCACAGATCTAATGATGTTTACAGATGTGGAACAGGATCAGGAGGACGGGTTAACCACCTGCCAAGCAGAGCAGATAAACCACCCAGATGTGCAGCTATAACCCGGCTCCTTACTGCTGCTTTTGACCACAGTTACATGAAAATAATGTGCAGTTCGGCCCCAACATGATTCAATCAAACACAGACTGTAAATAAGCTCCTGGTAGCTGAGCAATTACATTATTGGAACATATTCACACGAGGACGAGAGAGACAACAGCAGTTTTTGCCTCTTCCTCCCTGAGACGATGAAGAAACAAATTCAGTTTCACAGCAATAATGTTTGCTTTAAATGTGCTGCTGTCCTAATATTTGGCATATTTTGCCCTCATTAGACTGCTGACAGGCAGAAAATAGGGCTCGGCTAACAGATACAGGTAAACGGTATTCAACGTGACTATCAGGACATCGCTGATATCTGTGAACCGAGATAACAGTGTTTCCAACATGATGGTGAAAGTGGGTCTTGTGGTGCAGTGGAGGCTGTCTGTTTAATATAGTGTCTGGCTTTCACATCACTGGTGTCCTCGCATGACCTGAATGCAGCAGCCTCAGCTCAGCTCTGAACTAGACTCAACTCACAGGTTGTTTCCATCTTTTATCCTTTATTATACATATATTTATATATATATATATATATATATGTCTATATCCAACCTCAGTCCTGGACCTTGTTAATACTCTTTGTGGCTGAATGGGAGCAAATTCCTGCAGCTGTGTTCCAACATCTGGAGGAAGGCGTGAAAATATTGGAGTCATGTTAAACTCCACGTTTAACAATCTAACGGGTGTCATGTTTGCGTGACGACATCTCGGCTGTATAGTGGAGCTCATTTAGAGAGTTTAGGTGTTGTCCTCTTCTTTGTTCCTTTCACGAGGTATTTTACCTTCTGTTGATTTGGCATCTGTCCTTAAAACATGTGCTTTTCAAGCATAACTGCAGATGTTAACATCTGTCTTCTCATCCACACAGCCCTTCACATCGTGGGATAGTTTTATGTTGTTGGTGCAGACAGTTTCTGTCCACGCAAAGCAAACAAAGAGGAAACCCACGACCTCGACTCGCCCCTCACCAGGGCGCAAATAAAACATTACATCGCAGAGGCGTCATGTGACCATAACCTCTGTGTGAAGCTCGTTAATAGGCTGCGTGCGTCCTCAGCCGACCCCCCCCCCCCCACACACACACACACACACACTTCAGCGCTGTGGAGTAACTGGGCTGATTTCACGGTCTGATGAGCAGACGGAGGCAGACCTACTGCTGTAACCGGAGACTTGTGTGTTTTGTAGGAGGATGAAACAGTCGTGGGTGTCCGTCCTGCGCTCCCTCTCCAATCGTGACCGGAGTGGCCGGACTCCTACACATTAAGCCATGAATCACACGAAGCGATGACGGGTCACTGCTGACAGAAGTCCGTTGCCCTCCTGCGTGGAGGACAACCACACGTTTTAGGAACACTGTACAGCATTAAACGTGTGTGTTACGAGTGGTGATACATGACATCTTCTTTGTTTGTTCTCTCTTGCCAAGCGGCTCATCAATTCAAACAGCGTGGGTGGTACAGTGAAGTATTTATTCCGTGGAGTTTCTGTTGCGGTTGCGGTAGCTTTCTTTGCTGTGCCCAGCCACATTTACAGATTTTAATTAAAGGAATAGTCCCACAAGTTTGGAGATCCTTGCGAGGAAACAGCCGGCCCGGCTCTGTCCAAAGGTGACAAAGTCCGCTGTCTATACCTTCAAAGTGCATACATTAACCCGACATATCTAGTAGAAAAGTTCCTTGGCCGTGGTCAAAAATAGCCCAGTGCATAACCTTTGTAAAACAGCAGATTGTATTGTATTCTCTGTATTTGAACGTGTTCATTGGGGAGCTTTTGGTGTGCTGGTGGGAAGAGTTTGCACAGAGCCAACTAGACCAGTTTCTATGCTAAGCTATGCTAAGCTATGCTATGCTAAGCTATGCTAAGCGGCTGCTGGAGGCTTCATGTTTAACTAATGAGTTATCAATCATCTCATCTAATTCTACTCTAAAATCTATTAAATGAGCACATTTCCCGAAATGTTGAACTATGTACAGTATTTAAAGCTGAACTGGTTTTAGTGTCTCGTAGATGTTCTTCACTCACCAGACAAACAAACAATGGTAATCTATCGAGTGGCTGGTCAAATTTAAACATTCACTAGCAATTGTTGGGCAAAGAAAAGTACATTTTGCACCCTGGGTAGTATTCTTTAGTATTCTTTCCTAGAATACTATGTCTGGATATTGCCAAGCCCCGATTTTTCAACATCAATGAGATTTCAGAATGCATCTCCCTGACGTCTTTGCTTTCTGTCTCTGTCTCAGGCTCCAATGAGAGGCTCTCCATGATGAGGAGCTAACACTGTCGGCCGCACAACCGCAGGAAGAGACGTGGCCGCTGCACCATCCACAGTCGACGCATGGCGGTATTAGGGGTAAGAACACAGCGCCTGGTTCACTCTTTTCTCTTCGTCAGTGCTGAAAAACTCAGAAATTAAAGCTGGATGAGTTACCCACACTTTTAGACATTTCATGAACATGTGTCAAGACTGGGGTTAGTTTCTCTCTGGTGCTCACGGTTTGGTTTGGCTGTTAGTTGAAGTCAACTTCAGTGAAGAATTTCCTGTCTTAGAGCATCCCAAATGATGCTGTAGCGCACAAACATGTTACTTAGGAATTATAATCGAGGTTTAACAATTGCATTCTGCTCGATAAATGCTGGTATTGGAAGCTGAAACTACATCACTCCAAAGAAAACTAGGAATTATGTTCATTGTTCTCTCAAATGAATGATTTCTTTGGTCTATAAAATGTTAACAATTGCAATAAATATTCAGAAAATTTCCCAACGCAATGCAAGGTCTTAAAAATAAGAGACAAAAAAGAAGCAAAGCTTCACAATTGTGGAGCTAGAACTGGGGAATATCTGGTATTTCTGCTTGCAACATAAAATTGATTATCCAAGTAGTTTGTTTATTGATCAGCTAATCGATTGACTAATATCTTCAGCTCTCACTCCGACATATTGGGTTTGTGAAATCCTTTTAAAAAGTCACGAGATGACAAAAATGCCCCATCAACATAAAGGTTTTGAGTTTATTTTTTGTTTTTTAAAAAGCTGACAGTTGGACATTGGAGACATGTCCGTTTGTCTTGTGTCTCTATCTTCTTCACATCTGTCTCAGCGCTCAGAGCGTCCACATGTTTAGCAGTCAGAGAGGGTTTCAGAGCCGGCTGGAGCCTCTGAATGATGGATGTCAGCTGTCTGAGCGTCTAACTCTCCGGCCACAACCAGCTATTAGCTGGCTGTAATTTCATATCTGATGATTTGGAGCTGCTGTATGACGGGCTGACTAACATACAGAGCAGCAGCTGTACATTATAATGGCTTTAGATCCTATTGTTAAAGCGAGCTGGTGAGCTGAAAACAAACTGATTAGACGTATGGTGGAGACAGAAGCAGGAGGGAAAAACATCTAATAAAATGAACGTCTTTAATGCTTCAGGAGTCAGACCACGAGTGGAGCCAGACAGCCGAGCACTCTCTTCAGGGTGTCTCTGCTCTGTACTCTCACACTGGAGGGCTGTCTAGTTTAATCCAAAGAGAACTTATTTTAAAACTGCAGTTCAGACCTTCTCTTTGAGTTATTTTAAAAGTTATTCCTGCTCGTTGATGGACAGAAATTCTCTAATTCCCCAATAAGCTGTCGGTTAGCTCTAAAGCAATTTGGTTTAGATTGTAAGAGTCACGATAAACTAACATAGAGGCCTTTCACTATATTATGTTATCGACTTATCGTACGATAAATATTGACGTGACATCGATCATTTTTGCGTTATCGACTTATCGTACGATAAATATGGACATGACCGTGATAATGTTTTTGGTATTGACTTATCTGTTTTGGATCCTCACTCAAACTGTAAAGCATTGCGTTTGTCACTGTACTTTCTATGTGTTATAAATAAAGTTGCTTAAAAAACAACAACATCCACCGTAGCCGAGTATTAGTGCAGTCAGACTCCATTTCATGTTATGGAATGGACAGTAAAGTTATCCTATCTTATATTTTTTCACTATTCGACCACAGCCCATATCTGCTGTTGGCGGCCATTAATGTATATTTCTGAGCTAACAGGCTAGTTGACCGTTGTACACATCAGCTCTGTGAGAACAGAGAGGACTCTTAGTGACCTGTTGATGATGTTACTCCCACAGTGAAACCACAGTCAGTCATTCAGTTACTCAACACACGTCTGTAGAGACATTCTTACGTGTTCTAGTGAACGCATACCTAAGTGTGTCTCTGATGACTGAACCACAGTGCTATAATATCAACATAAAACAGGCCACTTGTGCCGCAACGGTCTCTTAAACTCAACCAGGAGATGGAAACACAGGAGACACGGGGACTCTGTTGCAGGAAAGCAGCTAACTGGCTCTGTGGGTACAATAAGACCAGGCATAGAAAACAATGAAGCCCAGCCAGCTGACATAAAAGGCTGCAGTAATATCCAACATATTGTTACGTGATGGGATTATGGGTATTTTACTGGCGGCATTGTACTCGCAGTGGCAGTTTCAATGGTTTCAGTGATGAAGCACCTTGTGAAACTGGCTTATCTTTCCCTACATAGAGGCATTATTCTATGCATTAACGGGAATTGTTTTAATATGGTTGTATGATTGATTAACCTCCATGTAATTAAGGATTTATACGGATGTTATATTCTGTCCCCGGTGTGCATGGATTTGTTTATATCTACCAAATTGTGACACAAATGATTGTCCACAAAAAGATGTGACTCGCTTATCAATCAGTGACGTACTCACTCAAATCTAAAATGTAATACGTCAAACAGACACATGCACATTAGAGCAGCAGCTATAAGAACAAAGAACATGGAAGCAGAAGTTACTTTTCTCGGGTTGGACTGAAACCAAAGTTTTGAATTTTGCAGGTGTTAAAGATGTTTAGTTGGATATTGTCCGGACCATCTGTCACATTATGTGTGCTCGCTTCTTATACAGAACAAAGAACAGAACCCAACTTTAATGATTTTCCTGGTTGATGTTTTAAACCATCAGTGATTTAAGATTTCTCTCATTTCTCCTCAGCCCACGAGCTGCCATCTGCTCTCTGTTTTCAGAAATGAATAGAACTTCCTTTATTTGAGCATCTGTGATGTTATGCAACTTACACTTTAGCTGTAATTGTAGAGCAGCACACAGTGTTGCCCACAGACTAGTAGGACAGATTAACAGCCGCAGGGAGTGAACCTAAAACCTTTTGGTCTGCAAATGAAACCGACTGAACCTGTGACCCTCGAGAGTTTCCCTCTAAAACAGTGTCAGAAAAGACACAATGCAAGTAGTTGAAAGTTGTATAAAGAGCGTGCATGTATGTATACGTATGAAGTGTTCAGTGTTGACCAATATATAAGGGAAAAATTCAAAATTCAGAGCATTAAAACGGCAAAAAAGCTATTTTTTACATTTTAATTTCAGCCCTTAAACAGAACAGACATGTGACAAATACATTAAAGAAACCCACAACAGCATTCAATGGTTTTTCTTTCTTTCGAGTACTATTGTGTATTAATTCTTCTCAAATGGAAACAAGCACCAAAGTTCAGCTACAGACCACTCAAAGCAAGAGAGAGATAGAAAAGATCAACTTGCAGACAGCGTCCCAATAATCCTGAATCCAATTCTGAATAAATTTCTTAACTTCGTCTTGTTGTTCTTCCCCAGAACCCCGACGTGCTGACGAGGAAGATACAGCTGTGTCACATCAACGCCCACATCACATGTCGTCTGTGTGATGGCTACCTGATCGACGCCACCACCGTCACAGAGTGCTTACACACCTGTAGGTCTACACACACACACACACACTTCCTGTCTGCCTACACACCTGTAGGTCTACACACACTCACACACACTTCCTGTCTGCCTGTTTTTCTTCCCTTCTTCCTTCCATCATCTCTTCCTTTCTTCCTTTCCTTCTTCCTTCCTTCCATCCTCTCTTCCATCATCTCTTCCTTTCCTTCTTCCTTCCTTACATCCTCTCTTCCATCATCTCTTCCTTTCTTCCTTTCCTTCTTCCTTCCTTCCATCCTCTCTTCCATCATCTCTTCCTTTCTTCCTTTCCTTCTTCCTTCCTTCCTTCCATCCTCTCTTTCCTTCTTCCTTTCTTCCATTCATCCTTACTTCCCCTATTCCTTCCTTTCTTCCCTTCTTCTTTACTTCCCTTCTTCCTTCCCCTCTAAACTGTTAAGTTGTAGAAAATGCATTTTAAATGCAGCTGTTGGTGTCTTTGGCATCTTCTCATCCCTCTTATGAAACAAGTTTTAGGTCAGCGCTTTCTCATCTAGCCAGAAACTTCCTGTGCAACCAGCGAGGCCTCGTGTGTTTCTGGGTCAGGTCCGACCCAGAATCAGGGGTCTCCCTCATCCTCAGCCTCAGGTGCCCTTCAGTGCTCACACGGGATCTGAACCGAGCTGAAGTTCTCAGTTTGTTGTTGTGAAGTCAAACTACTGCGAATCAAACGGAGGTCTGTGGGTTGTGAGCTGGAAGGCCTTCTCACCCCCGCCGTCTCTGGAGCTGTTTACTGGAGCTCACACACATTCGTTCCTGGTGCGCTGCATTTGGGTCGCTAAGAATAATCATAGTCACACTGGAGCGTGAGCCAACCAGCCGCTCTCCTGCTCGCTTCACATTGAAGCGAAATATTTCTGTTTACTTTAAGGGAGAAAAACCTGATCAAGCAGATCAATCCCCTTCACTCAGAGAGCTTATTCTGAAGCTAATGTTTGCAGCATAAAGCACCTGAAATAAGCTTCAAACAAGACACTGAACTAAGCGCCTAAATGGTAAAAAGAGCATGCAGCGTTATGAAAGAATATAACAATAACATTATAGTGAGATAAACCCAGACGGTGTGATACCTCATCTGTCCAGCAGAGGGAGCTCTTCCACCACAGACCGGAGCTCTTCTGCTCAGTGTAAACATCCGCGTAGACGCTTTGATTCTCCCTCCTGAGGGTCTCCACCATCACACACCTGAGACAAAGAGATTCACATCACGCCACCGTTGCAGCTGTTCAGTCTGAGCTCCGCTGCAATAACACGGAGACGATGAGATGAAAAAACTGGTGGGGTGGAGATGGATTTGATGGAGGCACGTTTGTAGGTGCTGGTTCTTAAAACCAGCACCTACATGAAGGTTTACGTAGGTGACAGATCAAATATTTTATGCTTAAACATCATTTTAACATTGGTTTATCGGTCAAAAGTTAGAATCTTGTCGCTGGAGGGAGGTACAGGAGAACCAGAACCAGGACTGAGAGGGGCAGACTGTCAGCCTGCCGGTACAGATCCCTGTAAATTGCTTATTAAAGAATTGTGGCCAAAATGAATTCGTTGGTGCTCTCTGATGGACAGACTGGGTACCAGAGACACATGTACGATTTGAAGTCATTCAGAAACTGTCGGCTGATACAAGAAATGTCAGTACAGGAGTGCCAAACATATATATGATGTGTAAGCTAATAACAGCCGGGCTCTAATCATGAGCTATCGATGGTGAAGTTTGCCTGAAGAGAGATTTTTAAATGCTGAATATGTGGTTGAGTTCCTGTGATCAGATTTACTCATCAGATAATCAGGATTAAAACAAACTAAATACACAGCATCATTGTTGGCCAGTGGGTTTATTTATATCAATGTGTATCTTGGAAAGTAACCATATCTCGTGTGTGTGTGTGTGTGTGTGTGTGTGTGTGTGTGTGTGTGTGTGTGTGTGTGTGTCTCCAGTCTGCAGAAGCTGTCTAGTGAAGTATCTGGAAGAAAACAACACGTGTCCCACGTGTAGGATCGTTATTCATCAGAGCCATCCACTGCAGTACATCGGGTGAGTGACGGAGCCACACACACACACACACACACACACACACGTACAGTGAGTTGTTGTCTTTCACTTCCATTCTCTTCCATTCTCCTTCTCCACCTACAGTGCACTCCTCTCCTCTCAAGGTTTCTTTGTGCATTCCTCACTCACGAACATATAGCACACACACACACACACACACACACACACACACACACACCGACAGCTTCGTCAGTGTGCAGGGAGCTGCTCTCGGCCTCTGGGGGCGTCAGCAGTGCACTGCCAGTAAACAACTGATCCGTTTAGAGGCAACCGAAATGCTCCAATCTCTGATCTCGCACCTTTAAGACTTTATACAATATTATTTTTAACATGTGCAGTCGTACTTGAGACCTGTAAACACACTGATGTGTAAAATCAGAGGTATTTATCTTTAATGTGGTGAAGATGATGCTGACTACAGCTGTAATAATAAGTCACTTTCATCAGTCAACCTCAGTACGCACGGCAGGGGAATATTTGAAGAAGTTTGCTTCAAAAACATCAGAAATGCTAAATTCTCTTTGAAATAATTGACCACTGCATTCAGGCTGCAAACATCTGAGACTCTAAAGGGTGAATCTGGTGAACAGACGTTCTCTTCCGGTTGAAATGAAAAGGTGACATTTAGGAAGTGAAGTCAGCTTCTTATTGTTTTGTTGGGTTCTCTCTGCCAGGCTGCGTCCTCCGCCTCTGAGCGCTCATGCATTCGTGTCTGATTAATTCACGTGCACCCGCAAATTCACTCATTACCGTCCAAACTGTGCCGTCTGCAGACTCATTGTTGTGCAGGAAATGCTTCATTTCGAGCACAGCTGTTTTTTTTTTTTTTTTTTTGGCCTCGTTGTTTGTAGAAAATTGGATTTGATGAGAAACATCACAAAGACAAATAAAAGCCATCTGCTCATCAAGACGACTGATCAAAGTTGATGTTTGAGATTGAACTTGAAATCACACTCGGAGAATTAGCTCCGCACGGATCCAGCCTCTTGTTCTGTCAAGTGGGAAGTGGTGGGAAGGAAATGAGTTGTCAGTGAATAATTTACTTTCAAATATATATATATATAGTATACAAGTTAAAGTCACAGCTAAATGACCGCTAATTTTACAGAATATAAAACGTAAGATATTACTTTAGATAAAACGTAATGATTTTACTTATTTTGGTATTTTCTATCTGCTCAAAATCATGAAGACGGCGACACTTGATGGAGCGGAACATGAGCCAGTTCTTTAATTATTTATTTATTTATTATTTTTTGCTGCAGAGAAGCACCAAGACTGGATGAATAAATTAAAAAATGTGCAACATTCTTGTTTTATAAATCATAAAACATGACTACAGTTTTCAGTGACCCACTTTGAAGTGCCGTCCTGTTAAAAGATGCAAGCTTTATTTAACCTGGTGAAAGTCTCATTGAGGTTAAAATCAGCTTATTAATGTTATTATAAGAAATGTAACACAGACAACATGTAGCATAGAGGCCAATCAAACCAAAGGATGCCGATATACCTACAGGCTGAACCTACACATCAAAACCCAGAAGAATGGCGTTCATCCCTGCAGTGGAGTTCCACTGACTTCTAAAGGTTTCTCTTAATTTAACAGCTTGTATCTGTGTCACACGTGTACACAGCAGACCCCGGTGACACTGTTGAGAACAAACTACCGGCTCTGTCCAGCGGGGGTCAGTGTTTCTCTGCCTTTTGCAAAGAGCCTCAGCGCCGGCAGATGCGACGACTCTCCCGGGTGGACAGCGGGGGAGACAAACGGGAGGAGTATTTCTCTCCTCCACAACGCTGAAGCAAACCCGGGGCGTCGTGTCCGTTAGCTGGTTGTCAAAACGCAGCGGCACGGCGATGTCGAGCCCCACGCTGTGCACCTGCGTCACCTGCACTGCCCGACAGTGAAAGGCTGTTTAACACTCCGACTGACAAAACATATGCTGCACACCGGCCTCTGAGAGCAGGTGTCATTTGAATTTTTCGGTCCAACACATTTGACATTTCTTAGTAAATGTCAGGTTGAGATTTGGTGCTTCTCATCAGAAAACAGGGTTCTCAGTTAGCGGTGTTAGAATAAGTTCAATATTCTGCTTTCCTTTCCTGTTAACCATCTAGAGGCCCCTTTAAAAGCATAGGGATGTAGTAACAATGGTATAACTTCTCATTAACTAATACGGTAACTAACCGATTTGTTGTTCTTTCCAGCCATGACAGAACAATGCAAGACATTGTCTACAAGTTGGTACCGGGACTTCAAGAGGGTAAGTGCACAAGAGATCCACTTAGTGACCTTAAGGCTTCCACTGAGTCCTGCTGATGTCTGGTTTATAAATGAATCCTTGTTGGTGAAACCGAGCCGGTTAGTGAGTGACAACTGTTTGATGTTTAACTTTAAATCACGTTGCACTAAAACTAGCTTAAGAAATATTAAAGTGGCAATCCTTTTAAGAGTTCATTCTGGATTCCATTTAATTTTTTCTGGAAATGTCTCCCCAGATACCCAGTCTGTAATACTGCAAATATGTAAATATTACAGTACTTTCATCACCATTGTGTTTCCTCCTTTGTTGATGAATTGTGACTTAATCTTCCAGATTGACACTTTAAATTGTAACTTCTCTTTAAACCTAGATTACATTTAATTCTGTTGCACCAGAGCTTCGAAATGTGTTTCACTATTAACTTTAATCTTCCACTTGAGGAGGTTTAATGAGCAAATTAATTAAGTTTGTCGAAGAAATAACACTTATTGCTTCCTTTGTTTTCATGGTTCTTTCTTTCTGTCTTTCCAGTTGTTCCCTTAAATCAGTCTGCCAGTTGCTGTTCCTCTCTTTCCTTTCTGTGCTGTTGTCTGGTTTTCTATCTTCCATTGTTTCGTCCAGCAGGTTTTACTTAAAGCGTTAGAAATCAGAGCTTCTCTGTCGAGCCATCACGAGTACCGTGAGGCTAAATAACTGACTCTTTTTAGCTAGCTAGCAAACAATGCTGAGCTCTTTTATATCCTACTTACTAGTTTCAGCAGCTCAAAATATATTTATTTATTCTGATTTGGGAAAGCAAGCATCTCCATAAATAAAACTCTTCTTCATTGTAGTTTAAACTTGGATTTACTAAACACAGATCTGGATTTACTCATTTTAAACCTGCTTTGAATGAATCCTTATTGGAGCAACCCAGCCAACATTATTAGTTGGCTTAGCATTCATGTTATTAATATCTCCTTGTTGTCATTATTGTGCTTAGAAGACCTCATGACGCACGTTTCAGTGCTCATTTTAAAGTGTCGCCCGTCCTCTCTGCTCTCTCTCCCTCGTACAGCGGAGATAAAGAAGCAGCGGGAGTTCTATCAGAAGTTGGGGATGGAGGTGCCTGGAGACATTAAAGGAGATCATTGCAACATGAAGACTCATCTAGATCAACGTAACGGTACGGTCCCCCCCCCCTCAGCTGATTCATCTTGGTTCTATCTGGTTGATTATGCAAATTGTCTTCGTGAGGCCAGCCGCCGTGTGAAGGCAGCTGGATTTATTTACGTCTCCCTGTTCAACATGACCTTCAGGTAGTCCATAAGAGACACGGGGGCCGCAGCATGACCGGAGGTGTTGTTTACTGTGATCATGTGATGTGATCATGTGATGTGTGTGGAAGGTCCTCCAAATACTGGGAGTCAAACAAACCAACAAAGAAAGTCTTAGGAGGCTCTACAACACAGACCAACACACACGTTTGTGTACTCACCATGCATTTGTTAGTTTTTCTGTATTTTCGATGAAGTGTGGGCTCATCAAAGCTTCTGTATGCCCCCCCCCCCCCCCCCCATTTAAACTTCTGTCGATCGTCTGTAAAGTTTTCAAGGAGCCAGTTTCCTCTAATCAGCTGAACCCTCTGAAGTCTTTACTCCACTCAGATCTTTTGGTTTGATTCGTACAAAGACTAAGAACCAGAGGCGGGACATTTATTCACAAGGTAGCACAAACAACACATCGTTACAGAGGTAGGGATACGGGTCTCTGTTGTATATCGAGTTTAAAATACAGCTGGTGTCTGAAAGTATGAGCAGGATGTGAGGCCTCAGGCTGCAGAACGAATGTGTTCATGACTCGACACAACTACAGCCGGTGGAAGAACGGAATATTGTGCAGATGTGCGGCCACCAAAAATGCTCGTCGTCGCCTCGTTCTTCTCATTGTACCATAAAAGAATCATAACGAGCTACATTAGACCACGGGTAACAGCGGAAGCCATTAAGCTGTAGAAAAGAAGGCAATTTGGTGAGTGAGTTGGCTTTTCCGTACCAGGGCCCGGCGTAGATGTGTGCCCAGAGGGCCTTCACGCCGGCAGGCCTAATCGCTCGCTTAATCCCCCTCTCAGATTTTCGGTAATTAAGGCTCAAATGGAAGTGGAACTGCTCTCGCTTGAAGACCGCTTTAGCTACAGCACACACACGCGCACACACACACACAAACAAACACGTTTTAAGGATCGTTTGCCCAGACGCCGACAGAAATAGAAACCCACGCACTCCTGGATTGCGTTTCCATTCAGTGCGCCAAAACAAACGGTAATGACGTCTCCAGCTTTGGGGAGTGAGTCAAGATATTTATTTACGTTTGACACGAGAAAAACTGCAGAAAGTCAAACGTGGTTTCGTTTCATGTGGAGGCTCATTGACCAGGAGGCTTTCTCTCCTGGATCAACGAAGAGTTTCGTGCATTTGAAGCTTTTTTTTTTTTTAGTTCTGTGTGTTTTCTGAATTCTGGGAAAATAAAGCTGGTCTCTGGGTTGGCATCCAGCTCTGCACACAGGAAGCTAAATCAATACCTACACTATGAAAACAGTGTATATTAATGAAGGAATAACATAATAAAACCAGAAATGATCGTGTTGATAATACAGTATGAAGGGTTCGTCTGATGAAACCGTGCATTGCGAGGGACCTTTCTTCAAAATGAGACTCCGTGATTGAAGGTGCTGCTGCGTTGTGACATGCCACCCACTCACGCATCACCGTTTCATCATGATGGATGGACCAAAGTAGCAGCAGTGTAAGTTGGCTCATATTAGTCCAGACAGTGACTCCAGTCCTTTGGAGGCAAGTCTGAAAACACCCCGAGAGATGAAGATTGAAACCCTGAGGGTTGCAAGGGTTCTTGGAGGCGCCATCAAGGCTGTGAGTTGTAGTTACAGAGAACCTGCTGCCCTTACAGCTGCATGAATAATCTATAAAACATTTTTTTGACCTGACAGTCCAACTCTAATAACTCTATAAACAATTACACAATCCTGGTATCGGCAGCGTTCTTGTTTTCGTTTGTAGTGCGAGTAGTATCGACCAATCGTGGCAAAAGAGGCGGAACACAGTGGCTGAAATATATACATAAACTCAAATCCCATCAGCTGCCTTCTGACAAAGATTAAGCTTTTTATTATCTTTTTAATATAACGTACCTGCATTTATATGCAGATCTGTTGACAGAGATTAGCTGTAGACGTTGTCTCTCAACTCCCAAGTCCATTCTGCGTCTCAAGTCGCCAAACTGATTGTAAATAGTGACCAGCTCACGGAAGAGGAGGTCTTAACCCGGATAAAGGTTCTCATGTAGTGCGGACTAATGCCTACTTCGCACTACACGACTTCAGCCCTGATTTTCGCTTGTTCGGTCTTCGCACATGGGTCCTCGAGCACCTTGTGTGAACTGTTCCAAGACGCGAGCACAGTGACTGATCTACATAGGGGTGATAGTAAAGATGATTGGAAACAGGCTGTTATGTGAACATGTGTGCCAACGACAACATCAACAAGCACGACTACGCTCTCAGATCTTGTTTGTATATCCAGCTTCCCCACGAGGGCTTTAAAGTAACTTTTTGCTCTCCATTCTGAGAAGATGAGTGCTCCTCATTAGCTCTTATTTAAGAACGGCAAACTAAAGTCAACACGCGGTGAAGCAGAGATCACACGACGCTAACTACCGGCGACAACGGGCGCTCTGTTGGTGTTGCCCCCGCCAGCCGAGCTGAACCGCATCACACTTAATTAAAGTCTTAATTTATCCAGATTCCCCCAGAAGTAGAAACTTTCTCTCGGGTCCTCTCTTAACGAGCCGAGGTAAATAAATCTGCATCTGCCACATTGCTAACCGCGTCCTAGTTCCTCAGAGCTGAACGCAGGACCAGAGGAGTCGATGCTGTTAACGTGAAGTCCGATAGATGAACCAGAGCTGGTCGGAGAAACAGCCTTGCTTTTAGCTGAGGTAGAATGCATTCTTTGCGTTTATTCAACAGGAAATTGCTGTTTAAATATAATTTTAATAATTCAACTTTTTCAAAGAGGCCACACATGAGTCGTAAGCTTTATTCACTTTGCTTTTCATACACGGTGAGGTTTCTTCCCCCAGCACACAGACTCTGGTTTAAACGCATTAAATGCAAGAAAATGGATGTGGTGAGTCTGCTGAGAGCACTTTTTAATCGTATTACTTCTATATAAACTTTAGGGGAGCAAGAAAATATCGATGCACTTGAGTTTTTGCGATATTATGTTTTGTTTTATTTTACCGAATTAAGATCTGAGGCAGGCATCGGTTTAGATTGCACAAAAAGTAGTGTTATGAAGTTGGATAAATTCAAATGCACATTCTGGTTTCATAAAAAGTAAACTTTTTGTGTGCATATAGTTGTGCGTTCTTTTTCCTAAATGTAGATAAAAGATGTGCAGTATATCGCCTTGTTTACAGTATCGTAATATGAATCGTAACACCTGTGTCGTGATATGTATCAGGTTGCCAGATTCTTGCCAGTTTATTTACTCCATCTCATCATCGTACACGTCTTTATGATTTGATCGTACATCACAGATCCCAAATGAGCGAACGAGACTCAAACTCTTAGAGACGGAGCTCAGCTTTTTTTTTTGTAAATCCCCAGACCCGAGCAATCGTCCCATTACCTCCAACACAAACAGGGTCTCCGCCCGTGTTTGGAGTCGCTGAGAGACTCCAGGGTCGTCTGAAGGTGAGCCGCGACAATAAGAGCGAGCCCCTCTTGATAAGCAATCAGTGAGTCTGGAGTCAGGAGACACCCGAGCGGCCCGGACCTCTCCCCGGTAATACTCGGTGGAATTGGTGACAGTTAGCCCGAATGGAAGACGGTCACAGAGGGCTGAATGCAATCCCATCTGCAGCCTGAGCTGAAGTAAACTGTCCCCCCTCTCTCTCTCTCTCTCTCTCACACACACACACACACACACACACACACACACACACACACACACACACACACACACACACACACACACACCATGTTATTACAGCCACTGAATCCAGGACGAACACACTTGAACGTCTTTGTTTTTAAGAGTGTACAGAAAAGCAATACCTATCTGTGCTGCAATTGTTGTCGCCGCGCCGCAATTTAGACTTTGATAACTGAGTTTCATATCTAAAAGGTCAATGCTACTACAATTTTACAGCCAACAAGAAGAATCCATAAAAGATATATAAACACACATGCCGTGGACAACTTTGTAGCAGCTGCTTCACGGGGTTTTTAAAACGTCGGTCTTCTAAACCAGACTACAGCAGGAGGTGAGACAGCGTGATACTGTGGAAACTCAAATATAAGACTTATTTGTTTTTAGTGTTTTGGTTGTGCCGCGAGACACATGTGCTGGTCAATTTAGAGGTTTTGGTTTATTTTAATTAAGTTTTCTTTCAGACTAGTGGAAAGAAAACATCCAAAATACACATCTGGGTGTTTATTTTATTACTTTGTCTTATTGCGTTTGTAGATCTCTCCGTAATTCATCACAAGTTACCATATAATGCCTCATTTGCGTATTTAAACAGAACATTTCAGAAAACTTAATACAAAAAGTCTTAATGTCAGTAATCAACTGTGCTTCATGGTGATATCTATTCGTTGATTGTTTAACCCGATTCACCTGTAGTGTCTTCAAAATGAATGTAATTTTACAAAACGTCTCTTTTCACTCAAAGGAGTCGACTCGTGGCGTACCGCTTCCTTCAGGGTTCCTCCGAACCCAAAGCTGCGCGTGGAGTGTTATTAACACGTTACCTTGAACACATGAAGTGTGAGAAACGTATGTTCACCAGAGGGTGCTGCTCTCGCTAACGTCCTCCCACGTCTGCCTCCATTTTCTTGGGAAAAAAAACAAACAGACGAACTTAATGAAGGCAGAGCGGCAGCCAGCCCTCATGAAGGACAGTCGGTCTTTATTCTCTCCTGGTTAGAAGTCGCCCTGTGTTAGAGACGTGCCCAGACGGCAGATACGTCGTATGAAGGATGCTCTGACACCCTCGGACATGTAAATGTAATTACCTTATAACTGGAGCTTTTTACGCTCCAACAGGCGCAGGCTGTTTAAATACTGCAGAGAGACAAACATGTACCCGACATGTCTTGTATTCAACAGCACCACAGACGTCCATTAAGCTCGAGCCTCTTGAGTTCAGTTAAGGAACATAATGAGCGCTCGAGCAGCTGCATTAAGTGTCCTTGAACTACACGCTACAGACGTGTTGCTTTTACCGTCTACATGTGCACGTGTGTAGGTCTGTTACTGGGCTCCAGTCCAGGGCAGCAAATATGAAAATTGTATTAAAGATTTACAACATGGCGGCTCAACGCTCTTCTTCACTTTGGTTTAATGCGCAGGCGACGCAAAATCGGAGGTGACGGCCAATAAGGAGGCAGGAGAGGAGAAACCAGAGGAGGAAAACGACTATCATCGTAGCGACGAGCAGGTAAGGCCCCCCCCCCCCCCATTTCTTTTTTACTGACAAAATTGTGCTCTGCGTTTCCTCTCTCCAGGGGCTTGGTTTGCCTAAATGAGAATAAAGAAAATCTCTGTCCCTTAGGAACAGCTCAAAATTTCCAACTACTTCCGACCAAATGAAATACGACCCGTATGAATTTTCCTCTGGTTGTATAGAAGTCTATGAGAAAATGACTCTACTTCTCTCTTGATTTATTACCTCAGTAAACATTGTAAACATGAGTTTATGGTCTCAATCTCTAGTTTCAAGTCTTCTTCAATACAGCATGATGTTCATTCAGTAAATTATGGTCCATTTAGAGTCAAACAGACCATAAAGCAGGGGATGCTTTAGGGCGGGGCTACCTGTGATTGACAGATCTCTGTCGCTATCAGAGCGTCTCTACGTCACTCCTCCGCATTCCAACTATGGTAACTTCCGTTCATTGGTTGCAAAAAACAACGGGGACATGGCCGTATTCCAAGATGGCGACGGCGAAATCGAGGCTTCAAAACAGCAGTTCACAAACCAATGGGTGACGTCACGACGTCTACGCCCACTTCTTACATACAGTCTATGGAAAAAACACAAATATAGCGAGGTGAAGCGCCAGAGGAGGGGCCAACTTTGAATGTTGCGTTTACAAACTGCAACCAGCAAATCCTACTCGTTGTGTCTTTAAAGTTTCCCAAAATTAGAATGAAAAAACAAAACTGCTGAAAACGAGGTCTGAGGATTGAGAGTACATGAAAGTGCACGGATAGATACCACGAGAGGTAAGAGAGAGTGTTCATTTAATGTATTTAAGGAAATTGGTTTATTGTTAAAGGGCTGGTTTGCCTAAATTACAAGGACATTTGGGAGGCAGTGCTCATTGGTTTGCCTTTTAGCAGAGATTAGAAGAAGCAAATTGGATAAAATAATTGTGGGTTACAAAGCAGTCTGTCAGGAACAAAAGCACAGAGGAACAAAAATACTGTTGCTGATAATTGTGGGTACAGTTGCCTTAAAAGCCTGCACATCAATTATTGCCTTTATAAAAGTGGCCCCCATGTGAGTTACCAGTTTTAAAATGACTGGAGTCTTCTGTCCGTGCTGTCTCTCTGCATAGATCCATTTAGAGACGGACACCACGGAACGCCTTTTAAAATGGAAAACGGGCTTTTCCTGATTTCATTTGTATTCTGGCTCATTACCAAGCTCTGCAGACGGATATTAATAATGCAGAGAGCGGAGGTATTGTTGTTATCACAAACACAAAGCGTCATGTTGCACAGGCTGCTGAAGGAAATCGTTTTTTCTTTCTTCTTTTTTTTTAACATAATTTGAGTCATCATTTTGAAGAGAACAAAAACCCAGCAGGGAGATTTCTTTAAAAACAAGCCATTCGTCTCCGATCAACCGGCTCTTTGCTGACATGTGGGGAAGGCAGGCCGCCCCGGTGAGGGCAGAGATCTCGCCCTCTGGAAATTCAGCAGCGGTGCAGAATGCGTTCAGAATAATACGGCTGTCTGTGTGAGCTGAATGCAGTCATGTCAAATGTCACCGAGACAGAAGAGGAGGAAGAGGAGGAGGAGGAGGAGGGGGGGAGGATGGAAAGAGCCGAGGAATACAAGATGACTGATGAAAATGAGAGATTTGCAGGACTGAAGGGAGAGAAAGACACCATGCACTGCAGGGTGATATGGCGGGATACAAAAAAACAAGATAGGGATGAATGTTGGAGGGATCGAGTGAGTTTGTGGTGAACATTAAGAAGGGGACGTTCGTCAGAGAGAAGGAAATGAGAGGCAGATGAAGAGAACTGTGACGGAAGATGATACAGTATGCCGGAGATGCAACAGAAAGGCATTAAAAGGAGACGATACCTGATAGAGGGTTTTATCCTGATCACCCTCTCCTAGAAACAAGTTACCACTTTTGTGTTGACTTTTAACAACTTTCATTCAGCTGGTAATGGTAAACGGATGACTTAAGGCTGTAAACGGTCCTTCGAAGCCCTTTTATTTTTTCAGAATGCAGCAACCAGCCCAGATAGTCGAGAGCCGAGAACGTTATAATAAACTTCATTAGCAAAGCAGAGTTGTGAGAAGATTGGAAAATACAAAACAAGATGGTCCAGAGGAATGAAAGCATCGGCTGCAATCAGGAAGAATGAAGAGAATCATGATTTCACTGCAGACGTAGGAACCAGCAGGTGAACCTGCAGCACATGGCCGACTTCCAGAACGCTTCCCCGCTGTCTTCTGGGCGACCTTTAGGAGTGTAACCTTGGGGCGCGAGGCAGTGCCAGAGAAAACTAATGAAAGCAGCGACACACCAAAAAAACGAGTGAAAAGGATCATAACAAAGTCCATAGAAGTCTATGAGAAAATGACTCTACTTCTCTCTTGATTTATTCCCTCAGTAAACATTGTAAACATGAGTTTATGGTCTCAATCTCTAGTTTCAAGTCTTCTTCAATACATCATGATGTTCATTTAGTAAATGATGGTACATTTAGAGTCAAACAGACCATAAAGCAGGGGATGCTTTATGGTCCAAATTTGGTCACTTCTGTTCTCTGGCTGCAAAAAACCAAGATGGCGTCATCAAAAAATGACGAATTCAAGGCTTCAATCCTGCAGTCTACAAACCAACGGGTGACGTCACGACGACTACGTCCACGTCTCACTTACGGTCTGTGGTTCTGATGAGTTATGAAAACCTTCAGGCTTGTAAAAGATTCTGATCTCCATGCGGAGAGAAGAGTTTGTGTAAATTTAATAAAACTACAGCTATTTTGGGCTTAACGAGTCTGCTTTGGGGAAATATTCTAAATTATTAATCAAGCCTTGAATTCTACATTTTTTTCTCAGCGGCCACGAACTCGACAGTCTGAGGCAACGCTTTCTCTGTGTAACGCCATAAAAGGCACACGTGATGCTTTCTTGATAGGCCTCACTGTTGCATCAGGCACACATGTGAGTGTGCATCCAGCTGCAGCAGCAGGACTCTTTGGCTCCATTACATCGCCACTAATGCACGGTAATGTAATGAAAACCCGCCGCGGAGTCCAGATCACCGCCGGGGCATTTATTTCACATTACCAGCCTCCCTCGTTGGCGGCTGTACATCACGCTGTTGCTCTTTGCTTATAGAACGGCGGCCCGGTGTTTAATAGAGAGCAGACGGGGTGTCAGAGTCGGAGCAGAAACCAGAATGTTGGTTTTTCATGTCTCAATAGAGAGAGAGAGACAGAGAGAGCTTCTGTCCTCCTCTTCTGTCTCTTTGATGTGTGGGGGCAGCAGATCACCGGCTGTAATGCATTCTGACTCCTGCAACCATCTCCTGCCAAAACCACCTACCGTGTCTCCTCAGGGGAAAGACAACAACAAGAGAACGGGCCAATGGTCGCGGCGCTCGGTCGCATGGAAAGAGAAACGCAAAACAGACAATGCTGGTTCAGTGGGAACAATCAGCACCAGTGCCAGGCAGAATAAACCAGATATCACAACACCTTTATAGCCCTTCAGTCTGTTAGAGCTCACAAGTAACAGCAGACCTGCTGTGTTTTAAGGATCTGCTTAAGTTGCTTATGTTTAGTTCTGGTCTGGTTCCTGTTTTACAAACTAACCACGAGGAGCAAACATGAAGTTAAACAGACTAACTAGTAACTCGTTGATTGGACAGTTTTGCCGATTGTCTTAAACTACAATGAACACCGTCTCCATCTTGTATTTGGTGCAGACCGTGAGGGCTTTTGTTTCCCACAGAAGGATGCTCAGCGTCGGCTCTCTGCTTTGTGTTTCCTCCCAACAGGTCAGCATCTGCTTGGAGTGCAACAGCAGCAAGCTCCGAGGCCTGAAGCGCAAGTGGATCCGGTGTTCAGCACAAGCCACGGTCCTCCACCTCAAGAAGTTCATCGCCAAAAAGCTTAACCTGACATCATTTAATGAGGTACGGAGAACAATGGGAAACTGGAAAACCACTGCCAGATGTGTGACACGACAGATGTAGTTTCAGGTTTAAACACACAAAGATTCACAGGATTAAGAAACTAATTCAAGAGAAAACGTTTGTATTTTTGCCCTCGTCGTCACAGAATTATACTCCAACTGAATTACAGTTCAGTGCATGTTAAAGATACAATCGTCTGAGCTGACAACCACACCATGCTTTTTGTCCAAAGATGGGTTTGTAGCAAACTGGAACAAATCTTTGCGTTTGTTTTTAACTTGTTTGGAAGTTTCACAAGAAATTACATAAATGAATTATACTTTCCCGCACTGAGTCACACGAGGCCCTTTGTGTTTGTTATATTTAGCAGGAAACGAGCTCTGATGATATCTAGATGTGGTGATTTTTCTATTTATTGTCTCTAACACAGTGGGGGGGGGGGAGTGGGCGGTAATTTTGACGGATGGATTTTTAGAACGCCGTGAATAATCATCTCAGACGCCTCCGTGTCTTCTGTTTTTTTATATTTTTCGCTGGCTGTCACAGAGATGAGTGGGTGGGCTCCATCATATCGTCGGCCTCCATAGCACAGCCATTGTTGTCTCATCTATCGACTCTCGGAAGAGACGTGTTCGCACGGATCCGGTGTTCAGCGGAGCGGGCCGGGCGCAGAGCGTTAGGACACGGACAACAGAGCGCCATTTACTCACTCCACCGCTGTCGGCCTGTCACGCGTCTAAATGTTCCGACGGGAAGTGAAGGCACCACGCTCGTGTACTTGACGGGAGAAACGCCGTGGATGTATAAAGAGAGAGACGGTGAATCTGAAGGGGATTCGTTTGGCTGTTGAGTATCAACAATCTTTCTCCAGAATCGCCGACTCCTCCTTTAATATTATCGTACAATCAATCACTCTATTGTCTGTCGGGCTGCAACTACTGACCATTTACAACGCGTATTAACCTGCAGATTATTTATAGTGAAAAGTGCCCCTCGCAATCTCTCAAGTTGACATATTCAAATAGTTTTGTTCTACCATCAGTCAACAACTTGAAGATGTTCTATTTACTCTCACAGAAGAAAGTACTCTTCTTCTGCGGGTTCATCTTGCTGTGATGTAGAACTTTCTGGTTTGTTAGAGGGAACTAAAAAGGATCAGGGTTGTTCTGTGTCGTAGTTTTACCCCTCAGGTGTCTTTGACGTTGACACAAAAGCCCTCGTTGACTTTCAGAACGAAATCTGCAGCTCTTCCTCTGGGTTCATTTTAGTATCCTCCTAATCAGAGATGGACAGTTTCCACTGTTCTGCCTGTGCAGGAGAAGGCAGGCTGGTGTAGATCCAGTCACAGCCAGCAGGTGGCGCTGCTGTCTCTCTCCCTCCCCCCCTCTCTCTCCCTCTCCCTCTCTCCCTCCCTGTCTGTCTCTCAAGTATTGATTGGCAGATGCCGATGTGAGGCTCCCCTCAGCAGAAGATCAATGCTGACCTCGCAGGGAGAGCGGTAGATTTGAGGAGCCGCTTTGTGTTCAGTATTGAACTCGTGTGTTCTCTCAGAGAGCCCCGCCGCTGCACAGGAGCCACACTCCATGTCCACATGAGCCTCCTGTCCAAGAAACAGCCCCGGTATCACTCACACTGAGAATAAGAGCAGAGAGGGGCAGCGTACAGGAGGCGGAAGTTCTTTTAATTTCTGCCTCACAACCTGAAAAGTCAGAGGTGTCCAGCCAGTGATTGTCTTAGTGTAGTCGTGTGGTTCAGTTTAAACACTCACCTGTTCAATTATTTGCTTTTTTTGTTGTCGTTTGTCACAGCTGGACATTTTATGCAACGAGGAAATCTTGGGAAAGGACCACACGTTGAAATTTGTTGTTGTGACAAGATGGAGATTTAAGGTAAGACATCAAAGACATGAATATTTTTGGTTTATTTAATGTGGCGATAGTTCTGTGTTGCCTTCTGAAGAACAGTGAAACATATGTTGTGTTGATCGGCATGTCTGAGTTTATCAAACTAGGACAATTTAGAAAATGTATTGAATGTGAAACCCTCTTTGAGGCTCTCTGGGAGCATCTCTCTTACTGGAGCTGCTGCAGCTTGACAGGCGTGTGGTCTCACAGCTCATGCTGAGGTTGTGCTTTTGTCTCCCCGCTCCAGAAATCCCCCCTCCTGCTCCATTACAGACCTAAGATGGATCTGCTGTAGCTAAAACGGACACAACGGTTGTTGTTTTTTTGTTGTTGTTTTTTTTGGGCCCAGTGGCCGCGGACTGATGCCGAAAACCTTTTTATTTATGCAAAGACGATCAACCAACACCAAGCAAACGCCCGACGGTAAAAGTCAACACGAGCCAGCAGCATCGGGATCTAAAAAGAGGGATGGGTGGGGGACAACTACCAGAGAAACTGGCAACCTCCAGCACAGATACCGCAACACTGGTCTGTTTTTTTAGGGACTAAAACAACCTCTTTTTTTTTTTTTTGTCCGCTACATCCTAGATATGTGAACAAAACGAAAATGAAAAAAACAAAAAGAAGACTAATGGAGAGAAAGCATATATTTATACTTTTGTACAGAAGAGACACATGGAAGCAAGACACTACTGGTGCTCTGTTTACACCCAAACAAGATGTCGGGAATCACGTGACCGTCTTTTTTTTTTGAGCTTCGTGCAGATTTCATCCTCCTGAGACAGTGACTGCGAGCGGAGGACGAACCTTTTTCTTTTATATATACTTTTGTTTTCCCTTTTTCTCCAACAATACACTCGACGCGTCTCGGGAGCACAGAACGTATACGGAAAAGTTATATAACAGGCATCACTTTTAAGCTGTTTATCAAGTTTTTTCTTTTTTTAATTTGTCATTTTGTTGGCTTTGTCTGATTTGCTATTGGGTTCTTTGATGATTGTCAATTGTGAATAGGCTGAAAATTTTGTGTAGTAATTTATGTTCTATATACCAATATTGTACATAAAATGTCATTACAGACAGAGAGGGAGAGAGTAAGAGAGACTTTAGACTGTTAAAAAGAGAGAAGAGTGGATCCCAGAAGTACTATCTATATGTTGGGCCATAAATTAGGATTTTTACAGACAGACTCGCTATCGGTATCAAAGTATATAGAAGCATCTTTATGTTGTCTGAGAAAGACACAAAACAAATATATCAGATCCTGTCTGTGGGGTCTGAGTATCTCACTTTGCTCTCACAGCATCACAAGACTTTAACCCCCCCCCCCCCCCCCATGCTCATCATCTCACCTGTTTTTTTGGGATCGTTATCAACCAACTCTGTCGCAACACACGAAACGCTCATGTTCAAAAAATGCCTGCAACACCTACAAATGCAATATTTGGGCAGAGAGCTCGTTGATTTTGGTAGATCTTCACACCGTGAAGTGCTTATTAATATCCATCCTCAAACACTGACGCACCCACATGTTTACGGCCCCTTCACACCGAGCATCTCACTCTGCTACGTTCTCACGTCTCAAAAGCTGCAATAGAAATGATTCCTTTGTTTTTTTTGCAACTTGTGAAACACAACAACAGTCTCAAAAGACAACGTGGAGATGCAACAGAGTACAACATCTACGCCTGTTTGCCCCAAAATTTAACCTCTGGTGTAAAGTGTGAACACGTCCTCGCCCACTGGAAGTGAATCTGCATGTTTAAGTTGAGAGCAGAGAGCTGGACCTCCTCGGTCTGATACAGACACCAGTTCATGTCGCTGACGTCTCATCGTTGTGTTTTTGGGTATTTTTCAGTTCCTTCTCACTGCCGGTCGGAGTCGCAGACGTGCAAAGTGTTTAAGAAAACTTCTGAAAGTCAAGTGGATTTTTTTTTTGTCACAAAATCTGTACAAAACTTGGATTGTTTTTTTTTGTTTTTTTTTCGCAGGACAGCCAGTGTTCAATATTATTGACTTCACAAGACACAAATTTCCGAGTATTTTTGAGAACTCGCAAATTCAGGTTTTTCGCACAGGGAGTGTTTTTTTGAGCATTTTGATAATGACATTCTGAATTAAATGACTACTGTTCTGGTCATTTGGTGCTTCTAAATGTATGTTTCTAAAATGTTCTGTCAAACGACGACATGTCTTTACTCGCAACATTCAAAGCAGACTTGCTGAACTGTCTTTAACGTCGACCACAACTGGATCCCTGAACGCCGCGTCAGACCTCAAGTATTACCTCACTGACTGTCACTCACCCTCTGCATTGTATCTGCCACTACAAGCCGTCTCATGTGTGTTCACATGCAGGGTTCCTGTGCATCACGAGGCCCCCAAACGTCTGGCAAAACATATTCATTTGACAACTTTCTTTAAATTTGGACAACAAGTCTGAACTGTATGACACACAGACTTCTATGAAAACCTTCTTTTCATTCACAGAATTGTGATATTTGCAGTTTTATATGGTGAGCTTCCGGCAAAGTCGGTTGTCTCATCGTTTGAATTTGAGATCTGGAGAAATTTGGGGCGTGTAGATGTATCGGAGCCCTGCCTCATCAGGACCTACGTTTGTGTTAAACGGAGGTTTTATAGCCGACAGGTCTGTACCGAACCAGCTCAACCAAAACTCCTCCTGCTGTCTCTCAGTTCTCTTCTCACGGTGACCGTTGTGTTTCACCCTTCACCCAGCGAGTTCTGTAAAGTGTTCATTGTTTTTGGTTATCATTTTTTTGGTCCCTAAAATCGTGGAAAGTGTGGGTTTAAGATGACGGTACACCTGCTTGCAGGGTTCGAGGAAAAAAATGATTTGAAAACTACTTTTCAGCAGAAACATTCTGCATTTTTAATCGCGTTGGAGTTTTGTGATTTCTCCTCGTTTTTCTCTTCTCATTTATTTCTGAAAACATTTTGTGATTGCAGCAGCTAACAACGTCTGGATGAGTAGAAACGGACAGACAACTAAAATCTGAAATTCATGTTTTTTACCCAGGTAAATGTAGCTTTTTCTGGGGATCTATGAGTAGGAATGGAGGATAATAGTCACTCAGGGAGGAGATGTCACTAAACCCTAAACACTGTCCCTTTAAAAATGATTAAAAACCAAAAACAATGAGCCTCATCAGCTTGTCAGTTCATGGAAAAGTATTGTGTTGGAACTTGTTGAAAATAATAATAATGTCAAATTGTGCGCGATGTCTTTGTGCAGACTTTGTCTTTTGAAGGCTGAGACGCAGGTTATCTCACAGAAATAAGACCAACGTTAAGTAAAGTTAAACACACTCACAGTGATTTTGGTTTTGTTCATCCCAACTCTTAATGTTATTCAAACATCTGGAACTTCAGTTGTAGATCTTTCTCTTCAGAGTCCTCGTCACGTTGGCGTTTTGTCTCCTCACAGTTCTGAAATCTCTTAAAATGTACAGAAGCGTTTTCCTCAGGTGGTTTAGCTGCAAAGCGCCCGACACAAAGGTGCTGCTGGAACGACGACTACCAACACAAACGGATGTCATCAACACACACACACACACACACGTCTGTATTATGCAGGACGACTGGCATTTAAACAAAGTTACATCCGTCCTTTTTCTTTTCACCCGTTTTGCTGAAGTGGTGGCGTTCACACCGCTGCACCTCGATGTGTGAAACGTTTTCTCGTCCTTTTCTTAAATCACAGATGGATAAATATGTTACCTGCATGGTGAAAGTGACAAATCGGTTGCAAAAGACAAAACGTACAAAAATATTTCAATCAAATTCTGCAGAACTCGTCTGCAACTCGTCCTCCACCAGAACTAAAGTAAAACATAATTATCTTTTCGCAGCAGCCTGCAGATTCTTTTTCTTGTACTTTAATACATTTGACACAAAGAGACAAAAAAAGAATCCGACGTGAGAGACTTTGAACAGGAAAAGCTGCAGTGTGAACAAAGCCTTTCACTTGTGTGATTAGATGTTTTTGGGGAAGGACGGGGTCTTTGCCACAGTTAGAAGTAGTCTGTCTCTGGCGCCGGTGCTTCCTTTGGTGCTAACAACTCCTCGTTCAAACTTCTTCAACAAAGATCCAGTCAGAGACAGAAGAGCGCTGTGTTGCAAAGTTCTCCGTCACCTTTTCTTCTTCTGTTTGCACTGAACGTGTTGGTGCTCGAGTCGTCGGTGTCTCGCTGTGCAGATACAGAAGGTGCTGGCTTCTTTCATGTGTTGGGTTTGGTTTACACACTTGTTCTGGAAAGCAAAGGGGAGGGGGGGGGGATTTTAATAAGTCTGATGCTGTGAAAAAATAAAAGAGAGACCTGGTGAGGAATCTGGTGTGTGTGAGCTGCAATTTCCTGCCTGTAAGAGAAGCTCACTGTTATTAAAGGCGGCTCTGGTGAGACGTCTGCAGATTCAGGTTTAAGGGGAGACACTTCAGCCAAAAACGTGATAGTTCATGAGCCGGTCAGTTTAGAGATTTTGGTATATTTTACTTCCATAACATGTCTTTTTCCAGACTAGTGGAAATAAAACATAAAAAATACACATTATGGTGTTTATTTTACTCCTTTGTCTTTTTGTGTTTGTAGATTTCTCCTAAATTCACCAAAAGTTACTATTAGATAATGCCTCATTTGCATATTTAAACAGAACATTTCAGAAAACTTGTAATACAAAAAATACTCCTCTTAATGTGAGTGATGAAGTGGTGAAGTTTGATGGTGATATCTATGAGTTCACGTTGTGACCCTGTTCACCTGTAGAGTCTCTAAATGTCTGTAATGTAACTAAACGTCTCTTTAAAGGACGTTTCCTCTCAATGAGTTTGTTCTCAGACTCTGATGATAAATCTCCACTTCAGCAGCTCTTACATTCAAACTTTACACTTTCATTCCTCTCTGTGCTCTGAAGGTTAACACAGAGGGGTTTGTTCACACAGCATTCAGAGACTCATTTATAAACATTTTATTCGTAAAAACATGGAGAAAATTGATTTCTAACAGCTGTGGTTGTCTGATAAAAAGAGAAACCTTTGACTCTAATACTTCAACAAAATGAAATAAGAATTATGAACCTGGCTTTATCCAATGTTCAAATTAGCACATATTTAATATGTTAATGCCTCATATGCATATATAAGCATAAAATCTCAGAAAACTTGCGATACAAAATATAATTGTCTTAATGTAAGCGAACAACTGGGGAAGTTTCATGTTCTTTTAGCCTGTAGTGTCTCCTCTTAATATCCCCAAAGTTCTCTAGACCTTCTCACCAGAGTGAGCGTATAAATCAAAGTCGACATTGAGACGTCAGCGGCGCTCCGCTCCGCAGCCGAGCTAAGAGGCTTACAGGAGGCTCCGCCTCGCTGCAGATAGGGGGTCGGTATCGGTATCGGGGGTCGGTATCGTGGGAGGGAGGCCGTGGTCCATCAGAGCTGCAACACGTTGACCCTGAACACCTCGTCAGCCTGTTTTTGTTTATCTCCTGCTCGGATCCGCGTGAGGCCGTCGTAGTTCAGACGAGCACACGATGCGTTCTCCTCCGTACACACAGCCGTCCCTACAAGTTGTGCTCTGAAGCTTCATTTCAAGCTTGTTGGCAGCAGAAATCATTCCCGGCAACTTTAAGAAAAATGGTCCTTCTCCGTTCACTCCACTGTAATAAGTGTCCGCTCCGGGAGCGTGATAGCTTTGTTGCCTAGCTTCCAACGCTCTCTTATTTCAGAGTTCTCTGCAAAACTCGGTAATCTCACGGGCAGGCGTGTGTGTGTTTGTGTTTGTCTGTGTGTGTGTGTGTGTGGTAGAGAAGGAGACCTCGAGGGTCACTCAGACTAAACGTGGACTCAAACACACTCCACACAAACTGTCTGGCCGCTGCAGCCGACGCCTGCTCGCCTCTGAAAAGCGCCAAGCTCAAGTGCACTGAGTCACGCCGCCGGGTTGAAGAGCAAACGGGTGAATGACGGATCGTTCACTTCAGGATCGGGACCGCTGCGTTTAGAGGTTGTGAGATTCGGTGAAGTCCTCTTTCAAAGACGCACGGGTTCGAAAACGTCTCCTTTGACTTTCGTGGACTAGATTGACAGCTACCAAACCTCGCCCGCATGAGCCATATAGCAGATGTCATCAATAAATCTTTTCTTTTAATGTTATTTATTTATGCTGAAAAGTGACTTTTGCTGTCGTTTTGAGTTTTGCTCTCGTTTTTGCTCAAATTTGTATTTCTATCTTTTCTTTTTGGAACTTGTACCGAACTCATGAAATAACTTAAATTATGAACTGAATTCCCTTTTTGTATTATTCCAGATGTGTTTGTCTCCGCAATGCTCCGTCTGTGTGTAACAAACACAGAGGTGTCTTCTTTTTGTTTTAGGGTCAAGCGCAAAAAAAAACAAGATTTTAAAAAAATGAACTGATGTGAATCTGGCAATGTGGTTCTTGTATTTGCAAGGAAGATGTGCAATATACGGTTCTCCGACGGTTCCAGGTTCCAGCATAGAACATTTGGTGTTTCACTGTTTTTCCAGTCAGCTCCTCAGGTCACTAAATGCCTTCTGGTCCTGAGGGTGACCAGGAAATCTCAGAACATACACTAATGCACCCGAAATATACAAAACGACTGGATCTTATTTTAGCCTCGTCTCTCTCTCTTTTCTTTCCTCCCCCCTTTTTTATGTTATTTTCTCAGACTTTTATTTTCAGGTTAACAGGCACTTATTCAGGTGTCTCCTTTCCCTCGCCTCCTTTTGTATTATTGTTATTTATTGCACATGTTATGAACTGGTTGCCATTGCCACATTGAATTCAAGGAGTTTTGGGGGTCTAGAACTGGGCTGGAATTTCTTACATACAAAACTACAGGAGCTTTTGTCAAAACCTAAGTGTGTATTTCATCAATAAATGCCTTTAAAAGTGTTCCTGGCGCTGCGGTGACTCTTTTGTACGGCAACACACATATTTAACAGTACAAGTCCTGTTATCATATAGTTTGATAGAGCCGTTCATAAAGCTGTTATGACCTGCTGTAGTTCTTCTTCACATTGAAACAGTTTAACAGTGTAGCACAAACATCCCAGGTGTATAACATTCTCGTTATGAACGTATCATGTAATTAGAAGTAAACGGATGCTATTCAATGGATAAACAAACATTTGCTGCTCTCCCAGGTGGTTTTTACACTATTTCTACCACCACGTCCCTCTGGCCTGCCTTGTGATTTTGAGCTCAATTGCTCTTTTATGATTTGTATTTCTTAGAGATCACCTCATATATTTAATGAGTCAAATAAAAGTCAGATAACTAAACAAAGTTAAACAATAAGGGATAAAAACTGAACCGTCTGTAGTTTGGTTGGAAACATCTACTGTACAACAAAGGCAATATTTATGACTAAGACCATGCATGTGATCAAGACATTTGACTTCATCGTATTGTTTTCATGTATTTAGTTATATGACTCATGTATCTGAGGTTTGAAACTCGCTGAAGTCGGTTTTGCTTTGGCAGGATTCACCACAGCTTTAGATGTCAAACAGTTACTCCGAGCAGATTAAAATAATGGATTCTTTTTCAAACACAATTTCACACATAACTGGTGTCGAGCGTGACGGTCGAGGCTGCTTCACAGTTATCAGGTGTTTTATACTCGGAGCAGCAGCTGATAGATTTTCCCCGGCATCGCCGTTAGTTGGGAGCAAACGATGTGCGGGGAACGGACACAGTAATCATGCAATACTTGATAATTCATTTGAAATGATAAATACACGACTTCATGTTTGCCTCAATGGGCCCTCCCGGGGTGCAGGACCGGAGGTTTCATTCGCTGCTCTCAGTTTGAGGAAAAACGACTCTCAGAAGACCACGTGTTGTTTGTTTTTTAGATGGTGGCTCTTTCAGTCGGTATCTGTGGGCGCAGAGCTCAGATGTGTGAAATGAGAAGAGGGGAAACCGTGTTATTGACTCATTAACCAAGTCCATGGTGTGGAGACTGTGGCTGTGTCCTTTTTTTATTTCCACTGGCGTTTTACCACATGGTGTTACGACACCAGCAGGGGCAGCGAGAGGCAGTTAATCAGGACGAGACACTAAAAAAGTTGTTTTGATGATGTAATGCTGTGGTTTCCGATCTTTTTAGCTTATGACATCATCAAAACAATGCAACATCTGCTTCTGACCCTTCACGATGGGTTTCTCATGTTGTTTTGAATAAGTTTTAAAAGCTTGAAGATGCAAAATCCTCATTGTTATTTTACCAGGCGGCAACTTCCTGTTCTGAGAAGTGAAGTCAAAGCTTCATGTGTTAAAGCTGCATTCTCTCTAGTGTCCACCAGGGGGCGACTCCTCTGGTTGTATAGAAGTCTATGAGAAAATGACTCTACTTCTCTCTTGATTTATTACCTCAGTAAACATTGTAAACATGAGTTTATGGTCTCAATCTCTAGTTTCAAGTCTTCTTCAATGCAGCATGATGTTCATTTAGTACATTAGTCCATTTAGAGTCAAACAGACCATAAAGCAGGGGATGCTTTAGGGCGGGGCTACACGGTGATTGACAGGTCGTTACTATGGCCTCACTCCTTAAATATGGTGACTTCCATTCAATGGTTGCAAAAAAACAAGATGGCTTGTGGGAAACTTGGGGATTCAAAACTTTTTTATACCCAAATACATTTAGCTGCAAATATCTATATTTAATTCATAAAATGCAGGACTTTTACTCGTGATATTAAGGATTTCACAAACCTCTTCCACCACTGCACTAGTTATAGTTTTCTCTCGGGGCCACCAGGTGCTGAAGTTGCCTGTGCAAATCCATATATTTAGTGTGATCCTAATTGGTACCGCTGTCCTTAAACTTCCCCTTTCCACGCCATCTGAACACGCTGACAGCTGTGGGTTTACAGCAGATCCGGGGGACGTCTGAGCCGACACCGTGGAAGAACAAGATCTCCCTCGTACCAGGCGGCCCGGTGGATGCGGTTCGATGCCAGCAGGCGGTAAGTGGAAGGATCAGCAAGTGTCCTGCCTGTTTTTCCCAATTCTCTTGATTTGTCCAGACAGCCCTGAGCGGAGTGACAGCCGGAGCAGCCCTTTGCTGCATGAGCTCCTCTGCTGCTGGTTTTGACAGCAGCCTCCCCGTCCGTCTCTCCTCTCTCGCCTCGACTGTAAAAATCAACGCCCGCCATCTGCAGTTAGCCCGGCCACCGTGAGTCAGACCGGTATCGAACCTCGTCAGTGTGTCAGCGCCTTGAAACATAGGATGTCAAACCATTAAATCACAGTTAGTTTGAACATGACAGAGAGTAGAATATGACAGTGGTTGAGATGGCGATCAGCCACAAAACATAACCTTCAGAGTTTGAAGGGATTACACCTCAAAAGGTAATAAAGAAAACAAACTTACAGGAGTTTTACCTTCCTGTCTTTTATGAATTCAATTTATTTATTCTTATTTATTTCTTTTCATTTTCTTTCAACTCTTTCCCTTCATGGATTTGGCAATATTGTTGCTTTTTGGTTATCACTGCTCTGTGTGACGGAAAAGTCAACAATTCATCAACCGAGACACAGAGGCAACGCAAAAAACATATTCCAGCTCAGGAAGGAAGACACTTTAGGATGCCACACAACTCAAATATTATCTTATGTCATGCGTTCATTCTAATCATCTCTATTTATTGGCTTTCTAAAAGGCCGAGGCTGAAGCTGCATGCAGGCAAACAGGCAGCATCAGTTATGGCGGGGCAGCTTGTTTCTAATGTAACTACTGGGACTACCCGGTCTGGATGCTTGGACACTGATTTATACTTCGCCGTTTGTATTTTCAAGAGATATTATTTCACAGTTGGAAGTGTTTGAAGATGAGGACGAACCGCAGAGTTGGCAAACAACTACCTCAGTTAAGTTTGGCTAAAGTTTTGCAAAGCATCAGGGAAGGTCTGATGCTCGTCTTAATAACGAGAACGTGTCTTTTTACAACGTGCTGTTTGTATTTTTCTTCAATTCCTAACTCCTCGTTATGCATTTGATATTTTGATATTTCTGAACAGTAACAGCAATCTCACAGGGTCTTTTATTGCTGCTTAGATCTGCAGGAACTTTTCTCAATTATGATGTAATTTAGATGTAATAAAAATGCATCATCTACTGAATTTTGCAGTTTATATTCAGAACCCCAAAAAAACAGCAGCAGGCTGGGTTCCTTTGGTTGTACTTGGACACCCAGTAATGTGGAGAAGTCTTCTGTAGAAGCTGGAGCTCCATCCTATGATTCATAAGTGTGCTTCAAAGGACGAGGAGCTGAGAGTCAAAACTTACCTCCAGCTACTCTCAGCAGTGTGAAGAAATGTTGTGAAATGATTGTTTTGTTGCTAAACCTAACCAGCTTGGTTAAGGTTAGAAAAAAGATCACGGTAGGTGTTAAAATATGAATGTAAAAATGTAATTAGTATTAATAAATAAACGGCGTCAGCAAAACATGACATTACATAACACCGCTACGAAACTAATGTAAACTGATCGTTTACTCTTTGGTTGCAGGTAACAGTCCTGTGTTTGTTTGACTCATAACTAGCGTGTTACATTATACCACTTAACTTTCAATAACTATAGTTCCATGTCCTCACTGGCTCTGACCCGATGCAAAAAACATCGACACCCAACGAAGCCGTGCTTCCCAGAAACGTACAACGCCAACATTGTTTTCTGCCGACTGAGCTGGAACTCAACCATTGTTTTTAAAATCCATTTATTTGAGAAAAAAGTGCAGATTACTTTTTTTTTTTTTTTACATCAAATGTGAACGTCAAACGACAAGGAATAAAAAATAATAATCATAAAAAAAACTGCAAGAGAAACGGCACATTTCCATGAATAGAGACGATCGCCTGAATAGAGAAAATCAACTATTCTTATTTCACGAAGCTGTACGTGTGTGTGTGTGTGTGTGTGTGTGTGTGTGTGTGTGTGTGTGTGTGTGTGTGTGTGATGGTGATTTAAGAACTTTGCAGACTGTGATCCATGTTGGCCGGATTTAAGACCTCTGAGTGTCATTACTCCCAGTTCATGACTGGTGTCAACAGTCATGAACTGGGAGTAATGACACTCAGAGGAGCATCTCCCAAAGCCCTGTTATTAACTGTCCCCATGGCAACGGCTCTCAACCTCCGCCCCACACACACACACACACACACACACACACATAGCATGGGGGGCACATTCATGGCTGTTGCAATTAGCAGCTTCACAGAGTCACTCACAAGAGGTAAACTGTAGTGCGACCTGTGTAAACACTGATGCAGGGTGTCGTCACAGCAGACGTGGGTGCTGGTGGAGAGACTGCAGAGGGCGTGGAGTTAAAAAGTAGAACAATAAGGACAAGCAGAGCAAAAGAGGTTGCAGACGCCGGCGGGGAAGAGAAGAAAGAGCCATCACACTCTTCAAAGCTGACCCGGTTACCCGTGAAAAACGCATGGCTGCAGGAGGCTTTAGACCAACCGCAGGGCGTTGGTGGTTCAGAAAGTTTGACCGAGCTGATGTTCAACATGAACCTGCAGCTTCTTCACTTCTCAACTTGGGAGTTTTAGTTGCATCAGATCGGCTCCTGGTGGACAGAGATATAATGATAATAATTATGTATATTTCATTATATTTTAGGGGAACTTTATAGTATCTCATATACTTTTCACTTTCCCCTCCCAGATTTATCCTGCAAGTCCGGGGAACAAAACAGACAACCTTCGGGTCACAAGCTCGCACACACAGAAATGGATATTCTTATGTCACTGTTGGTTTACAGCAAACAAATGTATTATCCCACATCTCAACTTGTTCCTTTAAAGCTGTCTGTATCTCGTAGATCGGCTCTCTTTCCCCCAAAATCCTTCATGAATAGCAGCAGGTTACCTGGTTTCTAAGTTTTACAGTACTGTAGTTTAATCTGGGACAGACATGTTTACTCAGCTCAGAGGTTTGTACAACAAGCCTTCCTTCCAATATGACTGATAACATTTTTCTTAAGCTTGTTGTCCGCTCTCCTTTCAATGTGTCCGGCACAGTTCAAGATATCCTCCGTCCTCCTCCTCAGAGGAAGCAACTTTCTGTAGCTCTTCAACAACGTGATAATCCTGCAACTGAAGAAACTTTTTGAACTATGTGACGCAACAGTGCTTTCTTTTAAAACCATTTTACTAGATATTAAGTTCGAATGTGATCATTGCCACGACAGCAATATCTGTTTAAACTAGATGTAGATGTCGGTACAATCAGTACAAAGACCTGTCAAACACCACATCACATTTACATTTACGTTATCTTTTCTGTTGTTGAGAATCAGTTCACATAAATTAAACTATGGATTATTCATTCCGGGGGAGTAGCTGTGGAGGGAAGCCTGACTGTCGGTGTTTATTGTTCCAGATTACTTTTTGTGACCTGGTGCTGCTCTCATTGGAAAAGAGTTGGCAACACTGAGCTGGTTTCTTGGTTGGATACTTTTCATAATGTAGCGTACTGTTGCGAGTTTCTCTAATGTTACGGACCCAAGCTTCAATACATAATATTAGTAAACACAGGAGTAGCTCAGGCCTGTTTTACAATTATTATTTGAGAATCCCACAAAATGGGATTTTCTCAACATGTCAAACTTCATGGAAAAAACAGATACAAAATGCAAATGTACCTCTATCCACCTCTGTGCAAGATGACTGAAGGTTATATAAAACCAGACATGTACACACTCAACACCAGTCTCTTCCTGGTAATTACAGACATCTTCACATTCTTCCAGTATTTTCTTGGGAGGAGAGAGATTCTCCGTTTCCCACCGAAGAACACGGTCCCTCCCTTTCGACTCCATAATCCTCCCTCAGGCGGCTTCTTCCTCGGGTTATTTATGTGAAGTGGAAGACATCAATGCAAAGAATCAGCTTCTCTCCTTCCTCTATTGACTGTGTGATCTCATCAACTCTCAATCATCAATCCGCTCCTCGCTGACCTCATCTGATCTGCTCGTTGAAACCAATTAGACTCCAGCTTCTAGAAGTCTCCTGCTCAGGGGTTCGTGAAACATCGGCACAAAGATTATATTTTTGACAAACAGACTGATTGACCAACATGCTTGGGTTGTTTCTCCAACCACAGTAACAGTTTACAAAGTCACCCAACTAAGTTGTTCCCATAAAAATAAAAAACAACCCAACAAAACATTTCTTTCTCCTGATTTTTGAGGAGCAGCGACACATCAACCTCTCAGAAAATGACTGTGACCTGTCAGCTGTGACTCTGCTGTGAATTTTGACAGCTTTCAATCATTTTATGTTCCTGCAGACTGCTGTAAAGTCAGTCTGAGGAGGAATTATGACCGACATGTAGATGTGCAGGTATTTAAAACAGTAGGCTACACCTGAAACTGACGACATTAAAACCAACTCGACATGATCCTGAGGTATCTGCTTGCTTCACTTCAGCAATAATGCAATTTATATTGAATGAAGACACTTTTTTATGTTTGTATCATCCCATTGCATGGACAGAAATAATAAGAGAGAGAGACATTTGGTATTTGTTTTGCCATTTATTGTCATAATTGGGCTTAAAAACATCCATGTTTCCATCAGGCTGATATGTATACAAAGAAAGTAATCATTGGAAACTTCTTCTTCAGGTCTATTTTCTCTCTCTGCTCTGGCCGCTGTGGCACAACCGAGTCAAGATTTTGATCAAATGGTTTCTCATGAAAACAGTGGAAGCAATTTTCTCCGCACTGCAATTCAGAGAGCGAGACGCTCAAACAGTGTTGAAGTTGAAGTGGAGCAGAAAAGAAGGGAAATGTCGCTCTCGCTGTGATTTGGAGCTCGCACACCAACTGCCGGGAAACAGTCCCTCCTCTTCAGTGGCGAGTAGAACAAGAGCCCTAACAGGCAGGAGCATTTATCTACTTCCTCAAGGGCCCACGCTCAGCTCGACTCGTCCAATTCACCCGAGGCTCCATGTTAAGCTGCTGTTTAATCACCCAGGTGCAGAGAAAAGTGAGGCAGCTGCCTTCTGGGATTTCCAAAAAAAAAAACTAAAGTAAGTCAGAGCCCCTCAGAGAGCTGAATGTGTGGTCCTGTTGGGTTTAATATGTAGAGCAAGCAGGGTTAAGGGTTCCTTCCCCCAGAGGCACTGCACACCGACTGGACATAAAACATTGAGCTTATTTCCAATACTATTGTGTCTGTCCTGCTAATGGGGAGGACGGTAATTTGGTAATTAGATGAGAGACACAAAAGGTTGTTGGTGCATTGAGCCTTAAATCGGGTGGAGAGAGAGTGAATGAGTAACGACAAGCTTCCCGTTTGTTCCAGTGGCGAGTACAGTAGAGAATCACGGCCGACATACCTCTCCTCAACCCGGTCTCCTACATAATGACGTTCCCATTAAACTACAACTTCATTCTCACTTGCATTGAGCAGGAAACACATTTCCTCACAGATTACGGTAGAAGTTTTTTAAGAGATAACGTGAATTGAAACAAAACAAAAATGATAATGCAAACTTATGGAGACGTTTGAGGTCAATGATACGTTAGCTGGTTGTAGTAAAAAAAAAAAACAAGTTTCAATCAGAGCATGTAGCAAATGAGGCCTCAGGTTTGAGTGTTAAATATAAAAGTGTAAAACGGGAGCTTCTGACTGTTTCTTGTGTAACAGTTTCATCAGAGTGAGAAACCCAGAGAGAGAGATGGATGTTCCACAGCTTTATTCTCACATGGAGGCGTTGAAACGCAACTCTGGAGACAAACTCTGAAACCCTGCGTGCAATGTGACAGACTGAACGAGAACAGAAAGAGACGGAGAGAATTTGGTGCCGCCTCTACTCCTGAGTGTATAAATGAAAAAAGGGTGAACGAATCAATCTGAGGAACTTTAATAGGCGACCACAGGTGGAAACTATGAGAGCAATCAACACAGGTGAAACCACCTGTACTGATTCACACAGTGAGTCAAAACCAGAGAAAACTACGTTAATCTGCTGTTTTTAAAGGACACGATGTGTTCGGATAGAATTCAAAGCTACACGTTAACTGACAACACAGATGTTTATTATGACAGCTCACACTGATTCATGAACTTACAGGAAGCTTCAGTGCTTTCTTGCATTTTCCCCCAGATGTTCTCGTTTTTGCTCCATGAAATATAAAAACTGCAATGTTTTGCTCAAGTTTAGACATTTCACACATCCTTGCCTCGATTTGTGGTGCAGTATACTGTAAACAGTCTGTTTGCCACCGCTCAACAATGTTGTCTGCAGCCTTGATTTCACTTTGTGTATTTAATAAAGCAAACATTTTAAAACTAAGGCAACAATTACACAAATGCGGTCTGTGGCACAACTGAGTATTTCAACACATCATTTCAATGATTCCGCTTACTTTCATATCATTTCCTAAATTAATTTGGTCCAAATTATAAGCAAAATAGAGACGATTGGTACAATTAACTGATTGCTCCTCCTCCTCCCTTTACCCCCCCCCCCCCCCCCCAATGAAAAACATTTCAAATGTATTCGATATGGTTTTTATGCTGTTCTTACCTTGGTCTCGCTTAAACTGGCCGACACAAGAAGATTAGAAGAAATGAGTGTTAATTTGACCGGCTCTCAGAGTTTCAGTTGTTTGGTTACATTTTTTATATTCTTGCTCTGCTGTTAGTGGTAAATAAAACTGATGAAGGTACATTTTGATTATATGGACCCTGTAGTGGAGGTGAAATGTGGCTCCCTAATTGTTTGGAACAGATGGCCAGAAGTTACACAATGCACCTTTAATGATAAAAAAAAGTTCAACTAAAATCTAGGATTAAATGTTATGAAGTAGCCCCGTCGTCTCTTAATCTGCCCATGGCTCTTGCCAGCTGCCTGACGTCCACACCTGCTACTGCCACTGTATGCAAAGAGCTCCAGGTGGTGGTCAATAACTTGTCTTCTTTGACTGTACTGATGAAGGGATAGCTGTTAAAGAAGACTGACCTTTGACCAATTAGCTGAGTCAGTGTGTCCCTGAGGTCCGGATTGTTTCCTGTGGCCTCGATGGGCTTTCAGTGCATCGTGCGTTGGAGCATGGTATTTGGCGTTTACATGCTAATGTTATCACAACCCTCACAAACAGAGTTCACGGCAGAGTGCTTAGCTCCATTTCCACAGCGAGTGCTATCTTTGCCTCATCGCCCTGCGGGTGCTCCAGCCTCTGGGGAGCTTTTTCACATTTTCTCTCCGTGCAGGAATGCAGCTCCTCCTTTCATAAATAGACTGGAGATGAATGCAGGAAGCCGGAGCGGAGTATGGAGTGCCAACACGAGGGAAGGAAATGGATTGTAATTGGCACGTACTCAGCGGAGAGAAAGGCGGTCTCGTTGGCGTCAATCGAGAGCCATTCATTTGCACCTGTGGCCTTTCATAGGCGAGATTACTTTTGTTAGCTTTTATTCAGGGGAAGACAGTGAATTTACATCCATTCATATACTCTTGGATAGAATTAGACTTTGCAGATCACGTGTTTAGACCAGGGTACAAAGGTAGTTGTCATGTCACATCAGCCCACGATTGCTTTTAATTGCACCTGTGCTTTTCCTGCTTTGACATGTCAAAATGTCTGCAGTGATATACTTATCTACCATTGGCTGTTGCTAGCTCCATTTGTGGCATAAACGAGGAGATAAGATCTATCGTGTTGCTTCTCCTCCAGCAGAGTAAGGTGATATAAAATGGGATAGTATGAAAAGGTGCTAGACACTTGGTGAGAGAGCGATTATTCGCAGCTTTTTGTTAGTGAACTACTTAAGCTTGCGGGCTACCTGCTAACACAGCACCTTCTCTTTCCACCTCGTCACGTACATAGACTGTATAAAATATGGACGTAGAGTCAGCGACGTCTCCCACAGGTTTCTGAACAGCCGTTGTGAAGCTAAAAGTGAAAGTAGCCGTCGCCATCTTGTCAGTGAGGACACGGCCTAAAGAGGTGGATCGTAGGTGAAGCTGAGGCGGCCCGGGTGATGAAGCAGAGCAGACAGCTAGCGGCTAACGACCCGACACAAACGTTTGGTTTCACCTCTCAGCACCGGAGGTTGCCGCTTGGTCACATACACTGACGTTTGGTGTTGACCCTTTTTTAAACGCACTGGGCTGCCTAGTGTGTTCCACGACGTTCCACTACGCAGTAAACATGTGACTAACATCGTGGTTGGGCTTAAGATAAGAATGAAAACTAAATCTGAAAGGTATGAAGGGGTTCAGGGTTATGAAGGGCTTTGTATGTGATGAGAAGAAGCTTGAACTGGATTCTTTGCTGTATGGGGAGCCAGTGGAGGTGTTGAAGGACTGGGGGCGATGTGGTCTCTGGTGCGGGAGTGGGAGAGCAGACGGGCAGCTGAGTTCTGGATGTGTTGTAGTTTGTTGATGATTTTGGTGGATGAGCCGTACAGGATGCTGTTGCAGTAGTGCAGTCGAGAGGTGATGAAGGCGTGGGTGAGTGTTTCAGCGGTGTGGAGGAGAGGGAGGGGCGGAGACGAGCGAAGCTTTTGAGATGAAAGAAGGTGAGATGTGTTTAAAGGAGAGGTTCTATGTTGCCAGTAGTAGTAGAATGGTACAGGCTATCTTTGCTGCTCTAATTGCAAACGAATGAAGGGAGGTGGACATTTAAGATGCAGTTTGATTGGTAAATATCCGTTCAGACACTGTGGAGATATCAATATGTAAAGTATCAATGTGTGGCACACAGTGAGGAAAAGATTTTAAAAAAATGTTTTCGTCCATCATAACTCGAAATTTTAATGACGAGTGTGCTCCGTTTCTCCGTTTTTCATGGTTATCACACATGCAGATGAATGTTTTCCGGCCTCAAAGCACACACGGTGACTCATTGGACCTCTCTGCCTCTGCATCGCAACGACACAGACAGGAAATGGGTTGTGAGTCGAGAAAGCTCTCGTTCTGGATGCTTCAAAGGAACCAGCGTCCCTGTTGTTATCAATGGAATACCATTCATTAGCACCTGTGGGTATTCACACCCGCTTCAAACACAGACTCATCACTGCATATCATTAATTTCACGAGCTGCACTGCATGTTTGCACATATACAGTAATAAACAAAGCCTTTCTCAAAGTACCTACAAACAAAAATGATTATGTGTCCTTCGCTCTGGTCATGAATGAATGAGAAATAAAGGCACTTCTTGAGTCGTTACACCCACCCACACACTGTAAACAGAGTTTTTAATGTTGCTTAAAGGCAAGCAGGTGGTTTATGCATCAACTTATCACTTGGATTTAAAGAAAAGTCGAAAGAAGGATGAAAGTCAAGGGAAAATTCCATTAAAACGTCCACTTTGATTTATTTGAATAATAGAAAGGCGCCTCCACCGAGACTCTCGATGTAATTGTATGCAGATACGTTTTCAGACTCGTGGCCTGCTGATGTGAATCTCATTCATTGTGTGAATATCCCTCTGAAGCTGAGCCACTCAAACTCCTACTTTTGAACTTTGAATTTCACTCTGAAAGAATCGACTAACGGCAGACTCAGAGCTTTTAGCCGAGAACCGACTCCCTCGACATCCTGAGATGTTTACCGCACGCCCTCCAGCAAATAAACTGCAGATGACACAGCAGTTGAAGCTCCCGGTGTATCAAAGCTTTTCAGAGTTATCATTGCAAAGACAGAATGAAGCTTGTTTACTCCGGCTCCTCGGGCGCCCGATCGTGTAGTTGCATAGCAACCACTCGGAATAGAAAAGGAGTTGACCTGTGCATCGCGAGCATCAGCACCGACTCCCACCGTTCCATCGGTAATGTACGTTGTTGTTGTCGTTGGGAAAACACTGAAAGCCACTTGCTGGGATGATGCACATTATGAGTTTGTAGAGAAGATGATTAACCGTTATTGATGCTGTTGGATAAAGATATGTCAATGAAGCAGTAGAAGTTAAAACTTAAGTAGACAGCACAATGGTCATCAGCCTCATCTGGGATGGCGAGTGTGTATACTGACGGGAAATTGATCAGCTGGCCATCTGGTGTGGCCACAACAACCTGGAGCTGAAAGCTCTTGTAGATGACAGTGGACTTCAGGAGGCAGTTTCTCGGAACCCCCCCATCACCCTGGACCTCGAGTGGACTTCAAGCAGATAGGCAACATCAGGAAAAAGGCCCAGCAGAGGATGTACGCCAGCTCAGGAAGTTCAACCTAGCTGCTGATCCAGTTCCACACCGCATTAATCCAGTTTGTTCTCTGTACATCCATCATCCTGTGTGGTCGGAATCAGCCACCGAACAGAGCGGGGACAGACTACCACGGACAGAGAAATACAGTGGTGCCAGCCTGCCCTCACTCCAGGACTTATACACCTCCAGAGCCAGGAAACATCACTGCAGACCTGTCACACACAGGACACAACCTGTTTCACCTTCAGCGCTACTTCCGTCCAAGGAAGTCACACCATCCGGTTGAAAGGTCAACCAACACTGACACGGACAGATCGAGCAGTAAAGCTACTGTGAGGGATCTACGGTGCTGCAAAATCCATTTATGTTTACTTTTTGGCTTAGTTTAGTTTAGTCAGTGAAGCTTTCTGCTGAATTACGGCGACTTCATCTTCGCCATCGCAGCGCTTGTTGCTTAGTAACAGCAGGCGCGTCAGGAGCCCAACCTCCCAACAACCTTGGATAAAAGGATCAAAGTGCCATGGCTGGCGTTTTCCACACGTTTTTAGATGCAACATGTGAACTGCGTGATGATGAAGTGCTGAAAAACAACTGGGAGCATTTTCTTTATCAATTAACCTGAAAAACTCAAGATCATAGGGTCCACTTTCCAGCTTTATCCCAGAGCTTTCAATCCCATCTCCCCGTCTTCATCAGCTGACACAGTTTCAGCTGTCGTTGATCGTCGTTGTTGAAGTGAAGTTTAGTGAACTTGGCCATCTCCATGACCCCTGAGCTGCTCATCTGGCTGAAAGATCCAGAAAAAAGCTTGTGAGCAGACCTGAAGTAAACACTATTACATCTGAGGTAAATAATGAAAAGGTCCAAGAAATGTGCCTCTTGTTGTTGCTATAGCAACAAAATGTTCAACTGAAACCAAATGCTGGTAATGTAGTAACAACATTTCAGCTGGGACACTCAAAACGTGATATTAATAAGCATTTATAAATACTTAATTTCAGATCGAGGATACAGAAGAAGAAAGTCAAAGCGGCCTCGTTCTCTTCCACCGCGGCTATAATCTTAAACTTTTACAAAAATGTACAACAGATTGGTTCAAACATAGAAACAGAATAGGAGCAGAGCGGACGGTGAACAGTTTTCCGTGAACATTTAGTACAATAACTGTACATAAACAATCCTGTGCAGGAGAAGTGGGAATCTTATGGCTCTAAAGCAAGGTAAACAAATTTAATTAATTACAAATAATAAAGGAAAGAAACGCAATTAGAGCGTAAACTGCTTCTCCACGTCTGATCCGTGAGGATAAAGGATCTGTAGGGATTTCTAAACTTTATACTTGATCCGTGATGAAGTATAAAGTTTAACAATGTTTAGAGCTTAACAGCGATTCCTGTCGCTCTTTCATTGCTCCTTCATAACTTTGTTGTGTGTCAAATCTTCTGACAACGTGAGGCAAAAAGCCATTCCTCTTCCTAAATGATACCGTGCACGACTTTCTAGAACATGAAACGAAAGATGCACCAGTGGGTGACGATTAACGACCGCTTGAATTACCTTCAAAGCAAGAGCTCAAAACATTAATTGGAAATCAAGCTCTTTTGAAACATCACTGAACAATCATCAGCAGGATTGCACTACACACAGCGCATGCTGACATCATTTCCTGGTTATTAGCCGGCAGCAGTTCCAGTAAATCACTTTGGCTTGTGCCTCGTATCAATGCACAGTGAGTAGAAGATGAATAAGAGAGCCAGAAAGGTCATTTAATATAATATTTTAATTTATTTTTAAATAATTCTCCTTGAGTGCCATTCAGCTCAGTTTAGCCATGATTTAACCACATGTTTCTCTCTCTTATGTATTAATCTGACTTTCAGTTGTATTCTTATTTAACAGGAATTGTAAACCAAAAAAAGCATCCAATAAGTATTCAGGGAGTGTCACTAAAAGAAATAGCTTGAGAGAAAACTAACAGAACTTGATGGCTTTTTAAAGACAGTAACATCCCTTTATGACTGACATGGAACACTTTGTACGAGTTGCCAGCCAGAGTAGAGCATATATATATTTAATATAAAATCCCTTTCAGATCCTTCCTGTTTATCCATAACGGATCGCACAATATATCCCAATGAGTAGCCAATGACAGGAGCCTTGGGGCGCAATTATTTCGTAGGAGGTTCTTCAGAGGTTGATAGCACATGTGGCGCGGCTCCAATAAGTCAGTCTTTGCGTCACCTCCCTTAAGTGCCTGTATGGCCTGAAAACGTCTCTGCAAGTGTCATTTTTTGATCAAAGCAGCTACCTAGATTTGAAATAAACCAGGTCACTCCTCATTTTATCTGTAATGTTCAGTTGTTTTTTGTATGAAACAAGTCTTTTGCCACATTGGGAGGCCATCCCCGCCCCCTCTCTCCCAGACACATGTTCCAAACACTTACTTCACATTGCTCACGTCTCCTGTGCATTCTCAGATTTCCTCTGTGTGCGTCTTGTGTTGGAAATGTAAAACCCTGCATTATGATTTGCATAATCACGCATGTTAAGTGCTGGTTGTCCCCCTCCCACAGTAAATCTCTGCCTCCATGATAGTTACGTGTGCTCACATGTGACGTGATTGCAGCAAAGCTTCAAAAGAAGACACATTTTTGAACACAGATTTTACAACATTAACGTTTACGGCTGATACGGGGTAACATGTCTGGTTTCTTACTGTTTTCACTGCTTACATCCACATCAGAGAGCAATAAAGTCGACTTCCTTGAGACACACAAGATACAGATTGTTGCAAAATGGGCGTTTCTTTGTCTCGTACTAAACATTGAGTAAATGCAATATAGTGCTTTACTTTGCAGTCTTGAGATTAAGTTGCAGCTGTGCCAGTGTAGGTGGAAATTAGGCCTCGATGCATAAACAGGAATGTTTTATCACTTTGTGCAAAATTGGCTATGATCACTTCTTAAAGGTGCAACATGTAAAGTCAGTTTAAAACATTCAAAAAACATTATCACCAGAATGTGAAGAGGTTAGTGTTGACGTTATGTCACAGACGTCCATGTGTTGTGTAGCAGATATCTTCTGAGTTTAGCATGCTAACCAGCTAGCCCCGAGGTAGCCCCGGCCCGTCCTGTCTTGTAATACCGCTTGTACCTCTAGAGGTGATAGTGAGTCAGTGTAGCGTCCAGTCCGTCCTCAGTCCAACATGAGAGGACGCAGAAGTAGAGCTGTCCCGAGGGCTCGTCATGTTAGAGGTACAGGGGCTGTGTACATTTTATTTATTGGATTAAATCCAAAGTGGTAGAAACGAGAAAACGCATCTTATAAAAAATATATATATTTGTATAAAAAATGCACCACAAGAATGCACTGGTGTTACTACTAGTACTACTATTGTTCTTGTGTAGCATCAATGGGCGACAACACTGTGTTGCATAATGGAAGTAAATTATCCTTATATCCTTGAATTATTAGGTTTCTTATCAGCATGTTATTAAAATCTAAATGTATTTAATGTATAATGTAATAATTTGCTTAAAATGTTGGCAAAGCTGGAACAAGTATCTTGGTCCCTTTAGGGCGATATCGTCTTTATCTGTCACTCCAAATCACATTTCCCCCTCAGGACAGTCAATTTATCATCAACATAACAAAGCACATCCCACTCAATGTGTGCGTGCTGATGTGGATTCATGGTTCAGCGAGAGCTAAAGTAGGATGTTACTGGTAGAGCATACAGCTCTCTGCAGGGTCTCTCAGGATGGAGGAATGTGCCGTGCGTGCATCAGGATGATTTGTCATGAGCTGAGCAGGGTGTAGGCGGATTATGTCTTTGAGGATCCGTATGCAAGAGATGTGAGAGGAGAATGTAGAGTGGGTTCGTTCTGGAGGGAAAAAACTTGTGAAATGAAATTGTTGTGCAAAATCAGTTTTGCACGTTTAAGGAAATCTCTGAAGCAGCTTTCATTTGGATTAAGAAAACAGCCGAATAAAATACACATTTAATGGAAAGAACCCATTGTGTGGAATGAACGAAGCGTCGCTCAGTGGATGTCCCTTTGATTGAGAGGCAGAGAATATGCCTTCATCACCTGTCAGACGGATACGTCTGGGCAGAATTCTGAACTATATTTAGCTAAAAGGTGACAGACCGGAATGAAAGAGTTGTGGAAATGAACCGTCACAAAAAACGAGCACCTTGACCAGTCTGACAGGTGGTAGATTTAAAATGGTAATTTCACACACAGCCCTATGAGAAGAGAAGGTTATGTACTATAAATAACTGTGACTATCTGATATATTTATGTATTTTATATGTCTGGGGGACTGATCGGCCTCGAGCTGAGTGATCGTATCTTTAGTCAGAGAACCATGGTTATAAATGTAGCCGTGGCTTAAACCTAAATAATGCAGGCAGAGAGAGAGCGAGAGAGAGAGACAGAGACAGAGACAGAGAGAGAGAGACTCAAGCAAATAATGAAACAGTTTATTACGTTTTTAATAACGGTACTGCATCGTGCATGTTATATGATATCGGACAAAATGTCTGCGTGAAGGAGAAACATTTTGCTGAAGTCACTGACGCATATTTTGACCCATATTCAGTATCTTTCAATGTTTCTGCCAACATTTGATTTGCACCTTAAAAGAGTGATATATCAATCCATCCCTGTTATGTAAACCCACCTTTCACCTGTGATTTCTCTCACAGTGTCCCCAAAACAAAGAGAAAGCCCACACGGTCCGTCCGCAGATAGACAACTAAGTCAGAATGAGGAGAAACAACTCTACGCTTATTGGTGGAGGCGTCCGATTGATCTGGAATAAGGCTGGGTAATTGCACTTTCCTTTCATGTTGGGTCTGTTTGGATTCCGAGACCAAGGAGGATTACTCCGCCTCCAGCAGACACCCACGCTCGGAAGGCTCCCTCGCTGTGATCAAAAAAAAAAAAAACTTGGACCATACTCGCTTCAGAGGAGGAAAAAAGGGGAGGTGGGAGGATTTAGGACTCTGGTTTATTAGTAGTGCCAGATCTAATTAAAAGTCCACGTCTTCATTGTATCTCGTCCAAAAGGGTTTCAATACCTGGACATTTGGTGATGACTCATTTTGGTCCGTGGGCCGACAAGAAAATGTAATATAAAGATAATAAGCCAGGGACATTTTTGGAGATTCTATTCTGAAAGGTTTGAGAATGAAACATGGGAGTTTACAAATGACCGCGTGTTTCTGGGACTTCTCTTGGAGGTCTACAGGTGTCCACACAGACGTGACACATCATTTTAAATGGTCAATAAAGGGAATACTGAACTACAATAACCACACCAGTGCCCCAGACGCTCTACAGAATAAATGTATTACTGTATGCATCAGTCGACTGCCTGCAGGTCTGAAGGGAGAGGGTCAGCTGCACACTGCTTCAGGAACTAGAAGATAACAAGCTGCTTTGCCTTCAGATAGTGCAACACTGTCCTTTTAATACAACACAAGCAGCAATGGGCCAAGGTGGATCACAATAGTCGAAACAAAACTGTCTGAGAAAAGATCTAAGAGGGCAAAACAGCAGCAGGTATCCTGCGGGGCTTCAGTATATAAATCAATGCCCAGCAAACTGCAGGAGCGCCGGCCACAACACGAGCTCGCTCACAATAAAACCTGTAGTTTGTGCTCCTCTCACAATGAGTTTGACCTGATGAAAGTCTGCCGTCTCATGCCGTTGCGGAGGAAAATCCATATCACACTAATATCGCTGCCGCAACAGGAAATTGGCTGACAAAAATAGTGTAAACAAAATAGTCATAACTTTAGTGTCAATAACTAGAGCCGTTAGCCTGGAATCCTGCGCCTACAAATCTCTGCTTGCAGTCCTCGGAGAGCTTCATGGTAGCTTTTTGAGAATATCAAAACAATAACAAAATAATAACAAAACATTTGTTACATTTTTGTCAAATTACTAGAATTCTGGTGATTGAGATCCCAGTGTTTTCTGGGTAATCTGGCCCCATTTCACAGGAATAATACCTGCGAGATCCTAGTATTTTCCCCATGTGTGGTTGTGTGTCTGTGTTCACCTGTGCATTCACATACTGAACAATTAACACAGACTGTGATAGATGCTGCATGTCCCACTTTAAAATGCCATTATTAGAACTTGCAGCATTATTCAAGTTTCATAACAAATTGTGCTTCAAGTTACTACGAGGAACTTTCATTTGTGTTGATTTTGTTGGGCCCTGTGGACAAAAGCAAAAGTGAGTCCCTTTAGAAAACCTCTCATTTTACTGCAGCAGGGTCTGATAGTCTGCCCAGCTTAATCCTGGTTCTGTGTCTCCCGTACCTCCCTTCCCTCCAGGATCTGGGTCTGTCCACGGTGGACCGGTCTCTGCTGGAGGATCTGGGTCTGTCCACGGTGGACCGGTCTCTGCTGGAGGATCTGGGTCTGTCCACGGTGGACCGGTCTCTGCTGGAGTCTGAGCTGAAGGAGTTTCTGGTGAACCTGCATGATTTCCTCTGATTTTGCAATCTTCTCTCTGATGGTCTCGTTTACTTATGAAGGTCTTATAGAGGATCAGGACTAAACTGAGACTGTTTCGTAACCAGTTAAAAGTTCCTCACAGTAACTTTAATCAACTGTGATTTTTCCGACTTTTCCAGCTGAATCAATCCTTGAAACTTGTGGGTTCACCGCGATGCTGCAGGTTTCTGCCGTCCCTCCACATCTGACCACCAGTGTCATGTGGCAAAGCCTCTCATCCTCGAGTCCTTGCCGATCAGTCGAGTGTCTCTTCAAGGAGCTCAATCCTGCTCGGGAAGGCCAGATGGCGCGATCAGCTGGCAGCTCGGCACGCAGGGGGCTTGTCCTTGCTCGGATCCCTTTGTCGTCTCATGCCTGCTTGCATCTCCATCAACCTGTGCCAGGCCGGCCGGATCAAAGAGAATATTTACAAGGCGCTTTTTCTGTGTTGGTCTGGTTTTTAAAAAAGAATCAGGAGGTTTCTCCTTCTCTTGTGCTTCTCGATTGAACGGTGGGAGAGCTGCAGACGAACCTCCCACTGCTGGGTAACTTTCTAAGTGGAAGAGGATGTGACAGAGCTGCTGACGTACGGAGGCTTGATCTTTGTCTCTTGCTTTGCATCGAGGCCCCTGTTGAGAGACGACAGTGAGTTTCTTTCACTCGGCCTCCTCGCACGATAAATAGGTTATTGAGCTACTTAGTGACGTTTCTTGATGCATGGGCCCCTGTGGCTTCTCTCAGGCTGTTAATATGCAGCATGTCAGTGCGTAGAACCCACTCTGTCATTTTTCTAAGCACATACATTTGTTTATTTAACCTTTAGCTCGCCAGGATAATCCCATTGAGAATTTAAATCTCATTCACAGGCGGGTCCTCGTCAAGATGGCAGCGGAAATCTTTCACAGAAGCACCACATAAAAACACAAATAACAGACTTAATGTAGAAAAGGTGCGTCTGCAGCGACCACTGCTGGTTTGTGTGGTAGAATGAACACAGGTCACGATTAGCTAATTAGTTATTAATTAAAACTGGTTTAAATAAACTATTATTTGTTTGGTCATTAAAGGAATAATACAAGGACAGGTTACATGGAGTGTGTGTGAGTATCGATGTGTCCACATTGACCCACTTCCTGTTTTTCCAGCAACACATCTCCCTCTGTCGCTCTCAACAGCCTCACAGGTACAACGAACCACGAACACGACGGCATCAACATCACGGACGTGAAAAATATTCAGCGATTAGAACATTCCGCATTTAAATATCCAGGTTTAAATATGCAAAGATATGTATTGGCGTGATTCTCACCTGCAGGTTGACTGTTGAGCTCTGAGTAATCACTAGAACGGAGTCTAATCTTATGACAAGAGAGAGAGAAATTCCCCTCTGAGCCCAGAAAAGAGATGTTGAACACAGTAGAGCAGCTGCTTAACATCACCAGAGTCTGACTGGTGATCACAAAATCATGTCGAACAATGTGCATATGCTTTCATTTGTTGTTGTTTTTCACTCATTCAAACAATCTATAAGAAGACAAGAAAGATAAACTACACAGTGGACTTAGTTCCGTGTACGATATATGGAAACGTGTTTCCAGCAGCTGGTTACAGCCAAAATGTATTAAAATTCAATCACAGTCATTGATTGCACAGCAATAACACAACTTATAAAGGACATTCTATATAATACTACATGTGGTAGTATTGTGACTGTAGGAAACACAAACATACCACGTGTAACATCACCTACGAGTGATGGAAATGATTTATGATACTCATGGCACTCTATTTGAGGGAGAGGTTTGATCTTCTTTCACTGCTACGGAGTCAAAGATGTTTAGATGTTAGCAGTAGTGATGTTGTACCTGCTTCTGTTTTATACAATACAAAGATTATTTCCACTTAAAATGAAGGCGTGGGCGTTTCTGACAACCTGTTGTTGCCATTGTACATTTCTACAAAGCACAGATACATGTGTGTGTTTTTAAAGCTATAATTACACAAACAGCTCAATCTAGCAACACTGGAAACAGCGATGAAAACTTTTTATTGCTTTTAACAATGACTTGTGTGTCACACTGTCTCCAAAAGTTGTTTCATGTTCAGTCTGAACACATCTTAAGAAATGCACTGCAGCGATGATAGAGCAGATTACTGAAAGACAGAAGTGAAATACATTTTACAGATATATTATAATACTATTTTACAGACTTCAAACTTCAAATTTACAATCACAATTGACCTCAGCCGAGTGGTTATTAAATGTGCCTACAGTATTTAGCTAAATTGTTTCCACAATTTTAACTATCTTTATTCTTTTTTTATATTATGTGAAAGAAACGTTTGTGTTAAAAGTTTTTAGTTCATTATTTTTCCTTTATATTTAATTTTACGTGACATTTTTAGATCAATTTAAACCCATCGCTCTCTGTGCTATCGAAGACATTCAGAGAGGATTAACATGTCAAAAGGCAGATGTCTTATCCAGGAATGAACTCTTCACACCCTCAGTGAATCATCTGTTATTTGATCAAGAACACGCCCTCCGCCGTCTCCCAGACTTCAGACTGGAGCTGCGGCCGGCTGTGCGAGGCCGAGATAATGACTTTTGTGATCTGAATAGATGACGGTGGGCACTTTCTTCCTCCTCACCTCTGGAGAACATTAGTCCTGTCACAGCTCTTGTCCTGAAGCTGAAGGCCAAGGCTGTAATGAGCGCCGGCCACTGGTGACGATGTTATCACCCGGCTCCAGGGGAGGTGGCCGAGGAGTAAAAACATCCAGGTCTGTGCTCCTCCTGCCCTCCTTCAGCCTCACCGATGACTAATTAGGCCCCACAGGTAAAGGAATTAGGAGGCGTCTTAGGAGAAAGCAGGCAGTGGTGCGAAAAACCTGAGGATATCCATCTAGCTGTGTCTCCTGTCTGACCTTTACCAGTTGTTGTTTTGTGTTACCCACCATCTATGGCAGCTTAATTTGTCGGTGAATGGGAGACTCGTGTATTTTTCACATGTGGCGTGCTTCCCGCTCATTATCTATGCTCTTGCGATCCCTAATTAGCTTGCAGAAGGTCAGCTCACCTCTGTGGTGTGAAACAATGCAGGGATACACTTCATTGGTTCTGCCTTCACACACCCACGCACACTTACATAAGCATGTATAAATATATACATGAACACACACACGCTGAATGCAAAATAAATACTCCCGACTGTGCTCTTTAGGAGGTACAAAGTGAAGAAAAATGCATGAAAATATGTGAATCATGATTTGATGATTTCAACACAATAATTAGTGCGTTATTAAATGTACCTACAGTATAGGAGGAGGTCGTCAACACCACACTACTGGAGGCCCGGGTCGTATTTCTGGGCTCGCTGGATGGGTTGGCTGTAGAGTATTCCTTAAATAAAGAGTAGAATAAGTAAAATAAACCTAATATTACTGAAGAAGGCAAATTCGTCTGTGAAATGAAACAATGAATCATAGCTTCAGCTGTAATGTGATTCACCTGCATCGTTTTTTCAATTCCATTCTCCTTAATTAGCTTTTCTAGCATTTCCATATTTTAACATTTCTGATATAATAATCCACTAGAGAGAGAAATATTTTATTAATATCTGTTAAAATGAATCGGCTTGGCGCAGCAACACTGTGTCCTGGAGAAACTCCTTAATGGCAGACCAGAGCAACATCCTCGCTGCTGTCTTCCCCACAGGTGCATTTCCTGTCTAAATGAAAAAGTGGTTCACTGGAGAGGATAAGACACAAGTCCTCGTCCCTCTGGGCCTTCTTCACAATGGACAACCTCTTAATTGCATCAGGATTTCTGCATTTCAGGGAGACATTTTGAACGGAAAACACTGGAACACTTCAGCCCTCATGATATTTTAATGACTTTTTAGGAAATGGAGGAGCAGGAGTCTCTTACCTAATGGGACACAGTGTTATTGTTGCCATACTTTAAGTCCTGGACGTATGGGGCAGCTGTATATATGGCAGCAGTTGAACCACAGAGGAGAGAAACACAGTTACTGTTAAACCTTTTTGTTTCACTTCTTCCCAACGACTAGCAGGAAGAAAGGCGAATTAAATTAAAGATTTGTAAGGACTGGAAATATCTGCGGTTTCTTTTACTTTAATGAGTAATACTTGGATGGAGCACAGAGAGCAGGGTGATGAATGGTGCTGTATATCAGAGGCACCACCTTATCGTGTGCGTGGGTTTGTGTAGAAAACATTATGGGCCCGTCTATGACTTTGGTCTGTGAGTGCATTACCGTGTGACGGTGAAAGGATGTCATCTGTCATGTTAGCTGCAGAAATGAATGAAGGAATAATCACCACAACAGAGATTTGATAGTCTTTATTCTGAGGATGTGGATATGTATATAAACAATATGTTGTGTATTTATATATGCATGAACAACATATATGCTAGGGATGTACGGTAGACTATATGGGAAGGTAAATAATGAACACTTATTTTGTTATGGAGCCTTTTGAGCTGCCCTAAGGCCAACGGCAGCAGAACAGATTAACCGAGAAGCTTCCACATGTGAATATGTGGGTCTGAGGGAAAATATAATGCAAGATAGAACATAATAAAACGATAAAAATGAACCTGCATGTCAAAGAAACCTTTATAAATCCTACGTATGAAACAAACAACATGTACGAGACCACGCTGCTTTCGGCGAAGTGTGATCTGCGACTCATTTGTCGGCAGCGAGCTTCCCACAAAGAAATCCTCGGGGAGCGAGCGGAGCACGATAATGGTGTTTTTCTAAGATAGGGACTCGCATGTGACAAAACGTGATGTATTTCCCCCAACTTTAATAATGTAAAAGACTGATGTCACCACATGTACCGAGTATAATCCCTAAATCCTCTTAATGTTTTCCCTTTGACAGGAAGAATAACAAGGAGGTCTTCACTGGGAGTATTACAATACAAATTCACATGAAACCATTAGGTACTGCTGGAGACTGTAAGAAATTGTAAATTAACATTTACAGTGCTTATGAAATCCATGCTTGTTTTAAATGATCTGCTGCTACCAGAATCTAATAAGAGAAAAATCCCATTTTGAGTGACAATCTCAGAATATGAATTATATCGTTCAATACACTAATTCCAGCTAGTTATACTCTTTAAAAATCATTTAAAAAATGAAAGGGTATAACAGGAGGAAAACATCATCACAAATCTGAGTCATTTTCACAGAAAGATTTGAGAAGAAGCTGATGAATCCTGGTGACCTTTCCTAGAACTTGAGGTGAGTGAAATATCTCAACAGCTATTGGATGGATTTCCTTGAAATTGGGTTCAGATGTTCATGTTTCGCATTAACTTTGTAGATCCTCTGACTTTTCATCTTCATCAGGTCTCCATCAGGTCAAAATATCAATTTGTGCAATACCTTGGTTTGTGGCTAAATACCCGCAAATCTGACATTCCCATCAGCATCTTGCATCTTGTGTTTAGTGCTAATTAGCCTAGCTAACGTGCTAAACTAAGATGGTGACATGTGTTTAAAGTTTTGAAACGTTCGCGGTCAACTTGACAAGAAGTTAGCGTTGTGACACGTGGTCAACGTCGTGAAACAGTCACGGTTTGGTTTAGGCAACAAAACTGCTTGGTTTTGGTTCGAACAAACATGGTTTGGCTTAAAATAACTACGCTTGCAGCGTAAGTTACGTCATGTCACTTACGTGTAAAAAATACTCAACTTTTGGCTTCACACGGGACACAAACGCCGGTAAAAAAGTCCTGTGTTTGATTGACCCATCCTCCACCCTTTTCACTCTTATGATAGGTCCATTGCTTTGTGTCTTATTTTGACGTTGATGGGTTACATAGGAGTTAGTAGAAAGCCCGGTGCGTCTCACACAGACACTAAAGGGTGACTCATTCTCTACCTTTTCACCAACATCGTCATTAGATTTCAAATATATTGGATTAACAAGCCAGAGGAAATGCCAGAATGCTTAATAGGTCAGACGTCCACTTTCTAATCACAAGCTTCTCAGAAACTTGGTGTGAGAGAAGGTTGTTTTGTTATTAGCGCTCCTGCTGTTTGTTAAAGTTTGCTCGGTCTCTAAAAAGCGAAGATGACGTTTGTTTTGCATATTGCATGCTGTGCATGCGTTCCGATTGGTCCTGCACACCTACAGACAGCAGCTATTGTACCCTGGCAACCTATCTTCATGCCAAGGCAGCAATTACGGCGTAGCATGATGGCAAGCACAAAGGGTGGACAAAGTACATGTGCAATTATGCTTTTATGCTTCTTCGCGCAACACACGCTGATCCGTCAGGTCACCAAGCTCAGCGATCACACATGACACCGATTCTCACACTCACAGCCGGTGAAGCAGAACAGACGCTGGTGTTATGTTGCCACGAGAAGCACGGAGATGATTATGTGACAAGAAAAACACAGGCTTCTGGAGTTTGTGTGAAGCAGCTGTGAACTTAAGCTCCGTCGTGTAATGCACCTGAAAGAGCTGAATCTGTAATTAACAAGTCGCCTGTTCAGATGTGCGTGTGGGGATTCTGAACAACAAGAGGCTATGATGGAGGCTTTTGTTCCACTGTTTTGAGTTACTTAACTTATCAGAACTCCTTTTAAAACTCCCATCTGTGCAAAACCTGTAAACAGCACGAATAAAAACAAGAACGTTTAGATTGTCAAGAAAGGTCAAAAATATTAGTCCACACACTGAAGTCTTCAATCTCGCTAGTATTTAAGCAGCTTCAAGTAAACTTCCTGTCAGCCTTCATGCAGGTTTTCTTGCCTGCAAAGTGTGAGATCCAAACGGCACATTGAGCAGGTGTCGTATGGGAAACGTGGATACACATTTACAGATCCGGTTTGACAGCTTTCCACACGTGTTCGCTGCGATTTTGCTTAAAAACAGCAGCAGCAAACTCACAGTGTCGGAGAGCTGAACTGTGAGTTCTTATGGGCCAAATAAAAGGTTGCCAACGCTGTGTGTTGATTGGTTCGCATGTAAATATCCTGCATGAGTCAAATCGGCTGATCGCTTCTGAAGTTTATTGGCTGAAAAAGAAAAGTTTGCTTTTCTAGAGTAAAGAGCAGGATGAGCAGGCAATAATACAGCACATTTAGAAGCGACTAATTGAAAGTTCAGCATGCGCGATACTTTCTCACTCCCAGCTCAAATACAGCCGCTTGGTCCGTGGCCCTACGCTTCACACTACGACGCTCTACGTGCCCCTCTAGCGGCAATTTTGCACTTGTGATATGCATACATTTTCTTTTCAAAATTAACTTTAGTGTTCACGGGAAACGCACATTGTCACAAATGACCCATATTAGAATAATAGAGTATCAAGTTATACTTGGCAACAGTACATAGTTAGCAAGATGTTAAGTACGGTCATTTAGTTATATTAGCAGATACTCTTTCACATTTTATTTTAAAAAGTAAAAGAATGGATGGATATTTTTGAGGTTACCTGGAAAATTAAGTGATAATTTCATCACAATTTTGTCAAGAAGCTGACCAGTCGGACCACATTTGACCTATTTCTGCATGTAAAAGTTAGATAATTCTTTTCAAAAATGTAATACTGTTTACTGTGCAGCTGTGCAGCTACTGCACCGCCAAGAGAAATACATTATGCATCATCAGCAACTACTACGGCTGCATGAAAAAGATGGCTTGAGGAGTGAGACCGACAAAGTGTCCTGAAATAAAGGCGTAAATGAAGTTCAGAGTAACTCATGCAGTGGATTTGGCAGGTTGTTCCAATGCTGGGGAGGAAACAAGGGCGCCCGGGTCCGATCCATCTGTCTCTGGATTGGGTCATCCAAAAAATAAATCTGAGGTAAAGAAAGATGGTGGATGAGCTGACAGGAAAGCAGGCATGGGGGCCTTTGCTGGCTGCCAACTTGGCTTCACACGGCAGCACTGGAGCGAAACACATCTGTGTATCCGTGTGGTCATTGCTGCTCACTTTACTGACATGGAGAGAGGAGGATAAACAGTCTGCAGGGTTTACTTCTCGCACTGCATAAGAAATGAGTGAGGCATTTTCAATATTAAATATAGATGAGATGATTAATGCATATGCTCACTGTTTCTGAGCAAGGGCTCCAATAATTAGCCCCAGCCCCCATTAGCGAGCGTATCGGCGGCTGGTGGGTGTTGAGGTGCAGATGGCAGGGGAGCGCCGGGGATCCGACGCAAGCTATTTGGAGCTGCTGCGTCGGCGAGGTTACGCTTCCTCTGTGTTCCCAAGTCTTCATGAGAGCTGCAAGTTTTCACAGGAAACCAATAAACGGCTGCTAAATATATGAGCGAGGCTCCAAAAAGTTTCTACAGAAACGGAAGTCTGGTGCAGAGTGAGGATCCGTGTCGCTGTCGTGGAGGACCTTCTTTCTTTTTCTAATGAAGATGAGACTGCCCAAAGGTCCAGATGGCTTTGAACCACAGGGTTCTCCAGAGAATCTATCTGTTGAATATTTCGAGGGCCAGTTTTGGAGTTGGAGTGGGAGTAAATGCTCCCAATGGTGCTACATGCTTGAAAAGCATTGAAAAGCCACTGTCAAAAAGAAGTCATTTTACACAAACTAAATGAAGTCATCATTGAGATAAAGCAGGTTTTGTCGTCCTCAATCGATTCATTGAGCCATTAGATGTTTCGTAGAGTTTGTATGAACAGTAATAAGCTACAATTTCCACCTTTTCAAGGCTTTTTATTCATTTTCTTCCAACTGCTTGTCCAATTAACAGTTTAGGTTTCAGCCTGTGGCTCCAATGGCTTCTCACTTTTAGTTTTTCCACCTGAAGAAATCCCCACGACACAAAGGCTCTGTGTTCGTTTCAGGATCTTAAAGCACAGACATCAGAAGGTTTGAATATTTGTTTTTCTTCTCCAAATTGCAGGAACATTTCACCTGGAAGCATTCAATGATGTAGAATTTGTTTGTTTTTCTTCGATGTATCTCATGTAATGCTGCAGTGTCTTTGAGTTTGCAGCGACGTGTTCTGCGTAGGATTGTAAACGTTAGTGTACTCACTGAGTTAACCCTTTACTGCTACAGTAGCCTTCATCTGATTCAACACTGTCTCACTGAAAATATATTTCTTGTTACGGCTAATCTCTCCATGTATACAAACCAGTTTGCAGTGCTTTGTTTACGCTGATTAGGACGTGTGGCTCTACCCGCTCAGCCGTTGCTCCTCTCTGAACTGGAACTGATTGGAGCAACACCCGGCCCGGTCCTCCAACCCTGAGGAGGCAATTTGGCCAACGAAGCTACAATGTTTGGCTGATTTAAATTGAACAGCTCGTGACTGTACCTCTTGGTGTTGTGTTTGTTCTGAATTAGTGAACACTAACTGTGGTGGTTAACTCTTTGAATAGAGATAAACTGTTCCAGGTTAAGCCTCAAAAACTGATTTAATTACACTCCAGGAAAGTCATTTGTTTAGTGTTGGTAGGTTCAGGGGTTCTTTTTGTCTGTTTTTTGGTAAGTTAGTGAGCTTTTATTCATTTATTTATATTAATTTGCTTTCATTCTAATCTATATTATAGGAGTCGCTGCTCCTTCGTGTCGAAAGGGGCCAGCTGAGGTGGTCCGGGGATCTGATCAGGTTGCCTCCCTTTAGAGGTTTTCCGGGGGCCTCAAACTGGTAAGAGACCCTAGGGTTAGCCCCAGAACACGCTGGAGGAATTTGATATCTTGTCTGGCCTAGAACGCCTCGGGGTTCCCCAGGAAAAACTGCAAAATATGGCTGAGGAGAGAGACGCCTGGAATACCCTGCTGCCCCAGATGAGAGGAAGATAACGGGTGGATTATTTATATGCTAATAGATTGTGTGACAACTGAATTTCCCCAGGGGGATGAATAAAGTATCTTCTATCTATCTTCTAGAAAATAAAGTCTTTCTGATGCTTTATAGTAGTCAAGACGACTAGAAACACAAGCAAGCTTTTCAGAATCTTGCGTGCTCAGCTCATCTTTGCTTTATTGCACATAGTTATGAATATTATATTCAATATCTGCTAATAAACCCCCCTTAATGTTACACTGTCCCTTTAAATGTTAGTGTTTTAAGATGCAGCTGCACAACTTGCCACCAACACAAGCTGCTCTCAAACATTATATCCAGTGTGTCTCCTCACTGAGACCTTTAAAGTGTAAAGATCAAGTCTCTTCTGTTCTGTATTCTTCTCCCCGAAGCCAAATCTTTAGTGCAACTGGTGCAAAAGAGCTGTGACTCACAAGCTGGGTGGTCTGACTAAATGAAGGGAAACATCTCCCGGCATCGTGTTGCCAGGCAGAATGCAATTAGAGAGGAGGATGCTGAACATAATTGGGTGTGACACATGTTAATAGCCTTTCATTAAGACAAATCTGGAGCCGCAATCTGAAGCCTGGACGAGAGGGCAGAAATCGGAGTGGATGCTCTTGGAAAACAACAAGTCATTATGTTGCGGATCGAGCGCCGGCTGCCCGACGTGTGTGAAGTCAACGCCAAAAGGAGCGCGCAGGCCTGATTGCTCCCTCACAGAAATAAATCACGAAGCAGACTGTTATCAGTGGGCTTTGCATCTCGCTTGGAAATTGCATTTGTTTCTAATTTGAAGGGAGCACTCGCTGTGAATTACTGCTATTCTGCGTCGCAATAAAACCAGCACAGGTTTAATGAATGAGGATTGCTTTTAGAGGATGAACTGCAGAGTCAACCCTGAGAGGGAATCATCTCAGTGTGGAAAAGCATTTCAATTGAGCGGGCGCAGCTAACAGGACGAGGGCACATATCCTTTCAGAGGGGAGGTGAGCCAAATATGTCCTCCATCCCGCTTCTTTTTAAAAACACGGTTGAGCTTGGAAAACACTTATACCAGCAAATAAATCCTCCTGGAAATAACGTAACTGAAAGAGTGCAGCCTTCTTTAAGAGTCCTGCTGCAGCAGCGAGTCTCTTCATTCACGCTGTGCTGGAACGGTACGTGTGACCCACAGAGCTCCCTGCATGGGCAGCGACAATAAAGGCAGCCGTCTCTCAGCGCTCTTATCTCCCGGATTTCATAGATATTACCTTTGTTGCTCCAACAGAGACGATGTCATTGAAGCCACGCATGTGGTTTGGATTCCGCAGGACTAAAGCGGATTTCATGAACGCAAGTAAGACCTCAACTCAAACCCAAAGTCAAAGTGGACGAGAAGCAAGATGTAAGAAGAGAGAAGGCATGTCTAAAGGGAATAGTGTGTTATGCGTGTTTATATACTGCTTATAAATACTAAATGGGGGGTAAAGTGTTACCGACATGATGGTCCTCTTTGGAAAGGGCAACATAAGCTTTCAGGTCAGGTGAGAAGTGTGTAAGAAAAAGTAACAACAACAACATTTAAACAGACATTATTTAAGGAATTGCTGAAGAAGAAAATTAATTAAAAAGAAAAAAGTATTTCAGGATCAGAATCACCTTTATTGGCCATGAATGTTGCCCTCTCTGTTACACAGAAATATAAATAACAGCTAGGAACAAGAGAAAAATATCTATAAATATTATATAAATGCATTTAAAAAACAGCAAAATAAAACCTAAATGTTCAGTCAGGTTTTTTGTAAGTAACAACACAAATAGAGCATCGGAATAACTGAATATATTTACATGGACTGGATGATTATGTGCAGTGTGGAGGATGGAGCGTGGAGGATTTATGACGGTGACATTAATTCTAATCTAAAACAACAGCAGTGGATATTTTGGTGTTATATGAGTGATGTTAAGTGTTGATCAGAGTGACGGCCTGCAGGAAGAAACTGTTTCAAGTTTTATGGAGCCATTAATTATAAACTGGAATAAGAAACCACTTGTTGTGCGACTATGTTAATCTTTGCAATCTCTGATCAGACCAAAATAGTCGGATAAATAAACAGAAGCTGTATTATTCATGTAGGTGAGCCGTGACCAATTATGTCTGTTTACTTTCTCATAAAAGTTTTGTGGTGTTTTTGGAGGATAATTAGAAGATGTCAAAGCATAATTCCAAAGTTAGAAAGCTACACGAGCTTTGGGCTCGAGCTATATGTTGCTAATGTGCGATCATAATCATAACTTCTCACCACTAGTCCCCTGTTTAGGTTCCGGGGACGGAGGCCAAATGTTTTTTTCTCAGCACATGAAAAACTGAGCCCACATATCACAGAAGACAACGCAATGTAACAGCTGCAGTCTCCGGCCTGCGACAAAGTTCTGTTGGGAGTTTTCTTCCACCGATTCAAGTTCAAATAAAGGAACAACATATTCACATCAACTTGAAGTTAAAGTCACTTTAGAGACACTTTCTGCTTTGGTTTGAGGACAAATGTCCCTTTTATTATTAATATTTCTGCCAGTAATCTTTATTTATACAAACAGACCTTTAGAGAAGTCAGTCAAAGCAATGTAATATTAGAATAGACAGCAGCTCTGAATGAAAAAATGGAACAAAGCAGAAAAGACAACAATTCAAACAAGACATAAACCATGAAGGGCTTTTGAAATGTGCTTAACAACAAAGGACAATGGGAACAACACAATTCATGCTAAAAAAAAAGCCTTGTTCACAAACCAAAAAGAACAATATTACACGTTTTGCTCTTCCATTGTTCAACATAGAGAAACATTTCCTCCTCACTAAATGTTTCTGTTGCATCTCTGCTCCGATTAGCCGTCTCGTTTGTGTGACTCGTCTGTACTCTAATGGTGCTGTGGTTATTCCTGCTGGTCCACCGGAGGTCACAGATCTCTTAAAGCCCCTCTAAGATGGGATGCGTACTGTATTTACAGCAGCCCGGGGGACAACGATGTTTGCCGCTGAGCAGCTCCAACAAACCGATGGGGAATAAACACATTTGCTTCTTTCATGCTGGTTGCTCTGCGTTAAACATGCTTACAAACTGAATTTGTTTTTCCGAGCCTTTATTCAAAGGCAAGGTTTGCCGAGCAGGCACACTGCCTCGGCTTCATGCACATACATTTAATGAATTCACAGGGAGCTGCCCAGTGCAACACCAGTCCTGCATTGATTTGAAGTCAGTGGTAACAACATTTGGCCTGCAGCATTGATTTAAATGTGATATTGGATTGTTCCGTTATGCTTCCCTCCCTTCCTTATTGAAAACATATCTCTACTTCATCACTTTAACACAAATCTTTTCCTTATTGAGCTTCCTCTCGTGAACAGCGCCTTAAAGCACCTCTATGGATCAAATGACACTCGCAGTGACTTTAAATGGGATACATCGTCTGTCTCTTTAAGCACCGCTGCCGTAAAGAACCCAGTCTGCTCCGATTGGCTTGCAAGAAAAAAAAAATTGGATGAACCATCTGTCAATCAAACTCTTGCCGAAATGAGTCAGGAGAAAAGCGAAAACATCTTTTCCATCCAGAAAAGCCTTCAGTGTCGTTCGCTGCTCGTCTCTCAATGAAGAAATACTCTTTAAGTTAAGAAGTATAACTTTTTGCTTATTCTGCCGCTCTCATTAGTGTCATGAGTAATTGCACATTTAAGATTTAAAAAATGTAAATAAAAACCACCTCCAACGCCAGAAATTGCGAAATATTGCGCTTTTTTATTATGTATTTCCAAACCAAAAAGAGAGAAAACCTTCCCTGACATTTGTGTTGGGTTGCACAATTCAAACAATGAGCAACTTTGAGAGAACAGATGGACCCGATCTTGTAGTCTAGACACAAAACTCATGATGTTAAAAAGATGTTCAGCTGGTCAAAAACCAAAGCAGAGGTTAGTAACCTGAAGTCCTTCAGTGAGGGCAAATAAAACCAAACGGCAGGCAAAAACAAGTGACAGGAAGGAGTCACGGACAGATAAGAAGAGGAACTACAGCAAAGTGCTGGAACACTACGAGTCACAACAGACAAAGACTGTTGAAAAGAAGACGGTAAATATACTGAGTGACTAATGAGGGGATGAGGAGCAGGTGTTAAAGGGGATCAGGAAGCTGCAGGACAGATGGAGGACAGACAAGAGAGGTTAGTAACAGACAAGCTTGAGAAATGAACAGAATGTGCGAGATGAGTTCATCTTCAGCAGCCGAGCATTCGTGTCCGTCTCTTTTTGTGTTTTAATATTCTCTCCCGTTCTCTTTACTCATCACCTTTTGTTTTTGAAGCACTTTGGAGCAGCGCTGTATGAATGTGAGGCTCCAATCAAAGCATCTGCAGGTTGTGACTAAGGAACTTCTACTACCTGTCTTTTCTACAAATATTAAAATACTATTGTGCTTTTTCTCGGGTTAGTTTGAATGACAAGATACCTTTATGTAGTGCACAAACACCACAGATATAACCCCAGAAATACAGCAGTATCTCTCTCTCATGTATATATATATATATATATAAAAGATGAATGGAAAAGATACTGTAAGATGAGATGAAGGTCTGAGGGAGGAAGTGAGGCACACAGAGTGAAAAACAAGCTGGACCTCTTCCTCGCGTGTCCAATCTTTTTGATTCCAGAGAGCTCGCTTTGTGCGAAAATGGATCCTCTAATTATCAGCGAACACAGTGGGACGGCTCTCTTCACGCTGGTTGACATTTTGATTTGAGGGCGAATAATGAAAGCAATCAGAGGCTCTCCCACTGGGCTCGCAACCCGTTTGTGACATGTTTACACTCGGCTCTGAGGACCTCCAAGTTTTCTGTTTGGCTTCTTTGTCCGCTCTCACACTCTGTCGCCATCATTACGACACAAAAGCCTGTAAACTACGTGTGAAAAGTCAGATCGGCCGTGACTCATCATGTGTCTGTTGTTAACAATGTTAAACAAAGTCTCAGTAGGTCGTTAAATTGAGTCAAAACCTTCATTGTAAACCTTCAGTTGTGGCTTTACTATTAATGCACAACACGTTTATTATATAATTAATTCTAGTATTTTCTATTGTTATTTCCTTTGTTTAAAAAAAACAACAGCATAGACAGCTCAAGTTTTTAAGATGATCAGTAGAATAGCGGGAAACCAAGGGACGTCATATAGCTTGATTACGTGTCTGTCCTCTGCGATCTAAAGCCACAGCAAAACTGTATTTTTTAGGTATTCTTTCTCGCTTTGGTCCTCTACATTCAGTATTTCTGTTAAAACGGTTGTCCCATATACCTCTACTACCGTTACTGGAATGATTGTGAAACAAAGCCTTTGCTGTGTAGCTCCTCACTGTGTGACCGACTGAGCTGTGTTGAAAAACAAACCCTCGATAACCTGCAGAGGGCCGAACACACAGCCGACCTGGCAGCTGGTCGACGGCTGCACATGATCCACGTTTGCTTCAGTAGCAGCACAGTGGCCGATCAATCGCATGCACACGCAGCTAAATGTGGCGTTTACTGCACTGGCACGAATATGCAGGAGAAAAAAAATCTATCTATATATTTCTTTATATATAAAAACAATAAACAGTAATGGGAATTTGCTCGTGTGCTCAGAGTGACGTGGAGATAGCTGCCGGGCTGTCCAGATGAAAAAGAAACCATCACTCTGAGCCAGATGACATGTCAGATAGGACGTGGCTGTGATTATTGTCACTGGAGATGCGGCTGCTCAGCGCCGTGTTTGCGTCAGCTGATCTGGAAAACGGTTTGAGATAGAGCGTGATGGTGTTGACAGATGGAGGTTCCTCCGTTCGGCATCAGTGTGAAGATGTAAAATATGGAAAATCCAGGTCTTCCCGTTGCATCGTAATGCAGACGACAGTGTGGAACAAGGTAATACTGGATTCTGATTGGTTCGGGGCACTCTTGTATAAAAGCACACTTGCTGCAGAACTGTCGAACCACTTCTCTGAAACGTAATCCCTGTCACGTAGAGGATCATTTGCAATTCCTCTGATGCCATCACCAATACTTACAGGATTAAATGTTCAAATTATTGCGTGCTGGTCTCGTCGCTGCTGTAATTACACCATATTATTGTGTGTGTTCGGGCACAGAAAGACTTGGAATGCGGCCCGCACATCAGACAATGTGGTTCTTCACCGAATCTCTGATTTACAAACGGGGGCCAACAGGGAGGAACTTGAAAGGGCTCTCAAGAGCTGAGCGACGGGGAAACGGGAGAGAATGAACCTGTCGAGTGGAACTAAGCTCCCGAAACATGATACATTGCCACGTCAGGAATCTTGTGAATTCGCGCCAATTCAATTATGATCAAGGAGCCAACGTCATTAGTTTACATCAGAGCGGGAGCAGATGATTAATGTGCAGCCATATTCGAGTTTGTTTTTGTTTATCCTGGGTTGAACATTCAGTGGGAGTGCCTACAGTCACAGCACACTTATATGAGGATATTATTGGCATAATCTACTTGAAGCCTAATTTCATAATAGAGCGTTGGCATTTAATGTGGTTTCTAGTGGTTACAAAAGCCTTGTTGGACAAACAAAGTGTTGTCCAGCAACAGAGAAACAACAGACAGCCTGCAGTGTTATTATCTGTGATATATTTGGTTGTTTTTAATTTATTTTCTGGATGTTTGTTGCTCAACATTTATTGTTCTGATGTTTCTGTACCGGCCACTGTTTCTTTCTGCTCGGTCATGTTGGCTGTTGCTGCTTATCTTTTTTGGGGCTTTGAAGCTTAGGCGAGGAAAAATTAAATGATACTCTAAGCTTCAACGCTTTAACCCTGCTGCCATATGTCTGTACGTACAGAGCATCCCTTTCATAGCCCGCTGGATTTTCCTTTACATTTAATGAAAACGTGCAGATACCACATCAAAGGAATTACAGGATTAGCCCATACAAATTAATTTGCTCATATGTAGGCAAATCAACAAACCAAATACCTGGCTTTGTCTGTGACCTTTCAGACTATCGGCATTTCGGCACCCTGGACAGCGCCACGCCGACACACACACACACACACACACACACAATAACTAATAATAATCAATGTTGATGCACAATCACTAATGTGAGATTACTATTCCTTACTCCGTGGGATTTTTGGGGTAATGCATAAAAAAACTAGAACGACTGCCTCACAGTTTTATGTGTCCGACAAACAGTCAAGTTTCACTTTACATCCATGACCGTCCAAAATGTCATCCCTTCATAATTTTATCCAACTGGACATATTTTGTAAAATTGTCCTAATTAGCATATCTATTCTAGACTTCTGGCTGCAAATTTTGTTTGGTTCGGTCACAGTGACCTTTACATTACATTACAGTCATTCAGCAGACGCTTTCATCCAAAGCGACTTACAATTCAGATTCTATCACATTCACACCGTAGGCACAGCTACGGGAGTCATTTTTGGGGTTAAGTGTCTTGCTCAAGGACACATCGACATGTGACTAGCGGAGCCGGGGATCGAACCGCCGATCCTCTGATTGAAGGACGGCCCTGCTCTCCACTTAGCCACATTCGCCCAACCTGCGCCCGACCTTTGACCACAGAAATAGATCTAATCAGTTCATCCATTTCTGAAGAAATTCCCTGCAGGGTTTCCTGAGAGATCACGTTCACAGGAATGGATCTGACAGACTTGACAACCCAAAAAACATGGCTGTCACTTGTGCAGAGGCATAACAACAACAAAAAAACAATGCATTTTAATATTGATACAGATGTTGATTATCATGGCTTAATGCCTTCATTTTGTTTGGAAACAGGAGGAAACAGTTCAGGAGGAAACAGCTCTTCTTCTCTTTATTCCCCTTTGTTTTAAAGTACAAACATTTTTGTATGTACAGTATTATATATTTTATATACTATTCGTATGCACTGGAGGCACACAGATAATCGGAAATTTGTTCACAAATATACACACACGTGACCGCCACTGTGCATGGTCTCCACCGAGGAGCTCGAATAAATTGAGGCCATTTGTTAGCATCCCCATCAGGCGGAGGAGCTGGATAATTAGCAGCTATAATTCAGAAACAACGACCTGGGCTCCATCTGCCCCTGACGTGCTCCAGGCACCGGGCGGGACAAGATGAACGGCCCCTCCTCTCACTGGCTCCACACATTCAACAGCACCCGTGGGCGAAGTCCACAAACCCCTCTTGTGACAGATTACGTTTGTTATGAAGAAGGCAGCGAGATACAGGCTCCCAGGCCCACGAACCGGCACGTCGTTACTCATCAGGTAAGGGGTGGTAATTAATGAATATGCTGGAACATTAACCATTGTGTAATTAAGTGCAGTTTCTGTTAACTGAACGGAGCAACCATTGGCCACAGAGGAGGTTTTAACCACACCGAAGCCAATGATGCCCATGAAATGTTGTTCAGCGTTACATACAGTACAGTAGGCTGTTATACAGCAAGTCATAGACTGTATATAAGAAGCTGGAGTAGTCACTGCGGCAGCCTTGAGGCCCCGAGTTCTGAATCGTCTGATTAACCTGAAATTCAAAAGAAAAGGAAAACAAAAAACTATTTTTTTCATATCTGCAAATCTCTGTTGGAAGGATCTGGGAGCGTGAGGGCTCTGAAATTGGTGAATAAAATATTAGATAATCATAAATGACAACCCTGAAAGACGAGATACAGATTTAAAAAGATTATATAAATAAAAATACCTGAATAACTTCCACAAGGTTGTCGAGTCTCCTAGCAACAATAGTTTGGATAAAACTCTTCACACCCACCCACACACACACACACACACACACACACACACACACACACAATGATTGGAGCAGCTTGCCGTTTCTTGCTCAAACGGACTGAAGTGTCATCTCAGTGATGTGCTGAAGTTGAAGCGGTCTCACACTGTCACACGTCAGTACTCCCTCTGTGGCAAATAAATAAAAATAGGCCACTGCGGAATTTTCCTCCTCCAGATAAACAAAAAGACTCGAAGGACTGCCCGAGTGATCGACGACACCCGTGAGTGAGCAGAGACACAGACAGAGGTGGTCAAACAGATCCCTGCAATCCGCCTCAGCCTATAGGATAAAGGTGACATCATTACTTTTGTGCAGCAATCCATCTTTTGCAACCAGCACCTGCACTGTAGGATTGGAACCATTTCGTGGATTGAATACAGAAACAGACGAATAAATTATAAATGACAGCAGCTCAGAGATTTATTTTTCATATTTTTTCATTGGATGTAAGGAGAGTCGAGGATGTTTGAAAACCACTGCAGCGAACAAGTGTGCTGCAGTACAATATTATTTAATTTCTTTATTTAAGGTGTCAAAAAACTCCGCAGAGCAGCATAGAACCCTAAATTCTTTAGTGTGTAATCACCTGGAAATAAGAATCTTAAATTAGCTAACTTAGAATGAGATGTTTTTATTTACATACAGAGCAGGTCCTCTTCACCGTGTCCGCCATGTTTCTACAGTATCCCAGAATGGACAAACCAAACACTCGTGTTGTAGTGTCAGCCGGCGTCTACATGCCGTCAAATCCTTCACACTAGACCTTTAGGGGGAAATTGTTAGTCTGGCTAACAACAGTGGTCGATATTGATGTAATTACACCATTCACAGAGCCAGAGGAGAGGATGCCAGCCAAGCAACGGAAAGTTAGCAACTAACCCTTTGGCTTACTCACCTTTTTATTGCAATATATTGAATCGTAACCGCTGCCTCGGGTATCTTCTCGCCAAATAGTCCAAATTAGCTGAAGAAAAGTAGTTGTTTTCTTGTTTATGCTATCGTATACTTTACTTGTAATTTCAGATTTGTTCTGCTTATATAACCTCTGAAAATCTGATTATATACAATAAATCATGGAAACTGGTATGACCGACCTTTGGACTTTTAGTATTATTTGAAAATGCTTTGTGAGCTGGTGTGAACTGTGTACATGGCACAATGATCATCATCATCCTCATCATCACAAAGCACTTTTCTGAAAGTGACTTGTTTGAAAACACAGAGGGGAGAAATATTTGACATTGACTTCATTTATCTTGTTGACTGCAGAGGAGGTGTTTGAACAGCAACGTCAGGGTTGAGGTGCCTAATTCAATTAAGATGCTATCACTTATTCATAGTCAATTAAACCGACACAGAGCTGTCACCAGGCAGCATGCTGCTACACTGGCTGCCTGCCAGCTAACCCTTTAAAGCCACCTTCACTGTTAAACAGCCAGCATGGGATGATGTTCACCGCAGCACAGCAGCAGAGGGTGGAGGTGACCGACGAGCCTGAGGTGGGTTGACAGAGACTGACCTGTGCAGGAGGGTTGGGTTCGGGTCAGACCACATGAGTTCAGCACGAATTCTAATCCTGGTTACCATTCTTGTTTTTATCAATCAAGTAACACAACAAACCAAAGTGCTTTGAAAGCTTGAGCACACTTGCAAGCGCTCAGTCCGTCTGCTATATTTATGATTAGGGTGTTGTTGCATGCAGAAAGGTCAATGTAGACAGAAGCTCAGCAGGTATAAACTTCTCTTTCTGGAATCAATTTACGTAGTTGAAATACACAAACAAATAAAACAAACACAGGACTTTCACCCAGGAGACCGCTGTTTGTGTCCCAAGTGAGACCAAAAGTGAATGTTGACTTTATACTTGTTATGTTTAATATGTAACTTTACGTATTAAACTCCGCTCAGGGCAGTTTCTGTTTATTCACAGTTACTGCGCTACCTTGTTGCGCTACACAGTTCGCTACGTTACTATTTTTTTCTAACCTTAACCAATGGGTTTTGTTGCCTAAACCTATCCAAACATTTCACAAAGTTAACCATGTGGCATTGTGTGTTTCTACAGTGATACGAGGCTGATATGAAACTTATCAATAATATTTTTGGTTCAGAAACATTAAACGTATCCGTTTGCAGAAACCTAAAATGCCACCATTTTTTGTCAGTAAAACAAATTGAATTCTCACAAACTTAAAAGGGAGGTTTACAATTTTTTTAATCTGTAAAGCAAGAAAAAGTGGTTCATAACAACATGAACACTGAAAACCACTTTTTCTCCATTCCTCCTCTTCATACAAGAGTTGGTCTGTGCAGTGATGCACAGTTGCAGTTCGTGATGACACAAAGGGCTTTCTCATCTGTAATGTCTTTGACAGTCGGAGCAATAAAAAGTTATCTTTGCTCATCCTATTCATAAAAGAGGTTCAAGAGTAACACAACTGTCACACTGTTACTCCTTTGTTAAGTTGCTGCGTAGCCGGCGAGTGACCCGATTCAAGCGATTCTCACAAATGTTTGTATTTGTTCAGCGGCTGCTCAGTATAGCAGACGTTCTGAGTGCCAAAGTTTTAGACAGCATACCATCCTCTGTAAGTTTTATTTCAAGTTATCCGCTTTAAACTGAAAATGTAAAAACCCAAGCAGCAGTTTTCTTATATTTCTTGCACACAGAAAAAGTTCACATCAGAACAAACATCTACTCAGATCGAAGTGGTGCGCCACAGAGCCGTGGGGATGAGTGCTCGGTTTGAACACAGCCTTGTTGTGCAGAGAGAAGGAACAGACAGACAGCATTGTTAGTGGAGGCTTCTCCTCACCTCGCAGAATGAGCTCATTGGCAGTCTACTTTATTTGGAAACAAACACAGACGTCTGCCCTACTGGAGGCCTTAGCTTCCCACAGAATGCCCCAAAGTAATATATGCTAATCTGATCATGCACGTTCTCTGACTCTCAGAAAGTAGTGCTGCGCCCTCGACACTTGCTAGAACCGTTTTAACTTCTCATTTGTAAAAATCCCCCCACAGCCACTTTCATATCTCTAAACAATACTCTCGAATGATTTGCCATTATGAATGTACTGATTACATGCAGATGTGTCGGCTTTAGCACTAAATATTACAAAGCCGTTTTTTTTAGCAGCAGAGATGTGGAACACGCAGGAGGTGCAGCACCCATAACAACTATGAATCATTAAAAAGGAGGTTTTGCTTTGATGCTCATCTGCGACAGTCTGCCGACTCCCCCTGCACGTTCCCCACAGGGACGGAGAACCTCTGCTCATCCAGATGTGGCGGTAACCCGGCACGACCCGCCGCTTTCATGAGCTTGTAGCCAACAGATCGGGACAGCGGCACAGTTCGGGTCTCGGCCACTAAAGCAGTGTCTGTCTGGCCCCGAGTGCAAATGAAGAGATGAAGCACACAGTGCATTGTGCAGAACAAAGTTACAGAGATGAATCCCAATTCATTAATAGTTTATGAAGATTTACGGCAACAGACTGGATCCTTTTAATGCAGGAACAATTTATTAATGACTTGGAATACTCGCAACAAGCGGGGAAGATGTTTTTAAATGAATTAATTTCCCAAGAGAACAGATGAAATAATAAAACTTGTTTTTTGGAGTAACTGAGTGAACAACCTGCTCTCATTCCCAACTTGTCACAATTAGACTAGGAATGGGTCGCGTTTTTTGAATTTTTTAATAGTCATTAAATTATTAATTTTTTTTAGTCTTGTCTTAAAAACACTGTCATCAATTCATCATTGCATGTGTAATGTTACGCCCGTTGAGCTCGGCTGTTTTTCGACGGCGCAGCGCCCCTCGTAGCTTCAGCTTCAGTTTCCGACCTCCTTTACGTCGGTGTTTGACGCCCAGGGAATAAGCCCGAGCTGGAATAAACGTTTGACAATCAAGACGGAAATGTACCTCTTTCTCAGTGTGGAGTAATTTGGTTTCAATGCAAATATAATTATTATTTGGCTTTACTAGAAAATAAGACAAAACTCTGCATTGATGAGCTCTCTTCTCTCCTGTTGGCTGAAATTCGTCAGTAAGGGCTGAAAAAGCGACCCAAATAAGGAAGTTAAATGCCATTTTGGAGGACTATTCATTCGATGACACTTGGCGGAGGCGAGCATTCGACAATAGGCTCGGCACACACAAACACACAGGTTTGCCTATGCAGATGAAATGTCACATGGGATGTAGTTTCAAGTGGATTATCTGCTGGTATCTACTTCATTGCTAAAACTGGGGCATTGACCCTTTTCATATTTATTCTTGCTTCACTTTTTTCACCTTCCATCAGGACGAGCCGTCAGCCAGAGCCCAAATCCTGGAAATCACAGTGGTGGACTTCCATAATATATATAGTTTTGATCCAAAGAAGAAACGTTAATATTCACGAGAGAATAACAGTAAAAAAAAGGCCTAAAAGTACAGCCAGAGGTTCCTATTTACCGTTTACTCCCACACTCCAAATAAGCAGCTTTGCAGAGCCTTGAGCCCCAATTACTTGGATTTTATTTAAAAATAAGTTCAAGAACAAATTAGTTTTTTTTACTGTATTGTAAAAAGCAGGAAAGTACACTGAAAAAACAAACAAAATAACACGGACATTTTTTCTTTTATCTGCCTGGTCCGCAGCACAATAACTGCAGTAATTGCTATAGGTCAGAGATTACTTAATGCTCCTTTAAAGCTTTAAATCATTTCACACCACACTATACAAATGTCATCATGGTGCATGTTGGACCGATTTTCTGTCACAGCTTACTTGAAAGATTGACATTTGGCTCGCCGTCAGACCACACTGAGTTGAAGCAATCACAATAGTTCTCATGGAGGATAGAAATATGTCGAGGCTGAAATATCCTTTGTGTTTTTATTAGAACAGTAATAAAAATGTTAGCTGCATACATGCCTGCTGTGACAACTAGAGGTAGTGAAGCCGTAAACTATCTGCTGTTTATGAATTGGCCTGTGTAGAGATGAAGGTGACGCACACTCCAGATGAGGATGTGTCCAGACAGGACCTCTACAATACCTGCATACAGTCGGGCAGTCTGGCAACATCACACCTGGTGAAAATGCTGCAACAAACACAGACATAGGTGAAGTTCCTGCGCAAGGAATTGAAAAGAAAAAAGTCCACGGTGGCAGACTTAAAAACAGCAACTGCAGCACAACGAAACATCGCAAACTTGTGCTCCAGATGGTAAATATGATCAGTCATTTTTTGTCAGAGCAAAATCTTATCAGATGTCAGAGTGATTGGTTGTATGGCTTAAAAATTCATGCCAGCAGCCATTTTATTGAAGGAGGTTTTTTCATGTATGACTCATGCTGATGACACCTCTGGGTCTTCATCCTGAAATTCATCCAGTGATGAGAGACACAGGTGCATCCCGGCTGTTGTGCCCCCCCTCCTCCTCCTCTTCCTCATTCATTGGCTCTGCATCTCCCTGTCCGTCCATGAGCTGGCCGCCAGAAAACAGAGCGAGACAGCAGAAATTAAACTGAAATAATAAAACGGGGTTTAACGTGGCACCGTGCCTTGTCGTGACAGTTCAATTGGAAAGCTTTTTTTGTAACCAGCCTCTGATGGTGTACACAGCCTCTGTGTTTATCTGTCTCTTTGTAAATGTCATAGACGAGGCACAAATGCCAAGCTTTTGTTTTTCTGGCTGTCTCGTGTCAAGCAGCATAATAAAAGGCAATATTTCCATAAACACGGTGCCGATGTCCGTCACGCATGTGACTTGGCAGCATGGAGCCTCGTGCAGGAAGGACCATGTGTCACATTATGGATTTGTTATGGTTTTAAAGGCAGTGTGTGCCACTTAACAGAAAGGGGAAATCTCTCTCATCACGTGTTACTCAATATGTGTTGCCGAGGTGTTTCCCTCTACGCCATTGTGTATACTCATAGGTAGAAGTGGAATCAACAATGGAAATATATTTGAAGGGGTCTTAGGGCGGGTTCAGAACGGTTTAGAAATTGTCAACAAAAGTCATGTGGTGAAAATGTCGTTCCATTATTAGTCATACTATTGGCTCTTCCTACGTCTCAACAGTTGCCTCGATATGTGTGAAGTGCTTTCCTTGTTGTGATGAAGTGTGTGGATGAAACACAAAGCTGTTAAACCAGCTGTGTGTAGGATTTATTGGCATCTAGCGGTAAGGTTGCAGATTGCAACCAACTGAATACCCCTCCACTCAGTCCTTAAATGCTAAAGGCTCTCTCTAGAGCCAGTGTTTGGTTTGTCCGTTCCAGGCTAAGATTCTTAGTTTCAGATTCAGTTTATACACTAATGAAAACATAGTTATGAACATTGTACCTTTTGAATTTGACTAATTTAGCAGTTGGCTCGTTAGCCAGCTAGCTTGCTAATTCCACCATGCTTTCATGCTACACTGGTTACAGAAATTGAGCCGAACAGCGGGCTGGTGGCCAGTGGCAGCACTGGGTCTGTACGTCCCTCTCCGCTAGCAGACTACATAGCTGCCAACAGATCTGCAAACTAGTCTAGAGGCCGTGGCTAATTATTGTCTTATTTGTAGTCTGATAAACCGTAAATGAATCCATTAGTTCACCGGTCAGATGAATTAGAAAGAAGGGGATGTAATGGGGACATATTCTGGTCATTTTCATCATTATTTTCTTCATACTGTGTCTGAATTCACCTGTCTCTTTAAAAGCCTACTGTGCTCGGATTGGATTGCGAAGAAAATATGGTGCACCGCTGCAAAGGTAGTTCTCCAGCCATGTTTGGAGATACTCAGAATGGAGGGCTTTGGTACTTTCTAATGAGCCTGCATGTGACATAGAAAGGGGAGCCAAATCTGAATGGCATGTTTTCTGATCAAGACAGACCACAAAAAACTGTCCGGGGTGTCTTATTTCACAGTTTTTGGGTTTGGTAGGCACTCCAGATACCTAACTGCATTAGCACAAGTACTGAAATAGTTTTTTTTTTATGATGTGTCTCCTTTAAATCATGGTTAATCTCTTTTGGAGGAAGATTCTGAATATAAAATGCTAAGCGCACAGCTGTGAAACCAATCTGTATTCAAGTGTGAATTGTTGTGTTGGCAAACAGAATAACAAAAGGGGACAGTCCATCTGTTATGTTTCCTGATGTTACCGTTTTTATGGATGTGCACTCTTGTGCAACGGTACGTATAAAACCTTATTGCAGATTTACCCTCAATGGGTAGAAAATTATAGGTATTGGCTACCATACCCCACCTCATCAAGCCACTCACACACATAATTGTGTTGTACTATTGAGGACCCTCATTGATAACAATTCCCTAATTGATAACGCATTCAATCGACCCCAGAGACCACCTGAAGTGCTTGTTGGAATGGATTGGATTGACGAAAGGCTTCTGAAAGTAGGTTCCAGAAGGTTTCACTCCCATTTCCTGCAGCAACTAGCCAGGTGAACGAAGATGAGAACGTAATGTCCGTTCTCCCTCTAAACCTTTTCCTCCTTTCATTCTTCACTACTTCTGTCGTTCTTTGTGTGTAAATCCAAGTGCAACACCATGAATGCCTTTAAGGACAGAATGTTGAAAATGTGCATCATCAAGCCCATTTGTATGATTCCTCCTCATGACGACAGGTTTTTCTGCTCGCCTTTCAGTGTGACGATTTGGAACTGGTATAATCATGACTAGTCTGTTCGAAGCACACTGGTCCAAACCCAATGGACCCCCTAGGGTCGTAAGGTCCCTTAACATAAGCTCACAAACAGAGAAATAGCATGTTTGGTAACTGTTAAAGGTTTAGCAAATATAGCAACTTATTCTATGAGTTTCAGTCAGTGTTGTCAGGACCTCATGGGAGCTGTAGATGTCTTGCAAAAGCAAGTGTCTTGATCAGTAGAAGATACCTTGTGATTACAGTACATATGGATAGAAAAAAGCCCAGAGAATTGTTCCATCTTTTCAGAAAGACTGAAATACGTTGTGTAACAAAGTCTGGCTAGCCAGGCAGCACATCCTAAACACTCACTAACAAGGCAGATTTAATTCAAACAAAATACTAGAAACACACAGGCATGAATGGCTGCAAGGCTTCAGCAAACAAAGATAATACAAAGGGAAATGGGAGTGGGAAAGTGGAGGGTATATGTATATATATATATATATATAGACTGGGGCTTAACGAGGGAATGGGGAACACATATGCAGGGGGGAGGAGGGCCAGGTGAAAGACAAAGGAGGGAAGCCCTCTGAGAGCAACTAATGGACAGGTGAGGAATGATTGGTCCGGAAAGCTCCACATGGAATACGAGGCCATTTTTTAAAGTTCATTGAATGAGCTCAAAATTATACAGTGTGATGATAATGACCTGGGGCTGGTTGCACAAAACACCTTAAGTTAAAATGTTCTTCAAAGTTCAAGTGAAGGTCTCCTTAAAATAAAATTGGTTGCACAAAGTACACTTTGGCTACTGCTTAAGGTTTTCTTAAAATGTTCACTTAAGTATTTATACTTTAGGAATCCCTAAAGTCAGTTCGTTGCACTCAAGACCTTAGCAGCCAAAGTAAGGAAAAACTAAAGGTACTTCTGATTATCTCTTAACCGCAACATGACCCAGTTTATGCCGATAAATAAAGAAAATGAGCTTAATGATTCATTTAACACTATAACATTTTTATGGACAGGCCTGCAGCCAGGCACTGCCGGAGAGGCGATGCATAATGCCGCTGTTTAGGGGGGAGAGAGCGGAAATGTGACTTTGAGGTACGTCTACTCTCGCACACAGGAGGGTTGAGGAGAGGAGTCACCCCTTTACTGACAACTGTATGTTTTATAGGATTTATATTTAAAAAAAAGTCAACATTCAATCAATGTGAAGTAAGTCTGCAGTCATGAAAATAAAATAACAACGTTGTAGCACAAAGGGCTGCACAGTAAGAGGGACCAGGGTTTGATCCCCGGGCTGCACAGCCCTTATGTGTGGCGTTTGCATGTTCTCCCCGTGTGAGCGTGGGTTCCCTCCGGGTTCTCCGGCTTCCTCCCACAGTTCAAAGACATGCAACTCAGGTTAATTGATGACTATAAAAAAATTCCGTTGGTTTGAATGAGGTGAATGGTTGTCTGTCTCTATCTGACAGCCTTGAGATAGTCTGGCGAACTGTCCTTCGCCCAATGTCAGATAGGATCGCCTCCAGCCCCCCGCGACCCTGGAAAAGATGAATGGTTACCTATAATGATTGGATGTAGCACAAAGGATCGGCAGTACTAACAAAAAACGGTCTCCATGGAAGCTGTAAAATCTAAAACACCCTGAAGTAAGTCCCTCAGCTAAGAAGAAGGTAATCCTTGAGTGTCATATTTAAGGTAAATACTTCTCTGTACCCCTGATCCTCCCTTCTTTGTCCCCCTGTGTCAGTATGAGTTCATAGAGGGCAGAAGCATGTGTGGGAGGTTTTTTTCAATGAAAAAACGTACCCGATCTTCAATAATTAATATTGAAAACTAAATCAATCAATAAGTAAACAGTTAAATAAAGTTGTAGGAGCACTATCACATTAGAGTGAAATAGGCCTGAGGATGATTCGACAGGGTGAAGACATGATCAGTGTCCATTTTCCAGTCTGCAGGTGTATTCCACATTGTTTAACACTGTACATTTGTGTGAACGCAGCTGCACTAAGAAGTCAACTTGTTGACAGTGATGCATTTAGTCTACACAGGTTACCACTCTACTATGCAGCTCCAGTATATATTTACATGCTGAGCCTCAGGGGTCAACACGTAAGAAGAGAACATGTGTTGGTGTTGAGTAAATGGACTGGTAATTTATGTTTTAGGGTGTTGGGCTGACAGCAGTGGATTGATTGCTGCTGTGTAATAGTAAGTAGAAGACCCTTAGAGCTACATCAATGTGCTGCCTGTAAAACAAACACGTATGCACAGACTGCCAAAGGGTTTGGCACATGGTTTATTTAGACTCAATATATACATACAATATTAATAACTTTTGAAAAGGCATTACATTCAATTATGTAGTGACTTGATAGAACATCCTAAGCTTTACTGAGCCATACATTTCATCAAAGCCAAAAATATCATTGCTGGAATGAAATTTTACCGCATTATCATTGAGAAGTTACTATAATTTCCAATATCTCTCAGGAATATGACAAAGTATATCAGTAGAGTCAAATTAGAATTTTTGAAACTTGAAACTTCTCCCCAGTTTCATTATATATTATATTATTATTACTACTACTATGTTTGTAAAATTATTTGCATAGTGTTCATAGTGTTAATTTTGTCAGCTGTTTTTTTCAATTTAGTCTAAGTCCTTTGTCAAATGTCCTAGTTTTTTTTGGTCAAGTCTGATAGCCAATGATACTTTACAAAGTTAAATCAGACTTTGTATTGTGTAGCTATGATAATTGCATCACTGTTTCTTTCAGCTGAGCCTTGCGTTTAAACAGGTGAAGAAACCTCCCGTCAGTGGAGTACTCTCTTTAGTGGTTTCCCTGATTTACCTGCACAGATGTGTGCTTTGTGAGGTAAAAACCTAAATGTTACATCAGTTCCTCTGGCCAACATCCCGCATGGCGAGAGCAGAAAGTTCAAATGCTTCAGTAAAACCCAGCGTTTCTTTCATGTACCTCCTCTTGCTCCGTCCTTGAAGTGAAGATGGTGGACTCTTTCTTTTGGAAAGCCTAGAAGGGAGCCGGGCTATTGTCTTTGATGTTATTCTCTCTGTCTCACATCAAGCTCAGAGAAAATGGCTGGAGAGTTGACAGATGAGATACATGAAAAGAAAAGTCAAGAGTCCTGTCAACAGTACTACAACAAGACTGCATTAAATATATTTAATTTTAAATGACTGCAAGTGAAGTCTCGACTGGAGAAATAGTGATCTTAATTTATTCCAAAAGATTCATGAGAATAATAGTTTTACTACCAAATGTAATAATCATAAAATGTTACTCTGTGATTCAGTCAGATGGTCTTCCCTCTGCAAAAATGTGGAAATATTACATTTAAACTAGTTTCAACCTGGTCAAAAATGTCATATTTCCAAAAAACCTTTGAAAATACAACAAACTGCTGGACAATAGAAACAGTTTTGGCCTTAGATCTAAGGCTTGTTTAGGGAACACTATGTGACCCAATTAAGAGGAAATGTACAGAGTGCTGAGATCAGAAACGGCGATAACTTCAACTATGCTCTTACAAACGAGTACTCACCTTACGCTGTGAATTCATTCAGGTATTGTCTTTGTACTGTTATACCCTCTGTGGACTTAGTTTACATTACATTAATTGCATTAAAAGGTAAAAGTTTTATACGTGCTCCGCAAGTAACCAAGCCTGCCGTCAAAGCCTCCTCCTGACTGCATCTCTAGGGTATCTCTAATCTCACTTCATGAAGGTCTCTGTATTTTGTGTCTTCTATGTTTTTACCAAATGAATCGTACTAAGGAGGTGAAGAGTTCCTCGCCAAGAAGGAATGGAGGCATGGGAAACAGGACTGCGTGGTGTGGACTGTCAGACCGTTCTGTAGTAAAAGGAGAGGTTTTTTTAAGGGATTGTGGTGCTCAGGACACACTACAGCTTTTTTCCACAGGGACCGCCACAATCAATACAAAAAGGAAAGGTTACTTGTAGTAACTTTAACAAAAGCACATACCACATTTTACCACCAGGCATAAAACAGTGTACATGAAATGGCAGCATACTATTATATTTCCAGGTATCATCCAACTCACCAGTGGTTCACATGACGTCACCATTTCCTCCCTCAATTGTAGGTGAGTCCCCATAATGTAGGACAAATATGTTGGTCCCCACAATGACATGAATCAAAAGTACATACACAGACCTACTCTTTCTATTCATCACCTTTGTTTTCGGTTCCTCAGTGAATCGATAACTACATACAGCTGATCCATCATGAAATCTCCTGAGAAACCAGCAGCCTTACAGTTGATCCCTCATCCTCATCTTAGCACTGACTTCTCTTCTCAGTGTGTGTGTGTGTGTGTGTGTGTGTGAGAGAGTGTGTGGTACTGCAATGGCTAAGAAGTGCAGCAGCATGTGCAAAACGAATGGAAATAATTACCAAAAAAAACATCAGTCAATCATGCAAAGGGAAAGTGTGTAGAAAATAAGGTTTGAAAAGGTCGTTTTTTACTTGATCCTCAACCACTGACTACTAATATTTTGACGTTAGTCTTAATTACAGAAATGGATTAGGTAAGAGATGAGTCACTGCCACTAATCTAGTTAAATCAAGAAGTAATAGACGAGAACCTCGCTAACTAATTAATGAATTGCAAATTTGGGATTAGGTCTCAAGAAACTACCTCAAAGAGTGTGTGATGTTTGTAGTGTAAATGCTGACAATACGCACCACTGTCCGTGTTTTGATGGAAACAACACCCAATATGAATTATTAGATAGGATTTCATCATGATGATGAATTGCTGGGAGACGAGCAGAGACACGGCTGATGGATGAGCGACGACACAACACTGAGAATAAAGCGGCTCATTATCACAGACAAAAGACTGTGGACAAAACTAATTTACACACAAACACTGCTTAAATAAATTCATATTCACTTCGGACAGCAGTGGATCGCATAAATTATACTGTGGCAGAAACTGAGAGCAAAATTTAACCGTTTATTACCCCACAAAGCCAGAGATTTGGTCCTGCTTCTTAACCACACAAGTGTTACTAATGAAATTCAAAAGCAACACCGTGAACATATCTCACCAGTCTACCTTCTTGGTGATCGTGCAGACAAATCAGACGCATCGACATGTTGGGGGCAGAAGCAGGCAGCTCTGCGGAGGAGAACACTCTCAGCACGGAGGTGGCAGGAAAGACAGGGCACTATTTGGCAAGAACAGAACGTCTCTGGGAACGCTTAATGTTCCTCTGCCTCCAGTGGAGCAGCTTTTGGTTGAGTGGAACAGAAGATTTTTAGTTCCGTTTTTCCCTGCAGCCATTAGCACATTAGGGAAGGCACGTTTATTTTTGAGGCATCTTTCAACAACAAGGCAATTAAAAGTGCTTTACATAAGACATGCATGATAGACACGATATCAAAGAAACAAAAGACAAAACAAAGAAACACCTTCATGCAAATATCCTCTTTTTTTCAGAGCTCCAATGACGTAGTAAGCGACCACCAATCATATGTTTTTGTTTCCCCGTTCCACCTAAAAAATGGCGCTAGTCACTTCCCAGCACTGTTTAACGACATAACTACGTCAACGTGCATTCGATGCAACACTTCAACAGCGACTAGCCGACAATGTAGCTGACCACTCGCCGTTTTGTTGCTCGTGGTGTGAACATAGCATAATGATTACACGGATGGGTTTACGTTGGAGTTACTTGAAAGCCTTATGCAGACGCTAAAGGGTGCCTTCTGCGTTGGTATCGGATGCAGATGGCCGTGATAAAACGTCAGTATTTGACGCACTGAAAATAAAACTGGGCTGCGAGCTGCTTATGGTAGCTGTAAAACCAAAGATCAATGCCATCATTTTAAATACAAATACATATTCTGATGATGCAACACAGATTTAACACAGAATATTAAGACCTTAAGGTAAATTTACAACATAATGGCTTTGTGAATAACGTGGTGTGCATGTGTAAATACATGGCACCACACTGGCTGCTCCTCTGAAGCTCCCTCTCTGCTCTGTTATCTCTTTGTAGGCGTAGACTGGTTTTCATTCAGGTTTTCTTCAATGTATAATGAATGTATTTCCCCAAACAATCGCTTTTATCTGTATATACACAGTGCAGACATCAAACCCCAGTCACTGTTCTTCTCCTGCTGCTTTTGCTGCTCCTACATTTACTCTCTCTCCTCCCACTTTGACTCGTTTTTTTTCCTCTGCTGAGGGGTAGCTGCCGAAGCAGCTAAGGCTTCAAACGCCACATGCAGGCTCGGGGGAAAAAGAGGAGGGCGGTTAGAGGAAAATAAATAAATAAAAGAACACAGTGATCTTTAGTCAGAGGAAAATAAATTGAGAATATACATGTGTCAACCAAAGCTGATGAAGCCAATCAGCAATCTGAAAATGTTTTCACCACTCGAGACTGTTATCACAGTTAAATCCGGTTCAAACAGAGGATCTTAAAAGTAAGTAAGCTTAAAAATGCGTCTCACACACACAAGAAATAACCTTTTATCAGTTGTGCGCTAAGATCTCTATGCAATGTGTGAAACACTGTCAGCTGTTTGGGCCCCAAAAACTGCAACAAAGCGGTAAAACACAAAAAATAGAGACGTATATTTCTTGTGTCTTTGGCAAAACACAAGAAATATAGATGCATGCTCAAACACAAAACACCACACTGCAAGTGGTGCTGAATGGCTAGAGTGTTGTGCAATAACAGCATTCGACATGCTGTCGGGTTCGGGTGCTCGACTAAGGGTAGCGGCTTTCGAGGCGTCGCTGGTAATCCCGTCGGGAATTGGAGCCATTATGGAGATACAGCCGGCAGCGACCTTTCCCAGCTCTGCAGTGTGGCGAGTGACCTCTAAGCACTGGCCAGGTAATTAAAAGCAAATGAAATCCATGGAAAAGACCTGATTGGATTATTTTGGTCATTCATGAGGTTTTTTTTTTTTGAGAGAGCTGAATGGCGCATAGTGGGGAAATTATTTTTGCCCTAATAAATTATCCTTTCTCTGCCTAAATCTGTGTGACAGGAGGGAGTACACCATGCAGCCTGGTTTCCCAAAAATGACATTCCCTTACAACGAAACAGCGTTGTGAATTATGTTTCAAGGGAAATGTATGTTATCATAGATTACGTTTGCATTTGACATTTCACAAATAAGAGAGATCGGGGTTGTGGAGAGGTCAAAAAACAAAGGGCATTCACTCAGGATGTAGCGGTTTGTGTCCCGTGTTTCCCGTCCTTTAGTACTTCTGTTGCATTTTTTTGTTATAATTATAGCATTTTTTGTTTTGTTTCAATTTCAGAAAATACATCTCTTTCAAAACGTCGTTGAGAGTGCAGTATTGTTGAATGGGAAGGTTATTTTATAGGAGACAGGGTTGCGCCGTGGTATAGCCCTCGGGGGAAAGCACAGACTCGTCATGGCTCAGTAAGCTGCTGGACCACTGCAACATCAAACCATCAACAGACTTCAAAGCTCTCTGTCGTCATCAGAGAGATTTCCCTCCCAGGCTCCGTCGTAGTAAACAGTCTCGTTCTCGTCAGTGTGCTCTCTTATGCCTTCAAACAAAACATCCCCTTTGACATAAATCCTTCCTCAGCTGTGGCAAAGAAAATGAAGGCTGAAATTGATCATATTCCACTGTTTGGGTCGAGACAAAAGGCATCTCTGCACGCTAAACACAACTCTATAATAGCAGCTCCTGTGACATTAGCAGAAGAATCGGGGGTTAACGCTCAAAGCCACCATGCTGTCCTCCATCTGTACCCTTTGGCATGCAATTTGCCCTTACTTAGTTTCAAGAGTTCATCTATCAAATATGCACGGTCTCTTCTGTTCGAGGTATGTCTTCAGGGCATTTATTCAAAGCCGCTGTGCTTCAAAAGCATGCATATATAGTACAGTATGTGCTATACTTAAGAAAACCTATTTGCATAGATTTGTATGCATTTATAAATCATCGTACTCCTTTACGTGCATCCTTTGCATTTCATCGGGCTGGTAGTTTTCAATAAGCAGGAAGGTTGGGGCGTGCAGGCTGTGAATAATTTATCATTTGAATGCTGATGAAAATGGGTGCGTTTGTCTTCTTTGCTATGAAATTATGCAGCGGTTCGGACCCTCACACACGTGCTCAAAATTGCAGAAGCCGTGCAGATCTTAATGCTGTAAATGATGTGCACCTTGAATGTCACCAGAGATGTACGCTAGATGACGACCACCCTATTTAGCATAGGCGCTGGCATCTCTGTATGGCTCATTTGCATAATGCCAGTTGAGAATGTCAATGCTGACGGAGAATGGGATCCTAATGAAGTGGTGATTGCGTGATGCATGATGCAAAGTCTAAAAGAAGTCATAAATTAGAATTTATTCTCTCAACAATCCGAATGACACTTTTTTGGTTGGTTGGTGCGTTCTACCGGCTCCTACCAAACCGGTCCAGGGATTCAAACTGGTGTCGGTCCTGTCACCAATGATATTCTGTTACCTTCAGGCTGCAGCTGACCTTTGAGTCAGTCAGGAGCAGAGTGATTATTCCTGTAGAGACCCCTAAAGAGCTTTCCTCAGAGACGGTAGCCATTAAGACGGGGGAAACACCGCAGCCTGAAGAAGAAAAAAACGGTAACATGAGCCGCCGAGTGGAAAGCCTTTATTAGAGCACAGCAGACTGGAGTAGATCTGAACTAGCTCTGGGCCCTCCAAGTGAAGCTCCTCGCTGGCTATCGATGTACATCCCCGGACCAACAGCACGAGTTGGCAGGAACAATATTCAATCGCATTAGAGAATTGGGCATTTCTGTTCCAACCTAGTCGCCAGGAAATATAAATGTTGGCTTTTTACGTCTCTGCAAACCACGGACATTTTGCAGCAAGTGAACAGTTGGCGTTTTATATCGAGCGATCGTTAGAGTAAGTTACACGTGTAATTACGTGAATAAGAGGAAAGCAAACAAACAGAACTTTCACCCCGGAGTTGCGTGTGAAGCAAAAGTAAACATTGACTTTACGCTTTTTACGTAATGTTACGTTAGAAAGTCCCCAAAGGGTGGTATTCATTTAAATACAGTCGTTTTGTTGTTTTGGTTACTTTTTTAAACGTTATTACTTAAACAAACCACCATCCTTTTTCTAACTTTAACCAAGTAGTTTTGTTAGCTAAACTCTCACCAGTCGTTCCACAACGTTAACCCCTCGGCACTGTGCAAACGTGACACGAGGCTGTTGTGAAAAGTGGAAACGTATTATGTCAACATTTAGTCTGCCGACTGGGTTGACTATTTGGGTCGACAAAAGGCAAACATGAGGGGCAGAGAGTAAAAGCTAAGATGAAAGATTCACAACACAGAGAAACATTTTATAATCTGCACAGAAAAGTTGCCGTATGTAAATCGTCCCTTCAGAAAGAGTTGGCGCCTTGAGAAACTGAACTTGTTAAGTCGAAGGAGGGGAGTCTAAGCGTATGCATGAGAGCTGTAATTATGTTTCTACAACCCATCAGAGCTCTGCATATCGCCCCGGGAAGTAGATGTGAGAAACTGATGAAGGACGGTCCCTCCCCAGTCACTTGTTCGCTGCATACATTTGAATATGGAACCTCTCGTACTCATTGTGACACTCAAATATAAAGCCTCGGAATTTTTTTTCATCGTTGATATTCATTACAATAAGTGCTGCAGAAAAGAGGAATGGTAAAAGAACGCTTGGACGATCACCTCGGGATGGAATTTCTTCAATGAAATAAAAACAAACCACCAACATGGAATCAGAAGACTCCGGAAATAGGCAATGTGATGCAAAGTTTGAACTGTGTTTTAGGATGTGAGTTTGGTGTTTTTCAGGGTAGACACTTGTTTCTGTCTCCCTGTAAATGTGTGATTTAAACTGGCTGAATGTATGTGCAACAAAGCTCAATGTATACAATTTATACTCACAGCTACAACGAGGAACTTTCATTTTGTGTTGATTCTGGCGATTCCTGTGAGCAAAAGCTGTCGGGTTTCCGAGCACCAGACTCCCTTTAGAAAACCTCTCATTCTACTGCAGCAGAGTCTGACCGTCTGCCCCTCTCAGTCCTGGTTCTGGTTCTCCCGTGCCTCCCTTATCTGAGGACTGAAGGATTAAGTGTTTCTTCATGGGCTGTTCCTACTTAAGACAAACTATTTATGAAACCATTGTTTCATTATGGAAATGCATTGTCACAAAGCTTAAAACTTTTTTTTTTCACATTATTTTGTCATCTTTAAATGCGTTAACATTTTAAGTCATGTTGCAGGATAATCCAATAATTTAGATCTTTGCTAAAACACATGTGGAAGAAGTCAATTGTGACAGAAGTTGAGTCTCGAACCATCAAAGTAAACAGATGTGAGAGCTTAAATGTGGAAACAGAGCACTATACATATTCTACTGGGGTTCTTCTTCTGCTAAGAAGAGTGTAGTAATAATGTGGTTTATTGTTGGGCTGGGACTCTGGGGACAATACACATTTCCATTTATATAAGAACACAGAAATACATTGCACATCGTGTTATAGGGCTAATCATTCAGAGTCCTATTAAAACATGCTCGCAATGTTGGTTGCAATCAAATATGAAATGAAACACGGTATGGTTCAAATGAAGCTATTACTGCAGTAAATTAGAATTTTCATCTCACCATTGAATGAACTGAATTTTGTTCATGAACACCACATTGCAACAACAACATTGGAAGTTAGTCGGAGAGATAAAGGGGGAGGGAGATGGAGATAAAGAAAAATTAAAACATTCAATCACTCCATTTCAGTTTATTTGTAGATATTTATGATGCAAAATTAAGTCGTGCTGACGCTGCTCGCTCTCCATCATTATGATTGATTGAAGTTTTACCTGCTTAGTGCCAGGCTGGTTTATTGATGACAAATAAATTAAAATGATGGGATTAATCCACCATCTAATGCACTTCAGTCATTGGGGAAATTCCAACAGGAAGTTAGTTTCAAACTATAGTCCATCATGCTGTAGGTGTATCGCTGTCATTTTTACAAAAGTTAAAGAGCCTTTATCTCAGGGGCCAAGCCAGCAGCGTAATGGCAGCCAGAGGGTTACGGCTGTTTTAAGAAAGTAAGTAAAAGTCTATCTTGTAAACTGTGCGTCACACTGTTGCTTTAAAACCCGACGACGTAACAGTCTAGCTCTCTTTCATATCCTTTTCCCATAAATTGAGCCTGATATACATGGTATCTGATGAAAACTTGGGCATCCTGCCTTGCATTTACAATAAAGCTCGATGGGTTTTACCGAGTCTTAGCTTCTTATTGTTCGTCTGAAGGAAGGCTGGAGTGTCAGGGGTGTCTGGCACAGCTGAAGATGTTAAAATAGATGGGGCGCTGTCTGATGTAGACAAGTGATTGAAGCTAATAAGCCTCTCAGTGTACTTTTCCATATAAAACTTGTCCGGCGCTTCGATAAATTATAGTTATAAATAAGTCAAGACTTCCACAGTGAAGCCTCTGGCTCTGCTCACATCTCCTCCTCAAGTCTTACTCCTCAGCTTTTGCCCTCGCCAGGATTTTTCTCCCTGCAGGCCTGGTGATGACAGTCGACAGGCACCGTGACCACTGATATGGTGTAGCTGACTGCCTCGCTCCTTGCCTCGTGTCATGTGAAGAAGTGGGGTTTGACTAGCCTTCCAGAACAGCTAAGGATGTTGTTGCTGCCTTCTGAAGGCCCACGAGTCCGTGCAGTACTTTGTGAAGGTTTATGGCAGGCGGCTCAATCAGATCCCAGCGTTCTTAGCTGGAACCCACAAGAGCTAATTCTGATTTATCTGTTGTCACACCTCATTACTTTTTTATACTTCTACGCTCTGAGGATGAAACACTTATTTCTGCCTTTTTTTTCTCTATTGTATTTTGATGGAAAGACAAAAGAGATGCGAAAAATAGTCCATCTTATGGTGGAGGCTATGCCAATTAGGAATTCAGGAAAGCGCGGAGGCAAAAAGAGGAGTTCTGAGACGTCTCGGGGTGTGAGGACTACCTGACTCAGCATTTTCAGACACCTCCTGGAGGCCCGAGCTCATATTAGCCATGACGCTTGGAGTTCCAGTTGACAGCAACACATATCTTGTCAGGCGCAATTACACAGGTTGTGGTGAAATAAATGAAACGTAAAGGACCTATTTTAGAATTGTTCAAAGTTGTGGCTGCAAACTCATTGTTAACCAAAAATGATTTTGGTCTTGTAGAAGCCATTTTCATCTTCATTGTTATTTGATAACTGAGCCCATATGTTTTTGGTTTAAACCTCAGTTAATAAACATTGTTAGGTGAGAAATACATTTTTCTTTTATACTTTTATAAGTGCACTTATTTTTAAGCTTTGTGCTCTTATTTTGAAGTTTTAGACAACCATATAGAAAAGATGGAAGACATGACAAAAATTCAAAACATCTCGCACAACCTTGACCTAAACCCTCTGTTATTTATAATTTCCCTACATTAGGTGCACACTGCATTCGATGTAAGTTGTTTCTCTGTTGTTTATTTTGAAAATACACAATGCATGTCACGAGCATAAGTGGACACGCTGTCCCTGACACGTCCAAAACTAGTGCTAGAGAGGAACCTAGAGTGACATAGTTGAAAGCGTCAGGCCACTGACTAAGCGTGTGTATTTGAACCTGACGTTACTCACTCGTGTTGCTGTTATTATCAACTTCAAACTTCCTGTGTCACCGGCAGCAGCACACGTAGCTGTGCATCTTTACTGGCTGATAAATCTACATTACACAAGTGCTTCAGTGGATTGTCTCATTTTTGCTGACTGCTCCATTACAGCTGTCTAACACTTGACAACCACAGAGAAAACAATAACAAAAAGTAGCCTAAAAGTTAACAATAGCTAACAGGGAAATGTTGCCATGGTCCAGACCTCAGGGACCTCACCGTGTCCAAGATCCTCCTCTCGAAACAACCTCTTTCAAAGCGCCCTCCTCTCTAACTACCTCCTCCAAATATGCAATTAACTGAGGTCGTCATCCATGGCCAGCAGTGTCAGTCAACAGTGCAGGTCTGCCACAAATGAATTAGTCCTCGAGGTACCGCCATGCTCCCCACTTCAAACGTCACACAACTAATTGGGCACTTGAAAGGCAATGAAAAGACAATGTAAGTTGAATGTTGTCCCTCAGACAGAGAAAGAGCATAATTGGAATGCAAAACAGATGCCCCAGGAGAGCCATCTCCACCTGAGTGGCTTCCTGGTATATTTATTAACCTTTATCACGTCAATGGATGATGAACGTGACCTTCTCGGAGGACCTTTCAGCGTTATCTGTTAACTATGCAGGAGGAGGTCACGGGCAAGTTCACCTACAGCTTTGAGAGCGGCAGTGAGAAGGTCACGAGTTGACCGAAAGGAAGTCTGGAAGTTTTCAGCCGCCCAGGTGTCAGGTGAGGATAATGGCACGTCTGATATCCTGTCGCACTTCCTCGTTGCTTTTCGGTTCCCAGCTCAAATTAATGAGCCTCTGTGAAAATAAAAGGTGGGGGAAAAGATTGATGTGCCGCCGTCCTTCATGTCTCACTGCCTCCCATTCCTGAAGGATCATCCTGCCCATCAAAGGCTGAGGTGGACAACAGAGCGGCTGCCCACGGGGGTTTAAACGAGAGCTCTTCCTCGCTTGCTGAGTCTTTGATGCCTGAACGACTTCTCACTCAGTCTGTCAAAAAAGGAGTCTGACATACTTCAGTGAATTGAGGCTCTGCTGTTGTACTTTCAATACTGTCAGAGTATTCTTTTTGTATTTAAGTGACATTCAATAAATCGCTACTTATTGGACAATCAGGAAAAAAATTACTGCTTCCAAAATGCTCATAAATGCTCAGTTACATATTCAATTTTAAGCACATATTTGTTACTTAAAATAGGTGTGAAAGCCCAGCTGAAGGGTTTGTCAGGACTTTACTCTTTAGTCTCTTCATAAACAAAATATTCTAGATGAGGGGAGCTCTCCCTGTTGTTCCTTTTAAGCATTGTTGTACTTAGAAACACAGGACTTTACCGAGGAGACCGCTGTTCGTGTCCTGCGTGAAACTAAAAGTAATTATTGACTTAAAGCTTGTTATGGCCGGTTCTAGGTGACTATCTGAAACATAAAATGAATCACAGAGAAGCTGAGGATGGGAAACTGACCTGCAGACGCACTGGCCATCAATGACTCCATAGACTCAAACAGCGGTCAGCAAAATATATACAATTTATTTCTGGCCACTGTTCTGCCAACGCAACTAAAACATTGGTTAATTTGCTAGGATTCGCATTCCCAACCATCCACCCTAACCTACTCCGCCCACTACTGCAGTCTTGCCTTTACAACTTGATTTAGGACTTTCGTTTTTAATCAAGCATGACTTCATCCCACCTCTGCCATTTAGTTGGCAGTGGGCCACTCTTCCTATAAGAAGACGAAGACAAAATGTTATACAGGCGCCTGAGGACCCCTTCCACAATGAGACAACATGTATTTTAAGAACCTTGGTACATTAATTTCCCATTTTCCTCTCAATCATATCACCCCGCCCGTGTTTGGAGCGAGCATGCTCCATAGGGAATCAATTAAATTATGCATGGGGACAAATTGATACTTCGAGCTGAAGGTGGTCCTTATCATTAATTTCCCTCCTCCTTTATTATCCTGTTATGATTCAAATGAATAATTGAAAATGTAATATCGTCACTGTCGCCAAAAACGTCTCTGAGCGCAATGTCAGCCCTTCATTTTTCGGCATTATGGGATGTCATGGGTGAAGCAGGCTGGAAAAAAGCAGGGTTTGGAGGATGAATCCACAGTTCTGTCTCATAACTAATTCTTTCAAATCTTGTTTTTTAATTGCCACTGCCGTCGCCGTTGTTGTGGAGACGCTAATCAAATGATAATCAAATGACTCTTGATTAAAAGATTCCACTCTGGTGTTCTCAAGGCTTTTTCTCTGTTTGCCTTGCGAAGGGTTCAGTCAGCCACATGAAACTGTGCCTTCATTCTGTGCTTTTATGATCCGTTATTTCATGTTACTTTACTCCAAATATTCATCCACATCTTGGATGGTTAGGAGTACACTGTGAAAGCCGTAGGGAAATATATTCAATCAGAAATGGATATGTTGTTTCTGTCTGTATACTGGCTGGGAAATCATTACAGTCATGAAATAAATAACTCCTTCTAACTGTGCCCAACACAAAAAAACCTACTACTTTGCTTAAGAGCTTTGACACTTAGATAATATGAAGTTTTGGGAGTGTGCTGGTGTAAATTATCAAATGTTCTATTTGTTAAATATGGGTGACCGTGGCTAAGTGGAGAGCAGGCGTTTGATCCCCGGCTCCGCTAGTCGCATGTTGATGTGTCCTTGAGCAAGACACTTAATTTGAATAGGGGCCTAAACAACGTTTATGCCTAATTACATTTCAAAAGGACAAAACATGTGGGTCTCTAAGGGTTAATAAATGGCTGGAATTTCGTTTCATGTATTTCATTTAAATGCCGAAAATATACCACAATTTTCTTCCCACTTTGAAACTCCATATTGATCAAACCCACATATTGTACAGCAGATCCTTTGATACTAAAAGGCTCCACAAAGGCAGCTGAAGGGAACGATGCGAGACAGGAGCAGTTGGGCGTTGGCCATCGAGGGCGTCAGGAGCTGCACTGAAGCGATCCATCATTTTGGATTTCCAAGCCTTTCCCACACCCACTGCATATTGACATACTGGGTGATACATGGTCTCAGGGTACTCAGGATGTTTGATTTCAGAGCGAATCGTATGGATTTTTTCTTCAGAGACACCAACACACATGCCCTTTCAACCACTCCAGTGGTCTGGTAAATAATTGATCGACCATCTTTCCTGCCGGGGGCTCAAGTAGAAGTAGGCCAACATGTCTGACAGCGCAGTGAACGACCTCATTCTGCCTGCACGTGGTAATTCTGTGCATTAAGACTTCACAGCATTAGATATTAACTAGCTCTCTACAGTCGCGCCTTTGATGCCAGGTCTGCTCAGCGTTTTGATCTCAGAACAGAGAACCCGGCAAAAGAACAGCCACATGGTTTGGCGGTACTGTTAAATTCAGATGGCGTATCAGGAAAAAAAATATCACGAGCTGGAAGGTAATCTGACACTCCCATTCCAGGAAACTACCCTCAGTCTGTCTGCTTGTTGTTGTGTTCTGAGGACAGAAATATCATTTCACTTTCTTTACTGAAACATGTTTAATCTCCCGAAGACATGAAAATATAGTATATATGAATAGATGTTTGTCTTTTCTTGGTATTTATTAATGCCAAAAACATAAAATATCTTAATTTGTTAAATTATCATTATTTGTCTAATTGTTTAATTTAATTTCCAAACGTGAATGGCCACAAAAAAATCACTTTCCCACAAGTCCTGAAATATAATGTATAGCCTACTCTTTCCCAATATGTGAGTTTCATTCAATAAGAGTAATACAGAGATTATTCTAATGCTGTTAACAGCGTTCAATGCCCACTAATGCCGCTATGGTTGCTATGCGCTTGTGATTTTGGTCAGAAATTATCCAGCAACTAATAAACACAAGAATCTTTCTAACGTGGCTTTCATAATGTGCACGCTTTATCTGCTGAACTCTAGATATCTACTCGGCTACTAAGATTATGATGTTTGATCTTCCACAGAGGTTTCACAGTAACTGTTTGAACAGAAGGTGACCTGAGTGATCATTTTCAATACACAGCAAATGTATCGATTTATTTCTTTCTATAATCAAGGCCTATAATTGAAGCTTCATATCATGTTAAATACATCATTTGGATTGGAAACGGGTTTAGATGGTCTCACTGCGTTTTTCTTGGTTTGAATAAAATAGAATTTTCCGGAATCAGTTACAGTCAAAAAGGATTAGATATAAAAAAGAGAATAAGAGGATTATATTCCTTTCAGTGCAACAATTCTGCAGTGCATTAACAGCCCAGTTGCCAGGAGACAATGTTGGCATAGTTTCTACAAATGGATATGTTGAAAGTGGACAATTTAGCATTCTGTCAGAGCAGGTGACGTAGTATAAGGTGCGAAGTTACGTGGTGTACTAACGAGGACTTTCACCCTGGAGACCACTGTTCGTGTTCTGTCAAAACTAAATATTGACTTTGTTTGATGTTGTTACGATCGCTGTTATTTCAGAATGTCCAAGGGCATTTATTTTGTTTTACTGTAGCTACGCCGTTGCGTTACGCCGTTAACACAAACCACGATCTTTTTTCTAACCCTAACCAAGTACTTTCGTTGCCTAAACTTAACCAATTGTTTTTCACAATTCAAACAATGTGGCATTGTGCGTTTCTTCAAGATTAATAAGAGGCTAATATGAAAGGTATTTATAAATGTATTTCTGGTTCACTCACATCATCATTCAATGTACTCAGTGGTTTGCGGAAGTGTACAAAGTATGTAAGTAGACAAGTATTTACCTCCAATAAAATAAATTTAAAAAGTGAAACTAGACATGTGAAATCAACTCACACACATATAAAATAATACAATTCTAGAATAAACCTTGATCACTCATGTCAAAGCTGGATTTTCTATCAGCTAAAAATAAAGAAGATAAAATATAATTACTGGTTCTCCGGACGGTTTTGGCAGCTGACATTTAATAAAACTTCAACAAACAAATGTATCAGTAATTATTTTGCATTTTTATGTTTGTAAAATATGTCACCACTAAAGCTGGTCGAATCAAAACGATGCCTTGTTGGAGATCTGGCCAAGTTCCCTCTTTGGAGCCAAACAGTGCAGTGACTTTCCCACTTGGATCAATGTGTCAGCCTCCTCCATCTCTTGCACAGAGATAATTCTTCAATCAGTGTGTGACAAGATTTAAAAAAAAAACCCTTGGCAGCTGTCACACATCATCATGGAGGGGGAACCTGACATCATAAAGGTCCATGATAGAAAAATAATGAGATCGTCCCTGAGCGTCGTCACAGTTTTGTCACAGCTGGACTCTGAGTGGTTCAGTGCCCTCAGTGGGGATTTTTCACTATAAATCTAATCAATGTGCATTTATGGATAACTATGGCACATCACATGACTACAATTAGCCATATGCTTTGGTTAGCTTCAGGGAATTCAAGCAAATTCAAAGTAAAACAGTGTAGAGGAGCTGCTACTATAGTTTTATTCCATAACAGCCAGCTACCCTTCTTATTATAACAGGATAAACAGTAAATACAGCGCTATGACTTATTCAGCATCACTGCGTCTCGCTCTGGCAGATTCTACTATTTGCTGGAGGTGATTGAGAAACCGTGCCGCACCAGGGGACAAGTACACGTGTGCCGACCACATGAATGTTTCAGGATCTGTTCACTCCACTGGTCCCCACAGAGGCCACGGCATCGCTCTCTGCTGCCGTTTTGGCTTCAGGCCACCAGCAGACTCACTGTACTGTCTGTACTGTAGATCCAGAGCTGGTGTGAAGCTGAGACCACGTTTAATGCTGCACACACACAGAATATACAAATACTGACTTTGTCGACGATATCAAGAATCATTTAACAGGAACTTGCACGCTAATAGTGTAGAAAAGTAACTGATTCAAAAGAGAAATGTATTTGCATGAAGCACCAAAGCTGGCATCAGTGTAATTCATTTTCTGCCAGTTTTTGTTGAATTGTTATTTTTGAATGTATGCAAATGAGACAGATCTCCTCCCATTCATATTGAACCACAAACAGGCTGGTTTGTTTTCTCAGTTTGCACAAATCTGCTGCTTCGGTGAAAAAAGGTCAATCTGCATATTTCATGTTAACCGTTTTAAATATTAGAAAATACAGCAGAGGAAGAATCTCAAGAACAGCCAACAAATGGTCCTTGTGGCGAGATTGTTTTGTCAATAAAATGTTTTTAATGTCAAGTATGAACTTTTCATCGTGTGGACAAGAAGTCCTGACAATGCTGTCAACATCTGCAGTTCTCCGACAGCTGGGAGAACTCCGTCTCCAATTGAAAGCTCCACAACAGCTACTAAACCAACCCTGTTGTGGGATTGTTTTGTCAACTATTACACTCGTCATTTCATCCGTTATTGAATCCATTGATTTATTCTCTTAACTTTTGAAAAGTCTGATACTGTAAATGTGTTTTAAAGAAGGATGGGTTTCGTGACCCCTGCAGCATTTAATTACACATGATTGTTCGGCACTCGATTATAATCAAGATGATCATGGGTGAGATGAATATTTATAAGGCCTAAGAATAAGCCACGGTGGAGAGATACAGTACCAAATGAGATTTAAATGAGCAGGCTAATTAAATATCTAAGAGGAATGTCTTCATGAAGGCACAGGGTGCTTAAATACTGCCACACTTGAATTATTTTAGTTTTAAATTAAAGTGTTCGTTGGATGAAGGTCTAGTGCACCAATATTAAAGGCGACACGTTTTATACTGAACAGTTCAGGTTACAAAGACACTATGACCTATCTCTGCCCAGACGAGGACCCTCTGAGGATCATTGGCCCTCGTCCAATGAGGCATCAGTAAACTGGTTTGAACCAAATCTCACACATAGGTGAGATTTTAACGCCTGATGAGGGATGGCGTGTGTTGAACCAGTTCAGGCTTTTCTTATTCCACGCACGCCTCTTCCTTTGTTTCAGCCACATGGTGAAGTCCCAACAGACCCCTTGTGACCGTGCAACACTTCCTGTTTGCGAAACACGAATCAATCAAAAGCAAGTCCAGACGTGATGAATAGCAGCCTCGAGAATCACGGAGCGATTTAATCAGCCTCACGGAGAGGCAGCTTGAAAGCGGGTGTCAGGCCACAACCAGAGGCAGAGGCACCCTCGAGGTTATTCTGAACTTTCAAAGAAATCCAATTAAAATGGCCGCGGCAAAGAGACAAACACTTGCGCGGCATCTTTTGTGTAACACTGCATCTGTACAAGAAAAAATTTGGGATTTTCTCAGCATGACACCTGGGGAAATAGGGCCCAGTTGCGGCGGGTCTTATGAAAAGTCAGCGTTTGCTTTTGTGCAGTGGAAATGGTGGAAATGTGGCATCTGCACTGACACAAAGACTCTTTGTTTATCTGCTCGGTTTGTTTCTATGAGGTCACATTGCCTTTTTTCTCTTGAGGTGACAGAAAGGAAAAGATAAGACCAGGTTAGTATCCACAATTGAACTGCAACCGATTATATCTCAGATACCAAACCTTTTGTTACGGCCTCCCATTGTGAAAAGTAGAAAATTGTAAACCTTCCCTTCTTTTATGACCTGCAACACTTTTGATGCGAACATCTTGTGCTTGTTGAACAGTATGTGGAAAGAGCTTTGTTTCAAAATGACACATCTGAGTTTCGACAAAAATAGCACACGAGTTGTTGAAATGTGCTCCCAAGGTGTATGCAATTATTATCACCTGTACTGTGTTTCAGATGCATCACTGAAACAGTGAAATACAAATGTGTTAATGATTCTTTCTTTTGAAACTTTATGAAGGTTACAATGTAGCCAACTACATGACCACACAATACAGAATATAGTCTATTTTGGAGAAGTGCACGACTTGCTAACTAGCAGGCAAATTTAGCAAATCAACTGGTGTTAATAAAGGCTCTGCACGCCCACACAGGTGTGTTCATTTATCAAGACCAGGCGGCAACCTCTGGTTCTGAAGAGTGAAGAGTGTCTTAAACCTGCATTCTCTCTAGTGTCCACCAGGGGGCGACTCCTCTGGTTGTATAGAAGTCTATGAGAAAATGACTCTACTTCTCTCTTGATTTATTACCTCAGTAAACATTGTAAACATGAGTTTATGGTCTCAATCTCTAGTTTCAAGTCTTCTTCAATACAGCATGATGTTCATTTAGTAAATTATGGTCCATTTAGAGTCAAACAGACCATAAAGCAGGGGATGCTTTAGGGCGGGGCTACACAGTGATTGACAGGTCTCTACCCTACCAGAGCCGTATATGGCATCTCTACGTCACTCCTCCCCGCTGGAGTCTGAGCTGAAGGAGTTTCTGATGAACTTGCTGGATTTCGCCTGAATTTGCCAGAATCCGACCCGGTGGCGCTGATGACAAGCATCAAGTATAACTACATACAAATAGCCAGCCTTCTCCCTGAAGGTCTCGTTGACTTATGAAGCCATCTAGAAAATGGCACTGAAAAATTAAAAAGCATTTGTCGTTATCAACACTTTTTGTCTGAATATTGCAGAAATTTGGCAAAAGTTGAAGGGATTGGTTGAATTTGTGTTTTTTTCCTTGAGTCCAAGTGTGACACGACTTCTTTCTTGATGCTCCCTGGTGCTTTTATGAGGACTATAAGTGCTAAAGTGCCATGTCTTCCCCTTTTCCCTTATCCCAATTATGACCCCTCTCACCACTCCTTCTCACCACTTTGTGGACAGTGTAGCCAGTGGACCATGGCTGTTCTGAGCTCTCCCTACCCCACGCATGCTCAGCTCACATGTTGCATGGCAGTTCAGTGCTCACCCGGTCTACTCCAACCTCTCCGTTTCTATTTTTAGGTCCAATTTGAACTGTGAGAATTCCCATTGTTGCACTATCTGGTGAGAATATTGCACGTGTTTCAGGTGCAGTCACCGCAATTTAATGCTTTCAAGCAATCTCATGCAGTTTCTGACTCGCTGGCTTAATGAGCAGCCTTATCTGCATCTCATATTATTTGTTTAATGGAAGTTCATGCCGCCATTGTGCCACCGCTCTGTTTGTTTTTAATTAAAAGAGAAGTTGGCTGTATTGGGTCCTAATAAGGCACCAACCTAAGGATAGATGTGAGGTTCACTGGTACTACCAGCATGTTGTTGCTCTGTGAACAGTGACTGTTGAGACTTAACACACATATTATCTCCATTTCATCTGCTCTATCATTTCTGGGTCAGGAAATCCAACCCAATCCCCAGAAAATCCTCCTGAATATCAGCAAAGCCATTTTCCCACCTTTGTCAGTTGAGTCTTGCCAGAGCTAAACATCCATATGGTGTCACAGATAAGGAGTGTGCCAAAAACAACAACAACCTGCTGTCCCATTTTCATCTCCAATAGAAAAGTGTTTGCTAATTGTAAGCGGACTGTCCCAGTTTATAACGGGATATCTGTCTTTTCAGACTTTCAAAAGTAGCACATCTTAAGATCAGGTGAATGATTCAGGGTATGACCTTTTTAATGGATGTGGATCTTTCTGGTGATGTGCTGTGCATCGGAAAGAAGACTTTGGACTTTGAAAATGTTCATTAATACCGAGATAGCCCGCAGCATACCAACGAACTACATTATTTGAATGTTGACATTCAGTATTAACCATTTAAGGCAGCGCTATGGCACATTGCACTTAAAGTAATGACTCTGCATTTTAGGCACATACATGTCTTTGAATATCATGCATTGACAAGGATATCAAATGAAATGACCTTCTCTTTAAGCCAGTGACTCCTGATTAAACAGCTCGAGTTGCCTCATGCTTCATACACAAAAGCCAGCATTTCAATTTCAAAGCTGCTCATTTGCTTGAAGCAGCACAGGGCCCCCTCTGCATAAATGTTGGCCCCATCTCTTGACTGTGGAACAAATGAGTGTCTTAAATTAAATTTGAGACAATTAGGCTGCCTGCTACATGTAATTGGCTTTCTGGATGGATCAAACGGTCACAACTCGGGCATGGATGAGAGGAAATGTGGGCGGATTACGAGATGCAACAAGGGAACTTGGGCTGAGGAGTCCCAGATGTTTCATCAAACAGTTTGATAGTAAGATATCACAGTGTTTCCATTGGGACCCAGCACAGTGCACGTCTCAGACTCTGCATTTCCTCCTTTTCTCTTTTGCCCAGTTACTGTACATGGCCATGGCCTTGGTAGCCACAGAGGGCGTGTTTCATTTTTACACAACTCTCTGCCACAGCTGCTTCAGAGTCAGAATTCAGGTGTCAGGCTCAGAGCATTACCCCTTCGTTATCAAATTTCCATAGACAACTGGCAGTCCAATTTTGCAGCTCAGTAGAGCTTAATCCAAAGGAGCACCTTCTGGGAGGTGAGGCTGCGGATTTAGTCCAGCGAAACGGAATATTTAGTGCGTCTTATTGGAAAGTAATGACATCATGCTGAGGAAAAGACCCAAACTGAGCCTGTGATGCTACAAATAGGCCCGTTTATGAACATATCATGTAAAGTACAGTTTTAGCAAAGACAGCAACATTTTCTGTTCCCTTTGGAGGTTTGTGGAACTCATCCCTTTTGTACTTACAAACCGCAGGGTTGGGTCAGTCCTTAAATAATTCTAATAAACACCGAGGGGAATATGCATGAAATCTTTTAAACAGCAGAAGGCAGCTGAGGATACTTACAATGAATGAATGAATTCTCAATCGATGCATCACCACAGGCCGTGGTATTATATCACAGGTTAGTTGTTCAGCCCAAAGCATATTGGAGGTCATCAAGTGTGGCAATATTAAAGTTATGCACATTCCAATTGAAATAGTTTTTTATTAATAAATGATAATCTTCAACCGTTAGGTTGGATGTTGCTCCACTTTCTCCGGTCCCTGAGTTCCGGTTGCCAACAGCTGTGGAGAGAGGTTTCACACTTTTGGCCTATTACGGCCGAAATACAGTATCTCCGGTGTCAAGACCCATCAGATAGTTTCTTTAATCTGGTGCTGCCGAGGCAGTGGTTGTGTATTTCTGCTGCGTTGCTGCTTGCTTGCATATCTTTGGCAACTGTTTTTTTTGGAACCTCCTTCTTAGTTAGCGCTGCATGCCCTTTAGCAGATGTGTTTTTTTGGGGGGGGCACTGATCGATCCGCTCCTCTGTAGAAGTTAACCTTTAACGTTTATAAATGTTATAGCACGTTTTAGCAGCTATTCTAAGCAATCAGGCCAAACATTAGTATTTTTAGTAACTGTTTTTTTCCTCAGACGTGGAGTGAGTCATAGCAGTATTATGTGAGTATTGTGTCGCGGCTAAGAACTAATTAGATTGCCAAACTGTTCCTTTTCTCGGCTGTTCTCGGCTGTCGTTTCAGTGTCCCATCAATGTCCCCCTCCTCCAAAAGAAGAGAAAATACCACATTTAACAATCGCACCTGGATTCAAAGACAGAAACCACCAAAAATATCATTAAGCGAATAATATTCCAAAAATATTGCATTTAGCAAACATGACTGCAACGGTGCGAAGACGCCGCAGGCAGCTGTCCAAGCCTTGGTATCTGACGTCCTGGGAGTGAGACCAGGCTGCATTTATCTGTTGGTGCTTAGAATCGGATCTTCTCAAACGACTGATATTCTGAGCCACATTCGGTGATTCTGCACCACACCTGTTTTGTGAAGGAGAAGCAGCAAAGCAGAACAGTCTGGGAGTGACAGCTTCCCTGAAGGAAAAGTTATTGAAGCTCAGCAGTATTTATAGACAGAGCAAAACATCCTGTTTACTCCCTTCAAATCCTTAAGGAGGAACATGCAGTATTCATATTCCCAGTCTACAGTGCATCCTCTATTTGCGGAGAAAACTTTATATATAATGCATGCCTCGACACAGGATTAGACGGTTTAGAGGTTGTGTGACAAACTATTACCATCATCATATGCCAGCTAGCACTTTGCACCCAGAGGAGAAATGCTCACTAATTGAGGTCAAGGGGGCTCTTTAACCAAATTTTTTTGAATCCTTTTCAGCCCCATTTGTCTGCTCCTTTTAACACGGTGAAATGGAGGAATGTCCCTTTGGAGACCTGCTCTGAAATTAAAAGCCTTATAATACGTCAGACCTCTTGTCCCTGAGGTGGAGGGAGTAACAGCTCTCACGTCTGTCACTGATACGGGCGGGCAACTTCTCTGGGCTACTTTTTTTCATCCAACGGACCCATTATAGCTTCATCTGAGGCGCCGCCGCTGCTGCGATCCAACGTCAATGGACTTGTCAATCAGAGACTCCCCAGGATGCTGCGATACTTATCGAGGTCCCTTTGGACTTACTACTGAATGGTGGAGAAGGTGACTTTCTCAGCTTTCGGATAGCAGTCCCGTGGAGTTAAAACAAATCACATATCTCTATTGTACATTTAGCATAGAATCTAAAAATGAAAACAGGAGAATCTGTGTGCATATGTGTTTGGAGCGCATGGTGTGTCCATTGGACGTAGTTTGATGAGGAAATAAACGGAGCTTTCTCAGGTTGGTTGCCTGCCTTTGAGTATTAGTCTTGCAATATGGAAATTCAGCACTGCTGGTCATGCACTGTTGGTCACACTTTACATTTTACATCTTCAGCTGAGACCCTATTATGTTTCACACTCACACACAAAGCAATGTCATAAACATACAGTACTGCATGTGGGATGCTGCTTTTGTTGTCTCTACATGTAGTCTGTTGCCAGAGACTCAACACTTTGCTTTTCGTTATACAAAGGTATACGTGAAGTAGATAACGGGTTGAACTTACCCAGTCTGAGGTCATAGTGCTATGATTTATAACATTAGCTTCTTTCTCTCTTATTACCTTTGCTGAGGAGGCGTAATTATGGACGCCACTGCATTGCTTGGCAAGACCCGCCCCGTATAGCTAGTTGAGGCCAGTGTCATTGGGATATAGTGGTTAGGGTCAGGCATCAGTTGCATTCTCTCTACTGAACAACAGGGGGCGACTCCTCCGGTTCCAAAAAGAAGTCTGATCGTATGGAAGTCTATGAGAAAATGACTCTACTGCTCTCTTGATTTATTACCTCAGTAAACATTGTAAACATGAGTTTATGGTCTCAATCTCTAGTTTCAAGTCTTCTTCAATACAGCATGATGTTCATTTAGTAGATTATGGTCCATTTAGAGTAAGATAGACCATAAAGCAGGGGATGCTCTAGGGCGGGGCTACTGTGATTGACAGAGACGTATACGGTGTCTCTACGTCACTCCTCCGCAATCCGAATATGGTAACTTCTGTTCATTGAATGCAGAAAAATAACATGGCGGCAGCCGTATTACAAGATGGCGACAGCGAAATCGCCAAAACGGCAAACCAATGGGGGACGTCACGATGACTTCGTCCACTTCTTATATACAGTAAGGATACCCCGTTGATCAGGGGATGGGACCTGAATATATTAGGTTATGGTACCTCACGCGGGCAAAGACACCTGGACGATCTTAGTGCTTGAATGCTACACATGCTGGTCTTGCCAGGAATAATATTGGGAACCATAATTATGCGCCAAGACCCGAATTTAATGAAACTTGGTGAAAGGGTCGGGCATGGGCCAACCCATTAAATCTTGGAGCAAATCCAAATCACGGGGGGTTACACACATTATTTTTCACTTATGGAAATGGTTTGGCGGAGGTCTGCTCTCTCTGAATGCCTTTCTAGCTAGTTGTGTTTTTGTCAGGGTTCAGGTAGCTAATGTAAGAAAACTTCACACAGGCTGGATAGCGATCATTTGCTTCCCACTCTGTAGCTTTGTACTGGAAGGCACAGCAATGTCTGATCAATGATTGGTGTGTTCTGAAATGCTACATGATGTTTTACGGTACTCATTTCCCAGTGTGGGCACACCCACTGACTCTTAGTTCAGCCAACGGGGTTATTTCTGCCTCCAGGGCAAATATTTTAACCAGACTTCAGATCAGCACTGCAGTCAATATGCCATCAATAATCTTTTCTGTGCCACTATTGTCTGAGAGTCTGACACAGTAGGCCTTTAGCAAATTACCGTATAGTATCAGCAGTCAGAACAGCCAAATTGTCACTGATCACAGCATTTCTGTCCATGTTTTCTCATGAGGAAAAATATCTCCATCCACCCACCAGAAAAAAAGAGCAGTTAATTGACATTGACTGTTGCATGTCTACAGGGCACCAATAGAGCCAAGGCTCCCCTGCAGCCTGAGTGCTGCTCTGAGAGCACAAAAGGCAGCTCGATCTGAAAAGTCTACCTCAGAGCATGAATACTAATGGCATTGATTTATACCTCAATTTCCTGCAGGGAGAATTGTGGACTTTCATTGCAAAGGAGGAGCCAGGACCCTTGTGTGTGCTCAACAGCCTGAAGTGGTGAAAAAAGCAGCTGCATAGTGAAACCTACAGAGGCTCTGCAGATCTGTGGCAAACTGAAGAACTAGATTTGGTGCCATTATTGCGCTCCACTGGAGAAGAAGACTGCAAAAAGAGCAGATGTTGGTGGTGAGGGTAAATCTCAATTTGGTGAATGGGCCTAGTCCTATTCTATAGCATGTTACTAAATGATAAAGCTTGAGAATTGTCAGCACAGTTATTCTGCTTAACGAAATAGCTCAGTAGCTGGCTGGCCAGTTAGTTTTCATTTAGTATCATCATCGAGTAATATCCACTACCAAAACTCTCTCGCCCCCGACTCGTACCGAGGCTTGGTCAGTGGCCTTATGCTTCAAACTATGACGCTTTAGGTACCTTTCTAGCATCGGTTTAGGACTTTCAGGGATGGCGTATCACGTTCAGCTCGTTACATGCGTATAGTCTAGGGGTTCATAGGTTTACTTGTTACTTACGCAAAAATGTGTTTAGGTTTAGGCAACAAACGGTTTGGAGTTATGTACATAAGTTACATAACAAAAGTAAGGTTTGACCCGTCCTCCTGTCCTTCCTACCTTACACAGACATTGTTCGCTATACTACATCAGTTGCTCTGCCTGTCTGATAATAAGTTGGGTGGACATTGGAGTAAGTTGAAAGCCCGGTGCGTTGGTACCAGACGCCGAGGGGCACGGACCAAGTGTTGGTATTTGACGAGTTGTGGTTGACAGACACAGGACTCTCACCCAGGACACCGCTTGAGATCGCTTAAGGCTACCTAACAAATGTGTTATTATATAATCAATTATGTTGAAAAGTGTTGGCGCTCGACAAACGATAAATGGGCTCTTTAAGTCGATTATCATACTTGAAAAAGAGGGGGATTATGCAATGCACTAAAGCATGTTTCTTAAAGTCAGTCTAACTTCTTTTACTTTGTTCTGAGGAAATTGTCTTGGGATCTTGTTTATCGCTTAATTTGCCGTTGTGGACTTCCCCATGTGGGTTCAATACCCAGAAGTAGCCTTGAAGTAACAACACGAGATTTATGGCTTTTCATTTAGAGAACACTATAGGCGGTTGTACTTAATAGTTAATCGTACTGCCATTACCGCCAGTACCATGCTAATAATATCACGCTGTTTCTTGGATGGGGGTGTCTCTGTCGAGGTACCGGAAGAGCATAAATCACTCAACATCTGTTGCAACAGACAGCGAGAGAGAGATTGTGTTCCCCCCTGCTCCGCAAACCACATGTGCTTATTGAAGCACGACGGCAAACCACCAAGTTGTCTGATGAAAATACCAACTGAACCACTAAATACATTAATGTGTTTTTTAAAGCAAGTTGTGCGTTGCTGTAAAAACACAGCTGTACTAATAAGATTGACATGGCAGCTAACCTTTAACAGGGAATTCCTCTGATGTATGAGTGGAGGGTAAATAAATGGGTTTTGCACTGTGTATGCTGAAGGGCGATGCCAGCAACCTTTTGAAAGAACCTCATTTAAAATACAAAACCAAAACTCTGACAAGCAACAAACCTGAAAATGTCAAAGCATCATAATAAATTAATTTCATTTTAATGTGAGCCTCCTGTTTGTGCTGGAATTGAACCCAGCTCTGAAGTCGTTGCCATCCCTAATCCTTTCTTGGCATTCCTCCATTATCCTTTCAGTGGATTTGTTTGATATAAAAGGTTCGCCAATACCCATATCACAGATCCACTTTTGACAAACAAACTGCTATGAGAGCGATGCGATATTTGCATCCCTTTGATGTTCCTGTCACTGCGACACGATCGCAAATTCTCTGTTTCCGGAAAACCCTCCAATCACGATTTGAACAACACAGTGCATTCTGTTTACAGCCCTTTTCGCTTTTATTGAATAGATAAAAAGCACAACAGCCATGTCGAGATGAAAACAGGATTGACTGACAGACACGGTAACATGTGATATACATTGAAGGTCTTTGCACATATACTTCCTTAAGGAATGCCATGCACTGGGATCTGATCCATGACGTCTCAAGTCAGAGATGATGTTGCCTCCCAAACCACAAATACACGGTACGTCACTACCACTGCGTTAATATGTTTTTTCTCTCTCACTATTTGCTGCAGTACTGTTTGAATGCAGAAACACAAGACGATGAAAAATTATATGAAATCACTTTTATTCTCAGAGTGTGCGGTGATTCCATTTTTGCAGGAAAGTTACAGACTGAAATATCTGTCTAACATGGCATGCAGTGAGGCTAACAGGTGGAGCTTCGAAACACAGAGAAGACACAGAACGAGTATCAACAACCTTGCCTACATCGCACACCATAAGCATGCATACACTTTTGTCAACAAATAGGGGGAAAGAGAGAGAGAAGGGGTGAGAAGATTTCGCAGTACAAAAGAATGCACCAAATATATATATCATTTTTTTTCAAAATACCAACCACCAGAGGACAGAAACAGGACCGGCTACAGACGAGAAAGTAAGCATCTTCTCAACGCGTACAGAACAGAGAAAGACAGATGCGAGGAGAGAGAAACATCAGACAGTTTACATTCAGGTCACATCAAAGGACTGTTTTTCTTTTTTAAGAGTCATATTTTTCAGGCAGTTTTTTAATCATTTTAATGGCTGTATGAGCGTCAAAAATGAGTGCTGAAATGGATTTCTGACATGGAGCCTACTGGACCGCTAAATATTGATTACGCATGACTTGGGCAGTTGTTTTGGGCAGTGGGTCTACAAGCCATTTAGAGCGCAATCAAGTGGCATCCACAAGGTGACGATAGATGGCTTTATGATGGCGTTTGGTGGAGGAGATGCAAAGGGTGGTCTGATTTCAGGGCTGGTAGCCTGAAGAACAGCACACACTGATGACGTTTGCTAGGATTTGTCGCTGTGAAAGTCCTCTACTTGGGTTCACTGGGCAGTAATTGTAGCTTTCTGGAATTTTCTTGGGCCAAACAAGAGATATGTTGTTCATAAAAAAAGAGTCGACGTACAGGCTTGCTAGGCCCCCGGCAATGAAATTGTTCAATTTGAGTTCAAGGCTAATTATGCTAAGAGAAGGCTAGTTACGGTTTGAACTTCTATTTGCAGCTAAAATACCTGAGAATTTCAAAATAAATAAGATGCAGTAAATAAATAGAGTGAAACCTACTACTACTACCAGCACTATTCTTTGGTTTGATCGGATAACTGCTCTGATAATGGGTTTGAGTGTTGTTGATGCTTGGTTCCATAACTGCAAAGAACAATCAGTTGCCAACTACCTGCTAACACACTGAAGGAGGACAATCAAATCACAAGAAGTTCGATAAATGTGCTCTACAGGTGACCCTTGGATGTCTTTTTTTTAATATATTCAACATGATAACAAAGCTCACAAAGCGTTGATAAAAGCTAAATTTCCCTCGTCTATGCCACAGGAACGCACACGTTCAGAATTTGTGTTATTTCATGTTCAGCTAGCTCATTAAAAACAGTGGCAATGTGGTTTAGAAAACCTTAATTACGCCTACGGCTACTGTGCTCACGTGAATCACAAAAACATTTCCTAACAAAATTGTATCACAATTGATCTCTGCTAATAGCACATTTATGCTTTCCCGTAAACTTCGTGTGGGATTTTCTTTTTTTTGGCAGCTAAAATAACTCTCAAGTCAAGTCATGAATCTTTATATTCGATTCATTCTAGAGTCTATTTTCAGGTTATAAGAACATCGAATTTAAGTTTCTTCACGAAGTACTTGAAGGCTAAGGCGTACTCTAAACTGTAAATATCCACGTTTGTGTGTTTTACCAGCACAAGTCTGGTGGAATGTCTGAAATATCTGGAATGTTTAACAAGACACTGTGGAATGAAGGAGACATATATGAATAGAAAACAAGGCATATGGAGAAACATTTCATTTCGTCCTCATAAGACCCCCTTTTAGATTAGTGTCGTTACATTTATGGACAAACTACAGAGAAGGTAAACATTTTGTCGTACGGTCAAGAAACTCTCATGCAAGGGCTCTTTAGAAAGCCCCTCGTTATTCCATCTAATGTCTCTTCATCTTTTGTTAATGTCTGCAGTTGGAAACAGTTTGGTCGGACTTTTGGGTTGTGATTTCGAACACGAATCGCTGTGCTCGTCTGAACATTTGAAGTGACTGAACATTTATTTTACGCCACGAAACAACACGCTTCCTCCCGTTCTACTTCTTTAATCAAATGACGTCTGACCCACAAAGGCCTCGCCGTCACTCTGCAGACACGTCTGTGCCCTTTTTAAACGTCGACTAACACATCCAGGAGTTTAAACACACAACAGTGAAGATCGTCTGTTATTGCTGATTTGGGATCACTCCCATCAGTCTAAGCAACGGACACAGGGCAACTTCACGTCAACAATATATTGCACTATTGTCACTGTCTGTTCACGTATAGTGTGTTCACAACATTGTTGTGTTTGTGAAGGGTTTTTTTTACCAAAAAATGGATGAAATGTCAACAGAATTAGATTAACGAGCCTGATCTAAAATGAACACGTCCTCCTGCAGAAGCAGAGTGAGTGACGCCTGCCACAGGACATACAAACGGAGTCTAACTGCTCTGAGACAAACATCATGGACGGAGACCATTTACAGTTTTCCCCCACGGAAGAACATTTTAGACACAAAAAATTCAGTTATCGCCTACGTTACATGGTGGACAAGATCTCAATTCAATAACAATGTCAAACCAGTTATTGCCTCAAATATTAATGAATTCCGCTTCATCATAACAAATGAAATGTTATCCAAATGTGTACTTCACTTCACAAAGGTTTACTGCATGCTGAAAGAAACAACAACAAATTCAAATAAATTCCTTCACTTTCTGGTTTTACAGGTGTTGTTTCGTCCGCACCAGTGCTCACAGTACACATTCACGATAAACCAATTAAGAGCATGAGAGACAGTTTATGGGGTGAATCCTCACAACGGAGAACCAATAAAAATGCAAGTATCTATATACACTGTATGTATCAAATATCAGCAAGAACAGAAACAGGAAAATTCAATCAAATTCTAAAATGATTTGGATAATTTCTTAAAAGTTAAAAATATGGCTTATACTCTTAGTCATCTTGTTGTATGTCATATTTCACTTATATATACTTTTTTTTATAACCCGAGGCTATTTACAAACAAAAAGGGTGGCTGATGGGTGATATCGGATTTTATTCTGAGTGCCTGACATTAACATGGCATAAGATTTCCCTTGAATTAAAAGGTCCGTGTAGGTGTTACATACTCCGAGTTATCAAGAAAAATGCTCTGTATGAGAGATTAAGTATGTATTACCATCAGAGACCAGCTATTCTAAATCAAGGGTAAAATCATGCCACGTTGCTCCATTCCAGGACACTCAGGCGTTGGGTTGAGGAGGGTGGAGAGAAGTGTGACTGCAGGTTTGGGCGGAGGGGAGGGTGGTTACGGCAGTGGTCTCGGTTAGATGAACGCTTTAGGGAGTTAATCGTATTTTCACCCAAAATGCTTTTTACTTTTTATTGAACATATCCATGAGCGGGGTCGGGATGAATTTCATGACCGTATCCACGATGCTCTCCTCTTCCTCCTCGTCGCCGCAGCCGGTGGGCACGGCCTTCTTGGCGCGAGTGAGGCTGCCCTCGGAGGCCTGCTCCATAGCGGCCGCTGCCTCGGCTTCCTTCTCCTCCTTCTTCTTGATGCCATACTACACAGGAGAAACAGGAAGTGATGTTAAGCCCCATCCGGATGTGATTCATGTCTCTCGGGGTGATTGGTTGAAAGTTAGACCTCTTGTTTTTAACATTCTTTTGACAATCAGTTGCGAAAACATTTATTCCTCAACTTGCTCGTTTCTTGTTTTGATGTTACGGTTGTGGATCTGTGTTCACTGTTACCTCGAGTATAGTTTCAGCATGTACGGTTCTAGTTTGAGTAAAATCAATACAGTTGGACTGCAAGCAAAAAGCTTGCAGAGCAGAGGAAGGTCAACAGGCTGAGTGATGGTTGATCTTTAGGCAGAGATGTGGAAAATGAGCCTGACTCCTCCATGACTTTTTCACTGCTCCACCAGGCGCACGTTACTGTGCTTCTGCAGCAGTGAACATCTTAAAGAAGGACTACTAGTGTCCATTTCCACTGTGAGGATGTGCACGGGGGACAGTACGAGCATCTGTGTGTGTGTGTGTTTTTCAGAGTGGAACACTAACGTTGTTAAAGAAATCAATGAAGCCAAAAAGGATGCAAACACTTTTCAACCTTTTGTTTGCCTTTGTTGCAATTAGTTTGACATTCATTTAAGTCTGCATCCAGCTCAAAAGATGCTTTTGTCAAGACAAACGCATCTTTTAGTCGAGAAGAAATGCCTCAGAGGAAAACATGAGTCATTCTTTAATGTTTGAGTGATGAGGCTAAAGTCTTGAAAGTCGTTTGTAAAAGAATACACAGTAAACAGATGAACGTTTGGAAGGGAAGACTTTAAAGGCCAAAGCACACTCATAAATCAGAGCAACTGGTTGGGAGTTTGATAACTTCCAAGATTCTGGGCTAAGGAGGCTTTCACATCAGGGAACCGGGCCAGGATCAGGTTACACACGACCCCCAAAGTCCAGTTTGTGTGATTGGTGTTAACCCTGTGTACCGTACCCGGGAATGACTCGCTGATATGTGCCTGGGTCCACTCGAAAAGGTGGTCAAGAGTATGGGTAAGGTTTTACTTCGGTAGAGTTTTAATCAAGTGCGAAAATCGACGGTACCAAAACACAGAAGTGGACTGCTATTTAACGTGAGTAGCAAAGGCATTTCTAAGCGCCGCTGGGTGATAGAGGAGGAATGGCAGGCTACAGGTCGTTCTTGACATTTACTCCAAAGTAAAATAGTAGTCATACAGCGAAGCTCGGCTCCATGTATGAGCTTGGGCTCTTGCGATCTACACTACTAATAATTTGTCCCCGATATGAAAACGGCCTATTATTTCTGCTCAACGCTACATTTAAAGGATTCTCTCCTGCGGACAGTGAGATGATTCTGAGTTCTTCATTCCCTCTAATAAGATGCTGCCTTCTGATCCTTGGTCTTATAGGGCTCTACAACTGTAAGTGAAAGACAGAGCAGAGATCATATCTCATAGTTAGGACTCATCTTCATTCTCTGCATTTTTACGTCTACAATAACAGCCGACCAGTAAAACTAGTTCCCACAAAATGTATCTTTTTTTATAAGACATAATCATACAATACGTTTAGATACAATTTGATATTACAACATGGAGACAATTATCATTTATCCTCCTTTAGAATAACTGTGTTTGAAACTTTGCATGTAATTTGAGAAGTGGAATCATACGCGTTAGTTCAACACCTGAGAAATGTCCCTTCCTGCCTTTGACAGACAGTAAGAAACATTGGTGTGATTGGTTGATGGGTATCTCCTCTGTATCTCCCTCTGCTCCCTTGCTTGCTCTCCGCTTTCCTTTCATGCCGCCCTGTTTTGTTCTCTCGCAGTCTGTCTTAGTCGGTCTCGCTCTCGCTCTCAGACTTGTTCCACAGCAACAAAGGCTTCGTCGGTTGAAGGGAAGACAGTCGCGCTTAGTCAGCCCCTCTGCACTCGCTACAATCAAACACTTTCCAAAGATATGCTGTCATATCGCCCCGTCTCCCTCCTCTCATTCTTTCACAGTTGCTCCGAAACTAAACTAAAGAACCACTGGGCGTCAGTTTGAGGATCAGCTCAAAGATAGCTGGACAAGAGCTACACAAGGACAAGGTTTAAACTCAGCTTGACAGCCCTCAAAGAGTGTTCGAGTCACATGTTCAATGAATTATCAGCATGTCAAGAGGAATATTTGACCTCAAGCTGCAGACGCTTTTGATACCATCAATTAACATTTTATTGCAGATTAATTAAATATATTTAATATATAATCTTGGACGAGATCATCTTGGCGGAACAAAAAACGGGTCAGAGAGGCAAAAAATCTTTTTGAAAAAGTTTTTAAATGAATTTCATCAGTTAACTGAACGGCATACAGCACACTCGTGTTTATAAAGCTGACCAGCATGCAAGGGTTTAAAGCACATTAATTAGGAGAGGGGAATAATCAGATGGGAAGGGCTGGTCCAATTTGTTTTTAATCAGCATCCGGTAGAATCAACCCAGTCTCCTTCACATTAAGTTCACAACGCAGCTACTTTACGGTACTGATTAGGAGCCCAGTCGCCAGGATTCTTTTTTTTAGCACCGTTAGTTGCTGCAAACAAGGGATAGGTTGATTGTGGACGTTTTTGCATTCAGTCAGAGGCAGTGACAAAGTGTAATGAGAAACTGTGCAATGATTTTATCAAAGAGCTAACGGGCTTTAGACCAACAAAACGGCCGGCAGGGGCACGGGCAAACTGGAGCAGAACTCCAATCAGAATTGGGAGCCAAACTGTGACAGCAGAGTTTTGTGTTATAATGAGTAACAAGCTGCATTATGTTCTAATTTTAACACAAACCATGATCTTTATTCTAACTTTAACCAAGTAGTTTTGTTGCCTAAACCCAAGTCATCAATTCACAGCGTTAAACACGTGGCATTGCGCATTTCTTCAAGCGTGATACGAGGCTGATATCAAACGTATTTATGAAACATATTTTTGGTTCAGAAACGTTGACGTTCAACGTGTCCCGTGGTTTGCAGAATTAGAATCGACATTTTATCTACCGACTCTCTGGAGATACATTTTGCTGTTGAGTTTTTAAAATGAAACTGAAACGAAATGTTGTTCCACGAAGTTTGAAAGCAAAATGTATTTTTCTTTTAGAGAGGGGCGGAGCATGACCGTGCACATTCATAAAAATCTCCTCAAAAGCATTCATAGTTAAACAATCAGTTGCTTCACAGTGGAAAGTGATGGAGATAGTGGTGCAAAGAATTAAAACAGAGTTCTGGTCCTGCATTTCTTCACACCTCTGCACATCTGGCCAATCCCTCATTTATAGTCGGCACGCTTGTCGGATTGGCCGTTTCGGATAGAGGGCATCAATGAGGGTAACAAGCAAGCAAGGATGCTACCTTTGTTAACTTGTAACCTCGGTCAGCTGTGTTGAGGTATTTTGTATTTACCTTATCTCTGATGCCCTGTCGGATGTTTTCTCTCTCTCCCTCCATTTTTGCATATTTGGCCTTCCTCTCGTCCTCCTGTTGCCTCAGCGCCTCTTGCCTTTCTTCCTCTTTCTTCGCAGCATCAGGATCCTTCTCCTCCCCCTCCCCACCGAGCATCTTGCCCATGTCTTTGGTGGCTCCTGTTGTTGGTGGAGACACAGAGAGAGAGAGAGAGAGAGAAAAGTGAGAAATGACGGGCGAAAACCACTGACACCGGCAATTCACAGTGATTGCACATAATAGATCTCAGCTATCGGCTGTTGCTAAGCATTTGGTGGGCACAGTGGCACATCTAAGATCTGGATAATTCAATAGACATTGCTTTGTACTTCAATCGTCTTTCAGGCCAGTGAAAGAGCAGCACAATCATGCCCCCCCGACTGAACCAAAGACTAAAGTGTCTTTGTGTCAAGTGTGACAATAGATAAAAAGAGGTGAGAGCCACGGGCGAGCCGGAGATAAGACACTGCGATAAATTATTAGCAATTCTCTTGATTGCGTTTGTGCTGCTCACGTTGACCTTTTTTCTATCTCCAACAGGAATTTACATCCTCGTGCAAAGCGTCCACTTGGACTACGAGTCAAGACCTGCGAACAAACCCCTTCAAGTGCCGTTGAAAGGACCATAATTAACAGACACTGGGTTCACTCTGATCCCGTCTCCCGTCTGCACTGGTTAGACGTGCTGAAAAACAGATCAAGCTTTGACTTTTGTGTCCCTTACTTGATCACTTCTAATGCTAATGACTTGAGCATACATTGTTTCATATTTTAAATGTAAATGTTGTGGGTTTTTATTCGATGATGAAGATTGGTTAATTAAAACGCCCGCAGGCACCAGCAAAGCTGTCTCAGGCGCTGACATCATACTATAACTTGACTTGTACTTCTTTCTGTGAGGAGCATCTGGTGTTTGCTACAGACATCAAATGACATGCCTCATATGTCACCACATATTCACGTGTCCAGTGCCAATCCAGGAACAATCATGTCCTTTAGGTATTGATGTGGAGAGTAAAGCCTCAGGACGGTCGCACGGACACGAGCTGACGTGGAATCATGACGAGGAAACACTTGCATCTTTTTATACCATGCTGGTTTCTCCTCGCGCCAATCCGACATTCTCAAAACTCCTCAAAGTTCTCCTGTTGGATGTGCACGGACGGGTAAACCCTGCCGCACAGAAACTCGTGACTCTCGTGGTCGCGTCAAGAATAAGTGGCGCCCAAGGGGTGTGAAGGTTGTGGTGGAGGATGGCATCAACCGTACTTTATCAACCATAAACAGATGCTGTTGTGTCAACTCTGTATTCTCTTTTTACGTTTCGAGGGAAACCTATTTACTCGTGAATTACGGTCGCAGTTTTAAAACATCTTAACGTTGTAAATTGAAACAAAACAAAAACTCGACAAAATGACTTGGTAATGTTTCGTAAAAAGATCATCGTTTGTTACATTATTAAAGTTACAGACGTAAATTTAAAAAATAAGTCAACGTTGACTTTTGGTTTCACGCGGGACACCAACAGCCGTCCTCTGGTTGACCCATCCCTCTACCCCGACCTCCTCCCTACGTGGACTATCATTAGAAACGTCTGATACATCAAAAACAAATCCGGAAGAAAATACGTTTCCTTTAAAACTTAACTAAAAATGCAGTTTGTTGTATGGGAACATCCTTTTTAAGAGAGCAGGCTGGGTGTGTGCGCACTGTCAACACTGTTGGAGCTGTCAGGACTTCTATGAAGCCATTTGCTGTCATTCACTCTGGTGCAACATGAAGACAACCTCACAGAGAGAGAGAGAGATGGTCCCTCTCACCAAACATTTTGTCAGCTCCTGTCACACACAATATGCAAGAATAGGCAAGTCTCCTCGGGGTCGAAACACAGATTCTCTTATTACCTTTATTGTGATGCTTGAATTTAATTGTCGAAAGTCATTCTTTTGTAAAATGATAAACACCCACTACTGTGTGCTTGATATACAATACACCTGAACTGCATTGCTCCATTTGGCTTGAAGTGTTTCACGTATTCTCATTACACTCTGAGCAGCAAGAACACTGTCCGCTCAACCGCTTTGGTGAAACCCTTTAACAAATGCTGATTTCTATCCTTTAAAGTATCAGGAAGTGTGCTCACACCCCAGAGGCTTCAGCTCTTCTTTCCAGCTCAGTGGCTGGAAATGAGCCAGTGCTCCAACAGTGGCCCGACCAAGCCCCGAAACCCGTGACTCTCTGCTCACTTTCCCCCTCGCAGGAGAGAAAATGATTGTGGACCACACCGGGGCAAGTTTGAAATATGCCTTGCTCTCTCCCCGCGTCGAGTCCAGCACTCTTCCTCGACTGTCTGCATTCCGGTCTGCCTCGCGGGCTGCCTCGCGGGCTCTCCTCCGGGGGAACAACTCAAAGACAGCCATCTGCTTCAGCCGTGGAATTGATGAGACAGCGCTGACCTTGGGGTTCTTGGCTGCAGTCCGAACTTGCCATTTTGACGGACTGGGACAAGCCCCGGTCCTTAGACATACGGAGCAGGGTGACCGACGATTAATAAACAGACACGATGATGTTTTGTCTGTCTTCATTTACTCCTTAGTGTGCAGAAAACATGACACGTTGGCATGTTAGGAATGAATTACATTCATTATCTCAAGGCTTTTTCATGTCAGTGTACCGTGTGTGTAATATACAGTAACACGATACATGAATGTTCCATCAGTCTGGAGTTAGCATTTCATCCAGTCCGAATGCAGTCAGCGACTTCACTGTATAATAAATCACAAGAAAACGTTTCTTTTAACAAATAATCTCAACCGCTTTGTGTATAAAGTCATTGGATGTATTTAGCATTTAAGTTTATTATTTATTTAATACATTTTTGAGTTTTCTTAATTTTTCTGCAGGTGAATCCGGACCTCGCTGTTCTGAGGACAAGCAGAGAGACTCTGCGGTTTCATTATTAATAACGTGTTTGTGTGTATTAATAAAGCAGAAGCTTGGAGAGTGACTTTCTTGCAGTAACACTAAGACTAAAACAATCGTTCCGTCTCTTTGTGCTTTGCCCCGAGGGGAAACCGAACTGCTGACTGGGCCTGTAAACTCTCTCCTTGACCTGTTGCTGGTAGCTTGAGGAGATTTCCCCAATCTTACACGCAGAGCAATATTTACAGCAGTAGACTCTGATGGAGAATATCCCTCATCACCTCAGGGATAATACTTTGTTCTCTGGCCAAGCTGGATAGCAAAACTTTTGAAATTAAAACTCGCCTACTTAAAATGAAAATAGCCTGACGTGATGACTGGAGAGTGGGAAGATATCTCTTTAAATCTAAGCTCAGACAAGGTATATTCTCACCTTCTCATTAGAACTCTTACTGATACTGAAATGCTAATTTGTGCTTGCAAAGTCTATAAAATTGGGTAATAATATGGATAAAATGAAGCATTTTAAACATTAGAGTAACTCTATCTGTTTAATCTTGTTTTGTTACAATAATGCTCTTTTGAAAAGGAGGTATTTTTCAGCATATGAATCAGCTGCGATATCAGATACACCTCGTATCTCGGGTCTACTGCTGCTTGTTTTTACCTCTTTGCAACTGATGCCACTTAATCTCTTGTATTTCAAATGCAGAGCCTCTCCCAGGCCTCCACATGACTAATCTCGATGCTCAGGGCTAATTAGCTCATCTGATTGTGACAAAGTTGCTGTGTAGAAAGCGTTAGACAGTCGTCGTTCCCAAAAGCCTTCGGTGTCATCAAACGCTGCCAGCTGTGGAGTCTGGGAACGGTAAGCGAGGCGAGGAAGCTCCAGAGGAAAAGCCGGAGAGCCTCGGCTACGGATAGAAAAACACTGAGACACGGTCTAAAGTACTTAATTAGAAAGCACGATTAATAACTCAACTCACACCACAAAGAGCGTCGTACAAGACAACTTGTTGATTCCTTAAAATGTTACTAAATTCTGATTAATCTGAATCCAGCAAGCTCACATACCTGATAAGATCTGTGATGTCTAAGACCAAAGAGACCTTTCTGAACATTTGACAAGTCTGCAAAGCTCAAGAACCCACCACACCGACCACAAACCATTCAACGCTTTAACATCTGTGCTGGCACGCCCAACAATTAGGAGCCCGCAGGACGACTGGATGACATCTTGAGCAGTGGCTGAAGGGAACAATAAATGGAAAGGACTCTTAAGCACGAGACTGAGCACCAGATATGAACTGGAAGACGGTCAATAAACGACCAGGAGGCCGATTATCGTGGAAAAGAGCAGGTTCTTGATTACAATCTCCCCCGTCAGTGGCCAGTTGTTATCATGTGACCTGGGTCTGAAGACTGTTGTGAAAGTGGAAATGTGCACCTTTGAGCTCAGATTGTCTATGAGTTTACTTTAAATTACAACTGGAATGATTTACAAAAGTTAAATACACCACCAGACCTCACAATTCAAATCAACTTCACTAAAATCTTCCAGCTCTACAAATGTAAAAGATAACTAGGTGGGGTAGTCTACAGACATGTTAGCATCTCTGTGAGGCCGTCATGCTGATTGTAAAAATAAAACAAGCTTTTAAATGGATACTGTAATCCAAAGTATTGCTGGATAAAGGCAAGAGCACCATTAAAGTTCAGGAGGACCATGTATGCATCAAATGGCATGGTGATCCATCCAACAGTTGTCAAAACATTTTACTCTGAAGAACAAATGTCAACCTGCTGGGGGCGCTAGATGAAAGGACAGAGGATCACTAAAGTCATTAGGATTCAGCCTCTGGGCACCGTGCATATCTGTGCCACAGTTCATAGTAATTCATACAATAGCTGTTGATGCTTCTCACGTAAAAAAAGAAAAAAGATGAAGGTCAGTAGGAGCAGCAAGCTTCATCCTCTGTTATAGAGATGCTAAAACCGTGTTTCAAGTCATTCCATAACTACACAAACATAACATGTTTAGTGACTGCATTAGCGTGGAGAGCTAGGTCACCATGCTAACTCGTTACAGCTCTAAAAAGGGACTTTTTAGGTCAGCTGAGGCCCAAGGGCTCATTTTAAAAGTAGGAGAAGGCTTTTTCTACGCTTAGTTAGAGACTGAAAAGGGTTCACGGAGAAGTTTGGAAGTTATGGGCGATCGGGTCATGCGGTGGATTAGACTGGGCAGAGTTACATAAAAGGCTGGCTTTAGACTTGGAGAGCGTGTGAAAACATGAGGAGGGAGCGCCTGGGAGTATCTCTGTGTGTGTGTGTGTGTGTGTGTGTGTGTGGATGAGGCTCCGCTGTGTGTGAAAGAAGGAGAACAAAATGTAAAACTCTTAATTCCCACTACGCTTCTGTGCAAGTGTGATGTGTGTGTGTCACAGTGAGCGTGCACGGACGCTGTCCGCTGTCAGAGCTGAGAGTATAATCGAGTGCGTGTCCCCCAGGTGCATTTGCGCTGCGAGAGCGTTTCCTCGTGTGTGTGTGTGTGTGTGCATGAGTTGCGTGTTTTCTACTGACGGACTGGTGAGACCACATGAGAAGAGTCCCGTGTGGAGCCCAAAGGCACACGACCAAGGATGGAGGAAGAGAATACAGGAGAGAGAAGGTTGAAATTGAAGACGGAGGAATCCGGTTAACTAGAATGAGAGCGAGTACGATTATTTCTCGTACAAGACAGCAAATTAGACAGATGGATAGAATGAGAAGGAGAGCGTGCAGGAAAGAAACTGACTAAAAGTACAAAATCTGTAACAAGGACAGATGAAAGAGCGCAAAATTTACAAAAAAAAGGGAACATTCAGGAAAAAGAGAAGAGCAATAATGGCAATAAATAAAGGACAGTTAAGGGGAACAGAGTGATGAGAGTGAAAAGGATGATCGAATGATAATCATGGAAAAGTTAAGAGGAAGAGAGGGAAGACATAAGGAATCTGACAGATAAAGAAAGATGAGACTGGAGGTCGAGAAAAAGAAGAACTGATTTGGTTTTGGTCCAGAGGGAAAACGAGAGTAAAAAGAGGAAACAGCAGGACCAGCTCAAGGACCGACGTGTTCCTGCTCCCCCCATCTGTCATCGGTCCTCAGCAGTCCCACAGCCGCCGACCGGCGGGTCCCCACGGCCCACACCAAGCCGTCCAGACCTTCATCATCAGCCTCCTGCCCCGGGGCTAGCAGGAAGGGGGTCCAAAAACACCAGTGGAAAGATCACCAAGGGAGCCTTACCGTAAAGCAGAAAGCAACGTGACTGAGTACGGAGCAAACTGGAAATATGAGCTGTGCTCTTTTGTCTCTCAGGGAAAAGAGCACAAAGAACGGACTGCGGCCGTTGATGGCGCCATGACTTGTGTATCATTTGCAACCGCCATCTGCCCCGTCCCAAGGTCCGACAAACTAAATATTGATATAATGATATTACAGCTCAAATGTGCCCAGAAAGTTTTCTGAGTGCAATATAGACTGACTCATTTAACTCCTCTCCCTTCATTGTGCCCATATATACGCCTTTGTGCAGCAGAGCACACATATGCGGATGGGTGAAATAATACATAATTAATGGAGGAGAATTAGTTTTGAGACCTTTTTTGAGTTTATTTAATGCCTGCAGCGATCCCCTCTATAGAGAGACGCTGCTCATTCACACAAGAGGCACAGCAGCGCTAATGAACTAATTATTTAAATCTTGTTTTCTCTCGTATTTTTAAAAATGGTTTTATTCATGTATTTTTCATGACACGACAGTGATTGCATTCCGTCGTTGCATCCCAAAAGGCTGTGCTTCAGTTCCCACCATCTCTCTGAAGCCAGTACCTTCACTGTATCCGTGTGGCTATTGACGCTGATCTTTGCAGGCTCATTTGCATAGAAAGCAGCCAATTATGTGCTAAATGTGTGCATATTATCTCATTTAAAGACATGCAAATAGCACAGGAGCAACGAGACGCTATTTGCTCGGCATCACGGTTGGACGTGTATTTCACCCTTTGTGGGCTCTAATAAACCGAGTGTACGCTACACCTGCCCCGCCCAAAACAGCAGACAGCAAAGTTAACGACGAGCTGGTGAAGAAAATCCAACAACTAGTAGCTATGGAGCCAGATATGTTTTCTCAGGAGTTGGTGGAGACCAAAACAGAGCTAAAAGGAGAGCAAAAACAGCCGTAACAACTTTGTTTCACATCCCTCTTCTTTGTAATGATTGTGTGTGTAATGTCAATGATGAACAAACCCTGACTGAACCTGCGCTGAGATAAAAGCAGCGTGGGTGTTTACAAAGTGACAAAAACACGTTCACATCCACATCTCACCAATTTTTTTAAAGACCATGTAGATGTCATGGTTGCACCGTGATGCTTTAAAAGACCTGTTGCTCTGTTTCAACTCCTACACAAAGTTATTCATCTATGTCAGACCTTTGAAAAGATGAACAAAAACAACAAAATCTTTTGTCAAAGCAGCAGTGAGTCACTCTTCACACTGAGCCGTCTGTGCTGGTCCTTGACAACTATTGACTCAATCAGTGAGACTGGTTCAGCTTTTGGAACACAGTTGTCCTCCGAGAGCTCTGACAACACTTTGGGTAAGAGAAGAAGAGAAATGACTTCTATATCTCCAAGAGTGACAGGCTGACCAGGGAAAGATTATTTTGGTGCCGAGTTCAATCTCCTCTTAAGTGACCTCCCTTTTCATTCCCTGTACGTTCGTGTTGTTAAGAGGTTTTGAAATTGTCCTTGAGCAGAAGACTGAAGGGCTACCAGTGCAGTGACCTAAGTTATCCATGTGTGTAATGTGAGAGGCTGTATTGCCAAAATCATATCTCATATTGTCAAACTTGATGGAAAAAAACCATATCTGCACACTCAAATCTGTGCAAAAATCTCAGCAAAGACTAAAGGATAGGATATTTTGCACAGCGGATAGAAACACAGGAGGATTTTTCATGTGCTGGAAGCAAAATGGAAAGAGGACATGTCCCGCCCACACGCAACACACCCCAGTAAAGCTCTGGGGTGCATGGGAAATGGAGGCTTGAGGTGTGCATCATTCCTGTGCTTTATCACCCGCTCGTAACCACTATCGTTGGAAGACAGCCTCACAGAGTCTGGCCTTGGTGATGAGCGAGCAGGGACGGGACACATTTATCACCTCTGAGGTTGGCACCAAGGACGAGGCGCACCATCCATCCCCACACCCACACACACACACACCCACACACACACACACACACACACACACAATGCAGGGCACCACCACAAAACCCGAGTGAGCCGTGTAAAAATGATCCTTTCATAAATCATAAATGAAATCTTTCTTCAAAGAAACTACAATACATCAAGCGAATACACCAAAAGGGAATAATTTCCTCTTTGTTTGATTTCCAGGATGATATCACTGTAATCACTTTCATCATGATGCTCATTGGCTCATTGTATGATAACTGGCTTTGTATTGAATGTAGGTCTTCTTCTGGCCGTCCTGCTAAGCGTTGCTGCTGTATCGGTGTTGGAGCGCGCTCTAACAACCCGTGACAGCTCGGGGTGGCACGTTTGGTTTGCGTGCCAGAGTTCCTGGAGAGCAATCGCAGAACTTCATAAGCGATTACTCTGGAGTCATTGCAGTAATGAGTCATGGAGGCGACGCTGTGGCAGGCTAACCCTCCGCCGGCGACACCGATGACTCGACCCACCACGTGAGTCACGGGGGAGGTGAAACTCAGGAAACAGAGAGGGAAGTTTACCGTGAACAATATTTCAATTCCAGATGGAATTCTTTCCTGAAAAGTGTACCGTAGTATATTTTATATACTACTTAAACATCCACTTTTCTATTTAGTAATAAGTAAGTTTGGACAATAGGAAAGTCAAGTAAAGTTTAAATTGTCACATGCAATGAAAAAATCCAAGGGTCAAATAAAGGGCTTTTCTTGTGTTTCTGTGCAGCAAACTGTACTTAAACTTTGTCATATGATGGTAGTGCATAGTGTAAATGCATTTGTATATGATGTATCCATTGCAGGTTTTAAATGCAGAAACTGCCACATGAAAAACTACAAAGAAGCTATTTGCATTGTAAACAGTGTGATATCTGTGAGTGAAATGTGGCAGACAATCAATACAACAATGAAGTAGAGCTTTCATTCATGTCTTCCAGCATGTATACATTGCACCAAGCTCATACAACACATGAAACTGTACGGCTGTGCTGACGTTAAGTTATCGACTCAAGGGGTTCAGCCTCGGTCATGAACATCCGACTGCTTCCAGGGCTCTGATCTATTGAATGTAGACCCGTTATGGGTGACCCTGACCCACCATGCCCACGAAGGAATAAGGTGTCAGACGGTACTTTGAAGGCACAATCTTACAACGGGTTCTTTCTCTCTTTTTCTCTTACAGCTATGTCTGGTTTTCTGATCCCTGTGTGTGCTTACATGGAAGGAAATACCTAAGGATAGCCTGCTAGATTATAGATTATAGATTATATGCATCTGTGAGAGGATTTAATGCAGACTCCACATAATGGAGAGTTGTGCAAAGGAAAACTTTTGGGTTTAATACATGCTAATGAGAGATTTAGTTGTTGGTTTTTATCTAAGGTATCTCAGAACACAGTTTTATAACTATGCACTGGTAGCCAAGAATATAACTTTTTAAACTAAACTGAATTCAAGCTTTGTTAAAACCACATGAGCCAATCAAATCACTGAGATCTGGTTAGTTCATTCTCACACAAATCACCGAAGGCTTGTTGTGCTGCTGCTGCTTTGTTCTGCCAGGTAGGATACCTGAAAGCAATTATGTTCGAGTCCAATGTGACAAGGAGTTGCTAAACTCTTTGTGGAGCTGAATAACTGCTTCTGGCAATAGGTGACACGTTCAAAATAAATAATTGGATGTGCCGACGAATTAGACATCAATTACATAGACAGCTTTTCACTGATTTTATGCAAAAATGTTTTTTAGGACGTTTAAATAAAACGTCTTTTTGTCTTTTCATGAGTTTCTCTAGAATGAGAAAGTGAGGGTGAATGCAGATGTGTCTTGCTTATAGGACTACTTCTGTTATCCATTCGTTTCTTTTGCGGGGTGATCACACCTTTACCTGCAAATCTTCACACTTATTTTCATTTGTCCTATTTATACACTTCCTAAATACCTGAGATGTGACTTCTAACACCTTGCAATCCAAAGATACAAGAGCCAATTAACAGGTTGACTAATTAACAGATTCCTTCATGTCCCCCTGTAGCTGCTCTGTAAGAAAACGAACATCTTAAGCATCAAACATGTCTGAATCTGAACGTATCCTAAAGAGGCCTACAGTATGTGCCAGCTACCAGGATAACTGAGCAATAGCAGCATTGACTATTGATACTTGTATATATACATACATACATATATGTATGTATATATAAGGATTAGGACTATATGTATGTAAGCAAAGGTTATATTTTGTTCCACATAGAACTGGTTGTTATTCTCAACAGAGAGGCCTAAAGTTATCTCTCATCTAAGAATCAATGATCCAATCATTGCCATGATGAAAGATAAAAGATTGTGTTGACGTCCGTTTAAATATAGGTGAAACACCACTGGAAAACAAAATGAATCAGTGAGAGGAAGACAGTCTAAGCCTCCTGCTCTTCCGTAGTTCTGTCTAAAGACAAAGTATCTTCAAGTTCTTCAAGTTGGTCAACCACTCGGTTTTATTTGAGCCGAGTTTGTTCATTTTATTGACATGGAATTGAGACATGAGGCTAAGCTGGCTGAGATCCTCCTCGGGTCTGTATACTCAGCTTTATGCATTGATCCTTGAGACCCAACGCTCTGCTTCCTTCTCAACCCCCAATTGTGCTTTTAGCTTCAATTTCGCCTCCTGCCTCTGTGCTCTAATATCAGGAACTATGATTCAATCCCCTTGCTGGCTTTGGAAAGCCTCAGTCTGTGAATTAGCTCGACGGATCTATGGCTCCCCGCTACGCGTAATCAGCGTCGCCTCATCGCTCTCTGCCGCTCTCTGAGTACACTCATCGATCACGTAGGGGGGGAAATCTGATCTCAATGATAACTAACACCATTATTCAAACATGAGATCGCGGCGACCTCCGCGCCGTCACCCGCGGCTCGGATTTGTGCGGCTTTGGAGGTTTTTCGAAACGTGTGAAATATGAAAATACAATTTATGCCAATCCCTCTCACGGCATGAGTGGTCATGCAGGAGCAGAGACATACAGAGCAGGACTGTGGAGCTCTGCACGGCTCTGATTAGGTCGCAATATCTAAATGTGCATATTCAAGTGTGCAGAAAACGCCTGCCAGCCTGTTTAGTACAATCCAGGTCTGTTAAATTATGTTTATCTGCAGTTAGATTGTCAAATGGCTTCGCACACCTGCATTTTAACACCTTATATGTCAAGTGACGCCACCAATGTTTGGACCATCAATGAAGACAAAACTGGTCTATGCAGCTGTCAGATACAGTGAAATGTTGAGTTAAAGTATTAAAACGATTGAGATCACTGATGGAAAAGGAAGACATTTATTTACATTTAACCAAGTCATTTTGAAGTACTTGTATTTTTATTATATTATTAATATTAGTTTCTGTATTATACTACCTAATACATCAACTCTGCTACATTATAGGAGGAAATATTGTACTTCGCTACATATATTCAATAATAAAAGTTAATCGTGGAAGATAAAGAAGATAACGATTTAAACACACAACACTACTTCAAATTAGCTCCGCAGTGGCCATTATTCTGCCTAACGAGTGCTTGATTTACGTACTTTTGATACTTAAAGTCCTTAACGAGCACCCACCTTTCTTTGTGCACAAGCTCGAAAAATGACAAACCCAAAATAAACGTTTAAACCTTTTTAATTACAGCATAATCCTGGGCTCTTTTGAGAGGTTGGAGCTTTTTATAAATAATTCATAACTATTCCAAGTGATGCGTAACTAATTCTGCAGTTCGTTTTCTTTTTAAATTGCACCTTAGAATATTGTGAAGGAGGATTTTTTTATCCAATGAGATGTCTCCAATATTCAGATTTCTATTCTGGAAATGTATGCAAATGTAACCATCTTTAATATGATAATACCGGATTTGCATATCAAAACATACACTTTCAGACAACTTATAATACAAAAAATGTACTTAATGTAAGTAATCAACTGGGGAAATGTCATGGTAATATCTATTTGATACTGTTTTTACCCTATTCCCCCGTAGTATCCCCTTCAGGCTTAAAAGTCCTTCTGTCTTGTTAGCAGCAGTAGACAGAGGGAATTTTAAATTGGAGAATCAAAATGGGTTCATACCGTTGATCCGTTGGATTCACTTGTTATACCTCCTGTATTTTAAAAAGAGACCAGGTGTTCCTCATATTTTATACATTCAGCGAGACTTGGTGAACACAAAAGAAAGTTAAAAGCGCTGCAACTTCAAAGCCGAACCGGCCCGAATACACAACTCTGACTGGCAGCGGAGATGAATAAAGACGTACGAGTGTGTGAGCATCAACACCTTTCTGTAAGTCTCGTCACGGAGCCAGCTACTAACTCTGATGTGAAGTTCCACTTCTGTCTTATTCGCCATCATCCAATCTGGAAGCACGACGACAGTTGGTCATAAAATACAGCAGAATTGATTCACACTGTGACTAAAAGCCTAATGAACGATCACCCGCTGTCTCTTTCTTCTGCTCTAGAAAACGCTCCATAGAAATGATTTGATCGTATATAATAAAACATTTCCTATCCTTTCATAAAGGGTGTCCGCTTTCAGGCATGCTGTTAATTATACAGCGTCTTTGTGCTGTTACTTTAACTTAATCAAGAGCATGTATGGCTGTATCATGAGCCGCTGTCCTCAGTGACCTCTTTTTAAATCTCACTGTGCACATTCTGGGACATATAAATTGTAAAGGCTGGTAAGACAGCAACAATATGTTTCGTTTGTTGTACAATGACCTGGTTAACATTGACATGCGCTGATTTTTTATTACTGTATTACCAGAATTACCGGTTGTATGCCTCCACCGACCCGTCGAGCTACAGTTTACATTCATGTCTGTCCACAAAGTATTTGATATTATGAGAGGTTTGTGTGACGTTGTCAAAGCCAACGTATGAATTCTTGAGTTGTGTTTTCTTAGGTCACAGTGACCCTTGGCCAAGACATTTTTATCAGTTCATACTTGAGTCCAAGTGGATGTTTGGGCCACATTTGAAGAAATTCCCTCCAGGCGTCCCTGAGATATTGCATTACGGATAGGACGGACGGAATCTTTTTCAGTTCATCCGTCACATACCAAGTATCACATACATATTTCTGGAGGGAATTGAGCATTTTGAATTTCACACCACAACAAATGCTCGAACTTTTTGGCTCACGCTTTTCCTCCAAAAAGACAACTCCTACTCGTCACCCTGTGTGAGAGGCGTAGTTGAGAGGAATCCAACTGCAAACCAGCAGAAAGGTGAACTTTCCACCTTAACACTTTTTTTTCAGGCTGTGCTGCATGACCAACCCTCAGAGGAAGCTGCAAATATAACAATCAGATACATTTAGTGGTTTTTTTGCACTAAATGTCCTCTTTTGCCCTGACCTCCAGGTTTAAAAACTTTAGCTACCAACCAGTTAGGTGTGAAAAGTGTAACTGATCGCATGGAAATATCCCATCATGCCTTTCCCTTGACTGATTTTCGGTCGTAGCCCACGCTCTGGCACACTTTGCTGCTGGGGAGATGTTGGAGTATTTCTAGATGTCCTCTGATGTTCACAAGGCGACCAGACCTCTGCCTCGCCCACAGCTCTTTGAAGTGCTTCTCGGGCAAAAAAGAAAGTGTGTGAAGCGAGCTGAGAATTGAGGTCAGGCGTCGGGATTCTCTGTGAATTTTCTGTGGCAGTGAGGCACTCCCTGATCTCCCCTCTTTTCTTCCTGAATTTCAGGAAATATAATCCTCGTGTGATGGAAGAGAGACGGAGAGTGAAGGAAGGTGAGAATCTGAAGCGGGGAGAATGAAAGAAAGAGAGGGGTGGAAAGAAATTAAAAAACAGCAGAAAGAGAGAGAGAGAGGCTGAGGGTTGATAGTCGCCGAGGAGAAAAAGGAAGTAGAGTGTGACGGCGGGGGTTGTGATGCTGACTCATCCATGCCAGTGACCTTGGCTGGTGGAGGAAGGGGAGCTCTACAGAATATCAATATTTTCTCCTCCACAGATGGGGGAGATGGGCCTCACTTTACATGCTCTTAACCATGTTTGACTAAATCTGACAAATCTGGTTACAATAAGCTTCATGACGGCTTTTATAAACTCTGTGGTTTCACATCCACAGCTTGGTGTACAATGGAGGCCTGTTGGTGATTCAGCAAAACTGTTGTGCCGTTTATAATATGTGGTAAATGTCGAATAAGGTACATTTCCAAAGACACAGTAAAAGTTGATGCCGTTAGTCTGGCGTTCTACGATAAACCATTAGCTAGTTATACGACCAGCAAGCTAATGGCAAAGAAAGGTTAATACTCCCAAAAGAGACTTTCCTTACTAAGGCAACACTTTATCACTTCCAACTCTTCAAATAGACACTTCGTCAGTGCCCCTCAGTGAATGTTATCTATGCACTAAGGCACCCATCGTCCATCACTGACACGACCAAAACTGACACTATGGGAACCTAGAGTGTCATCGTTTGAAGTGTAGAGCCATTGACCCAATGGCTTTAACACATTTTTACTCTTCATATTACCTTAAATATGTAGACTGTTTCTCGACTTTATCTACATTTAAATCTCAGATTTCTTTCCTCTGAAACATCAGACATGAAAAGGTGTACGATGCAGGATTTTTGCTGGTGTAAAAACGCAGTGATCAGGTGACAGATCGTAAGCATCCAGGAGAAAGCTATGAAGATGGCGGACACAGCGTTGAACATAGTGAGGCGAAACGGACAAAAGCGCGTTCCGAAACAAGACGGAGCGTAGGGCAGCCTAACCATAACCACGGTGCTTCTTTACGCTGCCTTTGACCAGGATAGGAGGGGCCAACTTTGAATGTTGTGTTTACAAACCACAAATGACGATTTGTCCACAAATGACAAATCGTATTGATTCAAGTCACAAAGATTAGCCTTGTTTGGCCTCTATTTAAGGAAGTTTGTTACATAAACTGTAAACCTTCACGTCTCCCCAGCATGAATTTGGCCTGAATATATTTGGTTCAGCTATTTGGCCGGTGGGTGGACGTAGCTACACTTCAGGTACATTATGTGTGTGAAAGCAGTTTGTTTTGTTGAGCGTCCGTCCGTCCTGCTAAAAGCGTCCTTCAGCGAGACACTGAATCGACTCCAGCTGCAGGCTAGCTGCTATTCTCCTGCTGTCTGACCTCAGAATGGAGGAAGGGCAGACCATAGAAGCAAACTAATTCAAACAAATGCGATGAAGTCAGTGAGTGAGTCCATTTCTCTGATAACTGTATCAACACACGTTTCAATGCCCTTCGACTAAATGTAGATTGCTGATGTATCTCGGGAGGCTGTGAAGGTAAGGTCAGCGAGGACACTGTGAGGTATTATTAGACAGAGAAGAGAGATGCATGTTGGAATTCTATTCCTCGGAGGGATAATCATTAATGCAGTTTATCATGTCTTCATTGTGAGCCTTGATAACATTAGCAGGTAAAAAAGGGAGATTTAACATAAAGCGGTAGATCATATGTTGGTGTAATTCAGTAAACCTGCATCAGCCCAGAGGGAGAGTGCATGTAGAGGTTTTCTCTGCCGATGAACAACTCCCCACATATTAACGTTTCCTGTTTGACCAAAGGCAGAACCAGAAACTAAATGTTACAGAAGAAGTTAAAAAACTAAGGGGGCTTCATTTTGAAATAAAGAAAGAGGAGAAAACTAGTGAAAGTACAAAGAACAGGTGTCATAGAGGGAGTAATACAACATTATTCTTTCACAGGAAGGTGTTTTCATTGGCGCTGACGCTTGATCCTTTAACTAGCAGAGGGTTATCACTCGCAGAATGATGCTCAATGACTTGTTTGTTTGCAAAGGAACAAGATATGGCTCGTTCCCAAACAGTGACTTTTATATATCTTTGTCCGCTATCCAAAACACCGAATGTGACACTAAATTACCCACGCAAGAAAAATATATAGAAAAAGCAATCAGAAAGACGAAAATAATTCTTCAAATGAATTGTCTCTATTCATTCAGTCTGCGTGGCCTCGATAGCATCGGTTGTCCCCGAGTCACCTACTGAATACATTTATACCTAAACGTCCGACTCCGATGCTCAGTCGCTCCCTCACGTACCTCGTCTTCAAACTTGCCTCAAATAAATCAAACCCAAATAACTTCCAGTAACCTTAAGAAATAGAAACAGTTGTTATTCAGTGCTGGATGAGACATTTTTGAATAGCCAAGTTACAGTCAACAGCGACAGCAATTTTTTGAATGTATTCCACCCCAATGTAAAAAAAAAGGGTTGCCTACAAAACTACGCTGTACACTACGCTGCAACTGACATGCAGTCGTTCCTCCGTTTGGTTTGCCGATGAAAGGATTCGGCAAGAGTCGCGTTTAAGATGATTTCATGAAACTGAATCCCACCTGAGGGTCTAGTGTCCGCAGGGGAACACTAATTAGGGAGAAGGACCTCGAACCAGAAGTGAGTTGAATTGAGTCCCATATAACCAGCCAACTCTGCACTACAGAGCTGTTTAGCCCCTTTCAGCTCATTGTTTAGATTTTCTGAAAATTAATTACTCAAAACTCTGCATCAAAGAAGCACATTTGGGGAGTTATCTGGATAACGTAACACAATAAAACGTGTACTAAATCTCTTTAGACTAGTCCATGTTTGAGATGAGATGAGTTCTGGGTTGCAGATAAACATGCTGTACACACACATGGCTCTGCCTGGTTCGCGGTAGTCGACTTCTCTCTGCGCTCCTTGGGTCGGAGCCGGTCAGCAGCTTCAGTGAAGCCGGCGTTCGCTCTTTCTCTGACAGGCTCGATGCCTGAGAGCCAGCGGCTGTGCATGACTCACAGTCAGCGAGACGCATTCACCGCCCGGCGCCGCGTACACAGCGACACACGGCCGACCACGCTGTGTACGAATCACTACATTAATGCATGTGACAGGAACAGCTCGCTCGGAAAATTAACCTTTACTCCTCGAGGGTTGAGCGGGGAACGCTGGTCGACGGCAGGCTACGTTAACGCGAAGAGGAGAAGCGTGTGTGCGCGCCAGGTTTCAGGAGGCTAACCGGACCTGGAGGGTGCCGGCTGGGGAGTGAACTGATGTCAGAGCGGCTTAGATCGCTCAGCTGGCCGATGATAAAAGCCTGGCGAGGCACTCCAGCCTGGACACCAGATCTGTAAAAATGAGACTGTGACTGTTCATAGCATACAGTCAAGAGGCTGCGAAGTCACTCATTATATCCAGTATAGTTCCTGTGCTTTGTCTTTATCGTGAAACTTTTTAGCATCGTTTAAAATGTTTCTTCAGGTGGTGTTTAATACGTTCAGCCTACTGCAGCACAAAAGATAAAAAACAATGACTCTGAATTTATGACTTTCAGATCCACATCAAATGAACAAGACATTTAAGCCCAGTCTCTTGTTGCATTGTTCACAAATTGGGGCAGCCTGTAAAAAAAAAAAAGTGTTTAGAAACCTAATTGTTCACATAATGCGGTCTGTTTCATTTCAAATCCAATGTGCTCGAGCTCAGAGACAAGAGGAGCCAATGGAGTCAACAGAAAACGTGTCCAAGTTCTTACCGACTGCACACAGCAACACATTTGTGTATCAGTTAAAGTTAAATGAACTGGACAATGTTAAGGTGAATTAATCATTGTCATTATTTATTTATCTATAGAATGTCAGCTGGGATCGGCTCCAGCACCCCGCGACCCTGAATAGGATAAGCGGTTTGGAGAACGGAATGTCAGTAAAAGGTCAAAACAAAACGGCCAACACATACTCTCTCAGGGATGCTTTTAAACATGTTTTGTTTGAAACCCAAAGACAATTTGCAATATATTATAATGAATAATATAATGAAAGTAGTGAATGTTTACCATTTTTCACTGTCGATTAACTTTGTTATTTGATTGATCCAATTTTTTAACTACCATCACCTGGAAAACCCCAAAAATCCTCGAGGAGAAATCAAAGGAAAAAGAAGGCTGAAGTTATATTTCCTTCCAAGTGAAAGAAAAAATCTGCCAGTTGAGTGACAATATTTAATTATTTATATATTTTATTGTGTTGCCAAATCAGACGATCATCTTTGAAGTATTTTGTATTTTACTGCAGCATCGAGATAATTCTTGGAAAAAGGTTTGTATCAGGAACAGTTTGAGATATTCTTACTGCACTGATATAAACATTCGTTATTTGTTTTTTTTACCTTTACTGAGCTGAAACCAAAGGCCGAGTTTTAAGCACAGTGCTGCATTCATGAGAGCCATGCAGCTCTGTGTTTGTCCCCTTTAAAAGGTGACAGTTTTACATTGATGCTGCAGTTGTTCTGAACAAAGCAGAGACGCTCTGAACCTGTTGACTCAAAGTTAAGTCTCTTTGATGTGACGCCAACACTGCTGCAGCTGCTCAAGCGTCTCCGCTCGAGGGCGGAAATACAGGAGAAACTCATTAATCAACACCTCGTGTCACATGACTCGATATCATCTCTCTTTCGTCACCTCAGCTGAAATCATTAGCAATTAGCAGCTTTACTATTAGCATACCGTCCCCGCTGCATCGTAAATAAGCCTCTATCTCATCTGCAATCTCCTCACCACCAGCTAACCACACGGCTCAGCGCTGCATTGACACAAGGAAACACGCTGTAGCCTGATGTCAAAGTTAAAAGTCTTTTGATGCAAATGGTTTTTGGTGAAAAAGGCAACAATTTTTAACAACCTAAAAGGCCCACAAGGAAGAAGAGCTATTCGATTTCCTCTGACATTTAGGGGACACCATTTACCTTTCGACAGCAGACATTATTTAGCCGAACCCGGAGTCGTCGTTATGTCTGCATTAGCTGCTTAATGAATGGTCCTCATGAAACCTTGAGGGACCTGTGTGTTCAATCATGACATGACTGGGAAGACAACCATCCCTTAGCAATAATTACATTTATTAAATATCGAATATAATAATTTGTCAGGGTTATGGTGTACGTCAGAGTGTTTGAAATCAATATTTCGTGTGTTTCCGAAGGGCCGGTTGAACTGCTGTTGAGGTCAGCAGTCGGGGAAGTCACCATCTCCTCCTCGCAGTGTGGACATAGCTAGAAGTACGGACATGTTGGAATACAGAGGCGTATTAAATATGCAAACCAGAGGTTTAAATATTGTATTAGTCGTACAAAGTATTCTTAAGATGTGAAAAAAATTTATTTATAAAAAAAAATGCAAAGTTGTGCCTCGAAAAAATAAATATAAATAAACCCATTATTTAAATATTTGAGACAAAATAATAAAGAAAAAATACAAGCATTACAAACAATTTGTTGATAACTGTGCATAATCAGCATCTCATTTGCATTTTTTTAAACCTGTTTCTCCTCGCTTTCTATTACAGGAAGCATTTTCTGAGCCGTCAGTGTTTCAATGAGATCTCTTTTACTGTAAACTGCTCAGCAACGTCTTGCAAGAGGAAGTTATTTTAGGCGCATAAAGACTAAACATTGGGCTGCTTTTGAGTGAAATTCGGTAAAACATATATGCCAACAAGTATGATATCAATTGACAATGTTTTTTAAAAATAGTGAGGTAGCACTGTACATAAAATAGACCCTTTGTGCTCAAAATATTTATTGTTGATGGTGTAAAATGCTAATGTTTTTCTCTCGTGTGAAGCTGCAGGTTTTTCTGAACACTGATCGATAGTTTACCATACGCTCAGTTAACTGAGGCTTTCATTCGTCTCTTTTGGCCTGTGGGACGTGTCTCTTTGTAGCACTGCGGATATGGATTGAGAAGATATCTCCTCTCCATTGTCTTGGAGGACAAAAACTGGCACATACGTCTGAACTGTGCACCGAGCTGATAACAAGGCTGCCAATTCACGCTCGTAATCACTGGCAATAGAAAAGAGCAATTCTCCTCATTTCAACCCTCCGGGAAGTCAGCAGAGCGACATTACTTTACCGATGTCACACTAACTGTACGTGTGACTGTATGTGAAGTGTTAGCACCGAGTCAGTGATAGTCCTTAATGCCTATAGAGGGACTGACCTTTACAGCAAAAGGTTGTCTCTGCAAATCTATTCCTGCCGGTTTTCTCTGGCAGCCTGACAAACCTCACGACACTGAGGTTGTATTGAATGTCTGACAATGAGGTCGACGTCCTCGCTCTCGCCCCTGACCCTCTCTCACCACGAGCAAATAAATGACCAAACTGCATCCTTGAGCCGGTGAAAGGCAGCCCGCACCCTACATCATTTAAGATACATCGTACTGTTCATTACGCCAAACCAGGGACTGATAACATGCGATGATTAAGGGAGAGAGAGCGTTCCAATTCATCCAAGTTACTTGGCCCAGCCAAGAAATAGTCCGGTATGTAAATAAAACAAAATAGAGACCCTGCTGCAGTAAAATTACGTTTTCTAAAAGTTTCACAAAACATTGAACTCTTCCTTTAACTTAATTCTTTAGCAAGCTTTCCTTTTTATATCGTGGAACAATATTGTACATCAAGTGTTAAGTATGCATATTGACTTCTTGGTAACCTACTCCTTTATTAGTTGTAGAATTGACATCGGGACTTCAGATGTTGTTGTGGAACTGTTACTGAATAGCAGTTACCCTTTTCTATACATCTGTCTGTGGTGTCAAACCCAATAGCTTACACATATTACCTTTACGGTTTGGTGTCATGTTTATTCGTTCCGCATGGCACGCTAGTTTCCTTTGTTTTGCGCTAATGAAGAGAACATGTGGCTCGTTCACAGGGCACCAGGGCGGGAATGAACCAGAGTGACATATTACGAGCGCCTCCCTCTGCAGTACAAGGCATCGCTCAAGTCTAAGATCCATCTCCTACTCCAACAACTTACCTTCATCCCTCTTATTGTCAGGCCGAGGGGCAGATCCGGGACTCAATCGCAGATAAGACACAAGAGACGAGGTGAAGTTCAAAACTCGGGAATCTTTACTTGGAAAAAGGTCAAAAACAAACTCAAAGCGACTCCAACGGAGCGGGCAAAAATATCCAACAAAACAAAAGAAGGACAAAGGTACACATCAAGAGGGAACTCTGGAACACCGATCAAACACGAGGAAGGCACAGAACGAACAGACAGGGAACAAACAAGGACGATCTGACAACCAGAACAGGGAAAGCAGGGGAGTATATGTGTGTGGGGTGATGAGGAGATTGAAGGCAGCTGGGTGGACTGGGCAGGTGAGTGGGATGAGTGTAATCAGGGGAAGCACACACACACACACAGACAGACACAGAAACACAGGAAACACACAGACATGAGGAAGCTAACGGGATGTTACACTTATGTTCTTCCCTGTAAGTTATCACAACTTCTTTTCATGGACGTTCTGCACAAATCTCAACACCATTCCTAATTTCTAAGTCTGTTTGATGTAATGGTTTGATTTCCTCGTCTTGTTGAGGTGTTTGGATACGTGGGGGGGGGGCGATGTTAGATTTGCACCTTATTTGGAATGCTCGTCAGCGATTCATCAAACCAGCATTGTGAGCAGACTCATTTCATGCCTCTCTCCTCCGCTGCCAGTGACACATTTAACCGTCCCCAAAATTGAGGCACTTGCCATCCAATTCACGTCTGCGAACTAATTAGAGCCGCATTGTGTCAGCTGGCTTCTTGTCCGTGTCGTTTGTGTTTTTTCTCTTTTCAGTGGCTGGGTGTCTTACAGAGGATATATTTGCTCAGTTCCAAACTGGCCTTCAGTGATTGAGCCCCTCCTTTTGTCAGCTGTTCACAGCCTACTGTTTAACTCAGAAAATGCATTTAGAAAATGCACCCAAATGTGTGTGTGTGTGTGTGCGCGCGTGTGTGCTAGCACACATATCAAGAAACATAAGCATTTCCTTTGCTATTCTTATCCCTATGAGAATAATTCAACAACTTATTGCAAAGGACAAAGCCCCCCCTGAAGCACTCTAACCTGTGCCCCCCCGGTCAGTAACAACATAACGGTTCGACCAGGTTTTTCCGGATGCCCGCTGCCGCTCTTTAGGTGGAACTCTCCAGGAAGCTTCATAGAGCTTTATAGCAGTCAGCAGAAGTTCACACTCCCACCCACGGCAGCCCGGCAGCCTTTTCTCTACACCCACAACCCCCCACGAGCCTGCGTACCTACACGTAACCGGTGCATCTCACAGACCTTCAGCTGCAGCGCCGAGCTCCTCTATTCATGTTTTATTAAGAGAAGAAGTCTGTGTTTCAAAGACCAAGAGAAAGAAGGGCACATAGCTGTGATCTATCACAACGTTCCTTTTCTAAATTACTTGTGTCTTACAACTCTGTATAAAAAGTATTGATCTGCTGCACATAGGGGATAAATTGTAATTCTTTCACAGTGCAAGGTGTCAGCGGCTTCATACCTGTCCAATATACTTGTTTCTTATCTATGCTTTTATGGCCACCTAGAAAAATCGGTGATTTGAATGTTCGAAGAGGGTTTTGTTTTTAAAATCTTATACAACTTTCTATATTCTAAATTTCTATAAATAAACTGTAGGGCTCTCTATTACTATAAATGCAGCACAGGTGAAGCGGTTTGTGTTGGTAATCGAAGACTGAAATTAAATGTAATTTAATTTTAAATAATATTCTTGCAGTTTAAATGGACTGGTCGGACGTAACAAGTAACTCTACAAAAGGTAAATGCTGCTGGGTTTGTGTGTTTGTGTTTGTGTGTCTGTGTGGGTGTCCGCAAAGTGCATGTGTGCCTCACCACACACCAGGGATGTATAAAAGCCCAGACTGGAGCCTGCTGTGGACAGCATATTCAGCCTTTGAAAGCTTAGAGTCAGGATTTGGAGAGTTGATTCCCCAGAGTCATCACCTGAGCTCAGTTTGCTGGGAGACAGATGAATCGTGCCATGACTCAGCGCCGAAGGGATATGCACGGAAGGCTCCAGCTACAGTAATCTCAGTACGACACAAAAGAATGTCCTGGGGGACACCACCTCAAACTGCACTGAAACTCCCACTGAAGGCATTGTGGAAATAAATAAATAAAATAAAGTGAGAACAGCAGCCTGGCCTGGTGTCAGGATGAAGTTATGAAGAGGTGCACCTGCACACGGAGCATCTGCATGACACAGTGACGTTAATTGATGCTGCTAGTCCATTTATATAATGCAGCTTTACTTAACCACAACTGGGCAAAAATGTCGTGTGAAATTTGGCATTCAGAGGATATTTCTATTGCCTCCACATGGCTCTCAACATGACGGCGGCTGAGCCGGCAGCTAGCAGCTAACAGTGCTAACGACGGCACCAGTGCTGACAGAGCTTACAGTGTTTTTCTGGGGAGAGCGGGTGCTGCGCTTCCAAGACGATGCCGTCGGTTGGGACGGCATGTTCATTTGTAAGCGCCGTGCGAGCGCAGTGCGAGTGGCGGCCATTGGGGCACGCTCATGTGCTAACGTCACTTTGCTGTTTACTCTGATTAAAAACAAATCAGGAATGCACCACAGAAAATTGGAAAATCTGGACACTTTCAGCCGCAGTATAGCATCCCCTGTATGTGTTCACCTGTGAGTGTCCACCTCCTCTGTGGTCATTTAAAGTCCTGCTCCTGTTGCACTGAAGGAGGAATTTCCCTGAGACAGATCGGTGGATGACGTAGCCCTGATCTTTTTCAGCACGGTAAGTTCAGTTCTGTGTGGTCTCTCCACCCCCACCTTAACCACCCTCCCTTCGTCCACATGCCCCTCTCCCCTGGTGGTTCACTGCTATCAGGAAACAAACTATTAATCCACAGAACCATACGATGTCGTGAGTGCATACATTTTCAGCTTGGCTTGGCCCAGCAGGAATCAAACCACAGAAACCTTGGCAGTGTTTGGGTTTTAGGACAGTTCAGGACACTCGGCATACGACAGTCAGCAGGACATGAAGCTCGGCCTGCAGAACGGGGACTGCTGATATTGAACCATGTGGAGAAACGTGCAGAATCGGTAATATAGGATCACGACTTGGAAGAGCAACAAATGGCGTGAATGTGACAGTAATTAAGTATATTAATCAATGCATGGATCAATGCATTGATTTGTGCATTCTGTGCAAAATATTGCGTCTGGTGTGGACTGAAGACAAACAGAGCAGAAGTCATCAGCTCAGTGTTTAGGGCCTAGAGATTGCTGCTGGCTTTTGTTACAGCCAACTAATCAGAGTGATTTACACCTGAGGCCAGGTGACTGCTGCTAACACCAATTAACTGGTAAGACGGAAAGCCAACAGTATCTGTAGAATATCGAGGAGGATTTATCATTAATGCAATTGTTATAGACAATTGTTATAGACACCAAGACATAAAAACAGTGTCTCTGTGTTAATTGTTTAGATATCTCTGAAGTCTCTTTTTTCCTCCAGTAAAATGTTACAATATATTTCATCTTGAACTCCGGGGACACGTTCGTATTCATACTATTTACAATTTTTGGGATAACAAGCTAATACTGCCCATCATATGAAACTGCACTTCGCCGTGAGGCTGTTTAACTGGCTCCAATGTTAAACAACGTTAAACATCGTAACGTAGTATTAGAGGCTCAGAGCAACAGGAGGGTGCCGGCTGATGGATGGGTCAAATAAAACAAAGGCCTTATACTCAGGAGACCGGCGTTCTTGTCCAGCGTGGAACGAAAAGTTGAGTTATTCTGACGTTGGGCACGTGACGCTACGTCACTGAGTCACATGACGTTAAGTCTGGAGCTAAAGCCACACAGTTTAATGGACCTACAGCAGCTCAGCCTGTAGTCGACAAAAGATTGACTAGTCTTTTTTCGTTTGTGTGTCTCTCTGTGTGTGTGTACGTCTGCATATATTGTGTATATGTCCGTGGCTGCACAGTGCAACTTCAGGGGAATCACTCCCAACCCTCCAATCGTTTGTTGATGAAGGCGTAACTCAAAGCCGAGGAGCGGACGGTCATTTTATGCCACGGTGACATATTGACGAGGGCGGCCATTTTGGATGCCGGTCAAGAAGGTGCAGTGACGGTCAGCTGCTGCTTTTTAGCCTCGCCAGATAATTACACATTGTTCTCACTGGGCCGAGCAGCCCAGCATGCTGCATCAGGGAGCCAAGTGGAAAATGAGTGGTTATCTAAGGAGGTAGGACGTCACGAGGGTTATTTTAGGCAAGAGGGGTTCCTTCATATAATCAGCTACACATAAGACTTTTGCATTAGATGGAGCATACAAAAGTATTTCACTGCTCTGTGGCATAACATTTATTTTAAATGTGTAGTGAGGGTACTAAAAATTATGTTCCCATACAACTAAACTGCCTTCGGAGATACAGTATGTAATTGAAAGAAACACATTTTCTCACATGGTCAACATTGTTAAGAAACAATTTAAAGCTCCACGGGGGAGAATCCTGCTGAGAATAGGAGCTTCTCAGTAACTTTCACACTTCAGTGGCTGAGCTGATTTACTGTTGTTGTTTATCCCTGAAGTTATACTAAACTCCTAATGTATTTTCTCCTGTTCAACTCTGCTGACCCAAACTAAACAGTTGTTTGATGTTAAGTCGTCATAAACTGACGGTGGTCGATGTTGTGACGTTGCATTATAGGTGCAAATATTGTGGCCGAACAGATGACTCATTTCCTCGCAGCACAGCCACTGCAGAGGTAGAGGAGCCCGATCGTGGTGTGCATGTGTGCGACTAATGTGCTGCTCTGTGTGTCCCTGAAGACACTGTTTCAATGAATATGTTTGTTTGTTTTATTTGTCGACGTGTTTGTTAATGTGTCGTCATGTTTGCCTGTGATGCATATGTGTGTTTGCATGTGAGGGGATTATGCATCTGAAGTCGGTGCATGGGTGTGCTTGCATATAAACATCTTTATGTTTCTGTTTGTATTTAATTTTTAGCAGACGTATGTTTCAACTTCAAGAAGAGAGCAATAAGTAGATTTCTGCAGTCTGCTGCCCCCGGTACATCTGCAGGGGTGGTTGGGGTTGACAGTGACTCAGCGATTTCTTGGCAATGTGCTTCAAAACTGACTTCATGACTCAACTCGTGTAGGAGAAAACAAACTCTGCAGCGGTCATTGATAACTTTGTGCCCCTTCGTGTGTGTCACAGCAGCAGGGGCCTTCTCTTTGCATCAGGATCCTCCGGGCGGCTCAGCGGGCCACAACACATCACTGAATCCTGCAGCCCTGAGCTCGGACAGCACTGCCGCTGCCAATATGTGTGCGTATGCGCGTGTACAGCTGCCGACCCCTGCAGAATGTTCTGGATGCTGCTGGCGTGACTGACCTGCTGTCCTCACCAGTTCTTCTTTCGTCTGCCCTCCATCTGTGTACTGGTGCAACGTCAACCTCACTGCATACTAATTCAAGCTTTCACAATGGAAAAGATCTCTAAAAATTGGCAGAATACATTCTAAATTTCTCAGTTTTTTTAGTGTGAAACGCTTGCACACCGAAAAGGTGCTCCTCAAAAAGAAGAAGAAAGGATTGTGACACATCAACCTTTTTTTGCTTGCTCTTTATGAAGCTTTCAAATTTGCAGTCAAGTCAGATCTGATTAATGCCCATCAATGCTCGACTTGAGATGTCTTAGTAAAAGTCAGTACATTAAAAACACGGACTGCCACAGTAGTGCACTGTCAGCATTAGGATACTTCATTGGTATAACCGTTAGTAGGAGTGACACAGAATAATCCACTATTCAACGATTCGATTTAAGGAGCATGATTCGACTGTCAATCTCACGGTCCAATCAACAAAGTGGTGGGACAATGCGGCTATGAAACAAAGGATCATACCATTCTGGCTTTTTGGAATAGCTTGGTTTCTCCCAATTAATCATAATATATAGCATATTTTGGTGCAAGTATCAGCCTATCAATAAGTTGTATTAAGAAGCGAGCCTCTTGGATCAGATTAGCGACATCAATCTTCATTTAAACTCGACCCCGTCAACGGGTTTCAGGTCCTTTCTTTACCTTGTCCGAAGTTTTCGTTCGATCAAGAACACCACGGCGCAGCGCTGCGGGCTTGTTCGGATCTTTTGGGACTTTTCTTCAGGTTTCACCGGTGATCGTGGCATCCGACATCCACAAGTCCCTGGAGGAGTTGTTCTACTAGTTGTAGCGGCGTTCCGTCGGTGTTGTTCGTTATTAAGCCGCAAATGAGCTGCAGACACAGTGACTTCATTTCCTTACGCGAATGACAGGAGATGGTTTGATTCTTTTCGTTTTGTCTTTGTTTTACGCAACAAAGCGTTAACTAAATACACAAATAATATATACTGTGACACGGTAGAAAAACGACATGCTCCCGTGTCTAAGGCAGCTCTTCGGGTTTTGCACCGGCTGCCGTCATGACGTCATTAAGTCAAGAAAAAAGGGAGTGTCAATCATTAACATAAATACTTTTCAATATGTTTTACATGTCTTTAGTTCCTGCATAATGAGCATAATTCAGAAATTAAATGGTTAATAAGCCCGAAATTCCAATGAACTAATATATACACTTATATATACACTCTGCCCCACGGCCACTTCAATTAATTAAATCAAAAATAAGCGGTCGAGGAGTTAAACAAAATAACCTAATCCAAGTTAAAACTACCGCAACAGTGCAACAAAATAGGATAATTTAATGTGGACTCTTAAATATCAGATCTTTGTCATCTAAAGCTGTACTAGTAAATAAGCTAATATCAGATAATCACATTGATTTATTTTGTCTTACTGAAACCTGGCTGTGTAATGAAGAATATGTCAGCCTAAATTAATCAACTCCTCCAAGTCATATTAATACTCACATTCCTCGAGGCACCGGCCGAGGAGGCGGAGTAGCAGCCATCTTTGACTCCAGCCTATTATTAAACCCTAAACCTAAACTAGATTATAACTCATTTGAAAGCTTGGTTCTTAGTCTTTCACACCCAACGTGGAAAACAATTCAGCCAGTTATATTTGTTATAGTGTACCGGGCCCCAGGTCCGTATTCTGAATTTATATCGGAGTTTTCTCCGTTTTTATCAAGTCTAGTCCTTAAAACAGATAAAGTAATTATTGTAGGTGACTTTAATATTCAGTGGATGTCGAGAACAATAGCCTCAGTACTGCATTCATCTTATTAGATTCGATTGGTTTCTGTCAGAATGTACAGAAACCCACTCACTGTTTTAACCACACCCTCGACCTGGTTCTGACTTATGGCATTAACATAGATTCTATGGCGTTCCAATAACTTGGAAGAATCTCAGTTAGTCTGGCGAGACAGTCTTAAGACATATAAGAAGGCCCTCCGTAATGCCAGAGCAGCTTATTACTCATCGTTAATGGAGAAAAATAAGAACAACCCCAGGTTTCTCTTCAGCACTGTAGCCAGGCTGACAGAGTCACAGCTCTGTTGTGCCGAGTATTCCTATAGACCTCAGTAGCAATGACTTCATGAACTTCTTTAATGATAATGTAACAGGAAGGTACGGAGGACAGAGATGAGTGGCAGCACAGCAATCACAGGCAGAGTCGGTGCTGCAGGTTTTTAAGGGTTTTTAATCAAACAACCTCAACCCACACAAAACAACAGAAAACGTAGCTCCGTCCAGAGCTCGATCGGTTAACTATATAACTAAACTGAATCAGCCGGGCCGCTAGACGACTTACCGGGCTTAATCTTCTTCCCTTCGAGGAGAAGACACTCTTCTCCCCTCGTCATCTCTTCTCTGCTCTGTTTCTCTCCTGGCCTTTTGTTCCCCTCCCTGATGAGGAGATCCGGATCAGGTGTGTCTCTTCCCACACCTGATCTCAATGCTCTCATCAAGGAGAGGGTGGAGCCTTCTGGCAGGAATGTAGCTGCCAGCCACTACCCTGCTCCTCAGGCTCTTACAATAAGATTATAACTATTAGAGAGAACATTAACAATGTACTGCCTTCGACCGATCTTTCCACAAATAGAGTAACCTTAGAAACAGCTGTAAACCCTGATATATGTTTAGATGGCTTTACACCCATCGACCTTGACAAACTGACTTCAACAATTTCTACGTCTAAACCTTCTACCTGTCTCTTAGACCCTATGCCGACTAGGCTGCTTAAAGAAGTGCTACCATTAATTAGCACGTCTTTATTAGATATGATCAACCTGTCTTTACTAACAGGCCATGTACCACAGTCCTTCAAAGTAGCTGTAATTAAACCTCTTCTTAAGAAGCCCACTCTCGATCCAGAGGTGTTGGCCAACTATAGACCGATCTCTAACCTTCCCTTCCTCTCTAAGATCCTTGAGAAAACAGTTGCGAATCAGTTGTGTGACTTTCTACATAACAATAGTTTATTTGAGGATTTTCAGTCAGGATTTAGAAAGCATCATAGCACAGAGACAGCTCTGGTAAAAATAACTAATGACCTTCTAATCGCATCAGACAAAGGACTTGTCTCTGTACTTGTCCTGTTAGACCTTAGTGCTGCGTTCGACACTATAGACCATTACATCCTGTTACAGAGACTAGAACATTATATTGGCATCAAAGGAACCGCACTGAACTGGTTTGGATCCTATTTGTCAGATCGATCTCAGTTTGTTTATGTAAACGATGAAGCCTCGATGAAGACCAACGTCAGTTATGGAGTTCCACAAGGTTCTGTGCTTGGACCAATCTTGTTCACCTTATATATGCTTCCTTTAGGCAATATTATCAGAAAACACTCTATAAACTTTCATTGTTATGCAGATGATACTCAATTATGTATATCGATCAAACCAGATGAAACCAATCAGCTTGCTAAACAGCAAGCATGTCTTAAGGACATAAAGACCTGGATGACCTGCAACTTCCTGATGTTAAACTCAGACAAAACTGAAGTTATTCTACTAGGCCCAGAACACCTCCAAAATCAGTTATCTAATGATATAGTTTCTCTAGATGGCATTGCGCTGGCATCCAGCAGCACCGTAAAGAATCTTGGAGTTACCTTTGATCAGGATTTGTCTTTTAACTCTCAGATAAAACTAATTTCTAGGACTGCCTTTTTTTCACCTACGTAATATTTCAAAAATCAGGCCCATCCTGTCTCAAAGCGACGCAGAGAAATGAGTTCATGCATTTGTTACCTCTAGACTAGATTACTGCAATTCCTTATTTTCAGGCTGCTCTAATAAGTCTCTTATTATCTCTCCAGTTGATTCAGAATGCTGCAGCTCGTGTACTAACAAGAACTAAGAAAAGAGATCATATTGCTCCTGTATTAGCTTCTCTGCACTGGCTCCCTGTAAAATCTAGAATAGAATTTAAAATCCTTTTACTTACCTACAAAGCCCGAACTGGTCAGGCACCATCATATCTTAAAGAGCTTATAGTACCATACTGCCCTACTAGAGAGCTGCGCTCTATTAACTCAGGGTTACTTGTGGTTCCTAGAGTCTTAAAAAGTAGGATGGGAGCCAGAGCCTTCAGTTATCAAGCACCTCTTTTGTGGAACCAGCTTCCCGTTTCAGTCCGGGGGGCAGACACTCATCACATTTAAGAGTAGGCTTAAGACTTTCCTTTTTGATAGTGCTTATAGTTAGGGCTGGCTCTGGTTTGCCTTGGACCAACCCTTAGACAAACTGGTATAGGCTTAGACTACAGGGGGACTTCCTAGGATACATTGAGCCCCTCTCTCCTCTTCTTCATCTCTGTCTGTATGAATTGATGTCCCATTAATGCTCATTACTAACTTTACTTCTTCCCCGGAGTCTTTGTGCTTTCTCGCCTCACAGGTTCCCATGACCGCAGTTTTATCTGGACACTGGTCCTTCAACCAGCCATGGCCCTGCTGACACCTACTACGATCTTCATTATTAACATTATTAACCCTACTACCGATACCATTAGTGCACATTACTGACTTTGTTTCTTTCCCGGAGTCTTTGTGCTTTCTCTCCTCACAGGTTTCCATGGAGCCTGGTTTCATCTGGACCCTGGTCCTTCCTCCTACCATGGCCCTGCTGACTCCAACTGCTAATATCACTTTTATTATTACTCACATTACTATTTCATATTGCCGATACCATTAATGCACATTATTGACCTGCTTCTTCACCAGAGTGTCTGTAATTTCTCGCCTCACAGGTTCCTGTGTATTCGGGTTATACCTGGACCTGGTCTTGCCTCCTGCCGTAGTTCTGTCATACATTGAATATGTTGTAATTACATTGAATGTGTTGTAATTCAGTTATCGTGTTCTTCACATGACATCTATTGCACTTCTGTCCATCCTGGGAGAGGGATCCCTCCTCTGTTGCTCTCCCACAGGTCTCTTCCTCTTTTCTCCCCATTAAAGGGTTTTTTGGGGGAGTTTTTCCTGTTCCGATGTGAGGGTTCCGGGACAAGAGGATGTCAAATGTGTACATATTGTAAAGCCCTCTGAGGCAAATTTGTAATTTGTAATTTTGGGCTATACAAAAATAAATTCAATTGAAAAAATTTAATTTTCTTTTCAGGTACATTGATACTTCCTCACTTAATCCCAACCAGCTGGCTATAGTTGAGGCTGGAAGGATGCCAGCTGGTGTTGTTATAGATTCTTGGCATTGATCTCACAAATGTATCCGCCGTCTGTGTTCTGGCAACAAACCTGTTAGATACAACACCGTTTACTGTCCAAGACATTTAAGTTTTAAAAGCTGCCTGCCTCATTTTAACACAAAAATCATTATATATATATATATATATATATATACACAACTGAGGACAATGTTCACGTCACAAGTCAAGTATACTTACAGATGTATTTATAGATGGTGTCAAAAATACAGCTGTTACTGTAATAGCTTTAATACTTGTACTTAATTTACTTATATTTAAAAATGTTCATTTGAGAGCCATAAAAACTTGGATCATAAAATAATAACACCGTGGAGAGTCAACTGCAAATTTCAGTGAAAAAGACCAAAAGAGGGCACAAGCATTCCTGAATGATGAACACTGAACACTACAATACATGTACTGGGTAGCCACACACACACACACACACACACACACACACACACACACAATCCAGAGAGTGCTCCATAACGCTAATGTCAGCGTCATCCCTCTCACCACGGTGTATAGTTAAGTGTCATGCAGCCTCAGCGTTCGCTGTTAACCGCTTTCTAGGTCGAAGCGTGAATCAGTACTAAGCATCAGCAGCTCTCGCGCAGCACAGCGTCTCTCGGCTCCGCAGCTACGCAGGTGAAGTGTTTTGATTCCCTGGACTCCCCGGCGAGAGCGGACAAAAAAAATCCATTTGGAGACTTAATTAGCACCGGGAAGAAAAAGGACTGATGTGTTTGTGTGTTTAGGTTCAGAGAGGCTCATTCGTCTGCACGGATGACTGAGCGGGACTGCCGTATGGTTTTAGTGTCTGTGACTGTGTGCAGTCTAGTAGTGACATGACATCAATCACCGGTTCACACGAGGTGAAGGTATAAACAAGGTGTCCGGGAAAAAAACTACATTAAACAGAAGCTGTATATCATAGAGGCATTAGTTCTGACAATGATGAATGTGAAACAAGTTCGGATCACTACATGGGTTGATGTTATTTAGAATATAATGAAGGCATGTTGTTATCAGGTTCTCTATAATGTCTATAAACAGATTCTGCGTTCAAATCGTATGTAGAGTCTGTAGGCAATGGGACAAGATTTTGGTATCGGAAGCATTCTGGTTTCCGTTTTTAGTCCGGGTAATATAGACGGGGACTCATTGGCCAAAATGCAATCTGGGAACACATCGCCTATCGCCTGACAATGATTTCGCTTTTTTAAGTCAGTGGCTGCAATAATACTAAATCTTTAAGAAATAAAGTTAAGGGGAAAGTACATTTGATCTCCTTTTCTTGCATGAATGTCTATTTTGAAATACTATTATGGTTTCAATATAGTCAGCTAGCCACAAAAGGAACCAACACAGGATTGTCACTATTCCTATATATATATATATATATATATATATATATATATATATATATATATATATATATATATATATACAATGAAAGCTAAATGTTGGTGTGTAGGCAACATTTAACCAACATAGTAACAATAGGGTCATAAACATCTTCAAGCCAGGATCAGACTACATGATATCGATCAAACACACATTGGGCATTGGAAACAAGTGCTTTGTGACACTTCAGGCACCGTATTTCTTGTTATTTCTGATACAGAAAGTCAGTCGCAGGTTCACCTGCCGGATCAGCTTTTCATGACTGCACGATAGGTCTGAGATCAACAGGCAGTCTGACATGTGACTCGAACAACTCACAGTGATCACCTCGTCTGACAAGGTGAGTGCATCTGAAGATGTAAATGTTATGAAGTCTGATCCCATCATTAGCTCACACAAAGGAATATTAGTCGTGAGTGTGTTGTAGAGAATACCACACTCGTGTGAAACCACAATGTAACCTAAAGGTACCTCATGAACTAAACATCCCAATTAAAATTACATTTAAAGAGTTGGAAATTTGGCTTTTCATGTTTCCAGTGCAAGTGTGCATTCAGCTATTTAAGGTGCCTTTCTGCTCATTCAACTGTTTCCACGTACTGAATACTTCAGGGACTGTCCATGTTGGAAATGAAAAGATTTGAATGACAGCTGCGTCGGCCACATGGGGATTCCCTCTGCAGTTGTCGGACTGCCCGCCCCCGGCAGGCTGTTGCAGGGCAGATAACCCCGACACATTGGAGAACGTCAATCAATTGTCATTATTATATAAGAAAATAAAGTTCAGCACTGCACACGGGCTGTCTGTTAGAGTGTAGACGTCTGCAGCCAAGAGGAGCTGACATCTTAAGAAATGTGGTCCAGGTTTGGATCCATGTTAGAGATATTTTATCAAGTAAAGCTAATGCATACTGATCATTTTGTCAACACAACTTTGGCTTTTCTATTTAGACATGTTTCAAAATAGATTTAGTAAATAACTTTGTCTCCTCTGTAATACAAACAGAAGTATACAGATGAGTACTAACGTTGGTTGGTACAATTTTGTGTATTACAGCTTGTACTGTGGAGGCACGTTACAGTACTCTAAGAAGATCTTTGGCATTATTTTTTACTTTTGAATAGGACATGCCACTATTGGGAAACAAGAGGAAAGCTGCCAGCAGAAGATTTAGTTTTTACTGTTTAGATTGAATCCCATGGCTGCTGCAAAAGAGCACATGTGCCTCAAACAGTCCCAGAACCAACCCAGGTAAAATAAATGCACTTTTCCCTCTTCATATTATGACAATAGCACTGCCTATCGAAAGCCTCAGGGGGCTTCATCATGTAACAAACTAGATCTTTTGGACACGGCTGCTTCTAAAGACAGTGGTCTGTAACTTCAGTTTAAAAAAGATACCCTCAGGTCAGTCACTGTCACTTCACCATGATTATAAAACACACAACACACACTGTGTGACATGAAGACCTTCAGGGTGAGTTGTCGGACCATGATGACAAATAAAACATCGATACATCAATCATCTTATATTGGCCCCTTCAGGTGGACGACCTGTGCTTCTGAAGAAAAGGTGTCTGAAATATGAGCTCTCTTTTTCCTTTTGATTGTGGTTGTGAAAGCTCAGAAGCCTTTAGATAATAATGACTATGTTTCCTGCCAATAGACTTCCACCAAACCATATTACAATTTTACAAACTTTGTAACCACATATCCATTGACTGGCCTATTCTTATGTAAAATATGTAAACTATTACATATTTGGCTGAATCAGCTGGAAGCTGATTAAAACTGATTTTAAAAACCTCTGCGTCTGAAAAGTGAAGCCAATGCATCAGTGTCTTAAAGCTGCATTCTCTCTAGTGTCCACCAGGGGGCGACTCCTCTGGTTGTATAGAAGTCTATGAGAAAATTACTCTACTTCTCTCTTGATTTATTACCTCAGTAAACATTGTAAACATGAGTTTATGGTCTCAATCTCTAGTTCCAAGTCTTCTTCAATACAGCATGATGTTCATTTAGTAACTTATGGTCCATTTAGAGTCAAACAGACCATAAAGCAGGGGATGCTTTAGGGCGGGGCTACACGGTGATTGACAGGTCGCTACCGCAGCGTTGTCCTTTCTGAGAGTTGTCTGTGGTTTTGTCTTAGAACGTTAACCCTTTCACAGTGTGTTTTCAGAACATTTTGGTTGCCTAAAAATGTCTTGAGCTCCACCCTCTCGTGTCACTTCTTGTTGCAGAAACCAAGATGGCGACGGACAAAAAGCCGAAGACAGCCCTGAAACCAATGAGGGATGTCACTGTAACTACGTCCACTTCTTGTATACAGTCTATGGTTGCCAGGAATAGTGAAAATCCAGTGCTGTTTCACTGAATTTAATTTTTTTGTGAAATATTAAAAGTCGACAAAATGAAAAGTCTTTAACTCACAGTCAAAAATTCAAAGGCAGCTGGACTCAAGGTTGCGTTCTCAAATGAGTTTAAAACCTGTTTGTTTCCCAAAGGAAGACTCTGCACCATGAATGATAAAACAACTGTGCTGCGCAGCGGCGGCGTCTAGAGAGGGCAGATATCATTACTGTACATCAATTTGTCAGGATTACATTGCCTCCCTTCTCGGCTCATTTCTCTGAATTGGGTGAAAAGGCTGATATCCGCCATAAAACATTATTCTTATATGCCAAGTCAACTGAAAGCCAGTTAAGTGTGAAGAAACTCATTTGAATTGCTCACAGAGACTGCCCACCCATGCGCAAAGGTTTTATATGAAATCCAGCAGGAAGCGTGTGTTATATAAAAACATGTCATGTTCTCTAAGCCTTGGGTTAACCGCTTGTGAGGTGTGACACGTATGTTGGTGGTCTAAATGAAATAAATAGCACAAACTGCAGAAAAATTAAGCAATATTTTGGACAAAAAGCACTCTGTTCTCGATGTAGGACATGAGCAACATGTCGTAATATCACAGCTGATGGGGACTGCTACTGCATAAAAGCTTGTTTAGCTCTATGTGGCCACGTTTCCATTGTTTAAAACAAAGCTTAATGTAGAAAGAAAAAAAAATCGTTTTTACAATCACAGTCTTGCTGCACAAAGGCTGTGTGTGTATAAATCTGTCCCACAGCTCTTTATAAAGATCTTAAAGACACAGTCCATATCAGCCTCATCAGCACAGAATGGACGGAGCAATATGGCATAGACGGAGGGCAGCGAGGAGGAGAGGAGAAAAAAGAAAGATGAAAAGGAAAAAGTGATAAGGATGAGCAAAGATGGAGGACGTGCAGAAGAAGGCACGTAAGAGCGTTGATTTACAAATGTGTTTAAATATGTCCTTACAGGGAGGGGAAGTACATCATGTGGTAAATAGTTTGATTTGAAAACACAAATGAAATCCAGACACTATAAAAAAATATACACAAATGTGTCTCTGTATTGCTCTTTGAACAAGTAAACAAATAACAGCCCACCTGCCCGCCGGGCTTCGTAAGGTCACACAGGAGTTAAAAGTCTCCATACAGCCATAAATCCTCTCGGGCTCTTCAGCTAGTTTTAATTAATCCTTTAGGATAATTATCTTTTATCTCGTATGTGACCACACAACCAGAGCACAGCTTCACACAGCATACTGCACATTTATTATATGTTCACAGTTACACGATCAATGTATGCCACTTTACAATGAATGCAGGTTTCCATAACGACACATTAACATAAGGACTGTATGTGTGTAAATGTCCTCAGCAGGGGGCTTTCAGAGAGCTTTTACACTATTTATTCCAGCACTCTAATGTATTTCTTGACACAACACCCAAAGCCTTTGAAATGCAAGCTTTATATTATCCCAAAACCATATTAATTCCATCAATCCATTCTGTCTGTTCTCACAACACGATGGAAATCCATCCGAGCAATTAGCTCAAGATATTCTCTTACCGAGGCAGCGGTACCTGAAGAACACGGCCCATCTGTTAAAAGACTCTTGAATGCATCGTTTTTTCCTACAAAAATGAGACGCGTGGTTTGGAGCTATAAGAGAAAATAATAGGAAATCAAATCTGAAATTGATTGACAGCAGTTTGGCTTTTCTTTTGTTTTAGTCCCTCAAATGACCCAAATTCAGAAATGTGTTTCGAGGTTCGACATTGATTTCAGTTGAGACAGTTTTACATGATATGCTTGTATTTTTAATCTCCTTTTTATACCTATGCAAAGGATATTGCAGAACGTATTTATTTATGTTGGCTATGCTGTTGTCTATGTATATATATATATATATTAAAACATTTGCTATTTTAGTACTATATTTCTATATCACTATCATTACTTTTTCTTGTATTTATAATTGTTTTCTTTTCACCATTCTCAGGTCTCACTCTCAATGTGACTTCCTTAATAAACAAAGTATATATACTCAGTGTGTATATAATTGTTTGCATCCTGAACAAATACTCTGCAGTACAGGACACCTACAGTTATTATCCAGTGTTATTTTCTGTTTGTCTTCTTAGAGAATGTTTACATGTGGCTCAACAGCAGTCTGCACTGTCTGCACTGGAGTGCTACCGTTCTCCCAGCGTTCCCTCACTGTTTCCCTGCCGTGTTTTTTTTTACCCGAGCAGGAGGTCTGTTGCATCCCCCTGATTACGAAACCCTGTGTGTGTCCATGTGTGTGTGCTAGGCTTTGTTTATCAGTATGTCAGTGGGTTTGAATTGGATGTTTTTGTGTCCTGGTGGTCCATGTCAGTGCTCACGTGTTTGTGTGTCGCACTCCACTTTTGTGTTTTTCTGTGAGCTTTAGTCGGGATCATGTCTCTCTGGTAACCTTACTTCTATCTTTGTGAGGACACTCGCTGACATAATGCATTCCCTGACCCTTTACCCTAACCTTAACCATCACAACTCAATGCCTGACCTCAACCATTACCCTAGCCCAAACCTAAACCAACCTGAACCATAGACACTCCTAGGTTTATGAAGAGCCATTGTGAAGCTCAAAGTGGCTCAGATCGTCGCCATCTTGGCAGTGACGACACAACCCTACTCCTGCCTAATCTAATAATGGGCAAAGAGGTGTATCGTCGGTGGAGCTGAGGTGGCACGGGTGACGCATCAGGGCAGACAGCTAGCAATCTAAAATGGCACCCACCTGTCACTCAGCCACGTGGCAGCCACGCCCACGATCATATCTTTTCTTGCACCAGACTGTAAAAATTGTCCTTTCTGGTATAAAGCTTGGCATTTTCAAATGGAGGGATTGACTCTCTTTTGGAGCCAGCCTCAAGTGGCCATTTGAGGAACTGCAGTTTTTGGCACTTAAACATTGGCTTCATTTATCAGCACCAGAGAAGCTTCTTGTTCTGCACCATCAAAAAGGTTTTTTTAATGTCTGTACCGAAGTAGGGACCAACCAAAATGCCACTTTCCAAAAATGTCCTCACTCTGAAGGTCTATAACTCACATTGGTCCCCACAAAGATAGCTGTACAGGTACACACACACACACTTACTTTATCATCTAATGAAAGCTAAAGACGACTACTGAGGTCCGCCCAGTCTCTCTGTCTTTGTCGCACATTTTGCCTCTCTCTCTTGCCACGCACAAGCAAACACTGAATCACACACACACACACACACACACACACACACACATGTCCCAGTTTCCCCTGTGGCTGCCTGATTGAGGTTTCCTGGCCTCGCCCTTTAGATCTACTGTAATCGCCGATGGAGGGAGAGAGGAAAGAACGGGGAGGGAAGCTAAATTGACAGACGGAAAAGCAAAGAGGGGACAGAGAGAGTGATGGAGTAAAAGTAGAGAGGGCTGGGGAGCTGTGCAGGGAGGGAGGGGGGAAATGAGGAAGAGAGGTGGGAATGGAGAAACGTGACTGAAGATGATGAAGGTCAGAGGGAGATAAGAGTTGAAAATAGAATGATGAATTAATGAATGACAGAAGTAGGGGAGGAAAGATGAGAAAGGGAGAAACTCCGAGGCCGCAGAGGAGAGAAAACATCTCCCATTAAACGGAGATTACAGCTTCTGCTGGTTCAGAGTGCAGCGCGACTTTACACCCTCTGCCATCAGCCGCTGATGATATAACACCCAGTCTTAAAGATCAATTTGTCACTTTTCATCTCCTCCTACACCTCTTTCTCCTCCTCCTCTTCTGCCGGGGCTGAGGGCAGAGATGCCAGAGGAGGAGGAGGAAGAAGAAGGTGGGGGAGGGAGGAGCTGGAGTCGCAGCTTCGAGAGAAAGAGGTGAGAGAGCTGACTTCCATTTACGAGCATTTTTTGGATGATATCATCTGCAATAAATCCTCCCCTCTCCCTCTTGCATGGTTTCCCGTTCTTGCAATAGGTCACACACACACACACATTGCTGTAACTGCCCTGTAGACTGAATCAATCCTCATTTGTCCTTACTTTTCTCCTTACTGCCAGTTCTATAAAACTGTGGTTCAGGGACTCCAGCAGTCCTTAAAGAGGTTGTAGGGGGTTTGATCTTTTTCACTACAGATTAAAGGACCAGACAGGTGTTTATGCGTGCTTAAACTTTAAACTGTTCATGGTGTACGGTTAAAGTCTGCACAATATGACCGAGGATGTGATCTTTAAGTAACTTTTTGAACATCCCGGTCCAGACTGGTGAGCCATTCATCTTCTGGAGGTCATTAACATGAAAAACTTTAAGCCCGTCTGATCTATGATTTCCGATCGATGATGACAAGTCCTCGGTGCCTTTAGAGACGACCTGTATAAAACAGACAGAATACTAATCAGGGACTAGATGGGAGCAGATGGAGTGTGAGTATCGCCTTAGAGCACACACAGAGAGAGAGAAGTGAGATAATAACCCACAGCTAATCCACTGCACACTAAAAACTCATTACTCCTCAAGAAGAAAACCAAAAATCTTCCCCAAGACGGAAAGAAATACTCTGCTTAAGGTGAAGGCCTCGGCACAAACTGCCTGCTTTTCCTCGTGTGAAATTTCTTTTATGCACAGTTCAGCGGATTTGACTCGTCTTTATTGAAGAGCCTGTTGGTGGGCACCTGCACTAACACCCCCCCCAGCAGTGTAACACACACACTCACACACACACACACACACACACACACGGCTAATACAAGATGAACACACAGCTGCTGTACATGACACAAACAAACACAACACAGCCACAGAGACTGGCAGCCTTAAAGCAACATATCAAATCAGTCGACATATCATGTAGACGCTTTTGCTGACCTTTTTTTAATAATATTTCTGATTGTATTTTCCCTAACCTGTCTGGTACAGTGGGTACGGAAAGTATTCAGACCCCTTTAAATTGTTCACTCTTTGTTTCATTGCAGCCATTTGCTAAAATCAAAAAAGTTCATTTTATTTCTCATTAATGTACACTCAGCACCCCATCTTGACAGAAAAAAACAGAAATGTAGAAATTTTTGCAAATTTATTAAAAAAGAAAAACTGAAATATCATATGGTCATAAGTATTCAGACCCTTTGCTCAGTATTGAGTAGAAGCACCCTTTTGAGCTAGTACAGCCATGAGTCTTCTTGGGAATGATGCAACAAGTTTTTCACACCTGGATTTGGGGATCCTCTGCCATTCTTCCTTGCAGATCCTCTCCAGTTCCGTCAGGTTGGATGGTGAACGTTGGTGGACAGCCATTTTCAGGTCTCTCCAGAGATGCTCAATTGGGTTTAGGTCAGGGCTCTGGCTGGGCCAGTCAAGAATGGTCACAGAGTTGTTCCGAAGCCACTCCTTTGTTATTTTAGCTGTGTGCTTAGGGTCATTGTCTTGTTGGAAGGTGAACCTTCGGCCCAGTCTGAGGTCCAGAGCACTCTGGAAGAGGTTTTTTTCCAGGATATCTCTGTACTTGGCCGCATTCATCTTTCCTTCAATTGCAACCAGTCGTCCTGTCCCTGCAGCTGAAAAACACCCCCATAGCATGATGCTGCCACCACCATGTTTCACTGTTGGGATTGTATTGGGCAGGTGATGAGCAGTGCCTGGTTTTCTCCACACATACCGCTTAGAATTAACACCAAAAAGTTCAATCTTGGTCTCATCAGACCAGAGAATCTTATTTCTCATAGTCTGGGAGTCCTTCATGTGTTTTTTGGCAAACTCTATGCGGGCTTTCATATGTCTTGCACTGAGGAAAGGCTTCCGTCGGGCCACTCTGCCATAAAGCCCCGACTGGTGGAGGGCTGCAGTGATAGTTGACTTTGTGGAACTTTCTCCCATCTCCCTACTGCATCTCTGGAGCTCAGCCACAGTGATCTTTGGGTTCTTCTTTACCTCTCTCACCAAGGCTCTTCTTCCACGATTGCTCAGTTTGGCTGGACGGCCAGGTCAAGGAAGAGTTCTGGTCGTCCCAAACTTCTTCCATTTAAGGATTATGGAGGCCACTGTGCTCTTAGGAACCTTGAGTGCTGCAGAAATTCTTTTGTAACCGTGGCCAGATCTGTGCCTTGCCACAATTCTGTCTCTGAGCTCCTTGGGCAGTTCCTTCGACCTCATGATTCTCATTTGCTCTGACATGCACTGTGAGCTGTAAGGTCTTATATAGACAGGTGTGTGCCTTTCCTAATCAAGTCCAATCAGTTTAATTAAACACAGCTGGACTCCAATGAAGGAGTAGAACCATCTCAAGGAGGATCAGAAGAAATGGACAGCATGTGAGTTAAATATGAGTGTCACAGCAAAGGGTCTGAATACTTATGACCATGTGATATTTCAGTTTTTCTTTTTTAATAAATTTCTACATTTCTGTTTTTTTCTGTCAAGATGGGGTGCTGAGTGTACTTTAATGAGAAATAAAATTAACTTTTTTGATTTTAGCAAATGGCTGCAATGAAACAAAGAGTGAAAAATTTAAAGGGGTCTGAATACTTTCCGTACCCACTGTATGTACTGACTTCTGTATACATAGAAATCTATTGGCAAACGTGTTGTGTAATCCATTTCAATGAATATCAAGTCTGCATAAAATGACTGCCCAGAGCCAGCAGAACTAGATGACACCCTTGCAATATCAAAGGGTTCTTGGTAGATACACCTGGGTGGGTTCTAGATGAAACCCTTTGAACATGAAATGGTTCTTGGTAGACCTCTGTGGGTTGGTTCTAGATGAAACCCTTGGAGTATAAAAGGGTTCTCAGTAGAACCCTCTGGGTGAGTTTTTCCACTCTTAGAAGGGGGAAAGGTTCTCACCAGAGAGAGTTCTGGGTAGGAACATTACACCAAGGAAGGGTCCGAACCTCTTATAGGGGGTTCTGGGTGGAACCTTTCACAGATACTTCTAGTTTTACCCCTTTATGTTGAGTTCTAGGTATAAAGCCATCTAAAAGGGTACCAGGTAGAACCTTTATAACCTTTGAGCCAATCAGAAAGCACTCAGTGGACGAACTGAAGAGTTCTAATCAGACCTATATCTTGTCCTGTGAAAATGTAAACAGGAAGTAGCACACTGCAGGAGCTAACCAACATGATCAAAATCATTCAGCTTCATCCAAAAACTCCAAATTATGTGTTTAAAAGAAGGCTCACAGCTCACTTGGAAACGAATGACATCACATTCGTCCATGCACCAATCAGGATTCTGTGAGATGACAGTTGTGGGGTTGTTTGTTTGTGCCGCTGGGCCAATCAAATCTGATCAAACGGTGTACCGGACTGTAAAGCCCTTTAAGACTCAGTGAACTGGAAGTTTGAGCGGTGTTCAGTGAAAGTCCGCTAAAGAAGTGGGCGGGCTTAGAGTGTAACAACAGAGGACAGTGGCCTGATATGATTGGAAGAAATTGGTTGTTACTAGCATATGTAAACAAATGTCATATTATTTACAGGAAGGAGCAATGATTGGATTTTGATATGAAAAGAAAGTGTTGTTTTTTGCATATATTGTTAAATAGCTGCACCCTATCACCGAGGATGTGATCTTAAAGTGTTTTAAAATGGATGTTTTCTTTAACTTTTAACTTTAATATTTATTGTTATAATGAAACACTTAAAATAAAAAAACAAGGTTTCAGAGGCTTTATTGCTCTGTTTAATCACACCAGATGTTTGAGGACCACAAAAGATTTTTAGTGCAGATGCGTCAGAGCATCTCCAGAGCACACCAACAACAGCAGACCAGGGATGGATTTCCACTCCCACCAAATCACCAAGCAACGTCTCTGCTGGGTGAAAACCACTGAGGCCCTTTCACCTTCCACTGCACCATCTGCATATTCACACATAATAACAAGTCCATACTCACTCAAAATTCATTACTCTGTTATGTTAATCCCACGTCAGGGGAGTCGTTGCAGCACAAGCAATTAGAAAATCATTCACATGCCTGCATGAGGATTAGATTCTGCCTTGATTATCTTTTTCCCCCTTCAGGTGTAAAATGTGTACACAGCATGTCGAGATAAGAGTCGCTGCAGCGTCCAGCCAAGAGGCTCCACTACGGGGCTGGTTAATGGTAAGACCATCACCGAGCCACCGCAAAGACCTTTAACACCTAAAAGCAGGTTGCACTCACTGGAACATGAAATGCCCTTTTGACCACAGCGACTCAGGTGACGTTACAAATCACCAGCCTGTTACGGTAAGCTGTACCCAGTGTGCTTCAGGGGCCAACTATACTGTACGCCATGTGTGCAGCAAGCAAGCAGCAGATGTGGAGGAAGAACACAAGCAAGGACGGGAAACAAGAAATAAAACATCAACTGACTTCCTCTACTACAGCTGTCTGAGGCTGAAATTAATAATGTGTGAATTCATGCATCGATGACGCAAAATTGGGAAGGCACTGCACATCAAAAAAGGTCTGATAGACGTTTTCAGGGAAAATTAAACCTCCAGGAAACACCATCGCACTTACACACACACACACACACACACACACACACACACACACACACACACACACACGCACACACACACACACACACACACACACGCTCAATATGCATTCACACTCTGGGGCACAACAGTGACAAAACAAAGGTTGATCTTACCTCCCAACGCTTGTTTCATAACGAAATTCATGATGATGGCTTGTAATTCCCTGCCTTCCTTGTCCGAGCAATGTTACATTCAATTGTGACAGAAGAAGAAGTCCTTTGTCCAGATCTGCGAAAAAAAATAAAAATAAAAATAAAAGATTTTAAGAATTCAATAATCCTAAACTTTATAATCCTATAACGCATCAATGAACAATTCAACACGTAGTATGGAAATTGGCTGTGCGTAGGATAAGGAGGTCACTATAAACTCACTTTACACTACTACAGACTCGCTCCACATTAAATATGTATAGAATATTGTAGAAAGCATTTCTGAAATAATTCCACATTTAGCTGCAATTACAGATTGCACGGATCCAAACAGTCGCATATAGACTTAAATGATCTGTATTTGAGTGTTCGGCACCTTTCTTCAATGCGCCAAGTGAAGGATACCAAGGTCAATGGTTCAAACTCAACCTGAACACAACGGAAAACACTGGGAAAAAACGCGTAAATCTGCAGCTCAAATCAGCAGCTACAGCTCAGCGTTTCCTCCCAAATGTGGCGCTTGTTCCCCCCAAGAATCCCGGACAGCTGAGTGTTTAGTGTCGGGAGCTGAAGAGAGAACGTGTCACGACAGCAGACAAGCGAGTTTTGACAAAGTGCACGGTGCGAGTACGCAGCTTGACCAGGACAGTCTGTTGCCATGCATGTGGACGCCGGACTAAACCACCGCTGTGGGTTTTTTTTTTTGTTCCTGATCATGTGGTAAAACTTTGCATTCTCCATTGGAGGGAGATTGGATACAGCCATCCCACTCCGGCATCAAACACGCTGCTCGCACGGTGTGTTAATTAAGCTGCGATTGCAGACTGATGCATGCATGTTTGCATCTACATGCATGCGGTGAACGTGCATTCAAATATGTTCGACCTGACACGAGATATACACATGCGCTTCCTCGTTTTGAGCGGAGCCTGGTTTTCAGCACCACCGCGAGTGGATAGCTCCCCGAACCCGTTGAATCGCCCTGAAGCGGCCGCGTCAGGCATCGATTTACCTCCGTCCCCGGCGACTGGCTGAAATCCTCCACTCACACACACACCGAACGGGGAGAGCAGAGAGCTTCAGCTGCAGCGAAGTTATCCCGCAGCATACAGCAACAGCAGCACAGGCTAATCTAACTGCTCGTCCCTCGCATCTCCGGCTCCCGGGGCTGGGAGAAGAAAAAAAAAGGGACGTCCTTGGTGCCTCCTCCTGCCTGCCGCTTTCGTCTTCCTGCACACACACACACACACACTCACTCACTTGCACTCACACACAGAGAAAGAGGAGGAGTAGAGGAGGAGGAGGTGGTGGTGGTTTGGTGAGGGTGAAGCAGCTGCCGTTCACACCGTGATGGGAAGGAGCCTGAATCACATGGAGAGAGAGAGAGAGAAAGAGAGAGAGAAAGAGAAACGTCCCACTAGCGTCCTCCTGACCGATAAAGACAGATCAATTATTCAGCCCTGACGCTGGCTGGCTGCTCCGTCCTACAGCCCGCCCCCCTCGTCTCTGCAACGGGGAGAGGGACTCGGCTTTCATCTAAAACGGTAGTGTAGAATACAGCGGGAATGTAATGGGAATCGGGTAAATATGTAGTAGCTGGATGTCCCTTTGTTTGCCGGCACTGCCTTGTGTAACGTGACACGATGGATGCGATGTGAACAATCTACCCAATCCTCTGGGGTTCCCTCCATGATGGCGTAGTAAAAGAGCTCACACTGGAATTCCCTATAGCAACATGTTATGTATCATATTTGACTCGTTACATTACGATATTCTTGTAGACATGAGGGCATATCAGTGGTGTGCACAGATTGTGTGAGGGGCAGGGGTAAAATAAAAGAGAGCCCCCCCCCCCCCCCCCCTCCTTCTACCTGGGAGGTTGCTACCCTTCTGATGTGACCTGTGCTTATACTTTCACTTGGATTTCATCACTGCAACATGGAAGAAAAATAATTGTGACACAGTTCTACTTTACAGCCGTGTCAAATTAAAATCTTTTATTAAAGGCTACTATATCATCCCTGCCAGGCTTGAGCCTGGGAGGGGATTATGTGTCTGGTCATGCATGTGTCTGTGTTTGTGCATGTGTGCATCTTTCTGTCTGTCTGTCCATGGCTAATCTCGCATGCTACTGGACCCATCACCCTCATATTTTAGTGCTCATTTATGACTGTATACAGTCATAAATGAGCCCACATCTTTCAACCTCTTTAACAGGAGTCAGCAGTCAACATGGTCTACCATGTTGACTGCTGACTCCTGTTAACCATGTTGACTGCTGACTCCTGTTAAAGAGGTTGAAAGATGTGGGCTGACACAGGAGGCATTATAGGAAATATAGGATTCAGCGTTTTATGGTACACTTAACTGAAACTCATATTTTCCTTCACAAACTCTGGAACTAAACCCTGATTATGATTTAGGGGAACACAACAACGGACCATTCCCTGTGGACTTTGAACAGATTAGTAAGTTGTTGTGATGGTTGCTTTGATTGTGTAGCCTCCATTCAATGTGTAAGCAATGTGACTGATACTGTATGTCACTTCCTCTCTGACCAACTAGATTTTGGGTTTTAAATGTGAGTATTTATTGAGTAGAATTGAGTTTTTCCAGTCACCCAGCGTAATATGGAAATAATGAGTCTCCACTGACATGTGCAGCATTTTGTTTATTCTGAATGTCTGAATCACTGACGAGGTCACATGCATTTATTCAGAGGGACAGAGGGTGGCTTATTGTAATGGTTTTCAGCGTTGTGCGCACGGCTTTTGCGTTTCTGAGTGCCTCACGTTCTATGGGGCTCACATTGTTTTGCAGGATTGTGCTGAGCACCTTGAGTTGACAAGGCCCCAACTGCATTTTTTTCTCACTATGGTTATTTTGAATGGATACCCAGAGCCATATGACTTTACTAACTGCGGTTGTAAAAGTTGTTTTCATTAATTTAAACTCTACTCTATTAGGTAGCGTACAGTTCATGGTTTATGTTAAGCCACCTGTCTCATCTGACAACAACATGGCAGTGTGGTGTGTCACGCTGACGTGTGTTGTCGCCGTAACAACTGACAACAATCCATGTTCTTTAGTACTCAACAGTTTAATGTCCGTTCTACTCCGATTCTGATTCTATGGCCTCAGCGCCCTCAAACGTCCTCCTGCACTCTTCAATCCAGCTCCAGATTTGAGAGCAGAGACAGATTCACTTATACCATGTGTCACATATTGTAAATATATATTATGCATCGTCTTGTTTCACTTACAGTTAGAAGACATATCACAGTTCTGCTGCATTACAATAACTGAAAACAAATGGTCAACTTGTACATGGCGAGGGATACATTTGGGATACTGTCGTTCTGCAGTGAGCTTGAACCCCATCGGACATAATATGATGTTGAGCTGGTTTTAGTCCATGATGCCATTTGAGCCCTTTTTGTTCCCAGCTCATAACATTTTCTCTGATCTGAATCTTGCTAGCAGGGAGGTTTAACCTGCTGATCTTTTCAGCGACACCAAACATATTACAGAATTTGACTTTACCCTGATGGATGATGTGTTCTGCAAATTTATGCAAAGCTGGTGTGCCAAAATTTCACACCCTACACCCTTCGAGCTGTATCTCATTTAGCCTCCCATTCAGCATTCACTGATGTTCTTTGGTTTGCATGATTTCTGTGTCAAATCGAGCCAACTTGAGGCCCTTCACTATTCAGCTGTAGAACAAGGACTTGACATGTTTCCTGGAATTAGGCCGCATGTAGAGAATTTGAATCCCCGCTCTCGTTTTATCTCACCCGTTCACTTCATTTGAAGGAATATCGGCAACAACAAGGTTGAACAGCGTGCCAAGCTCAGGTAATTAGGCCTCCTCAGTTTCCCCACCAAGGTATTTTCCCCAAATACTGTGGCTCAGGCGGAGATTAATTTAAGTTGATTCAAGCATTTTTTTCCTGCTCGGTATTATGTGTGCAACTGCACATACATGAAGATGAGTTCACTGAAATCCATGCCAGTATTAAATGATGCAACAAAAGCTATTGTGTACCATGCTTTTCAGTTTAACACTAAAGTCTTATTCTCATGAAACAGCAGGACTGCAGCAGAGGAGGGATATGGTGAACTCTGGCGTGTGGTTTGGACACTAGAGAGGAAATTGCTGCACATCAGATCGCAGTCATAAATGTATTTCATTCTTCACTTCAGTTGTAAGGAGGTGAAGTGCCAATTATCAATCTGGACCCTATTTTCATATTTTTGTGTCTAACTGACTAATAAAGGCAACCATTTCTGAAATTGGTCCAGTATTGAGCGAGAGCGCTGTAGACGGCAGACGGCTGTAAATGTAATCTATTAGGGAAAGCTGGCACTGTCATTTACGTCCACGAAAAGTGTTTGTTTCTGCCACCGACAGGCTCTGATAGTTATTAAGTGTCTGGCATTATGGAAAGAGTTGCACTCAAGGAGAAGTGTCATTCTGAAATCTCCTAAGGTTGACATGTTGCCAGAAGACAACGGTGGAAGCGTGAGAGCCGGCCGAGCAGAGTTTGTCGTGTTGGAGTACAGAAAGCGTAGCTCGCTGTTATCTAAGACAGTTTCAATGTCATGGCAGAAAAGAAACAACTACAGTAACTGGATCTTACGAGCATCCTTCAGCTAACTCTCTCAAGTTCGTCGCTAGCTGTCAGCTCCATACATCGTATGTAGAGTTTTAAATACAGTTTTTTATGCACACACTTCTTTACAGTCTATGTTGAGGTCAATCTGTGCTGATTGAATGCATTTATTATGTAAATATACTATATTAAATGCCAGTATATGGGTGCACTACAACTTAAGCGTCAGAGATTAGAGTGACGGCTGGACAGCAGTCATCTGTGGATGCTAGCATTGTACTCCTGATCTCTGATGAACATGATAAGTAACAAGAAGAAACGCCCTTTTGTTTTCTTGAGATAATGAAACAGCATTAAGAAAATATAATGCCAGCACTGCGGTTCTTGGCTTCTGTATAAATGCTCGTATGGAGCACGTAAAGATCTCTTGAATACAAGGCTCAGTCGACATATGTATGCATGGTTCTGTAGCTGCTCTCCATTCATCTCTAGTAGCTTCAACTCTCAAACCACCGTACAGCACGTTGCTGCATGCTGCCCTCCCAGGGTGGCTATTGGCCAAAGCAGAGGTCATGTGTGCTCCCCATCAGCCTCTGCAATGGCTATTGATCAGGAGCTGAGATCAATAGTAACTCACACTAAGTGATTTTAAAAAAAAGAAGCAATTTCTGCAGTAATGCATTATCAATGGGACTTTGTTTGATTTCCATTATGTCTTCTGATCAATATTATTGAACAGTTACACTGCTGTAAATGTGCACAGAAGATGCGTCAGACTCAGCAGACTGAGCAGTCCCTCTTGTGTTGGTGGTCACCAATGAAGTCAGTGTGTGTAGCCAAGTGAGGGTGAAAGAGTTAGGAACGCAGACTGGTGCAGTTTGAGGAGAAATATAAAAAAAATACATTTAGATAATTCTTCTTTGCTGTGAATTCTTCGTTGATTGATTGATTATCGGAATGAATTCACTGAACTGGAAATTGTTTCAGGAAGACATGTTCACTCGGGGCCAAACATCACAGTTAAAAGTAGCTTTCTCATTTCATTCACTTATTACATTATCAAACTGCCAATCACACACACACACACACACACACGTTATTTATGTTTTTTGTTTATGTCTTTATGTGTGGAGGATGTCTGTCATTAAACAGTCAAATGTTAAAACCTCTACAATTTAGTATTGGTGCTTTTTTAACTTTCTTTTGTCAGGTTTCAACCCAGTCGCCACAAAAACAATGTTTTTTGCATTGTACGTACTGTACGTCAAAACCATTGTATGACTAAACCATGCGATTTGTTGCATGTCGACGTTTCTGAACCAAAAACATGTTTCATGAAAATGTTTCATATCAGCCTCGTATCACGCTTGCAGACACACACACACACACACACACACACACACACAATGCCAAATTGTTAATGTTGTGAAACGATTGGTTAGGTTTAGGCAACAAAACTGAATTTTTAAGAAATGTTATGTAACAAGTGTAAAGTCAACATTGACTTTGGTTTTCTCACAGGACATAAACAGCGGTCTCCTGGGTGAAAGTCCTGTTTCACCAAACCTTTATGGACTCTCTTGCTTTTTATACAATAACGGCCGCTCGATATACTTTATTTATGCCAAACCTGAAAACGTGGACATATCCGTGTTATCCGTCTTCATTTCAGTCCACCTGCAAAAGAGAATGTTTAACAATACGATCTACATTAAATCATCAGTGAGTTTTGTTTTTCTTTATTACAGCCAACATGCCTCTCTTTAAATACACCTTTGAGGTCACAATGTCATGTTAAGTGTTATAAGTTTCATATAGTTTATTCAGCATATCATACACATGGAGTGGTGTACCATTAAAAAACACACCGGTTTGTCTAGAAGTAGAAATTAGAATTCTAGTCCACGAAGGAATAAAACAGCAAACGTTATATATTAGACACCTTTCAAATGTACAGACTATAAATCTAACTTGTATTCCAAAATCCAACCTTTGTCCTAAACCTAACCTGAAGCAATATCCCTGGCAACTCAGGTGGTTATAAGGAGCAACAAAATGTGAACCTCACTTCCTCCTGGGCGCACTCTTGTTGTGAGGTCCGAGCACAACAGCACACCATCGCACACCCCCCTCTCTCTCACATACTCCCCTGATGTCTTGTTAATTCAATTCAGGCCCGCTCTAATGTACTCTATTCTCCTTTCTCTCTCTCTCTCGGTGTCTTGCTTTCACTCACACACACACACACACACACACACACACACACACACACACACAGTAGTTGGTGGTACGCAGGAGGAACAGTAATGCCACCAACATCTGAGGATCCCCACTGACCTGCACTTGCTGATCCGTGCGTTTAAGTGGCGAGGTGGTCTCAATATCAACCTGGGAAGATTGCAAGAAGCCATTGACGTACTGCAGTTATTCCCCTGTGTGGCTGCTGATCTGTGCTCAGCTCCAAACATTTCCCCAGAGGATAATTCAGATGGATATAACCTTGTGGGGACCAAATGGTAATCCACAGATAGGTGGTGAGTCCCCATAATGTGACTGTGGGAACAGGTTTTGTCCCCACAAAATGATTATCTGAACTGCACACACATCAACAAATGGAATATGTATAGAAAATCTAACTCACCAATGAGCAGCCAGTTACAGAATCTGCCACCAAGCAAATAGTCAATATACAGATCCGTTACCAGAGATAAGTATTGCTATGTCAGTCCCTTTGGTGTTGTTGCTTTTTTTTTGTAGAAGTGTATTTAAGCTTTTTCAAAAATAATTCACAGCGGCCGAACTTGCATTATTACATTTCTCACCATTAAGTTCTGCCTCTGAGTTTTGAATGTTTGTCATAATAAAACCAAATTGTTCAACTGGGCCATATTATGCCCCCCAAAGGACTCGTTGAGATACAGGCAACCCAGTTCTCAGAAACCAATCCAATTAATTTTGAGGTGCTAACCTAGCATTGCATGTTAGGATAGATCATTACGGAGCTGTGTGTGTGTGTGTGTGGGGGGGGGGGGGGGGTTACTTTTCTGAGATGAAAGTGGAAAAATTTGGCGTATGAATGACACAACAATTTGTAAGTAATTTTGTGTGCATTTTTTGTGCGTTATTTGTACGCCAAGTAGTCTGTCCAGAATGCAATATAAATGCACCCGCGTCACTAGGATAGACTCTAAACAAGTGACGTAGTATATACATGTGAGAGGTCATTTTTCAGGGTCATTTGCAGCGTTATTTTGGCTTAAACTACATCTTGAGGTCTCTGACATGTCTTGTCTCATTGAAGGCAGCAATCTTCAGGTATTTGCTAATACTTCTAAGAAAAGTGTTGCACAGAACAGCCTTCTAATGTTGCCATGCAACATTATCATGCCAGGTGGTATTCTTTGTGATTGGAGCAGCTGCAGTCTAAATCCAGCTCTGAGCATTTCGGCACAGACCATTACATCACACTGATACATGTCTATCTACTATATGTTGGAGAAAACTTACAACAAACTAAAATACTTGTGTACAAGCAGGGAGGACTTTTGATATTTTCAGTGTAATTAAATCAGTTATCGCTCTTTTTGCTTTGAGTACTGGCCAATATAAGTTTAACACCAGAACAACAACAAAAAGTTAGATTTCTTTTGCCATTCATCATGTTCGAGGCCTTGCACACCCACACAGGTGTCGTTCTCGTTGATTAGACCTTGTCAGGTGAGGCTGTGTGATGGAATCACGTGGGCGCACCAAAGTCCATGCAGCAAAAAGAGAAACTGAAAATGTGGTTTTGGTTTAATGCCGAGAGCTGAAATGCATTGCTTGAAACGCCGTGAGTGACAGAGCAGCTGAAACAGTAACGCTAAATATATGCCAACGAAAAGGAACCAGAGTGCGAGCGTCTAATCAGCCAATCACAGTCAGCTTCGTCCACGAACTGACAAATTAAGAGTCACACTCAAATTGGGTCCAGTGTTGATGATTTTTTGCTAAATATATACCTCAATATATGCACAGTATGCATTTTATTTGGGACATGTGATAAATTAACGTTTGCTTGAAATTTCTAACTTGAATTGTGTTTAAATAGATACGTGCCATAGAGTGAAGCAGGAGAATAAAACAGAGCAGGAAGAGCATTGGTAATCACATTGATGAGCACTAACAGGAAAGGGAAGTTATTAACACACGTGTGTGTGTAGAGCCCTTCAGTGTCGTGCCTCACATCACAGGCACATCATCATTCTCCATCAGGCTGGCTCTGTGTGCCGAGCATCTTTCTCTTCTTTATTCTTGTTTTTTTCTGAACTGCACTTTTGTGTGTAGCCTCCTGCCACATTTTTGTCAAGTGCTCTTTCCCCCCTAAACTCCTCCTCCTCCATGTTACACTTGCTAAACAAATGCTTCCTGAACTGAAGCTCTTCTGAGGTCAGACTTGTCAGCTGGAGCAGAGAAGCCTAGTGACACAGAAAGCACCTTCTTCTGTCAGCTGCACTTCATCCACCAGGTTCAGTGTTCACAAATCCATTTTCTCTCCCTGGTGTCGGCCTTCATTATTCATGGGTCAAAACAAGGGAGCACAGTGATGCACATTGGCGCAATTATCATTCATTTTACAATCAAATGATGAGGATGATCTCCGAAATATATATTTGTTCATTTTTTTTCCATTAACCTCTCTTTTCCTTTCCGGCCATGCATGCAGCCTTTAATGAATCCCGTGTAATAATGTGTGATGGAAGGGAATGGGCTGCTGGAATGAATTGTGCTGATGATGTTGAATGTTTAATTCACATGCGAATGAGCGACAGATGTGCTGATGCATCGTGACACACGGGGAAAGAGTCGGCCGAAATCAGAGGAAACAAAGTGAATTCACATGACGACTGACATGCAACGTTCTTCAAAAATTGTAAAAAAGTATTTCATGAGCAGATGATTGTATCTCTTCATGCTAAATAACGTTAATAGAATATCATGAACAGCATTCTTACCCTGCTGTATGTTAAACAGTGACCATGGACGATGAATTATCATTTTCCACTTCACTGAGGACCCTGATGATGACATGTATTCTTTCAAACATTCAACTTAAGAAATAAACTAACTTATTAACTTATTGTAAACCTGGTGTCCTCAGACCACCATGTCTCCTACAAAAGTACGCTCCCATAAAACTAAACTGCATCCTCAATTACTGTCGCATTGAAAAGTATTTTTTCCCCGATTTAAGGTCGCAGTATTTCAACGTAAATTGAAACAAAACAAAATGCAAGAAAACTATGTTAGGTTTGGTAAAACATTGTTTTTGCTTAAAATAAGAGCTTACTTAATAGATCAAAAACAAGCGTAATCGAGGAGCATTTTTATTGCATATGATCATATTCTTAAGAGATGCAACGAGAAAATCTGAAAAGTTTAGGAAATCAGAATGAATCGAGACAAAAATGAGTTTCTTATTGACCTTAATATGAAGAGTTTGACAGAGTTATATTGACTCAAGGGTTATTTACAAATTGTAACCAAATTTCATGCCTGAAATAATGTTTTGCACATATCGAATGTGGCACACACACCTCTCGAAGGGTAAGACTCTGGACTGTATTTTGGGTTCATTAAGTAAAGTCATCTAATTCCACAATTACAGTAAAATATCTTCTTCAGCTTCTTCCAAAGCTATGTGATGTATTCAAAACCAGTACTCCATGTTACTCATGGCTTCACCATTGATTCAAATTGGAATATATTTCACATTTATATCTTGTATTTTACACACAATTCCCCCACATTCACCATGTTTGGTATCATCGGAAACTTTGGGATGTCTGTAAGCTTTGAACAATTCTGGCTGCACAGCGTGATCTTGTAATGACTAAACCCTGAAAGTCTGTGGGGTTTGAGATCAAAATGGGCACTTGGACACTCAGAGGGACAATGTCACAGTAGTCTGTCCCCATCAAAGCCCTGTGCACAGCACTATAATCACATCTCTCCACCATTACAGAGGCATCTCCACTGTGCTGTTGAGAGGGTTTAAAAACACACACTTTCTAGTTCTCCCTCTCCACCTTCTTTATTGATGCAAAGTATCTCTCTCACTTCTGCTACAAAGAGTGTGTTACTTCAAGCCATTTTGCTCCATTTGACAAATTGTCTTGAGATCAGCTGTGACACAAGACAAAATGATAATACGGATATCTTTATGGACCACTGGGAGACACCTGCTCACTCTCGTCCTCTCCTCTACCCCGGTAACCCTCACGGACTCGAGAGGCATTTCATAAACAACCTATTCTTCTTCCTCGAGTGTTGAGCGTGGGGTGTGGCGCATGGGTGAAGTTTATTGGCTCCTTGTCTTGAAGTGAAAGAAAGGGTCAAATCAAATGCTCTTGTGGGAGTCTTTGAAAAAGGTCCTTTTGTTGGAGCGGCGGCGAGTTATTAGCTATTGTGGGCTGCATGAGAGTAATCTTTTCTGCAGGGAGTTTCCACAGCATGTGGTAGGAACTGAAGCATGTGGATATAATTTCACAGCGCTCTTAATTATCAATCCGTCCAGCCATGGCTGAGAATAGTCCAAGATGCTCCGTAAGTAGCGCAGCGGTTTGATTCCTCGCTCCTCCTGTTGTTGGGGCGGCTTGACAGGAAGTAATAAAAGAAAACTTCAGCAAAGACAGACTGCAGCAACTTCAACTTAATTACAGCAAAAAATAGTCAATAGTCCATGAGTTTTCTCACCTGACCCAGTATGGATCTGGAGTGTTATACTAAGATGGTATTTTCCAAACATATTTTGAATTAGAGTGTCTTAGTTTCTGAGGAAGTTCACTAAAAGAGGAACTAAGTAGGAAAGAAAAACACATCAATGAGCCTTAAGACGCTCAAAAACTCTGCCGATCTTAAAGGGAATAATCAGCACCTTTTATGTGGTTGTGCAATCAGTGCTGATGGTAAATGATTGAAGCAATAATTTCCTCAGTTCGTGCTATATTGACCCAGAAAGCTGAGTTTGCAGCTTCAAAATCTGTAGTTCTTCCTGCATTCAGCGCCATCAGTTCATATGACAGTGAGACAGTAAGAACTACAAACTATTTCAGTCTTTTTTGCTGAGGAAGCTCTAATGAGTGACAGGTAAAATCAATCAGGGCGGGGCACACACAAAGGCAGGAAGTGAAATTGTCTACAACAACAAAAAAAGGGGAGTATCAAAATAAAAACAGAAAAGACTAAAAATGAACGAATAACATGAAGAAAAGACTAAATAAGACTGAATGACACAAAACAAAAAGGTAACAAATCCTAAAAATGAAGCGCTAACAAAGTCCTGACCAGCGTGACATGGAGCTGGGCCAATTAACCAACACGGTTATTCTCAAAATAACAGAGAAGTTGAATTTATGTAATTTTTACTCCATCCAGTTAAACTCTTCCCTAATCTACAAAATGCATTCGCTTTACTGGCGTTAACTTTGCTTTTGCACTCACTGTAAAAGTGCAAATGAACAATTAATTAATTAATTAACGATCTCTCCATCCGATCATTAAAATATCCGACGCTGTTAAAATGCTACAGTATTAATATAGCAGTGCTCAGAGGGCTTCTTCTCATATCTCAGATGCTGTTGAAGATTTCTGGGTTCAGTCTCAGTTCAATAGGACGTTGTTGCCGCGTCGCGGTGGATCAGACATCTCATCTTCTGAAGGGAAACACTTCAGGGACTGAGTTAAACTCAGACAGGCACAGGAGAACAGAAATAGCAAAAATAAACAGCTGCACAGGATGAAGCAGTGCAGCTGCATTGTGACGTATCTGACTGTTGCTTGGAGAAATGACATCTTGACAAAAGTTCTGCAGAAGATTCTCACAGTGACAGAATGTTAGAAAGCTTAGTGATTTACATATGTACCTTCTCCACGATGGTAACTAAATGTTATCTACCACTAGTTTGACAGAGATGACCTCTTGAGGGGAGAGAGTCCAAATGGAGTAGAAAAAAAAGCTACGTGAGTTATCGGAACTGGCGAGCGAGCTAGCAAGTTAGCTCACCAGCGACAGTAGTTCACCAACTAGCCCTCTGCGTATGGTCACCACATCACCAAGTTCCTGGAGCCAAATATTTCGAAAAGATGTATAAATGTAGCTGAAACATTGGTGTAACATATCCTCATACAATGTTTTTCGTGCATTCTCCTGCAAATGTCCTGCAACACGGGTCAATTCCCGCTCGTTACATGCATACAGTCTTTTCAAAATAAACTTCCATCTTCACAGGAAACAACTTGGTTAAGTTTAGGCAATAAAACAACTTGGTTAGGTAAAAGATCGTCTAGTTTCGGGTAAAATAACTATGGAAGTGGTGTTATTTAAGTACTGAAATTACATGACAAATAAATCAACTTTGACTTTTGGTTCCACACAGGACACAAACAGTGGTCTCCTGGGTGAAAGTCAGGTGTTTTCGGACACACCAATCCTCCCTGCTGAGTTTGTCACCCTTTTTACTTCCAGGTTCACAATAATGTGGCTTGAATGCAAACATGAATTGTTGTAATTTGAATAAAAAAGTATAAATTTTTCCTATAATGTACCTCATATCTTTAACTTTACCCACAGTACAAGTTGTATAGAGCAAAAGGGTTGTGTTGCTGTTTCACTCACGATTCTGTGCAATCATGAGAGGACATGTAGATCCCATTATATCCCAAATGCTTCAGCACCATTTGTTCCGTCTCTCTAGCTTTTACAAGTCTGAGAAGCTGCCGGAAATAAGTTCTCACCTGGCGGCTTTTCCTGAAAGCTGGCTGCAGATTATAGCAGCAAAAAGGATAAAAGGCAATCAGACCTGGGATCAGAACTCTGAGGAGGCTTTTTAACTTCTTGATTGCAGCAAAACTTCCTCCACTCCTCACGCATGTCAGTGTGAAACCAGAAAAGGCCTGTCGCTGCACTGCAGTCATTCTCAGCAGGATATGGAGCCACTGAGGCTGACGGCAAAATGTTTGATCGGGGCTGACTTATTTCGGCTGATTCCCAGAAGAGGACAGAAATAGTCCTGGCATGCATGAAAAAAAGGCCAAACTAGCAAACGTCACATCAACTTTTTAGGAATTAAAAATGTGCTTTCAGAGGAACAGAAATAAGAGAAAAGAGATTTACATCCAGCGCACGCCTCGAGAAGCCTTCACCTCGGATAACAAACGACCAGTTACCCCATGATGCATTGAGGCGTCTTTGTTCCCAAGCCAGTTTAATTAAAATAATCAATCTGGAACACAGCGGAGGTTTGCCTGTGTTTGCACGCTATGCCCTCATATTGCATTAATAGAAATTATTAATATTTAACAGCAGCTTGTTTGGCCTTTCAGGAAACCTGTGTGGGCCATAGGTGTGCAATAGAAAGTGTTTAATTACTAAAATCAATATATCAAGTTTGAGAGAAATTTCTAAACTCAATAAATAAAGTTGGAGAGAAAAGTTGTTAAAGGTCATCAGCAACGAGTTGTTATTCGCTCTAAGCCGTCATCTTCAGTTGCTGCTTGGATGCATCCTTAGAATCGAGAAAAAACATCAATACAATCTGCAACTCTTAATAGATCACCAATCAAATGAAGTGGCAATGATTTTTCCAAGAGTGAAATACACCTTGTTGAGGATCCAAAGTAAGTACAACATAACAGAAGTGGACAGTGCATTATGTTCCAAAGTTGTAAGAATACATTATCTCCTGCGAGCTTGACATTTGGAGTGCAGACATCTGATGAAGAGTGCAGCACTCACAGCATCTCCTCGCCGATGCCGATAATTTCCTGCACTCTGGCTCTGCTTTCTTCCTCGTCGCATTTGTCAGACCGTCTCACGGCGCAAGACATCAAGGCCGGAGCGTCTGCTCGCCTGTTCCAGAGACACAATGTGCAGACAGGAAATGGGCACATCATAACCAAATTATGTCAAGCCTGACAAGGATGAAAAACTGTATTTTCTTTTTCTCATCCTGAGGTTTAGGTCGACAACATGAACCCATTGCATATCAAAATCACAGATACTCATGGGTTATGGCTTGTCCTATTAAGACCTTTACACACTGGAGCTGTTTTCTTCATGCGATTAATTCGAACTGTTGTGTTTGTGGTGAATACTTTTACACAGAACGCAAATATTAAGCGGCGAAATAGCGACATACTTATTTTTGGAAAAAGACATCCACCAATGGTCTTGGTTCTTACCCCTCTCTTTGTTATTGACACAGCAGCACCTTATCCTTGTGCTTCTCATGTTGTCACTGCAAATGTAATAAAAAGACAAATGACAATTTCAGTAATCACTTCCCATTTAAATATGTCAATTGTAATATTTTTGAAATGAAGAAATCATGGTGGTCAGGCAGCTATACAGATGCTAGCAGATTAACTTGCTAGCACTAACTTGAGAGAACCCCAGTTCAGAAGTGTGTGTACATCAGCTTGATGTGGATTATTTAAGCCCTTTTGTGGCCAAATCTAGTGGTTGATGAAGGCAGCAGTAAATTATCAAATTGCGGTACGGCACCCTGGTTCCTGTGCATGCTGAATAGGATATGCGGTTCCCCCTCTTTGATTGGATTTTAGAGGACCATTTCACTTCCTGGTCTGATCCTAAAGAGCCTCATTGGTGCGGCCGACAGACCAGACCTCCGATCCGACAGACAACTCTATGTGCTAAGTAGCTGACCAGATCGTCAATCAGGGTACCTGTGAGCTCGCCAATTTGTTAGGTGTGTGACTTGATCTGTGTTAAGCCTGCTGCTGGTGGTAACGCGTTTGAAGGTCTAGATTTGAGAATTGGTAGTCTGGGGAAGAATCAGGTGTAAATTGAAAACTGATTCCACACACGTAGAGTTCATGGTGTCTAACACTAGGACTAAGGACTAAGCTAGATTGGTGACATCAATTGGTTTATTAAGAACCTTTAAAGGTTGTCGATAATGTTTCTTTAAACTGTTCTTCCTCTCCATCTCTACTTATTCACATCAGCAGTTCAACTCCATATATTTTCCAGGAAGCCACAGAATGACCACCAAGACCCGACAAATATTGCCGGACACACAGAGGACGGGAGGCAGTGCTGCTGTCTTGTCAGATTCATTAGGAGCCGTAAGGTCACCATGGCCATCGTCACACAGCCTTCATTTGATTTGGGCAGAAGGGTGAAATCTTGTTATACCTTGTAATGAGCAGAAAATAGTCCCCAGAACCCACAGAGATGGCAAAGGCCTGTCTAGCACCTTGTGTTGCTGACATTCTTGTCCCTGCTCAGGCTTCAGAGGGAGAGACAAGGGCGAGGTTGCGGACAGAGAAAGCGTGCAGGGACCCTGTAACCCGGCATGTCGTCCTCTGCTTGTTTTTGTTACGCCGCGAGACGACTGCGAGACGACCGGGAGACAGCGAGTGCAGGCCGCTAATGAGGGCGAAGCTCGCCGTGACTCTCAGCTCACTGGGAAGGTCGCTGTCGTTACCAGAGCATACACTGAAATAAGTATGGGGAATGTGGTGTTAAGGCAAATGAAGATGATTCGTCGTCACACTGGGGAAACACGCCATTCATTTTTAAAAGATCGAAGCGAGGATTTAATAACCTATATTCAACTTCTTCTCATTAGTACACCAGGACTAATACGTAGAACACACTATCACACCGGCTTTGGGAGCTTGTTCAGACTCCCCCATTTCTTTAATTATTTACTGCAGTGGTTTGCTTGCAACCTTGAAGTGTTTTTTTCGTCCTTGTTTTTTTTTTTTTTTCAGATAAAAGGTAATCCTACCCACAGTACAGTGAGTGGTGAATGGGCATTCTGAGTAGCATTTTAATGTTCTATACAATATGAAAGAACTGAATATCCTGCTTTGTCGGGGGGGTAATGTATGCCATTAGTACTGAAACGCAGAGAGAGAGAGAGGCCAGATGAGATAAAACATTAAAACTGAAAACAGATGAACCCAGAAAAACAGAGAGAATGCAACAAATACTGCAGCTTTTATGACTGAATGTGCAATGTCCCTGTCATTTAATACAAGTAAATTCATTATTAACTCATTCAGCAGCCTAAAATGGTTGGATATGTGTGCAAATTATAGAACCAAAGGTAGTAAAGAGTCATTTAAAGGCAGAAAATGTAAATATGACATAATCCATCACGGAGTCAATGAATTATAATAGTTTATAACTGTTTATAACAACTTCCCCTTTTTAAAATTAGTTTATATGAATATTATATATTGATTTGTATTTCTACTATTGTGGATGTATTAAAAAATGAATTCTACACACTTTTCTACATTTTTCTGATCTTGTGGTGATGCAAATGAAATGTGCCATCTGCCGAACACTAGCCTGCTATACTTTGACTCAATGCTCCATAAACTGTTCTGATAGTGATGATGAATATGTGAGTACTTTAGCAAATAGATTTTGAAGGGCTACATCAGAATGTCCTGGTTCTCTCTGAGTGACACCTTGAGGTGGTCTGCTATTAACCTGTCGTGAAGTGATTATGTAACTATGCACCATTTCCTCTAAAATCTAATCTGAAATTAGACAAATTGTCTCATGAATGCGATTTGAAGTTAGCTCATGAATGAGACATCGTCACTAGAACACTAGTCCTCCTTTAGCTTAGAGGTGGCGACGTCATGTGACCGTGGTGGAAATCTTTTATAGTCTAACGTTGGCCAACAAAAATACGTCATATGAATATTTCTTACGGATAAATTAGATGTTGTAACACTTTTTACAGTCAGAAAACGTTGCATCATGGTCCTGCAGACACTGTGAGTACAATAAAGTAATCTGTGAGTGTCTGTTGGTCCTGGCGGGCTGGAAATTCAGCTGTTACCAATACGGATTTTATCGCTTCATTTATTCCCACATAAATGTCAGATCTTTGTTCATGTAAAACAATAATAAAACATGTAGTGTACACATTCGTTTGCTACAGTGGAATAATCATATGTGCTGACGTAGATGCCGTCTTTCATTAAGGTCTGTGCGTGTATTGAAAAGCCTTTTCACACTCGTAGAAACACAGAGTCCCTTTAAGCAAACCGAGGCAGGAATCCAATTTCATCACAGCCGGAGTGACACATATTTGTAAAAAGGATTTTCAGTATTTTCCCCGTTGCCTCGACTAGAAAGTGGTACTATATAAGGATGTTTCCATGGTGATGAATATCATTATACTTCTAAATATGAGGATATTAATAGCCTGTATGTTACTTCTTTTGTCTCTTTGCTACCATGCAGTTTGTGTGTGCAGATGATGTATAAGCAATATAGAATGTATATATTTATTTGTAAGAGGGTGTTTTGGTTGTAGCAGCAGCACTTTCAATGAACGTTAACAGCTTGCCAAGACAATATTATTGTTAATAATTTTACTCTTTTCTGAACAACGTAGGGGCTGTTACGTGAGTCACAGCTTATCGTATCTCAGCCGCACACGTTACACCGTGTTTGATATAATTTGAACAAATTAGCTGTTAGTTCAAATTTGCTTCAACCCAAACGTATTGACAGCCCCAGTCTGCACCTATACCCATAAGCCCCACAGTATATAGTTTATTATTATCTATAATTCAATTATTTCTGTATGCAGTGCATTTCTGCCATATGTAATAATTTGCATAATTACAAGAAGAATATGAATACATGTGTTTGTATGTATGTATACTTTTGTTATTTGATTTCTTGTTCCTTCATGATTTTCTTGATGGTGGTCTCGTGGGAGGATACCCAAGAACACATATCCAGCTCTGGTGGGTTAACATTTTCTCTATTCTATTCTCCTACATAACCAAAGGAAACACTCAGGAAAACAATTAACAAATTGCATAACACTGAGTTGTGCTGATGCGCTAAAACCCCACACATTTAGTCCTCAGTGCAGGTCAACAAAAGCGAAGCATTATTATTATGCAAATACTAATTCACCCTGCCTGTCTGAGCCCGAGCAGCAGTGGCTGCTCTCCCAGCACTCTCAGGCTAATGTAATATTACGCAGACGTCTGTAGGCAGCGTGGTTATATCTGAGCCCCCTAAAAGCCTTGAATGGACTCAATTATGCCTTCATCAGAATGAGGTAATCAGAATGTATTTCCCTTATCTCCCTATGCCCCAAGCGTCTTTCTCCCCTCAAGAAAACATTAAAGTCTCCAAATGCAGCTCCCAATGAGATTAGAATTATGAGGGGTTTGCAAATGTTAACATGCTCAAAACGTTCTGACAACATGCCGATTTAAAGTTAAAGAAAAACAGCGTGCTGACGAGTAAAACCTGAGCAAACCACTCACATCCGTGGCGTCATCGTTAGAGTAAGTGTCTATAAAAACGACCAGCCCGTGGAAGAGAGCATTGTTGGAAAACACAGGCCCTTAAAAGAAACAAGCCGGTCAATCGCCTCGACCTGCACACACACACACACACACACACACTTACATCCATCCCATGGAGGTCATTGCGGAAGGTATCCACAAACAAAGCCAGGCCAAGAAACTGATCTTGGTTTCCAAACACAGGGCCTAGGATGGAGGCAGAGATGAGGCGACACATGAGCAGACGACAAGAGACACTTTCCTGTGGTCAGCAGTGAAGCTGAGAGGGTCGACACAAACATCTGGACATTAAAAAATAAAACAGCTTTCTGATGGAGTGAGCACGATGAGCGTTCATTTACATTTTCATTTTCAGTGAAGGGTAAGTCACAATAAATAGAACAGGGCTAGAGTGAGTGTTGATTTTATTTTTATTAAAACCCAACAATGTGGTAACTTGTCTCTGTTTTAATGCTACAAGACGCAGCTTGACGCCTCAAAATGCTCAAAAAGGAAAAGCAGGAGAAGAGCAAGACGAAGGGTTTTTGGAGCTGGATGCACCTCAACAAGATGTGAGACGGAGACAGAAACCTGGAGGAGGCGGCTGGCTGTTCATCTCAGGCTGGACAGCAGTAGCTCCCTTTTCCTCCCCCTTCACCCTCTCCACCCTCTGTCCACCCCCACCTAAATTAAAAATCAAAAGTTCACTGTGTCGGCCTCTCTGAATGAATATATACAGTATTAATACAATTCTTTGGTGTTTTGGTGAATATAAAGTAGAAGTGCTGGTATCTTTTTAAATTGTGATTCAAACAACACTGAAGCTGAGAAATAAAACAAAGTTACCATTATGTTAAAAATTGTATTTTAGGCTGGTTAATAAGGCCCTGGTTGGTTAATACACACCAGCTGCAGTAACGTAGTCAGAGATGGGAAATTAATAACAGCCAGCAGCCAAATGATGGAACAAGAAAAGTCTATAGTGGTTGGCTCATGGTTTATACAAATGTAATGATTTCATGATATGATTAATGTTGTATATCAGCCAGCCAGTGACAGCACCATGCTCATTTGCTCATCCTTTTTCAGCACAGAGAAGAAAATTATGCAGAGATAAATAAATAAAGGTTACATGTGTAATGTAAGCAAGCATGCTCTACAATGGAATGCAGATAACACATTCTGCCAATGTAAATATATCCCTCAGTCATGCATCTAACTCAGTTATTTCAGCAAAGATTAAAAGAACATGAGACGAGATAATGAAGAATATTTTAATTCTCACTGTGTTTGTGTCTCTCTGACATTGGAACTGGTTTGTGGACTGGTAATCTCATTAGGCTTGTCACATTCCCTTTAAGAAAGAACCTGACTTTATATGTAGAAACAGAAACTGTCGCAGTTTCCTTTGAAGTCGACCAAGCTTTCATTTTCAACTTTCATGAAGTCTTTTGAACTTGCATTTCAAGCTCTGATATGTGGGTTCACACGGCCAAATATTATCCAACCCGTACCGCAGCTTGGTCAGTGCCGTTCTGCGTCTTGATACCGGCGCATCGAAGCTTTCAACTAACTCCAATGTAAACCCATCAGCGTAATTATTAGATGGTCAGAGCAACTGACGTGGTATGAAGTCAGAAAGTATGCATAGGTTTTGCCCAGGACCACTGTTTGTGTCCTGCGTGAATTTTGATCATGTTTAAAGCTCTGACTTCACAAATCATTTATTCTTTTCCTCAAACATGGTAACATAACACGGTAACGTAACACGGTAACGTAACACGGTAACGTAACGTATCAACGTAATGTAACACGGTAACGTAATAAGGTAACGTATAACGTAACTTATCAACGTAATGTAACACAGTAACGGAACACGGTAACGGAACGTATAACGTAACGTATCAACGTAATGTAACACGGTAACGTAATAAGGTAACGTATAACGTAACGTAATACGGTGACGTATAGCGGTAATGTAACACGGTAACATAACACGGTAACATAACACGGTAACATAACACGGTAACGTATCAACGTAATGTAACACGTAACGTAATAAGGTAACGTATAACTTCATTTATCAACGTAATGTAACACGGTAACGTAACACGGTAACATTTCAACCTAACGTAACATAACTAGTTTACTTCTGGTTTCAAACGGGACACAAATAGCGGTCTCCTGGGTGAAAGTCCTGCCCATCTGCCCTTTATTCTCAATATAATACCACATAGCCTTCAATAACAATCACTCCGTATACTACATAATTTGGTCTGCACTTGTTGTACTTCATCACTTGCTCGAACCAAATGCAAAAACATTGGTTTGCACAAACGTACAATGCCAACATTTCTTCCTGGCGACTGGGCTGAATAATAAATACTAATACTTATTGGATTAAAGAAAAACCATTACAGCAGGATATACTGCAGCTGGACTGGAGATGCTATCTGAGGTCTGAAATTACACCATAGATGACACAAGGAACAGGAAGGATATGAGTATTGTGATTGTTGCAGGCAGAATTGTGTTATGTTTGCACATGAGCAACCTCAGCATCGGTCCCCTGCACCATGTGGTGAAGTCACAGTCTGATGAATACATATATAACCTCACGCACAAAGATGAGAAAATCCATTAAAAGAGCTCATGTCATGGGACATGACAGGGGCTGGGAAGAGAGAGGAAACCAGTAATCTGTTTCTCTCAAAATGCAGTTATTTTCCATGCAGGTTGCATGGTTTGCATGGCGTATGAGATAAAAAGCCAGTAGCTATGTGTATATTGATGGGCATTTCTTTGTCCAGTACCCCCTCATGTTGTGCTGAACAGAGTTAGTTAATTTCAGAAAAGATTGTTTCGAGGAATATCACACCAGTACAAGAAATCTCTTGCAGTTTACAGGTCGTGTTATGAATCTTTGAGAATTGGTTGCTTTCGGTGCAATATATCTAACAAAGATTCCCTCCAAAATGTTAAAACAATGTATGCAATCATTTAAATTTACCCAAGTTGCTTCTAGCATGTGGATTGTCGGTGATTCCAAATGACAAAGAGACTCTTGGAATGGTTCGTACTTCAATGCCTTTTCATTCTGTCAGCCCAATCTGGCCATTTTGTGATGTTTTGAAGGAGGAAGAAAGGAGGTTTCTCTTTTTCTTCTTCTGCTGTGGCTGAGAATAACCAGTCACCTGTCTGGGAAACATGCCACGCAGCTGTGCAACCCTATTGCCAGACAGGGGAATTGCAAATCCCCTGATTATGTTCAGTGGCATTTCCATCCAATGGCAACTACAATGCGTTCACGGTTAGGGAAGGATGAAGGTTACTATTAATACAAAGGCATATGTCATCTGCAGCTCTCCACGCGGTCTCCTGTAATAGTAATCATGCCTCTGTGTTATTCCCTCCCCTCATATCACGTCTCTATCATCTCTGCGTGCCCCATTTGCTAGCCCCCTCCAGAGGTGTATCTCCAGAGCTTCCCACATACTGTGTCAAGTGTCCTTCCTGATCAAAATTTTTGAGCAACCCTGGATTTCATTTATACGCAGGAGGCAGTGAGATGGCACCAACAAACAGCGATCTTTCAGCCAAGTAGTTTTGTAAACCTAACAGATTTTAAAAAAAACATATGCATGTAACGAGCAGAAATTGACATGTGTTGGTGGCTTTCGTAGGAAACCGCAGGAAAAATGAGGAGCAATTTTTCGTAAGATCATTTGAAGCTTTGTATGAGTACCTTGAATAGTTGAGGCATGTATAATAAATAAGATCGCATCAGTTGTGTTTAAATACATCTTTGTGGTCTTTTATCATAACCTGCTTTGCTCTACCATCCAGTCCTTTTGCATGTAGAAAACTGGCATTCCTGTAGTGTCAGCAGGCAGCACAAAAAAGTTACTTGCTGTGTGCTGTCAGGTTGAGGATTCACAGCGTCTTGAGTGGAGCCATGTACTGTCGGTGCCACAGGCGAGTCCAACACTCTCAAACACCCCCATCTCTCACTGAAGAAGCATGTGAAGACATGCAGGCTTGTTTCTTTACTAAATTCACTTCAACCCGTTGATTTTTTATTCAAGGCATGTTGCTTCTTAGTTTTGCCACTCAAACCCGATTTCCAAAATTATAATTAGCTAATGGATTGCACAAAAAGTCATGCCTCATTTACTACAAATCATTTTCTACTTGTTGTTATCATGTAGCTAAAAACTACACATTCAGAATGAATGGCTTCTTTTATTGTCCTGTACATTAAAGTTAAAAGCATTCTCACTGAGCGGTTTGACATTGATTTCCCATTAAATGTATGCAGTAAATAACCAAAATGACACTAGACTCAGTGGGAACTAAAGCATAAATACAACATTAAAATCACCGGCCCTGCTCTGTGGGGAGCAAGTAATGAGTCAACAGGTAGTTATTATGTGCTTTGCTAATGGAGAATTCTCTGGTACTGATAATAAAAACATTGGTGGTGTTTCCACACACACAAACACACATCATGTTGTCAAGATTGTCAAGATTAAAACAGCTAAAATAACCGCAGTGTATTGATATTTTAATATATTTTGAAATAAACCAAACATACAGGACTACTTAAGTATTTTTCAAATATATTTAATGCATAAATATGTAGCAGTTACGTAGCTTTTGTTTTTGTCTGTTGTTTACAGCGCTAACTTTAGCCATTGCCGGTGCTGCATTCGCCCGCGTGTTCCCTCAATATGGTACAGACACAATAAAAAAACTGAGTTCATAGAACTATGGAAATGTTGCTCCGGCCCAGAAAACGCCTAATGATCTGACAACAGATGTGATGAATGCTGATGAACTTATCAAAGGCAGGTGAGCAGACTGGGAAAGGTAATGAACGGATTGAGGGCAGGTGTGCAGAGATCCATGAGAGAGTATGGCAGGACGGGAACGACACACAGAAACACAGAGAGACAATCGGGGGACACGGTAGGGAGTGGGGGACACAGGGAAAGACAAGGGCACTGCTGTGGCCGTGACGATCCATGCGTTTATATGCTAACATTGGCTCTTGTGGGAAATAAATGTGAGACCTTAACAGTTAAAGGACGAGGACAAGTATGTGGGAAATGCAGTTAGTTTCAGATGAGAAGTTGTTGCAGAGGCTCATCGATCACCAGTGTTTGTGACGTCTAATCTAGACCGTTGAGACAGAATGAATAAAAGCAGCAAAGCCATAACTGCTGTTTCACTCCAGTTAGGGAGATCACGGGTGGGTAACTTGTCTCTTTTCACTCTTTGCCCTACACTAAATTGTCACAAGACAATAATTCCAACCCTCACATTCAAGCAACAGCGTCCAGCTCGTGAACGCTTGACGTCATGCCATCCAATAATAGGACAAAATGAGATGAGATTATATGCTTCACAGTGATTACAGCCTCATTGTTACGGCAATAAAAGGAAGAGTCATGTAATCCAAATGAACAATTAGATTATATTACTGTACATTAGATTTCATTACAGTAGAGCGGATGTAATTCGTCTTTAATTAAGTTATATTTGACTGATGCAAATTCCTACGAGATAATGCAGCAAGAACCTTTGGATGAAACATAAAATAAAGCAGCACAGGAACATTATTTTGAAAAGAGTGGAGTCCTTTAGCCTCCTGGTTAGTCATTAATCAGCATTAACAAAAACGCTCTCAGCTCACGACTTCGTTTTCAGTCAAGAGTACAAATTCAATCCCAAAACTCCTTCACTTGCTACCTTAAACTTTATTTTTTTACCCACATATTTCGAAGTCCTGATTGTCCAACATCAACCTTCAGTCCTCTGTAAATAACACATAAACATTTTGAGGCACGATGATTGAAAGCTGTGCTTCCCTTCGGCCTCAGTCTGTTTGTTTAGCTTCTAATGAAGACTGACTAAGAAGTTCGAACACGTTTAGATTCACGCCAGAGGCCTGTGGAGAAGCAAGGAGGGCTACAGAAGGGAGACAGGTGCTATGATTTAATTTAAATAAAAAATATTCTCAATTTGTGCCTAACTGCACTCAGTGACAAATGGTAAAATGTTTTAATTAATTAATTAATTTAAAAAAAATTTAAAAAAAATTTAGAAACACAATGTTCTGAACTTCTGGAAAGTTCTATGACATCCAGGATAAACACACTTAAAATAAGCTTTGGGTGTTCGTATGTGCCTCACACATGTTAACGTATCAGTGCAAGTCTTTGCTAAAAACTAATACAACAATACCATACAGTTTAAGTTAACAGACCTGCCTATATGATCTGATTACATTAGGTGAAGAAATGAAGCTAAGACAGTGGACAGTGGACAGTGGATAACACACGCATAACGTTAAAGTTAACGTTAGCGCTAACTCAACTGTTCATCGTCTTGAACACACGTCGGTGATTTCTGGTCCGCTCTCCCTTTTAATAATCGTCCCGTTTGTGGTCCTACAGTCAGTTCAATAATAGCGCAAGTTAGGTTACTAACGTTACATCTTAACACTCTAATTGGTGATTAACTTTATTTATGTTAACTTAACTTGCTATGCTGTTAGCTAGCTAACCTTTCTAAGGCTAATTGAGCTCGAGCTAGCTAACGTTACAGAGCTAACGTTAGCTCCACCAATATTAGCAACCTGATGTAACGAAACAGACCAAGTGAAACATTATCTGAGATGTTAACAGTTCAATATTCATGAAGACAAAACAATACTGGACTTTGAATTTCGGGTGATAAACGTAACTTTATGTTGATCTCCACATGGCTGTGCTCAGAAGGATGAACTAAAGTCCAAAGTCACGTTCACGAGCAGTCGGTCACGTCTTGTCACTCAAAAATGACTTATAGGTTGTATAGAGAAGTGTATATTCACCACTTCACAAAAAATACTGTCATGCTGATAAATTACAGTAGTCTGCTGTTATTAATTGACGGCATTAACTGTTATTTACATGCAAGGGATGACCATTTAACTCTATGTTACAGTTACTATCAAATACTGTAAGATACCGTTGAAAATCCACCATAAATCTACAGCAATTCGTTACATACATACAGATCATTATAAAGGGAATAAACTGGTGAAATTTAAAACATGCACCAAAGAATGACTTGAAAGAACATTAGGTAGATGTACAACAAGCCCTATTATTAATATTACTAATATCTAGATTTTAAACAGTAAATGCAGCAGAAGTAAAGTACATTCATACACACTCATAACTTGGCGCAGAAGTCTAACTCTTCCCATCTGACTCCATTTCATCATTGAGCACACATTATGTGATAAAGAAACACTTACTGCCATTTGCATTCTAATCATGTTTTATTCCTCGTCAGCTGTGCGACTGATTGGAGCTGTAATGACTGAAAAAGTGTACTCTTTGTCTGCAGGATGTGGTGACAGAACATTTTGCTGGCAGTACATCCTCTGATTAGCATTCTAATTAGTACTCTAACAAACCGGCAATAGTCTCGGAACTGTTTCTGCCAGTTACGCCTGCACACTTAATGGCAAAACACATTTTGGAAAACAAACTTTCAGATTCTGGCATTCGTGGCAGCTCCCCCGCCGTATAATGTTAAGTGCAGGCTGCCATTTGGCAATAGCAATTCAGCACACATTAAAAAGCAAATAGTAATGATGGGATTTATTTTTGAATATGCATTTAATCAGATAGATGTTTTAGATCATTGCAATGCCCAAGAGGACAATTCTGCAGGAAAAACGAAAGGTTATTTTTAGTCAGGTGTACCGAATGCATCACTAAGTCTTAAGGCATCAGACAGTAAGTGTTTTTTCATTGTAACCTGTTGGATAAATATAATAAGCACAATTAATTATTGTGCTACTCAAGTTCATTGTTGATTCCACCTCTGTATCATGTAGACTGAGCACAACTATACCAAGTGCAGAAGAAATAGTCAGTTTTTCTTATATTACACCATGCCAAGGCCATGATAAAAAATACTAGTTTCTGATTAAATGGCAGGTGGTTCAGCTCTCACAACAGTACATACAATTTAATTATGTGTGTACAGTTTATTGAACTACAGGTAACAATAGCAACAACACGTTTGATCAACACAGGGTTACCAGATGATTTCTCACCAAAACAGAGTTAGACTTTGAGGAAAGGACCTCGCTCACATTGGTGTCCGACTTGGAGGATCTGACTTTCATCCACATCGCTCAGCAAGAATTTAGGATACACGAATCCTCTCAAAGTGTCCTTGGGGAATTGCTTTTACCGATTGTTTACATAATCACATTGTAAAGCATTTAAAGCAGAATTTAGGCTCTTGGAAGTTCCAATTCAAATATAATACTATCAATGGTATTGAACCATTCTATCATTTTTCAGCAACTTTTGCAGACTGAAGGGATGTGAACCGAAATGATCTAATGCCGTGTTCACAACAAACGGCAATCATTCGCTTCGCGTCATTCGCGCCGCCGGTCTTGCCGGGGACTATTTGTGTTCATTCGCGTGAATCAGCTTATCGCCCTGAAAGCCGTTCAACTGTCCGCCATCAACCATGAAAAAAATAATCTATATTTCTGCTTAGTTCCTGTTGTGGAAGTCCCAGATATCACGGGAAACTAAACGCCTTGATGTCTGGGTTTATAACATTGTCCAGAGGAGCTCCGTGGATTTTATCGAGCTGTATTCACTGTGTCTAGCAAGCCACACGTCGCTGTTTACTACAGCTGTATGAACACAAAATAAACTGATTTGGCTGTGATTTAACGGCAATACACCGACAAAAAGGGACTCCGAAACAACTACGTAATGATGCCGATTTGTACTTGTCTTCTCAATGGAGCTCGGATCGATCGGTGCTAGGCTATGCTAACATTGTAGCAGCTCCACCAACACTCAGAATAACTACGACAGCGTATATTCATTGTTCTGGTTCATCTTTGAACATCAACAATAAAACAATTTTATAACTCAAAAGTGCTGCTTTAATTAAATAGTAATTTGCCTTTAAAGCTATGATAGTATAGTGGTTTAAGATCTGGAGCCCAGGATTCAAAACTCACCTTTATTATAACTTATTTTTGCTCATGAAACATTTTTTTAATGAGTATGAAAACCATACAGAACCAGGCTTTGCCAAATGAAAAAAAAAAAACCACTTTCACTGCTTTGGCCTGGCGTTACTTTTTCAGCCGTATTAATCTTTTCTGTATGACTTAACTATGCTGTGGTTTTGTGTCTTCACTTCAACTAACCTCTCCTGTCAATCTCAGATGGCCCTGCTGCTGCCTCTGACATCTCATTGATCGCTATTGTAACCATGACGGTGACCCGTGTTCGAACTGCAGCGAAAGTGCAACCTGAAAAAGGTTAGAATGTGAAAAACAATCTTAAACTTTTACATTTGTAACGTGAAACCGTTTCTTTTTCTGTAATATGTTTCTGTAGAAACAAAAGTATACCCATAAAATAAAATGTGTTTAACATGCGTTAAATGAATAAACTGCAAACCTTCTCATTGTTAAGTTGACAGCACTTGTGTATGAATTGTGTATGAGAAATGGATATATAGTTATAAATAAATAATTATATATATACGCGTGTGTGTGTGTGTGCATGTGTTTTATATTATAGTGAATATTATTATATGATATATATATTATTATATTATACTGAATTCGTTTTTGTTAAAATTTGTTAAAATATAATTGATCTGTACTTTCTTTATTTGATTTCACAGTTGTTGACTACACAGAGACGTTGTTACTACTACTAGGCTTCTTGAATATATTTATATATATATATATATGGCACTAAATAGTGCGAGTTAGATATTATTGTAATGTTTCGTACCTTTGCCCGAGGAGATTTTCTCAATCTGGACCTTTTGGAATTTTAGTTGAATACCCCTGAACTACAGAGTTAAAAACGTCTACAAAGAGAGACGTGAAATGACTACAAAAAGACCAAAACAATTACGAAGTGACACAAAACCAAAGCGGCTAAAGAATGATAAAGTCTTGTTCCTTTAGAGGTGGTGGAGCCTTTTGCATGTCTGTGCCCAGGGGCCCATTGTCTCATAATTCGTCTATCTTGCAGCTCCGTGGTCTCTTTTTCAGTTTGGTTGAAGAATGTAATGGGGCTGTAGCAGACAGAGTGATGCATATCTCTTCTTTTACAGTATAATTTAATTCTTTATCTTTGTGCAGATAAAGATTATTAAAAAAACTTTAATCATATTCCTATGAAAATACAAAAAGATGGAGTTATGGGTCAATCAGTATTACGGTTTCAATATCCTCACCAGCAACCTCGGTACGTATATAGTGAAGGCAGCCCAATACATCCATATGGGACGATTTAGCACCTCAGGATTTGCATCCATCTTCCTGCCGATACAAGAAATATTGAGACTTTAATGTGTAAAGTAAGTGCGTAGAGGTTGAGGTGGTAGATGGGCATAATTAGGACTATTTCTTATTTGGCTGAGAACCCTCCGAAGCCGCCTTGTGGACCTTTGGGTGTCCCAGGGCCCCCTGACAGCCAAACCACCAACCTTTGTGCTGCAGAAAAAGATCTGGGATCACTGCGTCATTTCACTTCCCCTCCACAAATAAGGAGAAACACTATCCCAAGCAACAGCAGGGGAGCAGAGGGAATAGTTAAAAGCTCTCATCGGACACTAAAGCATTCTGGGGGTTTTGAAGCCTCAGTGCTGCAGAATTGAGCAGAAACTTGATGCGTAGCAGCGATGGCTTGCTGCTCGCCTTCGTACAACTGCAATGCGTCTGCATCATCATGGTTTTTGTTTGTGTGCTCTCCCTTTCGCCTTCTCTGTTTCCTTATCTCACTTTAGCTCGGTGTGATGTACAGGCTTGAACACAACACAGTCTGTTTCACCAAAACACCCTTTACAATTGGAATCCATCAAAGTAATGAACCCCCCCAACCCTCCTTTCTCAATCTGATGCCTGTGACATAGAGTCAATCAGAAGGAAGCCACACTCACGATACCTAATTTTCAATGCAACTTTTGTCATTTGATGCCAGGACACATGTCATCCAACCTCTCTATCCCCCTTTCCAATCTTCAGCTACACTGTCAAATAAAGGTAAAAAAGAAAACACATTTCCTGATTTTAACAGCTAAATAAAGGCTTTTAAATAGCAATATAACGGGACTTTTATTGTGAAGAATTTGTAGGAAAATTAGTTTATCACCATATCAGCGGAGCTTTGTTTGAGGCTATTCTTCATCAAAGCAAGTCTACCAATGCTGCAGGGAGGAAGAGTAAGCAGCAAAAATAACGGGGGACTTATAATGTGAAGAATTTATAGGAAACGTAAATATATCTGAACGCTCAAGTGTGGACACACGTGTATTCGGACACGGCTGAGCTATAATCTGGTGCATCTGATCACTAAAGTGTGACCACTGCAGGAGATGGACGGGGACACCAGGAGAGGAAGAGGGAAACAGGATACGCCTGTAGCCTTGATAACAAAGTTAACTTTTTATTTCATTTTGATCTGAAGCAGCATCTCACCGTGCTCCTCAGTAAACAAACCCACTGGTCAATATCCACTGCAGCATTGTGTAACTCATATGTTTGGCCCTGTCCTGAGGGAGTTTATGAGGCACACAGGTTTTTAAAAAATGGGTGTGATTGAGAGTCGCCATGCTCACGGCTCCGTGCAGACATGGTCCAAACAGCCCTGATGAAGTATTGATTGTTGGCCTGGTCTGGGTAATGAAGATAACTTTAAGTATTGACAGAATAAATAAACGATCCTTTGGAAACTGCTTAACTGAGAGTCATTACAATGTTCTTTTGCTTCTTCAGTATTTTTATCAGCCGATTTAATTGGCAATTTTTTTTCTGACTCGTGCTAATACCACATTCACACCATGTCAGCAGACCTGTTTATAACCTAAATTGGCTATTTTCTAGACGTATTAGCCACACAGCTGAGCTCATTATTGATGTATTAGATTAGCATTAGTTTTTTTGCATTATTAGTAATGTTGGTACAATTGAAGTGGGCTAAACAGCCATTTGGAAGATAACTTTTTCTTTTTTCTCTCTCTCAGATGAGGACACAAGATATGATGTTTTAAAAAAGGTTGTCCATGTATCTGAAGCCTCAGGATATAAAAAGGGACAGATATGAAAACACAACCGCCATCATACACCCTTTGAAATATGCACTGATGAGTGTCGTTCAAGTGCCTCTTCACTGCTTTCCTGTTTAAAAACACACCCTCCACTATGGCAGGCCACTCTCTACGCGTTCCCATTCAACAAGACTTAAGTGTTCAGTGCACGACTGAACTGATGCGAGGACAACAAACAACTTGTACATTTCATCCAGCGACATCACAGAGATGTGTGTGTTATGCAGGCATCCAAGTATTTCCGCATGGATATCTGAGCTTATACAGTTGTCAGTGCATGGGGAAGAAAACACCAACATATTTGCATAAGTGCAGGCAGGCAATAAATCACAATATGCAATACCAACAAGGTAAATGTCTGAGGAAAGTTGTGAATCATCAAATCATAAGAAGGCTACAAAACATTTTAAAAGGACGTACACAAAGAAACTGCGACAACTCAACACCCACCAGTTGTGTGCGGCCAGCCAGGCTACGCCACTACACCTGCCCAGGTGTGTTTGAGTCAAAGGAGACTTGTGATTGCATGTTTACAGGTGTTGGGGAGTTCTACCAGTGCTGTGCAAGTTCACAGTTCATCAGAGCGAGCTCAAAGTTCAGTTCACACAGAATCACATGAACTAGTTCACGTTCATTTCTTGTTTCTTCTTTTAAACTGGTCGGATGCTGCAGCGTCTAATGGGTCTGTCAGAAATAATTTTAGAATCCGGTCAGGACTGCATCACCAGACTCAGCGTCGTACCACGGACCATCAGCTCATCACTTTAGCTCCATATACTGATATACCTACTGTTACAAACTGTTTACACCTCTCCTTTTGTTTATGTGTTTGTCAACTTGTGCTAATTTATGACTTAGATTTTCATTGTGCTTTAATTCTTACCTAATAATCTTTTTAGATACATATTTTAATCTTACAGGGAGCCTTATATTCAGGATTGTCAATGACTTGTAATTGTTTTGCTCATGATAATAAAGAACTTGAGACTCATCTCAGAACCAGGCGGATGCAAACAACTGCAGAACATTATCCACGAGTGGAGAAGCATCCTCGCCATGAGCCTCGCGAAGGAGCATTTCTGCTCCTCGTTGCTGTAACTCGCTCACTAGTCATGTTGACTTTGGAGACTTTGAAGGCGGGGACGGAATAGACAGTGGCTTGATGTCTCTGCTCCTTTGATTGTGCCAGCCGCACAGTGCCTGAGCGTCACTCACGTTCATGTTCATTAGTTGCCAACAGATACATTCATATCACCGTTCACCAAAAACACAAGCAGGTGCGTTCATGCGCAACACTGACCACTGCATGTAGGGAAATAAGTAGCAAGAAGCCTTTTGTCTCTCCAGAGGTAACTGAAATCTGATAAAATAGCGAAAAGTATGAAAATAAAAAACTGGAGGTGTAGAGTTAAGAAGAAGTGAGCTTTATTTTATTTTCAAATGAATGACTGAGTGCCATCTTGGATCACTTCTAGTTCTCTTAATGCTAGCTAACTGGAGAATCACTCAACTGCTCCAAAGTTTGGTCAAAAGGAGAATAAAGCTTACTTATAAGAAGCTCCAGTGTGTGTGACACATCTGCTGATGAGTATAATGAGAGGGTGCCAGGTATGTGTGTGTGTGAGACCTGAAGTCCATACTGTGCATCTGGGTAGACTGGCAGTGGGTAATTAAAGTGCACATTTAGCTGTGGTGCTTCCTATGTCCGCCTTAAAGGTGTCAGCTGCAGAGAGCAGTCCTCTTTATGTGTGATGGATGCTGTAATTACAGCAGCCTGTAAGGAGAGCTGTCCACTAAAATTAGAAGTAACTTGTAGTTTGGCCCTTTAACCCTTTCAACAGGATCCGCATCTCTCTGCCATCAGATGCAAGCCATTTCAAAACTTGTTTGTCTTTTTCAGATCAGCAGGTTTAGTTTGTGACATCTTTTCAAACTTCTGCAACTGTGGGTCGTGGGACTAATTGCCTCTGGGCACAGCTTTGCAGATGCCAGATGAATGACCTGCCTCAGAATCTGTCAATTTAATTTAACTACATCAAAGGATGAATCTAGGCTCTCTGAATAATGCATCGCACCATGGGAGGCAGGATACAACCTGCATTTTGGGGAACCTGCAGAGAGACAGAGAGCGAGAGACTAACAAAGAGCGAGTTGGGAATTCCTCGGCTTAATTGCATTGTGTTTGAAATCCCCCAGATCCTCACGAACCTTTTTTCTACTTACATGGCTGAAATTGGATCATTTTCTGCTGACAGAAAATGATTCTCCGGCAGGTAAGTCGAGTTTTTTTTTGCTGCAGATTCTCAACTAATGGTGACAAATTATTCCAAGGATTTGTTCAGTTGCAGTGCAGGAAAATTCTTCACATCTACACACATGCATGTTCCACAGCACCAGATGGAACTATCTCTTGTGCTATTTCTGCAGTTAACCGGCCGTGAAGGAAAAGAGCTGCCGTCCCACACTTCACATTTTGATGATAACAATAAACAGAAGTGCACTCATCCATGTTTCACCCCGATCCGTACATCCTGCCCGATCGCTACTGCACATGTGCAAACTACACACCTGTGGTTAAACCATAGAAATGAAAGTAAAAATATCTATTTTTATGGGTTAAACACTCTCGTGCACCCTTTTTTTTAACTGAATATGCTACATTGTGAACAAGAAATCTGTAGCTGTTAGCAGCCGGCAGGCAGCACAGTCCTGCTTGGCTAAGTAACGGTGCTAACAGCTGACGTTAACGGAGGCTGCATTGAGTTATAGTATAATGCGTTCAAGCTTTAATCAGAAAACATCGTGTTGGGCGAAGGTGAATTATAACTTTGTCACGATGGATTAAAATGCAATCTTGTAAAATGAACTTTTTGGCTTTGTATGCAAATAACCACCATAAATGACAATAAATTAAATGTATGATATATAGAAGTCTTGGCAGTTTGCACTGAATTTGGGACAGATTAAATTATTGTTTGGGTTCCAGTACAGTGATGAAAAATGTATTGTGCATTTATATTATATATATATATATATATGTTTCTATGTTTTTAAGGCACTGGTATGGAATCGGTTCTCGGTATTGAAAACATGGTATTGGAATATCTTTAGCTACATACAGGTTTACTTTGCACTAGTAGTAATGTACAAAGACCGAGGAGCTGCCTGGCCCTGCTGGCTTAAGGCTTAAAAAGCCACAGAATTCTCTGGCATTTTATCTTTATTAGAAAGCTGACAGTAGAAAGTATAACAGGAAACATGGGAGCAATAAAAGATCCCAGGAATATTGTAATTACATAGTATGCATCCTATAGACCACCAGCCCACAAGGACCCCCGTGACCACACAATTCACACTTCGTTAAGGTATTGATGTTATTTCTCACCCTTAATATTCCTGTATGTCTTATTGAATCTGTCTTTGTTCAGCAGGTGTTGAAGCCTGAACGAACCAGAGGCTCCCGGGAAGAAGTTTGTTAAGATTGTATTCACGATGACTTTGTTCCTGAAAGAACAGATTAATAAAAACAGTGTTTGGGTTGAACTCTCCCTGTCGACCATCTGTCTGTCTCCAAACCTGCAGTTTGGTTTTCCAATATAAGCAGAGCAAATGTAAATGTTCCCCTACTACACACAAACCTTCAGTAAACAGCTCTGGGTTTGATTTACAGAGAGAGAAAAAGAACAACAATGTCTGGTTTTCCTCAGAGTGAATGCAAAACCTTGTTTTATTGCGTGAATTTGCCACATTAGTTGAACCTTAAAAGTTGATGCATATTTCTGGAAATATTCTTTCAAATCCTGCTCATCTGACCCTTCCACCAATTTTTCATCCACTTCTTGTCCACCAGTAAGGAGGCTAGGAGGAGAAGTCACGCTACCGTATCGCATATCATTGGGGTACAACACATGCGCCGTTAAATCTGGTCTGCACTTGTCAAAAAGGCTCAATAGGTGGCGGACAATCATCGAACATGAGCATTGATTTGTTCACTGAGGCGTCTGCAGTCGGTCTTGGATCGGAGTCTAGTTGAGTTGAGAGATGGAAGCTAAGCTAACCAAGCTGGGACCAACGGTCATTCCTTTCCAAAGGTGCATAATTATATTTTCTCACACGCCAATCAGAGCACACTGGGCTTATTCGGGAGGGGTTCTTAAAGGGGCGGGCGCCTAAACGAAGCGTTTCAGACTGAGGGTGAATACAGGTAAAATCAGATGAACAGGTTGAGAAACATAATGTGTATTTAGAACATTAAAGCATAAACATGTTCTATTTGAAACTCTAAAGTATGAACCTGAAAATGAGCATGATCTGTTCCTTTTCCAGCGCTATAGGTTCTCTCTCCCTGAGCTTGATTTCCTGGCTTTCTGAGCAGCTCCACTGGAAGGACGTGACTAATGTGCAGCTTAATCAAGGCAATCGTTGGAAAGGTCATTTAATGAGTAGGAGTGAAGATCATATGTTAGCCTTTATCCCTCACTGTGGGAAGTCGTGCTGAGCGGGGAACACCTGCCGCCTCCTGTCAAAATATTAGCTCAAGGTAATTACCCTGAAGTGATCTCCTTGTTCTACCAGTTCTACAGAGAGTAGGAAGTAGGAAATATCTTCTGCAGATGATTTGTGAACACAGGACGCCAACAATATGTCTTGTACAATAGCTCCTGAATGGTCTCATTTCAGTTGTATTATAGATTTTGACTGGACTACATACAAGTATGAGCATGTTGAAACCATAGAGACTGTATATAAGAGGAGGATGTACTCGTCGTGACGACACACATTGGTTTGCAGCTTCGAGTTCGGCATTTTGGTTCTTTGCAACTCATGAATGGAAGTGACCATATTTGGACTGCGGAGGAGTGACGTAGAGATGCCGTATGCAGGCACTGGTAGAGACCTGTCAATCATAAGGTTGCCCCGCCCTCAAGCATACCCTGCTTTATGGTCTATTTGACTCTAAATGGACCATCATTTACTAAATGAACATCATGCTGTATTGAAGAAGACTTGAAACTAGAGATTGAGACCATAAACTCATGTTTACAATGTTTACTGAGGCAATAAATCAAGAGAGAAGTAGAGTCATTTTCTCATAGACTTCTATACAACCAGAGGAGTCGCCCCCTGGTGGACATTAGAGAGAATGCAGCTTTAACACATGAAGCATTGGCTTCACTTTTCAGAACCGGAGGTTGCCGACTGGTTGCAACCCTGCCTCCAAATAAATAATGTATATATTATTTAAAACAGGAAAGGCATTTGGTGGGAAATATAATGTCACATTAAATCAGTAACGTCAACATAATCAGGAATAGTCAGGACAAAAATGAATTGTCTTCTGTCTTTCAGGAAAAATATAACATATTGTGGACCTGTTATATGTTTTGATTACGTTACAGTATTTGACACCCACAGAGGCAGCACACAATGGATCCATCATCATCGTTTTGATTTGCTTCCCAATGGAGCCCTTTCAATGCACGATGGGTCCCTGATAGCACCAGTTTGATTTACTGGTTCCTGAATATCTTAATATATTTCTTTCACTTTAACATATGCTCTGTATGGTGAATTGAAAAATCCACCAGCCACATTATTGGCACTATAGTGTCAGTAACCGGAGTACTACGACACCGTTTGCTGATTTCTGACTCCTGAGTGAACCCGGCGTTGCAGCAGATTGCGTTTTTATGCTCCCATGAATCATGAGATCTCAGTTGGCTGCACTCACTTTCATCAGCCGAACCACTCTCTTTACCGCCTCAGTACACTGCCAGCATTAAAAGGCTTTTCAAAATGAAATATCCTCCACTGAAAGCAGACACAAACACCCACCGTATGTCGTAATCCTATAGGATGATCACTGGACTGTAAAAAGTCAAAGATCACCTAAAGGCCAAAGCATGACTACATTCAATTAGCCAGCAGCATAATTAGTTTGCTGGGTTATGCGTTGGGGTTCCCCATAATTTAGTTCCTGGAATTGATTTTCCGTTAATTCATTTTTAATGGCTATTTTTCCTACGTAGCGTATGAGTCACCCCGCTGTATCGGAGGATATGCCAGCTCTGCCAGAGAGTGCTCTCTTTTCCACTGTTAGTCATCTTATTATTCTTAAATATTTTCCCTTCTCTTGTCTTCGATTATCTTGACTTCGTTTTGCTTCGTAATCTCTTTTTTTCTCTCATCTTATTATTCTTAAATATTTTCCCTTCTCTTGTCTTCGATTATCTTGACTTCGTTTTGCTTCGTAATCTCTTTTTTTCTCTCATCTTGTCTCCTTTCCTTGGCAGCTCTCCTCACTTTGTGTCCTCTCCTCCCATCTTATTCTCTCCACTTGTTTTTCTCTCCTCATTTCCTGTCTTCCTATTTTTTATGTTTTTTTTGTCTCCTCATCTTATCTCCTCTCCTCCTCCTTTTAAACTCCTCTCCCTCCTCTCCTTCACTCATTTCTCCTCGCTGCAGACTTAGAGGAGTCCTGTTGATACCGAAAGGTCAGTGAATGTGAGACTATTAAATGCAGACACGCACCGGGCTCCAAAACATAACATTATGGCAAGGACACACACACACACACAGTTGAGTTTTCATGACTTTTGGGGACATTTCATCGACTTACCTTCATTTCCTGGAGACTTACTATAACCAAAACCGCTAACTCTAACCTTCAAATGTTATGATTTGCATCATGGGTATGCGTCTCCATTTTGTCCCCCCAAAAAAGCGAGTCCCCACAATGTGACTGTGTAATCACCATTATGTCCCCACAAGATGAGTAAAACACGCCTCCCCACACATACACACACAAACTCATCGCCAGTCCTGCAGTTCAGTATGTGACACTAACAAGAAACCAGCGTGTGAAGACCGACATGCTTTGGAAAGAATAAAAACTCAACAGGTGTCCTGTGACGCTGCTGTCACACACACACACACATCTACACGGCAGGCCCACGGTTTCTCATACAATGTGATCTATAGACTGACATTTAATTCACACTTCATGCAGTTTGTGGCAACGCGGAGAGAAATTGGAGTAATTGGTGCATCTATGGATGAAAATGGATGAAAATGCACGACATTTAGTTTGATGTCTATGTGTCACCTTTTATTCACACACAGTAGCAAATATCCTACTTTCAGTTTCTATTTAAAAATATACAAATTTCCCCCAATTCATTAAAGTGGATCTTTCTCATTTCTTGATTGTGTGCCTCTTCGTCTCCTCGATCCTCCGGTTTGTGGCCCGGAAATCGATCTCAACGCTCCATCTTGAAGAATGTAACAAATTCCATTGAGGAGTGCGGAAGTCTTTTTTTGGCAGCCGTAACGTATGAAAGAGGCGTTACACACAGCTGGAGTCATCTGAAACCACACATCTGTTCCTTTTTGTATTCTAAAGTTGTAGTTATTTAAGATGATTAAACAGTCTGCCCTTCAGTTTGTAACATTCCTGAATGACATTTCCCCTTGATATTACTTATGTTTTAATATTGAATGTAGGCTACGTCCAATTCAACCGCTTTAATTGTGACATGATGTTTACACGTGCAAAGCTCCGAGGTCGTTAATGTTTGTGACGTATTTTTCTTTACTTATTTCAACCCAACCATGGTGTTTTTTCTAAACCTAACGTGGTTTTGTTGCCTCAACCTAAGCAAAGTCTTTTTGTTTGAACTTACGTTAACCACGTGTTTACTGGAACCGTAGTCATAGTTTGACTCGCTGAGTTACCGAGTGTGTTAGAAAGCGTCGCCAAAGGTCCGACCGAGCGTCAGTATGTGATGAGTTGGGATGAGAACATGTTGAGATATCTTACTAAGATATAAGAAATTAAACACATACAATTAGGAATCAAAGCCTCTCTGTAAAATGGCTTTTTAAATTAATGTGTGGTTCTCTTTGCAATTGAGGTGTATAGAAAATGACTGGAAATGGTATAATGAACCTTGGCAGTTGAGGAAATAGCCTGAATTTAAAGTAGAGCACGTACCTTCTGTTCATCACGGCAAGATCTTTCTTTAACTCACCCCTGTCAGGTTCTCTGACAGCCCATCACGGAATCATGTTGTGTAGCATATGGTAGAGGTTGTATGTCCCACAAGGATTGATTCTAATGAACCGCAAAATTTCACTTGACGTGATGTCTGTCTTAATTTCTACTGGAGGATTAAAGCAATAAATCAATTTCCATCAGGCTTTCAATACGACTGTTTTTTCAAACATGAAAAAGGGAAAAGCAGCAATTTGTGTGCACAAATACCCCAAAAGTCATTGGTGTGTTTGTCAAAAGCTTGTCTCTTTTGACGCTCCTGGTGAGTTGATATTTTAAAGGTGCAAGATTTTCATTCATCAGTGATCAAAAAATGTTGCTGGCTTCTTGAAGTACCCTTGGAGAGAGAAGTAGGACACGGTGGCTGAATTTAGATTGAGATTTGAGGTCATTTCATTCCTGCATGCAGTAAAAAAAACATTTTTCCAAAAATATGTTGCTATTTAATCGTGAAATAATTCCATATTTCACCACTACTGTGTGTGACCTTAAGCTTTGAGTAACATGATGCTCTGAGTTAGTTTACCTGGTTAAATATGGGTTAAAGCTGTTAAACGCAGAGTGTGTGAGGTGTGAATACTCTGTTGTCTTCTATCGGTGAGTAGTTTCTCTTTTTTCCCAGTTCTCATTAAACATCCCTCTGCGGAGAGTCTGTTCTTCTCCTGCACTCTGACGTAAAACTCTGATCCTCCTGAGAATCAAACATCTGTGCTCCAGTCTGCCGTGAAGTCCCATCACAACCTGGACCTCCAACTCATCTAACATCCCCCGCTCGAGTTTAATCTTGTTTATTTTCTAATGCAAGCAGACACACACATCAGGAGAGAGCTCATGGTGTAGGCCTGGATATTCTGAGTAAAAAAGAGATTATTTTGGTTTGCATTTTTAATATCTGGTTATAACAACTGTTATACTTTTAAGTATACTTGCATCTGTGTAATTTCCAGCAGCAGGCAGTTGTTTTCAGAGTAAAAGGTGAACACAGTGGAGCATTGAGAGCCAGTTATTTTGTTCTCATAAGGTAATAATAAGTCGTTAAAGAAAAAGTGTGAAGCTTTGAAACAAACAGCCAATTTGTCGGCTCCACAAGGCTCCACAGTCTCACGCATCATTTTTTCTGTGAGACTTGGCTGGAAAAAAAAACTATTTGTGAAGGCCGCTCCGCTGTCACAGTAGCCCTGCAGCCTGGAGGCACCCTACCCCAGTGGACGCTGTGGTTTCAAACAAACTGCAGCCGCACAGCGTGTTCTTCTACTTAGCTTTTTTGGAACAACACACTGTTTGAGGTCCTGCTGGAGAAAACTGTCTTTGAAGGAAGCCTTGTTGTTATAAAGCCACAGCAGCCCGCAGGCCTCCGTGCCTCGGTGGATCCCACGTATCGCCGCAGTCTGTCGCTCCCTGTGTGTGTGACAGACACCGTGGCGTTGTCAGCAGCAAAATCGTGATGATGGGAAGACCCGAGCTTTTGGCAGCTGCTGACAGACATCCGCTCTCAAGGCAAACACCCAGTCTTGTTTAATTCAAAGCCCCTCCACAGAAACTCGGCTCCAAGTCGGAGAGCTCTAACAAGCTTTAAAACTTATCCAGAAAGCTTTCATGTCAGCGCTCATCATCGCAGCCACGTATACTAGTCGCCCACTAATGAGACTTTAGCCTCCACGCCGCGTTCCTGGCCTTTCTCTTCTTTGTTTTCCGTCGGGTGATGCATTAGACGATTGGATGCTGGTATGGACAAAGTGCTTTTAAAAGCCTCATTTGCTGTTGTCAAGACTGATGCAGTCGCCCACAAACACACGCGCTCGCTGTGGCTCTGCTGCGAACTGCACATTCTCTCCCCATGTGTATGTTATTGTGTTTGTGTCTCAGAGACAGAACAGAAGGCAAAAATAGACACGAGGATGAGAGAAAGAGTGTGTGTGTGGCCATATTTCTATGTGGAGAACTATTTCAGATCATAAGAGTGAGGATATTTTGTGTGATTCTGACTTTTTTCAAAAGACTGTTTTGGGCTTAAGTTTAGAATTGGGTTTAAGTTAATGTTAGGTTAAGAGAAGGTCATGCCATTAGGTTAAAAGCAGGCACTCTAAAGTTGTTCAGTTGTTTTTGTTTTGATTGACCGGTTTCATTTAACATTTTTAACACGGACCTGACACTCTGGACTACTCAGCTGGCCGAGGAATACTACCGGTGATCCTGAGAACCAGTCTGGGCTTCCAAGTGGCCAAAACAGACAAAAGAATATAGAAAAACTAATATTGTTACATGCAGTACAAATATGTATGCATGTTTTCCTGTGCTTGTCTGCATGCATGAATGCAGACTTATATATACGCATTATTTAGCCTATTCTCATTGATAAATACGGTGGAAAAATAATAGAAACACCTGTCAGCAATGTATTAGACTTGTTTCACACACTTGACTAACACTGACTGTGTCATTGACTACTACTAATACTGCTGTCAGGATTTCACATTTCATAAACGAGTGATACTGAAAAACAGACAAACGTCAAGATCTTGTGTTTCTCACGTTCCTCCGACACTGTTCTCTATAAGACCGTCACACTTTTTGAACTGGAACAAATTGTTGCCAATGAACACAATCTGGGCAGCATCATATTTCCTCCAAAAACGTATTAACCAATGCAAATTAGTTTTATATGAATGTCATTTGTATTCATGGGTTGCATGCATGTGTGTCTGCAATGGGTTTGTGTTGGTGTGTTTGTATACGTTCATTCATCACATTGTGGGGACCACAATTATTTCCTGCATTGTTGGGACCTTCTATCTTCACTCTGACCTTCTAAAGATCAGAGTGAGCCTCTGGAAAATTAATGTAATACAGTGTCCTCACAAGTGACACACACACATCCTGTCAGTCTGTCACCACAGCTCCATCTCTTCTCCCTGTTGAGACGGACAGCCAGAAAACCAACCCACTTTCACTTTGCCAGCCTGAATCCACTCGGTGTTCAGAGTCTCCATGTGACAACGACACCGACGTCGTCTCTCTTGCTGTTTGAGGATTTATGTTTGCCTCATAGAGAGTTGAGAGCAGCCAACGTATGGACTGTCATGTTCCAGCACTGCCACAAGTTGAGCTTTTATGAAGAAGAAAAAACCTGTCACGCACAACAGCAGTGTGAGCTCCCATCTCGTGTCAAAGAGCGCACACACTTGTGCCGTCCGCTGTGACATTTCTCAGTGTCACCACATGCCAGCTACCGCGGCGTCGGGTGTGGTGAACAAATGTCAGGTTTTTCTAACCTTTATTTAGTCTGGGAATGGTGGTTCGTCTCCAATAACATGCTTCACATTCACACCGTTGAGGTGTAACTGCAGTCTCTGGAACAACACAGGTTTTGTGAATTGGTAAAGAAAAAAAGCAGTGCAAAAGTAGTTGGGAAGTGTTTCGGAATAACTTTTCAATTCAGGATTTGAACCCTTAATTAAGGAAACGGTGTGTAGCATTTAAAAACGATTTTTTTATTTTAGTCGTCATATACATTTGGTACATATATATATGAAATGTAACTTCTGCATTTAACCCATCCCTAGCTTATTGGGAGCAGTGGGCTGCTGAGAAGCGCCCGGGGAGCGGTTAGGGGTTCAGTGTCGACGCTCAGGGACACTTCGGCACAGGACTCGTAGCAGCCAAGGATCGAACCGGACGACCCTCTCTACCCAATGAGCCACGGCCGCCTCTTTAGAGGGATCTTTTGGTAGAATATAATATCATCAAGTACGTTTTAGTGTTATTTTTTAGTGTATAAACACCTGAAAATAAGAATTGTTGAATTGCTGCATTCTCTCTAGTGTCCACCAGGGGGCGACTCCTCTGGTTGTATAGAAGTCTATGAGAAAATGACTCTACTTCTCTCTTGATTTATTACCTCAGTAAACATTGTAAACATGAGTTTATGGTCTCAATCTCTAATTTCAAGTCGTCTTCAATACAGTATGATGTTCATTTAGTACATTATGGTCCATTTAGAGTCAAACAGACCATAAAGCAGGGGATGTCTGGATGTCCGGTCTGGGAGATGTCTGTGTTTTAATCCTACAACTTTAACCCCTTCGCTGTGTTTTTTCAGTTCCCGAAAGTCAATTGTAACATTTTGAATGGCTAAAAATGTATTATCCAACGTTCGGTTGTACTCCGAACTACGGTTGTGCGACGAACAAAAAACAAGAGGGTGACAGTCAAAATACCGACCTCAAGGCCTCAAACCCGTAGTCCACAAACCAATGTGGGGCGTCAGGGGGATTACATCCTCTTCTTATTCACTATGGTTTGACCCAATGACACAAACATAATTGGACTAAAAGCAGCCAACTGTTCCTGGGATTGTCTAATTTTATGCTACGACAATAATGTGAAATAATCACATAATATTACACTTAGTGGCCCTAAATTTAGGCTTAGCTTCGGTTAAAGAAAATTAACATTTAAGAAAGAAAGAAAACTCCCAACCACCCCCACCACCTGACTCCTGTCTCGTCCATGTAATCCAGGGCCTGTCGCACATTTCATGCAAATGTCTTTGACATCAGGGTTCATGGGTTCTCTCACATGAACGTCTTGTTACCATAATAACCTCTAATACCATCAAATCACATCTCTAGGCGATTCCAGTTATGACACAAGTCGTATTCAAAACTACCCTTTTTTTCACCATTTAACTCAAGACACACTGAGTGCTTTCCTCACTTTTCATGGATACTTTCCTGTTCACATAATGACTCAGCGATTGTCTGCTGTATAAAGACTTCACTAATGATGAGAAATGACATGAAATGAATGACACAGCATGTCACAAATGGCTCATTCCTGTTATTGGTACAACAGCCTGTGATTTCACCAACAGCCTGTAATTTCTCCCTCATAGCAAGCTGGGGTGGAGAGAACAGGCAGGACCTGCGATTGGCCTATTTATAGTGAGAATGTGTGTGTGTTGGTAATGAGAGTCAGTCAGTCAACAGCCTGAGTCATTTCAGTTGGGCGGGACCGCTCTCTGCCGCCATTAGTGGAAATGTCAACACTGAGGTAAAGACCCTGAATTATTTAAACTTCTACTATTGACACATTGTGTTTGCATTCACGCCATCTCCCTCTCTGTAGATTTTCACAGTGTAGCCGACAACAAACCTCCTTTATGCTCTCTCTTCATGTTATATGCAGCTCCATTGGCGTTCAGGCTTAAGTGGAAACAAGCCATTCATCTTGGTGAGCGGTCGCATGTCTCATCACTAATTAGATGTCTCTGAGAGATGAGAGCGATGCAGTCAGCTGTTACTGCCGTGACTTGTTTCGTCAAAAGCTCGCATCCAATCCGAGATGCCAGTCCGTCCAAAACACGGGCAGCAGAAGCAGACAGTGTTTGATCATGAATCTATTTACCATCAGGAGTTCTGTTCCTTTATGTTTGCATATTTATATGTCTATCTCTCTCATGTGACATGGAAGTTGACAGAGTGCACTGGTGATTAATGGTGATTGGGTCCATCAAACTTCGATCTTTCAGCCTGGAGACCGCAGTTCAGTTCCCCATGTGAAGTCAACGTTGATGTTTTTTTTCACATAAATTGCGTACTTCAGTAACACCACTTCTGTATTTATTTTAACACAAACAACGTTTTGTTACCTAAACCTAACGAAGGATTTCTGTGAACACGGAGGTTTATTTTGAAAGTCTTGCAGGCTTTTGTAGGACAAACGCACAAAAAACGAGTAGTAAGTTATCGTAGGATATCGTACGAACCTACCAATTAGTAGAGATGTAGTGTTGGAAACAACCTGAGACGGGTCTGATCGTAGCTGCAGCTGGCGTTCCTGTGCTTTGTTTTTTCCCTTTGAATACAAGAACACGCACTTTTTCTTCTTCTGTTTTGTCAATGCACAGCTGGTTTTGGCTGTTAATTAATACCGTTGCTGTACGTATGTTAGTGTAAAGACAAAAAATGAATGCGGACAACAGTAAACATGGTCAATAGTTTGTGTGTAGGCTGAGTGAGGACATGTGGACGTTCATGATGGTAGTTCAAGTACACATTTTTGGGATATTGAGAAAACAAAAATTATTAATTTGACAGTTCAAAGTTTCATTGAACGTTTTGCTACTAGCATCATTACATTATTAGCATCAAAAGGTGTTAACGTGAACGGTCTCCAGCTAATTTAATAAGTAACAAAATAAAACGTTTATCACATTGTGACATTTATATATTCCACAAATATATACATACACACATATATATGATGTTATTTCAGTCTAATAATTGATATTAGTCCAGAAATGTTCTGGTTTTCACAAATTCAGAGTATATTACCATGAAAGTCAGAAAAACAAAGTACGCGAAGAAGGTTTTTTTCATGTTTATTTGCACATGAAGAATAAAAACAAAGTTAAATGAAAAAGAAAAGGATAAGGCAGAGGATAAGAGACAACAACTGTGGGTGAGACGGAGAAACTTTTGTTGCACAAAAGAAGAACAAGTTATTTTATGTGTTTTATTAAACTAACATGCGGAGTGACTCACCTTATTTCAAGCTGTCATTTGTTTGAGTAAGAAACTCAAAAAACAGGCGAAAAGTGCACCGAAAAAAAAGTCTTCCTTTGTTTTATGGAAAAGTAGACTCAAGAAGAGGAGATAGTCGGGTAAATCGGACAGAGAGAACAAATCCTCGACACAATATAAAAATAATCACAGTTTTTCGGCTCATATTGCAAAGAACAAATCCCAGTCCTCTCGAGTGGCCTTGGGGCTAGATAATTGCTCAGCAGTCCCACCGTCCGGAGTGGAAAGTGCAAACTAATGGCACCTGACTGCCTCCCCAGCTCATTGGTGGAGGGAGATTGGACTGACAACACTGATAACGTTGATCCCTCCATCTTCCTCGCGCTCTCGGTCGTCATTCTGCTCCACCTCGATGTAAAGGTCACACCTCCAACCGTCTCAATGGAGCTGCGGCTGTCGTTCCACATGATGAACTGAGGTCTTTGTCACGGAGGCGAGAAGCCAACCTTTTCATCCACAGAGCACCGCGGATGATGAGTTCCAAAATTCGTCGGCGATTTGAACAGTCTCGCTATAGTCTTCGCTGGCTATAGTGAATAAAAAGCCATTCACTGGTATTGTTAAACCTTTTGTATGAAAGTCCTTTTGATGATCTGAAATACTGCTGGTTTTGTATGTAAGTGAGTGAACATACAAGCCAGGTGCTTATCAGTATGATTACATGGAAAAACAGCAAGGCTTTGATTGCTGACTGCATGGAATTAAAGACCATTGTGTTCAAAGCGACACACGACTCACTCATATCCAGTTAATTAAAAGCTTTTATTTGCTGTCGGAAGCCCTCCGAGTTTGCCTATCTTATTGTAAACCTCCTTACCCTATTTAAGCTCTGGAACTGGGGGGAAACAGGACCTTCTCCATTGCTGCCCCCTCCCTCTGGAACTCTCTCCCCCAACACCTCAGACATTCTCCTTCACTCCCCTCTCTCTCAAGACTGCACTCACAACTCACCTATATAAATCTGCTTCTGCTGTGGTGCTAGTTATGTAATGTTATTGTTTTATTAACTGTTAAAATGTCATTTAAATGCTTTGTTTTTATTGTTTTGCTTTTACTGTTTATGTTTTTCTCATGTAAAATACCTTTTTGAAGCGCAGTAAAAATAAATGTGTTCTTATATTATCATTAAACGTGAATCAGGCTTCTTCTGGGTTTTAATCCACAACATTTGTAAATAGCTACTGACATTTAAGGGTGATTGGACAGTTTAGGAGATTGTCATTCTGGATCATCAGGACCCAGGTGCGTAAATATAATAATCCTACAGATCAATTATAAGATCTCCTCCTGAACAGATTTCACGATCAATCGATGGATTTGTTCGTAGTTTCGCTTTTGAAATCATGCTGAAATCACTCTGTTTCAGGTCTGTTCACATGTCTGCTGTCATAAAATATTGGGGTTGGAATCCACTTGGAAGCGGACAGTGACCCACCTTTCCCAGCGGTTCTGTTGTTGGTCCACACCGCGATTAACAGCTTTCTCACCAGCACAAACAAAGCCGACTATACACAGAAGAACTCTCTGGGGTCTGGTTAAAACGGAAACAAACAGGTTAGGTGTGAAAGCACCTTAGAGTCACATCTGTTCCAAACTAAAGAATCATTAGACCTGGTTTATTTATTAACACCTTCAGTGTAAGATTTATCAAGGCATGCCACAATGATGGTTAATGTAAATAGTGGTCATTTCTTCTTTCATTTATTAACACATAAACGTATCTGTGTAAATTGCAGGTCTGTAAGGTCTGTGGATTATCTTAACCGGGTCATGATTTCTGGAAAACACTTGAGAAATGAATGTTAAGTTTTTTAAATCCATTGTTTTGGTGCTTTGAGTGTCCTCTGGTCCCATTAAAAGACAGACATCTCTACGGCTGATATCTCCTAAACTAGACAACTCACACCAAAAACCATCTAGATTAATAAATGGCACTACAGGAAAATGTGCATTTTTGATTTAGGGGTGACCTGTCCCTTTAACACAATGAATTTGGTTTTTCCCTTCAAGCAACGTCAGCAGGATTGCAAACCTCCAGTCAGTGTGTATACACGTGTGAGTGTGTATAACAGAGTGACAGAGAGAGAGAGAGAGAGAGCCCTCAGGACACTTGCTGCTTTTAGAGCAGGACAGCTCTGAGCCCCGGGACAAAACCCCGACGTCTTCTGGGTCTTTCCGGGCAAATCCACCATAGCTGTAAGGAAGTGATGCGTGTTTTTATGTTTCCAGTTTATTCGGACTAAACAGAGGAAGAAATGTGGAGTTAATGATTCTCTGGCTTCCTTTTCAGGTGCACATAACATACATGCGCGCACGATCCTGATACGACTCCTGGTGGCTTTCAAGTATATTCAATACCAAAGAGTCTTGTAGATGATGACTTTGCTTCCCCTCCCTGACTGTGGACTAAAGATATTATCAAAGCATCACAGTCCCTGCAGCCTGCTTACAACAGCAGTAACATGAGTGCGTGATAACTGGCTCGTTGAGAGGAGGAAGTGTTGGTCTCTGTGGACCGCTAGCTGAGGAGAGGTGTTCATGTTTAATTCATCCGTAATTTGGGACGCGTAACTTGATTTCTTACTGCTGCACATGGTCAGCTCCCCTCCAGACAAAGACCTCCCCAGCAACACTTCAGCAGCTCTGTAGTTTGAACATGAAAGTGCACTCACAAGCTTCAGTAGAGAGAGGACGGGGGCATCTGGACTCCTTGTCTCTCACTGGACGTTCCCTTAGAGTGCTGCTGTCTGATAGCGGCAAAGCAGTGACCCCACAATCTCCTGCTATGAATAAAAAGAGGACATGAATATTTCAGCTACAAATGTTTCCCTTGTAAACAAAGTGCAGTGTACATTCATGCCTTCTCTTGAAGTGAAGGGTATTTACTGACGTATTTTATATCGTAGAACAAAATGATAAAATCTCTTAAGCTTGTGTTTAACCACCGGCCTTCTTCGACTAGTGCTACAAAACAAAAACTGACTTCGAGACAAGGGAACCGGAATATGCCATAAATATTAATGGTGCAGCTGCTTCAGGACCCCAAAAAAACCATCTTCCTACATTATGTCCTGACTACAACATTGGACGCTCTCTGTCCACGTTGAATCCGTTACTATTCACTTCTGTTACATCGTGCAGTAAGAAGCGAGCACCTGACAATAGAGCACTGGCCTTAATCAAGACTGAGGTGGACCCAACAGAGGCAGCATTTGCTCGGCCTTGAGGCTAACGGAGTCTGAACGGAACCACATTTCACTGTGAAATTCTTTATGCCTTGTATCTCTGACAGCAGATATTGAGACGACACTTTTTATTCCTCTGTGGGCGAATCAGTACATAAAAGTCCCCCCTCCCCCCCCCCACACGACAGCTGTGAACTTGTGACTCCCTTCAAACTCATTTTTCACTGTGAAATCGCAAGATCGCAGCGCGAGATCAGCGATTCTTTTTATATTGCCATGAAAACTAAATTCATCAAATCTCAGTAAAAGCCAAGTGAAATTTCATGGCATGACTCTTCGCCCCGCTGCAAGATAAAGTGGAACCTCAACAGCGAGCACAATCTGCATCCCGGCAACTAGTCTGAGAGGAACACATTCGCTTATCTGCCTCTCTGACGTGGCCACCAGAGACCAGCCGTGTGTGCAACATCCCGAGGCAACATGTGATTACGCTATCAACTAGCTATTCAACAGCCATTATTTTATTGTCATACAGGGTGAGAGTCTCGACAGGGGGCGCGGGGGAAGCCAGGGGAAGCCGAGGCTGACTGGCGATCCTTGGGGAGGGACCCGCCTCGGGGGGGGTGGGGGAGGCTGTCGGCTGAAGAAGCATCACAACATTCTGTCTCTAACAAGGTCTGTTTACCTGCACCAGGAAGAGACAGACGACCTAATGCACAGTCACACACACACACACACACACACTGGTACTAGCCTAATGGATATGCCAGAGCGGCAGAAAAACACTCCCATTAAGTGTGTCTGAAGGTGGATTGTCATGGAGGTCTCCCCAAGGGACACGATGACGTACAAGATTTAAAATGATATTGCTTTTCAACCGTGGTTTATTAAGATATGTCAAGAAACAAATACAGAAGATAAATAAGCTACAGTATTTGTGAAACGGTCTTGACAGTAATCCATATCTGCGCTTGCAGAACAGACTTGTTGGTATGTCATCTGACTAAAATGGAAGGAGCTGTCATGTCTTTGGTTTGTTCTCAACAACCGTTCATCTGATCAACTTCACACATGGACGATGTTTCGTTGAGTGTCGAGTGTGAGCTCTTGAGATCCACGTTGCATGTTACACTTGGAAATAACCTGCTGTTAGCAAACGACGTGCACATTCCAGCATTGCCAGGCGATGAAACTATGTCATGGAAAGGTGTATTGCACAGGACCCCAAGGAAACACAGTGTGCAATAGAGAACTAATACATCGTATTGTCAGCAACAGGCTTACCATCAGTGCTTACCAATCCCAAAAACATTCCTCTGTACTCTCACAAAACACTCATAAAACCAATTGTGTACACAAGATATTGAGCATTCTTTCTAATGGCCATCACATCATATTTGGCTGAAGGAACATGATAAGGTAGTGACCATAACCTCTTAGAAAATATGTTCAAATACTATGGATTCGTTATTTTAGTTTTTTAGGATTTTTCTTTAAAGATGTGGAGAGAAACCAGGGACATTGCATTAACGTGAAATGGGCCTTAACAACTTGACTGTCAGGACGCCCCCTTCTATCACTACTTTGTTTTAATTATGTCAATTACCTGCAGAAATGTTCCTGCCCAGTACTGAAGATAAACCATATTAAATGCATGTTATATACCACAAACTAAAACAAAGCCTTCAAAATGTTATTGATTTTTGTCCGAAGATTGACTCCTTCGTATAAATTGAGATGGATATTAGGAGTCTATGTAGGAGCGTAATGGAGTAGACGTGCAGTGAACTCACAGCCTGGACTGATTGCGCTGGAGCTTTGAGAGGGATTTCCTCGACACAAATGCTCATTATTTGGACTTAAACTAATTCTATTTCACTTTGGGGAATGAGAGGAGGGATATCACTGTAACGCTTTAAAAGGGGCGGGGGGAGCAAACCCGACACATCCGACCATTAGAGTCACAAGGCGGGAGATTGATTAAAAGTGTACGCGTGAGTGTGTGAGGCAGAGCTCGCAGGAGAGTAGAATGAAAAGATGTATTGCCTTTTGAGAGTATAAAAGACGAGGGGGTAAGTTAATCAGAGCAAAATGAGATGACCTTTAATATCTTGTCGAATCTGCCCCAAAATTCCCCTGAGTCGCTCTGATTGTGTTTGTCCTGTTTTTGCAGCCCGGCGGCGGAGAGGCCGACTTCAAGAGAACGAGTTTGATAGTCGATAAAAAGAGGCGAGAAGATGAGATCTCATCCTTTCAGATACGATCTGCTGAAGCTGAAGGAGACCATTTGTGTCTGCAGCTTTTGTTTTTGCCTTTTCTGGTTCAAAGTGTCATCTAATGTTCTGGTTTCTTTTTCTCATGAATATTGTATGTTTCACTCTCAGCGGGTTTTGAGTGACATGGTGTGGTCTAGTGAAGCTGTCCACAAGGATCAAATCGGAAAGCTTTTCTGAACCTCTGTAGGTGTAGGTTGCCTTTTGTTGCTAACCAATGAAAGAAGAGAAGACCGTGTTATACTCGTCATTTGACAGCTCGACTTTATCCAGGATTGGATCCGGTGTGAGTGGTTTCAAAAACATTTCAGACGTTTCAGATTGTAATCACACTTCAAGTGGTGTTCATTTGTGAAGATTATTTTGCTGAACAAAACCTGTAATTACCATTAACTTGTGTTTCCCACAGAGATTATTTTCTGCAATAAACCACAATTCAATGGAACAATCCCATCGGCCTTTTTGCGACGCTAACTTCACTGGCTGGCCTGCAAAAATACATCATCCTGGCTCCATTCTATTGGCAGTAGCAGAGCGTAGTGATTGGATGAGGTGTATTGTTTGATGTCCTGGATGTCGGACGGACCTGAGCCATTCACAGCACAACAGGTGATAGCCTCAGCTCCATAGTAAACGCACAGACATGGGACCATTGTTGGTCTTTTCATCTGACAGAAAGCAAACAGGCGTACCTCCCCAAATGCCGAACTATTTCATTTTTTGTTTTGCCAGCTAGATGACACAATACCTGAAAAGAGAAACTAAATATATAAGATCATATAGGAAAGTCAGATTCTGAGCTTAATTACCACTTTGGAATTGGATGAAAGGAGGAGCTGTTGGAAACCTTTGCACTGAACAAATTAAAGTGGCTGTGAACGGTTTAACAATTCCACAGATAAATGATAAACTACAAAGGAAACCCTCAAGTAAACTCTACATTATTAAAGAGGTTCGTCTGACTTCAGGTTCACATGCTGCAGCATCCTGAGTTGAGGACCAGGTTCATTTATCTGAAACTCGCCCCAGATGTTATTCGCATCTCCACTTATAAATTATTGATACAGCCGAGCCCAAAAAGTCTAAATGTCATGGGTGTTAATGAGAAATTCACTTTGGAGTGTCTGGAGAAATGTCATGCTGTGGAGGTCAGATTGAAGCCAAGTAGAGCGCATGAGGGCTTGATCTCATTTGTGTGTGTGTGTGTGTGTGTGTGTGTGTGTGTGTGTGTGTGTGCCATTTCATTGTGTTTCTTTCTGTACCACAATTTAACTGTGGACGTCAAAATATGAAAAGGACAATGCTTGGACAATACCGTGCGTTAATCTTATCTGAATAAATGCATTTTAAAATAAGTTATTGGGCAAAGAAAAAGTGCATTCCCACCATCTGATAACTGGATAATAAGAGTTCTGGTTGTTAAGAAGGCTGGCAAAAAGATGTTTCTCATAGAAGGACTTCTAGCTGCAATACCATACGACTGGATTCTCTTATAAGTGCACTTAACCACCAGGGAGACCCGGCTGTGTGTATTCTGGATCCGTCTCTTAATATCTCCTAGAGTTTCGGCGCTCAGACAGCGATTAACACAGCAAGACTGAACTGCACTGAGAACCCCGAGCAAGTTTAAAAAGCACATCTGCTCACAAATTATCAACACTGAGAGGGTTTGAACTCTGAAATACCGCATATACTATTTGGTGGAGAAGGGAAAAAGGAGCAGTAAGTGAAGCTTTATTTGAAACACCTTAAAGAGCAAATCAGCAGCTGGGAATCTTGTTTTTCTGTCCTCTGGTTTAACTCATCACCTTCCTGCAGTGATGTAGAAATGTACTCCTGGGTGTGATCAGTCCACCGTGACATCACCTCTGGGTCAAAGCTTCTAAACAGAAACACTGATTTTCAGCCGTGTATTCAGTTGCTCTTTAGTATTCTCTAGAATACAGCACATGGTGGCACTTAATCTCATAATTCCACCAGATCATGTCTTTTTTCTTCGTCACGTGAATCACTGTCCAAATGTTCAGTATGTGATGGGACGTCCAAGTTTTTCCCAAAAAGCTAAAATGGACATTTTTGGCAGAAACCAACAACTAGTAAATATGCAAAAATAACTGGAAAATGTACACACAGAATAAAAGTACAACAATGAAAAGCAAAGATAAACAAAACCAGGATAACAATGTTGATACAAATTAAGAAAAAGGCGTTTTAAGTAGTGAGGTCCAGCTAAAAGGGCCATAGTGTGCAACAATCTATATGAATGTAGCTTAAAGACTAAAGCTATGGGTTGTGTTGTGGGTTGTCTATATTTGAGATTAAAAGCTGAGATCGTGGCAGCATGGCTTAAGAACAACCAGCTACGCTGCAGAGAACCTCCCCTCACTGGAACTGCACCGAAAGAACATTTGAATCAAAAATTAGAAACGACTAAACTAAAATTTGGATGAGAAACAGTCCACCCTCAGGGACTACACTGTCAGAGTGCCCTTGAGCAAGTCAGAGAAACACCAAGCCCTCTGCTCCGTCACTGCTCAGCAGACTGTGGTTGTATTAGGCTGCATCCTGGCGTGATTTCATTTAACTGTGACTGAGTCTGATCACATTAGTGATAAAGAGGACTCATGCTCCGTCAACTTTCCCCCGAGAAACAAGATAAGATTAAAAAAAAAACTTTATTGATCCCTGAGGGGAGAGCGGCAGCAGCAGCGAGGAAGAGAGATCCACGAAGAAGAGATCTAAAGATACGGAGAAATAAGACTGAAAAGGCAATGAGGGATATAAATAAAGCGATAAAACAGAAAATATATTAAAGATCGTCCTGATGTTTAATAATGGCATGATGTAATGTTACCCTGACTATGAATACAAACAGAGTGGGTTCATATGAGGAGACAGAGGACAGAGAGGAGGAAACCGACCTAAACTCTACTCTGAGTCATGATTTCACTGACGCTGGTCAGCAGGACACATCATTTAGCCCCGAGGCCACTGGCTTCTGCTTATAGTCCCTCTGCAGAGCCCGGAGAACAGGGTTTCACATCGAGCTAAAGATATCTGCAGTATCTTCTGTAAGTACCACCAGGCTCAGTACACAGTACTTAATCAGGACTCATAAAGGATGCAGATGAAATGCAGATGAAAGAGAATAAAAGGTGTTTTCACCGCTGTTTACGTGTCTCCAAAAAGTCACCGTGACTATGTTTTAAAGAGTGGATCTTCCCTCTGTAGTTTCACACAGAGAATGTTCAGTTGAAGCTGAGATGTGAGGGATCAGTGCAACGTGGGAAGAGATCTAAAGCAATGGTGGAATAAAGCCGTGTTTCCACTGCATGCTACGGATGAGTTCTGCTGCAACAATTTTGACGGTTCTTTATGAACACAAGTCTCTTGAATATGTTTTTTGGGGTGATTCGTGTGATAATAATATTGCAAAATGTACCTTATTCCCCTTTGAATATGTTTTCCCTATTTTTCTGACCTTATTAAAAACTAATATGTATTTATTCTTTCCTTTGCCGCATGAACTGGACTAGAACATTTCACAAGGATGGAAATAATGAAATTACCGTAAAGTATTATTATTACACAAAGAAATGAAATATTTCATGTTTAAATATTACAGTTTTGTGCCATATGGGTTATGCATGAACAAATATATTCATATAGTGCAGCATGAATAAAAATCTAAAGTATCTCAAATCTAGTATTGTATAAAATATCAAAGTATAAGATATTTCCACTGATGAGGACCATGTGATACTGTTTGAAAGCTCAGTAAGTGGACCCTGAGTGGAAACATGTTCACGGGCCTGAATGAGCCGCTCTGCTTCCTAAGACAACACGGCCAAGAAGTCGTAAAAGTGACAACTGAGCAAACTCCATCCACAGGTGAAGACCACAGGTGTTATACGCTTGACAAGCCCCAGCAAATGCAAGTGCGACTATTTTGTCAAAAAAATTAAAAGACATAATTAATTATCCAACTTCAATCACTAGCTCATCACAGCTCCTTCATGTTCACTGAATGTCATGTTCATTCAGAAGGAGCGCTGTGACAGCAGAGCCACGGGACAGAGAGAGGAAGCAGTGACATTTCTACTTTCTTCTTGCGGTTTCTGCAGGCGGCCCCCTTGAGAACCTGCAAGTTCTTTTATAATAAGATACTTGAAAGCACACCACGCTGGTGTGCTTTGGAGACTAATTTCATGAAACGTGGGTTTACCAGCTCCCGGATTTAAGGCCTGCTGCACAACACAAGACAGAACCCACGTCAGCTTGCAGGCTAGATAGTCAATGAAACAGCTGTAACAGCTGTAAATGTACATGCAAATGTGACTTGTGTCCGGTGAGATGCTGGTGTGGTCCCGACTCTTCAATACCTCTAACACCACACTGTGTGCCCATGCCATGAAGGTCACAACAGCAGTTTGTTTAAATGTATTTAAGCTGCCACCAGTTAAACAGTTCATTCATAATTAAAGAACATGTTCACTTTATGTTTGAGTATAAAAAGGAATAACTTATTGTAATATTTTTAGTTAGGTTTTAAAGTCACAAACTTGCCTCTAATGACTTATTTGACTACTACTGACTATTCTACCCAAAGAATGAAGATGGCTCTGCCTTTTCAACAGGATAAATAGCTAACGGCACCATTAACAATCATTTATTAGACATTCATTCTTCTTTGAATGACAGTATATTTAAATGATATTATGATTTATTCAAAAGAGTTTGCTTTCAACTTCGCCCCGACCTCTCATTTCCTGCTCTATCAATGTTTACGCCGCTGGACTATCGGCTGATGATGATTTAGCTTTTTATTCATCTCATCATAAAAAAATATCTGCGAATGCAAATACGTACGATCCGGTCGCAGACGTTGCGTCGTCTCTTAACTAAAACTACATCCTCACATCTCAAGTTGCTAATCGGACTGTAAACATTGACCAGTGCACAGAAAAGGAAGTCTTGGCGTGGATATCCGTCATCCATTATCTGCTTATCTTAGATGAAATGGATAGATGATGGGCTCTGGGGCTGTAATAACACTGGGTGTTCCTCTCTGCAGGGAGAAACCAACACTGCACTGGATATGCTTTTGAGTCTTATCAGCTCTCCAGTGTTGGCTTGCGTGGGCTTTAGTGTTGTGTACGCTTTTTACTCCACTGAATGGAGGTTTGGAAACACCTCTGCTCTCTGACATCATTCATTCCTTCCATTCTCCTCGGCCACAAAAGACATTTAGTGTTACATAATCTCTCCCTTCAACAGAAGACGCCTGAGGATGTTTTTCTTTCTTACGACTCTTTACAGAAATAAATCATAAAAATGGGATTGGTAATGATTTTCAGAATAAATATTGACTAAAAGGAACGTAGCGAGTCGCCTGGAGCAGCAGCTTGTGCATGCAGAGCTCTCTGTTATCAGTGGCAGGCTAACGTCTGTGTAGCTCAGTGCAAAGGGCAGACACTGCCGAGGACAAAGGTTTGATTCACTGTGTGTCCAAAAGTAATGATATGCAACATCTTAACATCAACAAATGTCTGAAACGTAGAGTAGTGATTGAATGTGCATCCAAAACACCCTTTATTTCTATGCAGTGGTTTATTTTCTGTAGTAAAGATTCTCTTGTTGTTGCATGTTGAAATGATTTTCTCGTTTCCAATTCGTTCTGATGTAAATAGAAGAACTGGGCAGGATGAGCATAAAGTGTTATAACATGTTATCGCCATCTTCAGAAATGATGACTTCTTCCAAACAAAGGAATAAACCAACCACACTCTTTGACTGTAGAAAGGCAGAACGACGTCACAAAGTGAGTGAAATGAATGAGAAATATAGTGACAAACATAAAACATGATGGACAGGATTATCACTTTAATGGATGGGATACAAATCCTATACTTCTAAAGACGTGTTAACATTGTGAAGAACATGTTGGAGGCTGCATGATTGCATGTACAGGAAGGAGGTACAACCGGATGTGTGTTTGCTGCAGAAAGCAAGAAGTGAGCTGCATGACTCCATGAATGTACAGAGACAGCGGGTCTGGAGTAAAATAAGGGAAAACAACTTGAGTCCCTGGTGAGTTTTGAAACCGGAGCTGTCTCTCTCACACACACACACACACACATAAACACACACACACATAAACACACACACACACACATAAACACACACAGTGCAAAAACATTTGATCGGTGGAATTAGCACAAATAAAATTGGGATGAAAATGTGTTTTCAGTCTGAAATATATGGAAGCTCATTCCGCCACTGTGATGAAAACATACTCGTTATGTTGAGATACTAAGTCACTATTTTGAGATATAAGTCAGAAATTTGAAATAGCACATGTACATCTCAGTATTTTGAGATAGTTTCTCATTATGATGACTTACAGGATATATTTTTCATCACAGAGGGCGTTGTGGGCTTCCATAGAGGAGCTTTGTCTCACCAGAAATGGTAGAATAAAATTCCTTTATTGCAATGTTAATATATGTTCCAGGAACTAGATAACACTACTTGTACTTCTAGGACTGGTTCTGTTTCTCAAATAAAGACTAAAGGTTTAGCCACCTCCCCCGTGGACCACCTGACTGCCCCTCAGAGGTCAACAGTGGAACACGGTCGATGAAATTACTTTGTCAAAGGTCTCTGAAGCTGGACTTTAATTTACTTTACTTTACCCTCCACAAGGATTTACTTTACTGATGTGAACAAATCCCCTGAGAGTGTCCATTCCATGATACACCCTGCTGTAATAAATGGTGGTGTGACTGTGGCCTTCAGAACAGAACATGTTACATAAAATGAAATACATAGAAAACCTCAGTGTCCTTGATCTGTGAATAAAGGTTGATTTGTTTATGGATGAATCAAACTGAAAGGCACATCAGATGAAAAGCATCCACTTAATGACTTTCTGCAACAAAACCATTCTACGTACTTTCTGAGGCCTCGAGCCAATTCTGTCTCTCAATCAGTAATCAACATGCTGCAGAAGCTTGAAACAACAGTGAGCAGTCTGTTCCACCCGTTCAAATAACCCAGGAGCCGAATGTTTCTGCATCAGACACACGGTGCAAAGTGAACACACCATCTCCCTGTGAGTTTCACTTGATAGGCAGCAAATGCTATGTTTTTATACTTGATAGGGAGGAATAAATAAGAATGACTTCAGTTAATAGAAATAAAACCACCATGCACGATGCACATTTGGTCCAGCACGATCTCTACTACAAATCTGCTACAACCCAGAGTAAAAAATCAGTTTCCAGTCAGCTAGAAAGCTATTAGATTTAGTGTAATGTGATGTTATTGTGTGAGATCACATCAAACCGAGCGATGTCTGCCTCAGACAGCTGTGGAGGATAAAACCGTCGCGTTCTCTTTCTGAGCACGACCGGCTCCCTCTTTGAAGCTCACAGAAGGTGTAGGGAGAGACTGACGGATGCTCACACTCCAGTCCACCTGAGAGAGAGTGTGTGTGTGTGTGTGTGTGTGTGTGTGTGTGTGTGTGTGTGTGCGAGTGTGTGTGTGCGTGCGTGCGTGTGAAAGTGTCCATGTTTTTGTTCGCAGGTGTTTTTCTCTGCATCACTGAGCATTCATCCTCAAAGATACAGCAACAGGCTCCTTCAGTCAGCAGCACATTTCTTTCTCTACATGTGTGTGTTGTGCCTACAAATGAAGTCATGGAGAATAGTCTGGCTTTTCTCTTGTGGAATACTGGATGTTTTTACTTTGTCCGGTTGTGATAAATCAAGAAAAGTCACTCTTTGGCAGACCTGCTACATTCATACAGTACAACAGTATAACCTGTGACAGAGGGTCCTGAGTTCTGCTTTTCATTAGGGGACACAAACCAAAAACTTTAGGAGCCACTGATTTAATGTATGTAGCACATAAGCACAGTTCCAGTCTCGAAGGGACTTTATTTTAATTTTATGATATTTTATTTTAGGCATTGTCATTTTAGTCTCCTTCAAATCATTTCCATATCATGCATCATAAATCAGATATTCAAAACGCAGATATGAACAAAAGGCCATTATAATACTGTGACCTTTCCAGATGGGTTATTCCCTTACTTCCATTCATTTGTGACAGCCAGGCCGGTTCCTATAGAGACAAAATGCCATTGAAACAGTAATATAACACAGAATGGTGCTATAGGACAGATGAGGAGAGGCAGTGACATTTCAGATTTCTTGTTCCATTTCTGCAGTCGCCCCCCTGAAGAACCCACTAGTGATTTTCAGCCCGATCCAATATTTGACAAGGGCCCATGCACGCCAGTCCTGTCTCTATAGATGACAGCTGCCATGGGGCACGGTGACAATCCACGGCCCATTATTTCAGCTTGAAACGGGCTCCCTGCTGGGATCTGCTACTGTGGAACAGTGAAAATCGCCTCAACTGGCAGAGAACGAAATGTCAAGGACTTCCTTTTAAAACCAACGGGGTCTCGGAGGCCAAGTGGACTTTTGACATGTATGCTTGCATGCTATCGAAAAAAAAGCCAAGTATGTCATTTTGGAAGGGTTTTGAGGAAAAAGGCAAAATCTGTTCTGAAAGCCATTCGTTAAATACTTCAATGTGTCTAGATTTTGGTCTCTTTCATGGCTTGGTTTAAGAGGGACAGAATACAAAATGATCTCCCCTGTACATTAGCTTGGGTGTGTCTTTCTCATGAAGTGCACTCCTGTCTTTGTTCGAGTGTTTGTATCCCATCCACTAGCTTTGTTCCACTCCAACAGCACACGTTAATTAAGCCACCACGGATGAATTTATTCTATTATTGGATTCTCTCTGCCGGTGAGTATCCCAAATGTGCCCAAGTCCCCTTGCACTTCATGCGTTGGTGCAGCTCAGCGCGGCGTCTTGGGACTGTACGGGAGAAAACAATGCGATGGTAATCCTGAGAAAAAGACAGGGAAATTGGACGTGAACATGTTGCCCTCTTCCCCTTAGGACTGCACTCCCTTCAGCAGAGGCTGACGGACGATGGATTCACTTATTATCGTGCCTGTGCATGCTAATGAGCGAGGCACGGGGAATCAATAACTCCTTGGGAGGAGTGTGAGGGCCATACAAATACTCGGACAAGCCAACAAACGAGACAATCGCTCCAGTGAGAGTGCGCAGAGACGCTCCATGCATACGCATTGCTTCTGCTGTATAAATTATAAGACAGATCCTAAGAAAATTACCACATTAATTAACTGCAAATAGCCTCCCTTTGTCTTCTGTGTTTTGCATAATAACCTTATTTCAACCTGCTGAATCTCCCCACTGTGAGCTCTGTTGAATGTGTTGTTCCGAACACAATTAGGTTTTAATTGTGAGCCTCGATAGAATGATCAGAGCCTTTTGTGACTCTGCATCTCAGAGGATTGTTACGGTACGATACAAGAGATGTGCTTCTCCTGAGGATAGAGAAGGTTGTCACTTTAACTCTTGAGACTGGTTCGTAAGATTAGAGCAAGAAAGGCCAACACGTCAGTCTTTCCTTCAACAGAGCAGCTTAGTATTTATTCATAAGCTGTGAGGAATCCTCACCTGTCTTCAAACAAAGCAAGTGCACATAGTTTGCATGAAGTAGAGCACAACAATTAACAGATAAACGTCTTCATTACCTTCGCCATGGAGTTATGTTTTTGGTTTGTTTGTCTGCAGGATTACGGAGGAAACGCTACCGACACGAGGGTGTAGCATTGGCCAACAAAGAACCCATAAAGTTTTGATACACACATTTTATTTCACAGCATTGGTGGAAGTCTACGGTAAATGGACCAAGGACGTTTCAAAAATGTTACGAGTTCTTCCTTGACCGATGCTACACCTTTCCACCAAGTGTCATGGGAGTCGGGCGCGTAGTTTGCAGTGCTTACATTATACATTCAAACAAACTATGATACCCGTCTCCCAAACCATTGTCACTACAAAGGCTGCAGAGCAATTTAAACTCTTGTTTAAATTCTACATAAATATCACATGATGTCATATTTCTGAACTATTTTTGCTACTTTAGCATGAATTGATCTTTCAGCTTCTGTTTTGAACCGTTAGTTTCAACCAGCTGCTGTTGTTACACAGATGCTTAACCTTAAAGGCTCAGGGCGATGCATGTACACTGGTATTATGCAGGTGTTATCATTTTGACCCTCCAAAATCACGCCTTTCACCCCCACTCTAGCTGAAAAGATGCTGGTATGTTGCATGAATGTGCATAAAACCCCCTCGGGTGAATTCCCAACCTGACAAAAGAAGGCTCCTCAAGTTGTAGATGTCAGACTTACATGAATAGAGCTACTGGAAGAAGCAGAGATAGACCAGTAATTGAAAAGACAGCGCTATACTGCGCTCAAAACCATCCACTTGTGTCAGCACTTTGTGGGTGTTTTTTTGGTAAATACGACGGCCTCGGGAGCCTTTCAGCTGAGGAGAAGCAGACGCATTCACCCGGTAAGTGGATAGCTTCTATTTACATTGTCACGGGTAGAGAGGCGCCCTGCTGCGTATCTCTCCCATCCAGACCGCTCGGAGGCTAACATATATCAGTTCACATGTTTGCAGCCTGGTACACTGCCGTACAGGCACAATCCCATTTCCAGCTCAGTGCTTTATCACCTTGATGACCCGAAATGTATCGCGCTCCAATGCAAGCTGCCGCGGCATGAACGACACCCAATTCTTCGTCTCTGTATGGCTTTGTGCGCCTCCTCTCCGGCAAACTGAACACAGTTCTGCAGCTGCAGTTTTGCTCCTTATTTCTGATTGTGTGTCAGGAAGATTGAGAATTTCAATTGGGGTTTCTCAATGAGTCCCCTTTGGCTTTTCAAGTGCGTCCATGGAGAATAATGGACATGCCAATAGTCAGACCCGAGCTGCAAACAACCTACAGGGACAGATCCATCAAGATTTACCACCATCACCATCACCAATACCTCTCAGACACACACCTCCCACCCACTTCCACTTGTGACTGGAGGGCTGACTGACTGTCGGATAAATCAGCAATTAGCAAGGAGTTGTGAGTAGCTCCTCGGCAGCAAATTAATGGACCTTTGTTCATTTTGTTTGGCCAAAGGGGTACACTGAAGGGCGGAGCTCTTAAAGAGACATAAACGAAACCAAACAAAGCAGTGAGGGAAATGTTGGGATCGGAGCGCTTTATGAGAATGCATATTTTAACTTGCATATATTATCATTTTTCTACTCTGACGTGGATCCTGAATTTTACATCTAATCCTGAGTTAAACCATCAATATAAAACCTTGTTTTTGTCATCTGCATCTCAGTGTTTGGTAATGTGCAGTGCTGAGCTGAAAAGCATCTTTGCTGTTCAAATCTCATAACAACCCGAGCATTCTACTCCAACAACACACCTGTAATCCCCTCTGTAGCTGCCAAGACATCGCAAAGATTTACTATATTACGTGTAACTTATTCTTATCTGTTTTATCCAGATTAAAAAGTATTGTGACGGAATCTCAGCTACGACATACAGCAGGTGTTCTTAGTTCAGGTGAGCTCAGAGAGAAAGTAGTTCCTTTTTTTAAAACACAGAACAAAGGGAACATTTGTATAAATACATTTGTGTATGTTAATAGAACAACACTAAGTCATCATTTCATTTAAATCTTTTTTTTAATGTCATGTCACTACAGAATTTTGTATTTAAGTGAAACCTTCAAACCATCATCTCCTCCCATTCAGCATTTCCTAAAGTGCGTCCTGTTTCTTTATCAGCCAAATCAAACCCAAATATAGTGATGCAACAATTGACAGTTCGTTATGTTGGGGCATACTACAAATCCAGGATGGAGCATCATGCTAGGAAGTAGGGCAGCTGCCTGGTGTCACAATTAAAATTGTAATCTGTCATAGGATTCAATCCAGATCACAGTCTCCATTACTGTCTTGACAGATCCAGCCCTGCACGGATCCCCCGCCTCCCCTCACTTCTTCCTCACCCCGCTCATCATCCTCTCCTCTGCCGTGTTGACACCAGATCGATTCATTCATCTCTTAAACAAGTTGCCGTGGCTCTACGCCGTGCTTTGTTGTTATTGTCAGAGCTGTGAGCGTTCAGTGTGGTCATCTCACTTCAGCATTTTAAATGGTTTCCATGAGAACACAAGAGATTGGGATTGGGAGGATCGTGCCAGAAATGCAGAATTGTCTGATTTGTTTTGTAAGAGAAGTCGATTCAGAAGCATTGAATCGCAAATACATGCTTGTATTTTCACAGAAGGGTTTAGTTCATGAATATCATGATTTGGTCATTTTGTCTAAAGTGTAAACAAATGACACACTTTTAAAATACTTTCTCTTTTGCTTTTTTCCCCTCAAAGACACTGAGGGAATCATAGCTGGGAAGTGTTTTGATGCCAGACAGTTAATTCATTGCACCGTCCACCGCCCACTGAGCAGGTGGAACATATGTGTGTTCTCACCAAAAATGTAAGTTTCCTTTTCTGACAGACCAAAGAGAAGAAGACATGTCTTTGTGTTGGTAATGTGTTCTAATTATGAAGGAAGAGGGTGACTGTATTGCACGGCGAGAACGTCACCTCACATAATTTAAGACTTGTCTTTGTTTTTCTCAGAAAGGATGAAGTGATTACATTACAGCCTTTTGTGTCGCTGTCATTCTTCCAGCGCGGCGGCGTCTCCCTCATTGGGAAGCATTCCCCAAACAGCCTCTGCTTTGTCATGCCAGGAGATGGCAAAAATTATATTGACGTCTTTTGTCCTGCTCTTATGTTAATATATTCAGAATGACTGCGGTGGTATGGTATTGTGTGTGTGTGTGTGTGTGTGTGTGTGTGTGTGTGTGTGTGTGTGTGTGTGTGTGTGTGTGTGTGTGTGTGTGTGTGAAAACACCACTCCTCTCCTCCCCGTCCTCATTGCTTTGCAATATATTTGTCCATCTGCGAAGGCAAATGAAACCAAAGGAGGTCTGGTGTGTTCCTGGTGCCAGATTCATTTCCAATGTGGATAGGGCTCACTGTGGGATTATGTCATGATTGCCCAAAACAATCCAAACCCAGGCTGTGGGGCTGCAGACTGAAGTGGCGCTGCACTGAGCATCATCATCATCATCATCATCATAACCTTGAAAGACCTTCACTGGCAGAGAGAAGAGAGTGAAGAGGGCCTCTGAGTCATAGATGGGCGGATAGCGCCCCCTGTTGATCCTCCTGGAAACCAACCAGGAATCCAAGCAGACGGGGATGGTTGTGCACACTAATGCGGAGAAGAGGCTCATAATAATCACAGCGTAGGTCTTTTTATTGATAGTCCCAGAGGACACAAACCTATCTATGCTTTAATTTACATAGAAGGAGGTTGGAGGAAACCAGTGAAACCACCAATCGACAAACTAGTCATTCTGATTTATTCTCATGTTCAATTCATTTCTAGCAGTAATCCTGCTGGTGTCCATTCGGGGCTCTTCAAAGACCCTTGTTGGTCCCTGGACTCCATTTCCAGATTAACTGATCCCAGGTGTAATATTTAATCTACTCTATTACCACCATGAAGGCTTATTATTTTAGGGGGATAAATGGAGTTTAATTAAATTGAATACAACTGACCTACAGTCAAACAAATGTACACATAACGTGCATATGTAGGCACATTATATAAATCATAATGATGATATTATTATTGAATATACATTTAATAACATTTTCAGTTTTGTTACTACCCCAAATTCAGTAGACCACACAACACAACAAATCTGTGCAATATAAATACACTGTGCAATACAACAATTATTCTGTCTGTATATATAATATTTTAGTTATTGTGGATTGTTTTACTTTTTTACTTATTTAATATTATTTACTGTTTTATTACTTATTTACTTATTTATTTGATCGTTTTTTTATTATGTCTCTTGTTTGCACTATCCACTATGCTGCTGTAATCCTGTAAATTTCCCTGCTGCGGGACTAATAAAGGATTATTTCATTTCATTTCATTTAATTTCATTTCATTTCATTTAATTTCATTTCATTTAATTTTATCACCTCCACACGATGAGTGTTTTATTTTGAAGGTCCCTGGCTCCTCCCAGTACTTCCGTGTTTGCGTCTGTCTTGCGTGCCTCGTCTTTGCTGCTCCTGCAGACTCAGTAAAGAGTGTCTTGTGGCTTCTGTTTTGGGATAAATAATCATGTCTCTGGAGGTGGAATCCGCAGAGTAAGTAGTCCAGATAGTTACAGATAAAGCCAAGTTATTCATATAGTAGTTATATTGCCAAAAACTCTGCATTTTAATAGATGTTTAGCTATTGAGGCCTGCCTCATCCTTCGCTGCACCGCTAGCGTTAGCGCCCTGAGCTAACTTAAGCTAACAAGCTAACTTAAGCTAACTTACAGTCTCCCCCATGAATACAGTTTGCTCTATATTAATATTACTCAAAATTATGCACCAGCATCCAACAAAGTCGCCTCAATCATTGCATACAAAATGCTTAAACTTAGCTATCTTACATTAAACGTGTATCCATATGTCTGTCACCGTGTGTTTCCCACAGCGTGATCCGTCTGATCATGCAGTACTTGAAGGAGAACAACCTGCAGCGGACTCTGGTCACCCTGCAGGAGGAGACCACCGTGTCTCTGAACACCGTGGACAGCATAGAGAGCTTTGTGGCCGACATAAACAGCGGCCACTGGGACACCGTCCTGCAGGCCATCCAGTCCCTCAAGCTGCCGGACAAGACCCTGATAGACCTCTATGAACAGGTGAGGGTTGGAGGAATGGTGGTCTACAGATAAACTCATTGTCAATTTTACATTTTGATATCCTTCTACAGTCCCAGTGCATCTATAGTGACATGTTATTGCCTTCTTTTATTTAGTTTTCTTCCACTTTATGCACTTAAATCACCAGGTGTTTGATTGCTTAATATTGTGTTGTTGTTGTTGTTCTCCTCTCACCTCCTCCTTGGTCTGCAGTGCTGTTGGTTTAAGCATGACTGTGGTCCCTTGTCATGGTCCTCTAAATCTGAACGTGTGTGTTGTTTCCCGCCCAGGTGGTGTTGGAGCTGATCGAGCTGAGAGAGTTGGGTGCAGCCCGTTCCCTCCTCAGGCAGACCGACCCCATGATCATGCTGAAACAGACCCAGCCGGAGAGATACATCCACCTGGAGAACCTGCTGGCTCGCTCCTACTTCGATCCCAGAGAGGTGAGTCCCAACCAGACGCGTAAAACAAGATGCAGTCTTTGTCCAGGATCAGTTAGAACCCGACGCTTCAGCTGGTTCTTCATCAGGGACACATGTTTTATACCTACGTTTGTTATTCAGATCCAGAGAGCATTATTTAAGAGAGACTCTACTACATAAATTAGTATTTTTGTTTTTTAACATTTGTGTTTGTTGATGTCCAGGCGTACCCAGACGGCAGCAGTAAGGAGAAGCGCCGGTCGGCCATCGCCCAGGCGCTGGCCGGGGAGGTCAGCGTGGTGCCGCCCTCTCGTCTCATGGCTCTGCTGGGACAGGTACGTGATCCAGAAACCTGCAGCTGGTGATGAGTGACAATCCTCAATACTCACCATAAAATAACTAATTTGTGACATATTGGCAACATATTTGCATAGTCCTCCCTCTTTATTCACGTTCCCCATACTTGCTAGTTATGCTAACATCCAAATACAGTGCTGATGATGATTTTTCAACATTCTCCTCCTCCAGTCTCTGAAGTGGCAGCAGCATCAGGGCCTCCTGCCTCCTGGTATGACTATCGATTTGTTCAGGGGCAAAGCTGCCGTTAAAGATGTGGAGGAGGAGCGCTTCCCCACTCAGCTCAACAGACACATCAAGGTACCCACACAGCCAAGCATTTGGTTTTGATTTTGCACTTCCAGGAGTTATGATACATTTCATGACTTTCTCTGACGTGACTCGTTCCTCTTCCCTGCTCAGTTTGGACAGAAGTCTCACGTGGAGTGCTCCCGGTTCTCCCCCGATGGTCAGTACCTGGTCACCGGCTCTGTGGACGGCTTCATCGAGGTCTGGAACTTCACCACCGGCAAAATCCGAAAGGTAGCTTCTGCAAAACGACGACACATAAACCAGATGTGCTGTTTAATATGACACCACGTTTACTGTTATCATTCCTTAATGACTTGTGCTGAGTTGTAATCATTGCGTGCATTGTGCCGTACAGGATCTGAAGTACCAGGCTCAGGATAACTTCATGATGATGGACGATGCGGTGTTGTGTATGGGCTTCAGTCGGGACACGGAGATGTTGGCCACGGGAGCCCAGGATGGAAAGATCAAGGTAGACGAGAAACGATGCTTCCGTTTCTCTCATTGCTTCTACGTCCTTTTGTTGCTTCACAGCTAAAGTTATGGCGAGTTTGATGAGCAGCTTCTTCCTTCAGCACACGGGGGTTATAGCTGCTGTCTCTTGTACACAAATCAGACTAGCAGCTGGTTTATGGTTGGTAAAAAATCATATAAACATCCTTTTCGATGAGGTGTGAAAGGCTGTAAAGTCAGAGATAAATGCAACTTTCTCTGTGCTGGTAAACCTTCAAAATAAAACCCAGATTATCACCAATGATAACGGTATAATGAAATCCAGAAAAACAGCTGTTTTCCTCCAATAGTATGAAATCCACTTATTTGCTGTGTGTGTGTGTGTAGGTGTGGAAGATCCAGAGCGGTCAGTGTCTGAGGAGGTTTGAGCGCGCTCACAGTAAAGGAGTAACGTGCGTGAGTTTCTGTAAAGACAGCAGTCAGCTCCTCAGCGCCTCCTTCGACCAGATCATCAGGTAAACACACCGTCGCCTGTTTATGCTCCTCTTCACTCCACATCTTTTTTTAGGATAACTTTGTGAACATGCTTTTAAATTCTTGTGGTTTTTGCTTCAGAATCCACGGACTGAAGTCGGGTAAAACTCTGAAGGACTTCCGCGGCCACACCTCCTTTGTGAACGAGGCCACGTTCACTCCAGACGGACACCACATCATCAGCGCCTCATCGGACGGGACGGTCAAGGTGAGAGAAGAAGTCTCTACAGTGAATGTCTTATTAGAGATTTCTAAGAACTATAATTGACAGCAAACTATATTTTTGTAACTTTTTTTAATGGAAAATTTAAAAAGCGCGTGCGCGCTGTGTATCTTAAGCCACGCGTGTCTGACTCAGTGTCTCACCCCGCTGTGTTTGTCGACCCTTCTCCAGATGTGGAACATGAAGACCAGCGAGTGCACCAACACCTTCAAGCCTCTGGGCACGTCGGCCGGCACCGACATCACGGTCAACAACGTCATCCAGCTGCCCAAGAACCCGGAGCACTTTGTGGTGTGCAACCGCTCCAACACGGTGGTCATCATGAACATGCAGGGACAGGTGAGTCCACAACCTGGAGCAGGAAGTCAGAGCCCGGTGTTGTCGTGTGTTCTCTCTTAAATACTGAGCAATAAACCTGGAATAGTGTTTCTTCTAAAACTGCCCCTGCCTACCTGCTCTGTGTGTTTGGATGCTCTTGTGTAGATCGTGAGGAGTTTCAGCTCCGGTAAGAGGGAAGGCGGTGACTTTGTGTGCTGCACCCTGTCTCCCCGCGGCGAGTGGATCTACTGCGTGGGCGAAGACTTTGTGCTCTACTGCTTCAGCACCGTCACCGGCAAGCTGGAGAGAACGCTGACGGTACGTTCACTGATCCCAGATCAAAGCCGGAGCCAGAAATATCTCAGTGCATTCCCTCCTCTGCTTCTGCTTAACGGTCTGACGTTAAAGTTTTGATTCAAGTCTTGAAGCTCTTTTGTCTTGCTTATTAAAGTTACTGTGAGGAACTTTCAACTGGTTATGAAACAGCGTCACTGTGACACTGACGCCTCATAAGACCTACGTCAGTAAACGAGGCCGTCAGCAAGAAGATCGGCTGTTTCTATAAAGTTATTCTGAATGCGGTGATACCGTGTACGATTCCGGGGCAATCGGACGAACTCATGCAGGTTCACCAAAGACTCAAGCAGATCCTCCAGTAGAGACCGGTCCACCGTGGACAGACCCAGATCCGGCTTCACTGCAGCCTTGGACCTGCAGTCGGAGCTCCGGAGGGAGGAGGAGAGCTCAGCTCCCAGCAGCAGCAGCGTCTCCTCCTCCAGGAGCAGAGCTTCTCTTCTCTAGGTGCCAACACCAACACCACGCTGCTGGAGACCCAGAACGTATTGCTGGACCCGCTGGAGGGAAGGGAGGCACGGGAGAACCAGAACTGAGAGGGGCAGACTCTCAGACCCTGCTGCAGTAGAATCAGAGGTTTTCTAAAGAGACTCTGGTGCTCAGAAACACATTTCCCACAAGGACGGCCAAAATCCACACAAACTGAAAGTTCCTCGTCGTAGCTTTAAATGACTTTAGAAACAATCATAACAAATCTAATCATTTTATTCATTTATTTCAAACGCTCTGTTCTTCCGTCCTCCAGATCCACGAGAAGGATGTGATCGGAATCGCCCACCACCCCCACCAGAACCTGATCAGCACCTACAGCGAGGACGGCCTGCTGAAGCTCTGGAAGCCTTGAAGGTGTTTCAGCCCAAACTGAGACTGGACGTTCTCGCTCTGGACGCCGCTCTGCCCGTTCTGTTCTCTTTACAACACTGGAGGGGGGTGACTGTGAACTTGTATCCATGTTGACGATCTCAGCAGCTCACCTTAGTACGGGTGAATCTTCTTTTTTTCTACGATTGAAGCCGTGCAGCTGAATACAACCAATGACAGTTTGCGGTGTTGGAGCGTCGGCGCAGTAGATCCTTATTTACCTGAGACAGTTTGTCCAACACAGAAATGACTCATTATTATTTTTTAATGCGACGTCATTTTCTTTTATGCCATTTATGAATTTGTTAGCGTAGGTTCGAGTTCTTTCGCTTTTGTAAAGAAACTCAAAATGTGAAGCAGACGTGTGATTATTACTCTGAACTGTTCGTTACACATTGTTAAGGAAGGTTCTCACATTTCATTCATTCATCCGTGATAATGTTTCAGGTAAAATAAATTAAGGTTCTGCTGTTCAGAGACGGGAGCGGAGGTGAGTGTAGATACTAGTTCCTCGGTTTTGTTTTGAAAATTCCACTTTTTTGTAAATATATTTTCTATTTGCATTTTAGTTTTTCTCCAAGAACACCTGGTTAAATAGTCTTTTGTTGTTTGTGTCTTTGTTTTCTTCCCTCTTTTTAAATTTCAACACGTTATGGCATCACTCCAAATTCTTTTATATATATTTTGTATCCTGAAATTATTAAGTTCTTTCAACACGGAGAACCAAATAATACATAAAATGAATAATAGTCATTGTAATACATTTGGAATGAGACTTAATACGCCGATGTACAAATGTCCCATTAATATATCTTGTCTGTGCCATTAAAGCTGTTTAACCAGAACAATGACGAGAAATCACCTTTTTAAAATGTGTTTACTTGACGTTAAGAGAACCTGAAAATGTAAAAAATAGTTTTTAGAAGGTTTGAAGAAACGAGGACACCAGATGTCACTGTACAGTCTTCACTAAACTTTGTTGTTTGGAGACTTCAGACTTTCAAAAAATCCTAAATTTCCAGCCGTGCGTGCTGCTGTGAAAGGAAGAGGAAGCGCTTGATCCCTGAATAAACTGCTCTGATGGTTGTTGGTACAGCAGCTCTGTCCAGAGGAGTGGAAAGTCAGCAAGACGCACAGCAGGATGTTGACTGCGCCTTCAAAATAAAAGCAGTTTTTTTTCACTTAGCATGTTGAAGAGTCTGAAAGTCTTAGCTGCTGACTTTGCATCTCTGCTGCATCTGTTGTCAGCTTTTTCAAACATGCTCTTAAAAAGAAGATGGATTATCTCATAATAAAAAGCAATGCAGAAGAAATAACCTATAATCTTATTAATGGGAAATGTTTTGCCCCTTTTATAATAGCAAAGTAGAGGAAAAAAACCTTTTTGGGGTTGGTGAATGCTCCACCCAGCTGACATTGCAAACAATTTTTTTGATTAGCTACAAGCAATGCTCATTGTCATTATTGATTCATCTGATTATTGTCTTGAACAATAGTTTTGTCAATGAAATATTAGTAAATTGTGATAAATGTCTGTCCACAGCTGAAGGTGATATCTTCAAGTTCCTGAATTAATCCAACCGTCTGTCAGAATAACTATAAATATATTTAGTTTTGAATCATATCTGACGAACAAAAGCAGCAAATTGAGATGCTCGAATCGGATGATTTGAGGAATTTTAAGCTTCAAAAATGACTTAAAATGTTAATAGATAATTAAAATAGTTGCAAATGTATTGTCTGTTTCAACATCAGCCCACTCTTTCTCTCACTACTATTTATTGCCCTTAAAGCATACTGTATATATCGACACAGCTTTTATTCTTTCAATGTGTGACAGGAAGTCGTTTGCACTGCGGCTGACTCGATGGTTCTGCAGAGCGGCGGGTCAGGAGGTTGAATGAGTGTTTAGTGTCAGAGGGGTTCCTGCAAGGAAGAGGTACTATGGGAGTCGCTCTGCACCTCAGTCTGCTCTTATTTCTGCATTGTGGGTCGTTCATCCTCGTTATCTCAGTGAGCTCCACTGTGGATTCACATACAACTCGGAGCCCTTTTCCTGCAGACGGAACCAACGCCACTGAGCTCCCCACCACGGGGTTCACAACCAGTTACAGCAAGTCAACAGCTAAACCTCCCAGAACCACCACAACTACTAAACATGTGACTGGAGACACTGGTGAGACAGCAGTGTCCAGAAAAGACACAAGCGAAGAAGAAGAAGGTCCTTTGGAATTGGGTGAGTGGATAATATTATTTAATATGTTTGTTTTAACTCCTGTGGAAATGTTCAGTGTGACCATTTAATAATGGTTAAATTAAGCTCTAAAACATTCTTGCAATATTAGTTTTTTTACTTTACCGTTTGTGTTTTACAAGCTGACTAAATGTTGACTGGTTTGTGTCACACTACTTTCCCCATAAACAAACAGCCATGCTGGTAAAGTGTGTACAGTAATGTGTTACTATGCAAACAAACACAAACTCCCCTGAGAACAAAGTAACCAGAACTTTGAGGAGCGAATGTGTTGTTTAGTTTGCGTCTTTAGAACATGGATCTACAAACTCTGGGAATAAGACATGTTCCTCGGGTCCCTCAGACCAGACCCCGATGTGTCAAAGTTTCCAAAGGTCAATGACTTCATTGGTGAAGTTGCAGCTCATGGTGACACTTCAGGATTAAAATAACAGACAGTACAATTATCTTTCCTGGTTTCCAGAAGCCTCTGAGATGTTCAGACTGCTGTCTCTGCATATCTGCAGTCAGAGACTCAGTGTCCGAGGGGTTGGGGGAGGATGTTCCACATTCTACCCTGAACGCTGTGAGACATTTTAGCTGCGTGTCTTTTCTGCTGATGAAAACCAGATGGGCTGTGTGATGCCTCAAAAACAAAAAGAACAAGACCCCTCACACTCCTCAAAACCAATCGCGTGGTCTTTCAACTGACTGACGCTGTGAGCTGCAGCCAAATGGCTGTAATGTAAATAGACAAAGAGCCAAAAACTCATTCAGGCATTTACATTAATCCAGTCTGAGGTTTGAAAGCCTGGTTTGTGCTGCTTGATGTAGTCCTCCATCTTAAATGTAGCTATAATCCTTCCAATCAATGTTAAAATACCCTTTTTTCACTTTCTTGCTGAGCTTTAGACCAGGAGATTGATGCCTCTCTTGTGTATTTCTAAAAGTTGAATGATGAACATGAAGCTCACTGAACACTGAACTGTCGGTTGAGACAAACCCACCCAGGAAAGCATCAAACAATATTAAACTATTTGCTGGTTTTAACACAAAGTTCAGACCCAGATCTGATTCATGTTGTGTCCCATGCTGAGTCAGCACATACTGTTGTCTGAAAACAGCTGCCAGTCTTCTTGATGCACAAATAGAAAGGTGATCAGGGAGCTGCTGGCGATGAAGATGTCCCGTATCTTTATTCACTGCAGACATCGTCTCCTGTCCTCTTCCTGTCTTTGATGTTCTATTTGTCCAACTTTGTCTTCTTCTCCGTGTTGCTTCTCTCCAGCTACTCTCTCTCTCTCTCTCTCTCTCTCTCACACATAAACAAACTTTATCTACTGTGCTTCAAGAAAAGTCATTATAACCATAACCCTAAAACCGAGTTCTGACGTTAGAGTATGCTGTAATACACACACACACACACACACACACACACACACACACATAAGGTGTGGAGGTGTGGTGTACTAGTGTAGTTAGAGTTTCCTTTAAGTCTGTTAAGTCGCGGCCGGCTCAACATCCAGGTACCAACACACACCAGCTGTTTGGTGTATTATGTCTCTGTAAATGTGTGTGTGTGTGTGTGTGTGTGTGTGTGTGTGTGTGTGTGTGTGTGTGTGTGTGTGTGTGTGTGTGTGTGTGTGTGTGTGTGTGTGTGTGTGTGTGTGTGTGTGTGTGTGTGTGTGTGTGTACCAAGTCCTGTATATACTTTTGTTTTGATGAAAGAAAGACAGCAACATTGGAAATGTAGATGTGATTGGTGGTTATCATGTGTTTGACTCGCATGCACTTTGCACAACTAAAGCGTAGACATTGCCAGACAGCCTTCTTTGAATCAGGATTCGGGATCAATTAGCCGGAAGGTCACGTCAAAAGAATCCAGGGAGAAGAGACTCAGGGTGGGGAACATCTTGGGGCTCCATCTTCCCCTTGTGGTTCCTTCAAAGAGACGAAAGAAGGCAACAAGGAAGTGACAAAGGGGGTTTAGGGATGTTAAAAGTGAGATACACAGGAGAGTGAATGAAGCTCTTCTCCCCTCAAAACATGTTTCTCTGGTTGCATTTCAGGACCACCGTGTGCTTCAAGGTTTAGTCCCCAAACCAACAAACAATCTTCAGTTATTGACCCACATAATCAGCTGCTGGTGGAATGCTTCACAATAAATGCTTTTGTCCGTTTGCTCTCTGGCTCAGCTTCAGTAGGTTTCAGAAGTGTGTGGTTTGGCAGGAAGTCACCGGTCAACAGCAGCAAAGACACGTTTTTAAGAGTCACAGAGATCCAGCTGGACTACAAGGCAAACCGGGGGGGGGGAAACGCCACCTACACTTAGCATTCATTTATTCTGCTTCTATACCGTAGACTGAAACTTTTCAGCAGCCAGCAAAGCTTCCTGGCAGGAAGAGCTGAACCCTCCAGACAATGAGAGTCTGTCTGAGTCTTTAATACGGCAGCAGAGGACGCTGGACGAGTTCACAAAGACATTTCACCCACGAGAGGAGAGATTTCTCTGTTTCATGAAGTCATTTCTCATTTGATGTTTTTGATGATGGTGGTGGAGAGCATCGTCTGGCCTCTCTCTGAAATCTCCCACAGGTGGAAATATGGTTATTATAATATAGCCTTATGATTTCCATAATGATCATTCTCATCACACATCCAGTGAGCCCTCCCTCAACCTCTGGAACAATGACTTCTTCTTACTTTGCCGCTCTGCCTTCTACTGTTATAACATTATTCTACTGTCATGTTATAATAATATTCTACTGTCATGTTATAACATTATTCTACTGTCATGTTCTAATAATATTCTACTGTCATGTTATAACATTATTCTACTGTCATGTTATAATAATATTCTACTGTCATGTTATAACATTATTCTACTGTCATGTTATAATAATATTCTACTGTCATGTTATAACATTATTCTACTGTCATGTTATAATAATATTCTACTGTCATGTTATAACATTATTCTACTGTCATGTTCTAATAATATTCTACTGTCATGTTATAACATTATTCTACTGTCATGTTATAATAATATTCTACTGTCATGTTATAACATTATTCTACTGTCATGTTATAATAATATTCTACTGTCATGTTATAACATTATTCTACTGTCATGTTCTAATAATATTCTACTGTCATGTTATAACATTATTCTACTGTCATGTTCTAATAATATTCTACTGTCATGTTATAACATTATTCTACTGTCATGTTCTAATAATATTCTACTGTCATGTTATAACATTATTCTACTGTCATGTTATAATAATATTCTACTGTCATGTTATAACATTATTCTACTGTCATGTTCTAATAATATTCTACTGTCATGTTATAACATTATTCTACTGTCATGTTCTAATAATATTCTACTGTCATGTTATAACATTATTCTACTGTCATGTTATAATAATATTCTCCTGTCATGTTATAACATTATTCTACTGTCATGTTCTAATAATATTCTACTGTCATGTTATAACATTATTCTACTGTCATGTTCTAATAATATTCTACTGTCATGTTATAACATTATTCTACTGTCATGTTATAATAATATTCTACTGTCATGTTATAACATTATTCTACTGTCATGTTATAATAATATTCTACTGTCATGTTATAACATTATTCTACTGTCATGTTATAATAATATTCTACTGTCATGTTATAATAATATTCTACTGTCATGTTATAACATTATTCTACTGTCATGTTATAATAATATTCTACTGTCATGTTCTAACATTATTCTACTGTCATGTTATAATAATATTCTACTGTCATGTTATAACATTATTCTACTGTCATGTTCTAATAATATTCTACTGTCATGTTATAACATTATTCTACTGTCATGTTATAATAATATTCTACTGTCATGTTATAACATTATTCTACTGTCATGTTATAATAATATTCTACTGTCATGTTCTAACATTATTCTACTGTCATGTTATAATAATATTCTACTGTCATGTTATAACATTATTCTACTGTCATGTTCTAATAATATTCTACTGTCATGTTATAACATTATTCTACTGTCATGTTCTAATAATATTCTACTGTCATGTTATAACATTATTCTACTGTCATGTTATAACATTATTCTACTGTCATGTTATAACATTATCCTAAAAGGTGATTAAATCCTTGTTGACTGTCAGAATGTCCTCCTCTGGGTCTGGAGTCGCTGAAGATCAAAAACAATCAGCTGAGAGCGTCTTCCTACAAACGCAGAGGCCTCGGCCCGCACCGCGGCCGGCTCAACATCCAGGTACCAACACACACCGACAGCAAACCTGGAAGCTCTGTCTATGACATGCTGCCTGCAGAGCACACATATCACCGTGTGTGTGTGTGTGTGTGTGTGTGTGTGTGTGTGGAGTCTTGCAGTCTGTTTGGCTTCTGTCTCTGTTTCAACGCCCAAAGAGCTGCAGTTGTTCTACCAGCTGTTTGGTGTATTATGTCTCTGTAAATGTGTGTGTGTGTGCGTGTGCGTGTGTGTGTGTGTGTTGCAGTCGGGGATAGAGGACGGAGACATCTACGACGGAGGCTGGTGTGCTCAGCACAGGGACATGAAGCAGTGGCTGGAGGTGGACGCTCGGCGGCTGACTCGCTTCACCGGTGTCATCCTGCAGGGCCGCGCCTCCATCTGGAGGTCAGTACTGACGGTCAGAGTGGATGCTGGGAAATGTAGTTTTGTAGAGAGGTTCCTTTAAAAAGCAGGGGATATTCTGTAATCAAGCACTGACCTCTAAATTCAATCTAAAAGTTAGCAGTGTACTTTTTATTGGTATGTTTTAAGACATAAATACCAGGCTTCCCTCTGTCCTTGTCTTCTCTTCCTGCTGAAAGAAGTTTTCTCTAATGGTGCGTCATATTTTGGACTTTCTTGCACTGTTTTTCGGTGTCCCGTGGAATGATATGAACTACATGTGTCTTGTTCACACACAGTTGGAACATGGTGCATTCCTACAAGGTGCAGTTCAGTAACGACTCTCTGGTCTGGAGGCCGTCGATGAACGGGACCGAAGAGGCTGTGAGTCAACGCATTGTTCTTCTGAACCCTTATCTCTCTCTAGAAAAAATAGACATGTCATTTTAACATGTATTACTAAAGATTTCACCCATAACCCCATCCTTCCCCCATTCCACCCTAAACCTCACCCCAGCAACCCCGAATGAACCCCCCCCCCATCCTCTCGTAGGAGTGAATCTTAACTTAACTTAACTAAGCTCCAAGAAAACTCTCCAGGATGTAAACAGCTGCTTTCCATATACTATTTCATTGCCTTATGTCTTAAAACTATAAATACGATGAGTGAGTACTTACCTATACCAACCGAACATTCTATTTTTCACTAAATTATTGTACTAAATCACTTAATGCTTTCTAGGAATTGTCCTAAAAATGAAAAAGTACACCAGCAAGTTATTGGAACATTTTCAACAAAATTGGTTGGACACTAAGGGACGTTGCTAAGTTGGCAATACTCGTATGTATGAATTGATATATCATATTCTGTCAGAGAGGAGAAAGTCGTGCTGCTGTTTTACTGGCTTTTGGCACATTTCATTTTAATCCTTTTTTGGTCATTTGTAAATGACCTGTTGTACATTTTTAAGTAAATGCTCCATGTCGACACTCCTACACTTGATGTTTGATGTCAGTTAAGGGAAGAAAATAAGAAAAGGAAAGTCTTGACAGTGTAATTTACACTGTTTTTTTTGTTCAAGATGCTAAACAGGTTTGTACACTTTGCAGCCATGGTAGGGTGTGTTTATTGGAGTGATCTTTGTGCCACAGCCGACCATGAAGTGTCAGTTGTGAGAAGATTTTTTCTCATGGAGCATCACACTGGTTTAAATGTCCTTGAAAGTCCCTGGCATTGTGATTTCATGTTTTTGCATCTAAAACCACGTCGTCTCCCACAACACTCTGAAGGCTCCTTGTGTTTCACCGCGTCTCCTTGTGCTGCAGGTGTTTGAGGGAAACCAGGACTTGGAGACGCCCGTCCTCGCCCTTTTCAACACTTCCACGGTGGCCCGCTACATCCGGATCAACCCTCAGACCTGGTACCAGAACGGGACGCAGGGCCACATCTGTCTGAGAGCCGAGGTGCTGGGCTGCACACTCCCAGGTACCGGGAGCCAACTGCTGGGAACAGTGTTTTTTAATAGACATTTAATGTGATTACTTTTGTTCTATTATTGGTCGCTGTAACACGCACACCTTTACCGTTATCACAGATCCAAACAACATCTACGCGTGGCAGACAGAGCCAACGGAGTCTGAAGACAAACTGGACTTCAGACACCACAACTACAAGGAGATGAGAAAGGTAAGAGCGATGGAGTTTAACAAGAAGATCGTGTTCTTCAATCTGCTCACTGAGATTTAACGAGGACATTTCTTGGCCCGCATAAAAAAGCTTTGCCATCAAGAGATATATTCTATAAATAAAACTCCAGTCCTGTGTTGACACACCGACCAGATTTTGGTTTTTGCAGTGAGTCTAGGAAGCTCCCACAGTGTGTGTGTGTGTGTGGTCTGGTCTCTCTGATTATGGGAGACTTCCCTCCTTCATGGCAGCGTCCTCACGGTGCTGCGGTCTGTTTTGGAGACGCCGTCCTGCATCTGATGGTCAGAAAACAGCCCACAGAAACAAACGGACATCCTCATCCAGCCTTTTAACACAACGTAGACAGGTCCGACATATGAGTGAGAGTTTATGATGGGGCTGAGAAGACACGATGCCACCCGCAATAATTTCATATAAATCATTCGTCCCCTTCAGTTACCTCATTGAAATGTATTGAAAATGTTCTGGTACAGGAGATAAAGCCTTCACACCAGTATAGTTTCCATAGATGCCACGTCTTCATGAATGAGCAGATCATGAGATCATGAGCTTCTTTTTGTTGTTGTTTTTGTGTCTCTTTGTAGTCATTACGCATCTCTCTGTGGTTTTGTGTTGCTTTGCAGTTGTTTTGTGTTTCTTTGTGGTTATTTTGAGTGTCTTCCTTGTGGGTATGTGTCTCTTTGAGAGACATTTTGAAGGCCCCGGGGCCCCTGACACCTAAGACCTCTAGGCCCGTTCAGTAATCCATGACTCAGTTCTTCTGTAGCGTTTCTCATAGACTTAATATTCAACACTGTTTTGAGTCTGAGACGTGTTCACACTGGTAAAAGACAAAATGTGGGTCTTTGTTGTCGTTTCCCAGTTGATGAAGTCGGTGAACGAGGCGTGTCCCGACATCACCCGCATCTACAGCATCGGGAAGAGTTACACCGGTCTGAAGCTCTACGTCATGGAGATCTCCGACAACCCTGGGAAACACGAGCTGGGTGAGACACAAACTCTACCACAGGACATCTACCATGTTTAAAAGGAACAATCTCAGTCTAAGGTTCATCATATCTAAAATGTAGAAGATCTAATTGGTTCATTTTCATCATTTTCATCAACCAAAAGCTTAAAATTGTTATACTATTTTCAAAATAGTACGTTCTTGCACCAGTTCAGGATTAAAGGCTATGAGTTGGAGAAGCTCAATGACATATTGAAGTTCAGCCTCAAAGACTTTCTTCTTTAACTTAAATTGCAGTCTTCCACTTACTGCATAGTTGCCACATTGCTTCTGCTCCATGAGAGGCATCATTTACTGGAATGAGGGACAGATGCTTTGCGATCACATGATCTAAGGGGTCAGAGGGGACTGCCACTGTATCCCAAACCCTGCAAAACTACACAGTCCAGCACTGTGTGGAACATAACCCTACACAGACCAGGGCTCCCCTTCGCTGGCTCTGAGACGTACCCTACTAATGTTTTCCTTGGCCTCCTTCGATCTGCCCACACGGCAGCAGAGTGGAGAGGTTTTTGATGCTGCTGTATTGGCTGTGCCACTGATACTTGTTTTGTATATCTCAGTATGTCTAACTGGAGATTAGATAACAAAATAAATACATCGCAAAGATGAATTGCACATCAAAGGGTTACATTCTTAAAGGTAAAGTTTGTTACTTAAATCAAACAACAGGCAAAACCTCACTTTACCTTAAAGAGTCTTTTATCTCTGTGAGGTGTTGCTGTATAAGTTGTTCCCCTCACACTGGCTCAACCGAAACATAGATTGAAGAACGCTGCTACCCTCAAAAGAGATGCTTGGTTTTGATTGTAAATAGACTTTTCTATCTGTTTGAACTGGTTTGGACTATAAAAAAGCCTTAAACATGTCAAAAGGTAAATGCATATTAGAACCAGTGCTCTTGGCTCTTAATCCCCCCCCCCTGCAGGAGAACCAGAGTTCCGGTACATTGCGGGGATGCACGGGAACGAGGTGCTGGGCCGAGAGCTTCTGCTCAACCTAATGCAGTACATGTGCCAGGAGTACAAGCGGGGCGACCAGCGCATCATCCGCCTCGTCAAAGAGACCCGCATCCACCTTCTGCCCTCCATGAACCCTGACGGATACGAGAAGGCCTTCAAAAAGGTGCCTGTGCATTCAGACCCAGAGTGTGCGGTGGTCTCTGTGACGGCTCCGGACCTGAGTAACCACAAAAGGCTCTATGCCCCCCCACCTCTCTCTCTCTAATGTGCAGGGCTCAGAACTAGCGGGGTGGGCCTGGGGTCGCTACAGCTACGAAGGCTTCGACATGAACCACAATTTTGCCGACCTCAACTCGGAGATGTGGAACGCCATCGAGGTGGAGACGGACCCGTCCAAACTCATCAACCACTACTTCCCCATCCCTGAGCACTACACCTCCGAGGAAGCCTTTGTAAGTGTTATGTGCACACGTCACTCCCACCATTCATCCTACTCTCATTCTCTTTTATCCTCCTTATCGCTTCACCCTGTTTCTGTTCATTTGAGAAACAGCAGCACTATTAGTGCTACTGCTGGGAAAACAAACACATCAACAGTAACTCTGCAACATTGAGATTCAATTAATAATAAAATACACAAAGAAATGTTTGATATTGTTTATAGTTCAGGGAGTTCCGTCCTTTCAAGGCCCTCACAGGTGTTTTCACTTACTCTGGTTGATTAGACTTCTGATTGGACCGTAGACTGATGACACGTGTCGGAGCAGAGTGAGGGAGATGTCAATCAAACACAGCCTGAACACGCCCACACAGTCACAAGCAGAGGTCTAATCAGGGAAAGTGAAATCACCTGTGTGAGGCCTTTCAGACGCGACGGTGATCTGAACATTACGTGTTACGCTTTAAATTCCATTTGGACCACGAGGCTTTGACTGCACTTCTGTTGGTTTTTGAATAAAATAATGACATGCTGAAATTGAATAAATACTCATTTATGGTAAAAGACGGACAAAAACAACAACACAGGACGGTGTATCGATGACCAATAAAAGAAACTCTTGCGTGAAGAACAGAGGTTATCTATGAAACCGGTCTGATGTGGTGAAAACATCAGATAAATGTCAAAAAAACTTAAAAAACAAACATTTGCACATATTAAATATATTGGAGTCCATCTTCTGACTGAATCTCCAACTCTGACATCAGGTGGCGCCAGAGACCCGAGCCGTCATCAACTGGATGCAGGACGTCCCGTTCGTTCTTGGTGCTAGCTTCCACGGCGGAGAGCTGGTGGTCACCTACCCGTATGACATGACCCGGGACTGGGCGCCACACGAGCACACGCCAACTGCTGACGAGAGCTTCTTCCGCTGGTTGGCCACGGTGTACGCCAGCACCAATCAGGTAAATCCCTGTGTCACTTCCTGCTGCCGTCTTCAGGAAAGGTGCATTATTATGTACTCACTGTATCTTAAATATAAAACCAGGTGATGTCCAACCCAGACCGGCGGCCCTGCCACAACAAGGACTTCCTCAGATACAACAACATTATCAATGGAGCCGATTGGCACACCGTACCAGGAAGTAAGAACGTGTTTGTCAAAGTAAACTTATGTGTGAACAACCATACATAAAGTATTTTATACACTGTTATATTTATGTATAGAGTATAGTTTACTGTCCATAATCAGGTGATAATCTCAGTGCCCGATTTCATCTCTTTATATCATCGAGTCAACTGCTAATATTTCCCCACGGACCAACAGCAATGAAGTGAAACAACGCCGTGGTGGGACTCCATCAAGGAAGGCTCAAAATATCCATTTCTGTGTGTGTTTCTCTCCTCGCAGGTATGAATGATTTCAGCTACCTGCACACCAACTGCTTCGAGGTGACGGTGGAGTTGTCCTGTGATAAATTCCCTCACGTCAGCGAGCTTCCCGTCGAGTGGGAGAACAACAGAGAATCTCTGCTGGTCTACATGGAGCAGGTCTGTCTGCTTTGTTGGAGTTCTGCTGAGATGTTGATCGGATCTCTTCTTTCTTTTGACAGTGCATTGCTATTTTATATCAGCAACAATAAAAACAAAACCGTCTCTTTGTTGTTGTTGTTGTTGTTTTAGGTCCACCGTGGCATAAAGGGGGTGGTTCGTGACAAAGACACAGAGGCTGGTATAACAGACGCCATCATTAAAGTTGATGACATTGATCATCATATTAGATCAGGTACAGTCTCGCATCTCACATCAGAGATTAGTTCTCATCAGAGGAAAAGTATCGTAGGAATAAGAAAATATGACATAAAAAAGTCTCAACAATGTCATACCTTTGTTGCCATAAAGATTTTCACCAAAAAACATAAGAAAGTCAGTTTATTATCTCATGAATTAAAAAGTCAAAGTAAAGTATGTCATTTTAAAAAGTGTCATAAACAATCATAGTATAATTTGTCATAAAAAGTCACCGGCCATCATCTGAACAATGTCTGCTGTCTCTTCTTTTCCAGTTACTGATGGCGACTACTGGCGGCTGCTGAATCCCGGTGAGTACCGGGTGACGGCAAGCGCAGAGGGCTACTACCCGTCCTCACGCACCTGCCAAGTCATGTACGACCACTACCCCACAATCTGCGACTTCCGCCTCACCAAGATGCCCCGACAGAGGCTAGAAGACATTTTGGCCAAGGGGGGTAAACTCCCCAAGGACCTGCAGCTTCGGCTGAGACAGCTACGCCTGCGTAAGCTCCGTGTCGCCACCAAGGCCATCAACCAGAGGCGGACGGCCTCCGCTGCCAAGCGGGCGAAGAGGATGTGATCGATGACTGAAGACAGGAGAACAAAGCTGGACTAGGTTTAGTTCACTCTGGGTTCAGAGACACCCATCTTCACTGGATTCATGTCTCTTTTATAACCAAAAAGTCCAGTTATCAAAGAGAACACAGCTTAGAGCAGCTGAAGGTACCGTTACTCAGCTAAGGCCAGTGTTGTGGTGGCTCTCTCAGTTAGAAATGAATGACCGGGAGGATTTAAAGTGTTGACTTTCGGCCGTCAACGTGTTCCCATGCGGGAGTCGTTCCCTTTTTATACACTGCAGCAGAAAAGAATGGTCTAGAGTTTCTACACCGTCAGTGTAAACACTCAGTCTCTGTTTATATTCATATCCATTGTGCCAGAATACAGAGCGGGAACATCTATGAATGTGTCATTGTCTTAATACCTGTATTGTTGAATGAAGGTGCAGAGTGGAGGTTGTTGGATAGAAGCCCTCACCTCTTTGGATTGGTAATAAAACCTGGTCACTTAAATCATTAAAGTAAAAACATTTGTCATCACACTGGATGTGATACCATTCGTTAAATGTCTGAACTCCATATAAAAATGTCACAAGATGTCATAAAAAGTTACGTTTTCCATTATTTTATCAGTTGTCTTTATTTGTTACTCACCTCTCGTTTCAGGTCACTTCACTTCCTGCCTTTGTGTGTTTTCCCGCCACTGATTGTCTGCCCCGCCCCCTGATTGATCCCACCTGTGTCTAATCACCTGCACCTGTCCGGTGTATTTAAACCCAGTGTTCCTCGGTCTCTCTGGGCCACTTTGTCCTCGTCGTCGAGTGGTTTAGAGATTCTCCTCGTGTTCACGTTGTTTGTCTGTTCTGACTATCTACCCGTGTATCGAATCTCTGCTGTTGAGTAAAGACTATTTCACCTCCACCTCGTCCTGCAATTCAGTCCTGCTTTTCCTCAGTCGTAACAATAGTAAAGTTTGTCCTTAAAATGTCATGAAAAAAGTAAGTCATATTATAGCATGTCATTAAAAACATTCATATTGAATATGGTATAGTACGTCATGAATATTTCATAAAAAACCAGAAAGTCATATCATAGCAGGCCATTAAAAATGCCATAAAGAAGTTGTAGAAATATTGAAGATAATCAAAAATAATCTGAGAATCACAACTAAGTTCCCTTTGAGTTCAGAAACCATCTTAACTGGATTCATGTCACTCTTCTTCTGTCCACATTTACATTACAGCAGTGTGGTGACTCACTGGATCTAAAAGAATGAAGGACTAGAGGAGTAAAAGTGATGACTCTCAGCTGTCAAGGTCTTGAAAAACATTCACGTTTCATAGACGGGACCAAAACGTTGCATTTCTGAACTCCAGAGAATCAAGACGTTTGGAGAGGAAACATTAACGGAAACTTTCTTTATTATATAATTAACATTTGACTTTACAGTTTAAAAAAAAACCAATAAAAACTAGTTTCACATTAGAATAGCGAGCTTCCACTTGACACCGTTTCTCATCTTCGGCGGCATCAGGACCTCAGCAGCTACAAGAGGAGGAAATATATAATGAGGAACAACGTTCAAAACAGGAGAATCGCTGTGACCTGAGAGATCAAGAGACCTGTAACGCTACACATGCTGCTGACCTGGTTGAGAGGCTGCAGGTCTCTGCTGCTGCTGGAAAGAGGCCATGATGCTGTTTGCCGTCGAGTTTGGCCCGGTGAGCTGAAACGCACCAATGAGACCACAGTTACGTCAAAAATACAACAAAAGTATAAAAAATATATGAACAACACTGCATTGTTATTCCTCATTAGTCCATGGAACGAGCGTAATCCTGATTTCACTCATTCGTTACAGCAACAGACCTAAAATTATACTAAAACCAAGTGTGTGTGGGGAAAGAACAACATATTACTGTGATGTTATATTGTATGATATTTACCGGAGCTTGGTTGTTCTGCAGGCTCTCGAGCCACACCTCAGGAACAGCCGCCTCCATCATCTGCAGAGCCTCCTCGTAGGCCGGCTGCAGCTTCTCCGCCTGTTTGTCAAACTGGAACAGCACCAGAGCCTTCAGCAGGCCGTGCACCTCCTCTGCAGGAAGGAGGAGGAAACAGTTTGCTATATGTCCAGACAATGCTGATTAAATGGTGTGCCATGAAATATCATAGCAGAGCACGTCATTAAAAAGTCACAGCGTTGTATGCCAAAAACAAGCGTCACAATAATGTAATGAACAACGTTTTACTGCCATTTCTTTCCTGTACACGACAGATTAGTGGTAATCGTTCAACGGGCAGACACTCAAACTAACTCATCCACGGTCAGTGACTATAAATGAAGAAGAGCCGTGAAGCGTTCGTACCTCTCATCTTGTCCACAGTGGTGAGGATCTCACCCAGAGCGTACATCAGCGCTCTGTCCTCCATCGGGCTTCCTTCCTTCAGACTCAGCTTCTTCCTCTCTGCTTTACGGCGGTTCTTTGACGATCTCCTGCAGGCGAGAGCGTGGACGTTAAAAATGATTTATCACAATTAATCATGTGGGGAAAAAATCACCAGAATCGGACAATTTGTAGGTGTTTTTGTTGGTCTTACGAGGAGACGCGGGAGTTGCTCTGGGAGTATTTGGAGCCGGTCATCACACTGCTGGCTTCAGAGTAGAGCTCAGCATCAGGGCAGTCTGGACCGTCCTCATCTGAGGGAGAACACAGACGGTTACTGACAGATTACTTATTATTCTAACGGCAGAGTATCTTAATTCCTTCCCTCTTGACCGTATTTAGACATATTGTGGTGATAATACGACTGGAACATATCGGGAATACAGATGCTGCTGTGCATCTGGTCCGATTCCTTACATTCCATAAAATCATAAAAATATGTTCAAATCAAACACGTCATTTCTGACTTCTTCTCACCCAGCATGTCCAGCCTCGCCTTCTCTTTCTGCTCTCGAACCACAGCCAGCCGGGTCTTGTGCCGCGTGAACGTCGCTACTTGGGCCTCCAGGAAAGCCGTCTGGGTGCCGACAGCTGACACGAAAAGATATTATCACCGTTCAAATGTTTCATAAACAGGAGGAGGAGAAGAACTGTCCGTCACATGGCCGAGTCAGTGTGACTGATCCTTACCTTCCAACAGAGCAGGTTTGAGGTTGGTTTCAGTGATGTCCTGTCGGTTGTGCATGTAGATCTGAAGCACACAAAGAAAACACCTCATGGTTTTGTCAAAAGACTAATAGATGAAGAAACAAAAGTAAAAAGACAATCAATGACTGACCAATCGGAGCGCCTCCTCCCAGACTGAGCCAGTGATCAGAGCCAAGATGGCCTCCTCACAGTCCTATTGGAAAAAAAGAGTGATTTTATTTACAATATTTAAACTTTAACTTCATAAGTAGACACTTTTTCTGCTGCAGAAGATCTTACTTTGGCGTACTGGTCCAACAGCAGAGCAGCTTCAGAGTATCGTCGCTGCTCAGTCAGCTTCTCTATAGAAGGAAGGGAAACTATTACCATGTCTGACCAGCTCACCGGCTACCTGTCTGCCTGCCTGTCTGCCTGCCTGCCTGCCTGTCTTACCTGCCAGGTCCCTGGCCAGCAGAGCCAGCTGGTCGGGCGGTAGTGGGATCTGCTGCGCCGCACAGATGGCGTTCCTCCAGCTGGAGCTGCTGGCGAAGGCCTGCAGGGCGCCGACTGGCTCTCCGCATCGCCAGAGCAGCAGGCCGGCCTGCTCCGCCTGCTGCTGCTCCATCAGGTGCTCAGCGTAACAGCAGCTCAGAGCCTAGAGGTCACAGGTCAAAGTAAGCTTTCCTTAGAAATATTATTGTCAAATAATTACACTAATAAGAAATTAGGGCTTTCCTCAATTAAAGATATTCTTAGTGGACTAACACGCACACAAAAGCACCATTTTAAATATTGTGTTTACCAGAGATGAGCCCAAAAAGTTCTTGGAAATAAGTCATTCAGCATGAAAAAGCATAAAAAATGAATAAAGGAATCTTCTAGTCGACTTATCCCCCCAAATAATGACAGTTGCCCATCGTTGGTGAAGCCAACACTGATGTCATTAGATAAGATTAAACAAGACAGCACTGAAATAGTCCTGAGTAGCTGTGTTTGTGTTTCCGTACCTTGTATTGAGCCCCGTCTGCTGCGTACAGTCGCAGAGCTTCACTGTACAGCTTCTGCTCCTTCACGAGCTGCAGAGCTTCATGGAAATGTTCGTCTCCTGAACACAAAGCACAACACAGATTGGGTCACAGAACCAAAAAGAACAAACACACAGCCTGCTGTTCCACTTCTTTTAGGTTAACAGATCAACATCTGTTGGTTCGTCACGTCAGTGAAAGGGGAAGAGCAGACAGAAGCATTCACACTGACCACACTTGCTGAGGTGATGCAGGGCCTTCCTGTAGCGCTTCAGGTGCTTGTCGATGGTGAAGCGCTGGTAGTTCGTCTCCAGGCTCTTCAGCATGTTTAAGAAGGGAAGGTACTCTTTGGGGTCCTGCAGGGATTATAAACAACAATGAAGAGTGTAAAGCATTATTCATGTTATCCTGCTGCTGCAGTTTCTGGCTGTGGAATGTTGGAATCCATCTGATTTGTGAAAATCAAAAAAGTAATCTATTCACAATTTGAACTAGTTACCTCTTGTTCTCTTCATATCCTGTATTGTTTTATTATTTTGTACACACCCTCCTTTCTGGATTAAACTTCATCTGTTTACTTCATGACTTGTGTTTTCCACAAACACATTCCACACAACATAAAAACAACAGCAAACAAACAGGAAGAAGCTCTTCTCCTCCCGTCAGAGCTGATTGTCTAATGAGATTCTGAAGCACCTTGCGGCGCAACTTAACATATTAACGAGTGAATCTGTGCGATATCTGGCAGCTCGTCTCGGTTTTGGTGCATACATCTGCATATTAATGAGGACAGAATGTCTCCTTGAACACTTCTTCGTGCTTTAAGCAGCAGAGGTCATGAACATCACAGGTGGTCGGTGAACAGAAATGAGAGCTTTATAAACAACCTCATTAACATAACCAGTGCGTCGTCGTACCTTCTGGGATTTCTCGGCCACCATGAGCACGAGGTCGAAGTCGTACGTTCCCAGAGAGTGTTCGTACAGGTCGTTGACGTTGACGAGGAAGAGGAGGTACTTCAACGCCTCTTCAGCACTCACAGCACCGGGAGCATGAGGAGGGTTCACTGGACGAAGACACGAACACAGCACACGATGAACAACTCCAACATCACCTGCTCCTCTCTCTGTGTGTGCGTGTGGCTGAGCATGGCTCGACAGAAAGGGTTGCAATTGTCAACCAGTTCTCGGCCTTTGGTTGCCATCAGTGGCTAGTGTTGAGCCCCGCTGAGTGAAACAGAGCTCATGGTATCAGTTTAGGGTTCCTGCAGGTCACCAGTGTGCTCACCTCGAAGCTCGTGGACTTTCTGCAGAGCGATCTCCAGCTCTGGAACCGTCTTCTTCACGTGAGTCGTCAGTACGGACAGAAAGAACCTGGAAGGTTGACAACATGATGGGTTTATATCTCACTACTGCTCTGTCTGTTTTTAAGACTTCTGAACCAGGCCGCAGTCCCGTCTCAAGCCTTCAGGGGGCGTGAATGAGTCAAAGTCTCTTGAGATTCTAAACACATGTTTCTCAATAAGTTTCAGGATCACTGACTTGTTTGGATCCATTGACTCCATGGCGCTCCGTAAAGCATCACAGACTACATCCACCTTCTTCTGCCCAGAGACCGGCTGAGTCTGGACCGAGCTGTTCTCGGGGCGGGGGTACATGGTGCTGGTTGTATCCTCCTCCCTGGGTACCAAAGAGGGGAAAACAATGCACAATACACGAGTAAAAATACTTGTTTTACCTTTACATGAAACTGAAAAACTCTAACATGTAAAGAGTCTTACTTGAGCTCAGTGAGGAAGAGGTTGATGTGGCTGATGGAGCTGAGCTGTGTGATGAAGGTCTGCATGTTCTCCAGCAAAACCTGCAGGAAGTGAAACATGAGCCGTCATGAACGCACACTGCGTCAGTGTTTGGGTTCACACTTTAATCCTAACGTATGAATGAACTGCCCGCTGGAGACAAGAAGAAGCTGTGAAGTAACCGAACTACTTGTTGCTTCGTTGTTTGTACCTTCGGGTTGTGATCATAAAGGAGGTTCAGGTTGATCCTCAGCTTCCTCATACACTCAAAGGAATCTCTGAACCTGAAACTGAAAAAACAAAACACGTTACAGATGCAGTATGGAACACTTTTAACACTTTGATCCCTCTGTGCTTCCAGGCTTTAAGTATCAGGCAGCAAAGTGTGACATTTACATAGCATCAAGAGTATTGTTTAAGTATTTAAAAGAGTAAATTTAGTTTAAAATTATAATATAACACAAAACAAATATGATAGCTTATAGATAGACAGTAGTACCGCTGAAATGGAACCTTTAAACTGGGATTAAAGACTTTATGAATCATTTTACGTTGGAGATTATTCACTATTCTACAAGAAGTTGAGCTCAGAAATGTTATGCTGCAAACTATGTTTAACCTATAGAAAGAAATGCCACGGATATCGTATTGTATTACTGACCCCATATTATATTTAATTAACGTATACATTCATTTGTTCAGTTAAATGTAATGAATGTAAAATGTCCAACTGTACATGTGAATTTATTGCATTTTATACGTCGTTAAGAACCAATAAAAAGACATTGAGCAAAGTAAAAAAATCCCCATATAAGATGACAGATGGGTTTGGTTCAGTTAAGATCAGTGTTGGTCTGAGAGGATCATAAAAACAACAAGCAGCTAACATGAGTGCAGAATATCAAACTCACCTGTCCAACCACTTCCTGAGCTGAGCCAACACCAGCGCTCGATGATGCACCGTCTCCAGGTTCCCACGAGGCATCTGACCACAAACGCACCGAAATAAATCAGCAGCACTGCCGTGGTGTTTACACCGGAGGTAGTAACGTGTGTGTGTGTGTGTGTGTGTGTGTGTGTGTGTGTGTTAAACGGACCTGCAGAACCACTCTGGTGTCTTGCGGTACCACAGTGACGATCCTGGACCCCCTCTCCACCCGCCGCAGCGACTCGTCGTTCTGACCTCCATCTGAGGCCAAGGCCGCCTGCAGCCCTGCGGGGTCAGAGGTCATTTAACACAGCTGTTTCCTGTGCTGGCGTAATATCAGGACTACATCGGTAACACAGTGAGGAGTAAATTACTTAAGTTAAAGTAACAACAAGGTGTGAGAGAAAGAAACCAGGTGATATTTAGTCTGGAATAGATGAACTGAAATGATAATCAGATGAATAAAAAAAAGAGTAAAATGTTAAACAGCTTTCACTGACTAAAATGCCCAGATGTTTAGTCACTAAATCCTGAATAATAATAATGTAAACAACAGGCTGTCGTTGGCACGGAGGCATAATAAAGAAGTATCAAACAAAATGAACTCTACCTTTGACATCGAGCATGGTCAGCTGGAGGCAGCGGCAGGTGTGAGAGTGTGTGGTGATGAGGAGGAAGTCGTTGCAAACGGCGAAGGAGGAAATATTGGAGGCCAACTGAGAGAGAAGAAGACATCAATGAACACATTTCCCATCAGCCCTTTCTCACTAAAAACACATTGAGAGAGCTGGTTAAATAAAGTTGACAGCGTACCTCCGTGTCTCCAGCGTACAGGTGGGATCTGTCCGTCAGGCCGAGTAGATATTCCTGAAGACAAACATGTGCATTTAGGCCTGTTCACTAGAAGCTCACTTATATTGAGGCATGTTATTCTGAGTATCTGTGGTTCTACCTCCCCACTGATGCTGCAGAGGGCCGTCTGAACGCAGGGAACAGGGAAGTTGATGCTACATCTGCTGGAGTCACGCCAACCCCCCACTGACAGCTCAGGACCATCTACACAGACATACGAATAAATACAAGTTGTATGTATGCATTTTAAATGCTTCTACTGTAAAAGAAAGTAGGCATGCACAATCTCCATGCTGTGCAGAGTGTTTTTGTTTTGATCAAATAAGGATCACTTGAGTGATGGTGACTCACCCCAGTGCAGCTTCCTGATCTGTCCATCCTCCAGCTGAAGAGCCACAGTGCCAGTCTGGGAGCAGTGAACCATGCTGACCACCACACCGTCCACTTCTATCTCAGACCTGCAACACAAAAACCCCGGGAAGAGGCATTTATTTGAATGGATTCAATCAGTAAGTTTAACAGGACAACAACTGGGCTGAAGGTGCTGCCACCCCAAAGTTCAGCCCCGCTGACCTGACAGTGAGCGTGTCCTCAGCGTCATGAGCGGGGCGGAGCATCAGCAGGGTGGAGGAGGTTGGCAGCAGGCTGGAGCTCACACCCACAAACAGCTCGTCCTGCAGCCACAGCAGCTGGCGCAGGGCCAGAGGCTCCTCCTGCAGAACAGTCACTCTGCAGGAAAAGAGATTTCAGACTACAGTCAACATGACACAGATTGATCAGTGTGAAGGCTGCAGGAAACAGCAGCACTGCAGGTTGTTTACCTGAAGGTTTTCTGGAGGACCAGAGGACGAGACATCGTGCGGAACCCATCTGATGTTTTGTCAACTTGTTCTCCTGAATCTAGTATTTAAGCCCAGAACAAAACAGAGACACATTAGTGTTTACAACAGGGTTACGCAACAAATTGCAGTTTGTCGTCCCATTTTCTTACATAAGATGTTACTATATTATATGTGGAGGTTGGAGGATGAAAGAAGGTGAACAGGTTCTGACTGGGGTGGGTTTTGTCTTTTAATATCTTTTGAGCTATTCGCAGGCACCCCTTGTCACCAATATCCCTTCATTATTGCTGTCTTTAAGGACAACATAGTATAGCTCACCTTGGACGTAGACTGAGATCTGTCCGTCGGAAGTCAACGCTGCCAGCTGATTGGTCCTCTGAGGTTGGCAGAGGAAGCTCACCTGGTTGACTGGCGAGGTCAGCTGGAGCTCAAAAGAACACATGGGAGGAGGAACCACACACTGCCTGAAGTTTGTCACCAGGATTTTATCTGAGAGGAGAGGGTTTGGATAAATATTAACATCCTGTTGGAAACATCCATCAGACCAATGTCCCCTCGTCTCACTGCCCCTCACCTCCATCAATCACGGCCACGTTGGCGTTGTCGGTGGCGTCCATCCCGGGGCTCCTCTCCGTCGTCCAGCCCCAGTCGTAGGTGACGCTGGTCCAGCTGCGCGTCACCACGTGGAGTCTTAGGGGGCGCTCAGGGTCCCAGCAGACACAGACCGGAGCCTTCTGAGAGTCTCTGCCGAAGTCCAGGCTCTGCTTCAGGTACCAGTGGTAGTTCCCCACCACCCACAGCTGGACTGCAGAGGGAGCACGTGCAGATCCAGGTGGGTCATTCATATACTTAGTCATTTACTTATTGTTGAATGGGTGGGTCACATTGACACCAATTGACCAACTGTAGTTGAACTCACTGTACGTGTCGACTTGTTCGTCCTCTCCAGCAGCCAAGTCCTCCAGCCACACCGCTAAAACAGTGGAGTCACTGTTCCACAGCAGATCCTTCACCTGAAACAGACAGAGTGTTTTATGATGCTTTTGAAAGAGTAAACGTGACTAACTGTAGTGCGTATGCGGGTCAGGTTTAGCTGATCGTACCCTGGCCTGGTCTTTGCTGAAGGGGAGGGTGAAGTCTCCGTGCAGCAGCCCGTTCTTCTCCATGAAAACCACACTGTGTTTGTTGGGATGGCGCTGAGTGCTCGCTATCAGGCTGCCCGAGGGTCTGAAACAGCCGGAGAAGATTGACCGTAAACTCTCACTTCTATATTCATTATTTTATTCCTTCATGTAAATGTATTATTTATCCCGGAAATACAGCAGAATCGTTCACACATTGATCCAGTTCTCCAGATGGGAAAAGTTTAACGAACTAAAAGAAAAGACTGACTTCCAGCAGAGCGCCTGCTCCAGGCCGTTGATGGACTCGCTGGTGGCCTGCAGGACCCCCTCTCTGTTCCAGACCCGGACCTTCCTGGCTCCGGTCTGGAGACAGACGGCACTGACGGCAAACAGCTGACCGTCACCTCGCCACGTCACCCGTGGCGTGCGGTCATCCCAGGCTGCAGCCGGCTGCACCTCCTGTCGGTGCATGTTTACATCATTCAGAATATTGTCATACGAGACTAAATGTTTGTATGCGTCTGTGGTTGAACACTGACCTGGCTCTTCCTCTGTGCTGCCTGTTTCCCCTCTGAGCCGTGGAACTGAGTCTCCTTCTTTCCCCAACCCACCGTGATGAACTTCCCTGCAAAACACACAAACGTACAGAAGAATGATACATTTTACATAATGTTATTGTTATTAATAATAATAAATAATAATAATACATTTTATTTATATAGTGCTTTAAAAGGCACTCAAAGACACTTTACATGTTAAAAACAGAAACAATAGAAGCATTTATAATAAGAACAAAATATACGACATAACAGTAAGAAAAAAATAAATAAAATAAAATAAACATGAAAAGAAAGAAAGAAAACATACATGACTGACTTTAGAGGTTAAAAGCAGATTTGAATAGGTGAGTTTTAAGTGCAGTTTTGAAAGTGCAGATCATCTCCTGACTCTCTGGTTTTGAACCTCTGAGCCACCGTACCTTCACCAAAGTCGTCCTGGTGGATTCCAACCTCAGTGATCGGCTCAAATTCTTTGGTCATCATGATGATTGTTTCCTGACCTGTGAGAACAAATTATTCACACTTTATTCATTTGTAACACTGCTTAATATGTTTAACTAAGAATGAACTCACTCAGCATTGATCTGTAGCTCAGGCTTTATATGTATATCTACAGCAACAGGGTATCTTTACCATAAAATAAATACATTTTTGATGGTTTCCAAACAGAAAATGGTGCCATGAAGACCAGCTTCTCAGCCCACCTTTAATGGTAGCAACTTTATAAAAGTTTAGACGACCGGCCTTCATGAATAGACTTAATATCGGGTGCTTTGTTCTGACAACTCATCTACGAGAGTGAGGGCTTTCAGACGGACGATTAAAATAATTAAATTGAAGATTTAAAACAGTGAATTAATTATCTTAATGGATAACATATTTTTGACATTTGTATAAATACTGACCAGTAGTGAGAACGACAAGCTCTTCATCAGGACTCCAACTCATCGAGGTCAGGCCGCTGTCCACACTGCCAACACACTCTAACTGTGGAACCATCACACACATTTTATAAGGACCCTCATTGACATAACGCATCCCCTTACCCCTTATACAAACGATCTCTAACCTTAACACTAAAGCCAACTCTTATCTGCCAAACCGCTGAAAAAGTCGGTCCTAACTTTCCAGCCTGTCTGTGCTGCTAACCTGGCAGGTCTTGAAGTTGAAGAGGACGACGTCGCCGCCAGCTGTGGACAAACATGCCGACTCCAGTTCAGCCAGGTCCTGCAGCCCGACCACCGTCCCGCTGCCGTCCTCCGGGAGGAAACCCTCAGCCGTCAACGAGGCCTCGCTGACCACCTGCAGATCAGAGTAAAGTGGATTCCTGATTGAAATGCGGCACTTTTCCTTTGTCATTTGTTTAAAATTGCATCTCCAAACACATTACTACCCTCAACAAGACAAGCTAAAATAAATGAGTAAATAAAGCTAGTATGCTGTTTGTCTCCTCCGCACAGCATGTCTTCCCCAGCTCACCTGGCCAGTCCGTGGGTCGTACTCTGTGATGGAATAGTGAGAAGCGACCAGCAGCGAGCCGGTGTCGGCCCGCACAGATACACACTGAGGGGAGCCGGGACCCTGCAGCTCGGAGCTCCGCAGGCTCTTCAGCAGCTTCAAGTTCCGCATTTTACCTCAGGACCGACTGAAGAACACACGGAGCCGGAGTCTGGACCCAAAGGCTGCAAAACACACGAAACAGCAAAAGATGTTATATGTTCGGTACTGAAACCATTGATATATATCTGTGTGATGCATCAGTACAATATCATTACTATTGTGTGGTCTGTATTAATGAACAGAGCCTCTACATGTTTGAACAATCATTTCTATAAAGGGTGTTTTTCAGTGTTTGCTTTTATGGAATATATTCTATAAGCACCAAGAATAACTCCTAAATATATTATTAGCAACATTGAGATATTCAGACACCGGTCTTGAGCACAGCCCTGTTGATTTAAAGTTAGTAGTTTCAGATTTGGGGACTAAAACAGCCTGTATTTTTCTGCTGTTATGGGGAGAAATCAAATGAATCAATACAATGAGAGCCATACTGTATATTCTCTCTCTTGTTTGTTGCTAACACAGCCACTACTTTAACGTTTCCATTATCGGACACAGCCCTGACAAACTCTTAAGTATATGTAATTAACTAATTGGATAACAAAACCCCTATTTAAATAGTAAACGGCATAAAGACAGGTTTGTTATCATATTTGGCATTAATTCTACAATATTCAATTGAGTACTTTCTTCTTACAAGTTACCTGTTAGCCAGTTTCCTGAGTTTGTTCCAGTTTTACAGGGCAAACTGATGGTTTTAGAAGTAAAGACTACAGGGTGTCCGAAGATGGAACTGGGTGTGCTAGCTTACCTTTAAACTAGCTAAAAGGAGCGAAATGCTAACTAGCTTCAGTAATCCGACCGAACAGACCGACAGAGAAAGCTTTGGAACTTAATACAATTGCAAGAAAACTGCAAAACTCACCGAGAAACAGACGGGTGTAATACAACCTTTTAAATGTCCAGCATCAACAACCATCAAGTCAACAACACAACAACACGCATGCAGCGCTGTCAGCCGCATGACCTTTCACCTCTGACGCAGTGACGCGAGGCTGCGGCGGTGGCGCCCCCTGGCGCTGTGGAGTAACCGTGCATCCAGGAAAACCTAACATTACCCACTTTTTCTCTTTTATTTGACTGTATTACAGTCATTACATTACTGTATTATCTTTGTATAAATTTCAAAATGAGAGAAAAGTTAAGACCCGAAGTATCTTTAGGATTTATAGGATTAGGGATTAAAACTTCTTGAATGTAATTATGCATAACTGACCTAAAAACGAACTTTTTATTTCTATTGTAAGTCAACAGCTGCTTGTGTTACATTGTGTATTTTGATTTCATTCATGAGTTTTCTTTTATTTCTCATATATTTTTATCTGTTACTATATTTGTGTTCATGTGCTTTTAATAAAGGCAAAAACGTGTAGTGAATGGAAACTATTACACGCACGCACGCACGCACGCACGCACGCACACACACACACACACACACACACACACACACACACACACACACGAACGCTATCATTATATCATTTTTCACAGTATGCTTTGGTTAAATTGATCAGCAGAACAATTTGTTGTCAAGCTTTTACTCTGAAATAAACACATGTTGCCACTTTCAAAAGGCTTTTATTTTATTGACCGGATGTTGTGTTCGTTTGCTCTTGCCGCGAGCTTGACTGGCTGCTGACTGACAACAGGTGAGCTGGAGTCCAGCGCTAGAAACGTTAAGAGAGAGCTCGAGACATCACGGCGGGATCAACGTTAACCACGGTGATGATGAGAGGCCGCTGACAGACAGGTAGACGTTTTTATTACGTTTTTATTACGTTATTATTACGTTATTATTACATTCCTCCGTTATTCTCTGCGGTCTTTATCCCAAACACAAGGCTGCAGACACACCGCATCATTCCCACACGAGGGTTTGCCTGTTTATGTTTCTATCCTGCACATAGAGATGAACACACGAGCGAAGGAAACGCTCCAAACCATAAACAAATCTATAAGTGTGGTGTTAATTGATTTCATTGATACCAATGGAAGCCTGAGGCTCATGACATCATGACATAGATATGTTATGAGCCTCAGGCTTCCATTGGTATCAATGAAATACCAATACAGATGTAAATGCTCATGGTGCACACATGTTATATACAATTATACATTTATTATTGGTATTTAATATAGATATAATGAATATACAGTTGTTGTTTTTGTCAGATTTGAATCAAATGGTGACAGACAGGAAGCCTCAGAGGTAGCTGGTGCTATTACACAGCAGACACACAGTGTTCTGATATGAACAACGATGTTTAGTCTGAATGCGTTTGTTTAATGTCAGTCCTCCAGTGATTAGGAAGCCTAGGGAGCCGTGGTGGGTCCTTCTCCTTGAGCTGCTTCTTGTGTCCGGAGTGGAACTACACCGGGAGAAGAAACTTCTTCTTCTTGTTTTGTATATCTTGCATAACTTATTGTATAATCTACTTATGCATAGTGACATATGTCTTCATTTTCTTTCTTCTGCAACATATTTATTTCAGGATAGGCTCACCTTCCTAAAAGTCCAGGTTAACCAGCAGAGGTTGCTGATCCTCGAGCGCCCATTAGAATAAAGTCCTCACTCTCTTCCCCAGTGTGATGCCAGCTCACCACCACAACAAGCCACATAATGTAAACCACTGTAGTTCAGACCACAGACAGCGAAGTAAAGTTGTGATTGCACTCTTAATAATCTGGTGCCTCATCCTTCACTCATTGTGGCGAACGCTGCAGCCACTTCAGCATCTGACAGATGTTTTCTGCTGACTGAGCAGACAGGATGCGATCGTCACTGTTTTTAATTTACAGCCGGGCCGTCTTTGCCGTGTGTCACTTGGCCTGCAGCAGGAAGACCTGAACTCCTGAACCAGGGTTATTATCAGACTTTGCAACTTCCAGTTTAAAGTCTTCTCTCTGTGTGTACTGAAGCACGTCACAGCAGTAATCTGAGTCAATCTCTGCCAGATCGTATTGATTATGAGCATGAAAGCTATCGTGATTGTGACCATTTTGCATCCCTGATTTTCCCCCTGATAGCCGGCCTCACACGTCCGATATCAAAGACAGTCAAATAATAGTTTCTCTTTTAGCACACTGCTAACCCTAAACTATGTTGTGACACGTATGTGCAGCAGCCAGGAACTAGACCAACCCTGCAATCCCAGCTAACGTGGATCTACATTTAGCCTTCTCACTGAGACATCACTCCACCCAGCTCTGACTCCTCTCTCTCTCTGCTCCTCATGAATCACCGTCCGTCACCCTCTATTGCTCCTCCAGTCCAAGGAGCTCTGGAGATCATGTGTTGCGCAAGATTTCCACACATTGATATTCATCTGATGGTATTTTCAGCACGGCCGGTTTATCCGTCTGGCTCTACTGTCAACAACAACAGAGCTGGAGTAAAGCCCAAAGTGTTCAGCTTGAAGCCTCATTGTTCTGCAGCACACCTTAAGTTGTCTTCAGGCCAACACAAGTCAGCTGATAACAGAATCCCGTCCCGCTGCATTCCTCCCCGACATACCGATACGATGATGATTAGCCGCTGCATTTCTGCCTCCTTCATTCCAGACTCACGGAGTCTGACTGCAAAGAATCCCGTCATTGTCTCAGGCTTCATGCTGGCATCTTATTCTCATGACTCTCAGGGCTCATAGGAGCACACTGAGACGGCCGTCTGAGTCCGTGTGTTTGGCTCATCGTGGTTTTATAACAAATGTTCTGTGGAATCATCTAAAGGTGAAGCACTAGTACAGATCGTTTCAGTGGGATTGCATTACAGCAGTTTGCGTTGTCTTTTCCTTCTGTTGTCTTTTGCCGCTTTAAACGCTGCATGAGGCCATTTTCTGTCTTCTATATTTGCCTTTACCCAGGTAGTTAGACCGAAATAGAATTAATAGAAGTTATGGTTGCACCCTGCTCTGCTCCGTCAGTATTACATCTCCACCCGGTTACTGTTTGGATCCGCAGCATCATCGCCTGTCTGCACGACTATCAAACAACATGACCTGAGTTGAAGGAAGGTTTATTGTGAGAGATGACAGATTGATCTCACGATGTGGAACCAAAACCAGTGAAGCTGCTGAAGCAGTCTCTGAGAATCTAGCAGCTCCGAGTTACACTGTGAATGATCTCAGGTAACGTAAATACACTTACGTATCATAAAAGCAGCATTTTACCAGGCGGCTGCCACAGTGTCAGGTTTCTGTCTCCGTTCCTCAGAACGTTTTTGTCACATCCACTGCAGTCCCCTCAGTGGGTCAGCATCATGTCTTTCAACTGTGTCCCAGCTGGTCTGGATAATCCACAGATCTTAATACGTTTCTTATGATATCAGACACTTTTATGAGGACTACTGTATCTCTGATGTAGAACGTCGGTGGGCCGATGGATATCTCAGCATCTATTGGATGGTTTGCCGAGACAGTTGTTAACATCATTGATGACCCCCCTTGTGATGAATTTTAACTACTTTGGTGATCTCTTAATTTTCTACCGACATCATCAACCTGCAAAACTTAAGACGTTCCCATCAGCCCAGTCACATTGTTTGTCAAGCAGTAATTTGCAAATGCTAACATGCAAACGTTGTTAATCAGGATGTTTCATTGTCTTTATGAGCAGCATGTTGATGCTAGCATTTAGCACAAAGCACCGTTGTGTCTGAAGCACGGCCTCACGCAGCCTGAGGCGTAGCTGCAGACTCTGAAGTCTTCTTCGGATGCATTTTTTAAATGCTTTTGGCGACCCAAGTGAAAGTCTCCTCCAAAGTATTATGACTATTTAACAAGCATTCACACACCTTCTTTCATTGTTTTGTTTAATTGTTTCAGATAAACTACACCCATACATCTTTTACTTCCGGCTGAAGAAATCCAAAGGAGTGAGCTGTAAACCTCCTTTTGTTACCTTCCACCAGGCAATCCAGACATTCCCTTTGCAATCTGGATTAGGATGGGACGTCCCGCGGTGCTTTTGTTTCCTGTGAGAGGAAAACTTCAATCACCTCAACGCTCCGTCTTCATTGGTCCGTGCAGCGTTTCATGAAACCTCTCGAGGTGTCGTCCTATTGGTTCCTCACTCCACTGTGAAGACCTGTCAGCCAATCAGCACGCGCCTGGGTGAGTGCCACTTCCTCTTCCCACCAGCTGCTGCAGTCAATCAGCTTATTCAGCAGCATGAGTGTGTGTGTGTGTGTGTGTGTGTGTGGTCACCCTTTCCCCCCCCTCCCCTCTTTTTCCTCTACAAAATAACCGGCCCACCCTCCTTTCCACTCCCATCCCCCCCCTGTCCTCACACACTTATACACTGTGTTTTCCTCTCTCACACGCACACACTCCCCTGAATATACACTCACACACTCGTGCCACATGAGGCTCAGCAGCAGCCTGCTGTGTGTGAGTCAGTGGAGAAAGTTACACCAGTGTGTGTGTGTGTGTTAATGCAGCAGCGTCTCCTCTGCAGCAGATTTCTACTTGAGTTGGGACAGAGCACAACAACACGGACACAGAGAGAGAGAGAGAGAGAGAGAGAGAGATCGAGGTTCACCACAGCTGAATCCAGGATTCTGCACAAGGTAACGATAGCCTGAGCTGATGTAAATGTTTTAACGATACTCTGTGACCGTGATGCACAACGCCGTCGTCAGGACGGGGGAGAGTTTGCTGCGGTTGTGGTCTCAGCCTGGAGCTCTTGTTTTTGGGATGTAAAGAAAGTTTCTGCCCTCAGGCTGTGACTCCAGAGTCGTTTTGAGCCATCATTTTAGCACCGTCATGGTTTAGAAAGGTATATACTCTTATGAATACTTTACTTTTTAAGAGTTCTAAAACATGTTTTTCTACAAGCTATACTTAATATTTAAACAAAGATCTAAATTGTTAGATTATGTCCAGAACTTTGCCTAAAAGTTTAGAGCACAATTCAGATTTAATTGAGGAACAATCTGAGCAAGCAGGTGTTTGATGCCAGCTTTTAGTACAGTTTTGATTATTGCTGCAGATTGATTTCCGTCAGTACTAATGCAGTACTGACGTTTGACACGGAGGCTCTCGTGGTTATCCCCAACTCTGGGGCACCATATGCTGCTAAAGCCCTCAAGCCTTTGTTGGAGGGAGAAGATAAATCTGTGGATTAGATCAGAATGAAGGACTTTAATAACATTAAAGTGGTGGACACCTAAATAAATACAATGCAGTCCAGTCAGTCAAGCCATACAGATAATAAAACAGAATACATGTTAAGGTGCGGAGCATTTCTATAAGAAGCACCAAATGAACAAAGCTACAAAGTACAGCCTTCAATAAAGTAGCAGCGGTGCAGCGTGGTCATAGATAGTTGTACAGTATCAGATTTTTTTATTAGGGCTGGACTTTGAACCTCTTCATCATTTAATCATTTAATCATCAGTCAGAAATGAAAGCGTCGTTAGAGTCCGTCCTTCAACGCCACACACACACACACACACACACACACACACACACACACACACACACACACTGAAGGCTGCTCAGCTGAACCACGTAATGGCTAATTGTCCCAGCGGTGGCAGCATTAGTCGCTCTGTAAGCAGCCTGCCAGCCTCCTGGTGGGCCAACAACATGTGGCGTTCCAGCTCAGAGGGTCCGTGACAATACCCCCCCCTCTGTCTTTGTGTGAAGTCGACAGCATAAACAAAGCAACTGACCTGAGGTGTCTCTTTAAGTCCCAGTAATCTGTATGGACTTTTTAAAAGTATGTTTTTCTTGATATGTTCGATGCCAAAGCGGCTCATTTACATCAGTTTGTGTGTGCCGACTAAAACCTTCTGCACATACAACAACAATAAACCTGGTTTACTGCAAGACTCAGGCAGCTTCATGGGGCTAACGAGGAGGCCTACAGAGGTGGGGACAGGATCCTGTACAACCAGGCCAGGAACACACTGACGAGGGAGATCAAGGTAGCAAAGAGGAGCTACACTGGAAAGCTGGAGAACAGGTTTCCAGCCAACGACCCCCCGTCAGTGTGGAGAGGCCTGCAGGTACTCGCAAACTACAGGAGACCACCCCCCCACTGAGGAGAACCACCAACTGGCTGACGACCTGAATGTGTTCTCAAACAACCACCTACACCCCCTGCCTCCTCCTCAGCTCTCCCAAACGACCCCCCCCCCCCCACACACCGGCACTGAGGATCTGTGAAGAGGATGTAAGTCGGCTCTTCCACAGACAGAAGATCAGAAAGGCTCCGGGTCCAGACGGTGTGTCCCCCTCCTGCCTGAAAGTCTATGCTGACCAGCTGGCCCCCATCTTCACACAGATCTTCAACCGATCCCTGGAGCTGTGTGAAGTCCCCTCCTGCTTCAAACGCTCCACCATCATCCCGGCAATACTCCAACCCAAAACTCTCCCAGCTCACTGTGCAGCCTCCACCTGTCAGTGGATCACTAACTTCCTGACAGACAGGACGCAACAGGTGAGGCTGGGAAAAATCACATCCAGCAGAGGTTGTACTTCCTGCGCCAGCTCAGGAAGTTCAACCTGCCTCAGGAGCTGCTGATCCTGTTCTACTCCACCATCATCCAGTCTGTTCTCTGCTCCTCCATCACTGTGTGGTTCGGATCGGCCACCAAACAGGACAGGAACAGACTGCAACGGACTGTCAGGCAGAGAGAATCATTGGTTCCAGCCTGCCCTCCATCCTGGACTTGTTCACCTCCAGAGTCAGGAAACGGGCTGGAAAGATCACTTTATGTTCATATATATATACTTTGGGATACATGTTTATATGTATATTGTACACAGTCGTTAAATGTTTATACTTACATCTGTTCTACTTTTTTTGTTGTCCTTGTTTTATTTTTATATCTTTCTTGTTTATTTGTATATTCTATGTACGTTGTACGCAGACATGGCCAATGAAGCTGATTCTGATAAGTCTCCACAGTTCGGTGACTGAGATGCTGTAACGTTTACTTAATTTCTTGGAATGCAGGAAAATGTACGATCCAGTTGTAAATCTTTGAGTTGCCTTTCGGTGTCATGCAGTGTTATTGGACGTCTGGTCCATCTGGAATGAGGACATTTGACACCATGCAGCGCGTGTCCTTCACAGGACAGTCAGAGAGTCAATAATGGGGGAAACTTAAGAATGGTGTGCTTCACAGTGGGAAAGAACAAACAATGGGTTCCTCTTCTTCCATTTACCGCACTGAACACGATATACTCTCTGCTGCTAAGTATCAAAAACTGCTTCCGTAGTATTTAAAAGATGTATAATAGTGACTATAAATAAGATACAGAGTTTGAACATGAAAACCCAGATTGTCTAAAGAGTGTTTCTCTCTTTGACAGCGATCTCCAACATGGAGGTCCCCAGGAGGCCTCAGCCCTCCTCCTTCACACTGGCTCTCCCTAAACCGGCCTCATCCGCTCTGTCGCCCCTCGGAGCCGCAGAGAAGGTCGCCAACACAGACCCGAGGAAGGAGAAGCTCCAGGAGAAGAACGACGATGGAGCCGCAGAGAGAGATCAGTTCGGAGAGGAGACGTCCAGCACCGAGGAGGAGCTCCATGTGTTCGCCGAGGCGTCGGCCGAGACCTCCGAACCTGTGAATACAAATACCTCCGCCCAGGAAATAAATGTAAGACTTTCCTCACAGGATAGTTTCTCAGAGGAGAGCTCAATGTCAGAGGAGCGGATGGCAGCGGAGGCCGAAGAGGCCAGAAAGAAGTGTGAAGAGGAGGAAGCGGCGGCTAAAGAGAGGGCCGCCCAGAGACAGATGCTGGCCCTCGAGGAGCTGGTCCAGTCCGAGAGGAATTACCTCCGACTGCTGCAGCTCAGCACTGTGACCATCAGGAGCAACCTGAAGAAGCTACAGGTACGAACCAAGTCTCAGTGGAGAATAGTAGCACCGGTATGGAAAAGTTAATACGACTGAAACTGTTGTATTCTATCGTTTCGCCTGTGAAATGTCTTGAGAGCCTGAAGTGGAAGTCTTCACATTGATTGGGCTCTCAGTTGTCGACAAGTGATCTATCGTGTGCAGGACCTTTATTTTATTGGTTTATTTATTTAGCCAAGAGGCCATTTTAAAAACCTTTCTTTCATTAAATAATAAGTTGTACGTCTCAAAGTGGCAGCAACTTGAAAGCCTTTGTTCTTCACAGTGTGTAAATGTTACCGTGGTGCTCCGTTACAGTATTAAAGGCTCTATTTACGGGATTCAGAGCATATAATCGTACAGCAGCATGAAGTCTGTCCTATCATCTACCACCACATGACCACAAAGGTGTGTTTGGTTCCTACTGCTGCAAGTTGTATTAAAATATCCTTCAGTCAATTTTAGCTCTGTGTTTTGAATTTGTAACACTTTTGATGGGGCCTTTTAATTAACATGTAATCACCACATGTTGAGTTGGTCCTGCAGCCTCGAGGTTTATTGTCGCGTTAGCTTTTCATTACTTGTCTGAGGTATTGCTTATTACTGCTAAATAATCATTTATTTTCGCGGCGGTAATGAAATGAGGCCTCGTAAAACGGGCCGGAAGGACTGAGCTGTGGATGAGCATGAAAATGATAAAAGGAAGCGAGGGAACGGGAGATGAAGGGAAAGAGACTGAAACAGAAATAAAAAGGAGGAGGGGAAGAGCTAAACTATGGGCTGATGACGTGTTCAGGGAGATGAACTGGTGAATGGAGGAACAGCTGATGAGATAGACATTAAAGATGGAGGTTTGTCCTTGTTGTGTGCCATTGTCCAATGTGTGTTAGGAATGTAAGTTACACAACATGACGGATGGAGGAAGGACAGACGGAGAGAGACGGAGGAATAGAATAGACATGTGAGTGAATGGTGCCATTGTGAGACGGGAGAGATGCTGGTTTGTTTTCTGTGCAGATTGTTCAGCGTTCCGGCCGTGCCCACCACCAGCATCTCATCAGAATAGAACAGAGACAAACAAAACGGCCCTTCATCAGCTCCGCGTCACACACAATCACACGTTGCACAAGATAGACATTTCATTTGAATAAATGTGGATATTTGTTGTACTACTATTGCAGAGGCAAATTAATGTGTCTCGTCGAAAACCTTCATATTTAATCACATCTCCTCCTTTCTGCCTGCCCGTCCACCACAGCCTCCTCCAGCCAGCCTGGACAGCATGTTTCTCTACATCGAGGAAGTGATGGACGTGTCCAGTCGACTCCTCAGCCTGCTGGACCAGAAGCAGGTTCAGCCTGGAGACCCTCACTTCCTGGAGACACTCTGTAAGGGGATCACTCTTTCACTCTTTATTTCCTGATAACATGAGCATGTTCAGCCTTCCAGCAGGAAGTGGTGGCAAGATAGCTGCTGGTTTCACAGAGGTTTTCTCTTCTTAGATAATTTGCTCTGATCACACGTGTTGACAGGAAACACACAAAACCTTCACACGTCTTTGTTATCGGAGGTGGTTTTCACATTCATGTGAAACAAGTTCACGCTGATAAATCCACACCAAAGGTCTCTGCATGTGGTGGTGGGTGCAGTCAGAGTTGTAGTCTGTCCAAATTTTGTTTGATCCTGTTAGACAGTTGTGTGAAATTGTCATATAAATGAATGAGTAACGAGGTCCCAGTGACCTTTCACCACCAAATTATAATCAGTTCACCCTTGAGTCCGACGTTTGTGACAAATCATTTTCCATACAGTTTGATTTGAGTCTTTATTCACATCTAATATGTCAGAGGTAACCTGGACACAATCAAACCTGACACACATGTTCATAATAAGTAGGCGGTATTGTCAATGTGACGGTGCAGAAGCCAAAAATATGAAAATTTGAAAAATAAATATTTTCACACTTTTTAAATACAGGTGCAAGTAGAAAGTGGTGATCTGGAAGGAAGGAAGAGAAAGTGAAAGATGTTTTTTTATGTCCTTTAACAGCATTCGATAGTTTCTCGGCTGTTGATTAAATTTGTCTGCATGATGACAATAACGACACTGAAGTGGACAATAAGAGAGTTGTTCGTCACACAGTGTGGTTCTTCATCTTCAGTCACTGACAGCATGGATTGTGTTTGACATGATGAGCGATCTTTCTTATTTGCAATAATCAGTTTATTAAATGAAGAGTACAACTAATTTGCTTAAGATAGAATCGCTATTTATTTTAAGCATCCGTTAGCATTTTAAAGTTTGTACTTCTTTTTGGTGCTCTTAAAAACCAAACTGAATACACTTGTGTTGTGAGCATGATTTCTATGTGTAAATAAGTAGGCGTATGTTTTGCCTCCCTGACAGGTGACTCGTTCCTCAGCCTCTCCTCAGACATCGAGGTGGCCTACAGGGAATACCTGGCCAACTACACCCAGGTGACGGTGCTGGAGAACAGCTACAAACAGAAGGAGGCGCTCTGGAACGACATCGTCGGAGTCATCAAGACCTCTGCGTAGGTTTTCTGTTTGCTTCACACGTATATATTTGATACGGCTGCAAAGATGAAATTACACCTGGATAAACAATAGACCTAACGTGTCGTTGATTTCGATCTCCAGGCCCGAAATAAACGCCACCTCTCTGAGTTTCTTCCTGGTGATGCCGGTGCAGCGCATCGCCCGCTACCCGCTCCTCCTGCAGACCATCCAGAAACACACGGACAGAACCCACCCAGCCTACGCACTTCTGGAGCAGACCGCTCACACCTCCATCGCCCTGAACTGTCGCATCAATGAGTACAAACGCTTCAGAGAAGTTGGTGAGAATACTGTCATGTATTCTAGATTATTATACATCTGAAGTCAAGCATTCAATCCCCCATGTGGCAGAACAGAGAGAGAGCAGAGTGCTTCTTTAAAGCACATTTCTTTCTTCCACATTAACTTTCCCTCTTTCTGTGATTGTAGCTGACAAATACAAGAAGACAGAAACCCTGACCATAAAGGACAAGATCAACCGCCTCAACACCCACAGCATCGCCAAGAAGACAGCGAGGCTCAGCCAGCACATCAAACACGAGACTGGGATAGTACCTAAGGTAGGATACAAGCTTGATGGCACTGGTTTAAATATCAACCGCCCTGCTGAAGTGTCCTTGAGCAGCACAAGGAACACGTTACGTTTCATGGTGCTTGTGCCTGACGGTAACTCACCCAGGCCTCTGAGGAATAGATCATCTTCCAGTAGACACGCTCCCTCCAGCTGCAGTGCAGTGGTTAAAGATTAATCTGTGATTTACCTGCAGGGACGGTGTATTATATGACCTGTTATTGAAGCTGCTGTTTGCTCTGGCCTGCTACACCCGTCAGTCCACTTTCAGCTCTGATCAAGCATCCTCGCATGTCTCCTGTGGCCTTCTCTTAATAGCTGCTCACAGGATTACATTTTCCTACGTTGCCGTTTGATCTATTTTTCACATTTCTCATACAGTATGTAGGTTGCAGGTGCGTTGTATGTAGAATATAAAGGAATCACACTGCAGGAAAACAATTTCTGTGCATAATCTGTGCATTCATTCAGTCATTGAAAGCTATTTGCTTTAACTCTGTGATATAAAACTAGAGCTGCTCGGCCTCGGAGGACAGAATGGATTCGTAGCACCGTTCCCATTTCAATGATGAACATTGTAAAACTCAGAAGGAGAACGTTAACGAGCGATGTGTCTAGAAATCATCATGACAAAATGTACCAATGTTGCATAACTGCACTTTGGTAAAAGTGATTATATTTAAAAAAATCTAATGGTAGCTTCCTAAACTACGTTCTGATCCAGAAATCTGACATCTTGCAACCAAAGTAAATATAAAGCATATAGAGAATATTTTCTGTCTTTATTATTTACTGTATGTAAGCGTTTAACTGACACTTAAATGATTCATATAAAATGTTCTTTGAACATTAAAATCACAAGTAACCAATAGTATGCATTGGGATGCCGTAGCCATTCTGACCTCAATGTGTTATAAATAAAGACTGAGAAGATGTGACTTTTTAAAGTGCTGCTATACAGGGTGATAAAGCCCTTTTTATCTCATTGCATGACAAACGTTTGTCTCCCTGCGTGTTGTTCTCCAGCTGGTGGACGAGGAGTTTGACGTTCTGGAAGGTTTCTTCTATGTTCTGGAGCACGGGATCCTGGAGCTCCTTGAGAACGTGGAGACGTACCTGTACCACCTCCAGGTAGGCTGCATTTCTTTCAAGTGACGCTAACTAGTGGATAGTACTTCATCTGAGACTGATACACAATGAGGTACAATCCAGAGTCTGTCCACAGTTCTAATGTACGCTAAATTTAGAAGGGTGCTCCAGCCCGTCCTGAGACTTGACCAGGACACTTCCTGGTCACTTAAGACCAGAGGAGAAGTGGAACATAACTGGATATGTATTCTTAAACATGTCGCCATGTGTTCCTGAGTCACACTGTGCAAACTCAGAGGCCCCTGAGGTCAAAACACATGAGTTTCTGTGTACCTGTAGAGTATCCCTCTAAAATGATCCCAGGTTGAAGCTGCTTTTTCCTCTTTCTATTCCCAACCAACAAGGATCAGCACTGTATCCTCCTCTTTTATTTTCCTACTCGTATAAGGCCTGTTCTTCTGTTGTCCTCTTGCTGTAATTATTGACAATTTTCTTGTAAATCCTCAAAGCAACTTCTCTTAGCGACCTCTATTCTGGACCTGGAAACCAGAGAACAAAAAGCAAACTATAAATTCTGTTAACTCGCTATTTATTATCAAGAAATGAGCCTATCAGACATCAGAGACCTGAGCAGGGTTTGACAGCTCCTCCTCCTTCTTCTTTGTTGGTGTGCAGCGGTTCCTGTCCTGCAAAACAGAGGAGTTTGACCTGGACATGGACGGAGAGAAGTACCCTATTTGTTACAAGGAGATCTCGACCGCTCTCAGACAGTGGATTCTGCCTACATTTGTGAGTCCACCCGCCATTCTCATACCTTACGTTTTTTTACTTAAATACCTCAGTAAAACAAATACTACAAGCACATTTGCTGCATATTTACTTGCACTAAAGTTAAACATATAAAAGTATCTAAATAAAACACCCTGCTAGTCTGAGTCGATAGTTGCGTTAACCAGCACAGCATTTGTCTGACGATAACCATCATCAACATTTCCATTGCAGGAGAAGAGGATGAGGACGTTGATCCACAAGCCGCTGTGTGCACTCCGTGACCTCCTGGTGGGCCCGAGGAACCTGATCAGGAAAAGGCTGGACAAGCTGCTCGACTACGAGTTGATCGAAGCCAAATCCAACCTGAGCTACGAGGAACAGGATGTGGCCAACACGTACAGGTAGAGAGAGAGAGAGACGGAGGTAGAGAGACGGAGGTAGAGAGACAGAGGTAGAGGTAGACAGAGAGACAGAGACAGACAGAGAGGTAGAGACAGAGAGAGAGACAGACAGAGAGGTAGAGAGAGGTAGAGACAGAGGTAGAGAGAGAGAGTGTTTGTTAACTACAGGCTGGACTTCCACCGTGGTTTGGAGTTTGTGTTCTTTTTATTTGTCAGATTTTTAAGTAGTGCGACCACCGGTTTTGTCATACAGTTTAAGTCGACTGTGATCCACTTTAATTGTAGCTTTCAGCTATTTGACTCTTAACTTCTCCACCAACAAAGTCCAGGCTTCTCTGAGTCAGCGTGTCGAGTCAGACAGTGGCTCTATTTGAACGATCACGGTCTATCTGATCACACGCTGATGTTAAGATGAGGGTGAGCCCGATCAATGAAAGGATTAAACAATAGTTAAATCCCAAATGTTGGGCGTCGCTCACCTGTAAACCTCTCCTCTCCTCACAGGACAATCAACACGTTGCTCCTCAATGAGCTCCCCCAGTTTAATGGCTTGGCGCTGCAGATGATCTGGAGCATGCTGGGGACGTTCAGCTGTCTGCACAAAGACCTCGCCTCCGACATGGAGCAGCTCTTCCAGAGCTTCGCCCAGCAGGTGATCTCATACGCACGATGTTTTATCCACACGGATAAAGATGAGACTTTTCAAAATGTTTAATCGAAAAAACCTTTGGTTTTCATTTGTTTTTCTTCCAGCTTCCTCACAGCTCTCTCAACCGCAGTGCATTCTGGGAGTGGGCGGAGTGTGCTGTGCTTGAAGGTGCGAGGAGGATGGAGACTTTGTGTCGAAGTGTGGAGGACACGCTCAACGCTCCCGCCGCCCAGGTGGGTACAGATGGAGCTGAGGTAGTTGACGTGTCACAAGTGTGCTTTGTTGGCTTGTTGACCAGGAATGCTGGGTAATTTACCTCATTAACCCTCTGAAGCCCAGGCCTAGTCTTATAAGTCAAAGGTAGACGGACACGGTGATCGACGGACCGTAAAAGAACAATATCATCAAGACGACAGTGAGCACAATAAACGCATTAGAGGACGTGTCATTGGACACCTGAGCTCCATGTTGGATAAAAAACATTTACACAACACGACATGTTCCAAAATAGAAAGGTGTCACAGAAGGTGAAGGACAAAATGTCCCAAGAGACACCAACGTCCTGTGCAAACGTACCAGGCATGAAAGGCCACATTTACAAGTCTTTAAAACCTATTGTTTACCTCTACATTGATCACAATATAGTAGTCTTATTATTAGTATTTCATTTATACTACCTGCTACACGTGTTGGTTCCTGTTTTAAGTAAAAACCAGACAAAACTGCCATTATATTCTTACCCGTCATACTTACCTTACCACTGGAATTTAACTCTATGAATGCTATATTACTAATAATATTGGTGTGGCCTGATCTTTATCTGCAACTGTGCAGAAATACTGTCTTTACAAACTGATTAAATAAACATGCAGAGCTTTCAAATATTGATTTAGAATTTGAATGTCAACCTTTTATGAATGAAGCTTCAAAAATAGTTTAAACCAAGCCAGCATTGTGGCTCTAGGAACACTTTGGTCCTGCTCTCAGATAGATTGCCTTAATAAATAATTATAGACATTGATGGTCCCCAGAGGATGAACCCTAATTACACTGATCCCCTGACTTCTCATCTCGCACCACCAGCAGGTTAGTTCACGACTCTAGAATAGCAGCAGTGTTGTATTTGTTGAGAGGACAGTGACTCAACAGGTTTCTTCATTACTGTGTCATGATTACTCCTTTGGTTTCTTGATGTCATTGAGCTAAACACATCTCTCTAACACTCTAACGCGGCCTGTATTACCTGCTTGACCACATGTCTAAGTCACGTTCTTTAAAGCCACAGAATCAACAGGTTGCAGCCGTGTCATAATCACTTTGAGGTTTATTCTAATAATAACCTCGGTGTGGACTCTGAACAGCTTGTGACAGATGATACACATTATTTACTGTGCTCATCGCTGTCAAACATGTTGTACGAGATGAAGAATGTGCCAAGTCATCACAGCGAGTCATACCTGCAGCTTTACGTCACTCACAACAACACATCAGTCACAGATGAGAAGATTGTGACTCACGTATCCAGCGACAGGAAACGCTTGATGGTTTCTCTAAGAGGACTTTACTCAGCCTGCTGCCTTTAACTGTCTCAGACGTTTTATTCATAATGTCAACAAAGAGCTCATTTAAAAGAGTTTTTAATTTACAAATATGAAGGCCTCAAAATACTGGACTTTGATTGGTCAACAGCAGCATCTGTTAAATGAGATAAACCTGCTAAATTGAGGGTTTCTGTATTCCGTTAGAGGCTGAGCATTACTAGAATGACCATTTTCTACTCTGCTCGGGCCTTTCTCCTCCTTTTCACCTTTCTCAGGGCTATTTAAATATTGAATCTATTCACTCTACCTTCTCTTTCTCCTCATGGTGTTTTATTCGGTCAGCCTCTGAGTCCATCGTCTCAGCGCCGTCTGAAGCAGCTGACCGATAAGCACGGTTCTGGGAAGATCTACCAGGTGATGGGGACGGTGGTGGGCAGCCGGGACCTGGACCTGAACCTGGCCAGAGGAGAGCTGGTGGCCATCATCAGTGAGGCGGACACCCGCGGAGACAAACGGAGATGGCTGGTCGACGCAGGAGGTAAGAACCAACATGGTGCTACTGGGTTACTGGTTCAGACCTTTTGGTTTTTTACAAATTTGTACAAATTAGTTTGAGAGTAAGAACCATTAACCAGAGTTTAATTGAATGAGTAGCTGCTAGAAACCAAAGAATAATAGATGCTGCAGATGTTGCCGAAAGAAATATTCCAATGCAGCTTTTGTTAAATGGGACTATTTGGCGCCATCTTGTGGGGGGTACGTGTTACTGCAACTATACACAGGTACAGTTGTACTAGTTGATTAGTAAACTAGGGACATTGGCAGATAGGTGGCTAATTTTAGTTAGTGGACATATTATGAAAATGGATTTGGCTTCAAGAACAGTTTGATTTTTGTTAGTATCAGATGTTGTTAGTGAGATTTTAGGGTTTTGTTTTTGTTTGATTTAACGTTTCAGAAAGATTCCATATAAATTAGGATTTATACTAAGATCTCTACGTGCTGCTGACTAAATGTTACAAAAGTAGATAATGAAAACAGTATTTTTGATCATTGATGAAACATTTCGTAGTCCTCTCTTGTCAGCTTGGGCTCTGGAAAAGTGTCCATTTTTATCAATTTTCTGATATTTTAAAATCAAATAATGAATTAATTTACTGAAGAAATCTGCATCGATAGTGAAAATAATTGTGAGTTGCAGCCCTGACATATATAGTAACCTTTATCTGCGTATGTTGCACGCAGGCAGACGAGGGTACGCTCCTTCCTCGAAGCTGATTCGCTATCACCAGCCAACAGATGACCCGCCTCCTTCTCCACACCTGATGCTGCCTGAGGGCATGACGGCAATCAGACGACACTCCTACACCCCAGAGAGCCGGTCACTGACGGTCATGAGCCAGCCCTGCTTCCAGGTGAAAGATTGACTGATTAATTGATTGATTGATTGATTAATTGATTGAATGTACCTAAATGACGTAAACTTGACTCTCACTACACATAATGCTGCCTGTGCTGCCTAACTCTGCATATTAATGAGGTAGGAAGTAATTATCTTGATGCAAAGCTCCCTAATGACTCAAGATGCATAGTTCATGTTAAAACTACACCACCCAAATATTGAAGTGTTAAGTGAAATATTTTGACATTAACATTTTCTAATGTAACAATCTGCTTATGTTATGGCCTCGTTAGTGAAATAGACTCGTGTACTTGAACGGCCTTCCATGATAATTAGCTCTGCATTAAACAAGCGGCAACCTCTGGTACTGAAATGTGAAGCGTCTTAAAGCTGCATTCTCTCTAATGTCCACCAGGGGGCGACTCCTCTGGTTGTATAGAAGTCTATGAGAAAATGACTCTACTTCTCTCTTGATTTATTACCTCAGTAAACATTGTAAACATGAGTTTATGGTCTCAATCTCTAGTTTCAAGTCTTCTTCAATACAGCATGATGTTCATTTAGTACATTATGGTCCATTTAGAGTCTATGGCTGTAACTTGGACCTCAGCTTGTTTCTAAATTATCTGACATCAGACTCCAAACTGTGTGTGTTCATTATCTTAATGATACGTTACAGACTCGTGTGTGTGTGTGTGTGTGTGTGTGTGTGTGTGTGTGTGTGTGTGTGTGTGTGTGTGTTTATATGTGTGTGTATCTAAAGCTTGTAACTGATCGATGTGACAGAGCTCTGCAGCGGAAGCATCAATCTGTCAAATGTCTGACTGGTACTGTGTGTGTGTGTGTGTGTGTGTGTGTGTGTGTGTGTGTGTGTGTGTGTGTGTGTGTGTGTGTGTGTGTGTGAAAATCCCTGCATGGTCAGCCATGTGTGAGTGTAATCATGTGTGTTCCCATATCTGTAAGAGGCCACACTGGCATTTGTGTGTGTTATTAATGGAAAGGTCCATAATTGGCTGTTTAACCTTGTAAATGGGTGACTGTGTGAAGGGTTGAAGTGAATTTATAGCGCGCTGCAAGCTGAGATAGAGCATGTTTGTGTGTGTGTGTGTGTGTGTGTGTTGTGGGAATGATTTACATGTGCAGCACATGCGAGTGTGAGAGGCGAGTGTCGGGGCTTGTACATTTGTGATGGTTTATGTGGGTGTGTACACGGGAGGGAGGGAGATTTAGGTGAGTGGATGAGAAAGCAGTAATGCGTTCGGCATCGTGTGTGTGTGTGTGTCCTGGTACATGTGTCTTTGTGAGGACCGGTTTGAGCTTTAGACCTTCAGAGTGAGGACATGATCACTTCTTCAAAAGCCTGTATGAGGGTTCAGACCTGGTCCAGAATTTAGGACAGAATTAGCTTTAGGCCAGGGTAAAGGTTGGGGTGAGGCATTTAGTTGTGGTGTTAAAATGTGTAATGTGTAAAGCCACCTGCTCCAAAGAAATAGGGCCCATCGCCTCACCTCTAGTACTCGGCCCATACAAGCTAAGGTAGCGACGTCGCTGCACGCTCTACTCTCGGCGAAGCAGCCTCTCGGCCGCCGGGACGATGAGACGACTCATTTTCAAACAGACCATGGACGTGTTGTTGACGAGCCCTCGGGACAGCTCTACTTCTGCGTCCTCTCATGTTGGACTGAGGACAGACTGGACGCTACACTGACTCACTATCACCTCTAGAGGAACAAGCGGTATTACAAGACGGGCCGGGGCTACCTCGGGGCTAGCTGGTTAGCATGCTAAACTCAGAAGATATCTGCTACACAACACATGGACGTCTGTGACATAACGTCAACACTCTAACCTCTTCACATTCTGGTGATAATGTTGGTTCATGTGTAAATGTTTTAAACTGAAAATCTGTCCAGATCTTACACATTGCACCTTTAGGGTTAGGTGAAGAGACTAGATAGTGCATTACTTCAATGTGTGTGTGTGTGTGTGTGTGTGTGTGAGATATGCCTCCATACCGCCCGTTAAATTGAGTAATTGCTCCAGTGACCTTATAAAGGCGTTTTTTCATGACCCTGAGTCTGCTCGTATACAAAACACACACACACACACACACACACACACACACACACACACACACACACACACACACACACACGGGCAGGCTCTGTCTTCACTGTTCCAGATGTTTTTAAGCATCTTTTCTCTCCTTTCTGCTCTTTCGTCCACTCTAAAATATAAGTTTTCTAAATCGATACCGTTCTTTTGTTAGTGGCTGAGGAAACTAGAGATGATGCATCACCGTCAACCTTTAAAGAGCAGCAGCCGCATTGAGGTGCCAAATTCATCTTGACTGCAACTTCCTCTGTGATCTGTGACAGAGAGAGTATAACAAACAATAATATTAACTTCTGTAGACACGCAGGCAGCCTCGGTTAACTGTCTCTCTCACATTCGCGGCCCCTCCATGTTGTCGTGTCCATATATTAACACTGAACGGCGCCGTTGAGCTACACCACGCTCCTCTCAACTCTTTATTTCATTTCCATCAGACACACAGCTGCGGCGAGTGTTCACCTGCAGCCGTCGGCCGTGGCCACTTTACTTTATTTTCTCCTCCTCGTCTCTTAGCAAAATGCTAATTAAATGCTAATTGGTGTAGACCGTCAGGGCAGAGCTAATGTCGTAGCTGAGAGGTGAGCGGAGGTAAAGGGTTTGTTAATGACACCGAGCAGCCAGCTAAACCTGGCTATTAGCGCTGCTGCAGCACTCTGTCACTCCGACACGGGGCTCATTAGGGAGCCGTGTGTGTGTGTGTGTGTGTGTGTGTGTGTGTGTGTGTGTGTGGTGATGAGATGGGATTTGCCAAGATATAACTAGTGGGTTTAACCTTTTCAGAGAATGTTACAAAGATGTGTGGTTGTGTGTGCTCGCGTTTGTACCTGTGCGCATGTATCTGAAGTCATGCTCATTTCTTGAAGTGGCGTGTTTTTGTGTGAGTTTTGTTCAACATCAGTGTGTTACTTGCGGCCTTAATTGTGGATCCAAACTGAGTCCTTTCATACTGGGTTTCTGAGTTTGATCCGATATTTATATTTACTTAAATGTTGATGGACTATGTATCATCCCTCTCTTCCAGGTGCTGGCGGCGTATAACTTCACAGCGAGAGGAAACCATGAAGTTTCTCTCCGGGCCGGCGAGCCAGTTCGCGTCCTGGAGCCCCACGACAAACGAGGGAACCCTGAGTGGAGCCTGGTGGAGTCGAGAGGTGGCAAGAGAGGCTACGTGCCCTCCAACTACCTCACGATCACGCCTCTGGGGGCCGGGCCACCCGGCACGTACCAGCCCCACTGCTAGGAGGGAAGGAAAGGAAGCATGTAGAGTACGACAGAGGATTCACCGATACCGTCTCCATTATTGTTTTTCAGTTTTACGGCTGGATTGTTTTCGCTTATCTTCGGACTTAAGCTAGACCCACTTCCTGTGCAGAAGGAAAGTAAAAGTCGTCAAAATAATTTATTATGTAGCTCAGAATCACAAAGTGGCCTCGAATGGCTTTACAACATAGAACAGCTTCTATCCTGAGACTCTTGATTGAATGAAGTAATGTCGTAACTGTTTACAAGTGAGGGCTTATCGGCCTGCTCTTTTTAGTGTTCGCAGTAAACGCAGAGTGAAAGCGTGGCGCAAATAGCTGCAAATAACGGGATGTGGAATCTGCTTAATATTTGCGTGAAGACATGTCGTTACTGACGGTGTTAAATGGAGGAACAAATATTTTAGTATTGTCTATCTGTACAGAGACCGGTCAAAACTAAATGTGTTTAAGTGTCTGTGTATAAACCATAGACTGTCTCTGGTATAAATAGTAACGGCGCTGCCATATTTATAATGCCCGGCACTGATCGATGCAAGTTGCATTCAGATAACAAGCGTTTTAAAAGTTGTCTGCTTGTCGTCTTGCGGACGAAGCTGACGAAGCATGCGTCAGACTTTTATCAAGTCGGTATTATTAGTTTACGTCGGCATCCTTTTTATCTGTTTATATAAGTGGAGATGACAAAACGCTAGAAAGCCACCGATGAAGTGTAACGCTAGCACGTGTGCGACAGAAGGCCTTCACACATTTGCACTGTTGTGGCGTTTCGATGTGGAAAGTAAACCTGTGAAACACTCGTGGGCGAGGATTACCTTTCATACGTCGACAGAGCTTTAAGATCGCTCTGCTTCACCGTGGCCATGATCCCACAGAGTGCTGAATGCATAAATAAATGTGGAACACTGGAAAGAAGGAAGGAAGCTTACAGCCCTGGTGCTGGTTAGCTATATGGTGCTTGCTCATGAGCACTTTGGACAGATGCTTGCTCTGCACCTTGAGGCTGAAGGACAATCTTCAATCATGGGTGACAGCCGACCTCTGACAGAAGAGATATCCCATGATCCTCTGCGGGACAAAAAGGACACTTGAATTGAAAAGTATAGCGTGCATGTTCTCATTAGTCCGTGTTTTAGCGAGCTAAAAGCAACACGTGTGTGTGTGTGTGGAGTCTCCTCCTCCTCACCTGGAGGTAGGAGCAGTATTGTATGGAGACTGACAGGTACACAGCGCTCTCATCATCTCAGACTGTGTAATGTGATGTAAATGTGAAATGTCTCCAGGGCCGAGCAGGAGAGATGAGGGGGTGAAAGAGTCGGAGCGACTATGGAAAAAGGATGTGAGAGAAAAGTTCCTCTTCCGAGCTTCCCTCCTGTCTCTGTAAAGGTGCCGTGTCACCGGTGCACTTTCCTTCTCTCAGCTCCTCGTGCAGTGAGACACTGAATCGCTCCGTAAGGTGTTTTTTGGGGCTAAGAAAGGTTTTGATCGATGGATCTTAAATAGTACAGACGAGGACTGAAGCGACTTTCTTCCGTATTCAATGGGCGCCTGACGATGTGCCTCTCCCCGTGGCATCTCCTCCAGTCTGATGGACTGTGGAGACGTTTAGCTACTGCAGGATTTAAGCTGTTTTTGTTGGTTTAGCAAATGTTTGCCACAAAGTCTACAGATCTTCATGACAAGAAGAGACATTCTGTGCTCAAACAAAGTACCTTTCAAGGAACATTTTGTTTCTATACATTTAACTTTTAAAGTGCAACATCCCAAGACAATCATTTCTCCATTCGTTTATTATGTATGATGCATTTATTTACAGCTAAAAGATCCGGATGTCAGCAGTCTCACCATGTTGGATCTAGAATTAACGCCTCACGGTCGTATAACACAGTCGAGTTTCAGTTTACATGCCTGTCTGCCCAAAATCACTTCATCATTTTATCCTTTTAGACATTCGTATAAAATCTATAATTAACATTTCAACTCTTCAGTTCTGGTCAAACATGTCTTTTGTGAGGTCAAAGTGATTTTAAACACTTTTAAGAGATTCCTTATATGTTCATGATCGGCATGCTAAATAATGCAGCGACTTTATTCCCAAACAAAAATGGATTAAATGTGAAGAGCTTAAGCAGCAAAACGGTGTAACCCGACATAAAAAACACCACTAATCAAAATAGGCATCTAAAAATATTTCCCTGTTTAGCCACTAAATCGGTATTTAAGATAAAGACGCGGTCAATTAATTGTAGTTGCCAGACGGTGTCAAAATTAATAATAATTTTCCTGCTTTAAGAGTAGAATTTGAATCTCCTTTCAAGGATGAAGCGACTTTTAAATCTGTAAATTTGTAAATAACCTTTATTGTCTTATTCTCCGTCCAACGCGGCGGTGTCTGCTTGACAGTGACTGCAGAAGACGTTTCCTGAAAGTGTGGTGTTTTGCATAGATTGGATCCAGTGTACAGCATCAGCTAGCAGAGGGAGGGAGCTGCTCAGCTGGAGCTGAGCTGCTCCCATTCGTCTGAATGTCAGGACGGAGCAGAGCAGCGGGAGGGACGGGGACTGCGTGTGTGTGTGTGTGTGTGTGTGTGTGTGTGTGTGTGTGTGTGTGTGTGTGTGTGTGTGTGTGTGTGTGTGTGTGTGTGTGTGTGTGTGTGTGTGTGTGTGTGTGTGTGTGTGTGTGTGTGTGTGTGTGTGTGTGTGTGTGTGTGAGAGTGTGTGAGAGATGTCACTAATATACCAAAATACCAAATGTCCTCCAGGGTTAGCACGAGGAAGGACGAGAAAGAAAATCCCCCGACACGACCACGTTGTACCTGCTTTCACCGCTTCAAAGGCCAGTTTAGGGTGAAAGGAACAATTCGCCATTAAATGTTGATAAAAAATAGCATTAAACGCTCAGCACCCTCAACAAACGCTTATGATACTTACACATTTTGTTTGTTAAGATAATCTTCACAAATCAACACCACTTTTATGGTTCTTGGAGCGTGAACACAATCACTAGAAACAAAGCTAAAGTTAGGCTTTAAAAGATTTACAGTGAGGACGCTTAGTCGTCTCATTCAGACACGTTGAAGTAACCGCCTTTTTAAGACACTTTAAAATTCACCAGAGGGGTAATATCTGACGTATTTGATATCGTAGAACAAAGCGTTTAAATCTCTTTATCTTGGCTTCACCACAGACCTTATTTCGGGCACTAACCAAAAACACATTTAAAAAAAAAAAAACACCGACTTCGAGACGAGGGAACCAGAAGTGCTAAAATGCTGACTCGACGCTGGGCTTTTAGGACTCATTACCTGCAGCACTCTATTCCACCTGCCTGGTATTTAATTGTAATCCCATTCAAATTCACATGTAGGTTAACGTGTCCTTCCAGGTGTGTTGATGTTCTACAGACTTGTGTGTCAAGGAGTCATTTTACAGCCGCCCACCACTAGAGGGAGCAGCAGACCTGAGTCTGAGAGAGCCTGTGTGCGTCAGTGTGACTGAGAAGTGCTCGAGTACTTTACCGTTGTCAGTATTAGAGCTGACATTCAGTTCAGTTCACATGTGCTTTTTTATTGTTTTTTTTATTAACCTGCTGAATATCTGGTTCTGCAGTCTGTACAGCATTCCTGTTTACAATGTTTTGTTCAGTAACTGACTTGTTTTAACTTATTTAACTACCGCAGGGCTGCCTAACCATGAATCATGAAGTCTTTGAAGTTTTGCCAAAGTTGTGAAGTTGAACTCTCACACACATACACACACACACACACACACACGCGCGTGTATTCACACATCAGATGGGAGTGTCCGCGGTGCAGCAGAGGTCCCTGTCAGGCCAGCTGTGAACTGACTGTGTGGCTTCAATAAAACTAAACAGAAACCTGCTCAGTGTCTTTGTGTCACCTCACATTAATATATCTAAATATTTAGACGTTAACGACCGCACTGGGATTATTGTTTGTAGATCAGGTCAGGTCTAGTTTCCAAATATTTTTCTTTTAACTGAACCCTCTGACTAGTGGTTATTTTCAGTATTGGTAGATGTTGGAACTCACAGTTAAGGACGTGGACCTCAGGGTCCACTGTAGTAAGATAATGCTCGTAATCAATAATGTCAACATATTGAAAAATGTGTTCATGTGGTATAAAGCCTGGACGGGTAGCCAGTCAATCACAGGGATGACGTACCTACCGGAAATTTACTTGTTAATTCACCTGATGTCTTCAGACAATCTGAAGAATCCGATGTGATGACTTAAAGTTACTTATTTTGCCCAAAACCCTAAAAACTCAAACAACGATATGAAACTTAGAAAGTAGCAAATCCTCACATTTACCAAGCTGGAGCCATGGCTGTCCAGTGATTAAGTGTTTCTTCTTCTTCACGTCGATACACGATAAATATACAGTGGAGTCACGTCTACCAGAGCAGAGGTAACGTGAGGTAACGTGAGGTAACGTGAGGTAACGTGAGGTAACGCCTCCCTCACTGCTCTCATACGGCGGTTACTCTCCGGTTCCCTCTTCAGGTAAACACTCTGTCAGCGCTGTTGCCGTTGTTTGCGCTGTTAGCAACGTTAGCTATGAGCCACTGGCTACAACTGAAATGATGTTAAAGCAGTGATTATACGTAACCTGGATATACAAAAAAAAAAAATCTTTTTGACCTCATTTGGTCTATTGACCTGAAAATCAAAACAACTGGTGCCTTATGGGTTGGCTACTCCGTCAAAGAACAAGTCTGTTGATGAACATTGAGACCAGTACTTCCTGTCATCATTCCTCTTCTCCATACTGGACTTTAAGAGATCCCTTCATCGTGTGACTCCAGTATCGGTCTGATATGAGGCCTCAAAGTTCAAACCACTTTAGTAAAAAATATTCTTTCATTTTCTACATAAAACTCCACACCTCGCCGGTCGCTAGTTTGAATGCCACACTGACCACCACCGCCGTGGTGCCCTTTAGCAAGGCACAGAAACCCACAGCTGAGCAGTTTACTAGTTTTCTGTCGGATTCCTCCAGACGGATGGTGTTTGCAGAGTAAACACGTCTCCTCGCTGCAGGTCTCTCCCTCTGCAGAGAGACCCGGCCTGCTGCCCGAGCCGGTTGGATTCCTTACCGAGCAGCTGTCACTACATCATCCGCAGCTAATCGGAAAGAAAATCTGGTGTTTACTTCAGTGTCTCCTCTCTTCCTGGCTTTCTTCACCTCCCGTCCCTCCAACTCTTCATCTCATTCCTGAGATTGATTCGGCAGTTCAACGTCACAGTTCAACTCGACTCCCTTTTATTATTTCTCACCGCAGAGTTATATAATAACACAAAATCTTAAATTCCACCTTATAGTCATTTTGTTTTCTCCGGCGCGGCGGATGTGAGTTTGACCCGCTCACGGCAGGTACCTTATTTCATCTTCACACACACACACACACACACACACACACACACACACACACACACACACCGGAGTGCAAAATGAATGCACAATAGAAAAGCTGCAGCGAGTGCACACACAAACACATTGATATGCTGTAGAGCTTTGTTTTGTTTTTTGTTTCGGGATGAGTTCAGCACCGTTCACCTGCTGTGTGAATGTAAAGCAGCTCGCCGGCAAATATTTCCCAGATAAGTCAAAATGGGGAAAAACTGCTGTGACTGTATTTATTATATCCCCCCCCCCCCCCCCACACATACTATGTGTTTTGTTGGTGAGCCAAACCTCAACACCTAGTTTGTGCTCTCAGCTGGATTGTTCTCTCGTTCAGCAACAGGTGCCCTGATGATTTGTTTTTGGGTCATTAACACCAGCTTTGTTTACTTCTTGGCAGACTTTATTTGAGTTTATTGATAAAGAGGCGAGTAAAGAAATGCTAAATGGAGGAAAGTGAGACAAAGAACTCCCAGTATTGATTCAGACTGACAGAGAGGAAAAACACAAGTTGACAAGTATTAATGACGTGAAACACAAACAGGATGAAACCGACCCAGCGTTTGTCCTCTGTGAGCTGCTTCTCTGGGTTTTTTGAGAAACAACATGACTTCCAGGAGTTTAGATCACTGCAAGAAGCTTTTACTGACAAAAACACTGATTGTGTCGTCCGTTTTCAGAGCGTTGCGTCTTGAAAACAGGGCGGTTCTGTATGTGTTTTTGTTTTAGGCCAAACTGATTCAGATACTCTTCATCTTCTGTTCAAGCCTCAGTAGCCAACTTCATCCCAAAACCTAGGAAAGGGACATTTTTGGAAGCATTCTGGTTTTCGTTTGTAGTCCGGGTAGTGTTGACCGATTTCGTTTGAGTGGGCTTTGGTTTCATGCAGGAGGCAACCTCGAAGCCGAAGCGGAACTGTCTTAAAGCTGCATTCTCTCTACTGACCACCAGGGGGCGACTCCTCTGGTTGTATAGAAGTCTATGAGAAAATGACTCTACTTCTCTCTTGATTTATTACCTCAGTAAACATTGTAAACATGAGTTTATGGTCTCAATCTCTAGTTTCAAGTCTTCTTCAATACAGCATGATGTTCATTTAGTACATTATGGTCCATTTAGAGTCAAACAGACCATAAAGCAGGGGATGCTTTAGGGCGGGGCTTACTGTGATTGACAGGTTGCTGCTGCTACCAGATCTGAATATGGCGTCGCTACGTCATTCCTCAGCATTTCAAATATGGTAACTTCCGTTCATTTGTTGTCAAAACAACAACATGGCGACGGCTGTGTCAGGAAACAGTAAACAGTCGGGAACGCAGCGGCCGAAGTGAAATCTTGAAAAACCCATCAGCTATCATCTGAAGCCGATTTAACTTTTTCCCAGCGAGCAAAAACTTGGCTAAAACATGTCAGAAGTACGTGATTTCTGGACATCCAGGAGACGTCTTCAGGGGAGCCTGAATAAAAGTGTTTAATGTCTTTTCTGGACGTTGTATAGACATTAATTCAAATACTTAATATACTTAATACTTAATTAAAGACGTTTCTTTTACATCCAGATGTCGTCTCTCGCTCCATTCTCGAGTCTCAAGCTGCTAATCGGACTGTAAACAATGACCGGCACGCAGAAGAGGAAGTCTCGGTCTGGGTACCCGCTGGCTACACCCCCGAAACATTAGCCATTGCCCCCCCCCCCCCCCCCCCCCCAAAAGACTAAATCATCGTCAGGCTGATACCCAATGGGTTCTGAGCTTGACCAATGAGCACAAAGCTTCTCTTCTTTCTACAGTATTCATGCTGTAATAATCTGAACATGGAGCAGCTGAGCTTTCTCATAACCTAGATACATTTTCAGTCTTGAATACCTTCAGTACATATTCAAACGATTCTTCTTTTGGTCTAACAAATGGATTAGTGTTTAACGGCTCTATAACCACCTGCATGTCCCCCTCACCGCTGCCCGCTAACTAGCCACAGCTGCAGCACCACTGCTGTGTTTTGTCTGCTGCGTTTGAGGCCTGTGGAATCCGAGTGGATGAGTGTTTGTGCCGAGCGTCTCCACAGGGAGCATTAGCCGGCTTCAGCGGGCACTGGAGTGTGAACCGGAGAGCTGGTTTAGGGGCTTTTAGAGAGGCACTTAGAGAACAAACGCTGACCCCCCCCCCGTGTGTGGAAGCACATCAAGGCGTGCTGCCAGCATGCTTGCTTTGTGTGTAAAAATGGACATGTGCATGCATGAATATCTCATGGTTGTCGATGTATATTTTTGAATTCTCTCCGTTGACTTCTATGAACATGTGTGTGTGTGTGTGTGTGTGTGTGTTTGTGTGTGTGTGGGTGTGTGTGTGTGTGTGTGTGTGTGGTGCTTACATCAGCTATCTTTTTCTGTCAGCAGCATTTTAATGGAGAAGAACTCCTTCAGGCATCCGATACCCTCTGAATGGCTACACCTATGAGTGTGTCTCAGTGTGTGTGCGAGTATATATGCCTTCCAGTGTGCGTGGGAGGATAAAACACTGTGTGTGTGTGTGTGTGTGTGGCTGAGCCTCAGCGGTGTAACAGTGAACAGATCTCAGGCTATAAATATCGTGTCCGCTAACTGACGCTGAGCTAAAAATAGACACAGTTTGCATTGCCTCCGCCTGGAGGGCAACAGAAGAACTGCACCCAGGTGTGACATCCCAAGAACCACAGTTTGTTTTGTCTCATTCGATTTCTGTTCATGGTAATAAATCAGAGCGTGTGGTCTTTGTTGGTGTGTTTTGGGGAAAGGCGGTCAACTGGGATTTGAAAAATGAATTCCCCTGAAAAGAAGTAAAGGGGGGAAATAATCCCTCTTAATCAGAAAAGTTAAGACAGGAAAGAAGTCTCAAAGGGGTCCAAAAACACAGAGTTTCTGCTTGAAAATATCTGCTGAATAAATGTCTGCATTAAGAATGCCTTATGTGTGCAGTTCCCCCCTTAAGCCCTGAAGAAAGGGCGTTGTCACACCCTGATTGGAGGGGAAATGCATCAAGCTGCTCTCAGTTCTTGATGAGGAGCTGATCTCCACATTACAATAACCCTCAAATCAACTCAAGGGAACTGTGACATTCAGCTCTAATGAATTCAGGAAAAAGGGAAGAAAGCACCGGAGACTGAGGGAATGCTACACAATGTACTGTTATCTTTTGTACTTTCATATTTGAATGCTTTGGCAACATTGTCAAACTTCAATGCCAATTAATTCAAATTTTTGAAAGAACAAGCACAGAAATACAGAAATGGCAAAATTGAGATTCTCAGCCCAAATCGCAATGAGGCCAGAGAACAATGGAATATCAACAATGTAAGTCTGAAACTTTTGCAGCTACCAGGGCATTTAAGGGGATTTCTTAATAATGGCAGGTCTTTTTTGATTGACAGTAATACTGGAAATACCTTAGTTAAACTGTGGAGACGCACTGCAGATTACACAGTAAATCCATCTATATTCCAACATACATTTTCATTGTCATTGTCAAGCTCCTTTTGTGTATGTATCTGCATTTTTCTGTCTGAACTGGGCCTCACAGTGCATATTTTATTGTAAGCAGCATGCCTGTTTGTGTGTGTTTAAGGACTGTAGTTTGTAAACTTTGTTCCACCAGCATGTGGGGTCTTCATCCGGGTTCAGAAGCTGCTTTTGTGTGTGTGTGTGTGTGTGTGTGTGTGTGTGTGTGTGTGTGTTTAAGACCTTCAAAGTGAGGACATTTTTAGAAGGTGAGGATATTTTTGGACACTCCTCCAGAGAGAAGTAGAGTCATTTACTCGTAGATTTCTATTCAACCAGAGGAGTCGCCCCCTGCTGGACATTAGAGAGAATGCAAGTTTAAGACACTTCACTCGGCAGAACCGGAGGTTGCCGCCTGGTTGTGAGCCACTGGCTCAGGCGTCTCCATGTTGATGTTATCTTGCACCCTTGAGGTTCATGTTATATTTAGGTTTATTTAGTTGTGACGGTTCAGGTTAAAGTAGGGAATGCATTATGTCATTGATTGTGTGTGTGTGTGTTCAGAGCGACAACGGTCAACCCCACTGTTCATGTTGCTTATGGCGGGCTCGGGGTGAGAGCAGACCATCTGCGCCTCCGCGTGCAAGAAGTGTGTGTGTGTGTGTTGCACAGTAGCTGCCTTTATTTACAGCTGATCCTAAAAGTCATGATTTATAGTAAAAGAGGAACGCAAGAGAGACCACACACACACACACACACACACACACACACACTCTCTCTCTCTCTCTCTCTCTCTCTCTCTCTCTCTCTGGATTGGCTGCAGCCAACTCTGTCTCAACATCACTACACACTTGTGAGCACGAGGTGTAAAGTGTGTATAGGGGTGTGTAGGTGTGTGTGTAGGTGTGTGTGTGTGTGCGCTTTTGGGGTGACAGATGATGTCTGAAATTAGGAGCAGCCAAGTCAAACCCCCATGAGGGAATGGAGAGGTGCTGGGCTGAGCTGAACTGACACACACACACACACACACACACACACACACACACACAGCTGACTTCACTTTTGTGTCTGTGATGGTTGACAGCTCCGTGAGTCACCTGTTCGTTTAATTTCCACAGCTCCGTTCTGGATTCCTCACTTTGCTTCTTTTTTCTCTCACAGCAGGACATGTGCCGGTGTAACCGATGACATTAATGACGGCTCCCTTCACTAATGCTGCGTTGCAGGCAAACTCCGAGGTCATAATTTTCCCAGTTGAATTTTCAAACCTTCAAACCTTCCAGTTGCAGTACACCGAACATAAACAGAAGCCATGTGAGAAACTGATGTTTCCTTGGCAAGTGAACACACTGTTGAACTCTCAGCAGGGCAGCCTCCACAACGTTTTTGCCATAGCCTATATATAAGAAGTGGACGAAGTCATCGTGACGTCACCCGTCACCCATTTATTTGTGAACTGATGTTATGAAGCCTTGAGTTTGGCGATTTCGCCGTCGCCATGTTGTTTTATCGCAACCAGTGAACTAAATGAACATCATGCTGTATTGTAGAAGGCTTGAAACTAGAGATTGAGACCATAAACTCATGTTTACAATGTTTACTGAGGTAATAAATCAAGAGAGAAGTAGTCATTTTCTCATAGACTTCTGTACAACCAGAGGAGTCGCCCCCTGATGGACACTAGAGAGAATGCACGTTAAAGACATTTCTGCATCGCTTCACTCGGTAGAACCGGAGCCGCCTGGTTTTTCAGCATAATTTTTGCGTAGAGCAGATAACTTATAAATTGTCTAACCAGCTACCTGATAACAAGTCAACATATTTACGACCAGATAGTAAACATCATTTAGTCGGCATCACCGAACACGTACAAAGTGTCGGCTAACGTTGTGGTTGCTCGTAATGAAGGCAGCTGCGTAAAAAACCCCTATAATTTAGCTTTTAATCAATTTCAAATACATAGCCATCTGTTTTTATTCTCTACATCAACCGTTTAGGTAAATTACTACGAGCAACCACGGACGGATTTGGCTGAAAAGTCACCAAGTATCAATAGACTTCACAACTGTTTATTAATACCTCTACATTGTGAAGACATTAGTTGGTCTTCTTCACAGCTCTACTCATCCACAGCAGCTGGTGTGCGTTTGTTTCGCCATTTATTCGAGTCAGATGGGGTGGTGTCATGTTAAAAGGTGACACCAACACGTTCCCTCTATAAACGTGAGTTAAAATTGGCTCTAGGCTTCACTTGGTTCCTGTACAGATAGATAGATAGATAGATAGATAGATAGATAGATACTCATCCCCAGGGGGAAATGTGTTTGTAGCAGCAGCAAACAAAGTTACACAGTAAACATAAAATTATTAAGGCCCCCCGCAGTATGCTTTGTGTGTGTGTGTATTTATTCCTGACGCTCTGCTTCGCTGTTGTCCGTCTCCTCTGTGCTTAAATTAAGCAAAATGTCTCTCTACCTTCATCTTCTTCTCTCTCGCCGTCTCCGACATGTGGCACCAAGATGCCGACTCATTAGTCAAGTAATCATTGAAAGCTCAGTAGTTGCATATATATGTGTTATTATCATGCAGCTATCATGAAATTAAGCAATACTGGTCTTGTAGTAATTGTATTTTTCCATTAGCTGCTAAAGCTGTCTGAGGATGTTTTGTGTCTGCAGCAAGGTGTTTAGAATTCATCAGCAGGTGGAAGAGAAAGTATTTATTAACACAACACACGGAGGAAGGAAAGTGTATTGTTTAGAGCTATAATCAATCCCTCCCCTGTGAAAAATAATGCTTTTTTAAAAAAGACCCATGTTTCTCTGTATTGATCTGAACATCGCCTCTTGGATCACCTCCAAGGTTTGGATGAACTCTTAAATAAAACAGATGACCTGCGGTGTTAGAAAATATCTGGTTGTTTGATAACACAAAAGCGTGTGTAGTGAGATACGGAGAGTTAACTGCAACTCCCAACAAGCATTTCAGTAACAAACATGCAATCACCAAGCTTAAAGGTAGAAACCTGATAAAACATTCAGCCATTTGAATAAAAACACGATTCCGGGTCAGTGTTTGATGAATGATCATCTTCTGTACAGCAATAGCTGCTGTAGGATTTACCGATGTACCACGCTGCAACACTGTCACATAAAGATTAAGTTCCCACACAACTAAAACTGCATTCTACGTTTTGTTTTGAGAGAAGCATATTTTCTCCTGTATTTTCTCCACGGTTGCTTTTGTTAACAGTTTTACACACTCGGTTGACAAGGTAAAACAAAACAAAAACACAACATAACTACTTGGTTAGGTTTAGTAAAACATCCTGGCTCGGCTTTATATAATTACATTTGTTACGGAGCTGAAGTTATATATAACTTTGTAATATGTAACTTTTAATGAAACAGCATTATCTTTGACTTCGTTAAACACTGTACGTGAACAGCGGTCTCCTGGGTGAAAGTCCCCTGTTTGTTTGACTCGTGTTTGTTGGACTTCCATGGAAATTAACTAAAAACGTATTTCTTATTATGTTGAAAAACAAACGTCATCTGGGAGAAAATATGTTTCCCTCGAAACGTAATTGAGACCAGGGTGCACCAATGTCCTCTTCATATTTTGTTGACAACAAAGGAAAAAGTGTCTTAAACCTGCATTCTCTCTAGTGTCCACCAGGGGGCGACTCCTCTGGTTGTATAGAAGTCTATGAGAAAATGACTCTACTTCTCTCTTGATTTATTACCTCAGTAAACATTGTAAACATGAGTTTATGGTCTCAATCTCTAGTTTCAAGTCTTCTTCAATACAGCATCACTTCTGTTGACTGGTTGCAAAAATCCAAGATGGCGACGGGCAAATTGCTGAACTCAAGGCTCGACTCAACAGCACCCACCAAACCGATGGGTGATGTCACATCAACTACGTCCACGTTTTATACCCAGTCTATGGTTGACAACCAATCAAAATGACAACCTGTGACATAAAAAGAAGAACTTTCAAATGTTAAGTCACACTTAAGAACAATACTCCAAAAACCACCTCGTACCTCCAGCTGCCTCAGCGGCATCTTTCCTGCTGCAGGTTGAGGAGGTGTCGCGAGATCAGAAGACGTCAAAAGGAAGGGCAGTGTGTCACTTCTTTTTATGACTGTGTAAATCTAAAGTATAGTGCTGCTGCAGACTCCCTCCCGGGATAAAAACAGGCTGGAAACTAATAACACGCTCGCAGTAAGCCGATCCACAGGGCTTCAAACAACCTTAACAGAAAAACTGCCAGATGACGTGGTGCAGTTTATATTTAGGCGGAGACCGGTGCTCTCACACGTATCAGATGATTGTTGTCTTTCCTATTTGGACCGATCTGATGACACAAACGTATGCAGGCTACACACAAAAGTCTCACACACACACACACACACACACACACACCCTTATCAGTCTCATCTTACAGCCCGGCCTGTCACTCCTTATTAGCTGCCTTACTGTGTGTTACATTATACAGAGAGCGAGCGCGGCTGAGTGGCATCTCAGTGAAAATATGGAGGGAACTAAATACAGTCTGAGCTTAATGTTGTTATGTTATTTTGATATTACCAAATGAATATTCAGAAATAACTGTGGCTTACTTTATTTTTTCCTGCTATGGCGTCACCCATTGTTTGCTTTTGTTTTATTTTTGCCTCAGTTGAAATCTGTTTTGAAATTGATCTAACGTCAACTTTAAAACGTCCCATTTTGTCTGGTTGCTACTTTAGATTGTGAGAAACAAAAACAGACTCATGTGTTGACTCTGTGTCATTGTTTCTAATTCACCTCTTTGTTTTCTTTTTATCTTGACCTCTGACACCTCGACTGGCTTATTTCTCCGGCTTGTTTGTAAAGGTGGCGACATTATTGACACTTGATGTATGGTTTTTTACGCATTGTTAGTCGCTATAGAGGCTTTGTGGCTTTTCAAAGACGTCCACAACAGATGCAGAAAGGGCAAAGGCCTGCTTCGCTTCAGGTTTCAGAGCAATCACACCCAGCGAGCCACGTGGTACAAGATGAAGGACAAAGCGGGACTAAAAGGAATACGAAGATTAAAGTTAAAGCACAATGACTGAAAACTGAAACTGAACCAACAAAGCTATCATTGACACATGTTGATGATTATAATCACAATAGAATAATATGTTTATTCTATGCTTTCTCTGGATAAGAGCATCAGCTGACTGTTTAAAACATAAACAAAAGGTGCACAGAGATTTTGCAGAGAGGTTGGTCACGGGGCGACAAAGACCTGATTAACTTCGAGGGAAATTCTGACAAGTGGAACTGACTCGTCTTGACACTTTCATAGTGTGTCAATGACGTGTGTGTCATCTTATTCAACTTGCATCTATTTCATGTCACTCTTTAAGTCTCTTTTTATTACAAGTCATCTCTCCTGCACTCCACAGCTCTGCTGTTCCCTTTCTGCACGAGTCTCTTCTTCCTCCATCCCCCCCCAAAAAAAACACCATTACTGCATTGTCAGTAGCATTACTAGGGATGTGTGACTTCTGACCTTTGGCCTTATTTGGCCTTAAAATGCCTTCTCATTCTGCGTAAAAGCCTCGGCTATAATAAATAAATAAGATATACAAGATGTAACTGTAAGACTGTGTTTTTAAGACTGTATTTAAAAAGAGTTACAAGCATTAAATGTCCTTCTTTGTGTCAGTTTAAAGCACAATTATGATCTATGAAACGTCTTTTACCCCTATATATATATATATATATATATTCATGTTTCTGCTAATTAAACATTTGTACTCATCCGCCCTTACAAACTTCCTATTAGCTGTTGCTGCAATAACAACATCAGTGAATATTTGCACAACCACAAAGAAATGTTGCTTTTCAGGAAAGCCCATTTAAAAAGACAAACAGTGCTTCTATCTTGCTGGTGAGCTCAGCCTCACGTGATTTGTTCCCTGTGACACGTGAGGCTGCAAACACACAACAAGGCAATAACTAGAGGTCGAACCTCTCTGCACTTCGCTCTCTCTCCTCCTCGGGTCTCTTTCCCCTTATTTCATAGAAAGAGCTAAATCCCGCTGTGACCTTGTCCTGTTCGCTCCACCTCCGAGCTCCACCTCGCTCAGCTGTAACAAAATAAAAAAGCTGAAATAAAAAAAGAATAAGTGTCTATCTGTCTTAGAGGAAGTACATGAAGGTGGGAAGATACAGTAAAGGAGATGGAGTAGAGGGAGGAGCTGGCCAGAGAAGAAAAATATGTTTTGGAAGTGCGGAGAGAAGAGGAATATTAGGAGGAAGAGGAGGAGATGGAATGAAGGCAAAAGAAGTGAAGAATGTGATGAGCGATTTCATAGAGGAAAAAGGGGAAGGTGGAGTTGCAGATGAGGTGTGGAAAAAAGGAGTGTGGAAAGGGGAGTTGAAGGACAAGAGAGAAAAAAAGTGCTAAATGAGGCAGAAAGAGGAGAAAATGAAGGAGAAAGAGGAGGTCACGTTATCACTAAGCCCATAAAGACCCTGTCGATGTAAAGACAGGGGCGGACGGAGGGCAAGAGAGGGAAAAAAAGAGAGGTAGCAGGTCGGAAGGCGAGAAGAAAGAGAGAGGAGCTCAGTTAAGGATTCCAGTACATCAATATGAGAGAGGGAGAGTGCTTAAGTGATTTTGTCAATAAGATGTTCTCCTGCTGGCCTTGACTCACAGCTGCCCCTCCGACTCCCTCTGAGATAGTTTTTTATCCGTGAACCAGCAGCAGATAAATGACACGTTTCACTAGTGAAAACCATTTGACTGCATATAACATACATATAAAACCACCTTTATGCCCATGTCTCTGCAGTGGACAGTTCGGAAAAATGTCTCGAACTGAAAATGATCACCGAATCATTCAAAAACAAAGATGGTGCCTCAAAAACTGCTATTTAAAAAAATAAAATAAAGATCTTAAAAGTGCAATGTGTAAGATTTGACAACAGTTTTAGCTTAAAACATTAAAAATGTAAAGTGGTTACATTGATGACGCTATGCCAAAGAACTCATGTTTACAATGTTTACTGAGGTAATAAATCAAGAGAGAAGTAGAGCCGAGTAGAACAGAGTGCAAGTTTTAACACACTTCCGCATCGGCTTCACTCTGCAGAACCGGAGGTTGCCGCCTGATTGTGTTGCAGATATCTACTGAAATGAGCATGCTAACCAGCTAGCCTTCTTCATCCTTTCTTGTAATACCACTTGTTCCTCTTGAGGCGATAGTGAGTCACTGCTCCAACATGAGAGGATGAAGAAGTAGAGCTGCCACGAGGGCTTGTCAAAAATACACCCATGGTCCATGTTTGTCTATTGGATTAAATTCAAAGGAGCAGAAACGACTCGCACCCTCCCCTCGTCCTACCCGCCACCTGGAGTAAATCCTGCGGCAGCTCCGGGAGACGTACTTACCCCCAACTATCAGTTAGATCGAATTCAGCCAGCGCAAACCACAGCATCGAGAGTCTGATCCCAGGGCATTGCTCTGAGTCCCAGGCTGATCAGATGAGTTTCTGTCACACCCGTTAAGCAGGTTAGACCTTAGCGCTCCACCAGCCCGCTGTGACTCCTCGGTGCTGGCGTTAGGGCCGGCTGAATTTGAGCTGGCGAGTGCCATCCGCTCTCCTCCCGACAGGGTTGGTCTCCTGATGAACACGGAGAGGACGAGACGATATGTGCCGGACGTTTTTTAGTTTTTGCCACTTTGGATGTAATCCAAAAAACTGATAAAGTGTACATGGAACATACAGCCCTGCAGCTAGTGTCACAGCAAACACAGCAATGTTATTGTTGCCGGCTCTCAGAGTTTCAGCAGTTTGGTTGAATTCTGCGTGCTCTCACCCTGCTGTTAGTTAATAGATGATGACTGTAAATGAAGATGGTGTGGACCCAGCACTTTGCATCTTTAAAGAATAAATCCAGTTTATTATAGTCGAAGCTTTGGTCATGGCCTCTACCAGAGTATGACGACATTGTTCACTGCAGCAGCCACATGCTGCCAAATCTCTTAGGATCAGATTACGTTTCATCATTCTCTTATGTGTTTAAGTCCACGATCATAGAAATGCAAATACGAGCAGAACACAGCATACCTCAGATGTCACAAGACGTTTGCAAATGGAAAACAATGAACACATCTACAGTGTGTATGACTCATGTAGTGCATTAAACACATATAGGGACCATGACAATGATAAGCATACACTTTGTGGGTGTGTGAGCAAAATTGAGAGAAAACGCATCTGTGTTTTCTCTGAGATTCTCCAGGGTACACGGTGTACTCCATTACAAACTCAGATAGTTTAGAATCCATTCACACACTCACACACACACACACACACACATGCATGTGCAAATGTGCGCTGTGTGCACACCCACTCAGACGGACACAAAACTGCACACGCTCGTAGAAGAGCGCTTTTCACGCGTGCACTCACACACAGCAGCCGGCGTCAGCGGAGTAGACAGATGCATGGTGACAAGGCTGCAGTGCACTGGATTAATACACTTAGTGTTCCACATGTCAAACTGCATCACTGCAGTCATGAGCATTTCAGGCATCTCTCTCTCTCTCTCTCTCTCTTACTTCTACCACCACAGCCAGCAGTCGAACCATCCAGCCATCTAGTCAACCAGTTGGTCACCCGGCAGACATCAGGCTGACAGCCCAACACCCACAGGACACCAACCGGTTTATTACCCGGCATGCCCATGCACCATGACATTGACAACCAGTCAGCAAATCAACAAGCCTCACTTCCAGTCATATTGTTGAATACAGAGTTAAAGCCATAGACTGTGTATAACAAGTGGACGTAGTCAACGTGACGTCACCCACTGGACTGCCGTTTTGAAGCCTCGAGTTCGGCGATTTCGGCGTCGCCATCTTGGATTAAGGCTGTTGCCGTGTTGTATTTTTAGCAACCAATGATCGGAAGTGACCATATTTTGAATGTGGAAGAGTGACGTAGAGACGCCGTATACAGCTCTGGTAGCAGTAGCCCCGCCCTAAAGCATCCCCTGCTTTATGGTCTGTTTGACTCTAAATGGACCATAATTTACTAAATGAACATCATGCTGTATTGAAGAAGACTTGAAACTAGAGATTGAGACCATAAACTCATGTTTTCCAAGGAAAGTAGCGAGCAGCACTTGCTCCAAAAGTCGCTAAATCTAGCAAGGAAGTCGTCAATTCAGCAACGCTGACAGCCTGTCCCTTCAGGTGTCCCTCCAAAGACACTCCCCCAAAAATGTTCACAATGAATGTAAACGACAGACACAGCTAATGTTAGTTGGCTAATCACAAGTGTCAAAGCTAGCAGCATTCTGGCTGAATGAAATGACAGATGACCAGTCCTACCTTTAACAAGCCTGATTACTTCTAACTATCGACCCACACAGCTAATCAGTTCCCAACATGCCACTCAGTGAGATTACCACATAACCAACAAGCCAAATCACTAGTCAGGGTTGCCAGAATGGACACGCAGCACTGCGTACATAGGTTTTCCCATTCTGTAAATACTGTATTGGGTGTGTGCAGTTGGTGTTTGGAGACATCCACAGTCAACTGTCGGAATTCTAAAATCGTCTGCACGGGATGCGCATGCGGACGCTCGAGGACAGCCCCCAACATTTCTGTTGTGCAGACACTTGTGGCTGCGTGGACGTGATGGAGTGTCACCCAGTCTGACGGACAAGAAGCCGACATACCAGTCAGGCGGCCAACTGGTAAGATGGTCATTCAAGGTCGATAAACAGCCGAAAGGTCGAGTCCGTAAGAGGCCTGACGCGCGAGGAATGCTGCTGTCATGAAAAAGATGTCATGTGTAAAGATCACAGGGGATCACAAAGCACTTTTGTGCACGTGTTTATCTCACGGGAATGCTCGCGTGTGCATGTGGAGGTGCAGATAGGAGGTGTCGAGGAAGCTGAGGGTCAAGAGGGGAGCGAGCGGTCACAGTAGCTGCATTCGTGCCGTTTTAGGATCCCCCGCTGCCGTTCATGGCTGCCATTCACCTCCGACCTTAGGTGGTGTTTATTTTGGCTCCCTGCTCCAAGAGGGCCACCAACGCCCGGATGATATACTCACGTACTGGACCTCTAGCGATCCCTCGTGATTTTGTTGTTCCTCCGGTGGCTTAAACTGCCTTGTATACCACATCATATAGAAAACCTTTGATTTATCAGTAAACAACAGCAGGTTGGGGTTTTGGGGAAATTGTTTTACGACTGTAAGATTACTGGGTTGCGTACTGAGGTCAGTGACACTTCCTCCCTCAGCTATTGTTGAGTCGCCCTTGAACAGGACACAGAATCACAGAACTGGCTCGGCATAGCTGTTAAGTGCCCAGTGTACTGTGCGGATGCACTGGGTAGTAATAAAACTATATTTATACCACTTATTTCACACCCGAGAAAGCCGCTGAAGCTTCTTAACAAGCGGCAATCCTTCTGTAAGACATATAATGGAGAGAATAACATCCACAATACAAAATGTATTAAAAAGCAACTGTCAAAATAAGTATAAATAAGTGAGTACACCTTCAGTATCAGGCAGACAGAGCAAGTCTTCCTCCTCATAAAGCTTCCTGAACTGTACCGGGATGTGATCAAATTGAACAAAGAGTAAAACAGCTATTTCTCACTGAGCAATGCTGCTACATGGGGCCCCTTATTCCTGCTGTTGTTGGGTCGTGGACCAATTTAATATCAAATCAAGCATTTGCAGAGTGTGGATTAACATGTGCAGCAAAGCCTCTCCGTGTTCCCTCGTGAGCTTTGGGTGGTTCATAAAATGTCATATTTACGTAAAAGATGCATTTTCATGTCACGTATTTCATGTATCATCCTTTTCTCTTCCTAATAAGGGAAAGATTGTTTCCATTAATGTGATGCTGTATGTTCGGGCCTCACTGTTGAGCTCTCTGTTGTTTTATTGTCTTGCTTTTGCTGCTCTGTCTGTCAAAGCACTTTGTAAACTCTGTTTTTAAGGTGCTTTATAAATGAAGTTATTATTATTATTCACTCAGCCCTTCATCAATTAAGTCTCATTCAAGTCCTCACCTTCCTGTGTTCAGAGCCACAGTGTTTTATGTGTAAACACATTAAACCACAGAAACACGGGACTTTTAAATCTACACTGTTGCTCATGAGCTGCTCCGACTGGCCACATTTATAATAATAATAATATCCGGAATCTCAGGTGATGTCAGCCCTCAAAAGAGAGCATTATTGTTCAAGTAGTGGACTCTGTAAGGCTTCACATTGAAGGCCCAGTAAATTGGATGTTAAGCTTCATCATCAGGAGTCACGGGTGAACTTCCAAAAAGAGGATTTATTTACCAAAAAATTGAAACAGACAATTTACAAAACAACAAGTTCTGGGCTCATGAAAGAGATCAACTAAACAGAACTTAGCTGAGCCTATGCTCCCTGAACACAAACTGAATAAAACTGAGCAGACAAACACTGAACTGAACACAAAGGGGCTATTTACTGATATTTATTGGTTGATCATTATTTAAACAAAGGAGTTATCACAAAGACAAACAATACTAACTAAACTACAATACAAACAGAGGAGAATTAGTCTATCAAAAGAAATATGTTCTCTAGTAACCAAAGCAAAACTAAAAAACAAACACTAACGTTTAAAGATATAAACAAAATCCACAAGAAATTTCAATCACCCCCATGATGTGGCGAGCACTTGGTACATTCTGATCGGCCACTTCCTGTATTTGACAGCTCTGATTTAAAGGGTTCATCTTTTGCTCCGGCCTGACAAGATGTCCCCCAACAGCAACCAGCAAGAGCAACCAGCAACGAGCCAACAACAACCAGCAACCAGCCAACAACAACCAGCAACCAGCAACAGCAACAGCAACGAGCCAACAACAACCAGCAACGAGCCAACAACAACCAGCAACCAGCCAACAACAACCAGCAACCAGCCAACAGCAACAGCGGTAACTCAAAGAAGACATAAGATCAACTTCAGGCAAACTTAAATGTAAAAACAAAGTAAAGTGTGACTGTACAGAAGTTAACTAAATGTGCGCTACACATGAAAGCTAATGCACTGCCAACAAACGTTTGGTTTAGTTTATTTAATATGGATATGGCGAAGTTGGGTTCTGTATTTCTTTATTGTTGCGGAATCAAGGTAATGGATGTTTTCTGGCCTTTGAGTAGCAGAACTGACTCATAATTTTGCGTACTTTTTGAAAAGTAGAACTGATCTTGAGTGTTCTGGCCCAGCGTGTTTGGCGTCAGTTTTACTGGTTTAATTTGAAGTCCCAGTGAATTCATTATTCTCAGTTCCTTTATGCTCAGATACCTGATGTGTGTTTGAGTTGGTCAAACAATTGATGTTCTTCCACAATTTGGAACTATTACCATTAGCCTCTAGTTCACATTCTCTTTATGAGGCGGGTGGCTTTTCAACCTTTTAATGCAGACGCCGTGTCAGCATATTCTGTCTGCTTGCACCTTGATTCAGCAGCATATGCCACACTTTACCGGACAAAGCGCGACCCAGCAAAACAACACATCGTCGGATTGTTGCAAAGGTTTATTCATAACCTCCCATCAGGCAGTTAGCACCCCCCCCACCCTCCTCTCTCTCTGGGGTCTTACAGTCAGGAATTTGTTGATTGGCTGCGATGGTGATGGTGCGGTAAACTCCTGTTGAAGTGTGACCGTAATCCCTGAGCTCGATCCTTACAGTGAGCTTTTTGGAAATGTGCCTAAACCACATGCTTCAGCAGGCCGGCGGCCACCCTGTACACACACACACACACACACACACACACACACACACACACACACACACACACACACACACACGTATGCGACCGCGACACAGATGGAATTGGATGTAAGCACCATAGCACACACACTAGCAGATTTTTAAAAACATCAACACATTCTTATACCTTTCATTGCATTTCAACGTTCCCGCCAAAGTATAAAATGCGCTTCTGTCTCATAGGTATTAACCAAATCATAGACATGGCACATTCTCATCAAAGAGATGTTTCAAAATGCTTTACATATTACATAAAGCACATTGAGAGGAAATACAGTCTAAGACATGCAAAGTTACAAACTAATATTATAAAAAGGAATAAAAATGTACAACTAAATGTCTGTTTTGTTATAAATGAAAGCCCCTAAAACTTAAAATCTTGAAGCAACTATAACTGATATTTGAAAACAAACGATAATAGCCAGGTTTCCATCCAAATGTCCAAAATCCTTATTAGGAGTTGCTTTATGGAGATAAAGGAGCAGGTGGTTTTGCAGAAGAAAAACGCACAACAAGATGACGTCAAACGTGCGCCAGTCGAACCTCTAACGGTGAAAAACAATGTAGAAGACTGGATGTGAATATGACACTTCTGTTTGTTTCATGTATTAATGTATTAACGTCAGCTCCGTGTGGAGCGATGAGAACGCTTGAATCTGCCGCTCTTTGTCGTCTCTTGGACGTTGAGGTCACGTGCCTCGTGTACGGCTTCATTTATTCCTTGATTCTGTTTCTATTGCACTTGGTCGCATGTTGCTTATATCGATATTTCCCGACCTTTCCACCTCAGCCAAGCATAACAAACGTACGATTTTTTTCTAATTTAGTAAAATGCACATAGAAACAGGTGGCAACGTGTCACATCATCCCTCCTAGTAAGACGCTGATGAGCAAAACACGTGTTGGGGCCACATGCTTGCACATTCACCCCGTTAAAAAGCACAAGATGAGTGTGCCCACAAGAACCTTTCACCCACATCGATAAAAACAAAGAGCAATGTCCCAACTCGACCTCTATGTTTTCTCTAAATCGGTGGGTGTGATGACACACACACACGGCCGCTGTTCCGGAGTCCGTTTTAATGAGGCTTACATGTCAACAGCGACGCAGACTAACACTCTGTCACTAAACAGCAACACTGTTTACAGTGTCAGCAGCCAACATAAAGGATTTCAACCGAAGCCCAAACAGTGCTGAGCCCCGATAGGGGAGGCGGTGATCTAATCTGAGTCCATGGGAAGCAGCGCTGCAGTATTGACTCAACAATTTCACATGATGGCACCTGCTACTGTCGAGTCCTTTTTAAAAAACTTATTTCACTCTTTATTAGAAATTCTTTTTCCCCTTTCATTGCTCCGCTGCTATTTCCTCTCTGAGCGCTCGCTGTAGAGGAACTGTAATTCGTTTCTTTTAAGTTGCTGCGACCTCATAACCTACAGTATCAGCTCCACACCACTGGATTCTCTCCGAGCCTGAGAAGCATTATTTTACAGTCTCACTCACTTAAAGTTGGCGCTGCACAGTGGGTTAGTGTCAGCGAATACCACAAAAATGTAAACTTGGAAACTTCGCCACGTGTTGATGTATGAAATTGATACACATGCCTAAGGGGTCTGAAGGGAGCAAAGATCAGATTGCATAATGATTAAGAGTCAGTTTGAATGGGAGTTAATGGCTTCAAGATTACAGACTTAGGTTATTTGACCTTGTGTTGCAGCGCTGATAGCGAACATACCGTTCTGTAGCGCACAGGTGCGTCTCACCACACCTTGAGTCGTGATGATTCTTTTATGTTCTCTCCAGACTCCACCTGCTCATTATGTGTCTAGCAAACAGACTGGAAACTGTAGCGGGAACATACCATGTTTAATGGTGATGTAATGGTCTTGTTTGCATGTTGTGTAATTATGTTATGTTACCTTTGTGTGAGACTGTGGGGATGCAGACTCATTGGCACCTACTGAAGGGCTTGGGTCATAAAAATGTTCTTACAAAACAATGTACATTAAGACCATTTGCATTAAGTACTTATGCTGTGCAGTGTTGTGTGTGCTGTTATGTTATCACAGGGCTTTTAAGAGGGCTCTGTCGTACTGTGGGACGCTTTGTTGAGTACGGTACAAACAAAAATCAATCTGATATTGTTTCTTTGGATTATGCTAGACAGAAGTGGTACACTACAGCGCCAAGTAGTAGTTTCAGGTTTTTTCAGCATAGCAGCTGTATTTTTCTTGCTGCTTGCAAGCTAGCTAACTATGTTAGCTCACTTATATTTATCGCTAAAACCGTGTTTTTTTTCTGACAAAGGAAGCTAATAACCAATGACTGTATACAAGAAGTGGACGTAGTCACCGTGACATCACCCGTTGGTTTGTCGACTATCGCTTTGAGGCCTGAGGCCTGGTCGCTTTGTAACCAGAAGTGACACAAGAGGGTGGAGCCAAGTGCAACTGAACGATGAATAAGACTTTTAGGCGACCAAAATGTTAATAAACTTTAATTAATTAACTGAAAACCCACTTTAAAAAGGTTGATGTTGTAAGACAAAAACACGGACAACTCCCAAACCGCACAAAGCCGTGGTAGAGACCTGTCACTCACAAGGTAGCCCCGCCCTAAAGCATACCCTGCTTTATGGTCTGTTTGACTCTAAATGGACCATAATTTACTAAATGAACATCATGCTGTATTGACGAAGACTTGAAACTAGAGATTGAGACCATAAACTCATGTTTACAATGTTTACTGAGGTAATAAATCAAGAGAGAAGTAGAGTCATTTTCTCATAGACTTCTATTAAAGAGAATTCAGGTTTAAGGCACTGCTCCTGAAGGGTTTCTATGATGTAAATACAAGTTTCAATAATGTGACAACCATACTGAATGTACTTTGCACATAATGCATAATGGCAGAGAGTGCCTGAGAGCGTATTGTCACGTCTCAACGGACTCATTCTGTTTATTTTCTCCCTAGGGAACCCTGAAGTCATCACAGATACTCAGGAAGCACTCGTGCAAAGTTGATGTCAGGCAGTCGTGTTGTCTACAGTTTTGTTTTCCAGCAGGGAAACAGTTGCTGTGGAAACATCATACCGGGAATATTTTGGATCCTGTGCTTCCAATCCCATGTTTTTCCACATAATATCAGCAGACACCAGGCAAGACAAACATTTCCTTGCTTGGTAGGCCGAGAGTTTGCTCCCTCTGTTCTCTGTCTTTGAGCGCGAGTGTGTGTGAGTGTGTGTGTGTGTGTGTGTTTGCAGTGTCTGGACACTGACAGATGAGTTGGTCAGGACCAGAACAACTTGGAGGGTTGGTAAAACAAAAGAAAGTCTGACACGCTATCAATCTATTTATCTGTCTGTTACGATCCTCCCTGTGGCTTATCTTCTGTCCGTCACCACTAGGAGGCTGTGAGGAGTTTTAAATTCCTGCCCTCCACAGACAGATGAGCGTCTGTCTGTCTTTCCCCTGATGTGAGACACTGAGGCTTCCTTTAATGTTCGAGTCTCCTCTACAGACTTCCTATTAGCCCCCTGTGATGGGCTATAACACACACACACACACACACACACACACACACACACACACACACACACACACACACACACACACACACACACACACACACACACAATGTATAGAGTGGCTGGAAATTGAGGATGCTGTGCTGGTAAAGTGAATGTGGAAAACTTGAGAGGGTGAGAAGATCTTTTGTGTTGTGAATGTGTTGATGAAGCAGATCCGGTATTGTGTGAGTGTGTGTGTGTGAAGAGAGAAACAAACATTTACACAAGCAGATGGTTAATCATCATTCATAATTTGTATTGTGGTTAGACTCATGTGTTGGTCAGAGGCTCAATGTAGGCGACTCGATGTAGTTCGATTGATTAGTCTGTACATTTACCGTAGAGACAGTCTGCCCCTTTGTTTGTGTCTCTGTAGGGCTGCGCCTCCCCGAAGTAACGTTTGGTGTTCGGGAACGGTAAAGGTTACCTCAGTAAAGTTTATCCTCGTAAATAGATTGTGACATCGCATACTGTTCTCTTTGCTGTCAGCTTTTTGAAGCTATATCTGATAAACACTGAGGCACCCGGCTTTACAGAACTGGTGTCTCCATGTTACATTTTGTCAAGCTTGAAATAACAACGGAAGCTAAGGGGGGCATGACCTGTGGTCGCCTATATCTGCAGCTCCCGTCATCTTTATAGTGAGTTTCAGCTCGTTGTTCAGCTGTCTGGCTGCAACTTCACAGCTCCGGTTAACTCTCACCGCTCTCATAGCATCATTTCCAGATGCAGCTGGCAGCTGTTTTTCAGTAAAAAAACCTCCAATGTACACCTGCTCAACACTCCACGGCAGACACAAAGAACTAGCGACTAGCTGCTGAACATTGAGGAGCATTTAGAAACTAAAGAGCCAGATATTTCCCCCAGGAGTCGGTGGAGACCAAAAACAGAGCTAAAAGACGGTGAATATCGCACTAAGTTCATAAATATGAACTTAGGGCGACGATAGGTCAGTGCTGTGTTCACTACCAGTTTGTGCCGCTGCCAAGTGGAAACTAAAATCTGTTACTGCAGGTTTGAATAATACAGCTTCGGTGGGCAACTGTGGTTTTAAACATTAACAGCCACATCCTGTCGTCTCTCTGTGAATGAGTGTTGGATGGTGGAAAGGGAGAGACCACAGACTGTAAATATTTCTCTCCCTCAAGGACATTTGGCCAGATTACTTTCTCAGGCACACAAGGCTTTGGTAGAGATGGGTACAGGCAGTCCATGAAATAAACCTTTCGTTAAGAAGCTCAGTCCACATCGGATGCCGTCAGGTGTGGACTGGTCTGGACTGGATCGACTGGTCACCCGGCTATGGTTAATCATTGAAGTTCCCTGCATTCATTTCATCCACAGTTTTCTTTATCCTCACCTCTTTAATCTCTTTTCCTCTTAATTTCCTGCACTTTCAGTTTCCTACGTCCTTGTTTTGACTCTTTGCCTCTCTGCCTAATTTATGGTCATCTTCTCATCTCTTTGCACACACATTCTTGCTGTTTTGTATATATTTCTTTTTTGCCTTCATGTTTGTCCCAGGTGCGTCCCATCTTTCATGCGTTTGGGTATTTATGAGTCTGATGTGTGTGTATGTGTGAGCATGTGTGCACCCGTACATCACGCCTGAAAATGTGGACAACCTGTGATATGCCAAGATTTATACCAAAGTCGATATACTGCAATCCCAGAGCACATTTTCTGTCTGTGTGTGTGTGTGTGTTTCTGTGTGTGTGTGTGTGTGTGTGTGTGTGTGTGTGTGTGTGTGTGTGTGTGTGTGTGTGTGTGTGCGTGCTAGCGTCTCTCTCGTCACTCAGACTGAAATCATGCCGCTCCTCTCTGGTAGTCTATTAAACATGAGCGTCGGTATCTGGCTGGCAAGCTGCAGCCACGCTGTGTTTGGTGATGAGGTGATTCGGAGTTCAGAGGAGTGAAATTTCTTCTTTCTTTCGTGGTGTTTTATCAAAACAGCAAGAACAAAGTTGTGATGAATGAAACCACAGTTACAGACTATATCTGCTTTTGCCTCATTGCAAGCTGAAAGAGTCTAGCCAGATCTGCACCATGTCCACTAACCCTTTATTACTGAAAGAGTTGAAGTCATACTTTTGTAGTTTTGAGCTTTATTCATATAGGTAATGAAACCATTGTTCACACCAAGCTAATTGCTGTGATACAGGAACATGCCGACATCACAAAAAAGAAGCCAGATGGCCAAGAAAAACACGCAGTCGGATGATCATACAAGCTGTAAACAGACTCCCATGGTCAGCGGCCCTACGCTTCAAGCTATGACACTCAAGGTTCCCCTCTAGCTTCAGTTTTGGACGTGTCCGGGACAAACGCTCGTTACATGCATAGTGTCTTTTCAAAATAAAGTTCTGTCTTCACAAGAAACGGACAGTTTCTTCTTTGTTAAATGCTCATATAGTCTCTTCTCAAAGTAAACCTCCACGGTAGGTTTGCTTTTTAGATTTACTTACACAATAAAAACCACTTGGTTGGGTTTAAACAAATATCGTGGTAAATTAGTACGTTTGTTACAGGCGTTTGTAAAGTCCAGAAAATGTGCAACAAAACAACCGTAAAGTTATTCAACGTTGACTTTGTTTCACACGTAACGCGAATAGCGCTCTCCTGGGTGAAAGTCCTGTGTTTGTTTGACCCATCCTCCCACGCTGACTTTGTTACTTTTTACACCACATCAGTTGGTATAAAAAGTTGACAATTTTGATGTGAAATATAAAAAATACTCCCACTGATTAATTTGAAATTCTACCAATTAAAAGTACGGCGACATCATCACAATATTTTAGAGAGGAAATGTCTCTTTGGTGCAGCTGCTAACAACTCATGTCAATGCATCTATAACATGAGATTTTATGAGCATCTGTTATTTATTATTATTTTTTTATCTGAAAAGTAACTTCAAACGGCAGCTCTCAAACAAATGTAGCACAGTTGAAGGTAAAATATTTCCCTCTGAAATGTTGTGAGGCTGAAGTTTAAAGTAACATAAAATTAATGGAAATACTCAAAAAATGTATCTAAAGTACAGAATCTGTTCAAGTAATTGTACTCGGTAACCTTCCACCGCTGCTATATGAATATGCTTTTATTTCAAAGAATGCAAGTTCATGCTCAGTTTGGTTGTAAACAACAATGATGATGATGATGACCAATGATGATTGGATGGGCAGAGGGCGAGGGGGTGTGGTTTCTGTACTACATGTACTATGAGACGGACACGCATACAAACACACATGTTTTCTGGTGACATCACACATGTGCAAGAAAACAGAGAAGTGAGTGGATGATGTAGAGTGTGTGTGTGTGTGTGTGTGTGTGTGTGTGTGCTGCCCTACTTCCTAAAAGATCAATATTGTTATAAATTAGACTTGAGGGCTGAAACGGGTCGTGACCTCTGGTCCAATATGTATCTATATGTACACACATACATACTGTAATGTGTGTACATGTGCTTGTGTGTTTAGGTGTGTTTTGGCAAGTGTGCGGTGAGTGGGACAAACACAGGACTTTTACCTGTGTAAAGCCAAAAGTAACTGTTGATTTTACCCTTGTTACATAACACAGTGGGCAGTTTTTATTTGTCCACGCTAGTTACGTTGTTGCTGTTAATTTGTTACATTGTTTTTTTGTTACTTTGTTTTTTTGTTACGTTGTTTGTTGTTACCCAACTTTACGTTATTTATTTACGTAAAGTATCTTGTGGTTTGTGAATTCCATTATTTTTTTGTGGACTGTGTTGAACATTCATAGTTATGTAGTTAAGAAGTCAGTCAGTAGTAATTGGCGTCTTCTTTAGTTGACATATTTTTGATAAAATGTCACAGTCGGCGCTAATCTTTGTGACAAATGCACCGCGTTTCCTGTGAATGCTTCACAATAAGAGACTCTGTTATTGACCAGTTGAATGCTTTCAATGTGAACCAGCAGCAGCAGTAGGAACATGTTGTGTTTGCTTTAGCAGTAACTTAACACCTCTTTGAGAGTGAATCCCTTGTGAGTCGGCAGGTGACACTGTGGACATGATGCATGACTTTCTGCAGCCCTTCACAGGTCAATGGTGGCAGCGATAACAAATAATCCAAACGGGGCGAAAGGTGGACAAAATGTACAAAAGAAAAGATAAACTTCCTACTAACATGAAGACGGACTATGAAAACATAACTACATAATTACAAAAATAGTTTATGAAGAAACATAAATAAATATGTTAACAAGAACATTGAATACTGACAATGAAAAAGCGCAGAGCAATGCCTGATAATAACAATAATAATAACTGAGCAATTAGCAGATGAGTTTTCACTTTACAGCCCAGAATAAAGAAAGTTCAGCGCATTGACATCAGAAAAGTGTTTATTTAATGCCGGAAAGGTCTCGGATTGACAGTAGACAGGAAGTGAAATCAGGGGCGAGAAGGTGCGAGAGCTCGTGTCTTGTTGTGTTTCTTGTTGACAAGAGTGCCGCGGCGTTGATGATGGGTGACATATTCGGGGTCAGAGGTCACAGTGACTGACAGCTCAGGCCCAGGCGCTTGCACGGCCTCCGGCCTGACGGACGTGACTGACTGACGGGCGGAGAGACGACCGGTAGGAGAGGAGCTGGATGTCAGAATCAAAGACTGAGACTGGGAGGTGATGGTCTGCAGTGTGGACCAGTCCTGCTGGTGTGATGATGATGATGATGATGATGATGAAATAAGTACATTAAAACTAAACAGCAAATAATACAGATGTATTGTTCACAGTAACAGCACAAGTAATAGAACAAGTGGCAGCACTAGTAGTGGTATTGTACTTGCTGTAATAATAGTAGTAGTACTAGTAGTAATAGTATTAGTATTATTATTATGAGTAAGACAATTGGAAGCAGTTACATAACAGCAGTAGTGGTCTTATAATGGGATACAATAGAAATAGCAGCTACAGTATAAATAATGTTAATAGTGGCAGTTACAGTAGTACTGTACGTAATATCAGTCGTAGCATGAAGTGATAGTAGAAGCCTAATATCAGTAGTAGTGGTAGTATTGTTAGTTTTGTTGTACTAGAAGTATAAATGAAAGAAGTAGCAGTAATTGTAGTAGCAGGATCTGTTGTAGTTCATGTACTAGGAAACAGTTCTAGTAGTATTAGTACTTGTAGTAATAGCGATACTACTAGTATTAGTAGTAACAGTACTGTGTTTGTAGTAGTAGTACTGCACTAATAGTAGTAGCAGTAGAATCCCTGTGTTTGTAGTAGTAGTGGTGGTGGTGGTAGTGGTAGTAGTACAATAGTAGTAGTACTGTGCTTGTAGTAGTAGTGGTGGTGGTGGTGGTAGTAGTAGTACAATAGTAGTAGTACTGTGCTTGTAGTAGTAGTGGTGGTGGTGGTGGTAGTAGTAGTACAATAGTAGTAGTGCTGTGCTTGTAGTAGTAGTAGTGGTGGTGGTAGTAGTAGTAGTAGTACAATAGTACTGTGCTTGTAGTAGTAGTGGTGGTGGTAGTAGTAGTAGTAGTAGTACAATAGTACTGTGCTTGTAGTAGTAGTGGTGGTGGTGGTGGTAGTAGTAGTACAATAGTAGTAGTGCTGTGCTTGTAGTAGTAGTGGTGGTGGTAGTAGTAGTAGTAGTACAATAGTACTGTGCTTGTAGTAGTAGTGGTGGTGGTAGTAGTAGTAGTAGTAGTACAATAGTACTGTGCTTGTAGTAGTAGTGGTGGTGGTAGTAGTAGTAGTAGTACAATAGTACTGTGCTTGTAGTAGTAGTAGTAAATGGAAACGAAGCGGACAGTCTGTCAGTCTGTTAATCTGCTGAGTTCCTGCAGAGATCAGATGTTGAACCTTTTGCCCTCTTTAGCCAGATGATGTAATGTAAAATCTGAACGCACGCACGCACGCACGCACGCACGCACGCACGCACGCACGCACGCACGCACGCACGCACGCACACACACACACACACACACAGTAACCATAACTCATTTCATGAAATCCAGATAGCTTTTGACATGACATCATTATATCCAGTTTTAAATTCATACTCTGAGTCACTTTAATAAACTCTCTGTAGCAAAAACTCTAGAAAACCAACAAATACGTTTGTACATTCAAACTGTGTTGAGATGACAAATGAGATGATTAAATACACAGTAAACCTTTCAATACACATAAACAACACACTGTAGTCTGAAAACAAGAACAACAAACACGGCACAATAGGACATAATTAATACCTTTCATAATGAGGAATTATCTGCCTTCTTAGAAAAGTATCTTTTTAAATCATGCTTTTACTTTGAGTAGTTGGGTAGTTTCATTTTTGTAGCTTTGTTAAATTTCATTGAATCATTCTATTGTGTTACTATATGTTAAAGTGTGTCCTCGCAACCTATCATTTGTTTTAGAAAAGCAAGTTTATGTAAAGCACTTTAAGCTGCATTTTGTCTGAAAGGAGGCAAAAAAACAGTTTGTGTGAATATTATTCTGCAAATATGTCTTCTACACATCTACACAGACATATAATATCTATTAATTATTGTCTTTAAAAAAATGTTCTACCGTGTTTTATCTTACTGTATTTGTGTGTTTACCTGCATTACATGCAATGCAGAGTTAATGAGTAACTCACCTCTGTCTCACACACACACACACACACACACACACACACACACACACTGTTGACCTCGATGACCCCTGCTCGCCCTTCCTGCCGTTTGTCGCTCACCCATCGTGCAGCTGATATGCTTACTGCAGCACTCTGTTTCCTCAAAGGCAAACCATTAACAGCAACACAGCGCCATGACACGGCGTTCGCCTGATAATCGAGGTGCACCTCGTTAAACCCCCAACACATACGCACGCACACACACACACACGCACACACACACACACGAATGACTTTGACAGAAGATCAAGTGTAGTCTTGATAAAGAGCTGCGAGTCGCCTTTTAAACCAGGATCAGAGTCACACAGAAATATCTAAAGGAGGTTTTTTAATTAATTAATTTTATTCACCACAAAACAATTCTTGAAGGACTTGACCTTGTGTTCGGGGGTCGCATAACGTCGAAACAGGAAAGATTGTTACTTAAACTGTTGCATAAAGATTTTCCTTAATTATGAGGCCTTTTGACACCAACAAGTATGTCAACAGCGTCTCATATTTTGATTTGCGCTCTGTCATTGGTCCTAAAAACCAAATCCTGATTTTTTTTTTTTAATCAGGATTTGCTGGCACTGACACTTTTGGTCACATGACCAGCTGAAAGGGAGTGTGTTTGTGTGTGTGTGTGTGTGTGTTTGTGTGGTTAGTGGGGTCGTGGAGTGGCGACCAGCAGAGTTATTGATGCCGGTGACCTTCAGGCCCTGAAATGACGGCGGTCTTCTCAATAATGGATTGGACTGCTCTTATGGGGAAAGCTCTCTGTCTATGTGTGTGTGTGTGTGTAGGTGTGCGTGTGTGCGTGTGTGTGCGTATGTTTGCCCATGTGTGAATGCGAGAGAGAGTATAATACAATGACAGATATATAGCCCTTTATAAGCATATTTGTGACTGTGTGTGAGATGTGTTTGTGAAAATGACTTTGTGTGTGTGTGTGTGTGCGTGTGTGTGTGTGTGTGTGTGTGTGTGTGTGTGTGTGTGTGTGCGTGTGTGTGTGTGTGTCTACCTGTCTGCAGTGTGAGTGAGGAGGTGCGTGGGGGAGTTCATGGCTCCGGTGCAGATGCTGCATATTTGTCTCTCTGCAGGAGGTTCGGAGACACTGAAGAGGCAGGGACATGCGTAGGGAGTCCTGTCAGGACCACGGACAGCTATCAGGGAGGCTATCGCTGCCTTATATCTAACATTATAAAAATATCACTCACCACTTTAGTGAGAAAATTGTGCCTGTTTCTTTCAATCGATCAAAAGTGTGTTGTCTAAAAAGAGCAGTAAGGTTTCCCCTTATTGGTCGCACTGACGGGACGTGGCGGCGGGGGAAGAGCGAGTCGGAGAATTTTGTGATATTAGGTGATGTAGTATATCAAGAGGCCATCATTGAGAGTTACGTGATATAATAACTTGAATTAAGAAGGAGAAGGACAGGTCAAACAAACACAGGACTTTCACCCAGGAGACAGCTGTTGGTGACCCGTGTGACACATAAAGTTAACGTTGAGTTTACGCTTGTGGAGTATTTTTTGGTTCAGAAAATTGGATGTGCAACATGTCCCGTGGTTTGCAAAAAAAGGTACGATGCCAACATTTTCTCCAGCGACTGGTTTGGCAAATGAAATGTGTAGCCAGCTTCGTTAGCCAGCTAGTTGCCCTGGAAGAAGATCCTTATTCAGTTAGCAACCAAAGCTAATCCAGGGAGATCATTTATGTGTTTGCTGTTGTTTGAACTCCAAGAAAAACAATGAAATGATTGAATGAATGAAATGATGTAAAATATACGTTTGTTTGGAAAGTAAACAAGACTCGCGTTGCTTTGCCTGATGCATTTTGTCGAAGTTAATTTGTTAAATCCCTACCATGGATATAGTGAGTGCAAAGTTAGCAAGAACAATAGTCAGAAAGGACAACGTTTTAAGATTATGACAAAGTTGGAAAAATAACATTTCAGTAAAACGTTTCCTGGTAATTATTTGACAGTTTAGGACAAACAGACAAAATGAGTTTCCTTCGTTAGGGTATCAGAAGGAGCTCTGACTGCTTCTTTACATTAAAATGACTCCATTGGGATAATATATCTCAGCTTAGACACCATTGGAGGAGGTGGATAAGCTAATGTAGCTCGAGAAAAGAGTGATAAGTAGCAGCAAAGGGACGGCTGGACTGTGTGATTGGAAATCACATTTATTTTCATCACCACACAGTGTTGAAAGTCACTTTCAGGTAAATGTGCAACAGACTGTTATAGAATTGAAGACTATTTGGGGAAAAAAAAAGCTTATTTCTATCTATTGGGATTGAGGTTTGAGATCCTCACTTCTCTGCATGCTGTCAGATATTTTCTGAAAGTCAGCTGTTTAGAGGAAAAGCTTTGGTCCTTCTCAACACAGGAAATTAATTTAATTTCATGCCACTGTTTGTCGCTGTCAGTCTGAATTGGGCGTAAGAGGAGCGGAAAGGTAAAAGCAGGTGACGGGGAGCTGAGGTGAGGAAAGAGACGAGGAGGATGAGGATGAGGAGGAGGAGGAGGAGGAGGAGGTGGAGAGGAGAAGCAGGGCGGCTATAGATGCATTAGTCATCTGAGATTCACAGTGAAGTTCTGCTTCATTCTGTGAGTCACTGTTCCACCGGAGAGAAGATAAGGAGCTTCTAAACGGTGCCGAGAGTCTCAACAGCTGGAACTTCAGAGTAAGCAAGAGACGGACGAGGAGAGAGATGAAACATTTAGTGTGATAAAGTTCAGCTGTAATGGAAAGGAACTCAGAGAGGAGAACAGAGAAACACAAAGAGTCAGAGGTTTAGAGGCAGGTAGCTATCACGCACACACACACACACACACACACACACACACACACACACACACATATATATATATATATATATATATATATATATATATATATATATATATATATATATATATATATATATATATATATATATATATATATATATCACACGCCTAAGTGGCACATCATTGGCTCCTTCATAACAAATGTGTGAAGAAGCATTTTCAAACTCAAAGAACTCTATTTTATATTCTACTTCAGAATCAAGAAGTTCCCAGAAATGCCCAAAGAAAAATGAATGCGTCTGTTGCTTTTTTTTTGCTTTGTTGGTCAATGATATAAAACAAATAAAAAGTCGTGTAGTAGTTGTCGTGTGTGATGTGAGAAGCAGGATTTGTAGTTTGTTCACTAGAGCGGTGTTTTTGCCGAGAAGTTCCTAATTTTAGTCTCTGGAACTAAAAGGTTCCTCCAATTGTTGTTTGCGCTTTCACAGCGGTCCCGGAGACCTGGAGGGCTGCTGGTCTTGTCTCACTGCAACGACATACACTGCTGCAGTATTCTGTGATGCATGTTGCAATGAAGCTAAGAGCGTCTGTCTCCACAACACATCATCTGTTGAGTGTTTGGTGGTTATTTATTTGTGCATACGGACGTAAACGGGGTGAAAGAATCTGAAAAAAATCCAAAAAAAGAGAAGAAAATCTCCATCTTTTTAAAAAAATGAGTCAGGAAACCAACAGCAACAACTAACTCTTACACTTATCAAACAAAGAGATTCTCTCCCCTCGTCCTAAAATGATACTAGAGTACTTCCTTGTACTGCGTGTGTTTGACCAGCGACAGTCTTCCCAGCCTGAAAGTTCCCCCTCTGACCAGCGTTTAAAATGTCCCCAGAACTTAAGTTGGCGTCTGGTCCCTGTGGTCGAAACGCAATGTCTTCCTCAAATGGTTTCCTCAAAGTTCTTGCAGTGGGGCTTAGGTGGGGAGATCTGTGTGTGTGTGTGTGTGTGTGTGTGTGTGTGTGTGTGTGTGTGTGTGTGTGTGTGTGAAGCATGTTGTGTGTTGCTGTGTGTTTCGGTTTCATTTTTAAGATCGCTGAAGTGTCTGACCTTTCAGACTGAGCCACCTGCTTTCACACACACAGACACATAAAACTAGTTGAAAGCCAATTAAAACCATCTTTAATAAAGAGACTCAAAAGAGGCCTAGAGGCTATTCCAGATCTTTGGAGCCCTCCGGCTATCCGCGTCCAGCCTGCGAACAGTCAGCAACAACTGGTCAGCAGACCTCAGAGTGTGAACAGGAATGTTTGGAAGGAGAAGGTCAGCAATGCAGGAAGGAGCCAAGGCATGGCCGTACCCTACAAACAAGCAGTAAAACATATTCTAAAGGTTGAAAGAGAACTAGGTCAGGGAGACGTGCTGTGAATGTGAGTTCCTTTATGTAAACAGCCTATTTGGTTTCCTTTAAAGTCCGTATTACGAGTACGTGAGTGGTCTGTAAGAGCTGCGTTTAGAAGTATTAGTCTCTATTATAAGCTCAAGTCAACACCACTGAAACAATCCAAACAACAAATTTATTTTTAATTTAAGAAAACAGACAGCGGAGTCTGAAGCACCACAAACGCTGACTCAGCTGAGCTTGAAAAATATTTAGGATTGTTGGCAGGGCCCGGTCAACAAATCGGCTAATGAAGTTAATCTAACTAAAAAAAAAAATTACCTGAGGAATTAAATTAGAAAGTGGGTTACTTCCAGGGGAGTGAAGCCAATGCGGAAGTGTCTCAAAACCTGCATTCTCTCTAATGTCCAACAGGGGGCGACTCCTCTGGTTGTATAGAAGTCTATGAGAAAATGACTCTACTTCTCTCTTGATTTATTACCTCAGTAAACATTGTAAACATGAGTTTATGGTCTCAATCTCTAGTTTCAAGTCTTCTTCAATACAGCATGATGTTCATTTAGTACATTATGGTCCATTTAGAGTCACACAGACCATAAAGCAGGGGATGCTTTAGGGCGGGGCTACACGGTGATTGACAGATCTTTGCCGCTATCAGAGCCGTATACGGAGTCTCTACGTCACTCCTCCGCCGTCCAAATATGCTAACTTTAGTTCATTGGTTGCTAAAAAACACCATGGCGAAGGTCGTAATCCAAGATGGTGACTCGAGGCTTCAAACCATCAGTCCACTAATCAATGGGTGACGTCGCGATGACTACGTCCACTTCTCATATACAGTCTATGGCTCTATCTCTATCAGCCAGAAGAACAGACCGGCTTCACTTTCTTTGTCTTTATCTCCTGTCATTGTTTTCTGTCTTCCCTCTCTCTGTTCCTTTTGTTCCTCTTTTTTTCTGTTCTCTCACTTTCATGGTCCACCGCCATCTATACTATCTTCACTCACTCGTCTCCTCCCTTTCGTCCGGCGGTTGCATTATCATCCTCGGCCGGGGAATTAACCGTGTCTCAGTGTGTGTGTGTGTGTGTTGTATTTCTATCGTACCGCGGGGAGCAGCCGCTCTCTTTTGTGGCCCGCTGCTATTTGCAGAGTGTATCATATGAGCACAATGGCACACACACACACACACACACACACACACTCACACTCACACTCACACACACACATAGACACACACTGACCTTCACACACATGCATGCACACAAAATTCTCATTTGGAAACACACACAGACACTGATACTGAAATTTATTCACATTTATGCAGACAAACACAGTCCATGCACACCGGCTACACACACAAGTACATAACATGACACACACACACACACACACACACACACACACACACACAAAGACAGGATGCTGTTTAAAGCAATACATAAATGCCACCAGCATGCATTACGGCCTCTTCTCCTGTGAGACTCACTCATCCTCTTGTGTTTCTATTTGTCTGAAACTGAGATATAGTTTCACAAAATTTCCTCAAACACAAAGTGGAAAATAACTTTGTGATAATGTGTTATGTTCTCTACATTGAAGTTTTATATGAATTAATTGCTGAGAAGATATTAGAAGTTTGTAGTATTGTATAAATTAAATGTCCTCTCCATTTGTAGACATACAGGTACAAGTATGTTTAAATATGTATATATAATAATAATTAACAGTAAGAGGTAGATATGAATATGCTCAGATATATCTACAGCAGTGGTAAGTGGTAATATAAGTGTGTGTGTGAGAGAGAGAGGGGGGGCATGTATATATATATATATATATATATATATAAATACACTCATGACTCATCTCAGGCTCCATCATGCCTGCAGTCACTCTGTCTGTGTCTACAGGTGTGTGTGTGTGTGTGTGTGTGTGTGTGTGTGTGTGTGTGTGTGTTACCTGGGAGCTTCAGGCCGTCCTCTGAAGCGACTCCAGCTGTCTGTCCTCGACACATGAGAGGCAGATGGCAGGAAGGACAAAAAGAGTCAAGAGACAATGAAGGAAACACAGCAGGTATTTAAAAAGACGGACCTCATTGTCAACGTTTCTCATTTGGGACTTTATTTAAGCAGAAAGGTCCCATTGAGACACATTACGTCTGGATGTCGTCTCTTGTGCACATGCATACACGCAGGGACAGAAAAACAAGAATCAAGGCAAATAATGGCACTTTTTAAAAGCAACAGCAAACAACAAAAAACAAAAACAGGTTTTAAAATATGTCAAACATGCCAAGGGAGGGTAAAAGCAGAATTACCATGCAGCTGTGTTCAGCTGATTAGAACCATGAGGAGAATTCTCTCTGATCTAGTGTTCATGGTGTTATTTATTAATTATTGTTTTTACCTTATTCACCTGCATGTAGTGTCTTCAAAATGTCTGTTATCTCCACTTCAGCAGCTCTTACATACACCAAACTTTACAGTCTCATTCCTCTCTATGTTCTGAAGGTTTGTACAGAGGGGGTTGTTGATCTTTTGAAGGCTGTTGCAGTATTTTCAGATGTTTGAAGTGATAAACAAGAGATACAGTATTGAGAATTTCTTTCTGTATAAAACATTTGACTCTAATAAGTCAACAAAATGAAACAAGAATTTTGAACCTGGCTTTATCCAATGTTCAGATATCTGAAATGCAGGCAAATTGCACATATTTGATATGGAAAAGCAGAATTTGCATATTTAAAAGAAAAACGTTTGAAACGTTAAACAACCGGGGAAGTTTCATGACCAAACCTATCACCCAGTTCATCTGGGATATCTCCTCTAAATCCTTCCTCTTTGGATAAAACACATTCACCTCCATTGTAGAAGAAGAACAATACATCCAAAATGTATCTGCACGGCTGCTTACGGCTGGAGATATATGAAAGTGTTTTTGTTTACATATTTTTGAGTGAGCGGACCCTTTAACGTTCATAACTGAATGTTGTTCCTCCCCTCTTACGGTCGGCCCCTTGCCCGAGGGCTCAAGCCCGCTGTGCAGCCTATCGGCCCCGACAGCCATACACCCACCCAAGGCCCCTCCCCTACACCTGCCAGAGGTTAAAGGAAGCGTTAGGACTTTTTGTTTTTCTCAACTTCAGAGGCCGTGTGTGTGTGTGTGTGTGTGTGTGTGTGTGTGTGTGTGTGTGTGTGTGTGTGTGTGTGTGTGCACGTTAAACAAGCAGAGCCGGCCTTAACCTTTACACCGCGTTATGAAAACACGTGAAGTGGGGGCTGCAGTGTGTGTGTGTGTGTGTCAATTATTTTGCATGTCTGTGTGACCGTTACGTGTGTGTGTGTGTGTGTGTGTGTGTGTGTGTTATGGAGGTTGCCTGCCCATGGGGAAGACCGGGGGCATACTTGTTTTGAATTCCTCCAAGCCAACTGTCATAATAGAGTTGTATGGGAACAATACACTGAGTCTGAGAAGAGAGGAGGAGGAGGAGGAGGAGGAGGAGAGGAGAGGAGGAGAGGAGAGGAAAACTACCAGGTGACATGACAGCTTCCTCATGTCAGCGGATTTGGAAATGATTTATGTTCATACGGACACAAATCATATCACCAGAATGTTGCTGAAACAACATCATCATTTATGGGACACGGAGCAATTTCAGCTATAACACAATAATATTCCATAATATGGTCAAAGAGACAAGTTATTAAAGGATGAGTTCACCTACATTTTAAAATAAAAACAAACAAAACATTCATCTAGTGATATGTAGCCATACAGAGGTTTTTTTTAGATGTCTGTTGTAGATTTCTGCTGTCACCACAATACAATAGAGGAAAAGAGAATTTAATATCTGGTGCTCACAACATTAAAAATATATTCTAAGGCAGAAATTCAAGAAAACTTAACATCCACAGTACCACACATTTCTCTGAGGTTACCTGGTTTAATCTCTCACACAGCAGACTCTCACAGATAACACATTATGGACGCTTATGCAATTCCTGATTTGTTCTCATACCTTTTTTCTCTCCTGCATGATAAGAACTAGATCTGATCATTTGCAGTCATCTTCATGCCCTTAAAAGTCATCGAGAGATGATAGTCAACGTTTTATTAGATGGCATAGCAGAAATGAACTCAACAGGGATGGGGGGGGACCTGCGCTCCCTGTCCTGCCCTCCTAAATGACTCGTGGAATATCATCCCATCATTATCTTTCCCATCAGTAAATGCCCTCCTGGATGTGGGTGTGCATATTAACTCATCAGAGGAAGCCTGGGAGGGTGACGGCGGCCTCCCGCTGACCCTCATTAGGCACGATGAGGTAAAAAACAAGAACCCCCCCCGACATCGGATCAGATGAAATTACACGTGATGCGGTGAAAACGTCAACGAGGAGGGGTAAACCGAGGTGTTTGTGTTTTTGGAGCGAGGTCGGTGGCGGTTTCACGACACGAGGACAGTTTGTGCTTCGGCACCGTGGAATCACAATCATTTGTATTAATTGCGTAGCGGTGAGGCTGCACATGAAGTGTGACTTTTCATGTTGATCTGACAAGACAGTTGCACCGTAAAGGCTTCATATGAACCAAGTGAAAGAAACTTGAGATCAAAAGGTCAAAACCGATGCACCTCAAGGCAATAATGCTCCTCACACTCCAGTGAACTGAACGACTGACGTACTCTTCCCTCCTCGGAGCCTTGTGCTTCTACTAGCGGAACTAAGAGAAGGGCGTTTTCCAGACCTGCGGTTTCTTTGCTCTGTCACCATTTGGTACTTGATATAATTGTATTTGCACAGTTTGTTTGTTTTGTTGAAACGCTTCCTCCTCTTTCTTTTTTCTTCACTAAGGAGCGACGACTGCTCATTCTTTTCATTGCTTTCATGCAGTTAACGTACCAGCGATACCAGCGTTAAATGAACGAAATATCCAGCCTCGGTGTGCATCGATCGCCTCGCACTCTCGCATGATGTCACTTGTGGCCAGTGGAAAACTGGGGATGGACCCAAATGCAGACGAACACGGGGAGCAAAAGGATCATTAACTGTGATTTTAATAAAGAAAGCGTCCAAAACGTACACTGCAGCTGAGTCCAAAAGGGAGCAACTAAAACTTGTTTCGACCCCGCAGTCGAGAATAATTTTGTCGTGTTCACATTTGCCCAAAATGAACCAAACGTGCTGGTGAAACATTCAAAGGTTTGGAAACAACTGGTCTAAACGAGCTAGCTGTGAATACAGCCTAAATGAAGCTACACTAAACCAGACTGAACCACTCAGAGCAGATATTTCCACCAAGGCTGCACCAGTTTACATTAATGTGCACGTGGATCTTTCTGCACCAAAGTGTTACACAAGCATTAAAATAGTAAAATATGTCCTCGAAAATAATCTTCCACAAATCTATCCACTATTCTCAGTGATAAAGGATATCCAGACCAGTTAGTTTTACTGTTTCATATCGGAGTAAATCCTGTATCGGTGCCAGAAAAGAAGCACCTTAAAGCCAAATGTAATGTGAGTCGTGTCGAGGTCCTGCTGCTACACTTTTTAAAATGTGCTTTATTTTTTCTTCCAGTGGCTTAAGCTATTATCTAGATTGATTCGATTTTTTTTCCTTTTAAGCAAAACATCAGTGAGCTACATGAAGGCTGAAGGACGCCGAGCTGAGCTCTCCTCTGTCCTCTGTCTCCGTGACCACTGCTCCTCTGACTCCTCCTCTGTGAGAGAGCATCGATCCAGAAGGAAACACTCCGGAGGAAGATGTGGCCTTGAGATGGCCTTGGCAGAATTAGATGGAGGCTTACTGTCATCACCACGCACACACACACACACACACACACACACACACACAGACACACACACACACGGCCCGTCCAACATGCATACCAATGGTCAATGAAACCTAAGCAGGCTCTCTATCAGCTGCAAACACACATCAACACACACACACACACACACACACACATGTACAAACATGTACTAATGTACACTGTCAGACACACACAGTCACGTGCTTTACCATCCACTGATCAATAGCAGCCCTATTGGGAACTTGCGACGAGCCACAGGACCCGAACACGCACACACACACACGCACACAGTTCTACATATACACACATGCATACACACACACGCACACACACATTCAATGTAACTAAAGAGGGAGAGAGAAAGAAAGAGTCCCCTTCAAAGTCACAATCATGATCCTGCTGTGTTAAAATGCAAATGTTCCCTAGAGGTCGACCAACCCTGACACACATGCACACACACACACACACATACACACATGCACGCACACACACAGCTGAGTGTTACACCACTGGAATGTCGGCCACTTGTGTGGAACCAGCTGACCTTCGGCCAATGATACTTGTCCTTGAGTCACATGAGAGAAACACCGCAGTGCGTGTGTGTGTGTGTGAGAAAGAATGACAGAGTGCATGTGTGAGTACATAACTGCATTGCCCTGCCATGCTGCAGATATATGTGTGGGCCTCTACAGTGATGACTAATAATCTTACGCTGAATGTCACGTATATTACCTTTTATACGCCGACTGTGTGCAGGCTGGTCTCATCCAGCGTTTGTAGCTGATACAAGAAAAATAATACGCCTTGATTTGTAGATATCCCAATAAATGATAACGTGTGAGATCTACGTGATCCTGAACGAGGAAGTATAACGAGAGAGGAGTGTTGTGTGGGTTTAACAAACGGCGACCTTTTATCCAGGAGACTGTTGTTAGTTCCTCGTGTGAAACGAGAAGTCAGCGTTGATGTATTTGTTACGTAACCTGCGTACTTTAGTGACTGTTTTAAGTGACAGTAGGAATAAAAGCAGGAGGATATTTGTTCCTCAAAATGAGACATTCTTTAAGGGTTAAGAGTGCTTCCCTGCTCGTTTACAGCATGTGAGTGGGGGCGTTTCTAGATGTCTATGTGTGTGTACCTGGGTGACTGGTGATGAATGTAAGTGTGCACTGTACATCCATGTGTGTGTGTGTGTGTGCTGACAGAGCCTTTTGTCACCGTTCAATAAGAGTCCTCTGGTTGACCTCTGATCCTCTCAACCCAGAAAGATTAAGGCTTCACGGAGGGATGGACGAGGAGGGTGTCTTCTGTCTGAGGGTGTGTGTCTTCGTCTTCTGTCCTTCCGTCCCCCGCTATTTATCTCCACTTTACCTCCTTTCAACCCGTCTTTTACCCCCTTTTCCTTGAACATTCCCTTTCTACACCTGCCTCTCCTCGTCCCAATCCTTCCCCTCCTCCTCTTCATCATCCTCATTCCATTCGCCTTCCTCTCTCGTCTCCTCTCCCCCTTCATCCCCTGCTCCTTCTCCCTGATCCTATGGTAATGGCTCAACATGCCTCGTCACCTCTTTCTTTACCTCCTCCTCTCCTCTTTCCTTCTTTTGACTAAAATCCTGCTCTTTCTTCACCTTTTTAGCCTTCACTGTCTCATCCTTATGGAATAGAGTCAAATGTATACGAATAAAATTGACCAATCAGGTTTAGTTAAGCTGGACCTGATCCAGTCTCATGAAGTGAGTGGATTGGGCGGATCCAAGCCAACGTTCGTGTGTGTGTGTGTGTGTGTGTGTGGCCTTTTATGTGTTTATGGGCTCTAAACCCTGTTGAACTTTCAGTTTTACTTACAGTGTTTTTATAGTGCTTAATCAGCTCCATTTCAATTCACAAATCAATAAAACAAATTACTCTCTCTCTCTCTCTCTTATCTGTGTGTTAGCAGTTGAAGGAGCTTTTTTGTTTGCATCAGTGTGATGATGATAGACATAAATATATAACATGTCTTTATAGATTTACACGCTTTATCAACTACAGCCAGGTTTCCTGTGTTTGCAGGCTGTTGTCAGTTGTTGTCTGTAGCTTATTCCTGTGCAAAGTTGTGAGTGGACACACAGGCAAGAAATATGTGTCTGTGTGAGTTAAAAATGTTTCAACTTTAATAGCTTGTTGTGAGTAAACAAACTGCAGGCTGACAGTAGTCAACGGTATTCAATTATAAGCAATGCGAAGAAATGCACAATGACATGGGATTGACCAGAAATGCACATCTTCCTCATTAACATTTGTGAGAGGAAGAGGAAATAGAAAATGATGAAACAGCGGATGGATGAAGTGGGAAACACTGTGAACTCTGTAGAGAGGAGACGTAGAAGATAAAAACAGACTCTTCTCACAAGAACATGTGAAATGACCACGACTTCTCAACGGTGTATGTCCTGGTGGTGGTGGTGGCACGTCATGTGTTAAAGCTTTGTACTGGGACAATGGAAACGATGCCACTGGGAAGTAAACAATGAGGATCCTTTGTAGTTGTTGATACACAAGGTTCCCATCAGAGTTCTCTTGTTTGTGAAGTGTGTAAACTCCAGGTGAGGACAAAACCAAAGGTGAAGTCAAATGATTTCCTCAGCCTAACGAAGTAGTTTTGTTGCGTAAATGTAAATTGTTTCCATCGGCACATAACTAACACATTTAAGAGACTGTGGTCACGTGTTTCTGTAAGATCACGTTGAAACTGTGTTTACTGTGAGGAAAGTGATCTTCGTTCAAGGTGCTTCTCCGCACCAACAATTCTGAATTCTAAAACAATACACCCTCACTTATGGCACACCACATCGTTTCTTCCAAAAACACATCTTTCAAATAATCTTAATTCTGATGACTTTCAGCAACTGCACCAGGAGGCAAACTACTAATCCCTTAACAGCATTAACTGTGTGATCTTATCTCCAAGTAACACCATGGGCCCGGACTGGAACAGCCAAATCAAAATCTACCCAACAACTGTAATGTGTGTTCGCCCCGTTTGGCTGACTGAGCTCCGGATAACAGCAAGGTCAAATAAACACACACTGACTCACTGCTCCACTCCAGCATTTGTTTTACCTTTTATAGCCTGCAAACAGCAACAGGAGAGGATGATGTCAGCTTCTTGTGTAGAATGCTTGCCCAATGGCGGTTCTTGAGCTGGTTGTAATTCACCTTGCAGTGAGATGAGAGGCTGATAGCTTATCACAGGCCAAGGTCTAACCTGTCAGCTGAAGGTGCTCTAAAAACTCCTGGTAATGTTAACAGAGCAAAAAAAACGTCTTTGCTTGACATTTGTGAGGCGACGGTGTGGCCTTTTCAAGGGCCGAACCACATACACGCCTAAATGTCAGTACCAGCACTGTCATTAGGAGGCCGACTGGGCAGAGTAAGTGTGTCGCTGTCAGATTTTTGACAAGAAATCACCAGAGCTTTAACACGGAGAACGCAAAATATGCTTGAATGTGCGCTGAGAACACCACCCGTGTTGTTGTGTGCAGAATCATCTCAAGCCAAAACATTTTTTGCAAGCTTTTCATCACTCATCATCATCATCATCATCATCGTCGGTCTCTAACGGTTTTGCAATCACACATTGGGGCACATTGAGACTGATAGCGGCCCTCTGGAGGAACAGGTCTGCGGGCTGCGTTGGTGTGGGCGTGATGCTATGCACCGTTGAAGAAGACTGTTGGGAAGATAAGATGCAAACCAGGGGGTTCACTTTTAAGGCTTAACAGATGCTACACCGACGCAGCAGCTTATATGGGTATAGGTTACAGGCTACTCCTTTGAGACCACCCTTTCGGAAAGTTATTAAAACAGTAGAAATAGCACAGTATATGTTACTAGATATTCCACCTTGAGGTGCTTTACCTGCACGTAGTAGAAGTTGATGCTAGAGCCCTTCCCTGTGCCAAAACCGTGACCGGACACGTCATTGAAAACAGGCCCGGCGTATATTAAAACCTGCATGTTTGTACAAGTAATTTCACCAAAGATTAAAAGCAATTCTGTTCGGTAGCTTGCAGTGAACACTGCTAAACAACGACAATAGTGGCCTGAGGGGCAGCTGGAGGGTGGGGATTGTGATGATGTTCAATAATTTGACAAGTACTTTGTTTGAAGCGTATTGACACCTTTTAGAAAAAGGATGAGCCGCATTAGCTGCTCTCATTTCTGGATTCCAACCATCACGAGTGTGTCGTCCCTCAATCAGACGATCGACGGTTCGATCCCAGGCTCCTTGAGTCCATGTCGATGTGTCCTTGGGCCATCAGTGTGTGAATGGGTGTGAATGGGTGAATGATGAGTAGTGTTAAAGCGCTTTGAGTGGTCAGTCGGTTACCACTTCCTGTCACATTTGGAACAAAAACATCTCCTGAAAAACTCCACAATCGAAACTCCTCCACAGAGACCAAAGAGTAACAGCAGTTTGATTATTCCAGGAGGTAGCACGGTGATGTATTACCTAATTACACTTTTTTATTTGGTTCTCTGCTCTAATTATATTCCACAGTTGCCGTGAGGAAAATATCACGTCATTATTTATGCCAATCGCAGCCTATTGATTTTACAATCAGGCTGATCGAACTCATGGATTGCGTGTTAAAACCTTATAAACGGTGGTATAGTTTGTTGCTGAGTCAAAAAGACGTTTCTCTCTGATCTCCTGGCTCACCAGAGGAATCACTCTGCTGTGGGAAGATTTAACTTCACAGCTTCAGGGGAGTTGTTTCTGTAAACGCCGTGATGAAACCTGCCTCACTCTCCTGCAAGGAGCCGCCAACCACCCAAAAAGTATTTCATCATTCTGGGCTTGAGTACTGTGGAAGACTGAATGTTGCTTCACTGGCTCTTTCCACACTGATAAGAAGAAAATTCAGATAGAAAAACACTGTGCTACTGTTTTTATTTTTTGGAGCCCAGAGTGGATATCAGGTGAAGATTTAAAAGCTTTTTATTTTAGCTGAAATAAAGCTTGGTGGGTGTCCTGGATCAATCGGTTTCTGTATAAATCTGAGACAAGAAGTAGGCCGTGTTGCAGGATCAGACTCTGAAGCTGCATGTGTGGAGCAGTACAGGAGGTCAAAGTGAAAGCAGCAATTAGCTCTGCCGTGCAATAGACGGTTTGTTCTTTTACTGCACAATTAAATGAAGATAACTGTGGTTTAAGGGCTTATCTGATGCTTGTGCTTCTTGTCAGTCATAAATAAATAAATACCATCATAACCAACAGGGATGATTGCCAAAAATACAACAATAAAAGCAGAGTTGTAATATAATTTCAATTTAAACACCATCACCTTTAGTTCATGGCCACTGTAGATTAAAGTATTTATGCCAAATGTTTAGACATTTGGATATCTTATACTATATTCTATTTCTGCAAAGGTAATCTTCAGTTGCACCAAGACAAAGTCTGAGTCATTTATAACTTCCTGCTTCCTGCTGTGATAGTCACACAGAACCAGCTCAGCCATGAGCTTGATAAGAGCACGATAGGCTGCAGATAACATAGAAAAGGAAGCTTTGATTGTTAAAGCAATAAACTACAGATCTTTTCTGCAGCTATCGTTCGTCAAGAAATAAATACATTTCATAATTCAATCCACATACCTCAACAAATGTATGTTTTCATGTGTTTCTTTCTGGTGGGAGATTGGTGAAGAAACGGTAAAGGTTCTGATCACACGGCCTCAAGGGCAGAAATAGTGCACGAGACTAAAAGCCGTTAAACTCGACACGAGTTCTGAGAGGTTGATGAAGACAGGAAGTGAACTAAACTTGACACCCAGCAAAGAGTGTGTGAAGCATCGAGGACATTTCGTGCACTTTTAATCCAAAGTGCCTTTTAGCACAGTCACAGAGCGAGAATATGTCGAGAGAGAGAGAGAGAGAGAGAGAGAGAGAGAGGAGTAAATAACTACATGGATGAGTTAACAGGTACTTTATCTAAATACTCATGACTTCAACATAGACAAAATAAAATGAAACTAATTCAAATGTTGTATTTTCAGTAATTTGTATAAACTGGGAAAAATTATTGTATTTTGAAATACAAATTTTAACCTTCAATTGAACAGCCGTGAAACACTTTTTAGTTTCATTTTCAGGGTGTCACATGACTTCCTGTTGTGTGTGCGTGTGTGTGTGTGTGTGTGTGTGTGTGTGTGTGTGTGTGTGTGTGTGCATTAGTTTTGTCTTGGCATACTGTTTCGAAACAGTATGCCAAGACAAAACTAATGCACACACACACACACACACACACACACGTACACACACACACCAATGTGGACCATTTAATCTTTGCAGGTCTGCACGGGAGAGAAAAAAACATCTTTTCTCTGTTTCTTTTCTTTTTCTGTGCGTGTGTTTGTCAGCTTTCTCTTTCTTTTCAATTTGATCTCTGTCTCTCTCGTGATTGTGCTTTTCACATCTTTCTCTCTCTCTAACCCAGTTTCAGTTTTTTCCTCCACTCAGCATCTTCCAGTTGTTCCCACGTGTGTGTGTGTGTGTGTGTGTGTGTGTGTGTGTGTGTGTGTGTGTGTGTGTGTGTGTGTGTGTGTGTGTGTGCATTAGTTTGTTTGAGTGCCTGAACTGTCGGCTTGCAGCATTTTGGATGGATTTACAGAGGTTATATGAGGATCTCCCTTTTGTCTCTCCCCCTGTGTGTGTGTGTGTGTGTGTGTGTGTGTGTGTGTGTGTGTGTGTGTGTGTGTGTGGTCTTGCGGGCTCTGAGGTAATTATGGGAGATTTCTCCCTCACTGGAGCGAGCAAGGGGCGGGTGCCTGAGGAATAGTCTTTCCCTCTCTCTCTCTCCCTTTCCTCTCTTTCTATCTCTCTCTATCCCTCTCGGTGCCTGTGTCCCCTCCCTCCCCCCACTTCTCTCTCTCTCTCTCTCTCTCTCTCTCTCTCTCTCTCTCTCTCTCTCCCTCCCCCCCTCTCATTATGGTCTTGTTCAGGTCATTAGATCATGCCATTTAATTTGTTGTGCCTGCAAATGCCACGCACATTCTCACACACATTCTCACACAGGCATATAATCTAAATGCTTAGAGTAAATAGTAATTTAACCCTAACTCTTTAACATGCTTCTGGTCCCAGTCTGTAGCGTTCATTACACAGAACTGCTGTGATTTGTTTTTTTATAGACAACATCAAGTCATGCTTCCTTGTGATCAGAAATAAACTGTGAGGACGCCTTGTAGTCCATTGAAGTACAGGCCGGGAACAGAAATAAACTGTCAGCAGTGTGGAGGGTTTGGAGTTTACGGTGCTGAACAGAATGTGTTCAGAAACATCCCTGTCCGTGTGACACATCTTCCATAACATAACGTTAGCTAGGGGTTGAAACAGGTATGCAAATATATATAATTTGCAAATGTCTGGTCAGCAATTTACTGCCTGTGTCGGGTAAAAGAAAGCTGTTAAGCTGTCAATAAAGACAACGAACTGAAGCGTGTCGGTTCAGTCCATCGAGGCTGGAACAAGCTTCTCCAGACTTCTGTACGGCAACATGCCAGGCTGTCGTTCGTAGACCTTTTTTTAGGTGGCTGTTTTTGTTACAGCATGTCTACACAGGAGGCGGTTCAGGCGGTTGGTTTACATTACAATCTTGAAGACCGTGTATTCTGTTTGTTCTGCCATCTTGACTTTTTGCAACCGATGAACAGGAAGTTACCATATTTGGACTGAGGACACCGTATACGTCTCTGGTAGAGACCTGTCAATCACCGTGTAGCCTGATGGACATTAGAGAGAATGCAGGTTTTCCGCATTGGCTTCATGCAGCAGAACCGGCAGAACATGGAACTGCTCACTGACAGCCTATTATAAAAACCAACAGTCCTATAAATGTCCCATTGTACCGAAAGCCCATTTGTCCGACAGCCCGTCCGTTGGTCCGAAGGCCCTCAGAATAAAGTAAACAGAAGCACATGGCTAATTATTATGCAGAATGATGTCATCCGACCCACTTTACTCTGCCTCTGATTGGCTAGTATCCGTTGCCTTAGGCAGGTGAGACTGGTTGGGGTTAGGGTACAAATATCAGGGTAAGCCAATCAGGGGTGGAGGAGGGCGGGTCATGCCTTCGCCATAGTAGAAAAAAAAAGCACAGGTTTTATTCTATTTTTTTAATATGTGAAGGGTGCGTTCAATTAAAACAGGATTACTCTTTGATTGTCTTCTCTCTCTCTTTTCCCATCACACACTCCTTATCCATTCACCCCTCCTTAAGCATGACTCACACCCTTTCTTCATTCCATCACTCCCACTTCATCCTCCCCTGTTTTCATCTTTTCTATCTCTCCCTCTTCTCCCTCCTCCTTTGCTTGTCATCCATTCTCCTCTTTTCTCTTTTCATTCTCTCTCTCTCTCTCTCTCTCTCTCTCTCTCTCTCTCTCCTCATCCCTACTTCCTTCCCCCTCTCTCAAATGAATCTGATGTTCTGGTGACTGTCCAACAACAGCTGTTTCTATTAGCTGGCAGAGGTTTGGTATCTTTATCTGTGTGTGTGTGTGTGTGTGTGTGTGTGTGTGTGTGTGTGTGTGTGTGTGTGTGTGTGTGTGCATTAATTTACCCTCCAAGCCTGTTCAATTCAAATGGACTTCAGTGGCATTATTTCTTTACAAGCACTGCAAAACACACACACACACACACACACACACACACACACACACACACACACACACACACACTATCGTACTCTGTTCGCTCTTTGCACTTGCCTTAATGTGTGTGTTAGGGTGTGTGTACCTTTCAGAATTCCTTCTCTCTCTCTCTCTCTCTCTCTCTCTCTGCTCGTGACTCAGGGATTATCTCTCTCAGCCAAAATAAAGCTGAGAGAGAGAGAGCAGCAGAGAGAGAGGGAGGTAAGGAAATAGGAGGGAGTAGGGCGAGAGAGGCAGGAAATGCAGTGACAGAGCAGAGTGAGAGAGAGAGTTACACGATGTTCCAGAGAGGGAAACCTCGGGGAGAAAAGGCAGGGGGAGAGAGGGGGAGAGAGGGGGGAGAGAGGGGGAGAGCTAGGGGTAGAAGAGAGACATACAAAAAAAAATACAGGGAAGCAAATATGTTACATTTTCAAATCTTGAAATATTAGAAGTATTCATATGCTGTTCAGCTTTCTGTCTCATTTCTGTCAAATGAATTGATGCGCTGATAATTAACCAGTCACAGATGGTGTGAGCCGAACACTTTAGCTGGATATTACTTCTTTTTTTTACATTTTTCATTAAAAAACATCACGCAGCATCAGTGATCGTATCAGCTGTGACAAATGTGGAATGCACATTTTAATTTGACAGTTTCTGCCCGTGCACTTTGCAGATAGTTTCATAAATGACTTGACATAAATCTGCACATCCTGACCAGTGTTTTGCTGCAGACCATAATGATGTTTAGTCACAGGTAGAATATTAAAAACAGCTTACCGCTGTCTGTGTTTAGCTGTTACCCTGCGACTGATGCTTTGCAGAACATATTGATTATTATTAACTTGCAATGTAAAATCAAACAATGCAGGTTTTGAGCTTTTTTTTAAGTAGCAGCAGCCTGTGAGATGTTTAATTTTGGATGCAGCAGCAGCAGCGTCATCACAACATGCAACATCACGCTGCACAGCAAGATCCCTGCAGTCACTCTGCATTACATCACACACACACACACACACTCTCACACACGCACACGCACACACACACACACACACACACACACACACACACACAGAGGGAGAGGAGTGTCTGTGTGTATCCATGTGAACACTGTAATAAATGTGTGTGTGTATGTATTTCTTTATTTTCAGGGTTGTTCGCTCATTTTGTGTCTCTGTCAGGTTTTTAAAATAAAGTTTTTAACATTAAAACCAGACAATCAATATTAGCAAATCATTTAAACACAGAGTTAAATTTGCTGACATGTTTAATAAATAATTCTGAATTAATTAATTATTTTAGAATCATCCCTCACAGTAAATATGTGATATCCTTCATTCAGGTAATTATTTGTATTTTATGTAATGCACTTATCTCACATATTCATATATTCATGCCTTATGTTTGTTTTGATTAATCAAATGGACATATTTTTACCTCGGCTATATTTTTGCAATATTCTGCACGGAGATGAATGAAGCTTAATTCAGTATTCTTATAGCTGTGTCCCGATTCAGGAAACGGCTCATTCGTTACTTTGTGTGGCCCTCAAAGAGTTGAGTTCTTTGAATGTTTTGGCTGAACCTGAATCTGACCAGAGCACGAAGCTGCATGCAACAAAAACACAATATTATATCATATCAGAGCGCACAGGGCTAAATCCGCTGATGCAGGTGTGTTTTCTGGGAGCAGAGCTGAGGTGAGCAGTGATCATATATCATGATCATGCTCAAGATGTACTAATTCCACCAGCTCCCCATGTGTTCACTTGTATATCAATATTTTAACATCTACGTGTGTGTGTGTGTGTGTAGTACTCTCTCTCATGTTCTATTCCTGTATCTCATGGCAGTGTGTTGGTGTGTTGAGCGGTGACTTCCATGTAGAAGACACACCAGATACACAAACAGCTGCTTCAGAGGAGCAATCTGATTGGTCTACAGCATCTCCAGCCACGCTGACAAGGTAATGAATTGCCACGTTTATGGTTTCCATGTTGTGTTGGGTTGTGTTACACACACACACACACACGCACGGAATATATGTATAGTTGCAAAAATGAGTGCGATACTTGAGATTTGGGATAAGTTGTTTTCATTTATTTAAACTGTACTATTAACATAACGCACAGTTAATTGTGTTAACTTAACTCATTTGGTGGTCAATAATAAAAATAATAAAAAATGATGCAGCAAACTGGAACAAACGCTCTGATTGGGCAATGAAGAGGCTAATCCTAAATCTTACCCTAAAACCTGGTCTTTCCTTGAAGCACACACACTCACTCACATGCACGAGTGAATCCTCTCTCTCTCTCTCTCTCTCTCTCTCTCTCTCTCTCTCTCTCTCTCTCTCTCTCTCTCTCTCTCTCTCTCTCTCTCTCTCTCTCATATCTGGCCTAGTTGGACCACAGCTGGAGCCTGGGTGTGTGTAATATTTCCAGCAGAGTTTGCATGACAGGCCACCTGCTAAAACGTTGACCGTGCACACACACACACACACACACACACACACACACACACACACACACACACACACACATATATACTGTACAGACATATTTTACATACTGCCCCAAATTAGCAGATTTTTTTTCTTCCTCAAAAATGGATATTTTTCAACAATTCTGCTTCAGCAAGAAAACCATTTGTCAATTCATTGCAGATTTCACAACCGTTAAAGTCAAGTCGACATCATTTCATAACACAAGAACATATTTAACTGTTCTGTATATAATAATGCTCAATGTGAAGTAAGTTCACATTTCTTTATCCATTAGGGGACTCATTTGTTGAGTAGCAGAGAATGGGATTCATTAATGCATTAAGCAACCAGGTTAATGATTTATTATTTCCTTCATTCGTCTCCTATCAGCTCAGTCGTTCACTCAATAATCTCCATCGATAGAATTCCTCCACAGTGAGCTTTAGCTTGTTTTTCACCTGTTACCTTCATCCATTCATCACACCCTTTTCTAATCCCGAATCTCATTCTTCTTCATGAGTGGGAGACATTTCTTCGTCTCCCACTGTGATTTATGTCGGCCCTCTAACAGCAGCTCTTCTGCCTGAACTCTATCCCCGTGCTGAGGGCGGGGTACAGCGCGGCTGTTCTGTTGTCTCGGGCAGGAAGTTGAAGGTGTGTCCTTTTTAAAATCTGAACGGATCGCTTCCATGGAACTGAAAGGCGGACGCTGGTGTAATCTCGATTAATGATTTACAAATATTTAGACGACAGTCTATCCTTGGAAATACATTCCCAGTACACATTTAGACTTTAGACTTGTTCATGCATTCCATTAAAAGAATAATTAACTTAATTCTCAATAAAAGGCTGTGTTCATTTTAATCTGTTGCTGATTCGACAGCTATAAATAATTTGTCCCAATCTCTGGGTACCTTTTGTATTCTTCTAATGTTTGGAGGTTCCTCCCATATTCAATATCTCTCTGAAGTACACACTGAAGAATATCATAGATAAAATAAAATGTGCAAAATGTGGAATCACTCTTCCTAAATGGCCCCTGTCAGATGACTATAACTCTTACAGGTGTTTCCTGGTTAAGACCTCAATTTGCATTGGAAAGTTTACCAAATATCGGCAACGCCTAAACCGCTATGATCCAAACTCTGGTTTCCTGCTCTCACTTTTGCAACAAAGGTATTCCTAAATATTCACCGAGCTTTTTATACGGGAACGTCTGTTTCTGTCTCTGTAAAGGCCTTTGATCACCGGGGGGAATAAACACAAACATGTGAAATAAGAATAAATGTTAAATACATATTCAAACTGTTTCCTGCAGCTGTCAATCAATCATGAATCTAAAAAACAATGTTTTTGAAGGGTTCTTTGGTTGGAACACAGACAAATGGGAGAGAAATGGACATTCCCATTCAAATCAAATTTCGCAGAATGATCAGAGCAGCGGCCATTTTTATGTGAACCACTGCCATTGTGAGCATTTATAACTTCCGTATAAACTAAACCGACACACGGCAAGTCGAGGACTCTCTGAGGTGAGGTTTATCAGTAACGACTAAAACGAGCAGTGGAGTAGTAGAGTAGTAGAGGTACGAAGCGCAGAGAGACGGATTAAATGACGCTTCACAGTGAAGCACTTTTGCTATCAATAGAAGAGCTACATCTCCTCGCAGCTCCGGAGAAGGACAAGCTACCAAGCTAACCAGCTACCATCCGGCATTTTACGGCCCCACCGACATGTGCTGATGACAACTTACAGCAATCGCCAAATGACCACGGAAGACTTTTCTATGGGTTGGAATTAGCAGCACCAAATATTTCATGTTTTAGCCATTTTTTCCAAGTGTGCCATCCAGCAGCATAGATATCTAATACAACAAACATTAACATATGGAATATCTTAGTGTAGGAAATGAGTTGCGTGTGTGACTGTGTGTGTGTGTGTGTGTGTGTGTATGTGTGTGTGTGTGTGTTCAGAGGCTGAAGAGCAGAAGTTGCCTTAAACAGACACGGGCCCTTTGAAACATCAATGACAAGAATGCGACACATCCAATGCAGAGTACACACAGCCGACTGAACACACACACAAACACACACAATGTGTGTTACACACTCCTTGTTACACAATCAAGGAATTCAGATGAGTCACTGTTTGCACATTCTCTCTCTCAGACCTTCAAATACATAAAAGCAACTTAAACGATGTACTTCCCTAATACATACTGTTAAACTCACAAACATTATTGACGAGAAGTCACACACTCTTAGCCAACACAGTAACGCCCAGGTCACACACTGTCCGCCACACACACACACACACACACACACACACACACACACACTGAGGCCACACTCACACATCAGAGGTAAACAACTGCACAGGCCAAAATGCTTAAAATGTATAATTTAGGTTTACTTGGTTTGGTTTAGGCAGCAAAACTACTTGGTTAGGCTTCGGAAAGGCTCGTGGTTTGGGTTGAAACAACTCAAGTTTGTTACGTGACTAATAGTTAGTGAAGTAAGATGATTACGTAACAAAACAATGGTGAGATAAGACTTGGTTTATCGTGGGACACAAACAGCGGTATCCTGGGTGAAAGTCGTGAGCTGAAGTCCTGTATTTGATGAGTTGGGAGTGAGAACGAGTTGATATCTCACATGAGGAATTTCCGTATTTGTGTTTCGTCCTTGTTTTTTCTCACTGGTTTTGAGGTGGGCGGGGCTCAGTTGGGAAAGGGTGATGACACTTATTTTTGTGCACCAATCAGAGTTTAGGAGCATTTTGATTCAAAATGTGATGACAGTTGTGGTGGTTTTTTTTTTGCTTACGTTGACGGCAAATCTGATGAAAAGACACAATCGTGATTAAGCAATAAACAGAGCAGATACAAATATTGAGGAGAAGGGGTTTCACCAAAAGAAGTGCACCGTAACAGGTAGCACAAACTATTTTGATGGGGATGCTCGGTCACAACCGCTGGTCAGAAATTCAGAGGTTTTTGCTCCACGTGTGGTGTTGATGCCTCGTTCATTGAGCCTCATAGAATCAGGGGCCCACCTCACCACTGCAGAGCTATGGCTGCTACATAGTGAAAGTAATAAGAGTAATAAGATGTTTTAATGAGGCTGCTTTAATGAGCGAAGCCTTACATTCAATTCTCAAGACAGCACTAGATTTACAAAAAAAAAAAAAAGTGTGTCCTGGTCTTAACAGGAGTTAAAATCACGTAACCGCTAATGAGAGTTGGTTTAATGAGACAACGGGCTCTGTTTTACAAGAGGACAGCACTTTGTGCTCTGAACCCCTGGACTAGTTCTGAAGGTTTAGTATAAATCAGCTGTAGTCCACTTACAGTCTTCAAGGCTTCAGGAGAAACGTCCGACTGACTTCAGAGACTTTAAAGCAATTCATTTGGTAACCAACAACCATTGTTTTTCTACTTCCGCATATTCAGTGGATTCCTTTGAATTTAACTGTATTCAATGACGGGGTGTCACCTGCATGAGGAAAGCAGAATAGACGTGTTTTTTAGGTGAATCTCCTGCAGAGGCTTGTGTCTTGTAGTCGCAGATAATCAATATGGCTGGATATTGTTTAAAACATTATGATGCGAGTACCCTTAAAGTGATACCGACACCAATAGAGTACTGAATTTCATATGAGTTGGTATGGAAGCTTTGCCAGTAAGCTGTTAGTTCCGTCAGCACTGTTGCCGTTGTTCGCTCTGTTAGCTGCTAGCCACCAGCTCAGATATCTCCGTGTTCAGAGCCACGTGCAGGCAGGTAACCCTGGCTTTATTGTAGCTGGCTGTGTCAGTGGGCCAATCACACGTCTCGCGGTGATTGGCAGTCAGCAAAACCTAACAAATAGTCGTCCTTTCCAGATCTGGGCACAAAGAGGATCGATTGCAGGTATCGTTTGACTGGAAAACTTTCGTTACTTGGTACCGGGTTATTTTGGTCGCTACCTGATAATCAACGGATGTGAGTCGGTCAGTAAGGTGAAATGCAGTTGTATTCTCTATTATCTTTTCTGCAGTACTTGAAGCTCACCCTGACTAACAGGATTAACTGTCTTCAGTGCTTTTGAGAGCCACGACGAATGTAATCTAAAGTTCTTCCCACATGCCCCTGCAGCCTCTCTGTCCATCTATCACCTGGATATCTGTCCAAACTTTCAGTCTTCTCCAGCTCGTGTGCGCAGCTCTGCCTTTTCGTGCCTGTTTATAGACTTCGTGTATGCATGTGTGTGTGTGTGTGTGTGTGTGTGTGTGTGTGCGTTTACGCTCCAATCAATATTCCTTGAAGGCTCAGGACAAGCAGCTACGATTCGGCTCACGTTCCTCCCCTCTCGACAGCCGTGACAAAGCAAACAGCAGAATATGGATCAGTGCCGCCGCTGTCCAGCTGCTGCTGGTTGTGTTGACTAAAGAGCTAATATTTTAGAAGCGATTCCCCACTCTAATTTATTTATTTTTTATGTGGCTCTCCAAATCACCGGCAACAAAAGGCCCAATAAATCATGCAAAGCATACGCCCTCAGTGGCGTCATGGATTGATTTTAGCAAAGGTATGGAAGGTCTTAGAGGTTTTCCTCATGAATAAACACAACACAAAAGGTACAGAAAGAATACCTTGCTCCCCATTTATATATATATATATAAATAAATATATATATATATATATATATTCTTTGCACAGGAACTATTAATCCTGTGATTTGCAGCATTTTTAGTTCATTACCATAAAAATTAAGCTTGTGACTCCCAGACGCAGTCATACATATCCTAACAGGGTTTTTCACTTTATTAAAGAGTGGGATGAATAAATAAATAAAAACAAGCCACACAAGTCATCACAAGCTCTGTAAACTTAATAAGGAATTTGTGAGTGTACGGCTTATTTCAACTGTCTGTCTCACGATCGTCATGTCAAAAGACACATGTGCTGTCGACGTGAGTGTTTTACTGACTGTTGTTCAGAGTTTTGGTGCCTGTTAAGCCTTTGAACTCAGTAATCTGCTCCTCCAACTGGACTTCTTGGATGATAATTCATTATCTCACAATGCATTCTTTTTTAGGCGACTCCTCTGGCTGCGAAAAAAAGTCTGTTTGTATGGAAGTCTATGAGAAAATGACTCTACTTCTCTCTTGATTTATTACCTCAGTAAACATTGTAAACATGAGTTTATGGTCTCAATCTCTAGTTCCAAGTCTTCTTCAATACATCATGATGTTCATTTAGTACATTATGGTCCATGTAGAGTCAAACAGACCATAAAGCAGTTCTCCGTGTTTCCATCTAACATCTTTAACCCTTTCACAGTGTGTTTTCACATCTTCCAAGTTAACTGTAACAGTTTTGGTCGCCTAAAAATTCGGTGCTTGGTTGTACTTGGCCCCACCCTCTCGTGTCACTTCTGGTTGCAAAAAAACAAGATGGCGACTTTAGGCTTCAAAACGTTAGTCCACAAACCGACGTGTGACATTTTCCAATCTCAAAAACTTGCGAGGAAGATGATCTAGCACCCGGTGAGTTCATTCTCCCCTTAACAAATCGTATGAGCCACTGAGAGACAATGTGCATTACAAAATAATGTGCACACCAAACTGTGGCGCTCTTCATTTCTGCTGTTACGATGGGAATTCTACTTTTAAAACTAATTTAAAAAAAGGGGCGCTCCTTTTCCTTTGAGGTTGACCAACTGCAACATCCTCAAATCATCCGAATCCATCGTGATCGCTGTTTTACAAAAGGCGTAACAGGCCCGGCTATAGAATACTCCCAAAAGCTTTAATATTACAGTGAGAGTAATAACTGAAAATCCCACATCCCCCTCTGATAATCTACCGACTGCCTCCCTGTTGACATCTGCTGCAGTGAAAAAAAAGGTTGAAGTATTATGAGCACAGCTGGAAGCACATTATTGACCGTTTTCACTGCTCGGCTAAAACTCCCATTTTATATGAAGAATAATTCAGAGACGCCCTCGCTGTGTGTGTGTTTCAGTCCACTGCTGCACCTTTTATGTCCCTACTGGAGGTTGAATCCATTTTCTGCCTTTCTGAATGTTTGTTTTTTCGGCTCATTTGCTCCATTTCTTTCTCCTTCTTTGGTGTCCCATCATCCTTCTTCTCCTCCCCACCAGTTCTTCTTTTTGAATGCTCCTGATGTGTTTTTGTATGTTTCATAACATAAAGTCAAGCCTCTACATACCTTACTGTATATAGAATCACCTTGTTTTGTAAAGTGCTGTGAAAGTTGTTTTTTGGTTAATAGGTGTGTAATTACCGGTAGTGTGTTTTTGACCTGGATCACTATCAAGTCCGTAACAGGATCAGTGTGCCCACAGTCAGTGCTTTAAAAAAACACTATTGTTCTTTCTGTGATTAGAAAGTAAAGGCAGATTGTTGTAGTATTTTGTTTTTGCACCATGGGAACAAACTTGCTACGTTTCATATAGTAACCTCGTTCCCATGGTGCCAAAAGGATTTGTGTATCACAGAGATGGCCTCTATTCTCACTGAAGGGAAAATAAATGCACCCTCTCCTTCCTCCTTCACAGTATGCTGTGTGTGTGTGTGTGTGTGTGTGTGTGTGTGTATATGTATGTGTGTGTATTTCGATGTGTGTGTGTGTGTGTGAGAGAGTGTGTGTGTGCCTTTAGGCTAAATGCGTGCTTTCTGCAAGTAGGCTGGCAGAGAGGAGCGCTTGGTTCATCTGTAGGGCCACAGCGGGGAGGCTCAGAAAACTGAACGCATTGAGGAGCTGAACCTGGACAAGTGTGTGAGAGAGAGAGAGAGAGAGAGAGAGAGAGAGAGAGAGAGAGAGAGAGATGGAAATGAAGAGCAAAGCTAGGGAGAGACTGAACAACCTGATTTGTAAATATTGTGTTTAATCTTGTCGATGATGCAAAATTGAAATTTGCATTTGAGAGAGAGAGAGATTCAAGGTTTTCTGTGGAACAATGCCAGCTTATTCATCAACGTATTTCTTTGATTTGCATTTGTTGTTTCATATTGGCTTAGAATGCAAATGAAGTTCATTACATTAGAAACAAAACATGAAGAATTAGAGACGTAAAGAGAGAGGGAGGCTGGAAAAAAGGCTGAGAGATGGATGTAAAGCCGTTGGAGGGAGAGGAGTTGGGAAGATAACAGAAGGAAAAGAGGGAGACCGAGTGTGGGAATACAAGATGGAGGGAGCGAAAACCAAAAGAAGAGGAGGAAAGAGAGAGTGAGTGACAGATAAGGGGGGAGAGATATGGATGAAAAAGAGGGAAGAAGAGAGAGCAGAGAGCAGAGAGCGAGAGATATTACAGAGGAGAGAGAGAGAGAGAGAGAGGCAGAAAGATGAAAAGAGAGCGTGGACAAAGAAAAGGGAAAAGACCAGAGCATCAGCACACAGAGAGAGAGAGAGAGAGAGAAATGAGTCATGTGAGCCAGAAGTGTAAACTCTCTCTCTCTCTCTCTCTTCCTCGCTCTTGTTCATTCCACTCAGATACAAGAGGTCCTCTCAACCAATCAGAACGCAGTGTCTCTGCATCACACTGCCTATCGGCCTCATTCTCTCTCTCTCTCTCTCTCTCTCTCTCTCTCTCTCTCTCTCCTCTCTGTGACGATGTTGCTCGCTCTGTCTGTATGACCCACCAACACAAGCACACTCTCTCTAAATTAAATTAAAATAGGCTTTATTGGCATTATATTACATTAAATTATACATTATTACAAAAGTGTCAAGTATGAATGAGTTTATAAAGAAAAGACAAAAAGGTATAATTCATTAAATCAAGAGAATAGAGCAAAACACTGAACCCTTGATCTCTCTTTCCATCTTTATCTCCTTGAATGTCAGAATCAGCTTTACTGGCCAATTATCTTTAACCCTTTAACATCCAGAAATAATCCAAATCTATCTTTACTCCAAACTGGTCTCAATTTATTTTCAGCACTCCATTGACGCCGTAAAAGCGTCCACCAATCATATGTTTCTGTTCTGTTCAATCTAAAAAAATAAAATAAGATGCTGTTAGCCAGTTCTCCACTTGAATTTGAAATACGTTTGAGCAATTTTTTGGGCAGCATGAGTGTATAAGGAGTCGGTCTAGACTTTTGTTCGTCTTTGTTAAGCCCATAGAATTGAACATGTTTCTGTTGTGTTCACTAGTTCCTCACATTTTATAAACCAAATGATTAATCAACTAAATCAGATGTTTCTCGGTTCAGTTTGCTATCTAGACTTCAAAGCTCTACTTTCAACACACAACAATCACACGTGCAACAAAGCTAACAGCAGAGTCAGGAAGATGACGATCAAACACCGTTTTATACGCACCCACACAGTGCGGAGACGCCATACCCGAAAAAAAGGATTTAAATAATGTGGGATCGAAATAAGAAGGTATGACAATAGATGCATGTGCACTGTCAACAATAAATGAGCGACAACCTACAGTTTATAGATACAAGTCAGATTATGACTCTGGACATTAAAACACAGATAGGGTTTTGTGCTACACAGATTATAGTCTGTAGGACACGGTGACCAGACGTCCCAGTTCGTCTGGGTTTGTCCCACTTTCACGCTTGTTGTCCTGAGTCCAGACAAATATCTGTAAAACACTGAAATGTTCAACAGTCACTAACAATTTGTCGCCGGTTTTACTAAATAATACTTGTTTTCAGTGCTTACTTAGACTTACTCATCATGTTTTTCCACTCATTATTACCCAACCCAATAAGTCAACACTGATAACAGTTGGCTGTCTTGACGAAGAGAAAGTTGATCTTTTCTAAAGAGCTCCGGGAGTCTTACTACGTCCTTCGTAAAGTTCCCCGGCAAATAAAATGCTGCGTTCTGCACAAACTTCAAGAATATCGCGATTAAGACGGGCGAACGCAACACTCGAGGGGTCCCGGTATCATGGTTCGACAATATGGCCACGTTTGTATCGAAGGACATACGGAAAAAGAAATAAGCAGTTTTTTTACCAAGCTTCATCAGCTGTAGCACAAGGATCATGATATTAAATACTTGCTTCTGCACGATCAATGTAAATACAGTAAGATGTTATGTAATGTGGGATTATTGCAAAGCTCGTCATGACTGTGATGTAAACATTTCTCTTTAATCACTCACTTCCTGCCTTGTTTTATCTCTCTCTCTGTATGTATGTATGTATGTATGTATGTATGTATGTATGTATATATATATATATATATATATATATATATATATATATATACATATATATATATATATATACAGTTGTGTGAAAAAGTGTTTGCCCCCTTCCTGATTTCTTAATTTTTTGCATGTTTGTCACACTTAAATATTTCAGATCATCAAACAAATTTAAATATTAGACAAAGATAACACAAGTAAACACAAAATGCAGTTTTTAAATGAAGGTTTTTATTATTAAGGGGAAAAAAAAAATCCAAACCTACATGGCCCTGTGTGAAAAAGTGATTGCCCCCTAAACCTAATAACTGGTTGGGCCACCCTTAGCAGCAACAACTGCAATCAAGCGTTTGCGATAACTGGCAATGAGTCTTTTAGAGCGCTGTGGAGGAATTTTGGCCCACTCATCTTTGCAGAATTGTAGATTTGAGGATCTTTTGGTCTACCTCACTTTGTCAGGCAGGTCCTATTTAAGTGATTTCTTGATTGAGAACAGGTGTGGCAGTAATCAGGCCTGGGTGTGGCTAGAGAAATTGAACTCAGCTTTCCAAAGATGTGATAAACCACAGTTAATTTATGTTTTAACAGGGGGGGGGGGGGGGGGGGCAATCACTTTTTCACACAGGGCCATGTAGGTTTCGATTTTTTCCCCCCCTTAATAATAAAAACCTTCATTTAAAAACTGCATTTTGTGTTTACTTGTGTTATCTTTGTCTAATATTTAAATTTGTTTGATGATCTGAAACATTTAAGTGTGACAAACATGCAAAAAAATAAGAAATCAGGAAGGGGGCAAACACTTTTTCACACAACTGTATATATATACAGTATTCTCATTATTACTAACTCTTTAAATCTGGACAGATATTTCCATCCCCGTGTTTCCATCTGTCTCTCTTCCTGGCGTGCGTTCATTCGAGGATGAAAAGCTCACACACACACACTCGTGCATACTAGGATGACTCAGTTAAACACAATGCGTGCTAAGCCTCTGTGTCAGCATGTGGCAGATGGAGGGAGGGGGAGAGAGAGAGGGAGAGAGGGAGGGGGAGGCCGAGAGACGTAGCTGGACAAATGCAGGTATTTTTCATGGATGAGCTGAGAAGCCTTAGTGTTGTCTGTGCACGCAAAGGTGTGTCTCTGAATGAAAACATGCAATTTGTGTCCATGTTTGCATCTGTATTGTTTAGTGTGTTTGCTAATCAGTGTGACACGTATTGTTTCTGTGTGTGCGTGTGTGTTTACACCCATATTGTTTGGACATCGTTGACCAATCTGGGTTAATCGATGCACACACACACACATACGATTGATTTGCTCCACGATGTTATGTGAGCGAACGTGACGTCACAAATGGAGGGCAGGAGAGGAGAAGCTGTGGGTGGAGTGGTAGATGTGACTGTGCAGACTAATCGTTGTGTTGTATGTAAACATCCCTCCGCCTGGGAGAGGGAAGCGGCGTAAACCTCGACAGATGATGATCAGTCCTGCTGAATTAAGAGCGTTTATTTCCCTTGCTTTTCTTTCATCCCAACGATAAAACACCAAATGTTTCTATCCAGCTGTCGTGCAAATGTTGAGGCAAAGAAGACACTCTAACACTTGTGGTATTAAAAACAGAATCCTTATTTTATTTTATATTCTCTATTTAACAAGGAAGTCTCTTAAAATTCAATATGTGTTTTACAAAACAGACCTGGCTGGAACTGCAGCATCAAATAGTAAAAAGAAATAAAACAAGTACTGCTGTAATGTTTGAACTAAGAACTAAGACAAACACCAGCTGGGAAGGTGAGAGGAGCTGGATGTGTCCAACAGACAGCCATCTTTCAGGAGATGGCTGTTCACTCCCCGTGTGAAAGGAGAAGTCAACGTTGATGTTTTTGTGATGTAATTTGCATACTTCAGTAACGGAACTTCTGTGGTTATTTGAAACTAAATGAGGATCTTTTGCGAAACCTCACTAAGCAGTTTTGTTGCCTACACCAGCTGAGTTTCCTGTGAAGTCTGGAATTTATTTTGAAAAGAGCGTATGCGTGTAACGAGCAGAAATTGACACGTGTTGCTGGCTTTTGCAGGAAAACTTTTCATAGGATATCATGAGAACCGTTGTATGAGGATATGTCGGTGATAAAATAACATAACCAAGTAAACCCGTGTAAATTAATCACATCCGCCCTAAGCCGACTTTCGTAGACAATGTTAACTTACAAACCTAACAACGTTACGTTACAACCTTACTAACAACGTTACATAAGAAGCCTTAAGTCAATGTTTACTTTTGGTTCACACGGGACACGAACAGCAGCCTCCTGGGTGTAAGTCTGTTTGTGTGACATCCATCCACCCCCCCCACCAACCATTAGTCGACTTTCTCACTTCTAACACGGTAGTTTCAATAAGGGTCACTCGATTTACTCCGTCACTTGCTCTGACTGACTGCAAAAACGACGACATCCAACGTATCTGTGTTTTGCAGAAACATCGCCAACATCTTTGTCCTGGCGACTGGGCCGAGGATAGATCATCTTGTTTTGTTGATTGAGAGAACTCGTTAAAGGAAAACATACACTGGTGTAATTATTGCTTTTAAGAAATAAAATTGCCAGAGGGGATCTGAAATATGAGTGAACAGGGAAAATGGTGATATCCGTGCAGACAGCCCCTTTGATTTACAGCAAGACGCTCAGCCTTAATACATCTGCATAAAACAAGTCCTCTGGTCTCCAAGTGGAGTCATGGGTTAGACTCTGGCTGCTGACACATTGATCCATTTGCTCATTTTATTTATTCCTCCATGATTCACAGCCATGAATCTCATGTGCTTCTCCTGAAATGAACAGATAGATATAAATCTACAGAGAAAGCGAAGATACACGGGAGCATATGGAGATGCAGCAGAGTAATCAATAACCCTGCCTGAAGTTGGATCTTCCATTGTATCCATCTAATAAAGCCAATGTTCACCAAGGTTACTGTGAGAGTACACAATACCTCACATCATGTAACAGCTTCAATGAAACATAGACAGGAGTCGTATTCGCAAATATATACATTTTTTTAAAATTAAATTGGCCATTTTATCTTCCTGTCTTCATCTTTATACACAGTGGAGTATTTTGCTCTAATGTTATAGGACAACGTACACAAAGGCATGTGCACATAATTCAATAAAGTTCTTGGGGACTGTCAGGAAGTGTTCTGAGGTGCCGGACTTCAGGGCAGCCCCTCTTTAGACCGAGGAATCTGGGCTCCAAGTGGAGGCATGGGTTCAAATCTCAACAGCTGCTTGACCCCGCAACAGGGTTATTAACTGCACTCTTAGGACCGGTTCAAGTTTGCTCCAAATGACGTAGGAGTCCTCTCGAAGCGGCGCTCTTAACTGATGTGCTTGGAAACAAAAAGGTTTTAAATTGGAACGGGTACACCGGAGGAAAGGTTTATTTGCCACCTTCAGCCTCAGGTTACACGAGTGTGGCCTCGGTTTCTTAAGTCTGGACATTTTATGGTCAAAAAGACATAATCTGCGATCTGCCCTCTATGTGCTCAACCCCAATATTCATGCACACACACATTAAACTTGATAATCTGCACATGGATCCTAACACAGCGTAAACTCTTTGTACATTTAGCTGTATTCTGCACATCTGTTATTCATGCGTCATTTGCTGTTTATCAACCTAGATGCACCTTGCACATCTGTGACTCTGCTGAATCTGTCAGTGCTGCTACACTGGAATAATTATTTGTCCCTAAAAAGATGCTTGCGATGAGTTTGGGTACAGTCCATCATCTGGCTTCTACTGTTTCTGTGTGTGCAAACTCCAAAGCAGCATAAGACGCTACAGAGCTCTCAAAGCTGGCAGACAGCCGATCCAGCTGTGTCGTGACATCGCTGCAGACGGCGGAGGAAAGAATGTCTCATTTCTCTCGAAACGCGTCCTTGATTCCTCTCTAATCGTGACTTTATGTTGCATTTCTCTTTACATCACAGCCCCCCTTCTGAAGACAAGAGGACATTAGCGAAGTTGGGGGAATGCAAGAAAGGGCATTGGGATGTACCAATGGGCTGTAGCTACTGATCTAGGACATAGTCACAGTGTTGTGAACACAAATAAAATCAGCCAGTCAGGACGGCTGAGTGGTTCAAAGCACCAGGCTCAAGGTTAGTCCTCCCTGAACGATGAGACTTCTGGTCTCATAATGGAGGCGGGGCATCACATCCCACTCCTGAAATCCGACAGTTAAGATTCCCTCTTAGTGACAAGAAGAGGTAGCGTATCACAAACTGCCTCTCGTGATGATTGAATAGCCGACCTAACCCTACGCCTCTTAATTACACATCTAACCTGTCACACCGTCCATGAGTCGATTGATGAATAGGTGATGTCAAGTCTTTTTCAAGTTGCTATAAGGAACTTTGAATGGGTTATAAAACAGTCTCAATGTATTACCGATGCCTCTATATGACCTACATCAGGACCGATTACATGCAAAATCAGACCAAATCCTGCAGGTTGGCCTGCAACTCTCTTTAGCTCAGACTCCAGCAGCAACCGGCCCACCGCGGACAGACCCAGATCCGGCTCAAAGTGGCAAGCTCTGCAACGATCAGCAGCGGCTCTTCCTCCTTCAGGAGCCTATAGCTTCACCTCGCGGGAACCAACACTGGAGGGAAGGGAGGCACGGGAGAACCAAAACCAGGACAGCACGGCGCAGACCGTCAGACCCTGCTGCAGTAAAATGAGAGGTTTTCCGAAAGGACTCTGGTGCACGACTGCTTTTATTCATAGGGACCGCCAAATCTACACAAACTGAAAGTTTACTCAATAGTAGCTTTAAAGCAGAGCAAAACCCATGTTTTTGCATGCATTTTTATTATTGCAGCATAACATCTAATAGTTGGTATGCAACCTGATCTTGCTGTCAGACAAGCACCAACTCACTCTCTCTCTCTATTTGGGAGAATGCACTCCTTTGTCCTAGTTTTCAGAGAAAATGCTTTTGGTTCATCTGAATGGAACTCAAGCAGCAAGGTTATGAGAATCATGAAGTTTTTAGGAGAGTCTTTTTACAGCACACACGAGGAGAGAGCTGTTCTGCAGTCAGCTTTCATCTCCCAGGACGCTGCGACTGAGATAGTCAGGGAGGCGTGCCTGGTGATCCAAGATCCGCAATCCTGCTCACAGAGGCTTGCAAAACGCTGGCCTAAAGATAGAGAGTGTGCCAGAGTAAATATAGAGACAGTGGGATGTTTCATCGCTGCTGCTGCATGACAACAGAACTCCCATTGCTGGTTATTTTTTGACCGTTTTGAGCTTGATTTGAAGGACACTCAAGTGAATAAGATTTGCGACACAAGCACACTCACAGTAAACCGTCGAGGCTCCAGCAGTTGCTGGGTATTTTTCTTCATCGTAAAAATGACTGATGTTTTTCAAAAGTAATGTGTTGGACTAAATATAGTCCGGAGCATTTTGCTTCAATATTGATGCAGGAAAATGGCTTACAATTTATGGATCCAAATAATTTCTACAGGCGTCCATTTGGAACAACTTTTATTGTAATTACTGCCGTGATTGACCGTCTAACTATAAAAGCGAGGATCTCTGTCTGCCTGTGTTTGTGTGGGTATGTCCTTCACATATCTCGACAACTATTCATCCGATCTACTTCACACATGGCGCGTGTATTGCAGGGGACACAAGGGCCTGCATTTTTTGAAGTTGGTGCAAGATGGCCAGATGGTGGCACTATAACAATGAACTTTATGGTTACTTTTCGTCTTTGGACGAAGCCAGAAAGAGTTACTTTTTTGGAGTATTGATGTAACATACAGTTTGCTAAAGCTGGCCTTCAAAGTTTGCTCAAATGTTGCAGGCAAGGCTTATATATATTAACAAAAGTCATATCTCCTGAACACTTTCTGCTGTTGCAACCACATTTGGTGGACATGTGTAGATATGATGTCTCAGTAACCATGAAAAATGTAGTGCCATTTGACCAATAGTTGACGATGCAGCAGCAGCATCATCGAACTACAAATCAGGGAATCTCTGTTTCCTTCGCATATCTTGACAACCTTTCATTCGATCTACTTCATACGTGACGGGTGTATTGCTGAGGAGCCAAGGACGTCCTGTGTCTAATTTGCATGCACAAAAAACAAACAAACAAACATCAGTCTCTGCAGCAGTGACTTCAGGGCTCTGCAGACTGAGTCAAGCATGTCGTCCGCAGCGGGCGTTTACAGGCTGCGGCTAACTGACTAGAGTTCCCTCCTGCCGCTGGATGCTGGATATACTAACAGTACATCCTAACTCTTCTACACTTCCCTGTAGTCAAAGAGCGGTGAGCGGTTCTTTTAGAAGCAGCACTACAAGCAATAGTTTGGAGCATCTTTCTCCGAACAGGGTCGCTTTCTGAACAGACACTAGCTAATAATGATTTTAAAGACAGGGTCTTTATTTCTATCCCGTTCTCTCTTTAAGGTCTTAAATACTATGACTTTTGACTTATGGAAATAATACTTCACTCCTGAGTTCTTTCTTTGGCTATACTATTGCTAATTACAAGTGTGAGAGGACAAGAGTGCTGAATTGATGAAAAAGGTGGAACAAAAGGTGATTAGAAAGAGAAGTTTGCTTTGGAAGTTGTTAAATTTGCAGATAGCCTGAATGAACTGAGCTCCTTTCTCCTGTCTTTATCAGGAATTAGAATGTCCTCAGTGAGGCAGCATGTAAATTAGGACATTTGAAAACACTGCACGTTTGCACCTCAGTTTGTCACCTGTGTGTGTGTGTGTGTGTGTGTGTGTGTGTGTGTGAGAGAGAGAAAGAGATATAATAAAGAAAATGAGGATGATGGTCATGATGATAGGAGAGGGTAAAGAAAGGAGTAAAAGGAGGTTCTGATGGAAAGCAAGGGGAGGTGGTGAAGGAGGGATGGTAATAAAGGATGAGAGAGGAAGGAGGAGAGGTCACAGTTGATGAGAAAAAGAAGAGAAGATAAGGAAACAGAGAAGAAGGTGTTGGGGAAGGAGACAAGAGGGAGAGGGAGAGCAGAGAAGAGGAGTTTGTAATAAGGCAGATGATATTATGGAGTAAAGGAGGACGAGGAGAGAGGTGAAGGGTTGAAGTTAAGACAGGGATAACGATGAGGAAGGAGGAGAGGAGAGTTGGAGAAGACAAAAAAGGGTGGAGGAGGAGGAGGTCGTGAGGCAAAGGAGAAGATAAGAGTAGCTGTGAAAACTTCTCCTCATCAGTCTTTATGCAGACACGACCTCCAAAACACACACATACGTTTGCACTGTACTTGTGAGGTCCCTCGTTGATACGACGTATTCACGAACAGCAACATTAAGCATCACAGCTACATGCCTAACCCCGACCATGTGACCTTAAACTGAACTAATTCCATCTATGACCCTAAATCCAAGTCTTAACCTTTAAACAGGCCTTTGATGGAGGGGCCAAAAAGAAAATCCTCACTAAAGAGGTTAGTTTTAATAAAATAAAATTGGTCCTCACATTGGTCCTCACAAAGATAGAAGTCTAAGAACACACACACATACACATAAAGCTACACTTCACACAGAGATGGAAGTGAAAAATGATCCGTCATTATGTCCCTGTTGATTTAGACACACCCACATCAAGCCACACACACTCCTTAGTTTCCTTCTAGCTCCCCTCACGTGTAAAACGTTTTCTGCGTTAATAGCAGCGGCGGTTGGTTTACTCGGTTCACATTGTAAACTGAGCTATGAAGCTTTCATTGTTCATGTTAAACACATAACATGACAGGTGGTGCTTTTAAATGAACCAGTTTACACCACGTGGCCGTTTGCTAAAGGAAGTTGTGCCTTGATTCAAGGGCGTTGGTTGTGTACTGGTCACAAGATGTTTCCTGACTACTGCTGCCGTAATTTGTGATTTACCCAAATGATAATCTTTATGTATATTAAGTTTTGATACCGACGCCGAAAGTGTGATACCGACGCAAGGCACAGGGCACCATGATGACATAGTATAAAAAGCACTGGATGGTTCAAATAAACATAGGACTTTCACCCAGGAGACCGCTGTTTGTGTCCCACGTGAAAGCAAAAGTTAACCAGTGAGGCGACGCTACGAAACATTCTTAATTTACATCCCATAACGAAGTGTAGGCTACGTAACTTACTGAAGTAACATAATTGAAACCCAAACCACGATCTTTTACTGAACTTAATCAAGTTTTGTTGCCTAAAAGCGACACCGAGCGTCCGTGTATGTGGCGAGTTGGGAATGAGAACTGGTTGGTTTGTGGCTTCTCTTGGTCTGAAGGTTGGTTGGGTGTTTTGGGGAAAAGTGTGTATATGTTGAAAAAATATATAATGTATAATATATATAAAGCCCTTTCACGGGTTTTGTTGTTTTAAAATCTTTCATTTCAATAGATTCGTGGAGGTAGGGCAAAACTGTGAGGCGCTTTCATGCAGATAAATTAGCATGCAGAAACATTTCAAACCAGGAAAAAGTTAGAACGAAGCCGTTAGCTGGCCTCAGTCTGCAGAGAACATCGTGTTTATTGACGGCCTGCTTTGACACAGCTGGGGCTGAACGTGCTCCCTGCTGATCAATGAGCCCATGACCCGTCTATGAAATAGGTCGAGCCACTGATTGATAACTACAAACAAGACATGACTTCCTATAGTATACATCAGAATAGAATAGAATAGTACTTTATTCATCCCCAAGGGGAAATTTGTAAACAATAGAGGATATTGTCTGTCTGCGCTGCTGTGTGTAACACTGTGTAATGTCTCCTGACAGCTTCATGAGATGTTAATATATGAGGCTGATATAAGACTTTTTTCAAGTTTGATTGATCACATTTGTATTGAATTGATCTGGTTGTTTACTGGAGAGCCCTTAACTTGAATAGAGCAAATGATTCTGATACAACATAGTATTTAACCCATGTAAACATGAAGACGATTTATTATGCAGGACGTTGTTGGACGGTTTTAGCGCCCCATGATGATCTAAACGCTGTCTGTGTCGGAGGTTGTTCGATTCTTGACTCTTGATTCTTGAGTGAGCTTCCTCCCTGGTGTCGGTACCAACGCATCGCTGGCGTTACGTGCTTTAGTCGTAATGGGAATATAATGTTGTTTCAGTACAAATTGAATAGCATCATCATTATCACTGCTGTTTAGCGTGAGAGAGCAACATCCAATGGGACTAGAGAGAGAAATGTGGGATGAGAGAAAGAGAACTTTCAAAAAAGAAAAAGATTTAATAAGGCGAGGTTGAAAACTGTGTTAGGAGACACAGACAAGAAGACAGAGGGAGCGACTGGTTGAGCTCAGCAAATGAATGAGATATTGGGGTGATGTAGCAAAAATAAAAACAGACATTTTCACTTGTTATGTTCCCATTAAAATGCTGTGCAAGTTTAGAATGAATAAAATGTAATTCAGCAACCCAGTCGCCAGAAAAAAATGATTGTTTCTGCAAACCACAAGATACGTTGAATGACAATGTTTCTGAACGAAAATACGTTTCATGAATATGTTTCCAATCAGACTCGTATCACCGTTGCAGAAACGCACAATGCCACATGGTTAACTTTGTGAAATGAGTGGTTTGGTTTAGGCAACAAAACTACTTGGTTGAGATTAGAGAAAAGATCATGGTTTGTGTTAAAAGAGCAAAACAACGTAACGTAACGACGCAACGTAACGACGCAACGTAACGACGCAACGTAACGACGCAATGTAACAACGTTATCTAATAAATGAAACAAAACAGCGTGACGAAACAGTTGAAGTAACTAGCGTAAATAAATAATAACCACCCTTAGCGAATTTTCTCAAGGAACGTGAGGTAACAAAAGTAAACATTTACTTCAGGTTTCACATGGGACACGAACAGCTGTCTCCTTGGTGAAAGTCCTGTTTGTTTGATCCATCCACTAGCGCTTGTGTCTGCCTGTAGCAGACTTTCTCGCTTATTATACTTGTTATTATACCACGTAGCTTTCATTAAGAGTTGCTGGATACGTTACTTGTTCTGTGTGACACTAAAACATCGACATTCAACGTAATTTTTTTTCCTGCCGACTGGGCTTCATTTTGTGCACGTTTCCATTTACGTCTTTTATGCAAATAAATTCAACAGGATTATGATAGGATTACATAAATAAAAGAGCACCAGTAAATATGATACTTTGTATTTAATTTCTGCTTCCCAATTATGAACGGCATTTGTATGTGAGTGTGTGAATAAATCTCCTACACTAACATTGCTCAAGAAGGATCTCTTTGTAACTGGAGGAATGCATGTACATGTCTTTGTTGTGTTCTTTCTGGTCTTTGTAGGTCTTGTCACCACGCCCTACTGCCTGATGAGTTCACGCAATACCCTTTGCCTCTTTTCTGCCTTCACCTAATTTATCTGATGGCCTATTTACTGTAAGTCTCAAGAGGTATGTTTTACTGACAAATTCCTGTCACATGTTCTCATGTTTATAATGTGTAATAAATTGGTTGGGTTTCTTTACATCTAAAGAACCTCTTCTTTTGTTTGTCAGTATGCGGGCTATTCTGTACATTATTCTTCATGTATAAATCTGTGGATCCTTGGGCAAAGTGAGCTCATCATTGAGCTGCGATTCACCTCCTGTTAACCAATAAGAGGAGAGAACAAGTCAGCAGCACGCTTTACCAACGACACATGTGGCTGAAAAGAGGAATTTAAGGGAGAGAAACTACACGTGTGAATAGCTCAGTCTTGAGCTGAAGTGAGTGAGTTATGAACTGCAGGGGTGTAAACAGAGAGAGAGGAGTGGCTGGTGAGGTGGGACTGAAGGTCAGACCAGTGTTTCCCATTTTAATGCCGCCTTCAGGTGCTGCAGAAAGCTGTTATTTATGGCCTCAGTTGAAAAAATATGGCCGTTGTATATTCTACGAGTCTAATAGAAAAACTGATTTACTTTCTCAATCAGGCCTCTTGCTAGCTATCAGCCTCTGAAAGGGATTTCTTCTTCTGTAATCTTTTCATAGTTTCTTTTTCATTTTTTTGCTCACTTCAAGTCTAATGTGATCCTGTGTGAACATGACGGCCTTAAATGGAAATAACAAATAAAATGGTCTATGTGGCAACACATTTTTTGCCAATTTGTCCTTCACTATTGCGTCATACAGTATATAATAACCCACATGCATCTAATATTGATCAGATAAACTACATTCAAAAGCAGGCGGCACTCTTCATGTCTTAAACCTGCATTCTCTCTAGTGACCACCAGGGGGCGACTCCTCTGGTTGTATAGAAGTCTATGAGAAAATGACTCTACTTCTCTCTTGATTTATTACCTCAGTAAACATTGTAAACATGAGTTTATGGTCTCAATCTCTAGTTTCAAGTCTTCTTCAATACAGCATGATGTTCATTTAGTACATTTTGGTCCATTTAGAGTCAAACAGACCATAAAGCAGGGGATGCTTTAGGGCGGGGCTACACAGTGATTGACAGGTCTCTACCACGGTGTCGTCCGGTCTGGGAGTTTTCCGTGTTTTCGACTTACAACTTTAACCCTTTTATGGCGTGTCTTCAGCTTATGAAAGTTAATTGTACATTTTTGGTCGCCTGAAAGTGTGTTTCTACGTGTTCGGTTGAACTTAAGCTCCACCCTCATGTGTCACTTCTGGTTCTAATAAAACAAAATGGTGACGGCCAAAATGCCGAACTCAAGGCTTCAAAACGGCAGTGCACAGACCAATGAGTGACGTCAAGATGACTACTTCCACTTCTTATATACAGTCTATGTTCCAAGCGGAATCATTTTAAATATCTCACATAAAGAAAAAGAAAAACTAGTATATGAAATGTAAAAAACAATAGATTAAATATAAATAATAATGATTACTTGCCATCATGGAAGCTATTTATAGGTAGCTGCAATCATTTTTTGGTAATCGTATTCAAAGACACATGCAGGTGAAATAGATTGAACCTACAACCCTTTATAGTTACTGCAGAGTTGAACCAGTCGGAGCCTGTTTGTGCTGCAGCAGCAGCATGAATATGAGGAAATGCACATCAGCAATATGACCAATGCTTTATTGGCCCACTCTCCCCTCCATGCATGGCCACCATCTTAACAGACCATGTTATCATGTTTTACATCTTCAGCACCACATCAATGTAATTCAATTACCATTAATAATTGCCATTTCCATGGTTGCATGCTTCACTCTGCAGGGTTGTTCATGTGCACTTGACCACCTTCCATTTACAACAGTACTTGAAGGCAGCAGCACACTCACACACTGCAAATATTTAGAGAAGACAATGTGAGTTACAAAACTAGAGCTTGTTTGTAGGTTACTCACTGGAATGTGTTGCCTCAGCCTTGAATTACGTTGTGTGTGTGTGTGTGTGTGTGTGTGTGTGTGTGTGTGTGTGTTTAAACTGCCATGTACAGTAAGATCAGAGGCCAGAATTAAATCTGATTCTTAAATCTTACATTTTAAATCTGGAACCCAAAATGTTGAATCAAGCTAACTGCCTCATTTAACCTTCTCATTTGCATTGAGGTTTTGTAGCTTTTACTGGCCTCCAGTTTTCCTTTCAAAATGATGGCGAAACACGTTTGCAACTTGTAATAATTTAGGCTGCTTTTTACAACATTAAGGTGGTTTTTCCATCATTGATTTGAGTTCTGCTACATCCTCTTTACCAACTAGAGAGTAGCAGGAACTCTGTTTCTGTGCCCACACAACACAACTTTAAGAAGACGCAGCGACACAGGACTGATGACCGATACAACCAAACGTCAGTTCAGTTTATGCAACTTGAAATGGAAATTGCTTTCTTTAAACTATTTCCTGTTTCAAAGTCATGATAAAAAGCTTCTATCTGTTCATTTTAGTGAAGGCATTTTCAGCTCAATTTAACGTTATCTAAGAAACTTTGTAGAGATAATTTTTCAATATGGTACCATGGTTTACTTATAGTCTACTGATTAAAGAGACTGGAGGCACATCTTCTGAACGCTTTATTTTTCTTCTCGCACACAAATTCAGCCACTGAACTCATCAGGGAAGCTCTGAGGGGTCAAAATAACTTCGTAGTAGCACAGGACAACCCCAATAATGGCCATTACTGATAAGAATATTGTCTAGCTGCAGGGATAGTAGAGTATAGCTGCGTGAGATGGATAGATGGTTTGGGTTTCTATCTTCTTTCCATGTTTGCGTGGGTTTTCTCCGACTTCCTTCCACAGATCTTGGGTTAATTGTTGACTCTAAATTACCCGTTGGTGTGAAGGTTTGTGTGATTGGTTGTCTGTCTCTAAAGTGCCCTATTCACACCTGGCATTTTACAAGGGTCTTGGGCGATCCGATTTCAACTGGACAGCTGTAACTACAAGTGAGAATGCACCCAAGACGCATTGAGATCCGATTGCTCAGACAACATCCAGAGGTGTGTACCCAAATGTTTCCTGGGCCACTTTGAAGGGCCGCCCACGCAAGTACTCCAAGTGAGGAAATAGAATATTCGCAGCTCTTATAATCTCGTTCAAATTCACATATACTGTATATACACAGCCAAGTATAATGGGCAGGTCGTGAAATAGTCACGAAAGGCAATCTATTGGTGTTGTGTAAAGGGACACAAACTGCATCCACGTGACTATGCAACAGTCAGAGCAAGTGACGTAGTATTAAATATCGGAAAAGATCACTTATGGTGGGCAGAAGGGGAGGTGGATAGGTCCAACAAACACAGGACAATCGACCAATCGATGAGACCGGAGATCGACACCGCGTGTCACAAAATGTTGTTCTGCTTTTGTGGCCTAAAGCCAACGTTCGTTGCGGTTTTCCTAAATCTAACAACATTGTTTTTTTGCCTAAACCTGACTGTACATAGTTATTTTACGCCCAAACAAAATGTTTTGCCTAAACCTGACTAAGTGGCTTTGTTGCCTGAACATAACTTTCTTAACACAATGTTTTTGGGAACAAAGAAGTTGTTCTGAGCGAACAAGAAAAATAACTAACAATTTGTGTCCCTGTACACAAAACCAACAGATTGCATTTGGTGAATATTTCACGGACTGCAGTGAGACTGTGTTGGCACACACACGCATCCAATCATCACTGAAGCGTTAAGCCAATAAAGACAAGTGGTTACACACAATGGATGGATGAACGTGTTGGAATGAAAACATATACTTTTATGACAATTGGGCAGGTTCGGGGCTCAGATTGTTGTTCGTCAACTCTGGCAGCGCATCAGTCTTCAGAGACACAAAAGAGCCAAATTCTTCAGAATCTCAATCAAACACAACAGCAACAGTTGCAGATTGTCACCTAGAGACCAAGGGAGAAACTAATGAGTGAAAAGAGCCGCTGAAGTGTTGAGCTGGCGGAATGAAAACTTGTTTCGTCGGTATGCGTGTTGGTGTACCTGCATGGACTCTAATGACAGACAGCTGGTTCACCGTGGCTCAGCACATCCTGCGCCACAGTTTATTCTTAGTTTAATTTGTAACAGGTGTCTGTGCGTGACGGGTCGTCCGTCAGCATGGGCAACCACATCGCTCCTCCGCCATCAAAATCACTGCGAGGAGAGACAGACCGCACACCCACTGATATAAATGCCACGGATCACACGACGGGTTATTATAATACAGCGACGGTCTTCCATAGGTCACTATGTGAGCACATACCCGATGAAACCTATTTACAGTGTCTGTCTCCCGTCCAGACCTTTTTATAAGCATCTTAAGCTATGATGTAACATCGACTTGGAAGTCCAGATCGTCTCGTAAATTATATCATAAATCGTAGCGCGGATTCACGAGATGCAACATGAGAAGAAAAACGCTGCCAGCGGGCTGCGTTACATGCAGCCTCTTCTCACACCATGAGGCTCCAAAATAGAATCTGTCTGCAGGTGAAAGTTTACCAGATGTCTTTTGTGTGGTGACTGTACAACAAAAAGATGAAAAACGTATCGCTGCCTCAGTATATTTGAGGCTGACTGAAGACATAGATTTCGAATCCTTTTGATAAACTACATTTTGTTACAATATGGTAACTTCCGTTCATCCTATGCAAATAAGCCAAGATGGCGACGGCGAAATTGTCGAACTCGAGGCTTCATAACGTCAGTCCACAAACCAATGGGTGACGTCACGATGACTACGTCCACTTCTTGAACACAGTCTATGAAAGCGCTGCCTTGTTGTGGTCAAAACACATCTGCATTCACACCAATATGTGAGCGGACACACTGAGATAAGTGGTGCAGCGGTCAAGGTCAGTCTGCTGCCTGAGCGACTGCGAAGCGACTGTGAGTAAGTAAGAAAGAAAACGACTGAACACACACCACACGGGATTAATTAATACCTAGTTCAGTCTGATTCACTCCAGGCAGTATTGTTTCCTGCAGCCTTTTCACCAAATTGGTCAACCAAGTAATGAAATCCTCCAGTTAGTTACATGTCGACGATCCACCGCCGCCTTGAATTAAAGACGCTGTGAATCAGAATGCTCCTGATTCAGTAAAGTCCTCCGCAAGATGCCTTTTAAGGATGAGAGATGTAAAAGTGATTCATCTTTAGGACCCCACGTTGCTGAACACAACACAGCGGGAGGTCAGCGGTGAGTCTCTGGGAACTAATGTTGTTTCCTGCCTTATCGCTGTTTAAAATGGAGGTCAACACCAACAGCCGATGAGAAAAGGAAACTGGCCGTTTCGCTTGATATAAATCTCCCAATTTGAATATCTGCCGAAAACCTCCCCCACAATTTGCATGTCTGGATTCTATTTGCATTTCTGACCGTCTCCCTCTGAGCGTCCTTCATGTCAGTGACAGTTAATCTTCTTTATAATCAAAGCTCGACTGCAGTGACTTTGTCACTTTAAGATCATTAATTTAGTGCTGATTACTGTGATTTATTTTTTGTTCATGGAAGCGTTTAAACCATAAGTGTTACTCTAGTGCACACGTCACATGTTATGTTGGCCTGTTTCACAGTTGAATATGTTTCATTGGCCGCTGTGAGGCTGCTCTGTTGGCTCAGCGGCAGCGTGGCCGACTGTCTTCAGTGAGCTGAATGTTTGGCTCCCTGACAGACTCCGTCTAAAGCTTAAAAGTATCCAATCCTTCGTGTACTGTGATGAAAGAGCAATAAGACAATGGAATGTTAATATTACTGTTAATTAGATAATTACCAGTAAAATGTTGGATTGATCCATCTTGAGAATAGTATCTTTAAACAATCTTAACTTTATGACACATTGTTTTTTATTGTAATGCTGCTGGTAGTTCATGTTTTTTGGTTTGAATACATCATACTGTTGATCATATTTTCTTTGTGTTCTATTGTGAACCTTTTTTTTAATCTTATTAGGAACATTTTATATTCATGAGGCTAAATGTCTAAACTCAAGTGCATCTTTTAAGTTGTTTTTTTATTGAAATATTTATTTTGAGTTTTTAAAATGAGAAATCTATGTCAGTAAATAAAAAGTAGACATGTCAAAATAATTCTTATTTTTTTATCCGTTTTTCATTTAATTGTTTTATAGTACTAATAATTATTATTATGAAAATAATAATATCAATAATAATAATAAACATTAATCATTATTATTGCTATTATTTGTATTATTTATAATATTTATTTTATTATCATTTATTTTAACTTCTGATTATTTAATTGTTCTTATTTATTAACTAAATTGTTACAGCTGATTGTTTGTACTGAATAAACTATTATTTTAATTGTAAGTTTAAACAAATGCATATCTTGTGTTTCATTGTCAACACATTGTAAATGCTTGACTTCAATCAATCTACATTTATTGCATTATTAATTTGGCCGGTTTGTTGGCCATTTTTTGCAGCATGAAAGAATGGCTACAATGGTGTCATCGATGTTGTCTGGTACATGTCGGAGGGGTTCTACGATGATATGCCAAGGAAAGAGCGAGGAGACCCCTTTCTGTCTGCCCTGCTCTCTTGCTCTCGTATTGGAAGATGTAATGTATGCACACCTACATCGTTACCCGTGCACCTGATGCAGATACTCGAGGGTACCCTTAAAGGTACCATGTGGAGTTTTTGAACGCGTGTTTTTACAAGCAGGTCCACGTATTATTTGTATCATGTGCACACAATCTTTGCAATGCACAAAATTTGGTGTTGCAAAGGTCTCATGCGCGAGGAACTTCTTCCAGTGTGTTCGTTATATCTCAAGGATACACTGATATTAAACATGCAGCAGCTGCCTGTCAAGATTAGTATGTACCAATGTGTCCCCCTGTCCGGAGAGGTTATATTTGGAACAGCCACCAGACTGAATTCCTCTTTGACCGACTGCGTTTGATCTGGAGATCCCGAGATGAGTCCACATACAGACGGAAACGTCACTTTTTTCTCCTGTATTGGTTTATTGTGAACGATTTTGTTGTGACTCCTGAACGTCTCTGGTCTGATCTCGAGCACACAACGTGACAGACGTGGACGTTTTAAAGGATTCAGTGTGGACAGAGAGCATCCGATGCTACATGATGCGGTGCGATTGTCCGACCCTTGCATCCAGCGGGGGACACGTGTTAGGGTGCTGACAAGAACCCACCTAGAAGGTTCGAGAGGAAATCCTTTTATGTTGTCCACAGATCTATGGTTTTTGTTTAACATGTTGACCCGGGTCTATGCACGTCCAGCCCTAAAGGGCTGGGGGGGTGGGGGCTGATGTGGTGCAGCTCCATCTGTGTTTCACAATCACAGCTTTTTTGGGGTGTGTTGACTGGGAGGATCTTCTAACAATCCTTGAAGAACTCTTTCTCCCAAAAAGGCGTCTTAGGGTGAAAGAGGTTCTTAATGGAACCTTTCGTCTTACGAAGAACCCTTGAAGAAGGCTTGAAAACGGGTTCTTCAGAAGCAAATGTTTCTGGGTTGAGCTTCAACCCCCACAGCGACTCAGAAATTGCATGGAAAAGGGAAGCGGTCTAAAAAAGTGGCTTTTCTATTTGAGTGAAAACAATAGACTTGTGTTTGGGATTTATCAGTCTGGAGTCTTGGACTGCGTCTGACATTCCATACCAACAAGTTATGTTTCAGATCTGTGTGCATGGTTCCATATTTTTGTGTGTGTATTCAATGGAGAAAAAGCATTTTTTTAACCACAGATACCCAGTTGGTAATGCTGCAAATACAGAGATACATCAGTACTTTCATCAGCAGGCCACAGGTTCTGTCCCCATTGTGGTAGTTGATAGTGACTTAACAGATATTTAATTAGATGAAAGTCTTTGGGATTGCCTCTTTACAGTATCAAAACTCCAGTAACTTTTCATCCAATCACATGATGGCGACATACATTGTAGGAATGAATTCATACGCGGAGTTATTTGTTGATCTGCAGAAAGTACAAAAGTAAACTGAGGACGTAACCTGGAATGTTATTGGAGTGTCCACTCAGATTAATGTATTTGTCTCTAAGACCATGAACCGGACACATACCAGCCCCGCTTAGTAGCCGTCTGACCTTAGACTCTGGTCCTGTTTTTGGATGGGTGACTGGCCCCCATGAGGACCAAACATTATTGAAATGTCAACTGGGATGGTCTGGATGCTGCTAAAACACACCTCATCTCAGTTTACAGTGAAGACACCTTGTTGTTAGTGTTTGTGGTGGTCCTGCTGTGATATACTGGGCCACTAACGCTGGGCTCCTGCAGCTTATGGCCTAGTTTGTCATCTTGAGTAGAGTTTTCTTTCACGTTGAGACATTTTTCTCGGCACTTCCTTGTCTCTCCGGCACATTTTGTGTTTCTTCTCTTTTAGTTGTTATCTTTTGTATAGAGAGGTAGCTAAATATAAAAGAAATAGTTTTTTGTGGTCGGGAGATTTTTCCCCAAGGAGTTATTGTTTTTAAAACACAATTTAGTTGAGGTAATATATATTGTGTATCTCCTCAGCAGTCCTCCTCCCTGCTGTCCCATTCATCAATACACCCGTCTCACCTCTGACCTTTAACCTACTGGATATTCGTTCCCTGCGACACTGATGATTTAGAAGTGGGAGGCTGCTCTGTTTGTTGACTTCGCTGCTAGTCTGCTCAGACCAGAGGACTGGCTGAAGGCCCAAAATATCAATATGAAATATAGTAACATAAGAAGAGAACATTATCGGTGCTCAAGCTAAGAACAGCTTGTTGTCACCTTCTTCTGAGGCCACCGCCGCCAGACGAAAACACGGCGGCTTGGTAATTCTCTCTTCTCTCTATTATAAGACAATCAGGCATTTGGAAAGCGTGAGAGCAAAGTAATATGTTAGGTCGTGTAATGATTGAGAAACATGTAGGGGAGAAGGTTTTGAAATCAACATGAGTGACGATGAGTAAAAGCATGAGATTCATTGTTGGTTCTATGAGCTGTGGTTGCACAACGGCAAAGAGATAAGAAGAGAAAAAGCCACGATTTGTTGTTTATTCAAAATATAATCTGCTGTGTAACTGCATTGCATTCTGGTCTTTTTCTCGCACTTGTGGTTGTCAAATTTGATCTCGATGGATTTCTCTCTGTATGATTGTTGGTGCCAAAAAAAATGTGATTCTGTGGGAATGATGCTCAGAAATCCGCTTGATGTTTTGACCGAAACGTTTCCTGCAGTCAAGCTTCAATTTAGCCGACAACTAAATTATCCCAGAAAATAAAGAGTGTGCCATTTCACAACAGTGTTGGGAACTTTAAATGACGGGCTTTCTTTCCTGTATTGCATGTGCATCTGATAAGGAGATCGAGCTGTGGTTGATGATATTTTCTGAACACATGCCTTCAACAGGCTTGGCTGTAAATGTGCTTTAGCGAGCAGTTATTTCGATGCACCTTTCGATTGCAGCAATGTGACGCGTAGGAACAAAGTCTGAGATCCACAGAGATCATTCTGAATTTAAATATATTTAATCTGCAGTCTCATCGAGAGGAAAGGGGAAGAGGTTACTTCTGTTTTATTAAAGTAGCATCAAATGACACTCATGGCAGAACTATGTAAAAAACAAGCATACATTGTACTTCTTATATGAATGGTTTGGACCTTAATTTATACAGATTATATAATGTTTGCTGAGGTTTGGGGAAACATCACAATAACATCTGACAGGGCAAGAATCACGAGTAAATAGTTAAACCGATTTATTTAATCCACTTCAGGTAAAACTGAAAGTGACTGGTTCTACTGGGATCAGAGAGTCAGAGTGGACTGGTTCTACTGGGACCAGAGAGTCAGAGTGGACTGGTTCTACTGGGATCAGAGAGGCTGAGTGGACTGGTTCTACTGGGATCAGAGAGGCTGAGTGGACTGGTTCTAGTGGGACCAGAGAGGCTGAGAGGACTGGTTCTAGTGGGATCAGAGAGGCTGAGAGGACTGGTTCTAGTGGGATCAGAGAGGCTGAGTGGACTGGTTCTACTGGGACCAGAGAGTCAGAGTGGACCGGTTCTACTGGGATCAGAGAGTCAGAGTGGACTGGTTCTACTGGGACCAGAGAGGCTGAGTGGACTGGTTTGAACGTGAAGCTCAAGCTTCACAGAATGACGTTGTGACAGCTGTGTACAACAACAAACACATGTAACGTAAACTCTGAACGCTGCGTAAAAACTGTTCTCAGCTGCAGCTGCTGTGGAGTTTTCTTAATACGTTATTATTCTTTTTGCTGTTAATTCTATTAAAAAATATATTATTTTGAAAGTCTCGTGCTCTTCCGGTTGTGTAATTGATAATCAGTGGGTGTTCATGTAGGCTGCGAAATGGGAAATGTAGCCCAAATACATTATTTAATTTAGTCGATCCATCATATAACTTTTCTTTTGAAGACGTAACGCAGCAACGTGCAGTCTGATTCCATTACTCCATTACTTACTAGGAACACTTTTACACAAGTAGTTTTACTTGTAAATTGTGTAAAATATTCTAGTGCTCTCTCCATCCTCGGTTGGATGTTTCCAACAGACAATTTGGGAAATGATTTTACATCTCACCTTTTTTATTTCGCTAACCTGGGTTTTTAATAAAATAAATGTACCAGTTTGATTAAACTGACTGCTCGTGTTTCCTGCATGAATTATTTTACAATCCCAGAGCAATTACCCTTTTTTGTGTACTGTAATAATGGTCAAAACTACAAAATAAGAGCCGAGTTGAAATGTTCTCACTTCCGAGTTTTACAACGCACCGGTCCTCATAAAGATAGAAGCAGCAGCACACACACATTGTTTTAAGGTCAGTGTTTTATGGCCTCAGACAGTTAACCTTTTACTGACCAAACACACAGTTACAGAGAAGACTACGCCTGTGCTGCAATGCAGTGATATTATCACAATCACCGCTGCAAGTATGCGTGTGTCCTAATGCTTGATTTTCCCTTCTGGGAACAGCTGCAAATGTGGAAACTCTTAATGCAATAACAGCACAGAGTGCCATAAAAAAATGTCGTAAAATCCTACATTACAGTAAAAATCTGGATAGAATCTTGTAATAGTTTTGGTGCATGATGTGATATTGAGCACAAGGTATTGTGGGATTCATATTTTTAAGAATATTGTAATCATTTCACATCACATAGCCGGATCAATTAAATGTGAGGATGTTGGCACAAAGCTGCCTGAGCTGCTCACTCGCTGTCGCTCTGGGATCACATTCAACCCCTAATGCATTCGTGTTCTCTCAAACTGCGTGACTCACTGACATGAAACTGATCAAAACACAGTTATTGGTTTATTTTTTACAGCCAAAACCGTTTATTTTCTTGCAATTATCTGCTGAAATGTTTTCACCACACAAACATCCCAGACACGCAGCAACAAAATGAAGCCAAACAACCCGTTGCGACAAGTTCCGGCTCCTTGCATCTAGTGTACAGGGAGCTTGGAGCAAATTGCGTTTGATTTGGGTTTTATGATTTTGGGAGAAGCACCGATGAGGAGAAAAATAGTTTCAGTGTCTGTTAACGGTCCGGCCTCCGTCCCCAACACGAAACACGGCATCAGTGCACAGCGACTGAAGTACATGATGAGATTTTTCTTTTACAATGGCATCAGCTAATTTTATCAGCTAAATGACTGACAGAAGTTGGTTTGGCAGTTGCCCGGCAACAGTAACAGGATACAGCCAACACTTAATGTCCGTGCAGGCTTCTGGAAACAAAGGCAGAGAGGCTCGACGGGAATTTTTCGAGCAGACAGTGTGTGTCCTGAGTGAGCAGGCACGTTTAGTTCCTGGTGATGACTGAAGTTGATCAGGAAACAGTTTGGTTCTGTGTTAGCCAGCAGCTTCTGGCTCTGATAAAGGGCAAAAATTTTGGATTGTTTAACACAGGTGGAAGCTTTCTACATGGAGTGATAACACTGGAGCGCATCGAAGTGGAGGAAATACGAATACAGCCAACACGACTTAAAACCTGCCATTGCATTTGTCAATGTGAACACAGGATCCGTAAATTAGGTGATTTGCTTCATGAGCCCAAAAAAAGAGGATGCGACTGCCCCATAGACTGTATATAAGAAGTGGACGTAGTCATCGTGACGTCACCCATTGGTTTGTGGACTGATGTTATGAAGCCTTGAGTGCCATCTTGGATTACGGCCATCGCCATGTTGTTTTTTTTGCAACCGATGAATGGAAGTGACAATATTGGGATCGCGGAGGAGTGACGTAGAGACGCCTTATACGTCTCTGGTAACGACCTGTCAATCATCGTGTAGCCCCGCCCCTAAAGCATCCCCTGCTTTATGGTCTGTTTGACTCTAAATGGACCATAGTTTACTAAATGAACATCATGCTGTATTGAAGAAGACTTGAAACTAGAGATTGAGACCATAAACTCATGTTTACAATGTTTACTGAGGTAATAAATCAAGAGAGAAGTAGAGTCATTTTCTCATAGACTTCTATACAACCAGAGGAGTCGCCCCCTGGTGGACACTAGAGAGAATACAAGTTTTAAGACACTTCGCATCGACTTCACTCGGTAGAACCGGAGGTTGCCGCCTGGACAGCCTTCATTTTGGATGAAAACTACACAGAGGCTACAAAATACAAGTGGTTGTGTGATGTTTCTCTGACCTTTATTTTTATATTTTTTCATCAAAATTGCTTTATTTTCATGACACATCAACACATTGTGGAAACAAGAATGTTTAGATAAAATCTAATAAAATCTAATAAAAAATCTATCTATCTATCTATCTATCTATCTATCTATCTATCTATCTATCTATCTATCTATCTAGCTATCTAGCTATTAAATACATTTGTTAGTACTGATTACATTAATATTTGCATGTATCTTTCCTGATTATTTATTTTTGAATCCCTTTATTTGCAATAGACATTTATGGTGAATAATCTTTTAGAAATCATTTCTGCTTAATTCAATCACACCGAAGTTGAATTAATCCTCATTTTATTGTGGGACCCCCTGGATCCACTGCTTTGACCCCTGGAGGTCCCCAGACCCCACTTTGGCGAACCGCATGTCTTTTAACGCCTTGGTTTGTTTTCTGTGTGTGTAAACAGATGCGCCCCCTGCAGGCCGCTCTCCCCCACTGCTCCTCCTCCTCCTCCTCCTCCGCCTGCTATACTCCGCTCTCTGACTCCACGGCTCCTCATTCACTAGAAGATGGCGGACTGCGCTCCACTATTAGATGAGGAACTCTCGTCCTTTGTCTTCAATTACCTGACAGAAAACTCCGGCAGCCAGGTAAGACCCGAGCCTCACCGGACGCACCGAACCTCGGGCTTTCCAGCCCGGGGTGCATCTTTGCACGTCCCCGGCCGTAGCGCGCGCTACTCCCGGTTGATGCGAAGCTTTCGCCCGGCTTGTCAGCAGCATCTCACCAGGCACAGCGCTACCCGGCGTCTCGGGTCTGTGTGCGTGTGTGTGTGTGTGTGTGTGTGTGTGTGTGTGTGTGTGTGTGCGTGTGTGTGTGTGAAAGCCTACTATGCCTTGACGTCTGGCTTTCACGTGCGTTTTCTTTTTTGGAGGAAATGTCATCAGCCACGGGCAATTGAGGGAATTTGACGGATTAAAACGAATAAATGTGTGCGTGCCGGTGCTGGGAGCGGAGAGCGGCCGGTGTGTCGCTGCTCGGGGAGGATTATTTGGTATTCAGAGGGGGCGCTTTGGAAACTTTTGACGCATTCTTGAGGGGAAGTTCATTGCCGGAGACTTGGACACGTGGTGCGCCTCCGAACGCATGGACTTAGATAAGGACTATTATGATGGCATGACATTATGATACATATCCACGAACTACGGGGCAGCTTGGCTTTAAAAACATGCAGAGAAAATACTTGTATGCCCTTTTTGTTGATGTGTTACTCTGCTGGTGGGATATTGTGCTTGTATTTATTCGAAGCAGGTTTTATAATAACGTGTTTGTTTGAGGGGGAAACACTGCAAAACACCCGCTGTGTATGTTATGTGTCCACGCCACTATAAGCAGCTTGTCACAGCACCGTCAGCTTAACTGGGGGAAGCTCTGTGTTGGGGATCTGCCGGCTGCTCGGTGCGCCTTTTCATTTCAAGTTCAGCAACTCCCACCGATCATTCTGTCATTTCCTCGCATTGGTCAATTGATCAGACGATGTTCTGCAGGTCAATGGGATGGAGAGGAGACAGTGGGGCTAGGTCAGCTGAGAAAGTTGGTGCGGATCTGAGTTTTCGTAATCGTTTGCGTAATCGTTACGACAACGGTTACAAAACGTTGGACTGGCTCACACGATCGTTTGCTGTGGCTCACCGAAAAGACAGCGGATTCTCCGGCTGTGTGTCCGAAGGGCTGGAGATGACTGACAGTTCATTAACCCACAGTGTGTCTGTGGAGGTCGCACGGAAGGGAGTTTGCAGCGAATTTCAATGTATGCGCCAAACTGCCTTGTGAAATCGCTTCGATTCCGGGATTCCTTGCTTACTGGCAATAATGTGCAACGCCTAAAGCATACATTGCTTTTTTAAATGAATGCATGTGGTCTTTCATTTAAATATGAATGTGTACCACACGTCAAGCAGCACTTATTAAGGAAATATGGGAACTTCTACAACTGGCTCTAATCCCAGAATAATCTCCTGCTCAAGAACCCCGCGGAGGGCGGCAGCGAGTGTTCTCCATTTATAGAAATGGAGATTTCATAATCATGAAGTGATGCACTGCCCCTAAAATATATGCCGAATTTTCTAAGAGAATGTATACATTATTGATGGCTTCCGGGCTGTATAATATGATATATGTATCGTTGCATACACGAAGGGAAACATTCAATGAGAGGATTTCTGAGCAGGGTTTTGGTGAGAAATTCTAATTCTCACACAGCAGATCCCAAAGTATCAGCTCAAATCTCCATCGTCCTGCTTGTAGAGTCGCGCTTCCGAAATATATCGCGTGCACATAAACCTATAAATCCTATAAAACGTCATCGGAAAACAGGACCCTCGGTGTTTCTCCATCACTGTGTGACGTAAGATTGCGTCTTGTTGATTGGTACTGTATTGCTGTGATTGCACGGTCATCAGAGGGTGGGGGTTGAGTGTATGTGCGTGTGTGTGGAGGGGGATCTGTCACAGCTGATTGGCATCTTAAGCAGGTTAATTCAGTGTGTGGTGGTGGGATCCAGGGAGACAGTGTGCTATTTATAACGTGCAGCAATGACATGCGCCTCCACATTACACACACACACACACACACACACACACACACACACACACACACACACACAAGCACACACACGCACACACACACACACACACACACACAAGCACACACACGCACACACAGTACACACTCAGACAGATCTAACAGGTAAATGAGGAAATAAATGCACCATAACATCCCATAATAAAGGAGCTAACAATATGACAACTCATCGTAGTAATATCATACAGTATGATATAACTAGATAGTGACATTCTACATCAATATTTCATCCCGTCCTATGACATCACTCAACTAAAACACACCTATAATTTACTTGTAGGAACATATTGAATGTCTTTTGAGTTCATACATTGGTTTTATTTTACATTTTGGTATTAGTATAAATCACCACAATATTCCTACGGGGACATGAACTATATAAGTGTGACCTTATTAATCTTCTATGACATCAGGATGTTCGTATACCATCTCAATATGTTGACATAATGTAAGATCCTACAACGTGTCTGCACTTAATCAATATACCTTCAAACTGTTGACAAGTGGTGGCAGTAGACTGTATATAAGAAGTGGATGTAGTCAACGTGACGTCGCCGTTTGTGAGCTACGGTTTTGAAGCCTGGAGTTCGGTGTTTTGGCCGTCGCCGTCTTGGTTTCAGGCCATCGTCGTCTGTGGTTTTTGGCAACCAGAAGTGAAACCTGAGGGTGGAGTTCCGCATTGGCTTCACTTTTTCAGAACCGGAGGTCGCCGCGTCGTGGTGGCCCATAGCTTGGACAGCCATTACAAAGTCGCGCTGTGCAGCCAAACATTGTTCAAACAAACAGAACTTTATTTAAACTCCTAGTGAAGGTCTCAGCCTTTCCAAAGATACCAAAGAAAGGCGGAAATCTGGACTATTTCCATTGGATGGAATGGAATGGTAGTCCATAAAACTCTTGTGTTTTTGAATTTTTCGTTCAATGGAAACGTATAGCTTCAGGAAAAGAGCTGGAAGACGCTGATGAAGAGTAAGACGCATATAGAAACATGCATGCGTGCTCGTATATTAGCTCGTATAGCTCTTTCTTCTCATGCTCGTAGTGCTCGTTTGCTGCAAAGTCCTGGAGTGCCACAGAGGGAAGAAGATACAGTAGTATAGATAAGAGAAAGAAAATCGAATCTCACATTGTATCACTGCTTAACTTCTTTCTTTCATGTGTAGTCTGATAAGGTTATCTATTCTACAAGAGCAGCATTAAAATGTTAATATTTACTCAGGGTTATTAGGGCTGGCTGGCTTTCTCTGGGTCTCTCTCTCTCTCTTTCAGTGTGTGTCTATGCAGCTCGCCCCTGCCGGCTGGTTATTGTAATACTACTCTATCCTCGTGACTGGAGTTACAGAACAGGCCTACTGCAGTCATGTGAGTTGTAGTGGAGGGAGGGAGGGAGGGAGGGAGGCGTTACCCGTGACGTAGAGGAGTGACAGGCAGTCACTCCCCCCTCCTCCTAACATCGACCGCTTCCTTCTCTCTCTCTCTCTCTCTGTCGTACAGTCTCTCACTCTTACACTTACATACAGTACACATGCTTACTGTAATTTCTCATTCTTAACATGTCCTTCTTCTATCTTCCTGTATTTCAGAGGCAGTTTATGATACCATTTTTACATTTAGTGGGTTTATTGCACATAGAATCCATGAAAATTAGAACCTGTTGCGATTTCTGGCCCCCATTTGCAAAAATTGTCTGCTTTCCATGTGATTATGTCGGTTAAATGACAAGAAAGGCTGCAGCCTACCAGTGATTTTTGCTGGCCACTTTGACCAAATGTGTAATGCATCTGTAAGGAAGCACACTCATCACCCTGTTCACGTAAAAAAAAGACTCATTATCAAAGCTCAGTTTCTTCTTAACTAAGGCTAAGTACTAATTTCTCCATGAGGAGAGCCGGTGCCTCGGCAGAGGTGGATGTAATGTTTTACTAAAGTCCACAACGATGTCTTTGGTTTTGCAAATATTCCTCTTCAAAGTGATCGTCAGCGATGCCTTCGCTCTTTGATTTATATACACTGCAATCTAACAACAAACGTGTGGTTTTCAGTCGAGTGCATCTCTGGTTTGTGCAGCTTTTCAACACAGTTGCATAAACTACTGATACCACATATGTCGGATGTAAGAAGCAAAGATCATGCTGTAGTTTCACGATGCTACATTGTAGCTTATCGAGATAAAAGCTAAGAAAACGCTGCAATGGATTATTGGTGAAATTGATCAGTAATCGCAGGAGCAGGAAACCGTGTCAAGTGTGGTGGTGACATAGTCACAGTCAGCTGTTCTCAGAGCGGCAGACTGCAGGTGCACTCCTAGGCCTGTTTCAGTGCTAATCATTGACCCGGGTGTTTAGGGCCGGTCTGGGTCCATCCGGGGGATCGACTCTGGGAAGATCAGGCCGACTTAACGTCAGTCACCATATCCTGCTGTAACAGGACACAACCAGCCACAGGGCGCAGGCCTGTAAAATATTATCTACTTTGCCTTTCAGTGTTGCAGTGAAGCAACCTTGAAGAGAAAGTTACATGCGTCAAACAATGTGGATTCTCCCGGTTCCCATTTCCAAACGCACATATTTACCTCTTGGATCGGAACGCAACGCGACACACATGAACCTCATGTGCTTTGAAATCATTTTCTTTCTGCGTCGAGTTTATTTTTGAAGTGCTGTTCGGGTTGGGAAGTCAAGTAAAAATAGTTGCACCAGTTTTACAAGGATTATAACAGTTTTATCCAAATGTGCATCCCAGTTATCCTGCTCCACTGCTCTACTGTCAACATGTTGACAGCATTGATGGACTCTGCGATATAAAGCTGCTGCATCATCGGAACAGTTGCTTTCTTTTCATCAACATTTCATTAACTGAACACTTAATTGAAAGGGTGTGATAAAAAAACACACACATAAGTGGGCAGTCCCAGCCTGAGAGAGTTTGTGAGTTGAAAATTGAAATAGATCAGTAATTGGAAAAACTTTCCCACACACCAACAAATTACTCATTTACTGGCTTCCATGTTTGCCTCCTCTGTGCCCCAAGTTACAGGTTATTATAAAGTAAACTAATCAGCTCTCAAGTGTTTAAAATGTTAATTGCGTCTCTGAAACGATGCCTACACGTACCAAATGGAAAACTTAATAAAGCTTAAAGCCATTACTGTGCTCCTGTGTAGCCCTATAGAGCCCCATACTGCCAGTCAGCACTCTATCCTATAACCATGAAGCCTCTGTGTGTGTGTGTGTGTGTGTGTGTGTGTGTGAGACTGTGTGTGTGGGCATGTGTTCCTACACAGCAGGCGGTCAGCTCTCATCTTTGGCTATTTGGACCGGAAGTCAAACGGTCGCTCACTGACCACATTGAGCTTTTTAATGTAAATACATATGTTTTCTGCTCTCCATGGCATATGATTATGAAGTATCTCCCATCATCGTTATTGGTTTGAATGAAACAGTAACGCTCACTCATCAGTCTCTGATTTACATAACCCTCCCTGATAATGCATCTAGTCTGCAAGCTGGAAGGCACATCGCTTTCTGGACGGGGCCCAATAAATCCAAGTCAAATTGGACAGTGACAGAGAAGAGTGATGGATCCACACAGACAGCCAGGCAGGCAGACAGGTGTATAAATAACGGGGCTTTGAAGCTCCACCTGAGAGTGATGGATACGGGTGTTATTGGCAGTGACTGGGCTTTGCACCGTGCTAGGGACAGACGGACAGACAGACACTCTCACGTTTCCCTCTCCGTCCACGTTCTTTTATCTGTCATTCCCTGTTTTATCCCCAAATTCCGTGCCGCTATCCTTCTCTGTGTGCCTATTCTGTCCGTCTGAGTCGTGATGTGCATTGCTGCAGTGCGATGTGTTCATCTTGCAGTCTCGTCGTGACTCACCTGTCCCTTCTGTCACTGTGCACCGGACACACAAAAACACCACCTGCACACACAAGCTTGGATGCTCAGCATATGTGTAGAAATATGCAACTGCTGTTGCGTCTTTTGATTAGCTGCATTTGAATTTTAGGCATGCATCTGATGTCGTTATTTTTGAGTGGATCACGGTGAGAATGCGTTACAGATTGCCAGCCTACAGTGAGGGGGTCAAACGTCAGGGGGGTCGAGGCATTGTGGCAGGCAGATTAGACAAAATGTTCCCCCTGACCAAAATCTGGGAGAGTAAGATAGGAAAATGGCCGGCAAACGTGTCGTGTTGTTGCAGTTCCTGTGTGTTCAGATGAATGGCAAACTGTTAAATCAGTGAAACGGATACTTCTTCGCTCTGTGATTGCTGCTTAAATTGACTCTGGGGAGGGTAATGTCTCCTAAAGCCACTGCTGTGGCTGTTGGTCACTGTGGTGCTGTGGTGCTGTTAGGGGTCTCTGAATAATTAATAGCGTGGTGATTCATCAGCTGCTCACCCAGGCCTGCTTGGAATGACGGCTCACGCACACACACACACACACACGCACACACACACACACACACACACACACACACACACACGCACACACACACACACACACACACACATGCACTCTCATACACTGGCATTAGGGCAGCACCAGTCTGGATTAAACAAGTAGAATTATGATTTTTGCACTTTTTAAAATAATTGAGATTATCATTTTCTCTCGCCCTTCTTCGTGCCTCTGTAACCTCCTTGTCCCTTTGAGATCTTTTCTGGTGTGCTGATGAAAAGCACAAGGGTCCTGTCATCTTTGTCTGTGCAGTCTGTTAGAAACAGTTTTCATAGCTTTGTTAGCTTCATCATCACCTGAAGTATCAGGTAGTTGTATTCATCTAATCCTTCACAGAACCTACTGTACCAGAGCTACGTTTCTGACATAAACTAGCTTATGATTTACGCGTTATTTTTACGACTTTGAAATAAATGGCCACAGCTCGAGGGAACAGCAAGAGTCGGAGGTCGCAGTGTCTGCAAAAGAAACTGCTCTCAGATCAGTACACGGACCCGGTCTGTAAACTGCCTCCTCAGAATCTCTCAATCCAGTTTGCATCCTGTCTTTGCATGCACACCGCCCGTGATCCTCCAAACACTTCTTCACCCCCTGAGGAGGAGTAGCAGAGCAGCACTCAACCGTGCAAAGTCTCCAACACGCACAATGGCTTCATTGCGTGTTTTAAAGCGAGAGGCAGAGAGAACAGATACGCTGAGAGGGGGAAGAGAAAAAAAGAAATAAGCGATACCAGTGAGCAAGAGTACTATTAGGTATTCATCGTCTGCCTTTTGCCGTCTTAATTTATATGAAAATCTATTCGCTCCGGCACCATGTTCCAGGTTGTTGCCGCTCTCGCTATGACTCAAACCAGAGTGGGATGTGAGGATGTAAATCTCTCTCTCTCTCTCTCTCTCTCTCTCTCTCTCTCTCTCTCTCTCTCTCTCTCTCTCTCTAGGCTATAGTTTCAACACAGATTACATACTTTACAGTCAGTGCTGTGATTCACTTTTATCACCTCATCATCTTTATGCCACATTCAGACACTGCGGATCATAGTGAATTCATCATTTTTGGTTATTTATGGTTAAAACATCATTTGCATTCCGTTTTAACTTCTGCGGCTCACTGGCGGCGAGCAGGTTCAGCATCTTGCCCGTGACATTGGGATAAATGACTGCGCTTGCCGCTGTGGGCGCTACACGGATAACTTTTGCTGTTTTTGAAATGCTTCTATAACAGAGAACATATTGGGATAGCATAGATGCTGCAATAGCATCAGTTATATCACAACTTCAGAGTATTTCTTCATTGAAAGAAGAGCAAAGAACTGCCCCGAAAGCTTTTTCTCCATTAAAAAGATGTTCTCAGTCTTTTTCCCGACTCAATTCAGCAAGAGTTTGATTGACAGGTGGTTCATCCAATCGCCTGGCAAGTATATTTCTTTCAAACAGTTTCTTACGAGGACTTCTCAGATGGTTCTGTGTAACAAACCATCTGTCGGTCTTTTAGGCACACAAAGCACTGTGCTCGTGGTGGACTTGGGTGCAACAGGGTGAATACACTACGCATAGATGGCAGGAAGTGGAGCCCAAAAGGGGCCCAAAACAAAGGTTTGCTCCGCCCCCCCCCCCCACACCCAACATGATAATGTGCTCATGTTCTACAGCCTTTTGTTCTTGTCCTGTAGTCGGCACACTTTGGATGCTTTCTGTGTTGCTTCTGTGTAAATATTGTCATTCAGGTTCAAAAATCAACACATTGATTGTCTCATTCAGTTCTTTGCCTCAAACGATGGTTAAAGTGGCCTTGTGTTGTGCTAAGACTATGTAGAGGCACGGGATGATCACTGCATACATCCCTCATCTGAATTCCTCCTCACATCTCTCATCATTTCTTTTTATCCAAGCACCTATGTTGACATTTGTGTACATGTACAGATGTGTGTGTGTGTGTGCGTGTGCGTGTGCCATCTGTCCTTAGCTAACCTTTACGAGCAATTTGTATTCATCACAGGGACCCTGTTGCTATATTGATAGTGTCAACATGAGCGCGAGGCTGTTTGCCATTAACCGCACATACGTGCACACACCAGCGCCCGCACACACACACACACACACACCGCAGCTTGGTCCAACACCTGTGGGAGATAGCAAGGGGTTGAGGGAGAGGGAATCCAATCTCACCCAGAAGCTCAGGGCTTTGTAGGGAAGCATGCGGAGGCCCAGCGGTCGCCGAGCGAGCTGGCTGCCCTATTTCTTCAAAGCTCTCCTCCTCTGTTACCTGATTTAACACGGGGGCAGCCACCAGGGAAATGTCTTATTTTAAAGAGCGCACCGAGTGCTGCGCCTCTTGCTAAAAATCTGCCGAGATGAGAGGCAGATGAGATGAGAGGGATGCTGATTCCAAAAGCAACATGTCAGCGTTGCAGGGGGCCTGGTGTTGGCCATCACTCCACATCTGTACAGGAAGTGGCATTTGAAGCATAGATCATCGTCGTGGGAGGGATTGGATGTTGGGAATCCGAAGGTTGCACAGCGTATAACGTTCTGTTTTTAGAGGGAATCACACGGCTGCATTTCAGCTAATATAATGGAATTAGAACCATGTTTGAATCACTAATTTGGAAAAATCTTTCGGATGCCAACTCAACTTTTAACACATTTCTTTCAATAAACTGATTCATATTAGCACTTGAACAATAAGGTTCAATGTTGTCCACAGCTGTAAAAAGTGAGATTTGAACTTATCTGCCACTGTAAAAAGTAGGGTGCTTGTTCAAAGTCTACTACAGTAAGAAAAATGCACTTTGACACTTTCTGCTGTTGTTAACATTGAGACTTTGACACTTTGCAGCGCTGTAATAAAACACAGGAGATGAATGGTAGTTGTGCGCAGGCTGGAGGTGTAAATGCCGCTCCGATATTGGTTCGGGCGCCGTCACAGTCCACAAAGTAGGTCTCTCTCTCTCTCTCTCTCTCTCTCTCTCTCTCTCTCTCTCTCTGTCTCTCTGTCTCTCTCTCTCTCTCTCTCTCTCTCTATCTCTGTCTCTGTCTCTGTCTCTCTCTCTCTCTCTCTCTCTCTCCCCCCCTTGACATTTTGCCAGTGTTTTGGCTGGGACTCGCCCCGACTTAGCTGTCTGACAGATCGAGTTGTAAAGATGTCTGGACCATGGATCGGCAAGCATCCAACTGCACAACATCTTCTGACACCAACACTATAGCCTGCTGCTCCCAAGAGGGGACACACATATATTTATGTATATATATATATATATACACACACAGCTGGTATGCCAACCAAGATGTATACCAGTATGCATTTTCCCTCCCAATAATCCACCGGTGCAGCAGGATTATTGTGTGTGATTACGACTCATGCTGCTCAAGGTTAAGGATTACAGGGTGCATTCATGGGTAATGCAGAGTTTCTAAACGGTTCCTCTGCTGAGTAATGCAGCAGCAGGGATGTGAGCTTGTTGATACACTGATTTACTGCAAACCAGCTAAGTCTATGAGAAAATGACTCCACTTCTCTCTTGATTTATTACCTCAGTAAACATTGTAAACATGGTTTTATGGTCTCAATCTCTAGTTTCAAGTCTTCTTCAATACAGCATGATGTTCATTTAGTACATTATGGTCCATTTAGAGTCAAACAGACCATAAAGCAGGGGATGCTTTAGGGCGGGGCTACACAATGATTGACAGGGCGTTTTTCAGGCTGGGATTTGTGTTTTTGGCAGCATTCAAGTGCAGCGGTTTTCACTTTAGTCTATGAAATCTGTTATTGTAGCAGTAATAGTAGAAGCAGCAGTAGTGGTAGTAGTAGTAGGAGTATATTACCTGATATACTACCTAATAGTGGTTTTGTTATGGTTTCAGAAGTAGCACTGGAAGTTTTAGCAATAGACAAAGTAGTAGTATTGCACCACTACTACTAGTAGTAGTAGTAGTAGTAGTGGTAGAGGTGGTAGTGGCAGTACCAGTAGTAGACACAATAATCATGTGACTGTTAAGCAGGTCTGTTTATTGTCTCAACACGACGGTTGGTATATGTCTACTGTAGCCTGCTGCACCCTCCAGTCTGTGTGTGCGTGCGTGTGTGTGTGTGTGTGCGTGTGTGTGTGCGTGTGTGCGTGAGAGTGTGTGTGAGAGTGTGTGGCATCTCAAGGGCACTGGTGTAAATGAGAGAAAAGGTTAAAGGAAATTTCCATGGCATGGTGAACGTGGCCATGAGGGCAAGACAACACACACACTCACACACACACACACACACACACACACACACAGATGCCAACATGGCATACAGCCGTGGCAACCAGTGCCAGGGGACGGCAAGCACCGACTGGTGTGAACATGCACTTTTGCCATAGTAATCTTTTAGCACGGCTTATCACATTCAGTACAGTTGTATTTGATATGGTTTGATGCATAGCACATGCACGCACGCACGCACGCACACACACACACACCTCTCCTCTTCCATTACTCTACTTTAACAGCTATTTGTTGTTATTTTTAGATGTTGCTTCGTCAGGTAAAAGGCACATTAACCTGTGAGTGATTGGTTCATAATGTACAGAATTACCATAAGATCTCCACGTGGGTTTGGACGGTCGTTGCGTTCAATCTCATCTCGATTAAATCTCCAGCCAAAATAACAGAGATTATCACTTACGAGCCTTGAAGTAACTTAGTTACCGCAGACTAACGTAATAACTCATCAGATATTAATAAATTGCCTCTCTGTAGGAGTCCAAAATGCAATAACCCTGAGATTGTGATATAGTCTCCTGATAATGCGATTTCATTTCACTGATAATTCATAACGATAAACACATTAGGGCGGGGTTGGCGCGCAGTAATGGGGCTCAGGCGGCTCTGCAGCTGTTGGCGATGGAAAGTTTAGAGGTGTGTATTTGTTGTGATTGTGTGTGTGTGTGTGTGTGTGTGTGTGTGCGTGTGCGTGTGTGTGTGTGTGTGTGTGTGTGTGTGTGCGTGTGGGTTGAAAGTAGGCAGGCTTCTACCTGCACATAGCATAGAGGGTGAGGCTATTAGTTGGATGCAAACACACTGGCACACACACAAACACACACACGGTAGCATTCATGCCATACATGGCTTGTGCATACATGTTCCCAGTAAACCTTAAAGCTTGTTTCTAACTGTAAGTCACTGCCACTAATCCCTCCGGCCTCCCTTTTGCGTGTGCTCTTATTTCTTCTTCTTCTTCTTCCGCTTTATATATCGTCATCCTCTTCCTCCATTCAACTCTCTCTCTCTCTCTCTCTCTCTCTCTCTCTCTCTCTCTCTCTCTCTCTCTCTCTCTCTCTCTCTCTTTCACTCATTGACCTACTTCCCAAAGGCTGCTCAGGCTTGCGTGACCACAGTGCTCATTTCTACGGTGATATGGCATTACGTACACACCACACATGCACATATACATATTTACAGCTATACACGCACATGTAAGCATCCGTACCGTGCATGAAGAGTGCAGACCTGCTTCCGGGCTGCTGTGTTATTAAAACAAGAGGCTCAACACCAACAATGAGATGCCTGTCTCTGTGAGTACGAGTTTTAGATATGGTTTGCAACCACTTAGAATGTTTTGTCTAATATTGATGTATGTTACGCAAATGTATGTTTGCTAATATTTTTGCCCAAAAACAGGTTACATTTGAATGCAGAGATTGAGCCAATAATTTGCATTAATATGCTGTAATGACTAAAAGTGAGACCTGGCTGTTGGGAGCGTGGAGGTTCAGGTTAATAAGGAAATTATTTCAAATCAATCAACTGTGACTCGTTACTTTTCCGTTTCTCTCTCTCTCACTCACTCCGTCTGTCGGCAGGCGGTTATTATCCGATCCCCATCAGCGGATTAAAAACAAGTGGCGTCTTGTTGAGTGCACCCAGAAAAATATCAACACACCCATGCTGCATTGTGTAGTACAACCTCTCTCCTTCATTGTGTTACACACACACACACACCAAGGCGGCTGTGATGCAACAGCCGTAATGAGCCAAATTCTTTCATGGTGAGTGTGTGCGTTTGTCTGAGCATGTGTTTGAACATGTGCACGGAGCTTTTATGGGCTATGTGTGCCGAGCGTAGTTATTAATGTGTGCACGCTGGTAAATGTTTGAGTGTTGTATGAGTGTGTGTGTAAATATGTGCGTGTTCCTTCTCCTCCTCCTGCTGTTGGACACTGAATGTTAATAGAGCGTCTTGACAGCTGAGCAGTTGTTCAGAGTGTCTGAACACTGCGGACCCGATCAGCATGTCCTGGTTGTATCGTCACTTGGCTGTTGGAATTCTTTGCTGTGTTTTCTCTGCATTAATATCCACAGTTCTTCTGGAAAACCTGTGTGTGTGTGTGTGTGTGGAAGCAGCTGGAGCAGCGATCTGTGCTGATGCATCACAGTGATTTGTGTCATCTTGAGGCATGAAATAAATATGAGCACAGATATATGCCCCTTAGTTTTCATTCTTGACAATTTCAATGACAGTGACAGCAATCATATCACACCTACAGGGTCAGTCGTATGCAGCTGTTAAAACAATAATAATGATGATACATAGTTTATCGATATATATATTGTTGTTTTTTTAACACTCTGGTATCCAATCTGCCCTTCAGTTCAGGTATCAGAATCAGTATTGAGAAGGAAACAAATGGTATCAGAACATCTCTAGTTAGAAGATGTTTGATTATGTTGAGTCAGTTAGTAATAGTGCTGGGTATCGACCAAAATAACCCCGAAATCATTATCAAGTATCCTTAAAACCATCCTTTTTGTGCCCAGATTAAAATGGCTATTTGTATGGTTTCCCTCACAGCCAATCACCACAAGCATTCTTCAGTTTAATTGACACGTGATTGGCCCAGAGCCCCGGCAGCTACAACCCATACAGCCGGGATTGCCTGCCTGCACACAGCGCTGAAAACGGAGACGTCTGAGCCGGCTGCTAACGGTGCAAACGGTGCTAACAGCGCGAACAGACAGAGCTTCCATTCACATGGTATTGAATGAAACTCTATTGGTATCAGTATCACTTTAAGGGTACTGGTATTGGGATTTTTTCATCCGTAACGCATCCCTAGTCAGTACGTTATTGATTGATCAGGAGGCCGGTGTTAGTTGATAGTGGTTTCAGTGTATTTCCAGTACGACAGAGAGACGCCATGTCTGAAACCACCAAACTGCCAATAACAGCAGCACTGTTTGTGCGTGTAGAGGCCTACGTGGTGTGTGCAGCGTGTTCCTGCCCAAAGCCTCTCTCAGACTGTGCAGCGGCTACACACCTGTATTTCCTGTCATCACACACCTTTCAGTCTGTTTTATTGCACACACACACACATACACACACACACACACCCACACACACCCACACACACACACACACTGCTTCATGCTTTCCCCTCAACTCTGCTCGGTTTCCTGCTTCTCTCAGCAGCGCCTGACCCCGTTTCAACCATCTCTACTCCATCTCCACTCTTTTCACTTTTCATTTATTCCCTCTCCCATTCACTCTTTGGCAATGTGTCTCTCTTCCTCTCAATTTACTGTATTCATTCCTTTCACCCTCTTTCTGATTCATTTGCTTTCTCTTCGATGTCAGCATTGCTCTCTCCCTCTTTCTCCCTCTTTCTCTCTCTCGCTGCATTTCACTTCAATATCGCTGTAGTTTGGAGCTGCTTGGTTTGAGATAGCAGTTTATCGGGTCAGCAAACACACACACACACACACACACACACACAGTGACATGTACAAGTGACCGTAAATGATTGACGGACGTTTTGTCAATCAAATCTGGGATTTGGTTTCGACAGCACACAGCGACAGGATGAGGAGCATGAAGACTGTCACAGATGGAGATGGGCCGATAGTCAATTGACACAGCAGGAAATACAGAGAGAGAGAGAGAGAGAGAGAGAGAGAGAGAGAGAGAGTCTGGGAGTCTTCATGGTCTGATAGCTTATCGATTCCTCTGCAGGTGATTTCGGGAGGAAGACGATTGGGCCAGGAAGACAGAAAGTAGAGAAAAGAGACAGACAGGTGAGGGGAGTGGGTGAGAGAGATAGTGAAGGGAAGAAAGGGTCTCATTATTGAGGCAGATGAAAGCAGATGTCGAAAGGGTCTATTTGTCTGAGGTATGATTTTGAAAAATAGAGGGAAAGACCATGACCTTTGCTTCACCCTTCTATCGGTTGCATGCATTTTTTGGGAGGGATTTTAATTGCATTTATAGGAACTGAGTGCAAAGAAACGCTTTAAAGGGTCTTTAAAAGAAAGAAAGTTGTCATCACCTAGAAAAGAACCAAAGTTATTGTTTTAAGGACTGAAAGGAAGAACGGCAGAATCAAAAGGATAACTCTGGTTAGTCCACAAGCTTATCAGTAAGCCTTAGAAAACCAACATTTTGCCCTTTAGTAGATGTCCAGGCTGAGAAGTAGCCATTTATGGCCGTGGTTTCTCCTGCAGTTTTAACTAGGCTAATTAGTAAGCCCTTTATGGCCATTTTAGTGGGAAGCTGTGTGAAAAACAGCCCTGCAAAGCCTCATCTCCTCCTGCAGAGCAAAGCACGCTAACGAGCATGTGTTGGCTAGCACTTTATAGCTTTGCAGTAGCTTAGCATCAGCCTCTGTCAGCCCGTAATGGCCTTGGTTGCTCCCGTCTTGCAAACCAGACTCAGTTAGCCTCAGATTGCTCACATTCTACTGAATAAAGGGCGTTTCTCACCAGTGCAATGCGAAACATGCAGGGCAGGAATACAGAAATCCTGCAAGCAAATTCTCCGCATGACAACTAATCACTCGGCTTCTGGTGAAAATGATTGGCATTGTCATCAGGCCCAATGAGTTTCCTCTTATGGAGCCTCCACACTCATCTCGACAGAGAACGTCTAGGGGGCTAAACTTAACTACACGATACATAAACTAATCGGATCCTAAATTTGATGCTAACGTTAGCTGTTGCGGCCCTGTCCTAACATATAACGTTCAGCCACATTACCATCCTCATCGTATCCCAGCTGCGACGCACGTGGCTAATTGATGTCAGCCGGAACAAAGGTTTTTATTGGTCAAACATATATTTCAACAGGCGGAAATCCGCTGAAATTTTGTTTCTCCCTCACAAATATTCAACAAGCATTCCTAAAATAAAATAAATAAAAAATATTTGAAACGAAAAATCCATGCTTGGTGTGAAATGGTTTAAACCTACTAGCCCTGGTTGACCTGAATAAACCATTTTTACGTATTCACATGAGTGAGCCTTGGTTGGCCCGTGTTGGCCCTGCAGTGCTAATCATGCTAGTTGGAAGGCCCCGTTTTGCCCCGTTTCGCCCCGGTCCGCCCTGCGTCAGAGCACTGGGTGATGCTATTTGATACTCAGGTCAGAGCCAGGCCTGCATTCTCTCCATTGTGGCTTTATGTGTGTTTGGGTGGTGTTACTGCCGCGTATTGTCTGGTAATGTAGTGGACCGCCTACTAGGAAGACTGAATGATCACCCTGTGTGTGTGTGAGTGTGTGAGAGGGTGTATGTGTGTCCTGGTCCCATTAGAATAGCAGCCTTGCTCCGGTTCATTAGTTCCATTGCCAGCAGCTGAATGAGGAGCCGAACACCTCGGAAACCGGCGTAGAGAAAAAGCCTTCTAGAGCGTCCTGTGCTTCCTAGCGCTCCGGTTGTGTTCTTGTATCGTTGCCACCTGCGCAACAGGAAGACAGGCGGCCAATACAGATTCATAGCCGTTTATTGTGTGCCTTTGTTGTGCTGCACAGTTAGATCAAACAAAGTCCAATCTTTTTTTAGCGCTGTTGTGAGGTGTGGCAGGAGACTTGACCTGTTTGTTTTTTTTAATAATAATTCAGACATGGCTGCTCAAAGATTAGTGACGAAAGCCTAACGAGATTTGAGATGCCATCAAGGTAAAACCTCAAAAACATAATTCTCTACCTCAAATCTTGAATTCGTAAGTAAATATAAAAACATTTACCATAAAAAAGTAATGGCAAGGTATCATTTTAGCTGCAGTCTTTGAGAAAAGACCACATTGTCTCCCAGCAGCACCGCGGTAATGCTTCACTACTGTATGTGGTTGTGTAGTAATCCAGCTCGGTTGGATGATTGACTGGGAGCAAATGTGCCTGTTTTCTCTCGAATGGAAAGAAATGTCAAGACTGCTGAGATGACTAACGCTTGCATAAGAACATCCTACACACACACAGACACACACACACACAGACAGTTGCACACTTTACAGCTCGTCAAACACCCACAAATTTGCAAATTCGTGTGCCCGAGAGAAACCGTTGTGACGCTCCGCTCATGGCTGGAACGATCCCGCTTCACGGAAGTCAGACATCTGTCTGGTTTCCCCTTTGAACCTCAGCACGTTGCTTTTACGCACCCACAATTTGAGGGTCGGGGGTCGCATTAAAAAAAAACAGTGCGTGTGTGTGTGTGTGTGTGTGTGAGAAAGACAGAGGGGGACCGAGGGTGTGGTGTGGTAACAGAATGAGGTGGTGGCGTGAAGGTCGATCGGCCGCTATAAACATGGTCACACACACGTGCACACACTAACGCACAAGGTCTCGCATCAGCTGTCTGTCCCGCCCTGCCCGTTATTAACTGCGACATTTTCAGAGCTACCTCAGCTATACGTGTGTGTGTGTGTGTGTGTGTGTGTGTGTGTGTGTGTGTGTGTGTGTGTGTGTGTGTGTGTGTGTGTGAAGGCCAGTTCCAGCCTGCCAGGTGAAAGATTTGCTGCAGACATGGTGACAGCGAGGGACAATTATCAAAGCAGCTGCTACCTTTAAGAGGAGAGAAACGCATAAAAGACGTTTTATCTGGAATATCTTCAGGAGTTGGACTGTTGCTTGTCTCTTTCTCTGTTTTCTGTCATTTAATTGTTCAAACTATTAGTTGATTAAGTGGAAAAAAATCAGTATTTGTAAAAATGAGAAACAGCTAATCAGATTTCTTATGAAGATATTTTAGATTTTGAACTGTGAACTCATCTTCGTAGGCTTTCAGTTATATGTGGCAGTTGGTCTTTATTCATAAGATTGCAGTGGTAGTACTGCTTCATGTAGTTAATCATATATGGTCAGACAAAAGGTGTGTGTGTGTGGACAAACAGCCATGATGGCAAAATACAAGAGGACATTGTGTCTGCGAGCGGTTTGTGTACAAACAGCATTTCGAATGTTCCGTCTTAACTTGGTGTGTGTGTGTGTGTGTGTGTGTGTGTGTGTGTGTGTTTCAGTGTGTTTTTTTTGTGGGTCAGCCAGAACATAATGGCAAAATAAAAGCATGTATGTGTGTGTGATGAAGAGAGGAAGCAGATCTTTTGATGGGACAGCTGGGAAGTTCAAAGCCCGTGCCTGATGACGAACACACACACATATATTCTGCTTTTTGTACTCTCCACAGCTGCAGTGACACACAAACACACACACACGCCTCTCAGAAGCAGGTTCACTTTCTGCAGAGCTGTATTTAGAGATAAACCAGGAGGTCAAAGGTCGCAGTACAAAGTCGATGTCTCTTCGTCTTTGTTTCTCTCTCTCTCTCTCTTCTACCTAATATGGCTCTGCTGCTGCATGAGTCTCTCCGTCACGTGGGTTGCAGTGCGGCGGGGAGGCCACACACACAATCAAACACAATCAAACACACACACACTGTGATTCTTGGTACTCCAGGGGTTGCTGCATTGTGTTAGAAGTGTTTGTTTAGTTGTGTGTATTTGTGTGAGAGATGATCTCTGCTCTCCTGCAGTTTGTGGAGGCAAAATCTCTTAAATCCTCTCCGGCTTTCTGTTGATTCATCGATACCACTGTTGATGTTTTGGTCTCGTTCCCTATTTTTCCCTCTTGTTTCCTTTTGTCTCCTCTTCTTTTCACTCGTCACTGACTTCCTCCATCGTGGCTTCTCTCTCGCTTCCTCTCATCCTCATTTCTCTTCATTCTTTAAACCCTGTTTGTTTTCTCACCTCTGCTCTCCCTGCCTTCTTTCCTTGCTTCCCTCTCCTCTCCTTCCCTTCCCTTCTTTCCCTGCTTTCCTTTCCCCTTCCCCTTCTCCTTTCCTCTCCTTCCCTTCTTTCCTTGCTTCCCTTTCCCCTTCTCCTCTCCTCTCCTCTCCTCTCTTCCCCTCTCCTCTCCTCTCCTCTCCTCTCCTCTCCTGTCCTCTCCTCTCCTCTCCTCTCTTCCCCTCTCCTCTCCTCTCCTCTCCTCTCCTCTCCTGTCCTCTCCTCTCCTCTCTTCCCCTCTCCTCTCCTCTCCTCTCCTCTCCTCTCCTCTCCTCTCCTCTCCTCTCCTCTCCTCTCCTCTCTTCCCCTCTCCTCTCCTCTCCTCTCCTCTCCTGTCCTCTCCTCTCCTCTCCTCTCTTCCCCTCTCCTCTCCTCTCCTCTCCTGTCCTCTCCTCTCCTCTCTTCCCCTCTCCTCTCCTCTCCTCTCCTCTCCTCTCCTCTCCTGTCCTCTCCTCTCCTCTCTTCCCCTCTCCTCTCCTCTCCTCTCCTCTCCTGTCCTGTCCTCTCCTCTCTTCCCCTCTCCTCTCCTCTCCTCTCCTCTCCTCTCTTCCCCTCTCCTCTCCTCTCCTCTCCTGTCCTGTCCTCTCCTCTCTTCCCCTCTCCTCTCCTCTCCTCTCCTCTCCTCTCCTCTGCTGTATATTTTCCGATGTCAGCACGATGTGATCTCTTGCTTCTGTAAGTTGTTTTCAGGCTTTTCTTTGATTGGGAACATTTCTAGCTTTCTTTTTTTATTAGCTGTGTTTTTGTGTGCGTCAGTGCAGCAGACTGTTGTTGTGATTTGGAGGCAAATCTCATACATTTAACCATCTGTGAGATTAGTGAAATGGTCTTTTTTATGCCGCCGCAGCTGTAAAAGCGCCTTCAGACTCTGAAAATACTGAAAAGTAACTTCAGAAAAATATCCACCACCAGGAAAGTGAGTCATATTTGACAAAATGTTTGGTAAAAAGACAGGGAGCTCTTGATCAAAAGGTGTGACTGTATCATCAAATTCATTAACATCACATTTAAGAGGAAAGGGCATCTCTGTATTCAGGCCCAACTTCTCATTTCTACTGAAGGGCTTTGAGTCTAGTTCCTAGTTATTCACATATTCTGTATTAATGGTCTAGCTGGCTGTTGGGAAATGTAATTGTACTCGTGCCTACATGCAGAAAAGCCTCCTGTCTGTAAAGCAACTATTGTTTGAATCTAAACTGCAGGTTATTTCAACGTTGGATTGAAACATGGCGGTGTGTTGGACTGGTACTGCTCTGGAAGTGGTTGTACTAAATCTATGTATGTTAAGCCATTAAGCCCCGGTTATCCTCCTCACATTGGGCTAAGCAGCCTAGTGTGCTGCAGGTGGAATGGCAGAAATAGTGTTGGAAAGCCTGCGACCGATGGGATCCAACGGAAACACGGCTCCTGATTGTTTGTATCTTTCTTCCTTCCTCCCCCGTCACAAAGTGGCGTGTGGCGGTATCGGCCCCCGTATTACTTTTTGTACTAAGCTCAAAACATTTAAGGCTTTCTTTTCACACTTTGTCTTGCCAGCAAAGACTCCAATTGGAGACTAATTTCAGCGCTTAATTGCTGAGGAATAACGAAGAAATATAAATGACCCTCCTGTATAATAATAAAAGTAGTATAGGGAAGGAGGCGAAGTTGAACTGAGCGAGTGCATGAAGGTGAAGACACAGAGGAAAAGATGACACAGAAACACATATTTGTCCTCTAATCATGTCTGTGTTGAACATCAGCTTTTCTAATATACTGTACACTGTTGTGTGTGTGTGTGTGTGTGTGTGTGTGTGTGTGAGCTTCGTCTGCGATGATGTGTCACCCCCGGTATTCCTCACTCCGCTCAAGGACGCCATCGCTGATTGCACCGGCCACCCTCCACTGCCTCTGTGTGCGTCTTGAGTGATGTGTGTGACAAGGTGTGTGTGTGTGTGTGTGTAGCAGTGACTGGTTGCCAGTGGTGTGAGGTGACTAAGTGGGGGACTAAGCTTTGTGTGTGTGTGTGTGTGTGTGTGTTGGAGGGGGGTTCACAGATATACGAGCAGATCCATCACTTGATACAGGTTTGTGTGTGTGTGTTGAGGACACACACCTCTCATCACAGTGGGAGGCCTGACACTCGATCATAGCAGCAACCGATACGCCGCTCACCGCCTGCATGCACGGCTCTCTGTGCTTGTGTGTGTGTGTGTGTGTGTGTGTGTGTGTGTGTGTGCTTCCATTGTGCATGCCGAGGGCAACATACTCCAACACTGCAGGCTAACAGCTTACAGCTCAGTCTTAATGTTAGCATGCATCAAGAAACCCCGCGTGGCCGCTGCACAGGTGTGACCTCCATTCTCACATTGCGGTGTCTCCAGGACGTAAAGCCGCCATATTGGAGGAGCCGTAGTAGTAGTATTAGTATTAGTAGTAGTGACAGCTGGCTGTCGTGTTCGTACACAGAATCGATCAGTTAGTTTTGGGGTTTTGTTGAATAAAACCTGATCATATTATAATTGATCCATCTTGTTTTCAGCTAGCTGGCCATCCTTCCTGCTGAGCTAAGTTTACTGTCTTGACCCTTAATCCTCCCAACTCCTGGGAGGTTTCAGCTCTGCTTTACCGTGCATTGTATCTGGATTACTTCCACGACAGGATGTTCTTAGTGAGAATGACTGAAATGAACGAGTCTAATATATCAGTACATGTAACATATTTCATGTTCATGTAGCGTTTCATGCAAGACAGCATTTACAAAACCTTCTGCCTAGTTTTGTCCACATTAAATGAGTGTGACACCATGAACCTGCTAGTTTCTCTGCTGGAGCTCCGACAACAAGTTTTTTTTGTTGTGTCTTTTCACCTTTTACAGTGTGAACCTCCTTTTTTTATACGTCGCTGTGACAGCGTTCTGACTGTGTTCTTTGTCTGCACCTTGTTTGTCTCCACGCTGTTTTCCTGTCAGTTCTCCCTTGAGAGAAAAGTCACAGCGGTTATTAACCAATAAGCAGCTTTGCCTCGTCGCGGCACATCTTCAGCTGCCAGTGTTCCTCCAAAATATCTGTCACAGTCATCCCAGTCGTCCTCACCGTGAGCGAAGGAAGAGCGTTTAAAGTCACGGACCATGTGCCATTGAGTCTGACTGACGTGCCCTTTGGCAAGGCTCTTGCTGACCAACTGCTTCATACCTGCAGTGATAGTCTGCTGCGTTCCCACAGAGACCATATTTCTGTCCCCCAGCCACCAATCGCTCCATTTTTTGTCATCTTGCCCGTTTGTAGGAAGGGTGAGAAGAGGTGAAAGGTCAAGGCTCTGCATGCTCCGTATATTCCTGTCGCTCTTGGCCTCCGTCCATGCCACTGGCTCAGCAGTAAAAGCTACTGTTAGTAGATTTGTCATGCTTTTATTTTTTCCTCCCTTTCCTGGTGTTTCTACATGCATGTGACGACTTGTGTAGGCACTCCTGTGTGTGTGTGTGTGTGTGTGTGGGTGTGTGTTTCTGTCCACCTGACGTGCTGCAGAGGCAGGGCTGCGTCTGCTGTCACCTCTCTGCACACACACACACACACACACACACACACACACACACAATTGCACACGAACATGAAAGCACAACATATTTATAGCTGTGTGCGCGTGACTGAAATACCCTATTCTATTTAAGCGTGAGAGCACTCGGTGTGCCTCGAGGAGAGGACGTGCCTAAAAAGCTTATGCTACTTGCATGCTTCTGACTTCACTGTCCGTCCATGTCTGTGTGTGTGCGTGCGTGTGCACGTGAGGCCTGTCCCAGAGGACAAAGTGTTCATGTGATGAAATCTGATCAAAGGTTGGCTGAAGAAAAAGCGAAAGCTCCACTGTCCTCAAAGTCATTTCACTCGTTTTGCATTTCACTCCCCGTCCACTCGACCTCTGCGTAGAACTCAACACTTTTTGGACTCTAAAGTCCACGTTGAGCAACCCGGTGGTGTTGGTCAGCCGCACAGACTCCATGAACTTTCCTTCGAGGCTGTTTTGGAGTCAGAGGCTGGTGTAAGGCTCAAAGAAAAGGTAGAAGAAGCTGCTGGGACGCTAAAAAGCCTCTTGCATCTTAATGTTGTTGTTGATCTGAGTAACTGAAGCTCATTGCGCCGCTGCAGTCTGCATAAGAGCACCTGCCTGATTACAATGGGCTCGGCTGGAAATTGGATGTTATTGTGGAGAATATTATCATCATTTAGAGTAACGGCCCATTTCATTCTCTCTACGTCTAGCTTACATTTTGTCCAATCGTTATGAAGTGCATTCCTTATGTAATTGGGTTTGTTTAATTTATACCTCTTTAGGTGAGACAAGATTTGGCTTAGAGACCGCATCAGCTGCATTGTTGTCTACGGAGTTTTATCATTGTACTGGCTGATGAAGTCCTTGAGTTAATGATAATATTGTCTAAAGTAGCTTATGGGTTCGGTTTGTTTGTTTATTGGTCTGTTTGTCAGCAGGATTATATAAACTACTGTCCCGATTGTCATGAAACTTGGTGGATAAGTGCAGCATACATGAGAGAGGATCTGAATTTTGTAATTTACGTTCCCATAAAAAAAAAAAGAAATGCATTGCGAATTACGTTTTGAGGGTATTTTGTTGTGGAAAAAAAAGTTACAAAGGAGTCCATGTCACCCAGGAGACGTCTGTTTGTGTCCCGTGTGAACCAAGGACTTTTGTTGCCTTTAACACAACAAAGTAGTTTCAATTTCCTCGTCATTTTAATCCAGACCAAGATGTTTTTCAGTAAACCTAACCTAAGTGTTTTTGTTGCCCAGACCTAGCAAAGTAGTTTTGTAGAGTTTTTTGTTTTGTTTTGTTTCAATTTACAACAGGGTTGGACTTTTGACATAACTCTAATTGTTTTGGAAATATATCCTCTTGCAGATTTGCATGTCATCACAGAAGAGGGGACCTTGGCGGAGGTCTGCGCTGTCTTGGTGTCCTTTTAGTAATAATTGTATTTGAAGGACATAGATGCAATCATTGAGATACACACGATATTACAGAGTATTTTCAAAGGAATTGCAAAGTTGCAAACTGCTTGAAAACACATTTTCACAACAACAACCCCCCAAATGTAGACATTTTTATTGCCACATCATTTGCAGCATCTGCCACTTTGGTTTGTAATGTCAGTCTCCATTACTGGTATCAGAGCACCACAGTGGGCTGTTACTGAAGGTGAGCCTTGTCTCGATCTGGGCCAAGTGCAGCGTTCTGGAGCCCTGGGGAAGAGAAACACTTTCTTAGCCACCAGACCTCGGTAGAAAATAGAGCCTCAGTGAAAATGGGTTCAGATAAAGACCGCAATGCACTTGATGTGCATTTGGCTTTGACTTAAAATGACTGCATGCTTGGAAACTGCCTCAATAGACTGAAAACATCTTCATGTGGAGCTAAATCAGGTGCTTAAAACAAACGAATGGGATCTTTAGCTACACTTTTCACAGGCCAAGCAACTTAATGTGTTCTGACTGACGTTTTCACACTAACACATGTATGGCAGCTGCTCTGATATCATTGAATAAATCAGAACTTAAGCGATCAAATATCCCCCAAACACCTCTAACGTTTGCCTAAAATGCAATAATTATGCAGGTTATCTTTCCTTAAGATCTTTCTGGACCAGATATCCATGAATAGCTCTATTGAAGTGAGGAAACACTGCGGATAGAAATAAATGAAGAGCGTGATGTTCTTTCAGAAGCATCTTCTATTCACGCTCTGATTGACTTAGACCGGTGAAGGAAAAGGATCTTAACAAACATACGAGAGATACATGATCTTTCCCTCAGCATAGCATGGCTACGAATTAAACTGCGTTTTAGATTTGTTCTCCCAAATGTGTCTTTATGATCCCCGTGGGCAGCAGAACGACAAACCGATCAGTCACTTGCTATATGAACCATTCTTCTCTGCTGCATCCTCACACTGAGATGAAGGTCAGCAAGCTTTTTTACAGCTCGTCATATATTCAATGTTAGAAAATAATCTCGATCGATAGGCGGCGTAGCGGCCGGTAGCGTTGGTTTTCGAGGTTGACCCCCGTACAAGTAGAACCCTGTGGATAACTAGCCGCTTCTTCTTCTTCGTGGATGTCGAGTCTGTAAATAAAAGATAGACGGTAGAGGAGGAGAGGTTGCACGGCTTCAAGCTGAATCCAATAATTTTCCGACATGAGTTGCAGCGGTGAGGGTGTAGTTGTGTTCCTTCACTCACAGGTACTGCAGGCAGCAGAGGAGAGGGAGGAAGGAGTCACCGACTGCGCACTGTATTTATAGCTGCACTGTTTCCATGCTACACTCTCATGCTGTACTGCATAGGAGCATATGCTGCATCCACCGTCACCTTCATGTGTGTCCTTCCTGGTGGGCGCTAAGCGACCTTCACGATGCTGCACATCAGCAGATATGGACAGCAGAGGAGGGAGGAGGAGGAGGAGGGGTGACTCAGGGAAAAATAGGAGCAGAGGGGAGAGGGCTCGAGAGGAGGGAGAGAAAGGGAGCAAAGAGGAGAGAAGGAGGTGAAATGAGACATAGTTTTGTACTCGCTTGTTCACATGAAGAGTGACAGAAATAGTTCTCCTCACAGCTGACCAATCACAGCGGGGAGTTGGTATGATGTCAGATCGACAGTTTAGGAGAAGGAGAAGGTACAGAACTTTTTGGACATGGCGACCCCCCCCCAACCCAAAGTTGGCCCCTAAAGAAGGGAGAAGGGAAAAGAGATGACAGGAAGTGAAGGAAAGGAGGGAAAGGAGAGAGATAGCAACGTTTTGAGGAAATAGGAGAGAAGAAAGAGAGATGGGATGCATAAGAGGAAGCTGAGTCGAGGAAAGGAGTTTAAGAGGACAGAAGGGAGGTGAGGAGGACGAGAGGAAAGAAGAGGAAATGGGAGGTAAATGGAGACTTAATGCGTTTACTTCTTCTTCTGTAGAGAGAGCAGTAATTGTGAAAGTCTGCCTCAGTTTGCATTTGAATGCAAACCGAGCTCTCCTTTTGTCAAACAGTTGGCCTCAGAAACCACCTCTTTCTCTCTCTCTTCCTCTTCCTCATCCTCATGTTGAGTCCCCGTGTGTGTGTGTGTGTGTGTGTGTGTGTGTGTGTGTGTTCCTCAGTGGTCAACTGAGCATGACGTGGCCGGCCAGTGTCATATCCTGTTCTCCTTGTTCTTCTTCGCCACTTAGGCTGCCGAAAGAGAGACGGTTCACAGATTTGAATGAGAGAGGAGATAATTAACAGTTTTTGTGTGTGTGTGAGTGTGTATGTGTGTGTGTGTGGTGTGTGAGAGTGTGTGCAATGCTGACCGTCTCCAAGGAGATGCAGGAGGCGAGAGAAGCAGCCAGCATGTGTAGTAAACCCAAGAAATGTCAGTGTGTTTCACAATGTGAGTGTGTGTGTGTGTGTGTGTGTGTGTGTGTGTGTGAAAGTCAACCTTTTACCTGCTTGTTTCCAAGCAACTCTGTGTATGTGTCCGTCATTACTGCTGGAGAGACGTTTGATCGCAGGTAGCCCAGGTGTGTTTGGGCGAGCGAGGTTTACTAACACGACAAAGTGTGAGAGCGAGAGTTCATCCGTCCATTCGTCCTCTCTTGCTTCCTTCCCTCGTTGCCTCTCTCATCAATGAACACTTTAATCCCTCCTTCCTTCACCATCTTTCTTTTTTCTTCACTACTAGATCTGTCCATCCTGTTCTTCCTTCCTTCCTTCTCACTTTCCCTCTCTGTCCTCTTTCTCTGTCTTGCATGTTGTTCTGTTACCCTTCCTCTCACACTTTTCCTTTCCTCCCTTCCTCGCTTCCTTACTCCCCTCCACTCTGTATTTCGACAGTGACCGGACGTGTCTCATTAGAATGAATGGGTGTGGATTAGAGCTTTACTGTTGTGTATCTAACACAAAGTCTGTTTGAACTGTTTCAGTTGAACCACGCTGCGTCGTTAGGATTTCTTTCTTTTGCTGATAAAATCAATTACTTGAGGTGGGAAGACATTTTTATTAGCTGTTGTTAAATCAATACTGAACGTCAGCTTTCATCAAAGTTATGTTGTTCTGATGTTAAATCAAAAGGTTTTCATCAGTCAATATTCCCGTAACATTCTAGCCTGCATTAATAGGAGCTTTTTAGGTTTGTAACATCTGTAGAGTTTTAGCTTTAAGGGTTCAATGATACATATTCTAACTACGGCCACCACGATATTAAACTGTTGATTTAAACAGAAGCAGAGCGACAGAATCAATCTCATCACAGATTCTTTTAATGTTTGGTGATGGATTGAAGACTTCTCCCTCGACAGAGGTTCATAACTTCATTATTATAAATCATGGAAGTCGATACCAAGTTTGAGTTTACAAGCACACACACGCACACACACACACACACACACACACAAACACTGTGATGCTTCTTCTGTTACTTCGTTGTGTTTGTAACGTCTCCGTCGTCCTTCTCCTGAGATGCTAATATGTTCTCACCATCATCAGTATACGAGGTGATAATGTTTCCAGAACCGTCTCAGCGTAGCGTCCTACGGTAAAAAAAAAAGAAGAAGAAGAAGAATCTGAGCGACTGCCAAAGAGTCCAGCAGGGGATACGGTAAAATTGCCATGGCAATGCCGGTCCTCCTCAGGTTAATGAAATGTTGATTGCGATCCAAACTCCTGTTGTTGTTGTTGCTGTTTGCACACAGTTGCTATTAAAATGTTTGATGAACGAATTAGAAAACGGAGGCCAGACTGAACAGAGGAGGAAGAAGACCGAGGCCGTGAGACGAACACGGCCTTCATATTGCAAACAAATATTATTCTATTCACTTTTTCTGTGAGTTAAATCTCTGGAAACTGTATCTTTGAGATGCTTTAAGCTGTCCTGTACAGACACAAACCTCATTCCAGGTGTCCCCCCCCCCCCCCCCCTCACTTGGTAGATTATTTAGCTTGTTGTCTGAAAAACAAAGGTGAGAAAAAAAAGAATGAAAACATACAGAACATAGATTTCCTCTGCTGCCTACAGTCTACAGGTGTGTTTTATGTCCTCATAATGGAGCCAAATTAGTAATCAGACTATAGGGTTTTCCGCTTTAGCTGTCTGAAATGCCATAATTAAACACGGCGTGGGAGTGTGTTTGTGTGTGTGTGTGTGTGTGTGTGTGTGTGTGTGTGTGTGTGTGTGTGTGTGTGTGTGTGTGTGTGTGGATAGAGATGAAGGTTTGTGTTGGCTTCCGGCCAGCAGTGGGAATTACAGGTTATTTGTCAGAGTAATGCTGTTAGTTGACTGGAGAAGTGTGTGAAGCGGCCGAGTTTGATGGCTTTGAGTTGTATTTTTGGAGCTTTGGTAATTATGTGTGTGTGTGTGTGTACGAAACACTGCCAGGAAAAATAGTACAGCACATTGTACTTCTTTTTGTTTTGGACACATTTGTAGTGTCATTGTAATTAGATTCCTTCAAAGCTAGTTTTTTACCTTACTGGGTTTATGGAGACATCCGCATCTAAAGCAGCTATCCTCGTTAAATAAAGGTTTGTTTTACCCGTAAGATAATATATTTACTGTGACAAAAACCAAAGCAAAGCCTTTAATGCGTCACTTTAAATGTTGCTGCTGCGAGGAATAGTGGGGCGGCATTATCTTCTGTACTTTCATACAGGATGGTCCAGTGTACCCTATATGCTCAAGGAGATAGGAAAGGAAGCATTGAAGCTCCTCATTGACCTGTTTAAAAGACCTGCTGTCCTGCAGCTGAAGCTGGAGTGAGTCACTCGTTAGCACTAATATGAAGTGTATGGGCCTAATATACCCAGTCACCCATAAACCAGTAATCTCAGATTTTCCAACAGTAATATCTGAACCTTTGATTCTGCGTGAACCTTTGATTTCCCCCCCCCCCCCCCCACACACACACACACACTTACAGACACACTCCGACAACCTAAAAGACCTTTTCACCCCATCCTCTTTTTGTCGTCGCTTAATGCTGCAAATCTCCCACCTCACCCAAACAAGGCTGTAATCCCTCTGGCAGATGCATTCTGGGATATCAAGGAGGCACAGTTGCCAATAATTGCAACAGATGCAGTTTGCTCCTAATAATTCTCTTTGGTGTAATCAATATTGTATTAAATTTACGGAAGTTGGTCCGTGCACTTAGTCCTGAGACTTGACCTCCACATATAAGATGCTTTTAACGTAGACAATCCAGGAACATTAGCGGCAACTGATATAAATCCCTAAAATTATGCCTAAAACCAATAGTTTAATGTCAAAGTATCACTCTAGCTAGTAGCCTTATGAACATTGGCTTAGTTAGGCCTGTCGTAGGCTATAAAAAAAGGTATTTCCGTTAGCCTTTGCCCTATAGTAGAAACCAGACTCACGTTAAGCTCCACGCAGCCACACTAGGCTGTACAGCTAACCTTTGCGTAGCCTTTAGAAGCCCTGCAGTCAATTTAAGGCTAAAGATTAGCGTGGTATATAGTCTGAGTAGTGGCCTTTAGCTGAAACCAGGCTAGTTAGTAAGCCTTATTTAGCCCCGTCGACACAACCGGGCTAAAGATTAGCTCGACATAGCTGCGGGGCTAAAAGGGTGTTAGGCCTAAGTCTGTTCCCCCCCAAAAAAGAAAGAAATCTGAAGAACAAAATTAGTGTTTTGCCTCAGTCTGCTCAGTCTGAGCTCGTATCCGCCAATCACTCCGCTCGCTGAGGAAAATGTTGCCAGGAGGAAGTTGCTTTAAAAAAGAAAAAGAAAAAAGTTGCTGGTGTGCAGTTGCCTTGTGAGCAGATGGCCCAGCCGTCTGTCTCCACATTAAGAAGATAGTGATGAGATGAGTCAGTTAACACACACACACACACACACACACACACACACACACTACTTCCCTCGCCGTGTGTGTGTGTTTAAAGTGTGTGTGTTCTGTCATGTTCATGTATGAACCGTGTGTCTGCAGATGTCCCTTCCCCCTTGAGTTTGTATGTGTGCACCTACCTGTGTGTGTGTGTGTGTGTGTGTGTGTGTGTGTGTGTGTGTGTGTGTGTGTGTGTGTGTGTGTGTGTTATTGATCATAGTGTCCCCTGAGACAGCAGGGAACATCGCTGACTCACACTATGTGCTTCTTCCTGATAGAAAATCAAAGTGTTTCTGATTGAAAGCTATGTTTTTTGAACGGTGCATCAAAAACAATCAAACTCTGGAGAGACAGACATCAGTGTGTGTGTCTGTGTGTGTATATGCTGAGGGGGGGGGGGGGGGGGGGGGGGGTCTAGCCTTGAACACAAACACTTAATATCGAGATGGGCTCCCGCATTTAAATCCTTAACGCCTCAGTCTGCTGCTGTTATAATGCATTTGGAGATGTGGGGCAAATAAACAAATGAAGCCGTGATGGATGAAGAAGCAGAATTTTGAGGAGTGACTCTTAACATTGGACACACTGAGAGGCGATGTGTGTTTGATTGGAGCTCCGGGTTGCATTGATTGAGCGCTCTCCGAGTGGAGGATTGTGGATTTTTACGGTTCCGACTCGAGTGATCCTCAAACAGTTTGGTTTATTTTCCATCGGTCGTTTTATATTTGTCATATTTTTAAGCGGGTGTCCGGCTCTATTACATCAAAATACGCTCGGTCCCTGTCGGCCTGTCCGCGGACACTTTGATACACAACGATTGATTTCCTTTATGTGGGAGACAACGTGCCTCATCTGACTCACATCAGCACCATTGTTTGTGTTTGGACCACATTTCGTTAAAGAGATTCATGTCGGAAAGACCAACTTCAGCGTCCTCTTCCTGTATTTTACAACAATGTTATATCTGGTTTGTTTCCACTAATGCTCTCATCTTCTGACTCCAGCTCTGCACCGGCTGCTTTACCATTTGTGTCTGATTCAGCTTTCCTCACACATCATCGCACTTTGTATGAGAAAGTTATTTTGTCTTCTTTGTACAATCGCAGAATGGAACATTGGTACATTTTTCTATCTAAGCCCATATCACACAAGCTGTTTGCTTATCTATATTCCCTCCTGACTCCTGTGGCTGAACCCTCTATTTCATGCAGACAAATTAGATTCATAATCTCTACAACCTGCACCATCTTTGTCGACAGCTACAGAGACATTTTAGGGGGCGACCGTGGCTCACTGGCTTAAGAGGGTTGTCTGGTAACCGCAGGGTCAACGGTTCGATCCTCCTCACGTGTCGTAGTGTCCCTGAGCAATATACTGAACCCCCGGCTCCCCGGGCGCCTGTCATTGGCAGCCCACTGCTCCCTATATACAGGGATGGTCAAATTTCATGTATGTGTATATGACAATAAAAAGGGTTTCTAAACTAGTCCAATTGTTCACGCTGCATTCTCCTCCACTGTTGCTGTACCCTGTATTTAGCCCCGCCCAAGAAGATAGTGATTGGTTTAAAGAAATAACATTAAGCCAGCATTTTATTTCCCCTATACCTGAATGATAACGTGTTGATACAGCGCTGTGGAAATAGGTCTGACTATGTGAAACTACTCAGTGGGAAAATACAAATATAGCTGTTGTGTGCGTGCATGCAACTGTGAACGAAAAATTTATTAAGATTAAGACATCTTTTGCATGCATCCTCGCCTAACGTCTGACAGCTCAGAGGATTCTTCCAGCTAGAAATGAATCAGAAAGATGTAAGTGTGTGAGAGTCAGAGGTGAGGTGTGTACTCGCTGCTCACTGCCTGTAATGTTTTATGGTGCTGTCGGTCGTGTTAGCGGGTCTACACTCCGCTCGCTGTGTCCCATTTAAAAAAAAACTATTGCTTATTGGAATAAGATGTCAAAATCAACAAGAGCACACACACACACACACACACACACACACACACACACAGAGCTGACTCGGTGCAGAGTGTGTGAGGGGTGCTGTGACTTTTTTATTGCCTATCTATTAGAAGTTAATACAATACCATGGAGGCGTTGAGGGAGGCGGACTCAGAGGGAGTAAGATGATGGTCCTGATAAGTAAGAGAATGATTATTTTTTTTAAATGGCTTAAGAACAGCGATGACAAATGTGCAATTTAGCTTCATTATCAGCTGGTGGCTCAGTGGTCTGGGAAACGGTCCAATTTAAAGACACTTAATTGCAAACATCAACAGCCTCTGCTGGTTGAGAACATTCCCATCATCAACACTAACAGGGAACTAGAAGATGCTCTTTAGAAAGCAAGAAAATCTGCTTAATTTATATCAGAGAAATGACAGAGTGTTATGATGAAAATGTTGAATGTTTTCACATACTTTTCACTTCAAAGTAATTTGATCTTTTGTGCATCTTAAGAGCCTCCTCTAGCTGTAATGTGCCTTTTTCCTGTATAATGAGACGGTTTACCTTCACTACCTGCACCTGACACCACTTATTGCACAAGCCCGAAGTCAAGCAAAGATTCCACTCGAGCATTTGCAAAGAAAGATTCCACCAGGTCTTATATTGGAGAGATTACCAAATTATCTTTTCCAAAAAATAATAGATTTTTGCTGCCGTTGCCTTTATGATCAACTGGAGGAAAGCTGCATGTGTGACAAAAACACACACCGTGAGTTTCAGGGGGGATGTATCTGGACTTGAGGACGCTCTCTTTGATCTTAGTTTAGCTGCCTTTAATGTGGCAGTGATTCACAGCCACAGGTCAGATGGGATCACACCCTCATTCTCGGGGCCCGGCTGGTGTTCGCCGGGCGGCACGGGGTGATCATTTCGGAATTGCTGAGCGTGAGGACTCGGTGTTTCAGATGAGGTTACAGGCCAGCTTAGCTGAGACACTTAATGCTGCTACAATTAATGCTGCCAGTTTTCCTTGATTCTGCTCTTCACCATTCATTCAGAGTGAAGAGAAGTAAAAAGAAAAAGATTTAAATAATTGATCTGGCTGCTTCCATAAACATGAAGCAAATCCCTTCATGTTCAGTGGGCGGCTTTTCCAGGAAAAAGTACGCGGGGTCTTCACAAACCGGATGCACAGTCGAGTCACTAATGTGCATTGCAGAACGTTAAAATGTACTGTGGATGAGTGTCTTATAGAGCAGCAGGTTGTGGTTGTATAAGGTCTTTTGAACGTGCAGAATCAGCTGTGTGGCCGGGGCGCAGCTGCAATCGCTGCTGAGCGTGTGTGACAGCTGTGTTTTGCCGTAATACAGGGGGGGGGGGGGGGGGTTGGAAGCATTTGGTCAAAGTACGCGTGTGTCGATGTCTGGATGTTTGTGTTTTCCGTGTTCAGCTGGAAAGGTTTATTTTAATTTTTTGCTTCAGGGTACGTCAGCTGATGGAATCAAACCGGTGACCTTTCTGGTTACTGGACAGGTGGCCTGCTGCAGCACAATGAATGGGAGTCAATGGGGGAAAGCACAAAGCAACTCTGAGGCCTATTTTGTGTGTGTGTGCGGAACTTGGATCAGCTGTTTCTCACTGTGTCCATTTGAACCCCTGACACACACACACACACACACACACACACACCCCAGCTATCCTGTGTAAAGGTCAGAGCACAGCCCCTCCAGACCACGCTACAGTTTCAAAACAAACCCGTCCCCCTTTCCTCGAACCCCCCCAGCATTTCCCACTACCTCACCAGGATGGGTTGTTGGGGTACAGTGACACCACAAAACCTTTCACACGCACACTTTCAGACCGGTCCTTTAAAGGAACTTTACGACGGTGGACTTAGAAGAGTGTTGAACTTTGATCCACCTCTCACCTCTTTCCTCTACTTCCCTGTTCAACTGTTCATGAGAGCTGACTGTTCATGAAGTGACGCAAAAGAAAAGCTGTAAGGAAACGGCAGATTTCGATACTTCCTCAATTTCCTTTGCGGAAAATGTTTTTACACTCGCTTCAGGTGTTTTTTGTTGTTGTCAAAAAAAGAGTTGAGGTTTGTTCCATTTCAAAAGTTCACTTGACAATTGAATGGAAACATGGTTCATGTGTGAGAGTCTCTCTCCACCTTTCTTTCCTCCTCAGGGAAGGAATGAAGGGTTCAGAGAGAGAGAGAGAGAGAGAGAGAGAGAGAAAGGGAGAGAGATGACGACTACGGCTGCAGAAATAACTTCCATATTTAGACTCGGAGGAAGAAGGAGATGCAGAGACGCACAGAGGAGACATGTAGGAGACAGATGAAGAGAAGAGGTGGTAAGCCTCATGTATATTGTGCGGTTTCCTAGACAAAAGTTGACCGATCGCCTGCAATAAACATGCAGGATTATCGTTAAAGCGCAGTGTGGATCGACCTTTAGTCGAGTGAAAGTAAAGTAATTGAAACGAGAGATCAATTAACAACGACAAAGAAAGAAATCCGCTCTCACCTTCCCTCTCTCTGTCTCCCTCTTGTCTCTCTCTCCTTCTTCACTGGTATTGATGTTTTTAAATTAATACTTATCAGATAGCTGGAATCTATATTTAGAATAAAGACACAAAGACACATGCTCTCTCTCTCTCTCTCCCTCTCTCTCCCTCTCCCTCTCTCTCCCTCTCTCTCTCTCTCTCTCTCTCCCTCTCTCCCTCTCCCTCTCTCTCTCTCTCTCTCTCTCTTATTAGCTGACTTTCAACTCACGATCCAATTCTGGAAAGCATAAAGATTCCATGTCGATAGAAAATCCTGGAAAACCGTGCGTCTTCAATAAAGGCGTTAAGCCAAGCTAGTGTGTGTAACTATAAAGTCACAACCATATTGTCACGGAACCGTCTTACAGTGCAGCCTGTTGTTGCTCTGAATAGAACAAAGCCCATTAGCTTACACTTAAGGTTGACCCCTCGCTGTCTAATGTTCTGATCGAGTAACCTTGTTTCTTTAGGAATTACATCATATTAATGAAGTGACGAAACCATTTTATGGGACCTCTTTAAAACAGCTATCATGAATGTGATTTAGGTTTCTGGCAGTTTGCTGTGTTTCTGGTTGTGACGTTGCTCGGAAAATTTGAGAGCAAAGACTGATGTCCTACTTATACATAAAAGATTTAACAAAATGAAGTGTGTTAAAGCTGCATTCCCTCTAGTGTCCACCAGGGGGCGACTCCTCTGGTTGTATAGAAGTCTATGAGAAAATGACTCTACTTCTCTCTTGATTTATTACCTCAGTAAACATTGTAAACATGAGTTTATGGTCTCAATACAGCATGATGTTCATTTAGTACATTATGGTCCATTTAGAGTCAAACAGAGGCTTCATAACGACGTCACAACATCCACTTATCGTCTACAGTCTATGGGGAGTGACCTTTTGTAATGATGTACTTTTAACAGTCAGCGCTGAACATTGAATGAGATCCCGAGTTTAAGAGTAGCCTCCTTAGTTGGAATAATCTGATTTGTTACTGCGACGGAAAGCTTGCCAATCAGAAGCAGCTTTTGTTAGCGAGCAGTGGGAGATGGTGGCTGCACTGGTTAGCTCCCAGCAGAACCAGTGTTTTGGATCTCACAATTTTGTGTTCTTCAATTTTGGCTGGTCGTATTTTCAGTTCAAATCATCATCAGTCAATCTCTTAATTGAGCTGCCAAGTAGCATTTTTGGGGGGGGTGGGGGGGATTTCCTTTTATCATTGACTAAAGGAAAACAATGGATCAGGAGCAGTAACGGCGTCATTATTTGCTGAGTCATTATTTGCTGAGTCATTATTTCTGTAAAGAATGCTGCTTGAGCTCTTACTGGTTAATCTATGTACCAAATGCTGGCTAAATGTTTCTAAAGTTTGGAAACACCTTGAGTGAAGGCAACTAGTTTTCTGTTTTATTAGGTTGATGAACGGGATTTTATCCCCTTTTCGGGCAGCCGTTCCTTTTCATTTATTTCAGCACAGAATCTAAATCAGCCTGCAGGGACTTGAAACTTACTTGAAAAAAGGTGATTCACCACAGTGAGCAGCATGCCCTCTGTTATATTTGTTATCATTATTGTTGTGTGGTGAGTTCTGCTCTGAAACTTCCCTTTTTTTAAGTCGCGTTCAGGAGCTTTTTAGGAAAGTAAGCTTGACACGTAAATACATCAACATAAAAACTTATTTATTTTAAGGTCTGTCTCTTTTCTTTTCCCTCCATCTTTTTTATCCCCGTTCCTCTTTCTCCATCTTGGTGTTTTCCTCTCCTGTGCACCATTAAGGAGTCGTGACTGGACGGATGGATGGAGGGAGTGGATGGAGGGATGCAAGGGAGTGGAGGGAGGAGGGGGGGGGAGGGGGTTGATGGGTGTGTCGTGATGCTCGGCTTCACCTCTCTGCTCTGCAGCGCTGGGAGGAAGAGGAAGAAGAGGGAGGGATGGATGGTGGAAGGCAAGCGGAGGGAGTTCAAGAGCAGGGAAACAGAGGAGGGAGGAGAATTAAATGGGAGAGAGAGAGAGCATTAGAAATATAGAAGAAGGGATGAGAGGAGGAGGGAGGGGATAAAGAAAAGGAGTGATGGAGGGTGAGACAAGACAGGACGCACACACACACACACACAGTCGTGATGCATCTGCTAGATGAGCCGTTTGATCAGGTGACCGAGGTCTGGTCCGTTACCTTTTACCTGCTTCTCCTCCTCCCTCCATCTCTACATCCTTTATCACCTCCATCTCTCCATTTTCTCTTTACATTAGCGCTCTTTTTTTTTTTTCATCCTCACCTGTCTGCCTCCTCATCTTCTTCTCCCCTCTCCCCCATCTTCTGGTGATTCTCTGCCTCCTGTTATTCTTTCTTTCACCTTTCCTTTTTCTTTTTTTCTTTTTACCTCCCTCTTTCTTTCACTCCCTCCCCATCTCTCCCTCTTTCCTCTCCCTCCGCCCTCTCTCTCTTTTTATCACAGACCTTTTTTCTTCCCTTCTTCATCCCACTCTTCAGTAATGAACATCTTCACTGTTCGCACTAATAGAAGTGCTGCGATACAGAAAAGGCTATAAATCAGCCTTTCTCTGTGTGTGCGTGTGTGTGTGAGAGAGACCCGGCCATTTAGATTTATCACTGTGATATAAGTGCTTAATCTGCCTGGAGACAGTACCTGTATGACGTGCACGCTCTCTCTCTCACACACACACACGTACACACACACACACATCTGTAGGTGGTGGCACCTCGTCGTGACGTCGAGACAAATTCAGGGTTTAAACGTCTCCTTCAATTCTTCCCCTTGAGTCCCTTTTACAGTGTGTGTGTGTGTGTGTTTGCAAGTGTGTGTGTGTGTGTTATCCAAGCTGCTGTAACATGAGACACCTACTGTCATTGTCTCTGTGTAAAAGATACCAACGTGCAGACCAATTTACTAACCCCTGTAGATTGTTAGTGTGTGTGTGTGTGGTGTATTTTTGACATCCTGGGAAAATGCAAGTGTTGTGCAGTCATGCATATGCAGGTGTGTGTGTGTGTGTGTGTGTGTGTGTGTGTGTGTGTGTGTGTGTGTGTGTGAGCTGCCAGCTGAACCAACCAGCAGCTTACACACAGAGGGTGTCTTTTTTTCCACCTGATAGTGCGACACAATATTATATTAAAGCCGCATATGTTGATTATTGTCATTATCAATTCATAGATTATAATAAAATATCAGGAAATAAGAACAAATGTCCTTCACATGTTCTCTAATTTTGTCGTGACATCAGTTTATAAATGTCTTTTCAAGGACGAGAGGCAATGAGGATGATGGGAAATGCAGTCTTAATTTGATAAACGCTGATGCGTCATACAGGCTTCCCATCATCTCCTCATGGTCTCTTTTGTTTGCTCTAATTAAACAGAGGCGTCATAATTAAGAAGCCTTTGATAAACTGATACCAGATGCTACGCTATGCTAGCTCCTTTTACCCCTTATTTCTCCTCTATTTATCTTTCTCTTTTTTTCTCCTCGACCCTCCGGCCCCACACGGTTCACATGCTGAGTTGTGCTTATCGCTACACATTTCCCAGAAATCTCAGAGTGACCTTGAGAATCCACCGGTGTGCGTCTGCGCCCGTGTGTGTTTTAGCCGAGCCGTGATAAGATTTTTCTATTAGTTACAGTTAGCTGGGCTCACCCCGCTGGAGGGGAACACGGCCCATTACTATCAAATCGAGACTATAGGATTTACTCACACAAATGGGCTCTCTGGATCACCGATAGAGAGCGTGTGCAACGTCATGACGGGGCGGGGGGGGGGGGGGGACAAAATAGTTTAGTATTATGTTCATAATGCTGTGTTTTCCAAGTAGCCTGTGTGTATCATTGAAATGTGTTCATTTGTTTATGTGTGAGTGAGAGGAGTTTGTGCAGCTTGTGTCTTTTTGTGAGTGTCCCATAACCACTTAAACATGAAGAGGCACTTTTTAACTCATGGTGTGAGTGTGCTGTTGATGCTTTTGTGTGTGTGTGTGTATCTGTGTGTGTGTCTGTGTGTGTGTCTGTGTGTGTGTGTGCGTGTCCGCAAGCTATAGGCATCGCTTTAATGAGAAGTCAGTTTGCCGGACGACCAGTCTTCACGATGCGGCTCCACACTACAATCAGGAGGCTGCAGCTGAAGAAAATAATCACGATCAGTTGCAATTTGTCCGACACACACACACACGCACGCACGCACACACACACACACACACACACACACACACACACACACACACACAAACAGGAGGATTGTTTATGTTTTTGTGGGAATGCAAACAGGATGTGATTAGGCATGTAATTAGCTCTGAGTGCTAAGGTTTTCATCAGGTTTGGGCTGCGTTAGCGAGCCGCCCAGACCTGACTGTGTGAGAGAGACTGAGAGATGGAGAGAGACTGAGGGAGATAGAGAGAGAGAGAGAGAGAGAGATAGAGAGAGAGAGATGGAGGGAGAGAGAGAAAGAGAGAGACAGACTGAGACGAAAATAAACAGCGACAGAGAGATGCATAGAGAGAGAGAGATAGAAGACGGAGAGGAAGAGAAAGACACGTGCATCAAAGTTGTTGAGTTTGACCTTTGACTTCATGAAGTCTGATCCATCTGCTTCGGCCGTGCGGTCCGTCTCCTCTCAAGGTTGACCTTGTCAGGAATTGATTGGTTGATTGATTGATCGGTAATGCGATTGATTCATTAATTGATTGATTGATCGACGGATGAAACGGAAGGAGCCTATTTGTCCTTCACTTTAAAGCCTGCTGATTGGAGCAACTTGCCAACTTGCTATCCATTTTTTAATACGACAAAATATAATAAATACATTTATTTTACTTTGTGTTCCAGATATACGTTGGTCAGTATCATAAACTAAACTATAACTATAGTAGCAATACTTCTCGCTACAAGAAGTGAAAGGGGACGGCAACTTTCCAGCTGGTTATCTTACTGGAGGCGGTGGTTCACTACCCTCCTCTTCTTCTTCTTCCTCAGTAGGAACCTCTTATCTTTCAGTGTCAGGTTTCAGGACCGGCATCTGGGATGTGGTGCCGTTTGGGGAAACTGATGATGAAGTGATGCGAGTGAACACACCTGTCATGTTTTATCACCTTTCCCAGGATTTTAGTCCAACATGGGAGAGCCTCCCCTCGTGGGAGTTAGCGTACTCGGGGCATTATCTAATTTGAGTCTTTATAATTGATTAAGGCCCCGCCGCCACCGGTGACTCAGTGGTATCGTATTACGGAGATCTAATTTCCCCCCACAACGTCCTTGCTCCGCGCCGGCTTCCTCCTCCACCCCCGTCTCTGCAGCTCTGTTTCCCCGGCGTTATAGAGCTTTCAGCTGGCCTTTTCATCAGAACAAGCAGAAAGCGTTCGCGTTGCTGCGTCATCATCCTATTTATTTTTGCAGACGGCGTCGTCAGGAAGCAGGAAGGACGACACAACAGACAGCAGACAGCAGGCTGGTCCAGGGTCAGAGCGGTGGAGCTGATCAGAGAATCTAAAGTAGGCCATGTTTGGGCCAGAGACTGGATGTTAATGTAGAAGTTCTACAAAGACATTTTAGAAGTTTAATCTTAATCAAACCGCCAGAATACAACTGCAAAATACAGGTAATATATGCTGTGACTCAGCTACTCAGCAGCTGATGAGTAAATACCAAAACCGTTTACAGACTACTAGTAATCCAGCTGATTAGATGTGATCGGCTGAGATCAGGGTCAAGACCGGTGGAGTTTAAATGAGGGTGAAGTAATCTGATTGGCCGACCTGTAGCTGCTGAATTAAGGTCAGGTGAACTTTTGGATTTGGAGTTTTTTAAATGAGCGTGGTGTGACGCGATTGGCCGAGTCCCAGAGTTGTAATCAGGGTCAGGGAAAGGTGTGTGTGTGTGTGTGTGTGTGTGTGTGTGTGTGTGTGTGTGTGTGTGTGTGTTGTTTAGTCCTCGGGAGAAAATATCACCCTGAAAACACACATGATTCATACGGTGCTACAAAATTAGCATCCTCCTCCACTACACACACACACACACACGTAATATCATTAGCCTCCCTGCTGACCTCTGACCCCTGTGATAAAGTTGACTCTGATTTTCTCCAATCCTGTTAAGAGCTTTAAAAAAAACACTGCCTGCCTGAAGAGATAGATTACCAGCTGAGAGGAGGACGGACGGAGAGGTAAAGATGGAGGTGACGAGGAGGGTTTTAGTAGACGTGGATTATTGGTGGAGCGATCGCTTACAAATTACAGAGAGACACGATTAGCCGAAATATGTTTTGTGCCCGATCACTTTCGTGCAACAATAAAGATCCAAAGAATCCATTGTTTTAGGACGGAGCAGTGGAATAATGAGCGTCATGCCTCGGACCGTTCACGGCATGTGACAGGAAGGACAGGATTAGGAGGAGAAAGATGGAGGAAAATGAGAAGCGAGGCGTTGCACGGGGTTGATGGGTATTCCTGATCGTCTCCTCCTAATGAGCTCCTTAGTGTGCTGCTCATACATGCATTAATGCAACACAACGAACAGAAGATGGAGAACTACGGGTCACATGCTGGTCTTTACGGCAGGAGTTAAAAAACATGAAAAGGGAGGGAGAGGTGGGAAGAAGGAAGGGAAAGGAGGGAAGGATATACGGTACAGCAAGGTAGGAAGGATGAAAAGGAATGAGTGGAGGGAAGAAGAGAGGACAAGCAGGAAGAAAGTCAGAAGGGAAGTGTAGAAAACAAATAAAGCAAGGAGATAAGGACGAAACAAAGGATGTGAAAGATGAGGAAGAGGATAGAATAGGAAATGATTGATCACAGGAAATGATGGATAATATGTTGAAACTGAAGCTTCAGTTGTGTGTGTGTGTGTGTGTGTGTGTAGTTTTGGACAGCTAGCCAATCCAATCCGCCGGTTAGCTGGGATGAGCGTACGCCGTTAATTGCTAACGAAGCTATTGAGAAAGCCATCGGATACGCTGGTCTCTCAGTGATGGATTCAGTCCTGAGAGGCTGCAGCTCCAGACTCTGCACCCTGAAAAACAAGAGTCACTCAATAAGCTTCCTTTAGGTTCGTAAATTTAAAAAAATGACTTGTCAGAATGAGAAAAGATGTTAAAGGGGGACACATCATTCTCATATTTAGGCTCGTACAACTATTTTGGGTTTCTACTAGAACATGTTTACATGCTTCGATGTTGAAAGTACACTTTCTGAATACACCTGTCTGTCTGAAACGCTCCGTTTAAGAGGAAAAAACTGAAAAATCACGTCTGCGTCTGAGGAAACTTTGTAAATACAGACGACAGACTGTAATGGATTGATAGCTTAGAGTCCAGAGGTGTTTTGGTGCAGCTCAAGGCCGAGTCTGAGTGCGGTGGAATTAGATGCCGGGACGGTCGGACACCTGAGACTGGAACAAATGTGGACGCCGAGGGTTAACGCCTGTTCAGTGGCAATTTAATCAGCAAGAGTTCTCTTCTTGCAGGGAACATGGAAAGTGGTTACCAGTGCTTAAAGAGATTGCAAGTCCACATCATGTTGGGGGGGGGGGGGGGGGGGGGGGGGGACACGAAGGACACGAAGGACACAGAGGACATGTTGATGTCGACATGATGTTGAGAGCCTGCACTTAGAAGGAAAGTGATAATTGATAGATATGAACTGGAACTATCTTCTTAAATTACTTTATTAAAAATTCAAGCTCGGGTCCTGATTTTAATAAATAATAACTCCTTGTAAACATGTAAACAGTTTGCCGGGTTTTAACTTTCTTACTAATCGCCAAATATTTAATAATAGATTATCTGTTTAATCAAAAGGCCAAAGTGGTTGAAAAACTTTTAAACCACATTTCTTCGTATTATCGACTATTTATCACCTTCTCAACTGAAAGTGAGGAGATTAAATCCTCTTAAACTCTTGAGTGTCTCTTCTACCCTCTCAGCTTCCAGACTCCCTCTTTCATATTTCCATTCAACACTCCTCAAATGTCTCTGTCTCTCCATTGTGTTCTTAGACTGAAGCGTCCCGGCAGGCGGTGCCTCCTCCTCCTCCACGCCGTCTCAGCTGCCACTACCATTTCTTATTTCTGAGCCCTGAATCCCCCCCCCCCCCTCTCCGATCCCATTACCAAGCAGGCTACCTGCTACCTGCGGAGTCAAGACGCCAGCTCTCCGCTGCTTTTAGCTCACCGCTCTGTCTCGCCTTCATCCCTCCGTCATCATCCTCGGCCGCTCTGTCACTTGCAATTCTTCTTGGCGTCTTGCGGGTTGTGGACGTGTACAGTTTTGACTTGTGTGCAGCTGTCGGCCTCGGTTTGGCTCTAGAAGGATACTGATGTTACACTGAAACAGCTTTTTTAATGGCTGATACTGAAGCCACTCTTTTTAGGTTTAGCTCAAACACATTTTCAGTTGTAATGACCTTAAAGAAAAGAAGGTTTTCTATACATATTAATCTTGGAAACTCTCCAAGTTTATCCTTCGTTTGTGCAGCCAGCTCAGCATCTGTCACCCCCCCCCCCCCCCCCCACCCTTCTTACGTTTCCCTTCAATTGGCTCCTGATTGGCTGTGGCTTTATCCACCGACCAGTGGAACAGTCCGATTTTAGCCTTGACTGCTAATCTCACAACAATTAAGCAGGGTGCTTAGTGATAAGGTAAGGACGGTGTGGCGTGGGCGTGGGTTTGGCCCTGCCCACTGCTCAGCGAGCATCGACAGGAAGTACAGCACTGCCACATGATGCATCCTAACACATCGATCGATCGGGAGATGCATCTAGACGTGATTTACCGGAGTTTACTGGCTGCATTTAGCAGATAGAGCGACGGATCAGCAGAACCGCCCACTGCAGTTTAATCAGCCCAGTCTGTTTGGATTAACGTGCGTATTTCCATCCCTCCGTCATTAGCCTCTTACATGCGTGGGGACAGGCGTGGGTTCACCTGGGCTGCTGCTTCTAGATTTAGCCTCTGCTCCTCCAACGGCTCGTCCTAGCGGAGGCTATGGAGTGACAGTGGAGGAGGGAGGGAGTATGGGAGGGAGGGAGGGAGCCAGATTAGGTTGCAGTGTGAGAAAAGGTTGGCTGGAGGTGAGATCAGTGTAACGGATCTCCCAGCAGGAAGGAAGAGCCGCAGACGGACTGGATTCCAAGTTGACAGCGACCCAAAGAAACCTCGAATCCAGAGAAGAATTTGACTCTAGATCACGCTTGATTGTCATTAGTGATATTTATGAGGGTCATTATGAAAGTCATGAGAGCATTAGTGCCACGTTCGTTCCTCTTCTGGGGAGCTGTAAGGCGTCCGAGGTAAAATACAAAAACAGTGAAAACTGAAGCACTGAAACAAACACAAAAAACGTTGTTGATGTTCCGGCTTTTCTCTCGTGCTTAAAGGCGTTTCATTCTTTTGAAGTTTTAATAATGCGCTCTTTTGCTGTAAAATAAAATCACAAACGATAAAGAAGTGAATAAATCCTGATTTTGGTTAAATCAGAAGCTAGGACATTGAAAGTTGACAGAAATATTTTCTTCAACTCCTTTGGTGCTGCGGATCGAAAGCAAAATGAAAACGTCTTCTGTCTTAATGTCAAAACTTGAATTGAAGCTATAATAAAAACCACTTCTCAGTGGATTCAGACTGGAACTTCGGCGCCTCCGGAACGTTCTTATTACCCAACCCTGTTGTTGTACAAGCCTCTGAGGGGTTCACCTCTCTAAAGGCAGCGGCAGGTCGTCCAACAGAAACAACACGAGGAAGAAAATGAGCATTCGATTGAACTCTTGAGTGTTTCTTTGAGTTGAGACTGGAAGCGGCATCAGAAGCACTCAATAACACTTGTTGTATTGACTGAAGGCCAGAACTCATTTACAGACTCTGTGTGTGTGTGTGTGTGTGTGTGTGTGTGTGTGTGTGTGTGTGTGTGTGTGTGTGAGCAAAAGAGAGATAAGAAGGAAGCGAGAGAGCACGTGTGTGTCTGTGTGTGTGAGACAAAGCGAGAGGTAGAGAGCCTGTGATGATGCTACAGAGTGAGAAAAGAACAAAGAAAACAGTATGTAAATGTAGAAATGTGTGTTTTTGTCACCGTGTCAATGTGCGAGGGATTGACTTCTCTCTCGGTACACATCTGTCTCTTTGACACAGCTTTCATCGGTGTCTAATTTCCAACATTGCACGTGGCTGACAGTGAAGAGGTCGGAGGTCGTCGCGATATTCCGAGCACCAGGGAAAGATGGTGAGGAGCGAAACTTGGACAAACTTGGACATTAAGCAAATGCTTAATTGGATTAAGTCTAATCCTTCACTTTTAATAAGAGCAGTTAAACTCTTGCACGGATTTGGATTAGTAACACGGCACCTGGAATAACTGTTATTGCAGTTAAAGGGACATGAAGGAACAGGAAGTGCCCTCTGCACTGACGATCAGTGGCAGAGTGAGTCATTCAACGTGTCCCAAATCCACATTACGTACTATTCTAAAGCAGCCAATGGAAACGTGACAAGAGCCAGACAGAGTGCATACAGTCGACTACAGCATCGGTGGACACAATTCTCCCACAATGCATTGCAATATGGAAATGACGAAGATGCTCACAGCTGGAAAAGATTTAAATGAATCGTCTGACATCACGTGCACCGTGTGATTTCCAATAAGGAATATGACAATAACATGGTAAAGTGTAGATTATTTCAATACATGCTGCTAAAACAGTTTACTGTGACCATTAGTATGTAGTTCATACTGTACAGATTTAGCATGTAGTGTCGATCAGGGACTCACTGATTGATTTCCAATGGAGAGGTCGAAAACGTTGAACCTCAAGGCAGCACGACCTCCCTGATCAAAGACACTTGCAACTGTCACTAAAATGTCTTTTGAAAGCGTACTAATGCCCAGCAGTTTTCATTATTCAAACCACAAAACATTTGTTCTCAAATATGAATCGTGAGTGCGAGAGAAAATGTTCCCGTCTTCACATCTGTTGGTGGACCTAAATGGACCGCCTTTGGATACATTTGATCCGGTGCCTTTCGTGTTATCTTACCCTGCAGAAGTGTATGAAGACATTTTGTTCCTTGGAATGACTGTACGCAGATGTATAAATATATAATATAATATGTAGAAATGCACACACACACTCTGCAGCAGCCGTGGTGGGAACAGCACGTACTTGACATCACTCTGGTTTTCAGCAGGGTCCCATTTCCCCCTCAATTGGCCTTATTTGTGCTCATCACAGCACATTCAGAAATACACACCGAACACACACGCACACACACACACACCGAACACACACACACACACACATCTACTTTGACCTCATGACTTCCTGACTGACTTACCGCCTGCTGGTCATTTATAGAGTTAAAGGAAGTGAACTAAATCAGCTTAAGAGGAAATTTAGACAGAATGTCCCTTTTTAAGTAGTGAAGTAAATGTAATTAAGCGCTCCTCTCTTTTAAGACTCTGTGGCACTCCGGAGGCTTGTGCTCGGAAACGCAAGCTGCCAACGTTAGGCCTTCATTCAGTAACGCTGGTGTGTGCTCAAGGTCACATAAATCATTTTATCTGTCATGCGGGTCAAGGTCTCACACACACTCGATTGATTCCAAAATAATCCCTCATTCATTTGCATCATCAAGCTGTGTGTGTGTGTGTGTGTGTGTGTGTGCGTGTGCGTGTGTGTGTGTGTGTGTGTGCGTGTGTGTGTGTGTGTGGTGTCATCTGTGTCTGGCAGCGGCTCCTCAAGTCACCAGCAGCCTGTGGAAAAAGTGGTCATGAGACCAGGATAGGAGCTAAATATAGAAAGACACACACACACACACACACACACACACACACACACACACACACACACACACACACACACACAGTGATAGCTGGTATCTAAATGAACCAGTTTACTTATCGAGGAATCAGACCGCAGATTGGCATTCTGGGTAATTGTCTCCTCTCTTTCCTTTTTAGTTTTTCTTCCCTTTCATTCCCACTAAGAGAGACTCCAGAGGGAGCGGAGCGACAAGCTCTCTGTCTCCCTGCGAGTCTCTGAGGATCGGTTTGGCCGTCTGGTTTTGTCAGAAACATGTTTCACTTAGAAGAATCCAAATTTGGAAGACTTTATTTTTCCCTTTATGATGTACTCACTTTTGACACTCGCCTGTGATGCGTACGCTGCGTGTACCTGGAGGATTAAGAATCATATCCACAATGGATCAAGTCTCAAACAGCCTCTTGGTGTAGCTTCTCAAATGTGAGGATTGGCTTTTTTTTTATCTCTTCTACGTAATTGAATGTTAGCTGTCTTTGGGTTTTGGACTGTTGGTTGGAGAAAACAAGCAATTTAAACACCTTGAGCTCTGGCAACTTGTGTAAATCTTTGTATATCAACATTATAGTGTTTTAAAGGAGCGGTGTGTAGGATTCAGGGGGATTTATTGGCAGAAATGGGAAATAATATTCACAACTACAGTATGTTTTCTTTCGTGTATAATCCCCTGAAAAGAATCGTTGTGTTTTCGTTATCTTAGAATGAGCCCTTCATATACATATGGAGCGGGTCCTCTTCACGGAGTCCGCCATGTTGCATTGCCACGTTTCTACGGTAGCCCAGAACGGACAAACCAAACTCTGGTTCTAGAGAGAGCCTTTCGTGTGAGAAGAGTTGACATGGTTGCAATTTGCAACCTCACTGCTAGATGCTACTAAACCCTACATTCTGCTCTTTTCTTTACTAGTGGTGCATTTGGCGTTTGAAAACTGCATTCTCAATTACGTTTAGGTTCAGGCAGCAAAAGTGCTTGGTTAGGTTTCGTTAAAGAACGAGTTTGGGGTTAAAATAAGTCTAGTTTCATACGAGACACAAACCATCCACCCCATCCTGCTCCCTACGCCATTGTATTTGTGACACGTCAAAAGCTAACAGACCAGGTTGCATTAAACATTACAGAATACAATAACCAACAGATGATGACATGGATCATTACTTGCAGCCCTATACTGTCGTACAAAGCAATCAGAGCAGTGAGCTCTTGAGGCTGGATGGGTGGCAGGTTTGAATCTTGCTCAGAGAAAGTCAGACGAGAGGAAGAACTTAAGCTACAAGAGAAGACGGCGTTTGTATTGAGCTGCTCCAGCTGTGAATTCATGTTAACTTTGTGAATCTAAAGCAGTCAGCTGCTGAAAAATAACATGTTGGCGCTCAGTCAAGCATCTCTGGATAAATAGAGATTAAACAGCGTGAGGTAATGATTCCCATTGATCTGCATCCTAATTTAGCTTCCGTCCGTACCCTTGTGAGTCTTCATTGTCTGACTTTGTGCCTCAATAATCAAACGGCACATAATTGGCTTTTTGTGGCCTTTATTAAACATGGAGGGGGTCGGGGTGGGGGGGGGGGCGTCCTTTTCGTTTGCAGTAATTAAGCACAGTGTCAATGCAGTAATTAAGCACATCCCTTCTCTGTAGGAAGAAAAATGAGTTGGGGAGTTTAAATTGTGCAGCTTTTCCTCATTACCTGTCAACAAATTACTCACAAAGCGACCGTCGTGTCGTGATGAAGCATTGGTTGTCAACCTGAAGAAAGGGGCCCTTCAGAAGGTCATGGTGTAATTCTACAGGGTCATACGATGACGATATAGAATATAAGTGAACATATTATAGGATGTAAATGTGGAATTTATCAGCTGTTTACTGGAGACAAACTCCTTGAAGAAGCAATCAGAGCTGTTCAGACAAAAGCGCAACCAAAAATCCAAAGAACAGATCACCCAGACTGACAAGTGTTCTCTGCAAAATGCAGCGCTGAAACACTGCAGCAATTAGTGCTCAGCAAGCACCGAAGATGTGTCTCTTGTTCTCTCTGTCTTCCTGTGAATCTCTGAGGTTCAGCCCAACTGTCTGGTTCGTCGGAAACATGTTTCCTTTAGAGGAATCAAAATTTGGAAGACTTCCATCTCTCTTTCTGTCTCCCTGATCTCAATGCTTTTAGTACTCGGCTGTGATGCTTTCTTTGTGTGTAATTGGAGCATTGACTGTATAGACGTTGACGCAGTCACTGTGACGTCACCCATTGATTTGTGGACTGACATTTTGAAGCCTCGAATTAAGCCTTTTTAGTGGCCGCCATCTTGGTTTTTTGGCCATCGCCATCGAGAGGTACAACTGAAAATGTTACAATTAACTTTGATAATTACACAACACGCTGTGAAAGGGTTAAAGTTGTAAGATTACCAGACCAGACAACGCCGTGGTAGTGACCTGTCAATCACAGTAAGCCCCGCCCTAAAGCATACCCTGCTTTATGGTCTGTTTGACTCTAAATGGACCATCATTTACTAAATGAACATCATGCTGTATTGAAGAAGACTTGAAACTAGAGATTGAGACCATAAACTCATGTTTACAATGTTTACTGAGGTAATAAATCAAGTGAGAAGTAGAGTCATTTTCTCATAGACTTCTATACAACCAGAGGAGTCGCCCCCTGGTGGCCATTATAAAGAATGCAGGTTCAAGGCACTTTCACATTATCTTAACTTTTCAAAATTGGAGGTTCCCTTTGACCTGGAGGATTTCAAATTGTACCTACAAGGGTGCAGATGAGGGTTGATTCATTCACAACAGATGCTAAGTAGTTATGGTTTTCCACAAGAGTACTTTGGGTTTGTTCAGAGTCTGTTGCTCACCAAAATCGGTGCTGAAACACCACAGCGATTAGCTCCAAAGATGGAGACAAAATGAAAAGAATCAACACTTGTCTTGATTAGCACTTGCAAAGAGAAAATAAAAATATGTTATTTTGGTTGCTTGATGCTCGATGTGCACATGCCTGGTTTCCTCGTCAATGGGGGGTCACAAATCGATACATTAGAGCGACACGGCGATATGTCATTTATAAACCACTTCCTGTCAAAGTGACCTACAAGAAGGAGAGAGTTAAGGCAGCGGGACACTCAGCGGAGTCCCCAATCCTGGCACGCCGCCTTACATCTTCCATGTCACTTCAGCGTGCGAGGCTGCAGGAGGTGATTACAACACTCGATCCGGCTCCGCTCATCACCATTTTTCAGTTATATGGGCTTCGGTCCGTCACTTAACCTTCACATGTACCACCCTCTCCATTTTCTTATTACAGTGTTTCTCAAAGACGGGTTTAAAGTGCAACTTTGGAGATTAAGTATACAAATATATTTCACTTTAATTTCTGTAGTGGTGATCATTGGAAAATACCCTTCTACTTCTCTATGCATTTATTCCAAACACTCGAGTGATGCTGCTGCTTATGACTGACATTAAAATGGAATTTTTGTGTTCAGAAGCCTGTCAGGTCGGGGAAGCTTCCAAAGCAGTTTTTAAAGACGAGAAACTGGCATTTAGATCTTGAAAATAAGAATTTCTTATAAAGTTTGTAATTAATCAACTAATTGAGTAAAGGACATTAACATAATATGTGTTTTCTGTAGCCGTGGTGAGTGATGAACCTCCATCATATCCATTTAGGTAAACAGCAGAATTGAACTCTCGGCTGGACAGTCACTTCTTAGAAGAGCAAAATTAGATTTTCCTCTTGGGGTATTGAGTGCAGAATAAGTTCAGCAATTCCGCAATAAGTAAGAGGAATTTCTGCAACAGCTACATCTTTAGTTGCAACTTCATGTCGTGGTATTTCAGAACCTCTCGAGTGCTGCCAAAGGCCTTTGAGGGTCAAATCAAATGACTCGTGTATCGCAAAAGTGAGGAATAATCCCATATATTCAGAGGAGAATTATGGTCTTCTTACTGCTCCTGTGATCTACAGCCCAGGGTTGAGAGAGCTTGACCTTGTATGGAGGTGGTGCTGTATCTATGTATGTGTGTAATGTGTTTGTGTGCCCAAAGGGAAGTTTGGACAGTCCAGAGCACTGGCGAGGGCTCACCGGCACATGATGGAGCTTGTGACCGACCTTACATAACCCTACATAGCCCTTACATAGGCCTGCTGTAGAGCTGCCGGGCAGCCTTTGATTTCTCTGTGTGGATCAATAAGGTATCACATTATTATCAGAACCATGTAGCGGTTGGTTTATGTGATTTGCACGCTTCAAAGTCAAAATATAAGGATAAAAAGGACGTTTTTTTGCCAATCTATTAGCAGAGATGGAATATAATATTGTTTTTATAAGTTATTTTAGTTTACAATCTGCTGAAACTAAGAATTGTTGTGCGTTAGCTTAAAACGAATCATTCATATCTATATTCGGAGCCGGTCCTCGTCACGAAGTCCGCCATGTTGCTCCGCCATGTTTCTATGGTAGCCCAGAATGGACAAACCGAGAAAAAAAGTGAGTGGAGGGGTATTTAGTTGGTTGCAATCTGCAACCACACCGCAAACGTCTAATCCTATAAACTGGCGCTTTAAAATCGGTAGAAAGACATTCTGCTTCCTTTTTTTGTAAAAATGTATTTGGCATGATAAAGTCTTGCTGCTTTTGCAGTTTGAATGACGTCCATGCGGCGCTTGTATAAAACAGTAAAGTACTGTACCTTGATTTTTTTTACACCAACTGCAAAAATAGCACATTTCAAGCATTAGTACTAGTACAACTTATGGAATTGGGACACAGCATGATTGTTTCCGGTCAGTTAGCAGCTAACCGCTGTCTTGAATTTATATGCTAAGCTAACTAGCTTGTACGTAAGTAGTATTTTTAGCTTTTAGTCCAAGAAAAAGCTGCTTTTTTTAACTCCACCACCGGAGCCTTAACTCAACCAATTAGATGATTTCCGCCTCCAAGTAATTCTTGTGTAACTAAAAATCCCGATATGCTATTCATTAGAAGGCCGATGGAAAGACCCAGAGCTTTATCTCAGCACCATGGTGAGAAGTCAAACCAGAGATAACCCTTGAAAGAATGTGTCGTGTGCGTGTGTGTGTTTAAAGATAGAAGTGAAGGATGCGGTCCAGCACATCCACATGCTTGAGCACCACCGCACAGTCTCGCTGGCCTTTCCATATCCACTTGCTGGTTTTAGCCCAGATAGCTCTCCCACGTGCAGGCCCCGCTATAAATAGCGCAGGTTTAATGCGCGATTTGTCCCAGCAGGCTTTTTATGACTGAACGGGCCAGTAGGTTTTCACTGTTGTTACCAACGCAGATTAACCACAAATGGAAGTCACCACACTTCATCTCTCTTTACACTCCATTCCCCCAATGCCACTATTATTATTATTATTATTGTTACACTGCGATACCCTTTTACAAGCAGACTCCAACAAGTGCATTTTGTAGGTTTCAAAAGGTCAAAGGTCAGGATTTTGCATTCAGTATAGACGTAGAATTCATTTGAAATCCAGCTCTGTGCCACGGTGTTTTCCTCCGTTCATTTGCGTTAATTTCAGTGTTTCAGCGTTTCGTCATTGTGTTTCTGCAGCAGCAGCTTATAATTCTCACTCACGTTTTCCTCTGTTTTTTATAAAAAAACAACTTTAACTCAGAACGAACTGATCGCGATTTCCCCTGAAGTGTGCCCTTTCAATAACTTCAAAGGTGCCCTTATTCTACGTTAATTTCATGCCCATTTGCTTAATCTGCCCGTTCTAATGCTCCATTTAAGCCATAATAGATTCAGTCAGAGACACAGTGAGGGATGTGTTCATTCCTGCGATGCTATTGTGTTATGCCTCTCCCATTATCGTACATTAAAACTGGGAAGAATAAGCCACCTATTTCTCCTATTTATTTCCACCTTTTAGCAAGCATAACACGTTTATTACTTTCTTTTCTCTACCAGCAGAGGATGACTGAGCACTGTGGTGTTTTTCAGCAAAAAAACCCAAAAAACAAACCCTGATTTATATTCATACCTCACACGTGTGGATTTCAAACTCTCTTTTTGCTCAGGGCCACTTCAGAAGGGGAAGTTTAGGGAATCTGAGTGTGCGTTCATTTTCAATGCATCAAGATAGTTTTAGGATTAAAACGTGAAGGTACAGACTCACTTCGCTCTCCTAGTGGACTCATCATGTTATCAACTGTGTTCGACCTAATGCAGGAGGATGCACTGCGTCAAACACATCGAGGAAATCAGCTACACTGTATTAATGAGCTCAATCTGAATGACACATTTTGCGTTTGACAACAAAAGAACTGTCTGTTGTTTACTTGTACAGATTTAAGGCCACCTCCTCTGGATTGTGTTAGTCATCTGATCACCCTGTAAGCAGGAAAAGATGCTCTGAAGAATTTGTAGTTTGGGAGAAAAACAGCAGCTGTAACCAGTTTTAGTTCCAATAGATTATAACAGTGACCCCGAGTCACAGCAAAACAAAGCTTCAAAACAGCCACAAAATACCCACTTCAGCATAATCTTCTATGCCCTTGATCAGTCTGTTTGCAACACTTGTTGCCTTGCCAATAAATTGCTAGGTACATGACTACCTTTGGAGCAACGAGGAGGGCAACAGAGTGAGTGTACTGAACTGGTTTCTATGGACATTTGCTGCTGGATACCAGAGATCCTAAAACTTCCTGATTGAGATTAGCTCGAACCTGAACTGTTTGAAAATCTCGACGCACGAGGTCAGAAAGGTCGCTGCAATAAATTCAACAGGATGTTCAGTGATCATGTACAAAACAGAGCCGACACGAGCGCGGAGCAGGGAAGGCGTCGCTCTTTGCCGAGCTGCTCCGTTGCCTTCTTCCTCCTCCTGGCGTGTGTGAGTCGTGTCGTGTGTAGCTGTCGGGGGCTTCATCATTATTCAGAGTCAGCACGGCGGTGGGAACACCGCATTCGCCTTCTGCCGCAGCGGAGAGGAAGTTCAAACACACACGTCAGAGAGTGTGCGTGTGTTTCGTCGTGCTTGGTCACGTTTGTGTGTTGCGCATGATTTTGTTCTCACACAGTGTGTGTGTGTGTGTGTGTGTGTGTGTGAGACATGGGGCAATATCTATATGAATGTGTGTGTTTGAGTGCGTGACAGAGACCAGCAGAGGGTCGACGCTTCGGTATGTGAATGTGACGCAGATGAGATCACATGACGTGTATGTATGTATGTGCTGCAGTGTGTGTGTGTGTGTGTGCGCCCAGTTCACCTGTTTTCTGGTGCAACATGTGCACACGTGTTACTTGCGTGTATGTGTTTAGGGGTGTGTGTGTGTGTGTGTGTGTGTGTGTGTGTGTGTGTGTGTGTGGCCTGCCCAAGGATGTTTTTATTGATTGACAGCTGCAATGGAGAGAATGACTGAGGATAGAGAGAAGCTGAGTGGAAACAAAGAAATCAATCAACCTGTTTGTCCGAGTTTATCAGGGAGGAGAGAGAGAGAGATAGATAGAGAGGGATGGAGTGAAGAAGAAAGGGTGAGAAGAGGGAGGGAGGGAGGAGGGGAGAAAAGGTAAGGGGATGAAAGAAGAGCAGAAGAAGGAATGAAGAAGAAGAGATAAGAAAGAAGAGAAAGAATGAAGGGCACCAAAGAGAGAAAGGGTGATGGCTTGATAGGAGAGGAAGGAGGAGAAGATGAGAGGAAGGATGCTGAGGAGAAACAGATCAATGGAGGAAAAAGAAAAGAAGGTGAATGAAAGGAAAGAAAGATGTCAAGGAAGAATGGGAGGAGGGTGGAAGCAAAGAAAGAGGGACGAAAAGATGGAGAGGAGAAGAAAGTTAAGGAGAAAACCACTGAGGAACAAGATGGAAGAATAAAAGAGGGGATGGAAGATAAGCGAGAAAGAGGAGAGGGAATGGAGGAAGAGGAAAGACTGAAACTGAAAAGGGAGGAAAGAGGAAAGACGATGGAAGGAGAGGAGAAAAAGAGAAGAGACGACGAAGAATGATGTGTAATGAAGGAGAAAAGGATAGGAAAGGATGCGGAATGTGATGAGTGAAGGAAAGAGGACAAGGGCCATGGAGGGAAGGAAGGGAGGGAGCGGAGAAGAGAGTGAGATGAAAGAGGAGAGAGGAAAGGAAGGATGCGCTGATGGAACGAGTGTTGGAAGGGGATGAGTCAGGCGCACGTGAGAGGGATGTGAGCTGCGTGCTAACACACACACACACACACTCTCTGTCGCTCTCTATCTCTCTCTCTCTATCTCTCTCTCTCTCTCTCTCTAGGTAAAAACACACCTGCATCAGCAGCTGGGGGGGAGAGGAAGCAATGGGAGGGTCGTATAGAGGGCATCCTTTCCCCCTTTCTCGTCTTTCGTCTCCTCCCCCCTTTCCCTTCTGCTTCTCAATCAAGTCACGACTCTCCTCCCTCTCCCTGTTGCTCCATCTCTATATCGCTCTTTTATTTTCTGACCCACATCTCTCTTCTTCTTCCTCTCACTTACTCACTCAATCGTTGCACCCCCTTCTCTTCATATTCACCTTTTTGTTCCCTTTCCTCCGTCCTTTTCTCCAGCTCCTTCTCCTCCTGCCTTTCTCCCCTTCATCCTACTCACCTTAACACTCCTCCCCCTCCATTCTCTCTCTTCCCCCCCCACTTTGCTGATTGGCTCTTTGGTCGTGTCTGCTATATCGTGTAACTCTGCTCTGTAATTTATGGAAGCATTAATGCTACATCCAGTCCTTGACCCAAATAAACGTTCCTCACACACACTAAATAAACACACCAACACACAGAACGGGCACAGTTGTACGTTAGAGTTGTATGATGTCGTAGATCGACGTAGAGCAGCCATCGTCAACACAACGTGATGTTGTATCGATTAAGATATTACGGCTGGATGTGTTTTTCTGGATGAAGTTACAGTGCTTATGTTGTGTGGATGTTTGTAGAGAGGAGGGAGGTTGAGTGATTACGAAGTACTGTAAAGTAAGAAATGGAAAAAGTCATGTTTTTATAATTTTATTAAATGATTAATCCAAAAATAATAATCGACAGATGGATTGACAGTGAAAATAATCAGATGATGAGAGTTTCTTCCCGCGGTTGACAATTAAAGTAGAGCGTTATTTTTAGATTGTAGATTGTGTAAAATCAGCATTTGACAGTTAAGTAAATGGACGATGTTGTTATCTAGCTACTCATAGATAAGAATACATTTAGCACGTACCCAGACATCATTGACTGTACTGTAGGTAAGTCACATAAAGTATTTCACACAGAATAAACTGAAAGTTATTTATCTACTCATAGGGTTCAGCTGCAGTGGAGTGTAAGAGGCCACGTGGAGTTTAGTCAGTCAGAGAGAGATGAGATTACCTCGAGGAAACCTGATCGGGAATGAAAACCGTCAGTTAAATTCAGTTTGAGAGGTGGTTGGTGTAACAGGTCGACCCTGTCTGCTCGCCTACGGAGATGAATGGAAATGTGTGTGTGTGTGTGTGTGTGTGTGTGTGTGTGTGTGTGTGTGTGTGTGTGTGTGTGGGCTTATAAGTGAATGAGAGACGGTAACAGACCGGGTTTCCTCATCATGTGAACAATAAGACATTCATATCTTGCACACGTGCACACACACACATTTACAAACACATATTCATCCAGTTTGACTGCTTTTATTTCCCTCCTTCCCTCCGTCCTCCCCTCCTCATACCATTCTTTCTTCCTTCCCCAAACATCTTTACCTCCCCCAAGAGAGCACAGTTGCTTGCTTCCCCTCACACTGAGTCACGTAGACACATTTCCTGCTCTCTTTTTTTGTCATGCCATGTGTTGTGACCGCAGACCACGTGGCTGCTAACGTCTCACTGGAACGGTATTTCAGTAGATCACAACGTGGGGCTCTCACGGGGGTTTCATTACGGTTTCTGAGTTCTTAAAAGAGATCTCCATGTGTTGAGAGAATTTTGAAGATCCTTGATTGGGATTTCGGAGATTCTTACTTGGGTTTAAGGGGTTCCTGTAGGGGTTAAAACATGTTTTTTAAGGGGTTATAGTGCTCCTTTAGGGGCCTCTATGAGTATTTAGGGGTTGTAGACATTCCACAGTATAACACCTGAAGGAACCCCTTAAGGAACCCCTTTAAACTCCCTCACGAACCCCTAAAACAGAGTAGAGCTCCTTTAGGCACTACAGACATTCCACCCTGTTTTAGAGGTTCTTTCTCGAGAGTTCTAGAGTTTTTTTGGGGAGGTTATTAGGTTCCTTGTGGGAGCTCTAGATGTCTTTAGGGTGAAGAGTTACTCCCGGATTCTTGTCGTTGATGGCTTTTAGGTCCTTGAGTAGTTCCTGAAGAGGTTTTCCCAGGAATACAGGGGTTAAAGGAGTCCCAGATCTGCAAAGGTAGTCCAGGGATCCTTTGGGGGTTGAAGGAGTCATTGTGAAGGTTTTCGGAGTTCTTAATGGGGTTCTAGGGGATCATGAGGCTGTTTCCTTGATTCGTGAGGTGGCTGGCAGGGTCCTTCATGGAGGGGAAAAATATGTTGAACTTCAAATATTAATCTGTAAATGAATGAAAACTTGAGTTAATCTTCAGTCTCTTACATTGTACGTGCGCAGAGCAAATTACTTACTTTTCAAGAATCATTGTACACAGTTCCCACGTTTGGGGAGATTTCTCTGACTGCATCAAACACAGAAAACAAAGCTGTGCCACCGTGACCAAAGAGTCCACAGATCAAACAGACCAAACAGCAGCTCATTTAAACTGATTAACACATTCTCAACCAACGAAGGGGAACTAATCAACCGTAAGACCTCTCGGGTCACGGCTGCTCTTTGTTGTGAGCCACAGGAGATGCGCTCGATAAATGCACGGAGACACTTCCAGATAGGTGCTGCCGGTGTACGTGACACATTTTCTGTCTAATCCTGCATTGTGCCGGGGCTGATGCCTCCATTGGTTTCGGTGTCGAACCCCCTCTAACATGGAAGTCTCATTATCTGTAATGAGTAGCTGTTGAGAGATGAGGGGCTGTTGATGAGAGCTCCTTGTGACTCCGACAGTGAACAGTGTAATAATATACAGTATATGCCAGATGATGGAGGCTTTTATCCAAAGTGCCTCGCACTACTTCAGCTGCATACATATTTTAGAAAAGCTGTCCCAACGGGAACCAAGCCCCTAATTTTAACAATGCCGGTGCTGCTCAGAGCGATGAACTTCACAGGAAACACCAGCCTTGGGAGTCTCACAGAGGGAAGTCATTTCCCATGTTTGGTAGCTGGTGTTTCAGAGAGCAGGGCTCACAGAGAAAACATCAATCTCTTTGTGATCGCATGAGAGAGCAACTAAGTGACGCATGTTCATTTCTCACTGAGGATCTTTCCAGCTGTGATCAGCACCTCCAGTTATTTTGGGGGGGGGGGGGGGGTTATGTTTTACACAGTGACTCATGCACTTTTGTTGCATGTCAAAAAGAAGACAAACCGCCTGAGGGGGGGTTTGCTTTAATCTCGATGTTTGACTAACGGGACCTTTCCCCTCTCTTTTTCCATCTTCAGTATGGGGAGGAGGAGGTGTGTTCGGACCGCTTGGACACTGACTTCCCGGACATCGACCTCTCCCAGCTGGACACCAGCGACTTCGACAGCGTCAACTGTCTCAGCGAGCTTCAGTGGTGCAACGATCAGCCGGCGGACGTGTCGCCGTCCTCCATCCACCACTACAGTACGGCGGATGAGCTCTTTGAGGTGAGGCTTCTTCACCGAAACACAGTTCACATGTTGCCGTGGACGCGTTTCTTCTGCTCCTCAACATGAGGAAAACAATGTCCATCAACTTTAACTGTGTTTAAGCACCAAGCACCATGATGTAAACACAGAGTCCACTTCCTCTCGCCCTTCCTGCGCTCTGTCCTGCTGCCCCCTCTTCAAGTGCAGCTTGATCCTTCCAAGTCCAATGGTGGTAGCCATGCTTTTATCAAATTAATAGATTTAACAGTGGATTGAGTGAAATTTGGTGGACGAGCTTCGGGTTTTTATGAGGAACTGCAAAAGATGTGACAAGCACATGTGCAACGTTAAAGCCACAAACAAATCGCTAGCTTGGAAAAGAACCTCCATCACAAATTGAACTCCTGATAGCTTCAGATTTAAGGGTATTTAAGCACGATTTGGCATATCTATTTTTACAAGCAAAATATATTAATATAAATATTTATTCTTTAGACCAGATTTATTTTACAAAGTACTCTGGTCATTTTACTTATATAGACGCATATTCACAGTCGGTCCGTTCTAAATGTGTCCCAGTTTACTCCCTCATCTGCTGCCAGGAAGTGGACATGGACCCCAAGCTGTTGCCTCGCAACGCAAGTCTGTTGAAACGCTCTTGTAGCACATTGAATCCGGGGCCCCGCGGAGCCAAAGTTTCCTTGACTGTCAACACGTTCAAAGCACCGGACCCTTCACCCGATCCCTTTTGCTGAAATGTGCAGCACGTCTCAAGAGGGCTGGTGCCAAGGTATTCCCAGCTACGCCACGTGTAACACGATGATGGCTGCAGTCCATCAGTCTGTTGATCGGCCAACGAAAACCCAGAGGCTCCGGTATCAGGTGCCCTTGCTAGATGAATTCAGGGAATACCTTTTTGGTTTGTCTCTTATCTGAAAGCAAAAACCCTTTGGATCATTGATTGTCTATAGGCTTCCAGCTCTAGGTCCCATTACAGAGGCTAAATTGAGCGCATCTGGAGAATAAAATAAGACGACAACAGAGAGATAAAGTATCATTTAGGTCCAGATCATCGGCTGTGTAACGCTGCTCTGCCGGTGGAAATTGCACTGATGCTGCGATGCACCGCGGAGTATTGGTTAAATGAAGACAGGGAAGACATGATGGGAATGCAGCTGAAGTAAACACAGACGCTCTCCGTCTGTACTCTTTTTATTTGGATCCCCCCATTAGCCCGACGCCCGAGTGACTGTTTGTCTTCCTGCCGTCTTTCACAAAACTTAAAGGCACAGACCGGACTCACAGTGCTGCATTATCAGTAATAGTTATTGGTAGTGACGACGTACTCTTTGTGAGAAAGATGCAACAACAAGACGCGTCATCTGCTACTGACGTCACCTGATAAACATGGAAACAGATGCATTTATCTGTTATTATCCCTCTTCTGTTCTTTCTCTCTTTTCACTTACTGTCTGTGTCTCTGTTGATCTCTTTTCCCCTCTCGATATTATTCTTGTTACCCTCAAAAAGAATAGTACATAACATAACATAACTATAGGAAGAATCAGACTCCGACACAAAAACCAACAAGAAACACACAATAAATCAACACAAACATAGAACATCACCCTCCATATTATACCTGCCATAACAATTAAATAATAATAAATATAGTGGACTACTCCCTTCACTTGGATCCCAAGGTTGCAAAAAGATGTCTCATCTTTCCTTTCCTCTGCCACCCCGCATATTATATTTTGCCAATACCGTATTGATCAGACTAATACATCAGAGCAGACGGTCGGACGGCGTTTGGTCGTAAACACACATTAATGAATGAGTGATAAGCCGACAGATCGAGTGTCCCTTCGTCTCTGTCTCTCCGCCGATACGCTACTTATTTACAGTAACGCATCGGAGTCTGATCCCATGTCGGACGGGATTGATCGGTGTGTGGAAGGGCTTCATTTAACTTTGGAGAGGGTAGAGAGGGAGATTGATTTAGTTACGAGTGTTATATATTATTTTAATGTCAATAATAATGATGTAAAGACGTCTACACGGTGAAAAATATCATTATATGTTATGTTTCTGTCATTGATGTTACCGTCTTCGTCTCTCTGTTTCTGTCTCACTCACTGAGGAATGTAATTACTACCCAGGAAATCGAATTAATACCTCTCTAATCTAATTAATATAATCAGGTAAATGTACACACGTACTGATAATGCTGCTGAAGCATCACTTAGACAATTTAAATTTGAAATAGAAAGAAGGAAAATCCAACTAAATCATTTTAAAACCATGGATCAGAAGATTCAAAAAGAAAGACATATTTAACCCAAAGACATTTCATTATTATCAGGAGAAGAATCGATCATACTCCTGCAAACTTTAAATCTTCCTCATGACTATGCGTTTTGACATTCTGTGGAGAATTTCAAAGTCTAAATTGCAGCAACCAGCGAGGAGGAAAAGAGAGGCAGCGAGGCCGTGAGACAGAGAATAAATTAAATAATAAATGGTTTGGCAGCCGGGAGATGGAGCTGGATGATAAAAGAGAGAGACAGATGAATGGAGCTCGGTGGCTTCCCGTAGGCCGGCCTCGCTATCACCTCTCCACCAGACTCTGCTCTCAGCAAGATGGCAGCTCCATCGCAGTAAACAACCCCCCGCGTGGATGGAACAGGAGGGATGACGGGGCGGACATTTTTTGGGACTGAAATTACAGATAAACAATATTTTCTGCCGCATATCTTTAAATTTAACCGGTTAAATTTAACGCTTGGGAATTCTTTTAATTTTTTTTTTTTTTTTGGAAAAGCGTGTACGCCATCATGAGAAACCAAGATTGTTGAGAGTCAAACAGACAGTGAAAAGCCTGTGTCCTTTCTAATGAGGTCAAAGATTACAACATATCGGCCGTGTTAAAGATAAAAACAGAAAAGAGGAAAGAATGGACTTCAGGCAGCAGCTGAGTGCAGTGAATGCAGGAGGAAGATGGAGGAGAGCGATTCAGCAACGACACGCAGCTGCAAAAGACTATCTGCTGAGGAAGATCATTTCCAGTTGTAAATACAGTATAGAAATCTGTTGTTTTTCGTCTGCCTTTATGACTCAAGACCAAAAGACTCAAACATGGCTGCTGTTTCATCTCTGTGGCTTGCAGGGCGGGGTCACTCGAGGTTTAGGAGCATCAGGCCTTTTTTAAAAATCTTTATCCATCACAACAGCCTATTTGTATCCACCATACAATCCTTGTTTCATGCCAAATGACCGTTATTCCCTAAAAATAACTGATCGAATTACGATTGATTTATGTGTAACAATGCTGCAGCAATCAATATTTTTCTAAAGTTATCTAAAACATCAACAGCACACGAGAACAAATTCGAGAGAGGGCTTCTTTCAAGAGCGGCTATTTTTACGTTGACGCTCAACAATCACACGGGGAGGAATAGGAGGAGTTAGACCAGAATGCATTGCAGTCGCAGGTGTTTCGGGTTGTAATTATAAGCTTTTCTTCCTCTCCTGCTTTTTATGCCTCCTCGTATATGTAACAACAGCCGAGAGCAACAGGTTGATGCGGCTCCCATGAAGTGTTGTTGAATTCTGGGAAATGTAGGAAATGATTAGTTAACTATTGTCCTTGCAAGCAGTAGTTAACTGTTCTGTCCTTTCTGAGCATGTCAAGACTAAAACCCACCGGCATAGCGGAAAAGCATTTTTTTCCGTATTATTATACCGTATTATCCTCCGAATTAAATCTTTCCGATGTCTTGACCAAAGCAACCGAAACTAAGCTTAAAAATGTGATATTTCATCACAAATATTTAATTCTGCATGCCTCATATAAAATGTTTTATCTTAAATAAACCATTTCATCTAACCAGAGCCTTTAAAAAACATTCAATTCTGAGCTCCTCAGCGCAGCTAGGAAGCCGTGATTGACTCGGCTGAGACCAACAGACAGGTGACAACACATCAGTGAAACTTTGACTGAAGTGCTGAACACAGAGCAGAGAGGAGAGGAGAAGCTGTAAGTCGAGGTTATACTACGTGAAGAGCTTAATATACAGTATATAGAGCACATGGAGCCTTGAAAACAATATTGGATGTATGGATTCCACAATCTGCCAATTTTTGTAAAGTAGATTATCAAAGAAATTCAACTTCTGTTATTTTCTTTTTTATGAAGTATGGCATTCTAACTGTTATTCTACACAATAGACATGTTTGAGTTATCTCTACTTCTAGCCATGACTGTGATGTTTCCATAGAGGTGGAGGACTTTTAAAGTGCAGTGAAAATGAACGCCACAGAGAGAAAAATGTGACAGGAGGAAAAAGAAAAACGCTTGATTGCTTGATTGCAAAGTCAAGAATGAACTTTTCTCTCCTCCAACTAAAGCAGACCTCGTGGTGAGATGATGTCAATGTGCTGAACGTTACACTTCCTGTATTCTAAACACATCTTCTCACTGTGCTCGACTCGCTTCAGATAGAAGAGGAGAACGCGGCCCTGCTCGCCGCTCTGACCGACAGTTTGGATGGCATGGTGGACGCCGAGGTGGGCGGCCTCTCCGTCTTCCCCGCCCTCGGGGTGGAGCCCGACCAGGAAGAGGAAGAGGAGGACACTCTTCCCCTCGGCGCCGAGGACTTCAGCCAGTCCATGGGGGCCGAGACGGACGACCTATCTCTAGTAAGAACACCTCAATGCTTCTTCCAGACGGGGCTCTTTCTCTCTCTTTACCCGTTGGTTTTGGAGTCCCTCGCAGCTCAAACACCGCCGCCTGTTGAAGTGGAGCCTTTCATACATGTTTCAAACACCGTCCATTCCCCTCTCTCACCCCCGCCACGCCGCTCCTCCCCTTTACCATGCTCTCTCTCTCTTGCTCTCTCTCGCTCTCTCTCTCTCCCCTGTATCTTAATCAGTGTTGCGTTTAGCTAACCTTGATGTTTCCCCTTGTTGGGTCAGCAAGGTTCAAAGTCTGCCTTCAACTCCAGGAAAACAGAGGGAGGGACGCTGGGGCACACTGTGACATTTCATCCAGTCCTGTGTGTGTGTGTGTGTGTGTGTGTGTGTGTGTGTGTGTGTGTGTGTGTGTGTGTGTGTGTGTTGTAGTTCTGTATTTCTAAGGACCATGTGTCTTTCCGAGAATAGAAGGAGAGTGCCAAATCCTGCAGGACTGAGGACACATTGCAGATTCTTATTCAAAGAGTTCATGTAGGAATTAAATGTGCTTTGGGGGAATGATCAGAAGGCTTAGGTTAGGAGTATTTGTAATTTTCTTTTGCACAAGTTAAAATCAAACTAATGTAATAATGTTGTCATGTTCCCAGACTTTGGTGAGAACAAGCTATGATAATTGATAGAAAAGATGGCCACAAAGATAGACCGTAACGTCTCCTTTAAAATCTGGATCAGGTTTAGGATCAGGATTAAAAATCAGGATTAAAAGTCAAAAAATCAGGATTAAAAGTCAAAAATCAGGATTAAAAGTCAGTAATCCTCACAAGTTTAGTAATCAAAACACGGGGCGACCGTGGCTCACTGAGGGTTGTCTGGGAACCGGAAGGTCAACGGTTCGATCCTCGGCTCGATCCTCGGCTGGGACGTGTCACGTGTATACCTGAGCAATACACTGAACCCCAGGCTCCCCGGGTGCCTGTCATTGGCAGCCCACTGCTCCCTATATACAGGGATCCTTAAAGGGATCAATAAAGTATAAAAAAAAAAAATGTATGTTCTCTTCCAGCACATGCTCAAGTTTGATGTGTTTGCTTGTTTTCATCCCCCCCCTGTCTCTTTTCACACAGTGCTGCTGGATGCCCCTCTCTCTCTCTCTCTCTCTCTCTCTCTCTCTCTTTCTCTCTCTCTCTCTCTGGGCCCCTCCATCGTTTTCCCTGAACCAGACTTCCAGGGAAACAACAAACCTTGTTTTTCTCCCCACTAACCCCCCTGTTATCATCCCCTTGCCTGCACCTAAAGCCACATCCCCTCCAAAAACACTGAACCTCCGTCTCATCACACGGGAACAAATTGCCGTATCCCTCCACACTGAATATCGTGCCCTACTTTCCGCCCTTCGGTTCACTCTGCTGTCAGAAGAATGCAGCCGGCTCTGGAGCTTAATTGAAGCAGGAAGCTATTTCCCCGCGATAAATTACTTGTGATTACTGCTGTTATGCGGCCTTATTGCACTTGTCAAGATGAATTCATCCCGCTTCCTTAATTTGACTTACATTTCACAGCAAAAAAGGGGGGGCTGCTCGCAGGTTTTTTTTTTTCTTGTGCGCTCTGATTTAGCTTTAGTCTACAAAGATGCTATTGTTTTGGAAGCCAGGCGTCACGCCGGATGGCTGAATACTTGAAAGCGCAAATACTCACGCAAGCTGCGCTGCCATCAATCACACAGCGAGTCGTACGATTAAAAAAAGGTCTGTGGGCGAAGGTCGGAGGAGGTTTGTGAAAGCTTCACAATGAAAGGTTGCATGTGGAGCAATAGTTCAGGTTCTAGGAGGTAAACTACGTGAACAGCAGGACTCAAAAGGGACCACCTCTTAAAGCTGGCACTAAACTGTCTGGTGATCAATACATCTAAGTACTGGAGAAGCAAGAAGAACTTCTTTTACTGAAGTTGTACGTCAAAAAGATGTAAGAATTAAGACTTCTTAGCCAGGCTGGCAGTGTTTCTGTGGAGGACAATGTCTGCCGGTCGGTCCGACACTTTGGTCCAGAAATACTTAAATATAAGATGGATTTCTAGGATGTTTGGTATAAATGTCCCTGGTGACCAGAGGATTAATTCTACTGACTGTGGTGATCCCCCTGACTTTTCCTCATGTGTGGCTTCGAGTGAAACGTCTCGACAAGTATCGGATTGGTTTGCCATGAAAGTTGGTAGATAGTCACGTTCATCTCAGGATGAATTGTGATTAATGTTGTGATCCTTTGACTTTTTTTATCTAACCATTAACACTTTGGTTTATGACCAAACTGATGACATTCAGTAAGACCGGTGCACAGAGCTTCAAACATGGCTGTAGATTTTTATTGAACTTGTAAAAATATACTGCTCCTGTAATCGACAGGTCGATTTTTACATGAAGGAGCAAGTGTCATCATATTTGACCCTTTATTTTTAAGACTGCACTACCAGTGTGGGAAGACTTACAGACTGGCATCGCAGAGAAAAAATGACCAGAGCAGAGGGCATTCCTTCCAAACCGGTGGAAATGATGATGACTTTAATGACCTTTGATAGTTCAGGAAGGGTGTGTGTGTGTGTGTGTGTGTGTGTGTGTGTGTGTGTGTGTGTGTGTGTCTGTGTGTGTGTGTGTGTGGCTTACGCAACGCTGGCGTGGCAACAGCAAACAGGACGCAGCGAGACAGAACCGGCTTTGTTGCTGCTAAATGCCATGGAAGGTATTGTTTGGTCCCAAAACAACGGGTCAGCGATACCGAGAGGTCAAGGCGCCAGGTGCCATCGTCTTCGCTGCTGTGTTGCAATAACACGGTGCCCCCCCGACACTGACCCGCCCTCGTCTTCACCTTGACGACTCCTTGGTTATCAGTCAACTTGTGTCAAAATAAGAACGAGTGTAGGTCTGTTAATCAGTTACGCCTGCCAGCTTTCTCCGTCTCCGTGTAGCGAGGAAGGACCCTGAAGGTCACATGAGAAGTGGTCGGTTCTGTTGGATGGTTGATGTTTTGTACTGAGGAGACGCTCATGATGGTTTCTAGCCCGCAATTAAAAAAAAAAAAGACCTTTTCTGTGAGTGACGGTGCTTCGTTTCTTCTATATACTGAAGTTGACTTGATTAAGTTTACTGAGAACTCACTTCAGGTTCATAAATTCAGTTTCCAGCTTGATAGTAATTATAATTATAAGAATGCACTTCATTTAATTGCACTTTTCATGTAAGAAGAGCAGCACAAAGTGCTTTACAATCATAGGAAGAATAAGATGTAGAACACGATTCATAAAATAAGATAAAATACATAGAATGCATCAAATAAGATGGAATATAAAACTCACTTAATAATGATAATATTAACATCCACATTTGCATCAATAAACACTGCAGGAGCATCAAAGGGTCTCCATTCTCTTCCATTATGTTCGTTTCTTTTCTACATCAGTGGAGGTTTGAGGTTTTAAGATGAAACTGGAGAAGAAGAAAGTTGATGCAGTTACATTACTGGAACAGTAGTTTCTGTTTTTAGCCAAAGTGTGTTTATTTCCTCCTTAAATATGAGCCAAATATTCAACCTAAATGTTACAAAGGTTAAGATGGCAAACTGTTAGCGTGTGCTCCTCTCTGTGATCAGCTCTGCGTGTTAAATAGCAGTAATTCATGCTGCGTTTCGTTGCTGCGGTAGCCTCTCATGGTTTATTTCCAGAACTGTTATATGTCACTCCAGCTTGTATTTCCTTGTATATCCTGCAACAGTAGAGCTGAAACCGTCTCGTCCGTCCCCAGACACACAGCGCTCAGTCAACTGCTTGTTGCTTCATTCCTCCTGACAGCTGGCAAGATAACACACTCTTCCAAAAGTTTCACACACACACACACACGTTTATTTTTACTGTCACACAACCACGTACTACTCCTACTATTACTACTATTGCTGTCAGGCTACTACTACACCGCTACTTCTATTCCTGTCGTTGCCGCTTCGCCCTCTTAAATCATTTCCCTCGGGCATCGTCTCGCTGCGCCTCCAGGCAGCGAGGTTTGTGACGAGCAAGACGAGTCAAGCCTCCGATCGCTTTGTGTGGGAGTCAGAGGTTTCTTTTTTTCACACATTTAAAGTTTTGAGCTGCCGGAGATCTTTTTTGTGTGAGGAACAAATGATGAACAGTACTTCTGTTTCTTCAAAGCACAGGAAAACCTAAAATAGACATGCAAGGTGATGACTGTAGGAAGTAAATCATAATGTCATTTTGAAAATTTGAATTTGGTTTAGCAATTTCTGGGACTTATTGACCAATAAGTCTTTTTTCTAGAGTTCAAAATGTCCTCATTGTGAACTCATGGAACACCATGTTCTGTAACAACAGCACCACTGCTTTTACTGCTCACCTGTAGCAGCCACTTAACTGTAGTAATACCCAACTGTTCACAGTTATAATTGATGTTTACACATCTACAAATACCCATATTTATAACAGGGCTCTTCCATGACGCCTGGTTAATTCATGTTTTCCAGTCTGGTATCTTGTCCCGTTTGCCCAAAAATAATCGACCTCTTAAGATCGTTTTAGAGTCGCTTGTCTGAAAAGCAACGTCTCAAAACTCTGAGTTTCTCCAGCGGTTCCAGGACCTCTGACAGAAAGCTGAATATTTCACTTAACCGAATATGAATCATATTGTTCTGCATCGTAGCTTTTCCATTGTGTTTACTATCAGTGGCAAAAAATAGCAACCGAACATCCACTCACACAGAAAAAGCCTTGTGTAATAACATTATGCTGTTTACTCTACTGAAGCAGCCAGATGTGTGTGTGTGTGTGTGTGTGTGTGTGTGTGTGTGTGTCCCCTATTTGTATCAGTGTGTCAGTGTGTGTGTGTGTGTGTGTGTCCTATTTGTATCAGTTGAGTGGTTTACTGTCACATGACTGCTGTCACTCATGTGCTCAGGCCTGAGTGTTTCGCTGCCCTCTACTGGTGAGACAGGATACTGCATAGTGTAGGTGTGTGTGTGTGTGTGTGTGTGTGCCACCACAGAACAAGGCCTGCATTGATGTTGCCAGTGGAGCTCTGCTGGTAGGCGTCCAGAGTAGAGTGTTTGAGGGGCCTGAACGCTGGCGGTGGGGGGCTGGCGGTGGGGTGGGGGGTTCTTTCAGTGTTTCACACAGACACAAACCTTCAGCCTCCTCTTCACTCTCCTCAATGGGACTCTCAGAGGAGCATCATCAGGCGCTCTGAGCCAAGTTGGCATCGCCCACTGAGGGCGGCATCAGTGACGCGGCCGATCGTCCTGTCGGTCCTTTGACCCAGATAGTATTCTGAGGTTACTGCCAGCTCTGTTTGGGGGTTAATGTTGTACTCATTACAGCATTACAGTAATAAACAAAGATAGTGTTGTAGATAAACTACCATCCCTGGAGAGAATTATCTGTAGGCAAACAACCACTATTATAATCCATAAATCTCTTGTATCTGTTTCATAAAAATCTGTTTTATATTTACGTCTCATAGTTTGATTCAAGACTTTCCTCTCTATGTTTCACAGTACTTTACCGTAAACATATGCCAACACAGAAAGTGGTTTTAAGAGCCTCTTTACGATATATATAGTCTAAAGATGAACTAGAGGTGAGTCAGCAGGTTTGATGTATATACAGTATTTAAAGATGTTCTGGCCCCATTATTGAGTTCATAGTCATCATAATGGCTTAATATATAACAAGGCGGCTGGATAACATTTGTAGTGTAGTTTCATGTCCCGTCAGTCATTTTCTAAAGTACATTTAAAGTGAATAATGTTGAATGCACCTTGTTAAACATACTAATACACATCTTGTTTATTTACAGTTTAGTTCTGTCTTTTTTTTAAGTGGTCATTAAACTGAGAGTTCACACATTGAAGCTTCAGATGTGCTCAAAACCGTCAGTCATGAAAGAAAATGAAGTAAAAGGAAACAGAAATACTGTAACTTTTTAAACGTTGTGTAATAGTGATACTCGTTAGTTCTGAAGGAGACATGCGTTTATAAAACGTTACATTTCTACCTAAAATCCTGTGGAGCCAACATTAGCAGAGGATGTTAGCACATCATTAACTAGCATTAGCACGTCTATGCTACGCTAGCTGCTGAAGGTATTCTGAATGTAAACACGTGCTGCTTTTGCTTTTTAAAGATTACGACAGTGAATAAAGATCTACCCGACTTTACAGGAACAGAGCTGTTCCTTCATTTCATTGTCTCCTGTCTCGATCTCCAGCTGCTGTGTTGGTTCACTTTTGGCTTCAGCTTCTATCTTTATCTTTTTAACTTGTTTTCAATGCTGAATCAGTTCAACATCCTGGATTTGTCCTTTAAACGCGTATTGTAGACCCTTCTGTCTGCTTCTCTCTGTTATTGCTTATTCATTTTTTCCAATATTTAAATAATATGTCAGCGAGTGCAGTTAGTGACAGTGTGGCTCCGTGGTTGCCCTGTCAGTTTGACGAAGGAGCAGCGAATACTCAATTATTTCTTATCCAAACAAAAATGTAGGCGTGGATTTATCATTTAGAATTTCCCTCAATTTCATCGTAATAGCCAAATCATATTAAATAATTGTATTAATTCCCAGGAGGGATGGATTTGTAACACTCAGGCGACCACGGTCACTGCTTCCCGAGTGATGAGGGCCGCCAGAATGGCTTCCAGAGGGTGTGTTGCATTAAGATAGCCCTCTGGGTGCAGGGCCCCTTTTGCTGTAAATCATTTTGGGAAGCCCCGGTACATCCTACCGCTCCAATCCTCTACTCCTATCACATCTGTATTTTCTACACCGTCGTCTTCTGGAGCAAACGCTGCACAGCTTAGTGGGGGGATTTTCTCCCTAAGCTGATTTATATCAGCTGATAGCCCTGTCATGAAGCCAGGCACTGGAATAAATGGATGAGTAGGCAGATGAAAAAAGAAAAGCAATGAAAGGATAGCGGGGGAATGAGGAGCGGTTGTGTTGATATCTCTAGGTAGGAGTCGAGAGGGGGTTTGTTCTGTTTCCTCTCTGTACTAACCGTGGCTTCCTGTTTGATCTGAAGGAAGGAGAGTATGGAAAGATGAAAGAGACAACATTAAGGGGGATGGATGGAGAGAAGGAAATGCAGAAGAAGATGGTTGTCAAAGGTCAGAGATGGAGAGAATAGATGAAGTGGGAAAGGGGGACTGCATCAAAGATTTATGGATCAAAACAGAAAGAAAAGGAAGCTGAAAGACGAGAGAAGAGAGGATGGAGATAGGTGGAGGAGAAAAGAGGGGGAGGAAGTGACCACGGAGGGAATGATAGATAGGACGGTTAGGATGGAGAACAAATTGAGGAGCAGAAGTCATATTCTATGTTATTATAGAGAGAGAGAAGTGGCTGAATCCAGCTCTTTAATGGGAAATGTGAACGTGCCATGTAGTTGTCAGCTGTAGTGATAAATGTACAGTATCATAACCTCATGGCCTCCTCTGCACATTATTCCCTTGTACAAACATCCATCTGCAGGGAGTTAACAGCTGACAGAATATAGATTAAAAATTGAAATGCGAGGGCCGGAGTTTGGAAGATCTCCCACTTTCTGTCCACGTTTGGTCCTCGCATAAAGACATCATTCCAGGAAACAAAAAACGCACATCCTGTCGATGCTAGTTTTGCAAAGAGCAGCCTAACTGGTTTCTCCCGCCCCTCTTTCTCCTCACCAGCTGAAGAAGCTCCTGCTGACTCCTCCCAACGTGCCCGCGGCCGTCGACGCAAACAAAGACCGAGTCCACGGCCATCGCTATACCAACAGAAGCCTGCACCTCCGGCCGACTAGACCCCTGGTCAAGGTGAGGCACGAATCGCTGTAAATACCTGTTGTTTAAAGGTAGATTTGGCTGGTTTACAATAAGTGGTATGATTTAAATCTCTCCCTCGGCCTTGGATTTGTTTCGGGGGGGGGGGGGGGGGGCAGAAGTAATTCACTGGCGTCTGCACTTATTTTTTTTGCAGGGTGAATTCAGACCCGTCCATTAAACAGATTTCAGCCTTTGATTATGAATCATTCCAACGCTGTCCAGAGTGTAAGGAGATAAAGTGCAGTAAATAGTTGTTCCGATACTTGAAACGACCGGCGTTTTCTCTCTTGTGCTTAATGAAAATAATGGATGCTCTCTCTGTCAGAAGCAAAGATGGAGGTAGAGTGACATAGGAGGGAGAAGTGTTGAGATGGATGGTGTACCGTACAAAGTGTCCCGTGTACAACCATCATTTCCTTCGACCATAATCTTGCCTGAAGTTAACCAGCAGTAAACTGTTGCAGATTAGAAAACACTGATATGATAAAGAGGCAAATGGGAAAGTCACTGTCTTATGTTGATGTTTATTGGAGCAGCTGGAGTTTTTTTTCCTCCATAGCTGTGTGTGTGTGTGTGTGTCAGTTTTGTTAAGACGTGCATCCTCAGCATCAATCCCACATGAAGTAATTGTTATTACACAAGCTGTCTGGGGAGAGTTTTAGCGGGGAGGTTTAATCACAGGTTTAATTATTGTAGAACTGCTGAAAAACTGGCAGTTCAGTGGCTCCGGTGCAACAATGATAGCCATCGGTATTGGCCTTTGAGAACTGGTATTGGATGAAGCTGACAGGTCTTGGATCGTCATTATACATCATTCACAGGAGCAGGAATAAAACAGCATAATCTTCCAAAGTCTAGCCAGCAACAGCTTTTTTTTTTTTTTTTTTTTTCTTCAAATGAAAGATTTAATTTTAGACTCAAAACTCTTCAACCTTCAGCTGCTGCCGATGATAGATGTGGTGTCGGGGGGGAGAGGACATTTACAGCGGCTACTGCTGTGTGACTTCGCAGTAATTGGATAGCCGCGAGCATTGTGCTTCAAGTGGTGGTTGATTACAGCACCGGTCGTTTATCTTGTACGAGCGTAAAACAAACGTGGCGAAGCCTCAAGCAGCCCTCTGCTGTGGCTCAAGCAAGGAGGGTAAAAAAAATACCCACAGGATGCAGGGCCGGATAAGCCAAGCCTGTATCCATCATGTAATCTCCGTGTGTGTGTGTGTGTGTGTGTGTGTGTGTGTGTGTGTGTGTGTGTGTGTGTGTGTGTGTGTGTGTGTGTGTGAGCTTTGGTCTTTGAGTAGTGGTGGCTTTGCTGTGGCAGATGGCGGGAGTATTGACTGACAGGGCAAGGGGGCAACGGTGAATCATAGTCTCTCTCTCTCTCAGTATGAGCAATATGGAATCAGCCATTTCATCCAGCTGCACGCTGAATCATCCCTCACAAAGTCGTAAACTGAACATACTGCTTTGTGGTCAGTGCTCCTGTATTGAAGGCAGGAAATTGAAGATACACCATTTGTTCACGAGTCTGTTTCTGTTTTGTTGGGTGTTTTGTTGTTCTTGTGCTCTGGAGTAACTGTAGACCGTGTGATGAGATATTTCCAGCACAGCTACAGTGTTTTTTTTCATTAAAACGTCATAAAATCAGTCAAATGTTTCAATGTTCCCAAGTCTTAATTATCATATTCATATCACTTTTTGACGACACACTATATTATGACTTTCTTTAGGCATTTTTATGAAAACTATAATATGACTTTTTAAAGTTTTTTTATGACATGCTGTACTATAACATGATGAAAAAAACATAGTAGGCCATATGAATACCATAAAAAAGTCATAATATAGCATGTAATAAAAAACATGCAATACTATATTATGTCATGAGGAATTTTACAACAAGTCATATTATAGTATGTCGTAAAAATATCATGAAAGATATAGTACACCATGTCGTGAAATGTTCATGAAAAAAATCATGGTATAGTGTCGTAAAAAGTCATTTTATCGTATGTCGTGGACAATGTGACTAAAACGTCATCCTACAGTTTGTTGTCAAAATATATTTTTTAAAGTAATAGTATAGTATGTCATAAAACTGGCATGAAATATGTCATACTCTAGTATATCATGGAAATCATTAAAAAGTCACACTATAGTTTGTCAGTATGACATTAAATGAAGTGTTTCAAGTTCTTTTTATCACATTTAACAACTACAGTGAAGCAGTTTTTGGAAATGAACGTCTTAGATTTCACGCTCACTCACAACAAAGCCCGTTAATATATATATATGTAAAAGAATAGTTTAATAAGTAACATACGGGACTCTAACACATTAGATAATTCAATCTTAAAGTATAGGGATAAAATATAACGCACATAAAGCACAATAGTAAGACATATCTTTGTAAAAGTGTGTTATTGCAGCATAAATAAACTTTAATACAAACAGCAATGTAGGAGATGTGTAATGAGAAGTCAGATTGTGACGGCAGCGGGCAGAAGAGTTTGTGTCTTTGGTGATCAGGATCCCTCTTCCAACACCACTGGGACTCAGGGTCCTCTGTCCCGATGATGTTCTGAGCATTTTTCACCACCCTTTGTAGTGCCTCACAGCTGAGGGTGATGCATCAGGTGTTGATGCAGCCGCTTACTGTGCTCTTCACCGTGCACCTGTGGAAGTAGCACAGACTGTTTGTAGAAGCTGCTCATCCTGCAGGAATTATTAGGAGATAAACATTTGGCCAACATTGCCCTGTTAATGTGTGTTGGTATGTAACTGTAATGGCAATATTTTGCAGACTGAGGGCTGAATGTTTGAGGAAAGAGGCTCACGCTGGTGTTCATGTTTGTGTGTCTCCACCCTTCAGACCGACCTCCGTCAGGAGAGGAAGCCCCGAGCGGTGCGTCCTGCGGGCCGCCTGTGCACCGAGCTCCACCGCCACCTCACCACTGCCCGGGACTCGGGGGACACTCCGGCCCCGGACACGGAGGAGGACGAAGAGGAAGAAGAGGACGAGGACAGCGAGTCGGAGGAGGATGAAGAGGAGGAAGAAGAAGAAGAAGAGGAGGAGTCTTCCAGCAGCGAGGTGGAGGGCGTGGCGGTCGTGTCCACGGCCCTCACTGAGCCGGCCAAGCCTCAGTTCAGCTCGGAGAAAGAAATGCACTCGGTGGTGGAGCTGATCACGTACATGCACACCTACTGCCTGCCCACACGCAAGCAGCAGGGCTGGGAGCGGAAGGACCGCGAGGCTGCGAGGCCTCGGGCCAGACCCGAGCCCTCCCGCCCGGCCGCCACAAGCTCTCACAGCAGAGTGGTCTTGGTGGCTACTCCCGGGACTAGCGGAGGCTTAGCTGGGACAGGCGTCCCCAGGAGGCTCCCCTTTGCGAGGCGAAGGGAGATGAAGGCCAACTCCCTTCTCCGTGAGCTCCTGCAGCAGAGCAGCTCTTTCGACGTGAGCAAGCCTTACAGACTGCACAGCCCTCCCTACTCCCACTCTCACAGCCCCAGCAGAGTCTCCGCTCCCTCTGCCCTGGCCAGGTCAGCCCCGGCCTACTCCACCACCCCAAAGCCAGAGCTGCGTAAAGACTCCTCCTCCCTTGAGAGGAGAAGCCGCTCCTCCGAGGCGGCGCAAAGCCCAGAGGAGACGGAGGAGGACGGCGGCGGCGGCGGCTCCTTCTCAGTCCGGCGCTCGCGACGCCTCGCCTCCTTCCCCAGCCGCTTCGCCAAGAGGCTGCGGCCTGGACGGGCGAGGGAAGGGGAGAGGAAGGACAGGGAGGAGAGGGAGGAAGGACGTGCAGGGGTCAAACTCCTGCTGACACAAGCGGGAGGGGGGACGAGGACGGAGACGAGGCCGGAGCAGCTAACGCCGAGCGATGAGCCGACCACACCCTGCTGCCACAACGGTGAGATGGATAGGAAGGACACTGCCCATTATTCTCAACTACATTATAGCTACAAACATCACATTTTATTCTAACTGTAATCCACATATCATAGAAACTATTCAAGTTCATTTATAAGTCACATATAATGTAGCTCGTATGCCTCACCATTAGGTTTAGAACATGAGATCCAGAAAGGTTCAAACACGTGACTGCTGACCACACTGATTATTATTATGACACTCGGTGTGAACGCACCAAAAGATACAAGCAGACATACACGTTCATACAGCTCTGTTGGTAAGAATGGCAGAGACACGTGGATCTGAAGTTGTGCCTGGTTGTAACTGGCTTCTTATTCTGATTGCAGAGAAGAGAGCCTGCCTCTGTCTGACTCTCACCCCCAAGTCCACAGGGTGAGTTTCTCCACGTGAAGCAGCTGCTGTGTCTCATCACACAGGAGTAGCTTTGCAAAAAGATCTCCATTTGTTATGCAGCATCTTGCATGCAGCAGCGAGTCCTCCTTAGATGAATGTCCTGGTCCTCCGACTGGTGCTATCAGATCAACTCTCTACTGGTTCATATCCAACTATTTATTAAAAGCGTACAGTCAGAAGCTACATGTAAGATATCCAACGATGTATTTCAAACCAAATAATCAAAATGACTCATTAAAAGTGCATTAGTCATAACTATTAATCCAAAAACTCCACTTCCAATGTTAATTTACGCTAAAATGTTGCAGTGCTCATTTCCAGAAATCGCCATCTTCTTCTTCTTCTTCTTTATATTAAAAATAAAATAAAAGCTGCAGTGGCCTCTGTGGAGCAGACCGGTGGAAGATAGATGCCTCTCGGGAGATCCTTCAATGAGAGAAACATACAGTATGGTGTCGTTATAATGAAGACCTGGGCCTTAGTGTAAAACTGCTTCTTAAAATTCATAATGCTAAATATTTGTACTTCACAAACCATTCCAGACCAGAGAAAACATCTTGTTAATGACCGCAGCAGCAGTTTGTCAGTTGGGTTCATGTTGGATCTGATGAATGTGGTTAAGTCTACCTTTAATGACATTAGGTGTAACGTAAAGAACTTATGATCTATTTCTCTACTAGACTGTAATCTAGATTCTGGGAACTTTACGTGGGATATATGAACTTAAAACGTGAGCTTATTTCCCTCCAGATCATATATTTTAAGCAGGATATACAACATGACTGTATTGTCCAAGTCCTGGTATTTGTAAGCACTCAATGCACAACAGGGCTGGGCTCTTTTTCCAGGTAACGTTTCCCCACTTAGAGTCTGATGTAAACTCCAAATGGACTCAATGGGAGCTGCTGTTACAGTCAGTGCTTCACAATGTGGCAGAGGTCCATAATTCAAACATTTTCACTTCCAAGTGTGGAGTGTTTGGCCCGGGGATTTGTTGTTGGCAGGGAGGAAGAGCCTCGCAAACTAACGAACGTGTTCACATTCAGCATTTCAAAGTTTGACAGGACTAAATAGGTCGGATCGTGCATGTCGAGACACCGCTGGACGCAAACGTGTCCCCTGAAAAGTCAGTGTTCTTCAAAGCGTGGTTTGCAGTCATGTCATGTATAATCTCGTGGGACTGTGTAATATTGTAAAACAAGATTAACCGAGTTCAAATTCAGAGATTTTTATTCCAAAATCCCTAATGAGTCTGGACCTCTGGCTGCTCAGACTTCAATCTGAGAGCCCTCACTGCTCCTACTTTTACAAATGAACCTCCCCGCCCACCCAGCCTCAAACCCTGGAACGTCTCCAGCTACAGTCATAGGCTAGTCATGTGGTCTCTGTACAAACCAGCTGGCATCCGTCCATCCTCTAAATGAATCTGTCTTCTGAAGGGCTCACCAAAAAAAGAAAGAGTTTTGTTTTTTATTTTAATATATATATATATATATGTTACTCCGCGGAGGGTAATATCCCGCCCGAAGCCAATCCACTCGGGACCGCTTCTTTCTTTCTTTCATGGCGACTGGAGAAACAGAAACAGACAGCCAGAAATAGAAAAGCAGAAGAAGAAGAAGAATAGGGGAGAGGACAGACGAGTACATATGGCTGTTGCGATAAGAAATGAGGAGTGCCGAGAAATGGCAGCAGCGTTTACAGGGAGAAACATAATTCAAATTCAGCAGACGTCGGCTGAAAAGAGCTTTTACTGGGAGACGTTTCAGGCTGTTATTGGATTGCTTTTGACTTATTTGTTTGGAAAAAATACAACATATTCCAACATGACACAGCACTCTCTAATTTCTCTCTCTCTCTCTCTCTCTCTCTCTCTCTCCTTTGATCGCTGCCATCTCTTCACCACCAGAGAGTCCCAGTACAGCACCAAGCCTTTCGAGCAGACGCTCGGCGTGGATCTGTGCGGAACGGCAGGTAAACATCTGGCGCTTACTGTTGATGTCGACAGGTTACGGCTCTAAAGATACAGTCACATGGGATAGAGCAGGGGTGTCAAACTCATTTTCACTCCGGGCCACATCAGCATCATGGTTTCCCTCAAAGGGCCGGTTGTAACTGTAAGACTGTATAACTGTAACTACTCCTAACATATTGTTAAATAACTCTCTCTGCTTTTGATTATTGTTTATTCAAGTGTAAAAATATTGTACATGCAGTTATATAAATCTAAAATTATATTTAAGCACTTTTCTGTTATTATAACATAAATCATTTTAATTTAGGGTTAGGAAACCCACATTACTCTATCAAAGATCAAACTTTTAAAGAAAATAACAAAGACAAATATCATCAAACACAAGTTATTACATTAACTTTGTTCAAAGCTATTTTTGTCACCTCTCTGGATCACTAATGTCCCCGTTGTCATCCCGTGCACGGCAGCTACATCCAAGAGCTCCTCACTGACGGTCAAGTCTGCCTTACAAACATTGATAGATGCGCTGTGTCCGTGTTGTCTGTGCTTTCATCAACAGCTAATGAAGAAGACGAGTACCTGCTCATCTCTTAGCTAGCTGTGTTGTTAGATTGCTGCTAGTTCCTGAACTCGGTCTGCGATGGTGTTTCTTCACAAACTGACATTTGTAAAAGTCTGTATCTGATCGGAGCTCACCTGCTCACATACCTTTAGCAGCACTGGGCTGTAGCTTCTGTAAATATATTCTGCTGTGATTGCACTCTGCCTTTTAATTCTTGGACAATTTTATGTTTTTCTTGGAGGCTAAATTTAGCTCCGTGTTTGGTGTCAAAATGCCGACGTGAATTGTATCTTTCATCACCGACACGCATCATAACACAGAAGACAGACCCGTTTTTCTCCTTGAAGCACAAACATGTATTCGCTTTCCCATCTTAAATGACATCTTCTTCCCTCTGCATCAATTTTTCTCTTCGTGGACATTTTGGGATTATTTGTCGATCTTTTTCAACTCAATCACTTGTTGGAAAACCTCTTTACGGTCTGTTGCCTCTCCTGTCCACCTGTTGTGATAGTTTTAATGTCGGTACACAGACAACATGCTATCTCATAATTTCAACTTTCTATCTCATAATTTCAACTTTCTATCTCATAATTTCAACTTTCTTCGCGGGCCACATAAAATGACGTGGCGGGCCTTGAGTTTGACACGTGTGGGATAGAGGGACCAAATCCTCAAAAGTAACAGGAAGCCGTGTGAGACAGACATTTAGGAGTTAGATGAGAAGATCGATACCACTCATGTATCTGTACAGTAAATATGGAGCTGGAGCCAGCAGCCTGTTAGCTTAGCTTAGCATAAAGACTGAGAACTGCTAACAACTGCTAATGTGGCTTTGTCCAAAGCTAACAAAATGTGCCTACCAGCACCTAAAAACTTGATAATTTAAACGTTCCACCTCCTGTAAAAGAGAGGTTATGTGCTGGACTATTTCTTGGCAGGAAACAGTTTGTATCTAGCTCATGTGGGTATCTTTTCCTCTACCTTTTTTAAGGTCTCACCCCTCCCACCACCCCGCCTCACAAACCGGTGGAGGATGAGCTCTTCAAACCGGCAGAGGGAGGAAAGGGAAGTGAAGGAACAGGTGGTGGCGACGGCGGAGGTTGCAGCGAGTCGGTTAACTCAGCCTCGAGCACCAACACCCGCGCTGCCGCGAAGGCCTCGTCCCGGCTGATCCGCGTCCCCCACCAGCGGAAGCTGCCGGAGCAGACGGAGCTGTACGCCCAGCTGCGGCGCATGGGCCAGGCCGGCGACAGCGACACCCACTGCACCTTCGGCGACCACGACTACTGCGCCCTGAGCCTCGGAGAGAGCCGCAAGCGCAGCGCTGCCATGCTCGGCGCCATTTTGCAGGCGCAAGTAGGGAGCGTCGGCGTCGGCGCCGCCCTCACGCCCAAAGAAGCCGAAGATCAGGTGTCAGATGGAAACGGAAAGGAGAACAGGGAAAGGCTGGTGGTGTTAGAAATCGCAGAACAGCTTGAGCATCAGAGGACAGTGGTGATATCTTCATCCTCTTCATCATCATCATCACTGCCGTCACGCTGCCGGTCGGCGGCTGCCACACCACCGGTCTCGGAGGAAGAGGCGGAGCGCTCGTCTGCGTCCCGCTCACCCTCTCCCATCCTCCACCTGTGTCCCGACTCCCCCGCCAGCAAGACAGACTCCAGGTGAGACGGACAGACGATGAGACGGTGTGAAGATCTGGGTCAAGGAGATTAACAGTGAAATGTAGAGACGGAGGGAAGCAGACAACACGAGTAGAACACGGTATTAGAAGAAGAGAGAAAGGGAGAGATCAATTTAGGGCAGAATCTCTATCCTTCGGTTCATCATCACCCGACCTTCTAGACGAGGGTAAACAAAGGTGAACATGTTGGATGCTGGAGGCTGAACTCTTTACAAACCTAAAGTCAAAGCATCGACCGGTCAAGAGGGTCGTGTCCTCTTTGCACTGCAGCAACTTAAACACTTTTACTTCTGATCTGCTGTGTTTTTTTTTTTACTGGCACAAATGTGCAGGGCGATCTGATCTGTAGCGTGAAAACAGAAATACAGTTTAAAAGGAGTCGTCCTATAAACAACTCGTGCGAACATTTAAATCAAATACTGTACCATCTACTTACATAGAGGTCAGTACGGATTCGATCAAGTTTGCCTCGACTGCCTCACATAGAAGGAGGTCAGTGGTCATATTATTTCTGTACATAGAAGACAATGGCAGAATGAAAAGGGGTCGGGGTGTAAGAGAGAGAGAGAACGATAGAGAACAGAGCGATGCCGTACTGCAGTAAGTGGGAGAAAGTCCGCCTTTTTGCCGCAGTTCACCTGTTTCCTCGTGTCTGACATTCCAGTTTCACCTTGTGTCCGTCCTTATCTCACTCACTATCCTCTCTCTCTCTCTCTTTCCCCCTTTTTCTTTCCTCGTCCTGCTTTTAGTGAGAACTCCGAGATCTGTCCCGACGACAAGCAGAGGAACAAAGCCAAGTCTGACGAGGTACGGAGAACATCCTACAGACACTTTTAAATCTAACAGCAAACTCCACCTCAGTAGCTCTGAGCTCACCAGACTCCAAAGGTCCAACGGTTTACGCCAACGAAACATCAGACATTTTGATCCACGAGTTTGGACATTTTAACACACTGATTCCACGTAATATAATACTGCAGCTGCGCAATCAGACCCCTGCCGCCCCGCGCTCAGCGTTCCCGCCTCAGTTCCCACGTCTTATCTGTATCGTCCTTTGTCCTGACTGTTGCCATGGTTTCCCTGTTGCCAGGACAACTGCCAGGTGTTTTACATCCACAACCTGCCGACCAGCGTGACCCAGAACATGCTGAGGAAACGCTTCCAGGTTTTCGGCAAACCCGAGGACTGCAAGGTCATCATCTGCAACGAGTAAGTGTCCCGGATCTGGATTCCTGCACCTGAAGGGAGGAGGAATGGTTGATTGATGGTTTTAAATGCATTCTTCATAATCACGTTAAAGTATCGCAGTCAAATAATGACTACAAGCTATTTCAATGCAGTTATTCCTTAAATGTTGTGCATTGAATGAAAGGGATGCATGTGATTGATTCAGCGTTCTCCATCTCTACTGACGCAGCTTCGTGGTGAACGTTATCTGAAAGTGTCTTGTCTCTCTTACCTGTGTGGTTTGTAGGGAGCGCTGCGGGGTGATAAAGATCCGCCAGTCGGGGGGTCAAAAGCACTGGAGAGAACGGGAGACTGTTTTCCAGAACGGGCCTGCAGGCCTCCGGAGGCTGACGAGGAAACGCTACATAGACCTCGGTAATGAACACGGACTCACTGACAAAGTTATACTGAAAGTGGATAAAATAGTAAACCAACATGTTGATATCGTGATGTCGGTTTTGCGGAACTAATGTATTAGTAGCTATTAGTTATAAGTATGTTTTTTTAGAGAATTGAGTTCAATTGGTCGATGTGGCATATTTGTGTGTCGCCAAAGCTGAAAGCACCACAGAAGTTTACTGCGTTTAAGACGCACACATTCCATCTGGAATTTTAACATTAAGGCGCGATGACGTTCTAAGCCAAGTTGACACCACGTTCGTTTCACACTACGTGACTGAAGAGTTGCAACGATATCGATGCCGGCGTCACAGATGCCTCCAATACGGCCAGAAACGGTGGAACGGGTCTCGGTGAGTACGCGAGTCTGATCTGATATCAGGTTATCACATTATTCATCAGCTGCACGGGACAGAGATGGGAAACTCCAGTCGCAATTAAGTCACGCTCACGGTAACTTGAGATCACGTAGCCCCGCCCTCCTCTCTCTCACTCACTATGCCGTCTTGGTACTTGACTCGTTTGCTACGGTCGAATAGAATAATTTGCGGTTCGACGTTGTCATGTTTCCCATTAATTATTGTTTAGCCTGCTGGACATCTGGAATGAGTCTTTCGAATCATCGCCGAGTCTCTCGATTCTTTGAGCAGAGCTCTACAAGGACACACGTTTGACTGAGATCTCTTACGTTTGATAACGACCTTGTGTTTCTGTCTTGCAGACGAGGCAGGCCCGGGCCCCGTGAAGAGCAAGTACGATGCACTGGACTTTGACACTCTGCTGAAGGAGGCCCAGAAGTCCCTGCACCGCTGACTGGCCAGCCTTAGTTCAGTGCAGCAACAACCCTGCGACTACACGGCTCTGCCCTCAAGACAGGCCTCTTAGTACCTCCATGCAAGGCAACCTCGCAAAATGTTTACATTTTTACCAATGGAATAAAGTAATGTCAAGGACCTCGTTGTTTTTTTGTTGTTTGTTTTTTTTAATTTCTTTCACCAGAGGATACTACTTAAGAAACGAGGAAGCCACTGGGAGTTAAGAGACGATGGAGAAAGTGGGACTTTTTAACAGCAATGGTACAACTACTACAAACGATAACGATACAGTTCTTTGCGGAAGCCGTCTGTGTTGGTGAGATCATCGCCCGCCCTCGGAGGAGCAGACATGAGAGACCTCTGTAGCAAATCCTTGCTATTCCTGTGTTGCGTTGGTCGTCGTGGTGTGTGTGTGTTTCTGCGCGTGTGTGTGTGTTCCTTGTTCTGTTTGTTTTGTAAAAAAAGATACAAAAACCTCCCTCTCTTTCCGGTTTCAGGTGTTGAACCTTTCAAGCTGTGTTCACCATGAAGTTGTGCGGTTGTAAAACCAGGAAGAGAAAAAAAATGACCCCTGCTTTGTTTTAGCGAAATTGTGGATGTTATAAATTTTAAAATCTATTATGTGTGTGTGCGTGTGTGTGTGCCTGTGTGTGTGCCTGTGTGCGTGTGTGTGTTATGGACAAAGAATATATTAAAAAAAACATTTAATCATTTGATGACTGATAAAGTTTACAAATCTAAAATGAAGATGAAAAAAAATCATGTTTTTATTTTTATTTTTTGTAATTGTAGTGCTTCCTTGATTTGATCTATGCACTGTAAGGAGGTCGATATCTCCGCCGTCCTCCACTTTCCCTCTTTTGACTCTGATCTCCAACTCTGCCATGCTGACTATTTTGGACCGTGCTACTGGCTGCTGCAGGCTCTGTTTGGTCCGCGTTGTATACATTAAGACCCCGACTAGGTCCTGGTTAAAGACTACACCTCAAAATCCACCCGATCTACAGCACTCAATGGAACAGCACAGACGCCCATTGAGTTCTTCTATAATTCTCTAAATTCCTACTATGTGACCAGATTATATAAAAGGGCTTTCAAGTGGGACGGAATTTGAAAAAAAAAAAGATACCTACCGTCCTGGTTAACGCAAATGCAAGGACTGAGCCTAAAGTTAGAGATAGAATTAGAGATGTTTTTGGTCAGAATCGGCGATTGTTCGTGCTGCATCGGTTGATTCTAGGTAACATTTTTCCCACATTCAGAGGGGTCTTGATGTATATTTAATAGGGTCCCAATGAACATGTGTCCAAAAATGGCCGCAGCCTAATGACACCCCCGAATGCCACAGCCAATGCAACACTTACTGTTTACATTTGGACTGCAGCAAGCAGGACTAAAATGGGGAAATAAAGATGATAGCCATAGACGCTCTTCTACCACACTTTGTTCATTGCAGAACTCAGTCTGAATTCATCATATCCACACGTTGTCCAGATCATCCCAGTCCAATCTCCTGTCACATTAAGTCCATCATGGAATTCAACTATTTCGATTGTCCGGGAATCACGTTTTTCGTGGTGACAGTGCTTCACGCTGTCATGGGTTTCAAAGTACAAAGGGAAACAGGACCAATTTGCTCCCCATACTCCACCCAGAGAACATTGCCAGAAGTAGACGAATCTGTTGGTTCAGATGGAATGTATTCAAAAGAATCTGAATGTAATCGTTGCGTTTTCCCCCCATGTCTGCTTGCCCAAAGATTGTCGTTTTTTTTCTGTGCTTTAAAGGGTAGAGTTGCTTAGTCGCCGGTTGACTGCATGCGACGAATTCTGGCTTGTTGTGCAGTTCGAGGTAGCGCCTGATTAACATTCCTGATGCAGCCAGTAGCAACCGCCGTGAACAAAGGGAGAGAGAGCTTCCAAACCTGCCAATACGGTGGCACCGAACCCTACACAGCCAGGGAACGAACGAAAGGAACGAAAAAGAACAATCGGCCGAAAAAGGCCTGTTTCTCGTCCGGGAGTTACTGTATCAGCTGAGCATCTCTACCTCACATCCATCCATCCCTGTTTCCCCCTGTGTTTGATTCCAACTCTAAAAAAAAGTCCCTCACTCTGTTTTGTTGTCCGTGTGAGGGTTCCCCCAACTGATGGGTGGTTATGGGTAGTTTGGGGATTTTTTTTGATATCCAATGACTACCACTAAGCCCCCTGTGAGGGGAATAATCTTTCTCTAACTCTTTACTTCGCTTGCCTCGACGGTTTTATAGCGTGTCCGTCTCTTGGAGTCTCGACCGTGTGTCCTTGTGTAACTGAGTGTTTTGTCTTTGTCTCGTGTTTGAGTCGGACACTCCTGACGCTTGCAGGTTGGCGAGGAGGGGCTGGGACGGGGTTGAACGGTGGCTTGGTGGCCGGTTGGTCCTCGAGTGTCCTTGGAGGGGAAGATTCCCCTCATTTACTTGTTTTTCTTCAGGGACACGCCATTCCTCCGGATCACCCTCTTCCTCCTCTCCTTGCCAAGGAATTTCAACAAATCGCAGCCCGTCCTTTTCCTCCAACTCTATCGCTTTCTGTCGCTTGTGGGTTCAAGGCCTTGTTTCCAGGTCTTCCCAAACCCTGGTAAACTCCCTGCTTTTTAACAGATAAACCCCCCCCCCCCATCCTCTTCCTTGTCCCTACTCTATCTAATCAACTCCTTGGTAACACACACAAAAATTTGAATGTTTACATCACTCGATTCTCCTTTGACTTCATTAGGAACGCACACTTAGTACAAAGGCGCCTTATTCAGTGTTTTAAAAGAAAATTAAGTGAAGCGACCTCGCGTTACTTCTCCAGGCTCACTGATGTCCAAAACTAACAAAAACAGTTTAGTGCTATACATACTGATTGAGAAACAAGGTGTTAACTTTTTTAAAAGGAGGGAAAAAAAGACATTTTAACAATTAACATCTCAAACAACTGAATGAGTATTTGTGCTTAGTATGTATACTACTAAAAAGTGAGAGAATGTGCTGGTTTACATATATAAAAAAAGGAAAATATAATATATGAATATAAAATGTGTATATAGCACTATGCCTCGTTGTAAACATAAAATGTATTGTGTGTTTATTTTTATTTTTTTTCAAGTGGCGCGTCATAGTTGATTGCTAATCAGACAGCAGATGGTCAGGTTGGTTTATTTCATATTAGTCAATGTTTGTTTCAGTACAGGGAGGACATTTAAGGGAAAAAATTCAGTTGAAATGACTTCAAGTCCAACACTGTTGTAAAAGAACGACACAAGTATCCCTTTAGACTATCGCACTAGAAGGTTATGTTTATTTGCCGTTTATGAAATGACTAAATATTTTTTTATGTTTTTTTTTTTTATGTTTTCTTAAAGCAATTTGAAATGCAATACATAATAATTTTATCTTGATGACATGTCTTTCCGAGAAACTGAGGTAATAATGTACAGTGTGTGGTTGGTTGTTCTACAACACGGGCGATCTTTGAGCTGCAGATTCAATAGGCTACTTGTTCTGTACGTAGACTGCTGTTCAACACGACGAATCATAAAAACAAACTACAGGAAGAATGTGGGTAACACGTATACAAAACAAATGCTAATATACTCTTGCACAAATAACCTCCCAAGTAGTGAAATATCTTCACAGTTTTTTCTTTATGTTGAAAGGAAGCCATTGTAACTATGTTATTACCACCTTTTGATGGTACACAGGTTTGTTCAAATCTGAGTTGCATAGAACACTTAGTTTGATGACCGCTAACAGCCAATAACTATACATGATTGACTGGTAAAAGAATGTGGGTTGGAGGGAAAGGAGGACTGAAGCGAGTCGTCAGGTTTCACTCTAGTGGACACAGATGAGGTAGACGCTGTAGAAATCCCAGTTCCACTGCTGCCCCTCTATGTCGTCCCAAAAGGGAAGAATTTGGATTAAATCACTTGCAATTTAACAGTAAGTTACAGAACGGTTTTATGGTCCAAATAGCTGGAACGCGTAGTTTTGTCTTCGCAAGATTGTGCCGTACGGAAGCAGGATAGACGCTAACTAAAGCATGAAGGCAACCGGATTCATCAACGATATACAGGCCGCGTTAAGACGAAAAGTTATTTTACCTTGAAGTAGTGCGAGAGAAAGGGTGGAAGTCAAGGGGCGTGACTGGGATAAGAAACATGCCTTCAAACTCGTGGAAAGTTTTATGATTCGCAAAACAAGTTGTGTAAGTAGCAGAGCTCTTGTTTAGCCTGTTGCTTTGTGGAGTTCGAGCATTATTTCTCCACGTAATCCAAAAATCTGACTTCCACTTATTTGAGGAAACCTTAAGACGAAGAGCATGTGGTGGGATTTCTACAGTGGTGCGTGCCCCCGTTGTTCAAGAGGTGATTGACATTGAAACAGCCCCATGTTCCATCATTGCAAGCCTTAAAATTCAATCGGGGTGGGAAACTGAGCTACCACTAGCTTTCAATATTACCGTTTCAGCTCCTTTCCAATCCAACGTGGTTTATTATTAAATAATTACTGACGTAATTACAACTTTTTTCAATAGCCATATTATAATGAAAAGGTATATACATATATATGAATATATATATTTGTGTGTTTGTGTAGATATCTAGATTATTATATACTTTCTTATAGAAAAATTTTGATGTTGACCATTCTCCTCAGTGTTTTGAGAACACGTTGACACATTTCAACATAATACTGCTGTCCGCTTGGTCTAGGTCCTAGGTCGATGGACAACGAATCAAAAAACAAAAAAAGGAAAGACAAAGACAAAAAAACAAAAACCATCCTTCCAAAGGGAGTTACCCGAGTCACGATGCAATACCTTTCTTTACATTCTTCATTTCAGAAAAATGGACAATGGCGAGAAAACCACTAAACTTGATCGGCAAGTTGACCAAAAAATAAAACTTCAACAATAAAGAGCGTGGCTCGTGAAAAATTCTGTTTTATAGATGTTGTTCTCAATGCCATGGCCCATGAAAGAAAAAAAAAACACTTCTTTGTTTTTATGTCACTTACTGTTTTAGTTTTGGAGAACAATGTATCCGTCAGCTAGCTACACCATCCAATCAGCCCCTACCAGGACAGGAGCGCTTACAATACCGGCCTCAGATTCCTCTTTCATGTCTGATCAGCAACATGATCACATTTCAACATCAACACAGAAACTAATAGGTAACCTGTCAAACTTGATAGCAACAGTGATGTCAAATAGGCACTCAGTAGGGACTGCAAACTGTCAAACTGCTAAATGTGAGTGTGGGTGTTTTCCTTGTTTTGGTGGAAGAAGATGTTTTGACATAAAGGGCATACATTGTTTTTGTTGTTTTTCATTTCTATTGATTTTATTGTCTCTTTACATCTAATGACTATCAAATTCACATAAATGATTTTTTTGTTTTTTAACTTAGTTTTTGGTAAAAACAAAAAGGTAAATACTGCTAGTGAGATTTTATATTTTTACATATGTTGGTTTTATTTTGCGTTTCTTTTTATTTATACGCCACTTAGTTTGGATGTCTTTAAATGGTGTTTTTTTCTTCTTTTTTTTCGTTTTCTGTGATTTCACATGTCTTGAGAATGTGGAGACAAAAGGCATTTCAGTATTTTTGAATTGTTAAAATCTAGTTTCATAGAAGCGGAAGTATCTGATGTTATAAATTATATTTTAACTCATGTAAATAGTTTAAAACAGAAGACTATGGCTTCCTTTTAAACTGAATACATTTCTCTTCAGAGATTGTTTACATTATGAAACTGTAGAGATGTGCTCCTCATATACTGTATAAAGTACATATATTCATTGATTTGCCTCAAAAAAATAAAACCCTAATGAACAGCTTTCTTTCCGTCCATGTGGTCATTTTGGATGAAGATGGGTCAGAATCATACTTTGGTCAGTTTAAGGGGTACAACTGGAATGACTACATTTTTCATAAACAGATCCCATGAAAACCATTAAGTGAGTGAACATATTCATGACTTGGTTACGTCACTTTCTGTCACTCGCTTCCAAAAACAAATGCTCACACTAGATAGATGAAGATCTTTACAACATGAAAAACAATTGTTTTTGTCCACAAAAGCAACAAAAATGAATGTTCCATGTAGTTCATTTTAAACTTCACACACTTGTACTGATGCTCTCCTGTGGGAGTGACAGGAGAGCATCAGTACAGCAGAGCTGGTTCAGCGATGACCCCTGCACAGACATCATCAGTGCAGTCACTGACATGTGAATCACAGTCTAGCCAGGCGGAAAATTGCCAGCGGCCTGTTAATAGGATGCTGTTTAACCAGGGGAAGACTGGAGGGAGGGAGTGTCCATTAGTGTGTGTGTGTGTGTGAGCACATGCAGCAGAGTGTACCGCTTTATGAAGCTGAACCTCTCCACAGTGTGGAAAGGCTGACCACAGCAGTGCAATGCACAATACATGCAGTCTTGTGTAGACATGCAGGCACAAGTTTTATTAATATTCATCCTGTGAGTCTAAAGACTGAAATGTGTTTGTCTTTGTCTTTGTTACTAGAGGGATGATCTGTTGCAGCAGCAAGCAGGAAACAACACACAGCAGAGACAATAACATGTTAGACAAATAATAATGACGCAAATGTTTTAAAATGCATTTTTATTGCCTCACTGCAGAGCATACATCGGTGGTGGACACAATGAAACAAGCACCTGTAGACTTTCACGCCCTCTGTGCTGAAACACAAGTTGCCTCTTTATTAAGGACAATAACATCTTCTCCACTAATCTACAGCAGCAGTTCCACATGTCCATACTCCCCTCATGAAGACAAACTATCATGTTTTGACTGGCCAATCATGAAAAACCTCAAAAACTAATATTCCAACCTTTAATAACTCATCACTTATAAGTATTCCAAGATTTAGCCTCACAAGCAACCATAGAAACACTTTGTATTCCACCATGACTGTCCGGTAGTTGCAATCTTAAGCAACAAGCTTCCTCGACCGTGAACAAGACTCTAAACTGCTTTTATGGGCCTGAAACTCACTCCTAATCTTGAGGGGGCGATCCGTCGCACCATGGCCTCAGACAGGACCCGACTCTCATCTTGGATACCCACTAACACAGTGTACACGTCTGGTCACGATCTGATGAAGCCAGCAGAACTACATTTGTAAAATAAACAGGTAGCGATATAGCCCTGAGAGCTTCCGTTCCTTGACAGGTGGTAGAGATTCATGAATACTCATCTCGGTGGAGCCCACTGCTCACTACAAACACGCTTGACCTCGGAGTACACAAACACAGCTCACATTTGTTGTTATAAATTAACCAAATGGCTCGTAGCAACGCACCCAACAATCTACAAGCCTGAACAGTAGTATCTCCAACACAGCTTTTCTACTAATGAGGGCTGAGTAAATATAATCAGGTCCACATAAAAATGAGCTTAAAGTTGAATCAGCTCCTCTGAAACAGTTTCATCAAAGACTGAACGTTACAACCTTCATGAAGGTAGGATTTATTGCAAAGCTGCTGTATTAGACTGCATTCGTTTTCACTCGTTTTACTTTGATGACTAATTGTACGAGCCCAAAGCCAGAGGAGAAAGCAGACGATTAGAAAATCCTCCTGTCAGCCGTTTCCTGCCCTGCTGTCCTCTGTTTGGTTGTTTCTGTAGGGCAGTCGTGACTGCAGCAAACAGAGCTGCTCTGCAGTGCAGAGTCATTAGACACACAGTGTCATCCTCGTGGAGCTTCGGCTTAACTCTGACAGGGACACCGGGGCAAGACACCGCTGTCAACTAGAACCATCCTCACTTCTACTCTGTACAATTTGTGACGTTCTGTTTTTAAGATGACGCTAATCGGCCAGCGTTGCATTGAGGAACACGTGTATGCGTATCTGTTTCAGCCGTTCCTTCCTTCTTCCCGTTCTTGCATTTGTCAAATGTAATACCTCACGACGGTTAATTTGTCCCTGAAACTTTAGCTGGGTAAATTAAGCGGGGGGGGGGGGGACACTGTGTTAACTCACACCAACAGATTCAATCTGCCTTTCTGCACGGCCATCACCTGTACGTTTTATACTGAGCAGATCCTTTGACCGACCTTGATGTGGTGCGTAAGCACGGAGCCCCTTGTGGATCTTGTCCATCCGACATGGCGGACTTCTTCAAGGTAGGAGACCGACATGTCAAAACGTTGGTAAATTATTAAAGATGTTTTGCATCGAGTGTGTGACTATTTTTCCTTTGCACGGGGTTTGACCGTGGTACCGCACCTCTCCAACAGCACAATGATATTCCACGCTCACGCTTGGTAACAGCATCTCTTCTGACTCCTCGCGTGTTTTAAACGCAGAGCACCAACTTCTCTCCTCCAATGGGATATGTGAGAATCGTCATGAGTGTTTGAATGTACGTCATGGGAAGAGTCATGTATAATATAATGTCATATATGTGTAACTGTGTGCAACTTCCTTGAGCGGAACTGCCTAAGGCTGCAACATGAATACCAAAGTAAAGTGACAGTAAAGTTGTATCGTATCATCGTGTGGTGAGGCTCAGCCTTGTGCAAATATTTGTTTTCATATTTGTTGTACATTAAAGTTCATTTTGCTGCTATTCATTCTGATTGAGGTTTATCTTATTTTAAAGTAAGCGTGTCTTAAAATGCGTTGGGACGGGTTTATTTAAGAAACGAGCTTTTATTTTCTACATGGGCTACAGCAGGAGTCGTCTCTCAGGACACACAGAACATGACACACTGCAGAGAGCAGTAGGAGGTCAGAGGTCACGTTGTGCAACACACTGATAACTGTTACATTCAGTGGACGCTGACCCTGTGTCACACATGCACAAAACGATGACATACAACTACAGACCTCTACTATACTGTGGATTTTATCTAAAGCTTGAATAAATTACACATTTCCAGCAGTTTTATGATGTTATTCATTGCTCTGCATCTACTAATGATGATTTTATTCAACTGTTTAATGTTCTTGACCTGCTACATTATTATCCATCTTGGCCCAATTGCATTTCACTCTGACCTGGTTAAATTTAGGTAAATATCACAACATATTTCATAACTCATGAATATTTGTTCACCCGGCTTTAAATTACACAACCCCAATAACAACCCACTTGTCTTCCCAAAGAAGGTTTACGACCCTGAGATGGAAAACAACAGTATTTGGTGTTACAGCACCGAACAGACGCACGGAAATTCAACGTCTTGCAGTTTGTGATACGCTTGGTTTCCTGCACATATTGCTGGATAAGCTTCTTAACTGTCCTCATGAGACATGTTGATCCAAGCAGCCGCATACATCACACCTGCTGTGACTGAAGTCACCTGGGAATGTTCTCTGCTTGTATTAAAAGAAAGAGAAAAGACAGATGAAAGAGGTCACATGGTTTCCCCCCTCACTTTAATACCCTTTTGTCTTTGGAAAGAAGTGATTTCAGATATTTCTTTGTGCTTCTCTCCTCCTGCGATTCATTTATTAATCCGGCCGTCGAGCTTATTAGTAATCAAATGCCACACATTTCTTCTTTGATTTGTTTCAGATCGTTATTAATTAATACTTTGGGTTAGTTTGGCTGTTGATCAGATTAATTCAAATCAATCTTTGGGCTCTAGTACTGTACAACAGATATTATTGATTATTTTTGGCATTTTAAACACCGACTGATCAATGATCAGTGATTCACAAGTGGGTCGGTCATTACAAGCGCACGCTGTGCAGTCAAACATTGTTTAACCACACACAACTGTACTTTAAATCCTAGTGGAGATCACGGACTTATAATATATGTGGCTGAATTTTGAGAAACTTTGTCTAAAAGGATTAACAATACATCTAAAGCATTACCATTTGATGGGATGGTATTGGGTTTGTATATCTCAATCAATGTTTTAATTAAGTTAATTCAGAATATATATGCTGAATATATAAGATACTGTAAAACAACGTGGATATGGAGGAGGATAATAAATACTCATTGTTGCAGCCCTGGTTATTGTGTCTGTGGTGTGAGTGCTGAAGCCCTGACACATGCACACCCATCACCACCTCAGCTGTCAGGGTATCAGGTTATCCTTGTGTGACCAGAGCGTCGGCTAAACGCTATTATACAATAACCTACATGCGTGCGTCATAAAATGCTGATGAGACTGCATTGCTGGGGCAAGAAAGCCTGAGCAAACAAGTAACTTCCTCTGCTTAGAGACTGCGGCCGACCCATGCACACACCGGTCCTATAGATAGTCCTGCATCGCTCTCTCGACTGTGGCTCGCAGGCTGGCAGCTCTGCAGTCACGACTTCCCTCCGATCACTGCTAGAATGAGGCTAAAGCTCCCTTCCTGTAGGCTCACTGGGTGTACTGCAGCTGCTGCTCTCTCCCTCTCTCCCTCTCTCCCTCTCTCCCTCTCTGCAGTCACGGGATGTCGCTGCGCCAGAGCCAAGCTTTACAAGCTCCGCCGATCATCATAACCATATACGGCAATCCTTTGAGCTCCCAGCACGCCCTTACGTCATGGGTGCTTTCGTCATACACCAGTGACGACACACGCAGGTTATATATCCATGCTATTATTATATTACTATGGGTGTGAGGGAGAGAGGGGGGGAGGGATGGGTGGATAATGATTTTAGCTCAAGTCCTGCCCCCCCCCCATCGTGGCGATCACTTTTCATTATCCCACTCAGGGGTCATGTTGTGTTTTATAACAGTATTATGTATGGCTCTAGGTGGGAGAATTAACCAGTGTGCACACACACACACACACACACACACACACACACACACACACACACACACACACACACACACACACACACACACACACACACACACACACACACACACACACACACACACACACACACACACACACACACACACACACACACGGATAGCACAGCTGGCAGATATTTAAACATGGTCAGCTGCTGTAGAAGTCCTCTTTTATGCATGTTTCCTGCACTAGTGCTGCAGACCATTCTCTCTCGTTCACACCAACAGGGTTTACTACGAAGATGATAATCAGAGAAAAAGACAGTTTATATGCTACATGTTCACTTCTCCACAGCTGCATCATGTATCCCTTTTGTAAAAAAAAAAATGCATGTTTATCTGATTTCAATTAAAAAATGTGTCAATTAGATTTTTCAATGTTTAGTTTGATTTTCAAACATGCTTTTACCATAAACATCGTGTGCAGGCGCCGGGTTTTGAGTGCGTATAGGTTTAAAATGAGCTTTGTAGACATGAAGGTCACAGTAACATTTATCCAGCATGATGCAGCTTCTTCCAACAACGCACGTTGAAATAGAATAAGTTCAATGCTGTCGCAACAATGCTTATATAAAACCTAGAAATCTGAAAACATTTTACTTTACTTTTACCACTTAAGTTAAACCCAGTTTTAACCGTCACCCTGCTTACTGGATGATTTCTTCAGGCAAAATAATGGTAAAAAAACTCTTATAGCCTGAAAACCTTCTTGTAGAATCAATAATTTGTGGTTTGGGCTGAAAATATTGAGATTTCTGTTATTTATTTTCCCTTTGCTTGAAATTGCTGAAGAGACACACTACCAACAGGGGATGCCTATTTTTGGGGAAATACATTTCGGCACAGCACTTGGCAGCTCCTTCGCACTGCCGTCAATCAAATGCTTGCTGGGTTGTAAATCCTCACGGTTGAAAAGAGTGCAAAACTTTTCCAAACAGATTCTCTTGGGACTGAAATGAAAGTGCAGAGAGAGTTCAACAAACATGGCGAGAAAGTGTATCGAGTCTGAGTCTTAGAAAGGAAATGCTGACAGAAGTGCATTTGAATACGCTGTCTGATGTACACAAACGTGTGTTTAACCCTTGTGCCACACCGGGGGTATTTTGGACTCTTTAAATGTTGTATCATATTGGCTGTATTAATGGATATGGCATGAATTTTGGTAAATTAAGAGCTCTCCCTCTTCACCTCAAAGGTCTGGTACTACGTCCATCTCACGTTCCTTTTACCGCGACAAAACCTCGAGATACTTCAACTCCTGTGCTTGGGGCAGTGACTTACTCCCAAAGAGGACGCAATACACCATGGAGAGAGAACACCACGGCCTCGGACTTTGGAGATACTGACCGCTTCACACTCGACTGCAAACCGCCCCAGTGCGTGCTGAAGGTGAAGATCTGATGGAGAAGTTTTAAGTTCCCCAGCAGAACTATAGATGCATTTACACAAAGTGAGGCTGGTATGTTGAGATATTACTTTCTACTATGTAGACATAAGCTCACCTACATACACAAACACACACACACTCAAGCACACACAACAGCACTAGATCATCATTTACACAATACACCAAGACACAAGAAATTGATCTCGAATCATCATCTGAATGTACCAGCTGATACAGACACTAAAGCTAACCTACACTAAATGGGTTAAAACTAAACTGCCACACAAAGACACAGCTCAGTAAAAACACAGACAACAAAGTCATTCAGTAGGAAAATAGCATATATTTACTTATCTCTGCAAAGTGACATGTAAGCAAATTCACATCTTTTCATTAACTACAGTAAACGTATCACGTTGAGTGAGAAATGATCCCATAGAAACACATTTGATCCGTAGTATTGACCAGCTTTAACACTGAACGTCACATGAGGAAGATGGTGCGGTGTGCAATGCTAAAAAGGCTCAAAATACCATGTTATCATGAGTTAAGATTAGATTTAACTACAAAACACCTCGGAGCAGTGAGCAGCCAGTGACGGAGCGAGACTACACATGTGGTATTCGCAGCGCACGTCTGTTTTACAATGCAATGTCCTCAGTTTCATTTGCATTTACAAACTTATAAAGTTGGACTATTTGAACCATAAATAGTTTGTTTAATCAGGAGGAACTGGAGGAATTAGTTTAGATTCCATCCGTGGATAACTGCCCCGTCGTCATCATAGTTACTTTAAATTTGCCCATCAGCGACTCAACATTCGTGTATTGTAACATTTGTTTTTTTCTAAGCAGCAGGTGGTTTTTAGTTAATACCAGTACAGCATTAGAATCAATTTAAAGAGACTTGCATGGTAATGCTTAGTGAATAGTGACTGTTTTGGAAACTCTGTCTTGTTGGTGCATTGACAGGCTTGTGGGAACTGTAGCTGATATTCAAAAAAGTTAAAGGGATAGTTTGGATGTTCTAAAGCGAGGTTGTGTGAGGTACTTGTCCAAAGCTAGAGTATTACCAGCAGGAGATGGCGGTCGGCCCGCCCCCAGATTGGAGGAGCAGACACTGGAGTACCAGCACGGAGGCTCGGCTATGTACTGCTGTAGACGAGGGCAGCAACACAACATATTTTAGACATCCTTAAAAAAATCATCCGTTTCAGTGTGCGCTGCATTCAGAATATTGTCACAGCTTTAATCGTGCCGTCAGACAGCTCCTTCCGAGGGGGAAATGACGCGGCTACGTCCATCTATGCTCTCTCCCCACACCACCAGACTCCATGGACAAAAGTTGTCATTTTACCGGCTCCTGTGCTGGAACTCCTGTCTGTTTCTCCAAACCAAGGTGCTGCGTTCTAAGTTAGATTTTTCTTTTGGGTATAGCTGAACTCTCGTATGTTGGATCCTCCCACAAACGTCTGAACACATCATTATGCCAAGTGCATATGATGAGTAGTACAGTACCAAAGGATGGACAGGAAGAAGCAGAAGAGACAGTTGTAACGTGTATGTTGAAGTGAGAGATGCGCTCTCAATGGATTTTATAAAAAAGAAGGGGAAGCCAATGCTGGACAACGGCAAAGTACTGTAGCAAGCAAACTGGTGCTGTTGAAGCATCTTTAACTGACAATACAAGTCTTAGACTGTGACTGGGCTGCACTTCCTGCAGGAGGAAGGAAGGAAAGGAAGAAAAAATGAAGGAAGGAAGGGAGACAGGAAAAACAGAGCAGAAGTTATTTTTTTTATCAAAGTGACAGCATTAAAAATGCATTAAATAGTTTTACAATGTCTTCACCTGAATGTTTGTATTTGTGTGTCTCTACTGGGATTATTAAGCGACGGTTTATACGTCTCACCTTAATGTAAAATCGGCACATGGACCGTTTAGGCTCAGAGGCATTTACGTCCCACATGAAACTGAGAAAGAAATGAACCGTCTGTGTGTGTTCACATGTCTGAGAGGCCCCTACCTTGTTTGGCCCCCGCAGCTTTCTCCTCCTTGGCTTTCTTCGCCTCCTCGATGACAGCCACTTTGGCCTCGTGCACCTCCTTCAGGGCGTTCCACTCCTTCCTGTTGTTCAGCAGGCGGTCCAGCATGGGGGTGATCTCCACATGGAAACGACTGAACTCCTGGAGAGGACGACGCGTCAACACAAACCAAATCACACACAATCAACACAGCTTTGTTAGAACCAGACATTTATTAAATGTTGTAAATGTAACGCAAACAAATGAGCTTCAGATAGTGCGAACAAAGACGATGATAGTTATCAAGTCACTAGTAAATAAAGGTACACAGCCGAAAAGTCAATATCAAGTTAAAATGCCTGCTCGACTTGAGTGTCACACCTTGTAAATGTACCTACAGATTATCCAGCTGCAGCCAATGTCACGGTGTGTTAAAGAAATCAGGAGTGAATATTTCCGTGCGGTGTGACGTCTGACCTTGTACACAAAAGTGCAAACGAAGTCGATGAAACCACACTGCATCTTCGGCAGATCGTCTGATTTGTTTCTGTCCATCATGGGCTGAAGGAGAGAGGGAGAGAGAGGGAGAGAGAGGGAGAGAGAGGGAGAGAGGGAGAGAGACAGATTAAAACACTTGTGTGTACTGATGTGGTCATCAACTCGACTGCTATGCCGTTGCATCTTAATGACTAACTGTGGTGAAACAGTGGTGCTGTTATTTTGTCCACCCTGTTGTCTTGCTACAAACTATAGATTAAGTTTGTCGCAATAATTAGGAAACTACATCAAGTAGATTGTTCTTAAAGGAATAGTTTGGGTGTTTTGAAATGGGGTTCTATGAGGTACTTATCAATAGAGGTACTTATCAATAGAGGTACTTATCAATAGAGGTACTTATCAATAGTCAGTGTATTACCTACTGTAGATGGTGGTCGACACAAAACCAGTTTGGAGAAACAGACAGTACAAAGATGAGAGCAATATGCTGCTGTGAACAGGTGTGCACTATATTATACAATATTTTGACCGCTTTATCGTTCCTTCAGACGACTCTTTCCAGCATTCAAACTGTGCTGAAAGAGAAAGTTATCTTTGACAAGAGCATAGATAAGTTTCACTTTCAAAAATATTCAAAATATAGATACACTTACCTAAAAACATTAATATCAGGTGACTGAAATAAGTTCTGCGGATGCCCCCGTCCACAGCACTACATTACTTTGCACCTGTGCAGGTAGTCATGTCTGTTTCTCCTAACTGGGGGCGTGGCCACCGCCGTCTACTGAAGGTAAAACACTGACGATGGCTAAAAAGCTCATACGAGCCAAACTATCCCTTTAAGAACAGCACTGGTGCCTTCCCAGCCTCATTGAAGCTGACCTCTGACCTCTTTTTTTGTAAACATGCATCGATGTTACCGAGCGCTCCGTCCATCACTGACTGAGAAACCAGTTTGTACAAAAAAAATGTTAGACGCATCCAATCGGGACCTGAAACCCCAAAAAGTCTCCTGAAAGCAGCAGAGAGTGAGCGCTCCTTATAGACAAGCGTCACCTTCTGTCGTTTTTAAAAAAAGAGGGGAAAGTGTAACTCTGCAAGGTTGTAAAAGAGGGCTCCACGTGGAGTTCCTCAGTGTGCAATTAAAGGTTGAGTGAGCCTGTGAAGTCCCATTAGAGTCCCATTAGCAGCCACATCTAAAAAGACGTGAGTGTGGGCAGCACACTGGACTGTAAGAAGCTGTCAGAGAGTTCACGCTGGCTGTGATTGCTGGCAAAAACTGCCGCCTACATTTCTTGAGAAAATTGAGCGCCGCAGCCTCTGCTGAATCTTTTTTCTTCTTGTCAGACCACAGTGAGTCACAGAACCGACCGCTGGGAGAGCACTAACTGATCAAAATGAAAAGTTTTCCCTGCTGACACAGATGCTATTAATTCAGAGCAGTGTGAGGCTGGGGAGTGTGGGATGGTGCTTCTCGCACTTCAAGTGTCTCAAGGACATACATGAGGGGATGAAACAGAGCGAGGAGAGAGAGGCAGCGGAGGGTACGGTCGGCTGGGTCAGAGCCACACTGGCCGCTCTCTGTGCATCAGTGCTCCACGTGATGGCCTGTACATCGCTCAATGCCACAGCCACAAAACCGGTTCTTTTCATTTCGTCTTCTAACTGCGTTTCCGTCTCGCGGTCCCCTGCCGTCTCTAATCGTGTCCTTCCCGCTCTCCATCCTAAATTGGAGCCTCGAGGAGAGCCTCGTCCTGCCTCAACTCCCATGATTCCTCTCCACCCACCAAACCCTCTCTCTCCTCCGCTCAAACTTTAACTTACCGGCACTAAATGACAAAAAAAATAAAGATATGGACAAAACGATCACTCAGAGAAATCCAGGATCACAAAACAACATCTTCCAATTCAAAATATTGATCAAACATTTCACAGCTTTTTGCCGTTGGAGCTGCAGAGGTTTAGTGTTTTTGTGATGTCAATAGGACAAATACATCTAAACCCGACTCTTAGCGTCGAGCTCTCGGTGTCCTTACGATGGGAATTTGCTCCAGGACCGTCCTCTCCAGGTCTCCCTGCTCCCAGAACTCTGCAGCCACAGACAGCGCCACCTGGAGGAGGAGAAGAAAGGAGTCTGTCTCAGAGGTGCTGTTGACAATTAAAAACAATAACATGCACCAACCATTTCGTGGATTTTGATCATCACCTCAACACGTACTCTGGTTATGAGTCCTCTGGATGAAGCAGTAAACCAAACTGCTTTTTCTGTCTGTATTTGTACGACTAAAACATCACAAGTTACCCAGAGCCAAAGATGTCGTCTCTGTTGGTGCAATGAACAGTCCAAAACCCAAACGTGGTCAACGCACAATGGCATGAAACGGAGAGAAATGGCAAGTCGTCACATATTGTTAGTATGATTACTCTATTATCAAGACGAATAATGTCCGCACTGCTGTTCGTATTCTGGTGGAATACTCCTGTAAGACCAGGCCTTCATATACAATAACTTATGTCACCGTCACATTATAACGAGCTAAAATTCTTCATACATGTACATGTTGTTGTTAAAATCAGCCCATAAAGCTTCCACAATGTCCCACACATGAGAATAGTATTCACACAGTTTCAGGCTGTGTCTTGATGAAATAAAAACCTGCTCTTATTCTTCTCTCACAAACCTGAAATGGAGCAACGATAGATCTGATGAATAAAGTGTGAATCCTGTATTCAGGGTGGAAACCTCATTTTAGAAAGAGTTAGTCATCGAGCCAGTTTTGGGGAACAATTGTCACGAGGCTTGTGCAGCCAGACATTCTGTGTGAGTGGGAAGCAGAACTGAGTGAATATCAGCCATGACAAATGTCAGCAGAATATCTCATCAAGAATGAAGCAGCTCAAGCTTTTGTCTCTCCGTTACATCCGAGGGAAGGACGTATATCATCGGTAACAATCCCAGTGAATCAATCTGTACTTTAGGAGATATTTATTATTATGCTGCTTAATTCAACATCTGTTACTGAGGTCTCTGCACATGAAAACAGCTTGGAAAGGGTTCACATGACGGCTGGAATGTGTTAGCGCTGTATTCAGGAAGGGATTCAATTTTTAAAAAGGAAGAGTTAGTCATCAGACTACTTTTAGAAAACACTTCTCAGGAGGGCGGCCGATGCTGCACATAGACATCCTGACAGTGTGTGGGAAGCAGAGATGACTCACCAGGTGCACCGAAGGTGAACTCCAACCCGAGAAAATAAAGTAAAAAAGTGGAATATCCTAGTTGGCAGCGGTCGAGTACCAGAGCTGAAGTCATGTAAAACTTTGGTTTGGAAACATGTTGTGTCTGATGACCACATCGAGCAAGATTCTGACCCCAAGATGGAAAAGTGACTTCTGAAACCAAACAACCTCCAGCAGTTGCAGCCAGGAGGAGCACACGGGTTCATGCTGCTTTCACTGCTCTCTCATTGTTTTATATAAGATTAATGTCCGTGCATTGTCCCTGTTCAAGTAAAGAAACATAGAATACAAAAGAGAGAAGATTAGCTCGCCATGCTGGACGAATTATCTTAAAAACCATCTGAGAAGTGATGTGCGTTAGTGTTTGTATTCACAAAGTTAGATGTAAAAGGTGGATTAAGATAAGACTTTATAGATACGTTAGCTTGTCAATCGAGTGAGGCAGAGGAGGCCATGCAAGTGAAAGGAAAACATAAATGATACGACATAGTTGAGGATTCGACCACATGGGGGGGTTTTAAATGAACTGAAGAAGTCACTCTTGGTTCTCAGTGATGTCGGCTCTGTAAAGGAAGAGAGTGTGGAGCTGTGATGTGAACGTTTGTGTTAGAACACTACTTTCATAAAGCGGAGTTATTTCATGTTCTGTTTCTAAGTGGACGGGAGGGAATGAGCCTGGGAGACGAGTATCTTCCTTAATGTTTCAAGCTGTAACAGCACGGGAACAACTGATGTAGAAAATGAGACGGAGTACGAACAGTTCTGACTTGTGACCCTCTGAAATGAAGCCATGTCTACTTGTGACCCCTTGAATAAAAGGTCTCAGGGTGGGATCACTTCAACCAGGGATTTATTTTTCATGAGCTATAGTCTGTTGGGCTGGTCCGAATCAGAAGGTTTTCTATTTCGTCTGGTTTGGTTTCACAGCACAAGTGGAACAAATTAAATAAAAAGATTTGCTGAGGAGCATGTACAGAGTGTTGTACACTTTGATCTACTGTGTGCAGAAATCCCTTCTCCTCCAGTTTATCTCGAGTCAATCAAACATCTGACTTCTGCAGAAGTCCAAGTCAGTCCTCATGTTGACCTGATGTTTATCTGTGTCCATCTCAACAAAGGCCTGTGTCGGCAGCCTATAACATTGGTTCACTTCCTGCAATTGGGTGAGTTTTGGTTTTACTGCAATCGAACCACATTAGGGTTTGGGATCAGCTCTCGCACGCGGTCTGGGACCGGTTGTTTTGGTCCACACCAGAGTACAATTACTGCGTTACCAACTGCACCAGAGTTTGATTAAAGCAGACTAATTGTTGGCTTGTGCCCTTATTTAAAGGATTTTTAGCAGCCTTACATAAAATTATTTGAACACACCGATTAGAGGAAAATCTGATAAAACAAACAGACTTTCATAAGCAGAAATAAATGGTTATCTCTACTTCTTCTGTCAACAGATGCTGCATCAAACACTTCACCAGTTCTCAACTAGCTGTGCTGTAAATTACCATCTCTGGTGTTTTTATGGGTTCTATGTTGATGAGATCGCTCCGAGTCTTCATCTCATGTGTGCGTATAAGAATGTGAAGCAGACCTTACTGATAAAGAGCATATGTTCCCAGTCAATAGCGCACCAATAAAAGGTAAAAAACGACCCTCCAGTAGCGCCTGTCGAACAGCCGGATGTGCGTCCTGTGTGTGCAGGCTCGGCGGCGATGTGTTTGTCGCACACTTAACTGAAATGAAAGGCAGCCATAGCGTGATGAGGGGGAATGAAAAGCAGCAAGTTGCTTTTGATGCATGAGGCCGTCAGGAATCACTACTGACAAGAGTGTCATTCTCTGTCTACTTGATCATGGGTTCCCCTCTCACACAGCCTCTCTGTGCGTACGAGTGTGTGTCTCATTACTGAGAGCGGCCGGATGTTAGCGAGGCTGGAGTGCCATTCTTCAGCCATTATACTGTGAAGTATGAAAAAGACCTTGTGTGGAGTCACACAGGTGTGTGTGTGTGTGTGTGTGTGTGTGTGTGTGTGTGTGTACCTTGCTCTGGATCTCCCACGGTTTGGCGATGGCAGACAGGTCACAAGCAGTCATCATCATGGCCCTAAAAACACAACACATGACTGAGATCCGTTGGTCTGTAGGTCTCTGTTGGCATGTGTGTGTGTGTGTGTGTGTGTGTGTGTGTGTGTGTGTGCGTGTGTGTGTGTGTGTGTGTGTGTGTGCCCTACATGACGATCTCTTTGCGCGTGGTCTCCAGCATCATGTACTTGGTCCAATCGTTCCAGTTCTCGTAGGTCTTGGACTGGTCCACGATCTTCTGGAACATCGTCCTCTTCCTGCACACAAAGAAAACAATATATCTCCAAAACACATATCTCATCTGTCTTTATTGCACGTTGTTCACAAGGCAGTATACAGATTCCTACACATTAACTCTCTTTGTGTCGTCAACATTATTGAGAGGGTGGTTTTGCTCTGTAGTTAGGGTGCTTGGTTACGGGGCAGATTTCAGGAGGATATTTCTGATTATAAAAGGTATAAACATGTATCGGTGTTCATGATCATAAAACACTAACTTTTATCTAGCAGTCATTGTTTGGTATGTTAGATATGAGTAAAGGGTGTGCCTGAATAATTCTCTTTTTACTAGTCAACTAATGAATTGTTTCAATGTCAATCTAAAGGTCAGTGGTCATCTTATTTAAATTATTCACTGAACACTGAACAATAAGAAATGACTATTAAATGTCATTATTCTGTCTAAACTCGCTGACTAAATTGCATTGAAAGCAGAGGAATAACGTAGACACCGACTGAGTTACACTGAGTGTGATCGTCGGATGTATTTGGATGCTGCTGTACTCACTTGAAGTAGAGAGCCAGGTCAGTGGCGATGATGGCGATGTCCATGAGGTGGATGACGGTGTCGTGCTGACGGCGGTTCAGATTCTGATAAATGTTCAACGACTGAAACACGACAGAAAGTCAGAAAAGTCAAAGGACAACAAGGATACCGGGTAGCTTAAGAAATAGTGTGTGTGTGTGTACTGCAGCATACTTCATCTCTTAGCAGAGTCTTTCCAAACTCCAGATGGTGTCTTTCCAAGATGGAGGAGCCGTGAAGCTTCGCCAGTGGATTACCAGACCTGGAAACACACACACACACACACACACACACACACACACACACACACACACACACACACACACACACACACACACACACACACACACACACACACACACACACAGAGTGGGGAGGTTACACTGTGATAAATCATGCACGTTAAACTCAGGGTGGGCCTGGCCTGCTGTGTCCGTGGCTAATGGCGGCTCTCATTAGCTCGTCCATCAGCAGGTGGAGCAGAGCAGCTGGAGGTGTATCTGGTCAATATGAGCTCATTGATGTTCTCAGTGTGTGACGTGAGCTTCACATAAAGAGCCGAGGTCAGCTCGCCTGAACACAGGAGGAGTGGCTGCTGTCACCTCGAGTCGATTCAACGGTCTCGTACAAACCGAAGGCTCGGATTTACCAAACGAGGGAAAGAACTCAGGTCAAGGAAACTATACTTTAATGAATCATATTGTTTATTTCGCTGTCTAATTCAATTTTGGTTAAATTCAGTTCATAATCAATTCTTGGATCAAAACGTGGATGGGCTCAAACGTTCCCCTTTAAGACTTTAAGATTGTGTGCGACACAAAACAGCGTGTCTGCTGCAGTAAACAGTACATGTACTGATTCCATTAGAGAGATAAATCACCGCTACACGTACTGTGTTGCATTGTGCAGCCTCTCTGTTTAAAGTACTCGTGACTCAGCGGGTCTCTTCTTGCCTCGGTAGCTTTCATGTTCTCGTCTATCAAACCCTGAAGCCAATAATTGAGACGGCCTCGGTGCTCTCCAACAGATTTCTGATACCTGATGAATCCCAAGAGCCTAGAACGCCTTCAAAGAAGTTAAAGATTAAAGCATGCACACATAAAGTCCAAGTTGCGTCAATTTTGATTAAATGGGCTAAAATCCCAAAGGTCAGTCCAGCTCACTAGTTACTTCTAAATGTATTAGTTACCTCTAAAAGGCCAGTATGTTAGTTATGTTAGTTACCACTTTTGAAAAATACAAATGCTTTTCTTTCTGTTGAATAAACAAAATGCTGAAACCTCCCCCCCCTCCCCCCTCCCGCCTCTCTGTATCTCTTACTTCATCTGGTAAAGGTTGTTGGTTCCTCTGTGGTCAATATCGTGGCAGAGGCCGGCGGTCACCATGGCCATACACTCCAGGTCTGTGAAGTAGCGCTTCAGATCCCCCGTCTGAGAGCACAAACACACACTAACAAGTCAGGCAGAGGGAGCGAGGAGGTCCGCTTTTAGAGACTTGGGAAGTTTGCATCCATGATTCACTGAGTTCATGCACAAATATTATCACATATGTGCACATGCATGCACATACTACAGCACACAAACAAATGGAGGCATTTACACAATTTCCAAGTAGGGGCTATATATATATATATATATAAACAATAACAACACGCACTGGTTGTGTTATTAATGACCAGTTCAGGGAACACTGGCTCACTTTTCATTTACAGACATACTTCATCATTTCATTCCAGATGAAGGAATGGCAGAGGAGGAGAGAGAATGTTTATCACTTTGAATCAGAGAGAGGAGGAGGAGGAGGAGGAGGAGGAGGAGGAGGAGGAAAAGATGGAGAGCTGGAGGTGAGGGATTGATGACGGCTTACGGAGACGAGATAGGTGGAAGGAGAGAGTCCGTTTATGTGAACGTCTCACCATGAGCAGGGTGAACATGGTCTGTCCCACGTTGAATCCGTGTCTCCAGTTATGGTAGGTGATGCTCCTGTAGCCTTTACTGAGAGAGTATATGAACCTCACCAGGGCCTGCAAGCACACAGGCTCCTGCTTTTAACTTGTGTTTACATGACAAAATGACAAAAATAGGATTTTTCCGCCGTGCCAGACAAATCATTTTCATGTTTATCGACTTTCAGCTGAAACCTATCATGATTAATCAATCGTTTATTATTATCTTGAACATTTCTACTGTCTAGGGCTGTATGATATCATATATTTATATATATTATATATATATATATATATATATATGGATTGAAGCAGAATATTTCATACACTGCCCAACAGAGGACTTAATCAATTAATTAACTAACCAACTAATTACTCACCTCTCTGGGAATGTGAAACTTGTCCACCACTTTCAGTTCGTAGTACATCTTGATGCCACATTTCACCAGTTCCAGTTCGGTGTGATGAAAGTCATAGAAGTGGAACTCAAAGAGCTCAGCTTTCTTAGAGTCTGGCAGGACCTCAGACTGTGGTCAGAGACGGACAAACGCTTACAAATTCATACTTAGCGATCATTGTGACGTGGATCTGAGTGTGAATGTAGAGCACACAACGGTTTTAGAGAAAGATGGAAGAACAGAATGACCAAAAGGACCAGGTCTAATCTGTCGAGTCAATAACTGGTTAGTTTGCATCGTGGGAAATGTATTTCTTTTTGTGCATGTATTTGGAGTTCAAGACTGAAACACAAAGTGGAAGTTTCTTGTTGTTGTTTACCAGAATCTCTTGGAGCTCCTCCTCCTCACACGCGTCCGGCTCCTTGCCCCATCTCTCCCTGGTGTTCTGGAGGAAACACACAACATCAGCGCTCACCTTGGATGAAATGGTTCGGCATCAATCAGCCGACTCCTGATCTAAGGTCAAATCCGGTATCTGCTCTTGTTCTGTCTCTCTCCGTCCGCTGACAAATCACCTCATAAGAAAGCTGGCAGCTTATTTCAGTTTATAAACGATGTACGCCTCCTGTTTAGATCATCCATATCAACCGACTGCTTTCAAGCACACTGCTTTTGTTCTGGCTGACACAAACATCAACGGAGAAAGAAAGTATTCATATTTTACTAAAAATACATTCTTCATCTCATCACTGGAGCACTGAATGTGAACCCTACTGCCCCTAATGTCAACATTAACACACATTTTTTTAATGTTTCACTCGAGATGCCGAATTTTAAGTACAAACGACCAACGTTAAAATGTGCTATTGTAGTGAAGAATCTTTATTTTTAGAGATTCCATTAAACACATTTCATACTTGTTTTGCGGAAACATTGTCTTGACTTTAATTCATGGGGGCCATCAGATATGCCTCTCTGTCATGATAACCATTGTTACATATCTCTAGAGGACTCAATAGGCCAAGTAAAGAAAAGAATACATTAAGTATTTTCACTTGGCTTTGCCAACAAACCAACAATAAAATTCTTGACTTTTAAAAACGTTTTGAATGTTCTAGTAGGACTGAAACATAAAATACATTTATTCAACCCAAAGGTTTTCATATGAGCCTTTCAGTGATGTATTCATCTCTACGGTAGTTGGTCCCTCTTTGACATATTTATCCACTAACCAGGACGTGCTGGATTTCATCCTTACGACACTTGACGTGGTACATCACCATGTCCTGGAAGATGTCCTTCCTGTTCTCCAGCTTGTTCATCTTGTCGTAGGTGTCGGTGTTCAGCACCGACCAGCCCAGGAACTGAGTCAGAGACTGGACACATGGTGAGAGAGAGAGAGAGAGAGAGAGTTAGCAGCCTATTACTGGTGGCAGGTATGTCAAATGCTCTTATTCTTTTTTTAATAAGAGTAGGTGACACTCTTTTTCTTTCTGTTCAGCCATGGTGGCTATCACTTCTCAAGCTAACTGCCTTCCTCTGCCCAGAACCAAGTGAAACCTCCCTGTCAGAGGTGGAAGAAGTCCATCTCAAGTAAAAGTAGAAACACCACAATGTGAAAATGTCCTGCATTCAAAACTTACTCAGAAAAACTTTTAGTTAGTTACGTACTTACTGACTCGTTAACACTGGTGCCCTCACATGTACGCAGCATTTTAATGTTGCATCAGGTGACGTCTAAGTGTAATTACATCCTGTTGGGTTGTGTAATAATTCATTGTATTTTATATGTTGATCATATGGTTTGTATGTAAAATCTTAAAGTAACTAGCAATATGTGACAAATAAATTAAATGTAGCACAAAGTAACAGTACAAATGTGCTTCATATGTAAAGGCTCGAGTAAAGTACAAGTACTTAGACACAGTACAAGAGTAAATGTACTTTACATTACAAACCATTTAATTTGACAAACATCAGATCTAACAGCTTACACATCACCTCGACTGTGCAGTTATTAATGAATGCTAAATCACGTTCAGATGTCAAAAAGAAACGTGTTCAGTAAAAGAGTGATTTTAAGGAACAGTTGAGGATCAAACTGTCATGTTGTGTATCTTAACTGGATTCTCAGCAGTGAGGCAGACAGAGAAACTTCAGTAAAAAGCCTCCAGGCCCAATGATAAATAATGCAGACGCTCTGAATGGCCCGAGCGTATTTATAAAGCAATGACTCAGTGCTGCCACACACACACACACACACACACTGCGCCTGTACCTCCATCAGCGTCTCGTCCATTTCATCAAAGGGTTTCCCATCCTTCCTGTTATAGAACGTGGCCACACCCACTATCTCCTCTTTCTTGTTGACGATTGGCATAGACAGGACGTTCTTAATGGTCCAGCCGGAGTCATCCAGAGGCTCTTTCTGTGCGCGCGCGCACACACACACACACACACGCACACACACACACACACACACACACACACACACACACACACACACACACACACACACACACACACACACACACTGAATAAGAATGTACTTTCTTTGATATGTTTAGGCAGTAATATTGGGCCTTTCTTTTTTACCCCGTACCACTACTTTGTAATAAAGAAAGCAGGAACCCGACAGAAATGTAATATGACCTTCTCCATCCAGAGGAAATATGAGAGAGAATCAATAATTCACCTGCTCACTGCTCCTAAAATATGAAAACACTGCAGGAGCAGTTGATGAAGTCTCATTTTTAAAACGGGCTCATACTTCTGCACTTCAGCTTCATCACAAAGTGGAAGATTTTACTTGGATTATCTGTCAAGAACTTAATGAAAAAAGAAAGTTCCATCCTTCACTGGAAAGCTGTGTAGCTTGAAGGGAGAGTTGACTCTACTGCTTTAACCGATAGAGGCGGCGGTAGAATAACGTCTGTGTTCTACGAGGTAAAGGTTATACTGTCATTGTCAAAGGAGAAGCATAGATAACAGCTTCAGTTCCTGATCAGAACGGACCGTCTGACACCAGGGTGAATTAGTGAAAATAGTCTAAATATAGCAAAGGCTTACACTATTATCAGCCTATTCTTCTCCATTACATTGCATAGCTTCTGTGCCGGTGTTCTGTGACCCATCAGATTCCATTCTTTAACATGTACCACATATGACTTTTTTAAAAGCAGCTGTAACAACAAATGTTCTCTCATTTTATTTTGAATGGATGAAAAACGTAGAAAAATAACTCCAGAGTTTGTGTGTTTCTTCGTCACGGATATGAGAGTTATTTACAGCAGTTTGATGATGAGAAAGGTTTCAGCGACATAAAACCTGCCCGTAAAAATCGACTTAATTTATCTAGTCATTTCATAAAGCTGCACTTTAAGGTGCTTTACAAGGTAGTAAAACGCAACGCATTCAGCAACAGAGAAGAGGGAAAGTAGAGATGAACAGAAGCACTAAAAACAGCAGAGAGACTGAGACTGGTTGCTCAGTGTTCAGAGGTCACACAGGAATAAGACACACCGTGTGGAAAATAACATACGTATACTCATACGGGCAATTACTGAGTGTGCAGCTGATGCATAATGTTCCGCTACATCGCGATGCGGAGGAGCTGCAAAAATCTTTCCAATCCTCAAAAAAAGCATTAAACATTAAAGAAGACATCGGGTTCTGGAGTATGGATTTGGGACAGGCAGATTTCAACGGGAGCAGAAGGACCAGAATGCAAAGCAACAAGAAACAAACCATCCTACTGTGTGTTTTAAATACGACTGAAACACTTGCTTAGCTTGCTCGTGAGATAAATCACAACACGTCATCACAAAATAACTCAAACCGATCAGACGATGAGAGAAGAGGTGGATGTTCATGTTAACATTCATTGTTATCTGCAGTGCAGAACCGATGACAGACACAGAGTATAATAAGGATAAATACTACGGGCGCTTTATAGCCCTCAGAAATCTCATTTACACCAAGGAGAGCAGAGCATGGGGGACTATGAGGCAGAATGGGTCCCTGGTGGTTCATGAGAGCCCATTATGTAGCTAAATTACTTTTTTAATATAGTATTTCAACATATAACCTCTATTACATTTCATTCACATCACTCAAGAATAAAGGCTCATATATATATATATATAATGCAATTACTGTAATCTGACTATGATATGCTAATATCATCTATTACTTTACATACAAATCTGATTACAGATAATGAGGGAAATTGCTCTCACAGCAACAACTAATGTACATAAAGTAATGAAGGTGACGCTGGCCGGTGCTGAATGTATTCTCTCCCGGAGAAATAAATGTAAGAGAACAAATCATATGAATCAAATGAACGTCGTACTGGTTGTGGACGATCACATTTGTGCAGAGCTTTGGAGAACAGAGTGTTCCAAGTGATTTAATGTAAATGTATAACAGCTGATAATTGGACATTTATATCGACATGCATATTCATTACGTTTGGAAGCAAAGCAGCAAGAGTTCAATCTTTTATTTAAGATCATTTTTGCCTTCATTCACGGCAGCGTATTAGAGACATTGTAGGTTAAAAAAAAGGGGGAATGTGGTGATTAAAGATGTTCATTTACAAGAAATAAAATTTAGATAATCTCTCAGATTAACATGGTACATTTATGGGGGAAAAAAACCCTCAAATTTACAATTAAAAACTTAAATCAGGAAGTTGTTTTCCACTAAATTGGCCAAATCCACATCTCTTCTAAGTCTTATGATGACGTGCTGATTCTGGGCTGAATTCACAAGTATTTCATTGTTGCTAAATGCGATTGCAAATTATAATTAGACACTGCAGGAATAATACACCGCAAGCGGCGGCGCCTGTGGTGGGATGAGCTTGATCCAACGTGGCGAAGTGAAGCGATGTGGCTCCTTGGCCAAAAAAAACCAACTATGTTTTCAGAGTTTCTTTTTCCGCAAATTTATGACTTTAATCTCAGAGAATATCCAACTTTAATCCCTTAATATTACTCCCCTTCCCACGGCTCAGTGTTTTATTTTACTCTTTCCTACAACGTCGGTAATACGCTGCTGTATTCATATGACAGAGTGCAGACAGAGGAGAGAGATGGATATGACAGGCAACAAAAGGTCCCAGGGCTGGAATTGTGTTTATGTGGCCCGGCTGTAAGTACAAGTCCATTAAGGCGCTCCAATAAATTATTAATAGACCATAAAGGACGGAGACGTATTAACAAATGTGTCAGAAAGCTGAAGCTAGTTTAAGATGAAGTTTTGCTTTAACGTTCCTAGAAACACACAGCTACTGTACCTTCTGACCACTCATCAATTACACAAAGAGCGTTCTACAGACACGATGAAGAACTGAGGCTCACTGTTTTAACAAGTCTCTTATTAGTAAAGTCGTACAGTTGTTCTGGTCTTAAACTCTCGCTCTCGTTCTCTTAAACTGCGCTTCCTAGAAAGAAAATGAAAAAGGTTGCAGCTGTCTTACCTGGAATTTGAAAAACTCGTCCTGACCTGCATCCATTATGTTACAAATCTGTGGAAAAAAGGGACAAAAGAAATGACATTTGTGATGAGAGTTGCTACAACGTTTTCATGTGAGAAAAACACATGAAACACAAAAAGTACACCCTCACATGTTCACATGAGTCGTACTCATCGTACTGTGAATCCATTCAAATCCCCTCGCGTCACATCTAAACCATTAGTGTCACTCTGACATGTATTTTATCCTCCATTCGTGGAAAGGTGAAGCTGAAGTTCACCTTTTACAGGATGTAGAAGAGGAAGAAAAAGGAGAAGATAAGGGAGGAGAGATGATGGAGGGATAGAAGCCCAATGATGGAGGGATAGAAGGAGGGATAGAAGGACGAGGGAGTTTGGGGAAGTATCACTGTGATTAATTACAACGGCTGCAGAAATTACATATATACATCACAGCAGCGTGTGGCTGAACACTTTTCATTTCCACAACGGTGTGCACACTGACAACTGTGTAATAAGGCCGAATGGCGTTCTGCTCCTCTGACCACCCGCAGCTTCCAGAGGAGCTATTTTGAAATTAAGATGTTTTAAAGGACACTGCCTTCACACAGACTCAACGGAAAGGAAAGTTGTTCTCTGAAAGTCAGAGGGAGAAATGTGGAGGAGGCATTTTGCAACACAACGGGTGATGAGGTAAAGACGAGCTTTCACAAAGCTACGAATAGAACCGAATGGATCTCACAAACATACTCGTGATCCTTAATCCCACCATATAATGTCCATTAATACACCCAAGACAATCTCACTAAATACACCAAAGTCATCTCTGAATAAAGTTGAAGCTTTAGTCAACATGAACATCTGTATCAGCTGCTTTGATATAAATAACTGCCTACAGGAGTTATTTTTGTTAATCTTATTTATAATTATTATGTCATACAACTATCATTAGTACATTCGGAGCAGCACTCCTAAAATACTGCAAGAAACATGTAGACATTTTGGGGATCAACCGGATGTCAAAATGTGTTTAAAATTGTATTTGTTGACTGATAATCATAACATGTAACATACAGCAGTTACAGTTAGCTAGTCAGGAAATACAAAAACTGTATAGATAATAATAATTTTATTTATTCATATTTATAAGTCCCTCACTGTAAATTCCTGCTTTTGGTTGTTGCAATCTCAACACTGAAGGACTTGTTGAACTCCGTGTAGGCTGTACTTGTGAACATGCTGGATATAATCAGCTCTGTGTTTACGATTCAAATCTGTAAATTCCTCACACCGTCATCTAAGGTCCCGAACAGACCTCGTGTTGTGATTCCTGTTCCACTTGTTTGACCAAACCTGCCGTAAATAAAACATTCGCTCCGTCTCGTCTCTTCAGACCGGCGTTTGTTGTCATTTCTTACTTCTGCTGAACCGAGCCGTCTACTGTTCACTCGGCTCGCTCGCCTTTCATTCATTATTCAGGTGTTGTTTGATTGGTACATGGCTGAGCTTCGGGGTGGCGGAGCAGTTTGTTGAAAGGTCACATGTTCAAAACCCTCACTCATCATGGAACCATGTGAGCTGAAACTGTGTCCTTCAATAACTCAATGTAACTCAGGATGCCTGGAGAACACCTCTGATCTTAGAGAACGGTTTGACATGCAGAGAATGGAAGAAGAACGATGAAATATGCATAACTCTCACTGAGAGGAAGTTAGTTTGACACCCAACAAGTGTCAAAGGTGAACTTTATTGCACTCTTCAAAGATTAATAAATGTTTCGCTATCTGGTGAGAAATATGCAAAAAAGTTGCATGAAACTGGTGATGTTCTTGTGACACAAACTGGGGTTGAGAGTTTATTTTCATTTCAAATGATAGTGTGAGATGTGTTCAAAGATATCTTGAACTAAAGGAAGAGGAGCTCTAAAGAAAGAGACACTGACCAGCCCAGTCTCTGCTACGTAGGTTGGTAAGCCGCTAACCAGGACCCAGTGATCCGCCGGAGGATTCCTGAGGACGAACACAACACGATGATGATAATCATCTTCAACAAAGTAATCGTGTAAATGATGAAACGTGAAAAAACTGCATTAATATCCTGTTGTTATCTGATAATCAAACTACAATCACCTTAAATGTTTGAGGTTTAACAAACAGGTTGAATGCCTCTCACTTGCATCTTTCTTAAACTGCATCGTTTACATCCATGTTTTCTTCTTCTTCCCTGCCTTTGTTGGTGCGTTGCTTTGTTTCTTATCATTTTACAGCCTCCTGTACGTCGGTATGTGTAGTGTCCGTTCACCACGTGCATGTGCGTCCACGTGCACGAGAGCGAACAAAACCCCGTGTATCTTTGGACTAGAGCTCTGTGTTGACTTACGGTATGACCTTGATGTCCTCTTTTCCGTGGAGGATGTAGTCAATCAGTTTGTAGAAGACAATTTCCTTGAGGAGACAAACGACGTAAAAATTAGAGTCAGTGTGTAAAGAAGACGAATGAAGTGAAAATCAGTTCGGTCCTTTGAAACGCTCCCAACATCAGCCACTTACTCATCATCACTGGTCATGTTGCACGACAATATTGACTCTTGATTAAGGGAAGACCATTTTTAAATAGTCGTTTAAAGTCCAAAGAATCACTGTGAAAACGTATACTGAGACACTAATGTATAGAGAAATACCAACACAACTCAAGCTCCAGGTTTGCTCATTTATCAGGTCAAGGTTGACCTTTCACGCTCAACTATACAGAAGTACTTATTAAAATTGTATAAAGGTGTCATTAATCAGATTACTATTGGTCTTAAAAGCAGCTCAATGCTGCTCAAGGGGACACAGTCGTTGTAGTAGCAGAGGTTAATATTTCTCACCCTGCCATCAGGAGTTTTAGGTCCATCATATGGTGGAACTTCTCCCATAAGGACTGGCCACAGGTCAAAGAACTCCTGCACACACACACACACACACACACACACACACACACACACACAGAGAGAGAGAGAGAGAGAACCAGAAGATTTAGGGAGGGCAACATCGCTGACACAGCTGCTTTCTGTTGTTTCATTATTTAGATGCACTTACTGTTAATTGGAGGCTCATCCAACACCACCATTCTGCCTGAAAATGCTAATTCCAGCCACCTCTCAGGCTAGTGTGTGGAACGTTTTGTTCCGTCATCACAAAGTGCACCGTTTCCAACAACAGGGACTCAAAGCTGAGCTACTAGTGTTGTTTATTTTTGAGTGCTTGAACCAGTGTAGTAACCAGACGGCCATCTGTGTAGGCAGACAACATGTGTCTGTTCTCAGATAGCAGGTGTTAGGAATCAACTGGCAGCTGCTTGTAATTAGATGACAGCCACAGCCAATAAGTAGTATTTATGACAACATGTTAGTACGTGGGGGATCGTACACTGATCAGGAGATGGTTTTAAGTGTTAGCTCTGTCTTTGACACAAGGGAGGGATGGAAGCAGAAGAAGACGCGTGCAGATCAAGCAGAGAAACCCCAGAGGAGTGTCTGAAAATATCTCAATATCACAAACAGAAACAGATCTCATCAAACCTCATCTGGGATGAGAATGGTACAAACACAGCAGGACAATATTAATAAGCACTGGATGCACGCAGTTTCAAATTTGTAAACATTCATCATCAATACATATACTGTATATACAGTTATTATTGTTTTCCAGGATGTGATGGTTGTTTGTAACTCGTGCTTAAAGTGAAGTCTCAGGATTTGGGGTGAAGAAGCGCTGTGGCTGCAGTCCAGCTTCTTAAGACCAAAGTCAAGCCCTAAATGTGGATTATTGCTCCCAAATCTAAAGTGTTTTGACTTCTTAAGCTTCACTTATTTGACCTTATGCATCTGCATGCAGCTGTGTGTATGTGGGTACATGAAGCGTGTGCACGAGTAACTGTGTAACACTGTGGTTACATACATGTTGGACTGTGCGCTTGTGGCGTGTAGGCAATGCAAAGGTTGACTTTGTGTTTTACCAGTTGTGTTTTAGTTGTACAAGTATTCTGTTATCTATATTTGTGTATTTATTTATCATTCATATAAGAAAAAGAAAGACATGAGCTTGTGATACTGTATCATCATATGTGCAGATTGTTGAACCAAATTTGATTTGAAAAACTTCTTCCCTAGAAACTGGATATGATTTCACATTTGAGGAAACGTGATCATCTCAAACTAAGACTCCCCACCGTGTCCTTGACACTGGCTGTGTGTCCATGCTAACCCACCTTGGTCTTGGTCATGTCCAGCAGACCCACGGAGTACCGGTCACAGTTGAGGAAAGCTCTGACGGTGTACAAGGCCTTGTGGAACTGCCTCTCTATGTCCGTCAGCTCTTCAAACACCTTGCTGGCCGACCACAGCAGCACCTGGATGACAGAACAGAGCAGTTTAAAAACGTTCACGCACGCCTCAGACCCCGAGCTTTAAACTTGGACATCTCCCTCCTATCTTACTGCTTCTTGTAACTTGCCTCCACCATATTTTGGTTAGTTTGTGCTTTCAGAGTCACACTGTCTCTTAAAAACATCCGATCTGAGTCTGAGATGAAAAAAGGCAAGTTCAGATGCCAAAGGACGGAGCGCATGCTCTGCAGTCTCACCTGTCCCTTCCTGGTCTCACAGTTGTGCAGGTAGCTCAGGTGGAAAACTCTCAAGATCAGGTTGGCAAAGTTGAGATACTTGTTCAGAGTCTGGAAGGAAACAGCACACACGTTCCTTAATACTGAGACATGGAGAGTGTGAGGGAGTTTATTTGTCTGTGAGAGCTGAACACACTGTTGTTTCTCTTCTTTAATAACTTTTATTTTATTTCAAAGGCCAAAGCATAACCATTACAATATTCTGTTTTCTATCGTACGTTAGCTACTTTTACCTTTGTGCCATCAGTCAGAGCAGGGGACACGTTTCAAATGGCAGACGTATCAAACATTGCCAATATTTATATTTGTCAAACTGCCGTGTTTGACGGGTGATATTAAACCGAAAGGTAGCATCGTCTCGTCTTTGTTGACAGAGAAAGTGTATCGTGTATCATATCTGCGTGGTATTCTGACTGCATGCCACAGAGACTTGTTATTGTTTCGGCAGCGATCCTTTAGTGTGACTCTTTAATCAGTGTTACAGCCCTCTGCAACCTCTGCATTGCTGTTTTAGTGGGATATAAAACATCTTTGTTTTTGGAATTAAAATAAGTGTAAAGTCAGGCCTCGGAGTCTTCAATACAGTTTTTGGGTGCAGATAGCACTTGTCCATTTATGAGCCTTTTCAGCTTATACATTTGCCTTATTTTATCATTATGAAGTAAATGTTGATTACAGAATGTAATAGCTACAGAATAATGAATACATCTGCATTTAGACTGGTTCCCTATAAGCCTCACTGTGCAGCTCTGTCTGCGTACGGTCTCCCGGGATAATAAAGGCAATATATTTACGGCACAAAGTCATGAAAAAGCTAACTGCAGAGTGTGCTGTTCAGCGTTACCAGCTCCTCTCCAATGCAAGCAGCTAGGATTGTATAAAGTTAAAAGAGATGTTATTAGTTAACTTCAGGGTTCTGGGGGAGAGACAGAGCTGACACTGAACAAGTGATGCTGCATCTGCGTCATATGGTTTCATGCAGCGTTTATGACAGACCTCATGAACAATTATTGTAAACTTTGTGTTGGAGTTACATAGTTTTGGATCACTGTCCTGTCAGGCAGTCAGTTTGGAGAAGTGACAAAAAGCATTGCAAAAGTAAGTAAAGGTAAAATACATAGACTCAGAGGGGGAACATAGTTTGTTCTGAGGCACTTTGTAAGGTTTTAAAAAGAGCTCTACACTTATTGTAAGTGACTGAATCACTCAAATAAAGTGTGCTGAGGGTGGACTTCCAGTTCGATGTTACCTCTTCGTCCTTCGCAGTGAAGCGCGGCCCATCCAGCTTGTTGATGGCCATCATGACGGCCACCATGTCTTTGCCGTTCATGATGGGGATGGCGAGGACGCTCTTGGTCTTGTACTCGGTCAGCTCGTCCACAAAGTCACTGTAATGAGCGCTCTGTGCAGAGAGCGAGAGGAGAGAGAGTATTTGATTGTATCCAATTGCCTGCTCTTTGCCCCCCCGCATCCTTCTAGACTTCCAGCGTTGATGGACACACCACTTCCATCTGTAAACGCTGCGAGCAAAAGGCTTTCCATTATGCACAAACTCAAGGCCCCCCCCCCCCCCCCCCCCCCTCTGCTGCACTCCAGCTACCACTGCTCCTGAACAGCAGGGGTCATCAATTGTGTTCCTCCGGCGGTGAAACGGAGGAAGAGCGGCTCATTAACTGCCGAGAAGGAATTTTAAAACCTACAGAAAGAGAGAACCTCGAGGGAGTCGGAAAAATAAACTTGTCACCAGTCTGGTGGACAAACTGTAGAATGTTGAAACTGTTTATTGACGTTTGTCAGCTGACATATACGCCGATATTGATATACCTGCAATGTGTTAATATCAGCCAATATATCAACCTGGCTGATTCATCAAATCACTACTAGAATACTCCTCAAAATCAAACATTTGCATCATTTAAGTTGCATCCTTGAGCCTCGTAGACCTTAATGCTGTTGCTGCTACATGCAAAGCAAACAAATGTGAGCAGCTAGTCGACCGCTCTCCTTCTGCTGCAGCTGCAGAGACAGTTCCTTCTTGGTCTGTGCATCTGTCTGAGCATCCTCGATTAGATTTGAGCCGTCCTCATCCTGCACTACAAGCTCAATCAGTAAACCATCCTGACTCCATATCTGTTAACGTCTGAAGTTGTCCGTCTCTCTCTACGTATGGGGGTCGACCTGAAGAGTGGCTGTGGTCCAGGAAATGAAGGGGGGGAAATCATTATGAGAGCGACAACGCTGATCCTGGATCTGCATCACACAGTAGCTTATTTAACTGCAGCCTCGCACAGCTTACAAATAAACCTGTCCCAGCAGTTTGACAGCTTGTTATTGGTGACCTTTGGCCCCGTAAAGCCCGGAGAAGTCTTCATCCTGCTTGTTATCCTCAGCTGAAGCTTTGCCTTGACCTTTCCACAGCGGTCTACACTTAGGAAGTTTCATCTAAAGTACAAGTTGTGTTTTGATATAACAAAAAACAAAAAACACAATTTACATATTTGTTTACCTTATTCATGTGTGTAGGTCTTTATTGTTTAACCCTTTCTGCTTGGTTTAAAGTGGGACTTCTTCACGGAGTGCGCCATGTTTCTACAATAGCCCAGAATGGACAAATGATGCACAAGTCTGCAGCCTCACCACTAGATGCCGCCAAATCCTACACTCTAGTCCTTCAAATAAATATGATGAATAGGCAGTGACGGGAGAGTCTCCCTTCCATGAAAAGTTGAATTTGTAAATGAATAATAAATGCAAAAAGATACATGCATCCAAATATACACATTCATATGTAATAAATATGTAAATCATTTATTATAAATTCTGCAAATAATTATAGGTAAATAAACTTCCTCCCTGGCCAGTTTAGCTTCTCCAGTTATGACAAATAAGGTGGATTCAGGGTGTCTCTTTGTGCCAACAATGACACTATTTTCTGATTTCCCTGATGCCCTCTGCATAAACCTTTGACTTTAACATGTCAACAAAACGAGACAAGAATGTTGAGCCTGGCTTTATCCAATGTTCAGATTTCTGTTCTGGGAATGTATGAAAATGAGTACATATGTAATAAGATAACACCTCATTTGCATATCCAAACATACTGTTCCATGGGAATTAAATAAAATATAAGGGTTAATTGCTCAGGCAAGATGTACCATGTCATATGCATATCATAAGCATATCTTACAAAACGTTCTTGTCTTGATGCAAGTAATAAACTGGGGGAACTTTTTGTATTCCACCCCAAAAATAAGTTCACTGTTAAAAAAGGTTAAAAAAAAAAGTATAAATTCCCAAATTGGACTTCCCCTGGATATTATCCGACCCTTTGCGACCTTCCTCTGCTCCAGCAAAGAGACATAAACAGGCTGAAACAATAGAGTGCAGCAGAATAGATTAAAGGTGTGTTATAGTGCTGAGTCGGTGAAAAAGGCTCAGAGCCTGCGTGACCTCTGAGAGTAATCTGGGATCGCTCTAATTCAGGACAGATTAACCGGCTTCATCTGCGGCCTCCCCCCCCCCCACACACACACACACACCTCACACACTCACCCCTCGAGATACCACACCTCAAACAATGGTCAGAGTTATTAGTTTGTGAAACTGTGTGATTATTATATTCACTCTGAAGGAGGCAGGGATAGAAGAAGGGGGGAGAAATGAGGCCAGCTGTTACTCACAACATAATCCCAGTGACACATAATCCCCCACTCTCTACCTACAGGAATCCTGACTGGTGGAGTGGGATGGAAATAGAGCGCAGAGAGACAGTGATTCCCAGTCTCTGCATTTCTCTCAAAGGCCATCCGCAGTGCATTAGCATCATAAAGCCAACCAATTATATGGAAACATTAGCTGTTCCTTTTCGCCGCGACTGGGGAGACTTGGAGGCTTTGATATCGTTCCAGTTGCCACATTTCCCATCATGTCTTTTCATGCGTTTGTGTGAGGCCTCGGTGTGACGGACAGAGGGGGGGGGGGGGGTTTGAACAGCGTGGGGATGTTTGTTTCTGCGGGCAGCAGAACCGATAAATCAGTGGACCTGCAGGTAGACCTGAAGACTACGTGGGAATGAGCTCGCCAGCCATTTCTGAAATGTCAAAGCTATTGGCTGTAATGAGACTGAGCTGGCTTTGGTTGGAGGGAGTTAGTGGCGCGAGACACTGTGGTGTCACGTCGCCATCTGGTGGTCAAACTGAGACGCAGCAACAGGTTTCAATGTGTACTGAGCAAAGAGCATTATTTATATTTTAATGTTTTTACATAGAAGAGTATAACTTTACATTTTCTATTTTTTTTTTTTTTACTTCATGGTCATGAATCAATCGTTTGCTACTCAGATAGATTTAGAGAAAGTCAACAGGTTCAAACAGTGTAAAATGTTTCATTCTCAGTGGGTCTACCAGATTAAAAATGCAAACACCCATTTAATGAACCTGGGACTGAGGAGGAGTTTGTATTAAATTAAATAGTGAGACTTGTCTGTTTCTTGGTCTTTTAAGATTATTGTTTTGGCGTTTTCGCCTTCATTGGACAGAGGACAGTGTAGAAATGCAGTTATTTGGCTTTGTGCTATAACCACTCGGCTACCAAGGAGCTTCGTTATAGTAGACATCACTGTTTGATTTTTGTCCTGTATGCAACAGGAAGTACAGTTAGGGGAAAATTAACAGGTAGGAATACATGTTTACTGTTTAAATGCCAAGTAAATGTATGATAGGGAAGGTTATGTATGTGAAAACCTGAACTAGTACCGTGGCTCTGATGCCCATGTCGATAACAACAATAACAGTGTGTATGTACCTCAGACACATCAGCGATGTTGACCATCTTCTTGGTGGAGGCCACGTGGCCCACGAGGCCCATATCCAACGGGTACACGATCTCACTGTCGGGCGGCACCAGGCAGTCATCGAGCAGGGAGTCTTTGTTGACGTTAAATAACCTGGAGGTAAAGATAAACCCTTTAACTCAAACATGTGATCTCTAAGTGCTGCCATGTAGACAAAAGTCAGTCATTAGAGAAAAGAAATGCAAATTACACTCATCAAGTTACAGCTACATAGTAAATCACTGGAGCTGGAGTCTGGTTGTAGAGGGCTCCTATCGGGAGCATGAAACATTAACGTTGAAAAGAAAGTTCCCTTTTATAACTAAGGTGCCATGTGTGAGTGTCTGGAACTGTGTGAATGTGAAGTAGAGTTCTGGTGAGAAACAGCGTCTGTGTTCATTCAATGTGTTTCCCTGAAGATTTGTTTGGAAGCGTCAGCAATGTGCTCCGTGCTGGCAAAGCCACAGAAATGCTTCCTCACCAGGTGATGAGCAGACGGAGGACGTGCAGATACAGACAGGAAGCAGTTTGACTCTAGAACTGTACGAGTTCTGCAGGTTAAACGGATCAAAGCATTTAAATTAAACTTAAAACAACATCCTCTGCTTTTATTTATTTGATTTTCGTCCAAAATGTTTAGTTTCCCGTCATCAGCTGTTACTGCAGACCAACTTCTGAACACGTGTGCAGTTCATCCAGTCATATAATGAAATATTATATTATATATCTCTGTTCCAGAGGTCACGTTCATTTTTAGGGATGCACCGAATGTTTTTTTCTTACATTCAATTCATTCTATTGAGGTCTTTGAATGAAGCTTCAGAAGTCTATCGTCACATTTTATGACATTTATGTAATGATAAAAAAAACAAAATCCTCAAGTCGAAATAAGGGATTTACCGGAATAAATTAGTTTTTTTTTTTATTATTAAATCATCTTTCTCTGATAAATATACCTCATAAGTGCTGCTTCCCTTTGTGTGATGCTAAACATCTAAATATTTAAATAAATAAAAACATGTTGTGAAGTTTGGAAATGATTACATCTATCTTTTTTCAATAAATACCAGATTGAAACAGAATGAATACACATGAGTATAGATAACAAACGGCTGCGCTGCATTGGAATACTGATTTAGAATTTGAATGCCGACGTTATGAACGAAGCTTCGAAGCTGAAGCTACTTTTCAAATTTGAGCAGAAATCTTCTTGCTGACCTGGTGGCCAGCTCGGCCACTCCGTTCCTCTGCCGGTACATGAAGAGGCTCATGCGGTCGGCCCTCATCATGAAGCTGAGGTGTCTCATGAGGTTGAAGACGGACTTCTCCATCTGCAGGTTGTCCTGGATGTCCCGCATCAGGTCGAAGAGGACCTCGCTCTCCTCCACCGCCGTCAGGTCGTGGAACTTGCTGATGTCCATCGCCACCTTCCGGTTGTTGTCCAGCAGGTCCGAGACCACCTTAGGCCTGAAGTTGGTGTCGTAGTACTGCTTGGCGAACTGCGGGTTGGCATCCAGGAACTGCTCTGCTGCCGCTGCGTCCACCATGGCTGCTGCTGACGGGGAACGGTTAGAAACAGAAACGCAAAACACCTTTCATTCAACAATTACTCAGGAACTGTTACTAGACAAGGAACTCAACCAAAAGCTGATACCGTAGCAAAAACCTTCCTCTTCCACAAACCCAACACAAGGAAAACAGCTATATCCATATATAAGTCCAATAATCACTTTCCTCTCAGCTTCAGTTTGGTCTCAAACTCCTCCGAAAGATATCTGACTTTTGAAACCTCTAAAGATTCCACTGTCTTCACCAGCTGGTCGCTCACTTTGTCTTCTGCTCTCTGTGCGGTGCACGGTAGGTTTTATTGGTTGTTCGCTGAAAACAGCTGCAGCTGGAAGCAGGGTGGATAAGAGCTCCGAGACTGCAGATAAACCCAAACATGGAGCTGAAAGAGGATCATTCTCTGTGGGTTAGTCACTACCACACACATTACAATGTACAGTGTCCTTCAGAATTGGTGAGCACCCTTAGTGGAAAACAGGCTCAACATATTCACAAACATCTTACATTATCATTGAAGTGAAATTATATCAAATCTATATTTTTCCAGCCATCATTACTGTATTGGCACTCCTAAAAACAAACAAGCTAAGATTAAAATCTAAGTGAAATATATTTCTAGTCATATTTTTACGTTCACTTGTTTGATTAGGAACTCTAAAGTGGACATCAAGGACTTCCTGTTTCATTGGGGTATGAATATGAGGTGACACAGGCCAATAATAACGACGTCCTGTGTCCTTTTCCTGAACACTGTTCCTTGAGCTCGATGGAAAACGTCATGAGGTCAAAGAAACGTGTGAAGGAGAAGTCATTAGAAAAAGAAAACCACGGTGTGAAGAGACGGATGTTAGTGATGTGGGTCTGCCGTGTTAAGGCCACAAGGAATAGTGGGACAGCATCATCTTCTTTACTCTAGTAAGGGATGTACTCTTTGCTAAAGGAGATAGCAAAGGAAGCATTGAACTGAGTTTTTCCTTTTCTGATGAGAGGGTCCAGAGACGGAGGATGTTGAATGCTGCACAGCTTGTGTGATTTTGGGCTGTACAGATATATTGGATTGAATTGAAGCATGTTTCCTTCTTTAGAGAATTCAACCGGCTTCCATCATGTCTGCCACTCAGATACTCCTGTTTGACTCAGATAGAAACCTTCCTTAGTCAAAAGAAGACTATTGGATCGTAGCCTTAGTCGTTCATCACTATGGGAAAGACCAGAGAGCACAGTGGCAATGAGCAACAAAAAGTGTTTGAGCTGCACAAATCAGGCAGGTGATATGAGGAAATCTCTTAACACTTTCGGGACAATAATTAAAAGGTTTTGAGCTACAGGAGCTGTAAAGAAGAAGATGTACGTATATATAGACTCCACGCACCGTAAGGAGAACGGTTCCACTGAATCCAAGTCCATGTATCCTAACACCAGCAGATATTAATTAAATGAAAACCAGACAAAGGGCCGGACCGTCCAACACATCGATCCAAAGCACACGTCAAAACCTCAGATTCACCGAACGCAAAATAAACAATTTTAAAAAGATTTATTTGTTTTATGATAAAGTGTAATGTTTCCTTTAACTACATTTCCTCATCGTTTGGCGCAGTTTCACTAAAAGAGAGCCAACGATTCTGGAGGGATGATGTCATAGTATATCGAAATCTGTTATTGTCATATTCTACATGTATGTAAACTACGCATACAAAATGAAAAACAAAACCCCTTTCTTTCGCATAAACAACTTCAATTTCTATGTCTTCAACTCTTAAAATCATTCCTCTATTATCACATAAATTATGAAAGAAAAACATTTTGGTTGTGATAGAAGCAAAGTGGGTGTCATCCCCTTAAATAATCTTAACATCAATGTTCAGGCCAAGTTCACTGAACCGCGTCGTTCTGCAGATTGTTCTCACAACAGGACGAGTCACTTTAATATTTCCATTCCTGTTTCAAGGTACTTCAAATAGAAATTCATTAATAAAGTTTTCACAATAATGGCATAGAACAGACATCTGGGATTGTGTAGATTATTCTAATAAAGGTAAACAGTCCTACCTGTTAAAGTCCTTGTATTGTCTCCAGCAAAGTGTGTAATCCGTCTGTCCTGCTCTCCAAACCTGCAGGTGTCTGAGAACAGAAAGGGGATTACCTGGAAGCTTTTAAATGCTCATGTGTGGACATAAGCCTGCATCCAATTACAACACGGCGATTACGATACCTTGTCATGTTTAATGACACATCCTGGGGTTGATTTTTATTTTCTGTCTCACGACAAGACACCCTGAGCACGTGTGGGTTCTAGTGCAGTGTCATGAGAATGAGTTCTCATATTATATATTAGATATATATTATATACATAGGCCTACCAACCACTTGTTTGCATCTTTTGTTTTTCTGCAGATACCTTAACGTCTTTTTATTCTACCGGATGAATATATTGTAATAATAGATGTATTTTTATTTCTACACTTCAAAGAAACAGATATACTCAGATTCTGTTAAACCTCAACGAGCAGATCCAAACAGTCAGAGTCTGTAAACTGGAGGAGAAGAAATGTTTACAAATCAATAAAAAAAGAGAGAGTTTAAATGCAAATTACTTATTTTTTAGTAATTCCTGACAATAGAATCTCTGGAATAAAAGAGCCAACAGGCTTTCATGTGAGACAACTAGTTCACACTTGTGTCTGCTATTTCAGGTAAAGTTAGTTAGTTATGTTGCATTCATGAGCTGAAGGATTTTAAACTACATTTCGTCATTTCTTATTTCACTGTTAAACCAGTTGGAGACCATATGGAGGAACAGTTGATTATATAATGTGTGGCTGTAGAAGTTTAGACCAGCGTTTTGATTATTTTCAACCTTTGTCGTTAATCAAGTTGCTTAACAGTTTATCTTAAGAACTCATAACGTCATCTGTTCAATGTCCTATTTTCTATGACTTGCTAACCGTATCGTATTAGTGGTTCAAGGTTAACCATGAGATAAGGCCTGAAGAAAAGTACTTTTCTTGTCAGTTCTTTTCCACTTTCCCTCAACAGGTTTATGACTGTGCACATGTGCATATATTAAAATAAACCGTGTTATTAGTTAGTAGGGCTTCAGCAAAACGCTCACCAACTATCCTCCTTTTTTGCCCCTGAGTTACCTTTGACACAGTCCACATTATTCTGTACCGTTGGTTATCTCATAGTGTTGCACTCATTTGTTTCTCCTCCAGCTCATCACGTATCATGTGTCCGCCTACTGTGACCATGAAGTGCAAACATCAGGCACCCTGACAGCCGCTCTGAGCAATCTGAGACAGAGAATAACAAACAGCAAGAACAGAAGTCATGTCTCTGGAGATACCGAAATAAACCCGTTCACTAATGTACAGCTGGTTTAACTTGTAAGGTGTCAACCTATGAGGGCATGTTCAGAGAGTAGCAGAGCAAAGAGGAGCGCTCACTATTTCTGGAAACCCCAAAACCAACAGTAACGTGAGGAACTGGCTTATTAGACCTGAGGACAGCTTCCTATTGATACCTCACTATGTTTCTCGCTGTGTTTTCTCTGTTGTATGCGTTAATAAGAATTCAGCGTTTTAGGTTTTGATTCAGTCAGTCGTGGAAATGGAAAGTTGTGATATCCGCCATAGCTTATATAGTTCTGGAAGGTTTTCACCAGTATGTCATAGTATAAAGTTTCACTTATTTATATCTTACGACAATAACCACACACAGTAACGTCCTCTGCCTAAAGTTCTGCATTCATGTCGTCACTAATGTAAATGTAGTTTTATCGAGTGGCGTCTTATGTCGCTACAAAGTGACGCATCTTCCAACACACACCCATCTTGGTCTCAGCGGGTCACGTGACGCGGAACACACGCATCCGTGTCACGTCATTACGCACGGAGCTGCGGCTTAAAATGAGGCGGAATGACGCTCGGAACACAACTTTGAATTAACTTCGTCAAACCGCGACTGATTCGAGCTCAGGTGAGTTATTGTGCACATTAAACAACAACATTGTGTTTGTGTTGTTGTTGTTGTTGTTGTTGTTGGACAGCGGGCTGTCTTGTTGACTTACTTCAGGTGAAGCTCCAGCTGGTGTCCACGTTGTCAACTTGTTTACAATGGAGCTCATTCATAGTCGGACTTCATGCTGGTCGAGTAACTTAAACTGTGTGTTCAGCGTGTTATAGACGCTGATGTGACACTCTTTAAGGAAACTAAACAGGCGAACGTCACTGTAATCATATTGACGTCATAATACTTGAGACTGCGTGAAGTCTGCAGAGACGTTCATGGTGATTGAAGTAAAAGTAGACTAACGTGTTGAATCACTGAACGTGTAAATGACACGTGGGAGTTCTCTGAGGGAGTTCCAGTAAACCTGATTGGTTAAACAAGCTTTAAATGTGATCAACTACGTTACATAACCAGCTGTTTATCCAGCATTGTACTTTGTTTGTTACAGGAGTTGGGACTTCTTCACACATATGATCGTTGTAATGTTTGAACAGCAGGAAACTAAAACAATAGAAGTTGTTTAGTCGGGAGAACGTGATTAAATGTGTGCGTGTCTGTCTCATGGAGAAGATAACACATTGTTGACCTCTCCTCCTCTCAAACAGTTTCTTATCACAAGATCAACCGCATGTCGGCGCAGCAGGAGGAGATTGCATTCACTCAGGAAAAGTGCTTTCAGTCGGTCTGCGTTCTCTGTACAAGCTGCACTAGAATGGAGCTCCATCCCACAGAGCACCAGACCTACAGACACACAGTCCATGTAGCTCAGTTAAAGAGATGGTCGTTAGTAGCCAGCTCTGTCAGCACTAGAACTGCACCTCACTGTCATCTGTCCGTCGACCCTCATATCTACCTGCATGCTTTATGTTTTGTTCCTCTGACGGGTGTTTTAGTGTCTAACAATGCAGCAGCATCTTGTCTTTAGTCCGTGTTTCTATTCACACAGTTGTCCCTCATTGTATTCTTTGTGTGTGTTGAATGTGTCTCGTTAGTACTTGATAACGTAGTACAAGAGTCTCCTGAATGACGATACTTGTATTAATATTCTCTCTTCTTTCATTGTTTCTGCACGCTTTGTAAAGCGTCAATATTGCATAACTTTAAATTTATTCTTCTATTCTGTATTCTGCATGTATTTGCTTATTCAAATGGGGACAATAATACCATAAAGTATGATTAATCAATCTGAAAAACGTGTGGTGACTTCACCATCAATAGAAATCATCATCCAGTCACTTTACATAATGCTGTGTAGAGATAATAACGTATGTTATGGGATGTCAGTCTTTGCCCTGAGCTTCCCGTTCACTCTGTCCTTGGTGTAGTTCTTATCAGTACTGGTGAAGGCCGGTAATGAAGGATTCTTCTGTCTGAGGGTCACTAAAAGCACGAGCTGGATTCTATGAATAAGGGGAAGTGTATATCTGTATTGTGAGGCAACTTCAACAGGAGGAAATCATTTTTTTAGCATCAGCAAAATGTCATTTCAGCCGACACCCACTGACCTGTGACGGTGACAATAGCACATCGTTTCGCTTCCTCAATGCTTCTAAACCGTCATTCGCGGTTGTTTTTTTCACGATGTGCAAACAGATGAGTTGGATATTTGTTGTCCTTATATTTCATGACTAAAATGAAAAACTCTTTCTTCAACCCCCCCCACAGATAAGGGCTCCATCATGACTCGCAGTGAAGAAGAAGAGGAAGATGGAGCCGAGAGGGACCAGCAGCAGCCTCTCGTTCTGGAACGAGTGGAGAAGGAAACGGCCCAAAGCTGGCAGTCCGTTGTGTCGCATCGTCTGAAGAAACACTGCGTGTGCACCTCAAAGAAAGCTAAATCCAAAATACTGGGCTTCGTCCCCATCCTGAGATGGCTGCCACGCTACCAGCTCAGGGAATGGCTGCTGGGCGACGCCATGTCGGGGCTGATTGTGGGGATCCTACTGGTCCCTCAGTCCATAGCCTACTCCCTATTGGCCAGTCAGGACCCCATATACGGTCTCTACACTTCTTTCTTCACCTCGATCATCTACGCGATCTTCGGCACTTCCAGACACATCTCAGCGGGGGTGTTCGGGGTGCTCTGCCTGCTCGTGGGTCAGGTTGTGGATCGGGAATTGGCTTTGGCAGGATACCTCACAGGGAGCGGCGGCGGCATCGGCGGTAACGATAGCGCCGCCCTGCTGGCTGACCTGGGGACTGGCACCGTCGGGGTGGGATGTGACAAGAGCTGCTACGCTATCGCGGTGGGAGCAACACTTACCTTTACTGCTGGGGTTTACCAGGTAAGAGAGCAGGAAGGATAACTGCATCTATTCTCCTCCATGGCTGGCATCTCTAAACTGCACTACTTATCTCTTCCTCTCAGGTGCTGATGGGCATCTTCCAGGTCGGCTTCGTCTCAGTCTACCTCTCGGACTCCCTCCTCAGTGGCTTCGCTACAGGAGCCTCCCTGACCATCTTCACTTCCCAGTTCAAATACCTTCTGGGCCTGAAGATCCCCAGGCCTCAGGGCTGGTTCGTTCTGTTTAAGACCTGGTACAGCTTGCTCGCCAACCTGGCAAACACCAACGTGTGTGACCTGGTGACCAGTTTGGTGTGTTTGCTGATCCTGATACCCGTCAAGGAGCTCAACAATCGCTTCAAAGCCAAGCTGAAGGTAAACACAACTATTTGTTCATTATAATGAAAGGAAAGGTTCCTGTTCAATCTGCTACTTCCAGTAGACCGGAGAGCCAGTTCCTCTTCAAATTTAAAGAGGAACTGGCTCAGTGAGAAAGCACTTAACGTACCGATCCATCCATTTGATCACTTGGTCACTCCGTCAATCCACAGCGTCTGTCCAGTGTGAAATACATTGAGATTTATATCATTTCAAATGTTCTACTTGTAATTGACCCTCCAAAGCGGAAAGTTGAGTTAAGGCACAATACAACATGTGGTTTATCATCAGGTGTATGTTTTGAGATAATTAATCTCCAGTACATCATTTAAACTGGTTGTTTGGGTAAATGTTTGATGTGGTTAAGGATGGGCTGAGAATCTGACCATAAATACACATCAGCCTCAGCGATACGTTGAGGTTAGTGCTAACATTAGCATGCTAATGGTTGTAGTACATTGGTCAAAAGCACAGCTGAGCTAAAGCAGAGCTGAGCATTTAATTGAAGCTAAAACTACTATGGGATGTAGAGCTAAGAGTGAGCTCAGGTTGTCCTCAAAAGGCCACCATAGACCGGATAAACTATTGACTTATGTAGCATTATCTTTCCCCGCCTTAGACCAAACTTTGCATTTGTTGTCCCACTATCTGTGAGGATGTCAGAATGATGTGCGTTGTCTTTGTTTCTTTTGTTTACCCAGGCTCCAATCCCCTTCGAGCTCTTCGTGGTGATAATAGCAACACTGGCCTCTCACTTTGGACACTTCAACACCGACTACGGGTCGGACGTGGCGGGCGACATCCCGACGGGCTTCCTCCCTCCCCAGCTGCCGATGTGGACTCTGATCCCCAACGTGGCCGTCGACGCCTTCTCCATCGCCATCGTGGGATTCGCCATCACCGTCTCACTGTCGGAGATGTTTGCCAAGAAGCACGGCTACACGGTGGACGCCAACCAGGAGATGTACGCCATCGGCCTCTGCAACATCCTGCCGTCGTTCTTCCGCTGCTTCACCAGCAGCGCTGCGCTGACCAAGACCCTCGTGAAGGAGTCCACCGGGTGCCAGACTCAGGTCTCTGGGCTGGTCAGCGCCCTTGTCCTGCTGCTGGTGCTGCTGGTTATCGCACCTCTCTTCTATTCCCTTCAAAAGTAAGCATACCACATGAGGAGATTGTTGTTGGAGAAGACCTGCATCAACAGAGTCATACAGTAAAACCAGCTTTTAGATGGTAGCAGTATTAACATCTCACAAAACGTGTACAATCACAAGTGGAGAGTAAATACTCGCCTTCCTCATCAAAACGATTCATACCGGCAGCGAAGGCTTTAATAGATGTGCAGGAAGAGGACCAACTATTGATCCTATAGATCCACAGCAGCATCTGTCAGTCTGTCTGAGGTGAACTGTGGTAAAGACTCAGATACTGTAAAGATATTTTAGTGAGTTTCCTTTTTAGAGAAGTGCTCTGAGTGAGTTTGATTTCAGGTGGATCCGGTCTGCGCTGCTTTTCTCAAGGTTGAAAGGAGTAATAAAGTTCGGACTACGGAGCCTCCGTGTTATGGTACACTATAGCGTACGTTTTAAACATGTATGTTCTGCACAACGCGATTTGTTGCCTTTTAAATTGCACAAAGATTGAAAGAAAGGCTCCTGGTGTTTAAAGGCCCTAAACTGAGAGAACCCTGAACTCGACCAGTAAGTTTGCACGTAAACAGTCGGGCTGTTCCGTAAGAGTCCGTATTTATCTCTGATCTGTAAAATGCACCTCGAGGACCATCGTGATTCTAGATCATACATCACCAGCCACATGCAACAAAGAGCTACGCACATGTTGGTACTCGGCAAACACAACGTTTCATTTGTGTGACCAGGTCGATGCATTTGAAGAAAAGAAAAAAAAAACTTCACATTCCAATGTTTCAGTTTGTTTCAGTATCGACGGGTTTCCTTCGAGTTCTCAGGAGTACTTCATGTTCTTATCTTGTTGACCACGAAAAGACAAACGCAGATGACCTGTAGGTGAGGGTCAATGCTGACTCGGCTCGCTCTGCAGAGGCTGTGCAAGTTAGAATATCTCACAGTGATGAATTAAAGCAGATGAATTCACTGTAAACTACAGAGGTAGACACTCCTCACCTGTTGGGAGAGGCTTGTGTGAGCACCACCGTCTGCTGTGACTGCAGCGGATGATTGGAAGTCTTCATCAATGATGTCACACGTGCTGCTGAGGCCAGATTATCTTTTATTTGACTTTCTTTGTGTCGCTTTTTGGTCTGTTAATCTGGTTTATGTCTGGTACTCTCAACCGTTTCCCCTCACTGTCATCCTTTAAAAAGCCATTGGCAGTTTAAAGGCCTTGAAGCCAACAAATGTCTTCTTTTAAAGCTTTCACTCTTCTTCCATGAACACCACTACGTCCTGACCTTTGCCCTCTCCTGCGTATTTTCCAGGTGTGTGTTAGCCGTCATCATCCTGGTCAACCTGCGCGGAGCTTTACGGAAGTTCCTCGACATTCCCGGCATGTGGCGGGTCAACCGCGTGGACGCCGCCATCTGGCTGACCACCATGGCGACCTCGGCGCTGGTCAACACAGAGCTGGGTCTGCTGGTGGGGGTTCTGGTGTCCGCCCTCAGCGTCCTGGGCCGAACCCAGCAAGCCCGGGTCCTGGAGCTCGGCCGGGCTCCAACCAGGGAGCACTACGAGGACCTGTCTTCTTACCGCGGCCTCCGGACGCATCCCGACGTGGCCGTGTTCAGGTACGGGGCTCCAATCTATTACGCCAACCAGAGCATGTTCAAGAAATCTCTCTACAAGTGTGTGGGGCTCGATCCTGTGAAGGAGAAAACCCAGCTCATGAAGTTCAAGAAGAAGAACAAACAGCAGGAGGAGGTCGCAGGAGTCCCAAATATGAAGTCAGAAAGTGACGGTAAAGAGGAGGGAGCGACTGTAACCCTGATGCTCCACAAGAAGCCCCGTAGCTTACGCAGCGTGGTGATCGACTGCAGCGCCATCTTGTTTCTAGACACTGCCGGAGTGAACGCTCTGAAAGACGTCCGCAAAGATTACGCAGAACTCGGGATCAAGGTTGTCCTGGCCCAGTGTACTACCTCAGTACTGGACTCACTGGAAAGAGGGGGATACGACGGAGGAGAAGACACCATCTTATTCTTCACCATCGCAGACGCCGTCGCCTACGTCCAAAGCCTCTCCGCTCCAAACGGAGATTATGGTGGCAAATGAGAGATCTGTTTATCCAAATCTGTTTACATTTATGCAATATCCATTGTTACCGATGTGCCTTGTGATGCTACGGTATCACACATCTACACGACTGCTGCAGACAAGTCTTTATTTCACACAGTTTCAGCACGATCCTGTGATTCTAGAATCTTTTAAAGTCGTCCTCATAGAAACGAAGCCAAAGAACTTATAGAAACAATGAAAACTTCACTTTGAGACACATTTTATTATTCGTGTACAAACACCCAAAGGAAAGGTTACAAACTATATATTATTTATATATAAATATTTATTTATAGGTCCGTCCTAACTCAATTTGAATGACTGAAATTGAAAATGTACATCTAATGTATTAGTACAATAGCCGTTTACTTCCTACATCTACTGTATAACAGTACATTTTGAAGTTTTTGATCTCACTACTAGAGTCCCTACAATATGTAGTGACATGCAGAGTGGATGAAAACGTGTATTATATTTCACAGCAAGGACTGTAGTTAACTATAATGATATATATAAATATAACCCTGTCATGGAGCTCCTGTCCATCATTTGCAAGCCTGTGATTATTTTGGGTCAGATAACGTCTGTTGGGAAGAGTGCAAAAAAAGTCTTCCTTTTTAAATGCATACTGTGCAGTTCTTCGACAACATGAACCATGAACGTACTGTAACTGATGGTCCACGATGCGGTTTCCTCTCAGGCCGGTGGTCATGTTTACACAGCCGTAAAGCAGTAGATGACCTGTGACTGACTCGATGGGAGAAGCTCGACTCGAGCAAACAAAGCAGTGTGTTTCTGTGTACTTTACATTCAGCAGCCTCCATGAAGCCGAACTGCAGTTTATAGCGATGCCTACACCTACACACACACACACACACACACACACACACACACACACACACACACGTACTGGAAGTTTTCATATCAGGGCCTTCGTCGTATGATTGACGGTCACCTTTTTACTGTTGCGATGTACATCATTTCTTTCCATAAGCTCGTGAGTCACAATCTTCTCGTTACCATTTCTTTAAAGTTTTTTGTTTTCCGGTTACTTCATGAGAACAACGGTCGTGTTTTTAACGTGAACGGTCTCCTTTTTATTTGAATAAGCTGGCAGGTCTCCACTGAACCATGTGTCCCTCTGATAGAGTACTTCCTGTTTGCTGAGGGTGACAACATTACTGACTGTTACTGTAGCTCGGTGAGTACATGATTATCAGCTGGGGGGGGGTGAATGGGGGCAAAGTTTGAAAGAAAAGCACTTTTGTGTGAACGCCGTGTGAGATTAGCTCCAGGACACGGTCACGTTGAATTTAAGGTAGAAGCTCAAACTAGCTCACGTCTTTGTGTGCAAGAGATTAGCTCATCACACGAGGAGCCTGTGTGTTATTAAATGCATTCATGTGAAACTATTGTTTAAATCATGGAGGTCCATTCATTTCTATTTCTGTAATAGAAGGGTTGGTTACAGGGTGGTGTTCTTAGTTGAAGGTTAAGAGTTTTTCACACGGGCGACGCAAAACAGATCAATGCACCAGCAAGAGGAAGGGAAGAAGGCTGCTGGAATGAACTCGCATTAGTTAAACCTGAAGGATACCCACAATGCATTCTGTTCAGTAACACCGAATGTAAACATGACTTTAGTTTGTTCACAAGAAACCTCCACAGGGCCAAACATGCTGTACATTAAGGTCTTCTGTAAAGTTATCTGAACTGCCTTGTTGTTGAAAGATGCTGCAGAAATGAACCTTTCCGTTCACACACAAACATAAAAGGGAGAATGAATCCTGTTGGGCATAAACTCAGTGCATCTACAGTGTGTTTGTAGCTTTTTAATGCTTTTATCCTGACAAGTGAATTACAGGTTCGCGCATAGTTTTAGATTATTTTGTATACATTTATAAATATGTTGAAATCTATGCAAAATAAGTCAACTTTTATTTTGACAGTTGACTTAGCATCAAAATGTCAAGTCTTCGAATAAAGTTTGTTGCCTTAAATCGCTGTGCGTCAGTGTACTTTGGCCCAAATCTCTAATAAAAGACTGTTGAAACACGTTGAATTTGTCTGTTTTACTGAATTTATATTTACAATTTATTATACTTTGGTATTAATAGAGAATCAAAAGCTCCATTGTCAGCCAAAAACAACACCCGGACTGTGACCTGTACAAATGTGAATGAGTTAAACCGGCACCGACTGAGTGCGGCTCTGTGTTTACCGAACACACGTCAGGACTCGCACGGACTATACTTTACTCTTTACAACCTTTAAACCCCGTCTCCTTAAATAACAGCCGTTAATCTGAAAAGAGCTCAGAGAGTCTGCCACACCCGTCTCACTTCTTTTCACAGCTTCTTTTCTTTAATATTCGTGCAGGTATAAAACGGTAGCCGGTGAAGCTTCTTTTCTATAGATCCAGAATACAGAGAGCCTATGACAAGAAGAGAGGGCTTTGTTAAGCTGCAGGAAAAACTTTGTAAAAGTCAGTTGGTAGAGCCTCTGTCCACTCTCCTGATGTAAAATATATATTATATATTGTTTCATATGAAGAAATACGTTGTGACACGCAAACAATAACGGGAAAACTCAAAGAGTGTGTGTACCCATAGCTGTTGATTTAGTAAAGCAGGTTTAATCAATTAGCTCTTCATAAACCAACACTGTACTCAGCTAATACTGACTGGAGTAGTATTTACTGTCGACTCTTTAGTGTTACGGCTGCTTATCGATATGCTTCGAGGAAAATCCTCTGTTCTTTAATGTAATGTTACATTTACAAAACCTTTTAAATGACCTTTGTTCACCCAGAAACACAAACTGACATCATGTGTTGTTACTCCGGTGAATCCCCAACCTGCACATCACTCCTCTATACTGACATATTTATTGAGAGTCCTGTCTTCCCTTCCTGTGAAACACACATGCGCAACAATGAACTTCAGGACTCAATTCAAACCACATCGTTCTCGTTTTTAACCTTTTTCTCTCATTGAGAATTTCCCTCAGTGACAAATTAGAAAAGACAAAAGTAACACAGGCTCCAGATTAAAGTCCATGCTGGTTTCAAGGTTCATGAGAGCCCTTGAGGGTTCAGTCAACAGTTGAGTCCAGGTCCCTGAAATCCCAAATAAAACACCACCAAGACAAAATACCCACGACACCAACGTCGACTGAACTTAAACTCAATCAAACTAGTTTCTATACATCTAGAGATCCTTTCCCTCGTGATAATAGACAACACAGACATTTCAACATACTGATTTCTTAAACGCACATTGTGTCATTTTCTTTGGGTCTCAAAATCAAAACAAAAGACGGTGATGTAGTGAAGTAGTGTGGGATCATGGGAGGTCTTAGTTAGTTGTTATTCAGTGTTCATGGTTCAAGGTTTTTATCACAGACGTCTCCTCTACGAAACAAAAGGATCCTGTGATTAAAACCACTGAAACACAGAATGAAGAAGCTTCACGTTAAAAATCTGTGTTTCTCTGACGCTCTAACGTTGCTCAGCTCAATTAGCACAATTAGATAATAACACGCTGGTGAGTAAAGACCGAACAGGCCACAAAGAGCAGTTTGTCTTCACTCTCGAGGTTCAAGCTGAGCGAGCTGATGATGATGATGATGACAATGCTCAAGGTGAGGAAGAGCTGTTGTGTCTATGTTGCAAAGATCCGACCGTTTTACTGTTAACAATGCAACTATTTAATAAAACATTCGGTACTTTTACTCCTGTTCTGTTGTCCAGAAGAGCTGCAGTAACTTCACAACTCATTTCAACTGGAGCTTCTATCCTGATGTTCTGTCATCGTCCTCGTGGCTTTCGCCCAGATGATCGATGACCCTGTCTGACGGCAGAAAATACAAAATATTGATGAGCACCTCAAGTTGAAGGAGGAATCCTTAGATGTCCCATCTGTGCTCTGGAGCTTTAGTCAATAAGCAGTCTGGCTGTAAACTTCTGGAGGAGATACGAGTTTAGAGATTAGAGGTTCTGGGCCTGCCTGTATCTCCTCTTCTCATCTTCTTTCTCTTTCACTCTCCTCATCCTCAGTAACACTTTCACTGAGAGTGCTACAAAAGGAACAATGGCGCTATATTTAAACTTTTATCAACCATGAAGTCTGGTCTCCTAAACATTATGTTCCTATGCTACAAAACTGCATTCAACTGCGCTTTGAGGGAACAGATTGTCTCCAAGATTTAGTTTCTTTCTGACAGTCGGGGAGGGAGGACGGGTAGCCAAGAGACTGTGTTGCCGTTTTATTTTAATATGAAGTTTATGCCTTTTATCACGTGTTTAAAACTGCAACTGTGATGGTGGAAAAGAGTTTAGTTGTATTGGAGCGTGTTGTTGTGGGAGACAGCAGGGTTGGTACACGATGTGCTTTCAGCCGGCATTTTCCTCAAGGCCTCCGATAAATAGATGATTCATCGAGTGTTTAGGACGTCTTTCAGAATGATAGAAGCTCACTTTAGTGCTAGTTATCTTGTGTGTACAAAGAGAGTAAATGTGTTTCTAATCATCCACATTATCAATACATTTTCATTGCATCATGAAGAGCTGGTATTCTATAGAACAGAAGTCAAGAAGGAACCAGAGACAGAAGGGATGCATAAAATAAAAAACAAGTTTATAATAAGTACTTTATAAAATGTTAGACTTCCATACAGTGTTGGCTATAGTATAGACTCTATAGTATAGACTCTATAGTATAGAGTCTATACTATAGAGTCTCTCTGGTTTATGTTGGTGTTTGCTGCACCGTAAACCACCAGAAGCAGTGACGTTACTTTGCCACCAGGGGGCATCATTGACCAGGAAGCTGGAGAGAATTTAGTGAAGAAAATGCTTTCTATATAACGTTTATCTCTGTGAAAAATAATATTTCTATGTATGTTCACATCCCACAAAGACAAATTAACTCCAGAGTAACACTGAGGGGTAAAGAGGTTCTAGGTATTCACGTCCCACTCGCTTTTACTTGGTTTTAAACCTTCAAACTAGTTTAGTTCGTATTAGTTATTAGTTCCTGACTCTGTCCCCCTGGACTTTATTTAAAACCAACTTTCCGAGCTCAGTTCAACTCAAGTTGAGGTCTTTCTAAAGACTGAAAACAGAAAGTCAAGTCTGAAGATCAATAAGAGACGCAGGTTAAGAGGAGACATGACACATGTGGTTCTAGGGATAAAATAATTAATTAATGCACCTAAAAAATGAAATAACTGCAGAACTTGTGGATTCGTCTCTCTGAACTCTATGTGACTGTCCTCTGTATACAACCAGCAAGCTTAATCAGGTAAAAGAGGAGAGACTGGTGCAGAGACCCGGCTGTCTGCAGAGCAATGAGGGAACCAGAGGTGATTATAGTCTCTTTCACGGCTTGTTGCCTCTCCAAATGTTCATGTCACAGAGGAATAGCACCTGTGTTGACTGGCACGCAACTAAAAGCTCCAGCACAGGACGAAGAAAGCACGTTTACTCTCCATCTCACTCCCAACCTGCATCATTTTTTAAATTATTATCACCAAATCCGAAGCAGACTTTCTTAATCAGCGATAATAAGGAGCTCTTGCTCTGGAGGTGATGCAGGAATTATTCTAATGTGATCTAAAGTTCATCTTCAACTTGAGGCTTAAGCATTTATATACCACATGTTAACTTTAACAGATGGGACACTAGAGTAACCTTCCTTCATGTTACAGAGGAGGCTGGTCCTCCTTTACTTTTTAGAGGAAAGAAGGAGATCAAAATATTTAAAATATATATTTTATTTTATTTATTTATTTATTTATTTATATCAGATTAAAATGCTTTAACAGCGACACCATCACATCCCAAACTCACTAGATTCCTGTACTAGCATACTAGGTGTTTTGTATAGTATTAGGATACAGTGAATATTGTTTAATTTGATCATTTAAAATGTTTTAATAGTGTTTTAAAAACTGTACGACAACATGTGGCATGACCATATTACCAAGATGGAGAGAAGTAGTTTGAAATTGTTGTAGCTCAACAAACCTTCAGAGTCTTTTTCTTTATTGTAGAGTTGTATTTATGTTTGTATCAGAGATGACGAAGAGGAAGAGAGAGAGATGAAGAAGAAGGACACACATGGACTCAGACTCCTCCGCCACTAGAGTGCCCTGAACTGTGAGGGGGGGGGGGCTAGTTTATCTTTCCTGATGCTGTCACAGTGTTTTAAGTGCATTATGCATGAGCGTTATGTTTCTACAAGTCCTATTCCCGAGGTCACGAGCAGGTTAACGTGATGGAATACGGCCATCGTGAGGTCAAGTGTTTCCAACAACACACTTCAGTTACTGGAGGCAGAGGTCTGTGCAACCAGATGCTTCAGTGCATTTCTAACTACAGTTCGTTGGCCCGGCTCATCTCGGGTGTTTTTAAACTTGTTGCTATCTGCAAAAGCTTTCATCCCATAAATGCCACGACTTTGCTCTGCCTCCATTTCTTTGTTTGCTTTGCCGCAGACAGAGACAGAGACAGACAGACAGACGGGGAGGGAGGGAGGACTCGGGGAAGAACAGCTCACGGATAAAGCACTTTGTCATCCGGAGGGATTATTTCAAGTTGTCAAAATCCCAATGTTCTGTGAAGGGACATTTCCAGATGTCTCTCTTTGACAGAGGAAGCCACCAGGCGTTTACGCTGTCAAAAAATGTTTTACCAACACTCCCCCGTCAGCTCCACTTTCTGTCTTCCTCATATCTATTTTTCTGTTTCTTCAGATACAGCCAACGGATCTGGAATGTCTGCATGTGCCCCAATGAAAATGTCGGTTGCACCGCTATATTTCATTTAATTTACTTCGTATGACTAATGGTGTGATAGAAGGAGGGCGTTTTAGTTGTGCGGCTAGTATAAAAATAATTAAATCAGAAGTTTCACACATAAAAACAGTTATAGTATGTAAAACATCGATACCGTTAACTGGGAGAAGGAGACTCCTGAAAATGATGATGAGACTCAAAACACTCTTCTGTCTAATGACGATTGTACAGTAACGTTACAAAGATGAGGGTCTTCCTTCACAAATGATCTTCGGCCAACTAAAAATGACGTGCATGGCTCCCTCGAGACTACCACGGCATTGTTCAGCGGTCGGTTTTACTAAAAGACACTATTTCCGGTTTTGTTTGCCAAAATATCATCCCAATTAAGATCACAGTTGACGAGAATTAGGGAAGCACCTTGCTAACCAAGTGAGCTAGCTAGTGCTAGTGTTAGCTGGTAGCATTTGTTATGCTAACCGTATTGCGCGGCCAGTCTTCGCTCCTCCCTCAACCCTCTCGTCTCATACGACACTTCCAGCTAAAAAAAAACCAAGATGGCGATGGCCATCAAACCAACGTCCACTTCTTTTTTACACTCTGTGGTCTGAACTCATTTCATTTCCCTCACCCACACAATAGTAGTTCTGTCTGTACCCGTTGTTGAACATCCACCTGATCTCTAAACGTGCAAACAGAGCTTTCAGAGTCTAGATTATGCACAGTATTAATTCTGAGCCACGATTGGACTCGCTGAAGTGGCCTGAAGGGAGTTGGAGGCGACGCTCTGCACTCCAGTGGGCAGATGGTGTTATGGAGGCCGAGGGCAGCAACACACACTCACACACACACACACACACACACACCCTCTCACATGCATGACGACCCCTCTGAGCCCCCTCCACATCAAACACAGTGCTTCATCCACTGAGTGAAAATGAATGGATCAGTGGATATCAGTCATCCACCAGAGGACCTGACCACATATCAAGCCAAGGAGTGACAGTCACACGGGCAGTGAGAGTTGGCTCGGCTCTCTGTTGATGCCTGTGGGACGACGTTAGGCCTCAACTTCATCCACCCGCATGCTCGGAAAGAAACAGATTCCGACTGCTGCATTAGCTCACATCTCGTCTTCAAGAACAGCAGTCACCTCAGGCAGCTGCACTCAGGTTGCCCCCGTCTGCAACCAATTTGTTTTTTTTTTGTATGATTGTAATAAAGTCAGTCCCTCAATTGTGTTCTCATCGAGAAAGTGTTCCACACAGGGGCAGAGAGTGACGCCGTCATGTTCATTTATTTCAATGAATATCGTAAGATAAGTTACATTGAGCGCGGGATAAAGAGTCAACCATCAGCTTCACAGATGATGAGAGCAAAACAGAAGCTTTATCAAAACCTAGGTGGCAAATGAAGGAAGGAAATAGGTAGCTTATACTGTATAATACAGTAAAATATCATTTAAAATACTACATGTAGGACTTTATGGAGCCGGTGGTAGTTGATTCATGCTGTGCACATTTAAATATACAAGCAAATAGAATGGAGTCTAATGCCAGCGTTAGTTCAAAGCTATAGTCACGTCCTCACAAAGCTCACTGGCATCCAGCACTGATGCTTTAAATGTCCAGTACCTCTCCTCCAATAAAAGAAGAGTTGTCCTGCTCTCCTCATTTCCATTTCCAAAAGAAGAAGCTTCATGTTGTTCGAGTTGTTATAAAGGATTCCAATATGGCCTCTGTGTTTTCACTGGGTCATCCTTAATGCGATTACCGATGCTAATGGGAACAGCAGCGCAACATTTACTTTAATTACAGCGGCCACTTAATGCGTCCGTTTCCTTTTTACTTTCATCTTCCTTCGACTTTCTTGGCACTGGTGAGATACAAAGAAGTTGTTTTTCAGATGACGTTTCCTGCCTGAGATCCACCCAGCTGTTTGATAGATTCTTCATTGTTATTAACAGCAGCTTTTGGAAGATGCCCCCCCGCTGGGTTCTTGCCATCTGCCTGCCGACTGTGATAGATTACGTCAACTGCTATTTGAGTCTTGTTTGTGAGAGATGAGCTAAAAGCCGGGGAAAATCAAAATAGTACACCGTCTCTCTGAAGCTGTTCGGAGTCAACTGCCTCCCGTGAAGACAGAGAGAAAGACTCGCAGGGAAAACAGAAAAGAGAGAGAAAGATGAAGTTGCTCTTCTGCTCAGAGAGCTGACAAAGCAGCATGAATGAATCTTTCTCTACAAGCACGTAAGACTCTATAATGAAGAGGTGTCAAAACTCTTCCTCTCTCAGCACATTAGCTGCCAACATAACTGACAAAAATACAACAAAAAAACACATGACATGCACTGACATCTCAGGCCGGACACTTCCTAAAGTGATGAATGTTAAACACCAAACCACACTGAGGTGGCAGCAATAAACCATTTCTATTATCAATAACCAGAATCAAAGGGAAGCGGCAGCTCATCCCAAACCACCACGTTAAGATAGAATTAACTGTTAACCACGATGTACCACAACATTTAACACAATACACACCAAACTGTGCACTTTATATTGATTTCAGGTGATATTCAACTGGATTCTGATATATGCAAACATTGTAAACATGAGTTTATGGTCTCAGTCTCTAGTTTCAAGTCTTCTTCAATACAGCATGATGTTCATTTAGTACATTATGGTCCATTTAGAGTCAAACAGACCATAAAGCAGGGGATGCTTTAGGGGCGGGGCTACACGGTGATTGACAGGTCTCTACCACGGTCTATGCTTGAACCAAGTGTCGTACAAACGGACAAAACAATAAAAAACACTACACAGCAGCAACAGAGATCAATGGTCAGCAGCTACAAACCTCACTTCCTAAACGTAACAGCAGTAATTACACATATGGACTGATTTATAAATGCTTGAATATTTTGGTTTGGATTTTAAATGGTTAAAAGTTACAGAGAGGAATGTCATCGGAATGAGTTCCTCCATATTCCACCAGAAGCTGAGTGAAGTGACTCATAACCGTTCTCAGCTCGGTAGGGACTCACATTCCAGATGTCCCGCGTCATATCAAAAAATATGTTTTACTATTCCAAACTTCTGAGGACATCGCATTTCTTTCTGGTAAAAGTTTGTGAAGTTCAGCCACTGACGGAGAAGACCTGGAGGGAGAATTAAGTGGTTTTTTTTACTCCCAATCTGCATCCTGAATCAATGACTGCCAGAGACAATCTTTCATCAATAACAGATTTAACATGAAACGTAACAAGCCGACTCTGGAAGAATGGTGAAAGGAAAACTTCTACAGGTTATATTTTAAGAGGAAGGTTCGACAGCTCGGCTCTCTTTCCTCCGTTATCACCAGGAGAGAGAGAGATCTGATGGAGTGTTTTGTTTGGCCGCTCTCACTAATGACTTGAACCGGTGCTGATGAGACGGACGGCCCTTCAGTCCAGAGCATCACTTTCAATAATCTCTTAAAAACACACGGTGCTTCTTGGGACGTTAAAATAGTTATCCATCTGGAAAATAGAGTTGTCATCGACTAAACTGTATAATCCAGTCCGAGGAAGTCAATTTACGTAATCGCGAACCTGCAATACTCAAAATGTAGCAAATTATATTTCTGTTACGAATGTTTTTGCCACTTTTCCCTTTTTTGCCGCGTCATAGAAGCTTATTGAAGAGGTGTTTGGGACGTTGGTCTTATCATTTGTGAATCCACAAACTTTAGTAAAGTTAAGAGTGCTCCTCACACAACTTTGCACACCAACACTCATGGAACGTTTCTAGAGTCTTAACTCTACAACACACTGCACCTTATATTACAGAGTACTTCATCTTCATCTTCATCATCTCCTACATAGCAGCACTTTCCACGTCTGTTTGCATCTTCTGCTAACTGTGTATGAACTCAAATCACCTCTAAAATCCCTTTTACATTCAGATTGAACACTCCTCAATGACTGACATCAATAACTGATGATGAATAGTGAGTTTACAGTGTAAACTGCTCTAATCAATCACAATTACAGTGATTAAGTGCTTATACATGTATCTAGAAACTTGGGACAGAATCATTCCTTTACAAATGCTGTTTAAATAACAGTAATAAGTCTTTGTCTTTTCATACACGTCTCAAAACTACGCTCGGCAAACATTAATAATTGATTGAACTTCACTCCATTGATGCTTTTCCTCGTGTTAACCCATCTGCTGTGTGCACAGATAGAAATCATGATAAAGTGGATTGATTATGCCTGGTCAGTGAAAGGGAAACATTGACAGGGTAAAGTATTTTTGTTCAGGTGCTGTTTTTACTTGTATATCTCTTGGTATTCACATTGTTATTGAATGTACATGCTTTTGCTCTTCCTCCCTCATCCCTTGAAGGCCCGATGTGTCAGCCGTACTTTCCAGACTATTGAAATAACACTTAAGCCCTCGAGGGTGAGTCGACCAGGACTAAACCACTACTGGAACAGATCGCCACGTTATGAACTGGATGAGCGGTCACAGGCAGCCGCTGGACAAAGAAGAAAAGAGCAATAAAAAATCCCCCCCAACCATCTGTGATGTATGTGTCGAATAAGTGCTGAGTGAGGAAACCGAGGCTCATTTGTTCCAGATGAAATCACTACTGAATGAAAACATGAGGGCGTAAAAGCGTTTCGCGTAAAACGATCCACTCCACCGGTCACACCAGTTTACAGACAGGTGGCCCACGGTTTATGTCTCATAATCAATAAAACTCCTCACGCAATGTTGTCATTTCAAATGGCATCACAGATTTCTGTGTAATGAACGGATCGCCTCAGGTCTGCAGAGTTAGTATTTCAGGCTCAATGATACGGCTGAAATATGAATTCACAATATAATTGCTCACATTAACATATTCTTTCACCTTTGAGGTGGTCCAGGATTTGCTCAGATTTATTTTATTGGGAAGCCAATATACTACTTTATATGCAGCGACTATACTCACAAAACACTTAACAACTGCAGTGTCACTCTGCTGGGGAGATGATTCCATGTGCGTCTGCTTTGTCTTGCTTCGATGTACAACACCTTGAAAAGTGTGGGTTGTTAAAGAGAAAACAATCAAGCCAATTGTTAAATAGCTTGAAATACACATGATGTGTAACAATACAATAATCGTGTGGGGAAGATAAGTAGCCTGCACAGAGAGAGAAGCTGTGGAAGTAGAAGGGTGCGGTGGAGGTTTGAAACAACTCGGAGTTTCATGAATCATTAATTGCCGTCGTATTAATATACCGTGTTATATATATATATAGCTTTTATCATGTTGTTGTCTCATCCCAGAGGATCGTACATTTAAATTGTTTGTGTGAAAAACACATTATTTAGATCTCAGATTTTGTGCTTATTTCAGAAGTTTTGCAGGACTGCGATGGAATTAAACATTAATGTTGCCCTCCGTGTCTACGCAGCAGCAGCGTTTGGAGAAGATTAGACTATTTATCTAACGCTGCTTTGCAGCAGAAGTAAGATCAGGCAATTTATATTCCGTTCCCCTCGTGTAGCATTTCAGGATGATGAGAAGGAAGCGGCTAAAAGATGATGTATGTAGGGGACATGATGCAGTGCTGGGGGGGTTTCTAAGATGGCAATCACAACAGTATGTATAAATCATGTGAAGCTACGTATTCTGCACTCGAGGTAAAGCTTGAAGCAGAATGCTTCGAGTTCTTAAATTATGCATTTTCTTTACAAAGTCTTGGTGAGCCTCCACAGACACCAGCACCAGTGTGAACACACAAACACGCAGGATGTTCTGCATGCAGTGGTGCTGTGGTTAAAGTGCCCAACAAGCCTGTCAGCTGCAGTGATAACTGATGCACAAGCAGGTTGAATCCATCATGTACCACCGGCTGCAGTGTGGACGCAAAACAGTTCACCAGTACGTGAGTTAGCAGCCACGATGCTGCGTACATTGTCGTGGACACATGCCACACTTTTAGTCTCCACCGCAACAATAAGTTAAACTGAGAGGTTATCAGCTGTGCAGGTCTGCCTATAGCATACTCTGTCAGCGTCTCTGTTACTCCGTTACAAAAGCAGACGAACACACTACTGCACTAGCAGTCAGGCACACAGAAAAGTAGAGCACACAACCACATCTCTGTGAACAAAAGGGAGGCAGCAACATCTTCTCTTGTCGAGGGGAACGACGTGGCAGCCGACTGTCGGGATGAAAACAATGACAGCTGCACTCTGCAATTACCTGGGACATCAACAAGAACCCATTTACTGAGACATTCCGCTGGGACGTACCATTATTCCCCCCGTCAAGACATATGCCACCGGGATGTACAATTATCCCCTCTGCCATCAGGGGAAGCCACAAACACTGTGGTCCAAGATGAAAGCAGTAGATTACAGACACATGTGATCAACTGAGACACACGTACACACTAACAGCCTGGTGTGGAGGAATGTTGTGAAGTGACTAACATGTCTTCTACTGCAGATTACCTCATCTGTACACTGAAAGTGAGAGAAATACTTTGCATGAAACTTCACCTGATTTTGTCTCTTAATGAGCCTTTAAAAGGTTCGATCAGAATGTCGCTCTGCAAGTCTTACAGTCTAAGAGTCAGAACCCTCTCACGTCTTATTTAAAGGAGTGAAATCTGTGTCTGATCTCAGCTGATGGTCCTCAAACCAGCATGCAGTCGTCAGAGTCACAACTGCAGCAAGAGGTGAGTCATGCTCCTCAACTGTGCGTCTGTGGTTTAAAGCATTAACACTGCGCACATATACATATATATACTGTATATATATATATAATATATACGTGTGTCTTTGGCCTTTTTCACACCAGTGGTGGCCAGCACATCATGCACCTACATCCTGTATGCGTGTTTGATCAATGCCCTGCACGTCACACCTGAGCTTATTCTCAGCATGGCGAGAGAGGAGAGCCGATGAAGAGATGACTTCAGTCTAGTTTATGTTGTCAACATGCTGACCGGAGGAAAGGTGCAGTTCTGACTCTTTCTTACTCCTCTGTTCCTTTTCATTTACAGAGGCGAGAACAAAGCCATTCACACCCACACTGAGCAGCGACAACATACACATCCATCCACTTATCTCTCTCACGAGGGAGATTTAAGAGTCAAAAAAACATCTACGGACAAATTCCTGAGTCAGTTTTAAAATCATCATTTTCAGTTTTCTGTTGCAGATTCTTCACAGTTCCAAATGCAAGAGGGTGCTTGCTAACAATTTATAGTTAGAGGTGCAAAATTCTAAATTTAGAGAATTAATACAACAGCAGGTAACTACAGTATTTGCCTTGTACAGTACTCCGTCAGCACTGTTGCCATTGTTTGCACTGTTTTTGATGTTAGCACCGTTAGCTGCAAGCCACCACCTCAGCCGTCACCACGTTGAGAGCCACGTGGAGGCAATCCCTCGACCATAGACATGCTCTGGGTTTCGTTTGGCTTTGGCTGATCTAGCTGTTTGGGTTCCATCTTTCTTTCCACAAAAAAAAGTGGCATTTAGATAAATAAAAACGCTGAAGGATCCCAATGGAAAGTAGCCTGACATTTAGAGAGTAACAGGCACTTCACTTCCAAACGGAGTTTGCTGTGATGTCAGTTTGAGATTTTCTTTCAAAGAATAAAAAAGCAAATCTGCCAACTAGACGACTGGGATGGCAGCGAGCAGAGGAAGCCCTGCTGCTGAGTGGTGACACCCTTCATCTCTCAAGCAGTGCTCACCCTCAGCTGGTTTTGTGCTTACAGATTGCTACTAATGGAATTTTACTTTCTACTTACTCAGCATTTTGTTGTGACTAAACTTGCACAAAAACAACAACCAAACATACCGTTTCCAATGTATCAACCTAAAGAGTAGCGAGGAAACAGTGAGCAAAGTGGTCGGGTTGATTTTATTCAGACAACATCTGATGGCCAGAAGTTCCTGTCCTGATGATTTTTGATGTGTCGACTCATATGACCACCACAGAGAACTGAAGACACAGAGACAGGAATCACGATGTGTTTAGACTCACCGCTGCCAAAACCTCTGAGCTGGCAAGACGTCAGGTAACCCAAACCCCACAACACAAACAATCTACTTAAGGAATCCATGTTAATAGTCTTTACGAGCCTCGGGTTCGGTGCAATTTTCCAATTTGATCCATAACAAAACCCAAAACATGCAACAAAATAAACTTTTCCACTGTGGTTTGGGAGCGATTGCATGCAGAGTCTCAAAATAATCCATGATGAGAACCACAACTAGTTAAAAGTCTAATGTGGACTGGAGTGTTAAATGCTTCTCTTCTCCTTGTTCAGTTGCTTTCTACCCGTTTACATCCATCTTACTTCTTTCTGATTCCCTTCTGTCTCTGGCCTTTCACATCCATCATGTCTTCCTCCCCTTTAACACCATCCCTCTCCTCACTTCTCCCAGACTCCTGCTTCTCTACGAGGCACAGCAAAGCAGTCGTTAGTGCTTTCATCAAGGATGTGCTGCAGCTCATTCATGGCACAAAACAGCCATTAGATACCAGGTTGGTGCTGTTGGTGACTACTGATTATATGCGAGTTGACCAACATGAAGCATCTTGTGCAGAGGGCATGTCGTGTGTATGTGAATGGATTCAGAAGGTCAAAAGAAGACACCTGCAAATGCTGGTACACAAATCCATCATTCATGCTCGCAAACAGACACATGCACATGGACACAAAGTTGCTCACGAAGTTGCCCCCACACACTCTCTTATTCCCATAATCATTATTTGGGATAATTACTCAACTTGAACCAACAGACATTAAAAATAAATCAGTCTCTTGTGTTAAGAGCAGCTGAAAATCCAGTTTGTGTCGTGATTAAAATGTCTGGAAAATCATTTCTCTCCTCACATTAAAAAATAAAATCGAACCTGAATTATGATGAAGGGCACTGTTCACACGAATAGCAGCTGATGCAACAGCAAAATAAATTAAAAAAAAAAGACTTCAAAGGTCATAAAACGCATTCCTTTTTTAACAATCCTCTGTGAGGTAGTGCTGGTGGTTGAGTCAGCCAGGTATTCCAGTTCATCTTCAAATGACTCACTCTGAAATATCAGTAAATCTATCTCCAGCTGTATAAAACGTTAAGACTAGAACCATGCAATTATGACAGACTACAGAGGTAGAATATGCACTTATATTAAATTATCTTGTTCCTCACTACAGGCACACATTTGAGACCGCTTTCTTTTCTACACAACATAAAAAGATGAATTCCCAAACACACGTCAGCACTGAGTTTCTGTCACAGATCTCCGTCGGGCAATCTGCATCTCTAATGAACTCCGCGCTGAGTGTGCAGCTCTTCAACTTTTGCATGATTTCAGGTGTGCATTAGACAACGTTTAGTGTTTTACAACTTGAGCAATAGATGTGCTGCTACCCAATGGCTCTTTGTTTATTCTGTGATGAGATGAATAGTCATTATAGATTCATGGTATAGTGGGACTGAAGTACAGTGTTGTTTTCGGTGTCGAAAACCAGGTGACTTGGTGGATTAGCCTCTGAAATAGTATTTTACTCCTAAAGACCTTCTCATCTGTGGGTGAAGCAGAGTGTGGGGCTATCTTACTGTACAATACAGACTGCGTGCATATCATATCATGGAGCTAACCAGCCAAGAGCTAACCAGCCAAGAGCTAACCAGCCAAGCGCTAACCAGCAGGGCACGCTCACCTGCACAAAAAGCACACATGGCCTGCCAGATTATGTCAACAAAGCAAGGAGAAGCTTGGATAAGGACACACAGAGGGAGAGTGACTTCATTCTCTGCTCAGATAGACATTACTCCACTATTCATTCATGTTTGCTGCTGTATGTTCATGTTCAGAATATTGTATACAGCTCCTTTAAGTGATAGTGAAGGGGGTTGAATGATTTAGAGAGTTCCTCTTTATTCTTATCAGACACTTTAATGTCAGAACAACTGGCTGCATCCAGTATGTATGGATCTCCAGAGACGCTCACCTTGCACGGATGATTTACTGTCGACTTTAAGTTCCACTTCTGGTTTTATTGATCGTATAAATGCTTATCTGGTGCTTACTCTGCTGTTTAGAGGCATAAACTGACCTCTTTCCTATTCTTGTTTCTGTTCTGTCATTACAAAATAAAAATAAATAAAATCATACCAAAAGTGTCTTAAGTCTCTGCAAGGCCGGCCGTGGCAGAAACCTCTCATGTTGTGTCTCTCTTTGGACTCATCGGACATAATCCAATTATGTTTGATCAATTCCTGTGGACAGAAAGGATTTGCCGTTTTAGTCAAATGGGAGACATGCCATCACCAAAATAAACACAGCGTCTTGTTAAGATTTGTAATATTCAACCTAGATTTGCATTGGCTCAAATGTGACACCGTCGTGAGGACATCCCTTGAATAATCCTGTTTGCCTCAATCAGATGTGTGGACTAAAGGAGCAGTGCTTGATCCAGACTTCAATCTGATGACTTTTGACTTTTGATTTGGGAATTACTTAGTGAATATTCCCCCCCAACGCCAAATACTTAAAGTTGTGTTAAAGAAAAGTGAGCAGTGATTCAACTTCTTTACCTGTGGATATCTGGAAGAATGCTCATTTAATTTACAAGTCAAGCTTTCTTACCGGAACTTCCTCCGCCGTGCTTTGCCAGGCTGACGTTCCGTTGCGTGACTGAAACTGATTTGAATTGATTGGTCAGGGCTCGTCCAATCAGACTCCTCGTTTAGGCCACACCCTTTTTGTTATATTTTTTTGTTATATTTTTTTTGTTATATATATAATGCATATTTACTGCATAATATCATACAATATAAACATCGAAATAAATTAAAATAAATTGAGGTGGAGATTTATGTATGATATATTTTATAGAAAGGTAATTTCTTTATTTTATTTGTCAAAACACACCCACATCATACACACATACAGAAACACAGGTCAAGAAAATAACACAATCCAATGTTTCGTCTGTCATTTAACAAAAGATAACAGCAGCAGAAAATAATAAGAAATAAAGATAAAAACATCCTTCATACTACGATAGGCTAACAGCTCAATTGGGTGACGTGGTAACTTGTTTTTGTTTATTGTTTTTTTTGTTTTTTTATCCTGCTGGGAGGCAGGGTTAGTCATGCTCAACATTGACTGGAAATAATAAGCAATTATATTGCATCCTTCCATCACTGTGATTTTAAAAGCATTACTACAAGTCACATCCCTTTGGAGCCAATAGATTATGATCTGTTTCTTTATGCTGTGCAAACAAGATATTTCTGCACAAAGAATAATATCATGTGTCAACAATATAAGGACTCCAGGGGCTCTATACTGTGTATCCTGTAGCCCACACTGGACAAGAGGCTACACGTACATACACATACACACATACACACATACAGAAAACATCATGATATGTAGGAGGGAGGCAGCAACAGGGAACCAGATAATGAGCCAGTGGGCTGTAGAGGTAAATATATATATATATATATAGCCACAGCTAGATTGGGAGTTCTTGTTTTGTTTTGTGTTTTGAGAAAATGAAAGATGCCGAGGTTGGACATGAAGCTGTTCCCAGTGGGAAATGAAAGGTGAGGATAAAGTGGAGCCGTAGAGCTGGAGAGGCAACTCCCCCACGCTGAAGTCAGTCTGAGAGGAAACTGAGTCTGAATCAAATTGATTTCTTTTTTTTTTTGTTTTTACTTTATTTTGAGGGAGGTATGGAAAAAAATAAACTCATTTCGAGTTTGCCAAGAATGAGAAAAAGGAGACGGAACAAAGAAGAAGGAAAATGCTTTAGTTTAAGAAAATAAACACGTTCAAAATTGAATTGGAGTCTTTTTCTCTTACTCACATTCCATGTGTCTCAAATGTGTCTTCAGGTGAGGAAATCACTACATTTGGTACATAGTAATATATATATATATATATATATATATGTATATATATACATACTGCAGTTACAGTCTTGACTTAACTGAATCATTAGATATTAGCATGTTGTTTTCTCAGACCTGTGGTCCTTAACCTTTACATGAAGTTATGCAGAGACCTTTCCTCCCCCCACACTCTGACCACGCAGGGAATGTCACCATCAGCAGACTGCATGAGTTTATTCTTTAGAGTTTATTTGTTTCATATTTTTAGTCAGCTCACCACAAGGCGCTTCGTCGTGTGTTTTACTCGTGTGCCAATCGCAGCCACCAGACCTAAAATGTCAGATGTGGAGGCCAAGGAACCGTGGTGTGATTGTCTTCTTTTTTCTAATATCTTGTATATTCAGTTTTACCCGCCTCCTCAAACCAGAACAATTACACAGAGGGGGCCGCAAATGGACATTGTGAGTGAAAATCCATTTAACACTTTGGGCTCGACACGAAAAGACTTTGTGTGGATGAAGGAATAATGGCCCACTGACAGTCTGTCTGATGGAGAAGCAGAGAATGTAGATTGCTTCTGTTTTCAGCTCCCATGTGAAGCTGCGGGGGCCGTTTCCATGAGATGTTTTATTAAGAGGGATGAAACCGTGTCTCAAAGGATATTCAGATCTTTGTCCGTCAGGTATCCGGTTGGCTCTTTGGTCACATTACACTTTCATATGTCATTTAAAATTCAAAAGCATGCAGAGAACAGGAAACATTATCCAAATGTGGACAAACTAAACACCATAAACACCAGAAGAGGAGCTTTTTGGCACCGTGAGCGCTCAGTTTAAAGTCAAACATGGAGAAGTGGTCTCGGGAGGAGTGTAGATAATAAGAAAAAAAGATGATAAAGAGGATTTTTGTGTCACAAGGAACCAGGGATCAACTACTTTTGAGAAAGGGACTGAAGCGAGCAGGTCAAACAGACAGAAAAGAGGGAATTAGTGCCAACTGGGGCCTAAAGGGGCTGATGGGAAACGGTGAGGAGCTCTCTAGTGACACCTGCTGGACAGGTGGGGACTGACAGGAGGGTAACTAGCAGTAATCTATGGAAACTGACAACAGCAGTACTTTCAATTATTTTATTTCTCAAGATCTGGAGTTGATTATGTCGTTTACTTGAGAGAAGAAGCTTTGTAATCTGGAGATAATGAACTCGTTATCACTAGAAAGCAAAAGGTCATCTTCCACTTATTACTTACTATGTTTGGGTCGTCATGGGAACGATTTAAGCATGACTATACGCCCGCTTTTCAAAATAAGATGTTTGTACAAAACAAGAAATAAGAACTAAAAGGCCCTGCATGCAAACCGCAAACATTGAGGAGCTGTGAGGATCAGGTGGATTTTCAGGGGAGAAGCTCTCTAGTGACACCTGCTGGACAGGTGAGGAACGGCAGGGTCAGAAAAAACAGGACAGTAAAAAGCAGCAATCTATGGAAGCCGAGAAAGGCCGTGCGTACATTTATCTTTAATCAATGCCGCTATTTCGAGATAACAACATAATTAACTCGCAACCTTGAGATAGCGGCATTGTGTAAATAATTTCATGCACGGTCGTTCTCAGCTTCCGTAGTAACCTCTGGAGCAGGAAATCAAGAACCAACGGGGAACAGTTACAGTCAGGAGAGAGATTTCAGTTCCTGCAGCGGTGATGTTGGTTAAACTAAGTTATTGATTGACAAGGAATATAGATTTTTACAAAACACAGACAAGGAGTTGAACTGCAAAGGAAGAAAAGGGCCGAAGATTATGTTCAAATCAAATAAACAAATGTTCCTAAAAGAGAACTCCCTTAAAATAAGAGCTAGTAAGAACTTCATCTGGAGTAAACCAAAATAAAACCTCACCAATCGCCTTTAGCTGCTGACAAAACACAACCGTAAAACAGCACTCCTGCTCTAGTGTTTGCATTGTGAGTCCTTAAAACTGTACCTGGTCGGAGTGCCTCAACTGATTCTTTAGTTTTTAAAGTGCTGCTAGTGTCGTATGAATCACTGAATGGGGGAAGCCATTTTAGCAGCTCGCAATACAAGGGAAGAGAAAGAAGTTCTGTTGTTGAGCGTCATCTAGAGCTGAAGTAGTTTGTAGTTCTTCCTGAATCCAACTACATAAACCGTCTTGTAAAATGACGGCGCTGGATGCAGGAAGAACGACAGATTCTGGAGACCCAGCCCGTGTTACTGGGACGCTAGAGGGGAAGAGAGGCACGGGAGAACCAGAACCAGGACTGAGAGAGGCAGACTGTCAGACCCTGCTGCAGTAGAATGAGAGGTCTTCTAAAGGGACTCTGGTGCACTACTGCCTTTGTCCACAGGGGTCGCCAAAATCAACACAAAATTAAAGTTCCTCGTAGTAGCTTTAAGGGAAAGTCTGCTTTACTATGAGTTCTCTAGGATGTGACGTTCTGTCAAATGAGCAATCCGCCTCGTCGTGCATGTTTTCTGTGTCTTGCAGTGGTTTGTTCATATTAACAAAGACAGCATGTGGTGTGTGGATGGACACACGATCAACCCACAGTTCATGAGTGAAAACAAACACAGACACCTGCTCCTAAACACTTGAACAGATTTGTTTCCCGTAGACTGTACAGGCTCAGGGTCAGTTATTGGACTCAAACAGGTGGAGATGGATTAAAGGATTTTTCTTTTTTAATCAACTGCTGCATTTGCCACCGTGCAGGTCAGATTTGAAGGGTAAAATTTGCAGAAAACTTTACGACACAAATCTGAAAAGAGACACTTTTAGGGGCAAACAGAGGTAAAGCTTTAAGGGATCCTGATGTTGGCAGATCATTAATTACATCGATTCCAAATACAACAACTGATAATGACAATTTCAGTAAACCGCCTCATGTAGGACGTTCCAATCAGTGAGGAAGATGCACGCTGTAGCTTAACTTCAAGCTGTGGCATGAATTATTAGCGTGGTGTCTGTTCCCTTCACAGTCTGTCGCTGCCACAGACTAGGAACAGTCAGAAGGCTGTCCTCGATCTGTAACCACATTAATCTCTCCTCAGGAAGGATTTTCTCTTGCTAATTGAATTGATTCGATGTGTGGGCTGGCTGCTGCGCTCACGTCACTATCTCTGTCTGCCCGTGTTGTCTCTAAGTCTCCACATCTTCTCTGTTTATCTTGCTTTTGCTGGTTGTGTCGCTGTCTCCCCCCTTTTGTAATTTGGAGGTGCTGTGGAATACAGAAATACTTCCTGCCAAAAGGAAATATGACAAATAGAACATGATTAAATCAATTATTTTAATGAACCAAAACATCATCTTAAAATTGCATATAATTGTACATTACTGCCAATCATCTTCCAGTGCCTCCCTGGTGAGTTAGAATTAATTTCCAAGTTTTATTTTTAGTAAAAAATCAACTTCATCATTAAATCACATCATCCTTTTTAAAACATCCATGTTGCTGCTTCTCAGGGGGGTGATTTACACGATGTTGTGCAGTTTAAAGTTAGTTAAAGTAAAATTGTACTTCATGTATTTCACGTATTAAAGTGAGAAGTTAAAGATGTCCAGAAGTGTTATTCTGACACATGCATGGCAAAAACAATACATCTTAAAAAAATTGCAATAACATCCTCCCACCATTTCATAGCCTGTCTTCATATTCTTCTTATGAATGACTTAATTGCAATACAGCAGAGAAAATATATCAATAATGTTTGTCTTCTAATCTTTCAATACTGTGTGGATCAATCAGCAGCTGAGCTGGGCGCTGAAACACAATAGTTTCAGTTGCAGCTGAGTTCCCACTGATACCACACATTAGAGGTAAGACCAGTAAACAAGACTCACGTCCATAATGACCGTTAACTGTTCAGGGCTTAAAACTCTTCAAACATGCAGCAAGTGAAACCTCACATTACCACACAACACCACTGTATGCTTTGTAAGCGTTGCCCTGGATGATGTTCTCCGAGGGTATTCATCCTGCAGGTCTCTATCGACGCTCTGCAGACATTACTCTGTGGAGATGAATCGAGTCGGATTGAGCTGAATCCAAAACTTGGTGCCAAAGCAAAGTGAAGCTGAACTGCAAGCTGTCTGTAGAGCTATACAGCAACAGTTGAATCACTACCAGTCGAATGATGAGGAATATGTATATATGTATATATATATTATTTATGACAGTCTGAGTGTAGGTGCATGTGTTTACCTGAATGTTTATCAGTGTGTGTGTGTGTGTGTGTGTGTGTGTGTGTGTGTGTGTGTGAACATACGCTGGTCTTCGTGTGTATGCGTGAGTCACAGTGTTGCTCTCTGCACGCAGCTCTCTCGTTTGTTTGGAACTCATTTTGAACACAGAAACTGATGTCTTTTGATGTCTCTGCTTCTTGCTGGAGCCTCCCTGCTGGTCAGCAATTTACAGCTTCACACCGACTGTCAATAAAAGACAGAAAAACAGGAAGGAGTCGCACCAAGTTCAGCCAAATGCCAAGCCAGTAGATTTGGAAGTTATCATAAAAGAAAAAGAGTTATTTTATTTATTCATTTTATCGACTCCAACACACTCTCAGGGCTTCTTCTAATGCCAATGGATCAGTGATGTCTAGACAGTGAATGATTACGCAACTTTAATTTATAACGTAACACAAATAATCATGACTTGGTTTCACCAGTGAAAAGCAACGAACAGACCCATTTGTTTATCTCAAACCAGACTTCATCTCTTGATTCTCCTCTAATGGAGAAACACATCTACTCCTGTTTGGACATGTATCTCATATGTCAAGAGTGAGGGAAGATATGTGTGAACGCATATAAGGACTAGAGTATATCTAAAGACAATTTACTGAACACAGAACTCAAAAAAAGTAAAAAGGGGCATGTTCATCATGCTTTCTCCACTGGAAAGGCACCCTAAAGAACACTTTATCATGTTTCCTCCACTGCACCCTAAAGAACACTTTATCATGTTTCCTCCACTGCACCCTAAAGAACACTTTATCATGTTTCCTCCACTGTACCCTAAAGGACACTTCATCACATTTTCTCCACTGGAAGGGTACTTCATCTCTTTTTCTTTCACATCGGCCCACAGCAGAGCACACTCTATCATGTTTCATCTACACAGGGGCATCCGAGAGGGCACTAGCTGTATTTTCTTTGAGCATTGGGCCACCTATTTTTGTATCTTCTGCCCATGACAAAGACGCTCCCTAAAAAAAGAAGCCTTTTAGTTTGAATGACCTCCTGACTGTTACTCTAACTCCTCAACAGGACAGTTCTTGCTACGTTATATACTGCTTAGGCTTCCAGGAATAAAAAGATCACTATGTTGTTTGTTGTGTCTATATGTGAACGGAACATTTCTGCCGGCCTATATGTGTCACTAGCAGGTTTTGGAGTTTTACTAGCTGTTTGTGGTGGATGCATTCAGCCATATATTTGCAGCTATCCATCTAAGGAAGAGATCTGCTTCTGTACAGCAGCTGTCTACACCAGCCATGTAACAGCTCAGTCTTCAGCTCTCATTTATGGATCGGAAGCCTATTTTTCTGCACGCACTGAATCTATTTTCTTCCCACCGTCTTATAAAAGTGCAGGACAGCAAAAGCAAATAATTCACCCCATATTCCACTATGATTATTACCCAATGACTAGAGGGATGCAGAAACGTTTCTCCTTCAAACCACTGCACGCCTCAGCACTTTCTGGTTGAGGCAGTGTGGACTCCAGGCGGCCCGAGGTTGTTAAGACGCTGACCACGTAAATCGTACATTGTATGTTACTCGTATACAAGTGCGTAGCAGGTGATTTTTGTTTTTATTCAGTGTAATATTCATTTTGGCAGCAAGAAGCTGAAGTGCATGCATTACTCAAAGTTCTAAATGTCTCGATGCACAAGGTGCATGATATATTGTGTGCCAGCAAGTTATGGAAATGAAACACATGAATGCTTTTAGTTCTATTTAGAACATGGGGCAGAGATGCACTTCAGCCTCTTGTGATCGGAATGAGAATTACAACAAAACAAAATCATCGCGACAAAAACATTTTGTTCACCCACCTGTTTCACAGATGTAAGCGATTCATAAACGCTATCGTTTAACCCTTTTTTCATCCATTCAAAAACATTTCTCACTTTCCTCCCAGAGCGTCCGTACTTTTGAAATCACGAACTGACATTTTTTTGCAGAGATCCGACTGAACCTGAACCTCTAAAACATAAACTGTCAGAAAATGTATCAACAAACTGTTAATAATAATTATTAATCAAATCCCAAATGCTAAACATTTCATCGTTCCTTCACAGATGTTGCTGCTTTTCCATATTTCATTTCATAAAATTGTAAATTGAATTTATTTAAAACAATTAATGTAAAGATTGATTGAAAAATCCATATCAAGGCTAGCAATAAAAATCAATACAATTGAAAACAAAATCCTGAGCGTGACATATGTTTCTTCTCATCAAGTCCACAGATATCAAGAAATTCAATAACAAAAATGATCATTTGAAATGTAAGTGGTTAATACAAAGAGTGAGACAAAGCTGAGATGGTGTGTAAGAAGAAGCCCTTTACGTGCTTTATCTTTACGAGTTAAATCTTCCTGAGTGCCTCCAAGTCATCAGGGTTTCAATTACGAAACAGGAAGCAGAGAGAAAGAGAGCGAGCGGGTTAGCTCGGCGAGGAAACGAGAACCCTTTGAGTGAAGCGAGCGCCTTAATGACCCTTTCATCAGCCGAAGACACAAAGAAAGTCAACACCAGGATTATCAACATCTCTTTAATCTTTAATTAGCCTTCATCAGAACTGTCACATAGCAACAGAAACAAGTCAAACACATGTCAGCTCCCTGAAAGAGACGCTTTTCATGTTCTTTTCATACATGAAAATACTCATTTTGTTCTGTCAAAATAAATACTGAAGAGTTTTATAAAAGTTTTTTTTTGTGTCTCCTTTGGACAGTTTGTGGGAGGATTTTCTTTTTTCTTTATATACACATTCATGCTGTAAGCTTCAAAAACATAAATGAATAAATTAAAAGAAGAGACGGAGGATACAGAGCAGGAGCGACATGGACAACTCGGGAAGTTGCACAAATTGCAGCCATTGTCTAAATCCTTGTGTTATGCAGTCAGATTTAGACACTGGCTGCATCTGAGAGATTCTGCAGCTGACATTGAAGAAGGCAGGTGAGATGTTAAAAACATGACACGGTTATTTTTCATTTTGCAAATAAAAAAGGCAAAGAGGCTGTGCTGAGACCTTCAGTCCCAAATGTTACCTGCGTGGTTGCAGAAAGTTTATAATCCAGCATTTGAAAAAAGTCGCACGTGTGCAAAAACGAAAGAACCAGAACGTTGGCGATTATTCTGGACAAACCCTTGCTCACTGGATTTATTTAATTTTTTTGTATTTGCAGAAATATTGAACCATCAACTACAGGAACAGTTTCCCAAAAACGAAAACATAAGGTCATTTTGGAGATGAATTGTACACACACTATAACATGGTCGTGGGATATTTAGGAGGCAAAAGGCTTTTAAAAGGCTACAGATTCTGCTTAAGGTAAAGAGGAAAATAATGGATTCTTATGGAGTTCAAAATAAACTTCTGTAATAAACAGATTTTCTCCAACAACGCAACCCTTAAGCAGGGTGGAACCAAGTTGGTAGAGGACTTCCATGCTGTTTTTAGTAGGTCTGTTAGTGGCTCTAAACATCTCCTGCTTTGTATAAATCAATGAGGTCCAGCAAACTCTTCCAGTTGACCACAGCTCACCCCCGGTGCTCGGAGCTCACTCCGACTTTGTGTATTGAGTCCCACTGATGAGCACCATCGCGCTCAGAGGTACCGCTAACCGAGGAGGGTGAGGACTGCCGATGGATTTTTACAAAACATGAATCCAAAACTCCTTCACGGGTGGTCGGAAGCTCCGACTGTGTTTTTAAAGTAGTGAAGAGAAAAAAATATAGATTTCTAACATGAAAGTATTTTCATTTTGCGGCAGGAGTGTTTTCTTCTCGCTTCTCTCGGTCTCACTCGCTACACGACCCTTTGAATCCCTCAGATGGTTCATAACTCTGATTGATTTTTTTTTTTTTTCATATCTCGTGATGCGTTTGGTAAATCTCCAAAAATGGTCTTCCTTTTTGGCTCATTAAATTCATGATGGTGGGCGAGCTTGACTTTCCTAATTTTAGACTGTTGAAGAGCTTCCCACACACACACACACACACACACACACACACACATGAACAAACATCTCCACACAAGAATGGACTTGCACACTGCCTGACATTCAGCGTACACAGATGTCATGGAAACTGCAGCCGTGGAAGTGGGCGACTATTGAACAGCAACGTGAACAAGAAAAAATGGGCAGAATATAGGGGAAAAAAGCATGACAGTCAATCCGCAAAGTCTGTCTCCTTTTATACTTATGTAAAAACAACAAACAGATGTTTGTTTGAAAAGAAAATTGTGGGTTTAAAGATGCTGAAAACATGAATGATTGCTCGTTAAAAAAGGCAGAATCTGCAACGTCTTTGGACTCAAAATGTCTCTGTGGAAATGAGTTTTATTTAGTTTATATTCTGCAGTCTTTGTTTACGTTTGTGGCTTCACTCTGCAGAGGGAGGTCATGCTAATGAAGGACAGAGTGAAGGACACAAGGAAGCACGCCATCAGTATGTGCAGTCTGTGCTACTAGTCCCTGTGGTGCTGTTCTAAGCTTTGAAATGGTCAATTGTTTATAAATTTATTCTGAGAGCAAAACCTCTAAAGGATACTTTAAGAGAAACAAACTTAGCCAGAGTGAAATGAGAAGTTACTATTTCATAGTTTTTAATCTACACGTTTCACAGTTAACTGATGGAGATATACACTCTTCTCTGTCATTTAATAGGAAAATGTTTTATTTTGTAACAAAAAAGAAATGATCTTAAAGATTTACAATCTACACTTTTCTCTCCGTAGTGGGAAAAGTTTCCAAAGGAACATTGACAAATATAAAAATATCTAGATCTTAATCACCAAAACAACATTGAACGCAGATAGGAAAATAAATAATGTTCAATGCATCCGTAGATTGTTTCTGGGAGGGATTATGAACTTTTACTCTATTTAAACTCATAACTTCATAAAATATATCAGACTAACTACTAACTTAATTCTTCCTCATATCACAAAAAAAGTGCTTGTGCTTCAAATATGGAAGAGGTCACAGTTTGAACAGAATGCTTAAACTTGTTCATCAGAGCAGGAAGCATGTTCTGTCTGTTTGATGCTGAGAAATGTATTTGTACGACAGAAACAACGCTGAAGCCGCCACTAAGATTACAGCATGCAGAGGGAATCCTCACCAGTTATTCACGAGTCAACAGCAGAATGTGAGACAAAGCATCTTGAATTAACACTTGAAATGATCGACTTTATATATAAGAATATATATAATCTTTATGAATTACTTGTTTAGACTTGCTGTATATTGAGAAACAGACTCCTTGTCTGCATGGCCTTTCATTGATTCTCTGGCACACTGAGCACTTTAGACTCTTTAGAAACAACTTGTTGCTGTGAAACAACTGACAAAACAAGCTCTACATCCCAAGAGCACCGAGCTGAAGAGCATCATCTGAACCGGAAAATGACTTGATATTGCAAGGGATTATGGGTAGAAGGGGAATGATTTTGACATCTGATAGCGAACTGTTTTCCATGCTTGGAAAGTTGAATGTAACACCATGATGAACTGAGGAAGAACTACTTTCTGGGACCATAAGAAGTTATTTATCTTTTACTCATTCCCTATCAGCTGGTGTGACACAAAGTTTATTGTACACATCTGTTTTTGACCTCCCCGCTTCTAATACAGCAGCCACAAACTTGTTGGGAAGTCGGGTTGCCAGAACTTGAAGTGTCCTTGAGTAAAACGCTGAATCCCAGACAGCGTTAAAATGATTCTGCATCCCAAATTATTATTTGGAGTATCAAACACCCCACTAGTGCGCTTCAAAAGCAGTCTGTTAAGAAGTGGACGTAGTCATCATGACGTCACCCATTGGTTTGTGGACTGACGTTTTGAATCCTCGAGTTCGGCCATTTCACCGTCACCATCTTGGAACGCGGTGAATAGAAGTGACCATATTTGTAAAGCGGAGGAGTGACGTAGAGACCTGTCAATCACAGCAAGTCCCGCCCTAAAGCATCCCCTGCTTTATGGTCTATTGACTCTAAATGGACCATAATGTACTAAATGAACATCGTGCTGTATTGAAGAAGACTTGAAACTAGAGATTGAGACCATAAACTCATGTTTACAATGTTTACTGAGGTAATAAATCAAGAGAGAAGTAGAGTCATTTTCTCATAGACTTCTATACAATCAGAGGAGTCGCCCCTGCTGAGGGCAAGTTTTAAGACACTTCCTCATCGGCTTCACTCGGCAGAACCGAAGTTTTGCCGCCTGATTGCTTCCCATATTTATGTTTGTTGTTCGGCTGCGACCTCGAGTGGCCTGAGCAATCATGACGGAAGCAAAGGAGGAAGTCGAGAGACGTATAAAAAGCGACAAAGTACACATAAGGGGGAAGGTCAGGGTGGATAGATGGGCCAAAGAAAAACATTAGTACGTATCCACGTCGCATTGGCTACTTACGCACTTAGTTCATCCCAGACCAGATGATCTTTTCCTAAACCTAACCAAGTGGTTCTGTTTCACAACGTTAAATAAAATGGTCGTATGCGTCGTTCTGTGAGTCTTTGGCAAACAACCCATCCAGTCGTTTAGTATGAGGACATGTTGAAGCATTCCGACGGACAGCAGAGAACTATATTACGTTGGAGAGATGGTTCGAGACATTTATGTGGACATGTTGATACTTTCAGTCCATCGTAGCCGAATATGATGAACGAAACTAGAAACGTCTCATGGCAGTTGAAGACAACAGGAGGTGAGTGATTCTCTGAAAACAGATTTTGGACGAGTATCTCTCAGAAACTGATGGATATTCATGTGCTGCTCAAGGACACTTCAGCCTGATCAACAGCTTCCTGCAGATGAAAATGATCACTCTGTTCAACGCTGGTACAGTACATCGACCGGCATTGGTGACATTTACGTTGAACATGTACAGGACCCCTTAAAAATAACAAAAATAAATATATTCATAAAAAAATATAGATTTTGAGCTCTTCTGTAGCACTGATATGTCATTAAGTTTGACTCTCTAGTCTTATAAAACACGTCTTCTGGCTAAAAATGTGGAGCTTCACCGTCTGAAATGGGAAATGTTTTCACATGATGTTGAAGAACTGAAGTGAAGTGAACGATACATCTTATCTGATGGTGTGACCCTCCTCTCCCTCTCTCTTGGCTGCTCGATGTGCGACGCTCATATTTATGTATCTGGAGTAACATGAGAGCTGGAGTCGTATTTGAAGTCTCAGATTGGATGTTTCCTCTGAACTGTGACTTGCTAAACTGGGTCAATGGGCTCGTCTCTGCAGGGATTTGTAATTACGCCGTCCGCCCAGTGTTTCCAGTCAAGAGCTTTTTAGGTTGGTCTCCGTGCCAGTGAATCAGTCATCAGTGCTCAACAGTGTTTTCGTCTGATTAACTGATTTGAGAGGGCTGTGTTTGTTCCTATTCAACTCTTTCTGGAGGGTTCGCCTCTGTTTCTGTGCCTGCTTTGGCTCTGGTTCACTGTTTGTCTATATTTCATAGCTGTCCTCTTGGTGATAACTGTGTGATGTAAAAAAAAAAAAAAAAAGACAATCAGCTTTGCTTTAAAGCCGGGTTTGGCATCGTTTAAGAAACCTGCAAGAGTAATAAGCCAGATTTTGAATCTGTCCAACTAAAAAGACCAGAGTGGCCAACTCGTTTCCAATGAAAGTAGCAAGCAGCGCTCCAAAAGTCACTAATTCAAGCGAGAAAGTCACCAGCCCCGCCAGCCCCGCCAGCTCGGCCCTCCAGGCCCTCCAGGCCCTCCAGGCCCTCTAGGCCTCCCTCCAAAGACACTTCATTCGGACAGAATGAAATAATTGGACCGGCTTAATGCAGTTTTTGTCTATTAGTTGCAATACAACAAAAAGGGTTTCTAAAAAATAGATTACCTTCCCTAGATTTATGCTCAATAGTAAGGGCTGTTGAATTAATTGTTTTTAAAGAATTTTTAAAATGAAGAGAAATCGGAACCTATAAAAGGACAATTTGTTGTTTATCTATAAATTCTAATTCACAGCATTTGGAGATGCGTGGTTGTCACTGACAAGCAAACATTTCTGCATGTTTGTGCGTACGATCCGTAGAAAGTTGGGTTGCAATGTTTTGTTGGGTTTTCAACAACAACATTAGTTCAAACTTGGAAAAATGCTTTTGATAAACTGATCTTTTAAGCTGTAACACACACAGCCCTGACATATGTCGTAAGTTCATAGAGTTTGGTATTTCTCATGTGATAGGAATCAGAAGTGTATTTGCACATCCAGCAGACACAAAGCAACGTTATCATACATCTTAACTCGTGTTTGTCTCCCTGATGATTTTACAATATTCAGCCTCCTTTTAGATCTGCTTTGGTCTCCACCACCTCCTGACCTCTAGATGCTGTGTGTTACTGCTGCTTGGTGCCAGGCAGGAAGCTCAATGTGGGATCATTAGAGGTTGATCACTAAAATACTGACGAATGCAACTCAGATTTAAAAAAAAAGGACATGGATGCATTATGGGTAAAGATAACGAGTTGGCTTTAGTGCTCTCCATCCCCATGAAGATGGACAAATGGAAACATTTCCGGTACATTCTGTGAAGTGGCCTCGGAGGCCACAAGGGCCGTGTCCAGAGGGAAGCGGGGGCCACACAGTGTGCGTGAGATGGGAGGATATTCACACACACACACACACACACGCACACACACGCACACGCACACGCACGCACACACACGCACACACACGCACACACACACACACGCACAGTTACACTTGTACGAAAACATGCATCGCCATGGAAATGCACACAAAAACCCACACGCGCTCATCAGCGCCGCGCTCCAACATCATCACTGCGTTGAATCATTCATGAGCAGCTTGTACGAGTTGTGATCCTCGAACTTTTCCTCCCGACGGAGCCTCGTGGGGTGAGGGGCACGGAGTGTGAGCTAGCAGCCTCTGTAATAATGCACTTTGACCGCTTAGGTCGGGGATTTAACGCAGCCTTGCAAACACATTCCGCCTCTTTTCATGAATATCACTTGTTTGAAAAGCTCATTTTTGCCAACGTATTAAGCTCGTTCTACAAGGAACAACCTTCTCAAATCTATCGTCAATCTTTCTGACTTTGGACCGGAAAACAACAGAGAGCATCGTATAATAATCACAAATAGGTCCTCTGTACGTAATATCAAATAGCTTTGGCAACATGATTCCCCTCCACGACTCCCAGTCAGTCATTAATCACGTCTCGCGCTGTGAAATTCTCCTACAACATTCCAGCCAAGCTGCCGGTTCTCCACAAGACAAGCAGAGCTTCACAGATCGCTACCAGCGGGCCTGCTGGTGGGATCGCAGTCGTGTTCTGGATCTGATTCAGTTCGACTGGGACAGCTCAGTCTCCGTGAGCCTGCAGACGGGAGTACCAGCATGACAGAAACGGCATCAGAAAGACAGAGAACTGGTTTAGTTCCAGTCCACTAGGTCCCCCCTCCCACCTTTAAAGACCACAGGATGAGTTTCGACTGAACTTTAAAACCAGACGCACACTTTGTAAAAGTCACATTCCTCGCCTGGATCCCTGAAGTCCCATCGGGACTCTGTTTATTTAGGAGATCTGCTGGATTTGTAGCATCTGATTTGAGCCGTGAGGGCCGCGGTGTGTTGTCCGTCGTCTCTGCGGTGGCGGTGTGAGAGCCGAGGACATCGGAGATGTGACTGAGGAGTCGTCGTTGGTCACAAGCAGGACTCGTGGGACTCTTTGACGGTGTGCAGAGACTTCTTATTCTGCTCCATGTGGTTCCCGTTCTGAAGGACAGAATACCTGAGAGAAGACAGAGGACAAGTTGCAGCCATAAGGACACATTTTAAAAAGACAACTTATATGAATACTGACAGACTGCTTCCTCAAAATGCTGTGGTTGCAGCTATCTTATCAACACTGCAGACAATCATGTCTTGTTTTTTGCTGCTGTTTTAAACATAGAGATCTCATGTTTCAAACAAATAGTTTTCTGGTCTTTACTTAGGCCACAGGAATCAAAGTAATATCACAGAAACACGGCAAAAACCACAGAAAGTTTCACACGACAAAGTCAAACTGCAGTGGAAGAAAATTGAAAATAGCCGCCACCAGGCTCTCATATCTAACTATGAAGCCAGTAATCTCTGTCCGTCTGTCCGTCTGTCCGTCTGTGCGTCTGTCCGTCTGTCCGTCTGTCCGTCTGTCCGTCCTTCGCATGTCTCAAGAACTGCTCATCCGATCCTCTTCACACTTGGTGGGTGTATTGCTGAGGACCCAAGGACGCGCAGTGTGGACTTTGGTGCAATTTTGACATGCGTTCAATATTAATAAACGTTGACTAAACAAGTGAGCAGCGTTCTTTGCAGGAGTGGGGGCGGGGTTTCAGGGCGGACGCCCCGGCTCACTGACTGCATGCCGGACATACTAACGTTCCAACCGAACTTTTCTTCACTTCCCTGGAGTCAATGAGCTTCCCAACGGCCACTCGCAGAACGGTCACTGCATTACTAATAAATAATAAAGAGGAGGGAAGTGGCGGATGCAGATAAGGTGCACCAGCAGTTCAGCAGTCCAACAGCTTTTAAGAAATGATCGTCCAAACAACACGAGAGAACACACTTTTACGTTCCCTGAAGTACGTTCTCGACAGCTTGGAAAGGAAGGGATGAGCGGATGGGTATTCAGCTCAACACTAGATGCCACTAAATACTACACACTGGTCCTTTAAGAGATTTTCAGTTTTCTTTTTAATACATTTGAAAACATTTCAGGAATCCTGTTTCATCATCATGAGGTACTGAGTGTAGATTGATGAGAGGAACAATGTGAACAATTTCAGCCTAAGACTGCAACATAAAATGTGAAAACGGGGGTCTGAATATTTCTGAATGTAGTATAAGAGGATGCTGTTATCGGCTGCTCCACTGTGCCACTTTATGATTTATATTACTTTGTTCATGCAAGCAGGTCTAATATGACAAAAGACGCATATGACACAGAGATATCCAACATGGTATTGGTTCAGGCAAACAGTCTTGCACAAACCAATTTAAATTGGACATTAGTGCACAACAACAGCCAACAAGGCTGAGAGCACGTTTGTCAAAGTCAACAGAAACTCATTCGGCAGCCGTAATGGGTCTCATCTGTAAACAGTAACAGAGACTTCACCGCATTGAATGAGCAGAATGGATGTCTGTGGTACACATGCAAGTATCCACGTATGCATGTGTGTGTGTGTGTGCCTCACCGCGGGCTAAAACCATTACGAGCTGTTTACACAAACACCCTGACCGGAGACACTTCCTGCTGCCAAACTGGCCGTGAAATTTACCTTCCAGACAGCCTCGAACATTTAGGGGTTTTCAGAAGGAAACGGGCTGCAGATCCTCGCCGGAGCGGAAACCCAAAATTGCTGCCACATTGTGGCGTTAAACCCTCAGCTGGTCTCTCTGCGGTTCTGTGAGTGTGACGTCGATGCTTATGCTCTTGGGTGGAAACAAAGATGTTGGAGACCAGGGGGAAGTTATTGATGACTTCTTCATTGATCTTTCACTGAGTGAAGCCCAGTGCTACATATGTCAAGTCTCAGTGGAGTACAAGCTAATCAAAGGTGTCTGAGTCATGCTCTTTGAAGCTCACTTATGAGCTGTCGGTGGTTTGCTTCGCAGCACTGACATGATGCTATACGATGCTGCCATCTGTGAAGTGATTTGACAACACAGCAAATGGTGTTTCTAGGAACGTGGAAATGTAAAAAATCTCAGCAACAACAAAAAGCATCAACTTTCATGCTGCCATCAGCATATTGCTGTGATTTTTCGGATTTTCCAAAGAACTGAAGGTTTAAATGTTCATTGTGGGTTCGGACAATTCTGCTCTGTTTTAAGATTAAAATGTACGAGAAATTGTCATAATTAGCGCATCATCTTTGATTATGATTTTAGAGTTGTGACCAAAAACGTGATTTTGACATTTGATCACCAAAATCTAATCACTTTCCTGCTCCAGGCAGAGGATCCAGGCAGAGGAGGCCACATTTTAAGACCCCCCCCCCCCCCCCCCCTTCCCCGAGATATTGCGCTCACAAGAATGGACTAAACAGAAGTACGTGCGGACGGATGGACAACCTGAAAACATAATGTCTTCGGCCACCCCTGACGCTTGGCCCGGAGGCCTAAAAAGTTTTTTGGGGTTTTTCAGTTCATCCTTAAGTCTTTTTTTTTTGTGCCAAATTTGAAGAAAGCCCCTCCTGGTGTTTCTGAGATATAGAGTTCACGAGAATGGGACGTACGTACGATCGGATGGACGGAGGGACAGATGGACGGAGAAAACAAAAACAAAATGTCCTCGGTTGTGTTTTTCTGAAAAGATGACATGTTGTACTGCTGTCATGGTTTATACAAAATGCATCAGCTTGAAATTCAACAATAACAGAGTGCTTTGGATTATGAAGGTTCCCCTTTTTAGGGGAATTTTTTCAAAATGATCACCAGCTTCAGCAGAGGTGCATGTGGTTTGACACAAATTATTCATGAACCCTTTATTGTCACCAGTAGATTGTCATTTAAATCCTGGTTTTGCTGTGAAATATCAATATTTAACAATAAACTAACCCTGAACGTATGTTAGAGCTGCATCAATATTGAGGAGCACGAGAATAAAAGAAACAGTGCACATAGAATCTAGATCATCAACTCAAGTACATTATAATGAACATGAAATGATGATGAAACTATATAAAAGAAAATGTTTTGGGACACATAACCAGGCTGTATCTTCATGTACAGATTAATATAAATGCTGTGCGATATAAAGTTAACCAGTTTAAAGCTAAAGAGAGAGGAAGAAAGCCCAACATGTGACAGAAAACTTTCATCTAAAGCCTCATTAAAGAAGCACAAACTCTTAACATGAAAACAAGTAACGAACGCAGTGAAAGCTGGTGTAATATACAGAAACGTTTATAATAACGTACAGGAAACCTCAAACTGTTAGTGCGAGCTCATTTGGAGCATTTTTTGGGTCATCTTCATACTTGGATCAAATGAAAATGTTTGCAGCGGGACATGTGGCCGCATCCACTCCGTGTTTACTCGTGGTTTTGTTTGTACACAGCTGAGCCAACAGGCCAACTGGCAGAGCCGGAGACAGGATGGAGATCTGTTTAATGAGGCCAGAGGAGAGAGAGGGACAGACGGCCCGGATCACCAGCAGACTAAACATTTCTGCATATTTTGGGCAGCAGTATGGCAAACATTCATCTTTCCAAAGTGCCCTTTGTCCAGACTTTGAATGCTGCATGCCAGACCCTGACGTCTGGAGGAAGAGCGGGAAAGAGAGGAGACGATTTCTCAATGAAGATCAATGTGGTGTAAACTGGTCCAAATAACATGAAGTACTAACATACTGTATAGGTTTTAAGACATCACACGTGAACGGCACCAGACATTTTAAGTAGAGATAGACTTTACATCACTGGCGAATGTTGATATAATGTAGAAGTATAGGATGAAGAAGCTAAACACACAGGAAGGTGGCGCTAGTCTCTGTGGATTAATGAGGAATTAATGAGGTTCCTGGATACAAACACTTTGAATGTGAGCTGGATGTCAGTATTTCACTCCTAAACTTCACAGCGCTCTGACTCCACTGGATTAACCTGAGAATGAAGGAGCTTGGCCTCGCTGTGTGAAGGAGATTTTCATTGTCTGAACAAAGTAACACGGAGCTCTTACAAAAGATTTACAAAAGGTTCTTGTTTACGGTCAATAAACCAATGGATTTTACAGCCTCATCACAATGTAACGTTTTACCTTGATCCTTGATTCTTTTCTAACTATACAGTGTTTCTGTTAAAACTAATCGACTTCACTACAGGAGCGGCAGCTTGTTTGGTGACTTGCTTGAGGGCAGTCATTAGAAACGACGGTCTAGTACAACATTCACTTTGCTGTCACTTTAATGTCTCTGGTGGTACAAGTGGGGCTGCTTCTGGGCAACACTGGATTTGCAGGATTTCTGCAAGTACCTTGATTTATCAGGTATTCAATTCACTGAACGCTTATTACATCGGTAGCTCATTGGGTTAATTCAAAAGATCTGAATGCCCACATACTCATGTGTACTCCTCATCCAGTTTGTTTTTTCCGGTTTGGACCATTTTCCCTGTAACCAGATGGTTTGTCGCACAGAACGATCTGAGAAGCCGCTGAAACATTTTGGAAAATGGCAGGAACTTTAAAAAAACGAATGGATAAACAATCTGTCAATCAAACTATTTCCGAAACCAGTCGGGAGAAGAGCGAAAAACATCTTTTCCATCGAGAAAAAGCCTTCAGTGTCGTTCTTCGCAATGAGGAAATACTCTCCAATTCTGATATAACAGATGCTATTGTGCCACTAACCTCTTCAGGAGCCGCCATTTTTGTTTGGAACAAACATTCAGCTCAAATTCAGAAATATATAATATATATATATATATATATATTATATATTAGTGCTGGGCAAGTTAACGCGTTATTATCGCGTTAACGCATTAATTAATACGCATTTTTTTTAATTTATGTTTTATTTTGAAAGTCCGTTGCTCACTGGCAGCGGTGGAGGAATGGAGACTACTGGACATCGCTGCGGTAAAGTCAGCAGACACTCAGATCTCCGTGGTCAACTCAGCAGACACTTACATGTTAGTGCACCTATATGCTGACATTCACAGTAAACGCATTTAAACGGCACAGATCGGGAGCGAGCGAAGGACTTTGAAAGTTAGCGGAAAGATTAACGTGAGACAACATCCGGTTTCTTCAGACGAACATCCGGTTTTCAGAATAAGATGCCAACAAAGTATGAATTATATTCACATTAAGTATAACACATGCTGCATCTCGTGAGTTAAAGGGAAAATACACCTAAATTGTGCGTAAAGTGTCTTTATTCTTTGATCGCTGGGTAACGATCATTACCTCAGAGTTACAGCATTAAATTGATGAACAGTAGAGCTGCATTCACATGCTCTGACTGTCATGAAGACAGACATTTAGATGAAACGTGCTGAAACATTGTATTCCTGTTGCACAGCAGTGGGACGTTTCACATACAGTCACACACTGAGCACAGATAGTGAAGAGATAGAACTGCTGCTGTGTGAAGGGAATACTGCTGCTAACAAGAGCCTGATGTGTTTAAAGTGTTTGCAAACCAAATGTTATTGCACTTTTGTTCATATAGCAGTACTTTTAAAATAAAAGTGCGCAATACACTACTTTTGAATTCATTATTGAACTTTGCCATAACAATCCATGCGATTAATCACGATTAAAAATTGTAATCGTTGCCCAGCACTAATTTATATATAATATATATAAATATACATATATATATATATATATAAATATAAAGGTATTGGGCAGGCGTATTGATATCTTAAATAGTTTTCTCTGCCTCACATGATCCTGAAAGCCAGGGTACTTGGGGTTTATGATACCATTACATTTATGGAATTTATGCAATATCAATATTTTGTGATATAAAATGTGTACAAACGTTAACACCGGCCTGCAAACAACAGAACAACCTTTGTCACAGAGCAAATTCCAGAATGAATGACATGAAGACATGTGACCCCCCCCCCCCCCCCCCCCCCACACACACACACACACACTCACTCTCTCTCTCGATGCCCACTCTCGGTCACTCACCCTCTCTTCACTCCCTCTCATTACACACTTGGCCTCTCTCTCTCCCTCCCTCTCCACTTCTTCTGATGATCCCACTCAGTCTTTCTGTCTGAAGTGCAATAATTGATCATCGCAATCAGGAAGCCATTTCCCTCTGTCTGTCTTTCTGTCTGTTCTTGAGCTCTGTGTCCGGGGTCTATTTCTGTCCAGGTCACCAATCTGCCACAACAAGTGGCCCGTTTCAGCCTCGAGCCACTCGAGGCAACAAAAAACAAAAAACACCTGACTGAGAAGCGAGAGCTCACTCCCCGCTGTGATGCTGATGAGGAGAGAAGAGGTCGGGACAGGAAGAGGAGGAAGAAGAAGGATGAACACAATAGACCGGAATTTGAATGAATTACACAGCACTGAGCGAACAACAACAACATTTTATGTAAAAATTATTCGAAGTTTACTCCCCTGAGGAAAGTTTGCTTGTAGCTTAGCAACAAAAAAAAGAAACAACATGAATGTTGGCAGAGCAGCATGACTTTATAAGACTTTATAAGACTCTAAGACAAACTCCTCTGACCTTGAAGGAGCAGTTTGTTTGCAACCTGAAGATCCAACCAAAATGTGCACAGGTAAGCAAAAGCATCGCTGCAAAACAAATTACAGGAGGTAAGTGTCATCACCTCAATTAGAGAGAGAGAGAGAGAGAGAGAGAGAGAGAGAGAGAGAGAGAGAGGTTTCCTGTTTCGGGGTCGGTTGGGACGAGGGAAGGAGAGAGGGCAGGAAGAGGAGAAATCATTTAACACAACAGCAGTTCGAGGAGATTTAACGTTTGCAATATTTTGCCCCGTGAGGAAAGTTCATAGTCATGTTCAAAGTCAAACTAAATAAAACTCCAAAAGAAAGAAATATGTTGATTGGGACTCCAGACTCCAAACTTTCAAAACGATGAACCTAAAGCCGGTCAGCGCTGACGCAGCATTGCTGACACCAGGTCCACTGAAGGAATCACAAAGTTGTTCTTTCATGGGATTTAAATCTCGCCGGCTAGTTTTCTTGCTCTGCTGCTGGATGAAAACGGTCTGAAGACACGTCAGAGAGCATCAGGGAGAGCTGAGAGAGTTTTAGCCGGGGCCAAAGAAACCCAATCTGAGCCGGGCAAACAGAAACAGGCAGGGGGGGGGGGGGGTACCACAGACGTTTCATGTATGGTCAGAGGAACCGAGGTGGGAGGTCAGTTAGTGACAAACTGCTGTGGAGTGTGAAGCGGACAATGACAAGTTTTATAATTTTTCTTAAAACTTTGCACAAAGGATGTGCACAAAGAAGCAGGATTGTGACCCAAAGCTATAGCGGCACCAAAACCCCACAGCAGCCGAAACAAAGCAGAATATGAGACCATTTCCACCTCATTTAAAGCTGACATGTGACATCCGTGAAATGAGGCAGCCTAGCTACAGCACAACTAACGAGAACAGTTCAAGGATCATCTTTTGCTGACATTGAAGGCTGTGCCCTTCGTGAACATACTTCATTGTTCAAAATATAACTTTTTTTTGCAGACAAAGACATATCACAAAGATGAAAAGAGGAGCGATTAAAGTTACTGTAAGGAACATTTAACTGGTTATGAAACAATCTCAACTTAATATCGATGCCTCTATATGACCTTTATAAGTAAACGGCACCATCAGCAAGAATATTGGCTGTTTGTTAGTGATTCTTAATGTCTGTCATTGGGTCCGTTTCCCCACAAAATCAGACAAAACTACGGCAAGCAGGTTCACCAGAAACCCCTGCAGCTCAGACTCCAGCAGAGACCGGTCCACCATGGACAGACCCAGATCCTCCAGCAGAGACCGGTCCACCGTGGACAGAGCCAGATCCTCCAGCAGAGACCTGTCCACCGTGGACAGACCCAGATCCGGCTTCAATGCAGCCTTGGACCTGCAGTCAGAGCTCCGGAGGGAGGAGGAGAGCTCAGCTCCCGGCAGCAGCAGCGTCTCCTCCTCCGTCATCAACATCGACACCACGCTGCTGGAGACCCAGGACGTATTGCTGGACCCGCTGGAGGGAAGGGAGGCACGGGAGAACCAGAACCAGGACTGAGAGGGGCAGCCTGTCAGACCCTGCTGCAGTAGAATGAGAGGTTTTCTGAAGGGAGTCTGGTGCTCAGAGACACTACTCTACTTCACAGGGACCGCTACAATCAAGGCAAAATTAAAGTTCCTCGTTGTAGCTTTAAAACACATATTTGAGTTTAGTCAACTCTCCCTGGATTGGTGTTTTAAAAGAAACTCAAGAGGAAACTGAATGTTTCCTCTTGCATGTTACTAAAAACATAAAACAAAGCAAGGTGATTATTTGGAGCAGCTCGGAGTCAACACACTGCTGAGAGGACAACTCCTCTGAGCCCGACTACTTCAGCTAACCGCCACATAAAAACACCAGTCTTCGCCCCACCAGCTTCCCCTCGTTAGGATCTGACGACAGCCGGCTGAGCTGTGTGGGATTAGACGGCAGAGCAGAGCAGAGCTTTTTACAAAGCGTCCCTCACCGCAAACACAAAGCGTCCTTCCCTTCTCTGTCTCAGCGATAGCATCTGCAATTTCAAGGTTAGTTTCAGAGAGAGGGACGGGGGGGGGAGGGAGGGAGTCCGTCGTAACCCCAGCGAGGCCTCTCCGGGTTCATACCAGGCCACCGAACCAGAGCGCAGAGGTACCAAGATGGATGCTTTGATCCAGCCTGTTATCGTATGTATTTTCCTTGCTTTTCTTCCTCCTTGATAAGAGGTTTTAAACTCGTGAGGCCCAATCAGACTCAAGTCCTCCACTGAGCAATTCTGAGAGCAGCAAGGGCGATGGACCCGCGAGAAAATGGCTTAATCTGAAATAGACCTTGCACTGATAACAGGGACGCCACACAATCAACGTGATTGGCTCAAAATAAGGACGTGTTGTTATATATGAGCACTCTATTCTGCCATACACATAAATTTGTCCCGCTTCCTTTCTCTTCAGCTGCATACTCTGTTTTCTCTACACCAGTCATCACCGGCCATCTTTATTCTGAGTATCAAATACTCCCCGTAGGATGAAAAGTGTCTCTGACAAAAAGTGTGTTCTGTGCTCCTTTGTTGTGGACAGCGGCTACGCTTGGATTCACAGAAGTCAACAATAGAAGAAAGACCACCCGGAATCACAGCAAAACAATGTTGATTCGTACATTCGGCGTGTTACAAATATTACAGTGATATTGTGACTCTGACTCATCTTCTAAATGCTCTGCACTCCATGTTCTTCATTTCAACCGCTTCTCTGAACAAAGTTCTCCTTCAACAAATACAAAATGACACGGTAAACATGTTTGACAGGTTTATAAGAGAGAGACCAGTGGGTCCCATAGCGTCATGTAAAGTGACTTACAAACACAAATGACTTTTATACCAACCAATAATAATGAGTTGTCTGAGGTCTGATATCTATTTATCCAGAGCCAAATCAAATAATACAAAATGAGAATTATTCACAAATATCTTTTGTATAAATACTTTAACACATAGCTGCATACACAGCTTCTGTGTCATGCTATTCAATCCATCTAACATATTTAGAAAGAAAGATTTTCAGTACTCAAATACTCCTTGAAACACTTTATTTAATTGTTCCGACACCAACAGGTTCTCCTTCTACACGGCTAATGTCCCAGCCTTCTTTGTGCCTCCATCATTATGGATCATGCTAAGGTGGTGTAATAAGGAGGTGGACTCGATGATGCTCGGTGCTCTATCATAGTCTAAAATGATGGACAATGTTTCCCTGTGGTTGAATTCTTAATGTTAAGATGTCGGCCATGTTAATCACCCAGAGGATTGCTGGTGTTTGTCAAATGACCCCTTGTTGCATAATTACAATACATTACGCTTGGATAATGGAAGATATTCTCTGCTGTAATACGATATGTTTTTCAGAATTGCACCTGCTCCCTCAGCGTTTGCCTCTGTGCAGCGGGTCAGGCAGCCTGAAGAGCGTTTTTCTGTTGTTGTTGTTGAGAGTGTCCTCTCCGACGGCTGGAGGCGCACTGAGCTGACAGCACTGAGGCTAAAAGCACTGAACCTCCTGCTCCGTCCGTCTCAGAGCATTAAAACAGACTTTAGCCGGGACACAAGCACTGAGGCATGAGGGTGAAGTACGCAGGCAGGCGGGCCTGTAGGGGAAGTCAACAAAAACACACATGATTGCATGTGTGTGTGTGTGTGTATGTACGTGCATGTGGGCACACACACGCAAAAGAACATGCGTATCGGAGCTGAAAGGAGCAGGATTCTATATCAAGAAACAATACGTGTAGAGTAGCCTGAGCCTCCAGGTAAATAGGACCAGGGTTTGTGTGTGTGTGTGTGTGTGTGTGTGTGTGGTGTGTGTGTGTGTTGAGTAAGAGATCCCTGTGCTGCTGGCTCTTAGTGGATCAGAGGTTTGATTATTTCTGGATGACTGACGCCTGCAACACACCATTCCTCGACTAATTGTTTACATGACTGGAATAATGAGATATCACTACTGTGTGTGTGTGTGTGTGTGTGTGTGTGTGTGTGCGTGTGTGACTGCAAGTGCACATCGTTTGTGTCATGTAAGTTGTGTATTTTAAGAACTGGACTACGTTTGATTGCAAGAATTCTGGCTGCGTGATACTATGAAGGTAGAGAGTCCATTATGCTTCTCAGATAAATCCACAGATTTTCACAGAGACCTTATTTAAATACATAAAACAAGAAAATAAAAGCAATTTATTGTTTTTGCAACACAATTGTAAGTCTGCAGTAGCGTGACCTTTAGTAAAGAATGAGCCGGTGCTTTGTGACGGTTATGTGTTCAACAATTTATCGTTCTGCGTGTTTACAAAATTGTTTCTGTACGTTTTTACCCTGAAAGAAACTGTGACCACAATAATAAAAGTGGAACTAAAACTAAATAAATGATAATCTCAAATGTCCAAACTCACACTAGAAATGAACTAAGACTGAACTGAAATGTACATTTAAAACCTGATACTATAATTACTTTGACTCCTGTACAGCTCAATGTAGTTCCATACAATATAAAATATAATGGTCATAGCTCATGGCTGTGAATATTATTAGCAAAATCCCAAACGTTATGACTCGGAGGACAACTCCAGTGTGTTTCCCAAACAGTACGCTTCTAACACATGATACGCTCACGTGCACTAACATGCACTAAAAACACGCTCAGCCGGCCCGGCTATGTAAACGAAGCAAGGAGAAGCAGTGAAGCTCTACGTACTCTAGCCTGTCAATCCTCTAGCCTCAGTAACGTGTCAGTGACGACGTATCACTTGCATAACGTTACATGCATAACGTCATTTTCAAAATAAACTTCCCTCTTCACAGGTTTAGGTTAGGAGAACGTCTTGGTTGATGCTCATATGACTATAGTGACTCTTGTGACTTACGACCAAAATGACAAAATAAGTCAATGTTGACTTTTAGTTTCACACGAGACAGAACCACCACTCCCACCTGCCCTGCACGGACTATCTCCCTCTTTATACTCTTCTTACTGTCTGATAATGAAGCTGATGCGTTTGTATTGGAGTCGGTTGAAAGTTCAGTGCGTCACATACAGATCCTGAATGGTGCTTTGGTGCGTCGAGTTTGCAGTGAGTGTTGTTTTTCCCATCTATCCAAAGATGCACTTCATGATTCCCTCGATAGATCAGCCGTGACTAAATATCTTGCAAACAAGCTCGGTAATAGTGTTTGATTTAATATCAAACTATATTAATATTTAGTTTCACATTCATTCTGAATATTATCTACCAAAGATCTTCCTCATTGCCAGTGTTTTGGTACATTTTGTAAAAAGAACAAGAATAATTTTAATGAAATCTTAAGTAAAGAGGTAGAAATGAAACACCAAAGTACAGTTTACATTTTGTACAACCTCATCATTTCAAGTGTTGATTGTAAAAATAAATGTGACATTAATGTTATGTTGGGAGTGAGGATGATGTGAATAAAAACGTTCACTGTACAATCTGACAGCCACTGCAGAGACAAGCCACGATTAATATCACGATTAATATATAAAAGAAGAGATGTTCCATCAACGCTCATAGAAATGTGCCGGCTATGTTGTGACAGGTTTGCTATGAAATGCGCCTGTGATGGACTTTAAAACCTCTTTTTTTTCCTGAATGAGTGGAAACAAACTCCACCATAAAGTCAGCTCTGTAGTGTGACTGTAAACACTTGTTTTGAGGAATATCTCATGTTTGCCGTGGTCCTCTGGGCTTTAGAACTGATGTTTGCTGTTCTTTTCTGAGTGACTGGGGACTAAAATCAGCCGTCAGTTCTTCTGTCAAACCTCAGACACAAGAAGAGACTGTTTGAATAATTCACAGATGCCCGCTGGCAGTGCTCTGCTCTGGTGACTTGCTTGCCAGGAGAGAAGCCCTAATGAGTGGACAGGCACACAAAATGACCTCAAAGACAGTCAGAAAAACACATTCATAGTCTGTTCCACGTGTAAAATACGCTCCCCAAAAATCAGCCAGACAAGAATAGGCACACACACACACACACACACACACACACACACACACACACACACACACACACGTCAAGCCTGCACATTTACCCTAAATAAGGCCCTATAACAGCCCAATGCAACCTCTAAATGAATAATATATGACTTTACTCCATTTAAATGAAGATAAATATCTTCTGAAAACAGTTTGGTTCAAGGTTAATCCTGAAAAAAGCTGAATCCTTTGTAAATCATAAATGATAATCATTGTAAAATCTCAGAGCAAAGGGTCAACTGCGTAAAATCACACCTGATATGAATAGATTGATAAACTGTGCCGAGGTCTAATCATCAAATAAATGCTGAGGAGAGTTCTCTGTTGGTAGATGAGAGCTGAGTTTATATTCATGTAGAATAAACCTTCATAATGACAGAAAGCAGAGACATCTGTCTCTACTTGGACATACGCTGTCACTCTGCTGTCCCTGCTGTGTGAACGATACCAGCAGCTGACTGGCAGCGTTTGATCTGATCCCTGACCTGTTGGTGGCGAGGCCTGAGGACAGCGATGTCGGTCCGTCGGTCCGTCTGTTTACAGCTGTAGCTCACAGCTACGCGCCACACTGCCATCAGGCAATTTAGGATTTATATTAATATTAAACTGTTTTTCATCTTTGTTGTTGTATTTTCTATTTTGGTTGCATTTTTTTTACTTAATTTAATCGTATTGCTACTATATGTACTGTACTGCAATAGTGTCAGTATTATTTATTTTACACATGATAATTGTTATTTTATTATTTATATATGTTTACATTTTCATTCTATTGTTTTTTTCTACTGTTGGAATCTTTAATAAAACTCTGGCACAAGAATTTCCTTCGGGATTAATAGTCCGTTTTTGTCCGTTTTTGTTCAAAAATAACAAAAATATGTTTCATAAATACGTCTCATATCAGCCTCGTTTGACGCATTGTTAACGTGGTGAAACGATTAATTAGGTTTAGGCAACAAAACTACTTTCTTGAGGTTAGAAACTAGAATGACGGACGACTCGTCAGGTTGCAGTTTACATCCATGTCGCTTGCTCACGTCATTGGAGCTACTTCTTCTACTACGTCATAATATATAAGGTATTGATTTTTCTGCCGACTTGGCTGATGATGTGGTTTTGGACAACACAACAACAAAAAACAAGTTTCATGTATATATATTATATATACATATATTATGGTTTTCTACCGTTATAGGTATATTCATCATGTGTAGATTACCTTCCTGATAAACATTTATCCTGCATACGAGCACTCTCCGGGTTTTTGGTTCGAGTCATAATCAGCAGAAGGAATTCGCTCAGTTGTCATAGAGATGATCACCAAATGAACAGAAACAAGTACGTCTCCTTGACAACTGAACAGTCTGCTGAGGAGGACCCTGTGGAAGCCAGCGTCCCCCTGACCTGAGACTATATCGTCAGACAATGTCTCTGAGGTGCTTATGACTTTGTGTTTTGAGTATATTTCTCTTTTTGTAAGCACGATGCATATTATAGTTCAATCAATCAAGCAAGCAATCAAAGAACACGTGCAAAGAAAATCTAAAAGATACCCAGGAGACACCAAAACACAAAGTATTGCAGCCGTCTTTGGAGTCCCACATGTTGTACTTCCTGCATGAACATGACAACAACAGAACCCTAAACTTTACTTCAGATCTATTTCCACCTGGAAGGAAAATTATACTTCTGCAGCGCGGAGTCCCGAGAGACGAAGGGGAAAGATCCTCATATGATGCTCAGACAGAAGACAAACAGACTTCTCACATCGTGCAGCTCAGAAGCATTCAGGGAACTTATATCTTGGTGCCCAATTCCACCAAATGTCAGAGTGGTGCCACCCGGTAGCCATGGCAACATGCACCGCTCAATTTCAGCACAAAGACTGCTCGATGAAAAGTTTCGATTATTTTTAGCTAACCCCCCAAAACTGGCGGCGGGATGGAAAAGGATGTTTTCTTTCAAACAATCGACAAAACTGCACCGTTTATCACAGCCAGAAACTGTAAAAAACGTCATTATCGTTAGATTTTCATCTTTCCAACGGTCCTTGAATGTATCATTTCTGACAAAAAAAACCAACCGAAGCGAAGCTTAAAATTGTGACATTTCATCAACAACATTGTACCACATACCTCATTTAAAATCTCGCCACAAATAAACTGTTGACTTTAACTAGATCCTGTAAAAAACATTACATTCTGAGCTCCTATTCGCAGCTAGGAGGCCATGATGGAATCGACTGAGACCAACAGTCACGGGAACTGCAGGCTGTTTGTGCTTGATGTTAAAAACTACTGAAAATATTACCAAAACTAATGTCCTAAATCTCTCTGACATCGATTAACTTATGAAATAATTTGTCTTTGAGAGAGGACAGAGAAGGAGACAGACAGAGGAACACACAGAGAAAGAGAGAGACAGTGAAGTTAGCGAGGCAGCAACCCACACCAATTCAATTAGGAAGTGACAATCCTTCCTGACCAGTTTAACGTGGCTACTGATGGAGAGCAGCTCTCTGCCCGCTGACTACAAATCAGTTTTCCTGGACAAGGATCAACGTGGACACGAAAGGCCAATGAAACAGTTGAACTCTGCCATAAAGGAAAATGTCCCATTGATCAACTTGGCTGTCACACAGCGTCACATCCAGTTAATGGGGGTCAACCAAGTCGCCGGCATCTTGAGTACTTCAGCGACGGCACTTCCGTGGTTATTTTTACCCAAAAACCTGACCGAGTAGTTTTGTTGCCTAAACCTAAATGAGTTTCCTGGAAAGACGGTTTATTTTGAAAAGATGTATGTAAGGAGCGTAGATACGATACGTGGGGCTGGCTGTCGTGGAAAAACGCACAAAAAAGGAGGAGTAACATTTCATAAGATACGAACTGCCATATAAGGAGACGTTGCATGTGTACATGTCTAGTATTATTAAGACATTTTGTCTCTGCTTGCCTTCACTTGTACTAATGTTGTCCCCCTCAGCATGTCACTAAATGAGCTGAATCCCCAGTGAAATGGCTACAATAATGGATTCTCCATACAGATTCTTTACCACAGCCATCGGCACACATTACAGTCCCACAGCAGTAAAAGTCAGCATGCGAGGCCAGTGGAAATGAAGAACACACCACAGTACTGTTAAGAAGAAAGTGTTTAACAGCTCCTCAGGGTTCACTGCACAGCTGAACCCTCAGAGGGCTGCGACAGACAAAAAATACACTTCAATGTAAATTTACAGTGAAATTATAACAGTGACCTACTGTATCATGGTTTTACTGTATAATGCTGTATAATACTTGCTCCCACAATCACATCGGTTTCCTTTCACAGTGATTTACAACTAATGAAACACTAATTACTGTTAATTGTAGAGTGTCTTGCTGATGAAAGTGCAGCCAGTAAATTACTGTAATTTTTACATCTGGTTTGATCACATCTGGTTTTATTACACAAACTGACACATTTTTCTGCATGTTATCTCATCTAACGTTACAACCAAACTCTTCTTCACTTCCCTGTCGTCAAAGAGCGATGACGACCGGCCTGTTCCGAACTAACCACGCCCCCAAAGGACACTACGCTAGTGTTTAATTATTACAGCATGTCTAGGTGTTCCTCCTGACCCTGCTGATCAAAGTTGAAGTTGTCCATCTTCAGAAAGGAAGAGACGAGTAGAATCCTACAAGAAGACTTCCTCCACAGTGGTAGCTGGTCAGTAGAGTGCACACAGCAGTACCATTTAAAGAGCTATGACTACGTTCACACTTATAGCTCTGAAAATGGCGCTGCCGTCCACAACAATCAGAGGAGATGGCGTCTTTGAGTCGGCTGTATTACTGCATTACTTATAATCTCTCTCGTGTCTCTCAAAAAACACAACCACGCACTGTACACCTCCAGGACAGCCGGAGCCTCGGTCAGATGGTGTCGTGAGGCTACTCGGTTCTGTCCGGAGGTCTGGAGTTCATGTCAGGACACAACGCAAGGGAAACCACAATGGAATGAAAACAACATCAGAGCGGCGGAAAAGTCAGCGACAGGTTTGCAAACATTTAGACATTTGTGTTCTGCATGTCAGCAGAACGTCTGTGGGATAAAAAAAATGTGTTTGTGAAATTTAAAAAAATGGTGCTTCCTCTTAATTCCAACAAATACCCAGCATCCCTTTTCTCAACTCCCTACGCTCACACTTTCAGTTTTATCAACCCACTAAGATGAATCTTTCATAATCAAGCAAATGTGTGTGTGTGTGTGTGTGTGTGTGTGTGTGTGTGTGTACAAGAGAGACATTTTGAAGAAGTATGCTCTTGAATATGAAGATGCAGAATGTGTATTTGCTTGTGTGAGTGAAGTCAGGGATCTACAAACTCTTATAACTTATAACTAAACAAGAAATTGTCATTGCCTTACTCAATGACCTGTCAATCACCGTGTAGCCCCGCCCTAAAGCATCCCCTGCTTTATGGTCTGTTTGACTCTAAATGGACCATAATGTACTAAATGAACATCATGCTGTATTGAAGAAGACTTGAAACTAGAGATTGAGACCATAAAGTCATGTTTACAATGTTTACTGAGGTAATAAATCAAGAGAGAAGTAGAGTCATTTTCTCATAGACTTCTATACAACCAGAGGAGTCGCCCCCTGGTGGACATTGTGTGAACACTTTTATCATTTATAAAGTGACACTTCTTGAATATGCTTCCTCTTTCTTTTTCTCTCTAAAACACGGTCCCTTGTCGCCAGCGTGTTTTGGGAGGAGGAAGAAGTAGTCCTAAACTCAGTGGTAGCATATCACGGCTGTTCATATTTAAAGAGGGACGCAAATCATTTTCTCTTGCAAGCAGCAGGAAATTGTCGTTGCAAAAGAGGTTTGCAATTGCTTCTGCAAAGATAGAGGCCCATATGTCGTTTCACTTTTCACCGTGTGCCTCGTTGGACTGAAGAAGCAGAGCACAGGAACAATGTTACAGATTCAAGCTTCCATGTGTTCAGTGCTGCTGGAAAAAGGCTCTCATGAATAACACCTATTAGGTATAAAAATACCAACAGACAGTATCTTGTATTTGTCCCAGTGTGAAACTTACAAATAAACACGCGGACACTTCAGTCAATAACGGCGGGAGAAATCTATTGTCAGAGCCGTGTGGTGGAGAAAAAGCCTCTACACTCTCATATCAGTTCACTTATCCTCCCGCTGTCTGCACCTCACAGCGTAGAGCAACGATCGACAGAGTCAGGCAGAAAGATTCCGGGGAAACATTATTCATCTTGAGCGCATTCAGCGGCGTTTATGAAAGGAGAGTGCTTTTGAAAGAGACTTTTCAATTTAGAGAGTAGAAGTTGATTAAGAGCCTAAATCTCTGCAGGGTGATGAGCTCCATGTAAACAAATAAGACAATTCATTACATCTTTCTTTTAGATGTCAACAATCAGCTCTGAGAGGAGGCAGGAATCAGATGAACAGCCAGAGACGATTAGATGCCTGGTCACACACACACACACACACACACACACACACACACACACACACACACACACAAAGATCTCATCACAATCACACAAAAGCTTTGAAAAAGCAAAACTTTAAGAAGTTTTTCTCAACACGTGGATTATTTATGCATGTGAAACATTTCTCGATGAGCAACCTGCTGCAGCTGAAACATCTGACATCAGTGGGTGTGTGTTGTGTGAATGTGTGTGTTTTCTTGTGTGTGTGTGTGTGTGTGTGTGTGTGTGAGGCTGCAGACTCACTTGATAGAGCCTTGAGACGCCCTACACACACAGCAGCTAGACAGGCACTGGCCTGGTGTTGCAGAACCAGAGCAGCAGCTTGGAGGCAGAGGAGCAGCCGCTGGAGAGACGGGAGGTGGGGGAGGAAGAGGAGGAGGAAATGATGAAGAGGGAGAGGGAGGAAGAACCAAAAAAGGAAGAAACGGTAAAGGACGTACAGATTAAATAATGGATAGAAAGAGAAAAAAAAGCAGAAAAGAGGCGAGCAGGGATGAAAAGGGGCAGAGGAAATGAGATGGGGGAAAAAAAGAATTAAGGAAAAGAGAGAACAAAGGGTGAGGAGCGAGGAAGGAGGAAATGTGGCAGGTTTTAGCGAGCGAAAGAGAAGAATTGATAACGGTGAAGGAAAAGAATGAAAACGAAGAAAGAAAAAGTAAAATGAAGCCGAGAAGAGACGAAATAGACGAATAAAATAAAGTGAACAAAGGATGAAAATAGGGTAAAGAAATATAAGGGATGTGTCAAAAACATGTGAAGTGGATAATCAATGCAATTAATGAAGGGATCAAGGAAAGAATAAGGAAGAAGTGGGAATAAAGACAGAGACAAGATGAAACAATGGAAAGACAAAAGGGATGAAAATGAAGAGAAAGACAAGAAGCGTGCCGCAGAAGGAAGAAAATGAAGAGAGTTAAGTGGATGAAATGAGAGGAGGAGGGCATCGAAGGTAACAAGGGAAGGAAGGAAATGATAAAAGATGAAGACACAAAAGAGACAAAAGGATAAAGAAAGTAGAGGAGCAAGAGGTGGGAGGAGCCAAAAGGGAGAGAGAGGGAGGGAGAGAGAAAGGGAAAAACAAGGTTAGTTTACACCCAGACGACCCATCAGACATCAGGCAAGACAAGTGTGTGTGTGTGTGTGTGTGTGTGTGTGTGTGTGTGTGTGTGTGTGCAGTATGTGCATTAAAATAAAAAATTAACTGCAAGCAACAACGTTCAATCAAAATGTGATGAAATCGTTGTCATGTATGGGCTAAAACATGCACAGAATATCTTATTCTGATGTTCAGAGGACTTAAAGGGACAGGCCGTCATCCCCTGCTTTATGGTCTGTTTGACTCTAAATGGACCATAATCTACTAAATGAACATCATGCTGTATTGAAGAAGACTTGAAACTAGAGATTGAGACCATAAACTCATGTTTACAATGTTTACTGAGGTAATAAATCAAGAGAGAAGTAGAGTCATTTTCTCATAGACTTCTATACAACCAGAGGAGTCGCCCCCTGGTGGACACTAGAGAGAATGCAGGTTGTAAGACACTTTTCAAGAACAGGAGCTAATTTATGTAAATTCACCCTCATTATTAGATGAATTGCACTCTGGAATTATCTGCCCAACCACAATAAACAACAAAAACATTTTTCAAGGACATATGGAAATTTAAAACAAATATAAAAGGAAGTGAAAACAGAACCATTTGTGATGACTGTAGTTAAAGGCTAAATTAAAGTTGGGGTTTACAAAACTTAGCTTAAGTTTTGGAATTAGATCCTTTTAGTCCGTCTTGTCTCTGACGTGTCTTCTGATCTTTTTTTGAGCAAGTAATATTTGGAGATTACTATAAATGTATATGTATTTTATATATAAGTCTCCACTCAGCTCAGGATATCAAACTGTGGAAGCAGAGCCAGAGAGCGAGCATGTGTGGAGTGTTAGCTGCAGTTGTTTGTCGTGAGCTTGTGTTTGAATGCAGATGACAGCATCAGAGCAGCATTTAACCCGGCAGCCTGAGAGCAACGCTGACTGTTAGGATTGTCTCTGTTTGATTTTGTTTATATCCGCAAGACAATGCGGTCCAGACACACACACACACCACACACACACACACACACACACCACACACACACACACACCACACACACACACACACACACACACACACACACCACACACACACACCACACACACACACACACACACACCACACACACACACCACACACCACACACACACACCACACACACACCACACACACACACACACCACACCACACACACGCACACCCACACACCACACACACACACACCCACACACACACACCACCCACACACACACACGGAAATGCAGACATACACACTGATGCAGAAACAAATATGGACACTGGAATGAAAATGCAAATATACACACATTCCATCTTTTCTCTTCCTCTCAGACAAACACACACCTGCTATCTCCCTCTCTTTTTGTCCCTTGCATATGAATACACACGTGCACATAACGCTAACAAACACACACACACACACATCCACATAAAGCTAACAAACAGTGTGTGTGTGTGTGTGTGTGTGTGTGTGGGGTATTGCTTCAGATCAACAAATAGATGCCACACACACTGAACACGTGGAAATGTGATGCAGAGATGAAGGCAAAAACATTTATGAGAAGAGATGGAGATGGGGAAAGAAAAATAAAGAAGAGAGAGGGTTAAAGAGACAGAAAGAGAGGAGGAAAAATACGAGAAGGAAAAGGACGAGAAGAAAAAGAGACGAAGGAAGCTACAGCTCGATGGAAAAGACAAGACATGCAACATAAGGAAGGACAAGAAAAAGAGAACAATGGAAAGCAAACCTACGTCAAACCGATGAAAAACACGTGACTTGAGAAGTATTTTTTCAAAACTGGTGGCCATTGTCAAACTGACACACCGATAGCAGCACACAGAGGAGAGAGACGAAGAACAGGGGAAACACTGGAGCACGTAACAACACACAGCGATGTCACAACCGGTTGGCCGTCAAACAGCGCTGCTCTGCATCATGAACTCTAAAGGATGCTCGCTTATCGGCTGAGGGGCCACAGCCCTACGGGGGGGGGGCCCGAAGACTGACACCACAGAAACGTCCCGAACACAGCAAAATAGAAAGGCGGGGCCTCTGTAGATACAGACACTCTGCTGGTTGGTCATAAGTGATGATTGAGAGGGATTCGTTTTGCATATTATACCTTTGAAGCAAAAACAAAAAGGTGAAACCACTGCAGGAAAAAACCTAATTTGATAAGAATGCATACTTCCTGAATGTCAATGCCAAGGCCCAGAACTCCTTTACTGTCGTATAAAAAAGTATAAGTGGCATACAGAAGTCATGGTTACTTACATATATCTGCATAATTACAAACCGTTTTAATAAAAGACTTAATGAATTTATAATTATAAAGCAAAGACAGCTGATGAAATATGCTTAATTATAGAAGCTACATCTAAATCCTGTTTAATAGTCTCGCAGTTAACCATTAAAGACATAATTGACAAAGTGCACAATGGTCACGTGTCTGTCCTGTTCCAAAGCTCATTACACTTTGATGCTCTTTACGGTTTACACAGTAACACACACAGCAGGCACACGATGATTGTGTTCAGCTGCTTCTCTTATTAGCTATATGTATCTTTGCATGTACGCCTGTCTGCGAGTGTTGAGAGAGAGAGAGAGAAAGAGAGAGAGAGAGAGAGAGAGAGAGAGAGAGAGAGAGAGAGAGAGAGAGAGAGAGAGAGAGAGAGAGAGAGAGAGAGAGAGAGAGAGATCATAAACTGCTGATGTTCAACACATTTCCTGAGGTTATCATTTATATTTTCCATGGAGCATTTCATTTACTTTCTTGGTGGAACCACTTCCAATCGACGTGCCTCATCTACTGCATCTACTCGGTGACTTCCCGCCACGCCAACATGCCGCTTTACTCAAAACTCAGTGTCTTGGGGCTGTGTTGCATTCTGGTCTATTTCCTGCTCCCGTGGGTGGAACAAATGAATCTCTTTTCCTCTCCGATGATGGATTCCTCCCTGAATAATTGCTGAACTTCGGTACAAAATGGCTGCAGCAGAAACGAAGTCCCGACTGTTTGATTCGGAGGAACTGACGCCACATTAAAGCAGGAAAATCTATTTTACAATAATAGGCAGTTAAACTAAGATTAAGATTATTACCAATAATACATTGAATTTGCAATTAATAGACAAATAGAAGAAGCGTTCATTCAGCCTAACCTACTGGCACTAATCTTTGAGGTTATATTTCCAATTTTGTGTTGTGATTTATTGTCATGACTTCTAAAGGATTGTAGTAATTCGGTTCTGAGATATCAGCAGGTTAGAATCCATGCATTCATGTGTACACGGTGCTGTCCATGGTGCTGAAGTAGCAGGCAGATTATGAACTGTATCTTTTTCTCTAAGTCCCGCCCCCCTTCTTTGATATTCTCTGAACCAAACAGAAACTACAGAAACAAAAGAGTTGATGAGGTGAGTCGCAGGTGAATGAATCAAACCCAATCCATCCCCCGCTGTTAGAAGTTACCTCATCACCTGCTGCCTGAGATACATCTTCGGTCTTCTGCATCCACAACCACGACTACAGTGCTGAAAATAATCTCCACCTTCTTGGATAATCTTAGAACGAAAAAAATGCATCACTTGCATGAAAAAGATGATTTTTTTGATGTATTAATATGTTTTTTTCTTTTGATAGTCTAATTGGTTTGTTCATTTGTTAATGAATTAGGTAACAATGTGGGCACCTGTGGTTATATATAGGAGTAGGCAGGTACAGGACCAGCATGCACTGGGGTGGGCCTATGGTATTTTACCAGAGCAGGAGAGGCTTTGGAGTCTCAGCCCGACACATGAACCACCGCCACACACTAAACCTCCACTGAGTAATGCGTCATCTCATTAAGTAGAACTCTACTTATATAACCATAAATATTCTATTCATATCTTTTAGTACCCTTCAGCTTTTCATCCTCCACATACGTCGTTAGTAACCCATTTTCTCGTCGGTGATGAATAAACCTCCTCACATCTTCATTTAGGAAGCTGTTGACGCTTTGATAGAAGAAGCTCCGATGTGAAACTCTCAGCTATCAAATCTGTTCGTCACCTTGAAATAATCCCCCTCTCTCCTAATGAGATGAAAAGATAAAATGAAATGAGCTAATTTTCCATCCAGTTGATGAGATGCTTAAAGGGCCAAATTGATTTCCATCTGAGAAGACAATTAACTTCTAATTGAAGTACAGCGAGTGTTCGGTGTGCGTGTCTGTCAGGGAGGGAAAGTGTGTTGTTACAAAGCGAAGCGCGTCGTTTACAGAAACACAAAGAGAAGCAGAGGAGCTCTTTGTGTCCTTAAAAGCCAAGAGAAGAAGAGATTGATATAATGATGCATCTATAAAACAATAGACACAAAGCCGGAGCATCACGAGGAGAATTCAGCGCGTCGTTATTTTAAAGGTGAATTCTTTTTTCTCCACCGTTCAACACAGTTGAGATCACTTTATTGCCGTGTGTGTTTAACCAGCCGAGTGTTTTATTGCCGATCGGCTGAAACAAAACAAAAACGTCATTCCGTCTGCATGAGTCCACAGGAACTCTGCAGGTGGTGTGAGCCTTCGTACCGTCTGGTGCAGCAGCATGTCACCGGTGATGGAAGTGGCCAATTAAGTCGAGGCTTTAAAAAAACACTCCAGTGCCATTTATTAGAATAAATATAGAGTCTCTGACAAACGCTGTTTTCTCTTTTTACCTCACTTTCTCCTCTCCATCTCATTTCCTCTCCCTGTCGTCTCTTTTTATTCGCTCCTTCTTCTTTAGTGTCCTATCTCCTTACTCTCCCTCTCAATCACCCGTCTTATCCTCTTCTTACCCTTCTATTCTTTCCTTTTCCATGTCTTCCTCTCTCCTTCATCTCCTACCCTTTGTCCCTCTCCTCTCCTACTTGTTTCTTCTTCTTCTTCTTCTTCTCCTCTTTAGTCACCTTTCATCTACTTCTTTCTTTCCTATCCTCACCTTTGTCTCTCCTTTTCCCTCCCCTCTTCCTTCTTCCTGTTCATCTTTCCTCTCTTCTTATATCCTTTTTCTTTAAACCATCCTCGACTCCTTCCTCTCCTCTTGCCTTCTCTCCTCTCTTCCCCTTTTTATTCTTCTTTCTCTCCTTCTCCTCCTCTCCTGTCCCTCTTCCTTTTCTCCCCCTCCTTCTTCCTCTCGTCTCCTTCTTCCCTCTCCCCTCCTCTCCTCTGGCTGTGAAGAATTGCTTCTTGATCACAGTTTGTTCTCTCGGCCCCGACAGGCTTCAGATATATGACTCCAATGAGAACCACTCAGCAGGCTTGCTGGTGTGTGTGTGTGTGTGTGTAATGGAGTGTGTTAATATACCTTGGGGGATAAAGGTATTATGTGTCATGCTTTACTTGGCCACTGTTAACTGGCAGATACATCATATTCATCCTGCATATTATCCAAACAGCTCTTCACACTTCAATGACTTTGTCCTTTGATTTACGGAACGTTTATTTCCATTTACAAAACCTTCTCACTCCCAACGCGTCACATGATGCCGTTTGGTCAGCGGCCCTACGCATCAAACTACAAACCCCTCCAGCACCAGCTCTATGCTGGGACTGGATACAACTTTAAAAAGATTGTGGTTGGGTAAAAAGAAATGAGTTTGTTACGTAGTAAAGTACTCTACACCGGTGACGTGAGCTCGGTATCTTACGTAATGTGACCTTACTTAACACGTAACATGAACCGCGGCCCCCTGGGTGAAAGTCCTGTGCTGTTCACATAAAAAGATATGAGTCCTATTTATTGTGCATCTAGGTTTTTCACACACAGGTCAAGTCTTGTGGATGTACATATGCTTTTAATAATAAATGAATGAATGAATGAATGAATGAATGTCAGTGTGAGTTCATCCCTGACTCTGGTTCACATAAATGGATTCAGAAGTCAACAGTAAGAAAAGGGGAAGATGAAATACGTTTGTTTGTGTATTTCACAGTTGATTTTAATTTTGTGTAATTTTTAGCACGGAGTCATGTTGATGTTCTGTTGCTACGGTAACCCAAAATATTGTGTCGGTGGTCTTGAATCACTGTGGGTGTCTTGTTATGTCAGGCATCACAGCTGTGGAGCCAGTAATCAATATCAAAATATCTTCATTCTTTTATCTTTTTCATCTTGTTTTTCTGAATTAAAGTCGCTGCCTCTTCATTTAACCGCCTCGACATTTAGCGACTTGCACGGCTGCCCCAAGATTTTATTAATATCCTGAACGGTTTTGAATTTGGGACAGAAAGAGGAATTTCACTGATTCCTCTGTAAAGTTGAATATGCTCAACCTACAAGAACATGTTGCCCTGTATTCTACTACGTTACATCATTAAAACTGTTTTCCTCCAGTGAAGGTAACCCTCAGAGAGCTCTCTGTCTCCCACACACTGTATTTATATTCCAGAAGTTAAACCCTCAGAAGGGAAACACCAGAATCGAATAGTTCAGAAAACCTCTCCCGAGCGTGAAGCCATGCATCTTGATGTGAATATCAACCAGGAGGAAGTTTCAGAGTGGAGATAAAGTTGTGTAGAAGTTGCGTAGCTTATTCAAACTGAATTCATAACGTACACCTAACGTAAAACGCTGTAACGCTGGCTCCACTGTGAGTGGTTGTCAATGTGAATCACAGGCGGTGGGATGAGTAATGTGCTCATTACCACGTTGCCTCTGAGCAAAGCCAAGTAACGGCTTATTTCTCCAAAACTCTTTTAATGGTGAGATGAAACATTGTTTAAGAAGTTTGCAGCAGCTTCTCTTTCACACGCCCCACTGCTGGATGTTCTGCAGCGTACAGACTCACCCACAGGTGGTCCGGATGATTCACAACGTCATTCATGTCATTAACGCTCATTTCAGAAGACCCTGGGACCTCGGCGACGATTAGCAGAGAGCGAACTCGAGGAGAAATACTTATTTTTAGGTCTCTGGCTCAAGTAGAAAAGATCAGAGTAGAAGAGAATGTAAGCTGCTGCAGTGTTCTACTGATGTGTGCACGCAAAACACATACCGATGAAAAACTGTCTTTTCAAGATGAGTTTCAGCCTGCGTGGTACAGGATAATAATGAGACATTAACAGACATCCTGACCTGTTTAACATATTTCCAAACGAATGCTTTCAACTAAAATGTGGAAACCCTTTTCTCAGACATGCTGCTGTGAACGTATCCGTCATTTGAACTCGTAGAGATGAAATGAGGCACTAAGGCCCGACTGTGGTGTTGAGATAACTGGCTCTCAAGATGATGACGTTTGGCAGATTCATTCATTCATTATTTGTTCATTCAAACTATATTGCCTCAGTTTTCTGCCTTTTATTAAATGGAATATCCACAACTTAATGAACACTTTTAGAGAGAAAAATCAAGACTTTATAGATTATCTTTCATATGTTTTATCTGTGGTTGGGATGCCTCAGTATGAGGTATGGTGACAAAAAGTATTTTTACATCTTTCATCTGCTCTCATCTGAAAAGCTCTATAATTACCTTTTTCTGTGTGCGATCAAATCATTTTACAATGCATTCATTGCTTCTTTTTTTTCAGATTTTGGCTCTCCAGCTGTGTCAATCACACTCACAGCCGCACAAAGAACTGCAACAATGGGCCTCATCACCCACGTTTGTGGGCGATACAAGTGAGTCATGGCCCTTCCCCTCGGGGGAGCGACATCCGACACTTCTACAGCCGATGATTAGCCGAGAAGCGCAGGCCGCCGCCGAGGGTCAAACGGGAACAAACTCCAATCTGTGTAAATTGAGCGAGCGGCGTAAATGTTCTATAACTGGATCGTTTCCCAGAATGCAGCAGCGGCCGAATGAGACTTGGTAGCGCGTGTCCTCGCACTGCCGTCGTGTTGGGTAAATTGAGTGACAGAGTGTAGCCGTATTATTTCTGTGTGCTCGCCCACACAGAGCCTGACCCTCGCAGTGCAACATCACCTCACCTGTAGAAGACGGATGAGGAGAAATATAAGCCGTCTTGGATAATGACCGGAATTCATCACAGTGTGTGTGACTCAGACATGCATTTCATTCCACCTCCTCGCTCCTGAGCTTTTCCTGTACTGTGCCAGTCAAAGGCGGAGGTGATATAACCCTGGCATTCTAAAAGCCATTACCCGAGCCAACGCCGAGCCCCTTCCACCGCCTCAGTCGGGCTGAATGGCCTTCGCTGTAATGGGGCCGTGGCATAAAGGTTACATTGAACAGCGTCGTGCACATAATATTCCCTGGAGGGATGCAGCGCCGGCAGTTAAAGACCGACGAGGTGAGTGGAATTGTAGCGCTGCTTTTCTACTTCCGCGGCTGTCTGAGCAAGGCCCCTCCACCTCTGCTGCTCTGTTTGAAGGCGACGTCACTTCCTGTTGTTGATGTTTTTCCTTTTGAAAACTGATGTTTGTGAAAGACATCAGACAGGGAGGGGATTAAGCTCAGTTTATCCTTTCCCCTAATTCATGGTAGCATATTCTCCATCACGTCGCAGAAACACAAATAGATGTGTAATAATGTAGAAGACCGATGAATGGAGACATTTATTATGAATCACATCCACAACCAGCATGTGTAACTGTAGAGCTCCTCAACAATAGCATAAGGTCCTGTACATTTATCCACGGAGGCGTACAGCTGTAGTTGTATTATTATACAGCTTCAGTCTACCCCTACCTGATTATTCTGTGGTGTGTTAATTAGCCTGATGGCTTTTTAATAACGGCACAACCGAAAGCACTTAACAATTGAGTGAGATAGTTTAAATGTATCAAATGTACCGTGACTGTGACTCCATGATAAGACATGCAATCTCGCGCTGACACAGCACTGAATTAACGAGACAGCGGTTTAGTGTCACATCCCCAAAATGAGAGAATCAGGATGCCATCTTTCCGCTGTTAGTGAACAACACGGATAGAAACACTTCATCCATAATACAAATAAGTATCATTAGTATCATTAGAACTCTCATTGGAAGAGACAGTGAGCATGAATGACTGTATTATTAATCGTTATTACAGGATTAACTGGATAAATTACACAAATGATTGACATTTTTGAACACGTTTTGTCCATTAAAGGAGACTGCTATCACTGCTGATGCGTACATTATTACTGGTGATTTGGGCAAAGTGAGGGGGACAGTTTCCATCCTAAAATCTCAATCATGATAGAATGATCCACTTATTGAGGCCACATTAAACCAGACTGGGTGAATTCATCTGAAAAGCTGGAGCAGTTTTCTGCCTGCAACGAGCGACGCCATTGGCTTGTGCAGAACTCCTTTTGAAGGCTTGTGTGCATTAAAGAACAATCAAGATGCCCTCCTTCTGTTCTGACCATTCACAATAAAAGCCCTAGACATATACACAGTGTAACTGTTTACCAGAGGGAACTCAAATTCAGTTTGCTGAAAGGAAACTTAATAAAATATCTTACAGTAGCTTTGGCTATATAGTATGGTATTATAGTTGGTCCTCTGCTTGATCAAGTCTATTTAGACCTTTCATCATTATTTTATTATGGTATTAAGTGTTGCAACTGTTGCAAATTTGCATTCTTGCAGGTATGGAAAGTTTTCATGCGAATTATTCATAGGTGAGTATTTTGAATTTTCATGGTGTTTATTTCACACCCGCTGTGTGTAAAGACCTGAAGTGTGACCACAATCTGTTTCAATCAACCTCATCAACCTCACCAACCCTCACCAACCTCATCAACCTCATCAAACTCATCAACCTCATCAACCTCAAATTTAACCGTAAAATAATTTTAAGGAGAGGAAAGATAAAAACACACCTTTGCAGACCTACTTCCTGGTTTAAATGTATCTTGCTGTAGTTGTGCTTGCACACACATTTTCAATGTACTGCTGGATTATTTCCAATATTACAGGAGGATTAGTTTTGATTTCATATCCAGAATCAGAAAAAGACTAAACTGGGGGTTTGTTTACAACACGTGTGGAATTCTAAACCGCGTGTGTTGCTGAGTCAGAGCTCATGAGAGTAACATGTAGCTGTAACTATAAATGATGGCAACAGAACTAAAACCCTAAAAGTTCTAAAAATGGTTTGGTAATAAAGTTTAGAGAGAGATTTTGTTCACAAACATAAAATAAAACTATAAGACCAAAGATAGGATCAGACCCCGGATTCAAAAAACAAGAAAATAAAATGTGCTTTAACCATACTTTGGTTGTTATACACAAATATACAAGAAACAGCACAGTGGAATATGTAACTGTGAAACTGTATCCTGGACCGGGATGTCCTGGTAAATAAAGCACAGACGGGTTAAAGACCGATTACGACCTCCGTGTTACGGATCAATTCAGTGATCAGTGTCGGGATCAATGCCCCCTTCACACCAGACACACGTTAATCCTGCTGATCTGTGTCTGCATCGGCCACTTCAATTTCTCCGTGTTTCTCAGACGTGTTCATCTCAGACTGCGGCTGTTTGTCGGATCTTAATTAAGAGAGTCGAGTTCAGTTTGCGGTTCTAAATGAACCAACTGGAAAAAAGAGACTCATGGACATTTTAACTTCCCAAATGTCTCTTCTCAGAAGAAAGAGGTTGAACAGTACTTTCTATCAGTGAGTGCACATGGATTTCATTACATTTACCACAGCCATTACTAACTGACACAACAATTCTAAATCTTCTCTGGCTTTACATCCCAATCCCCGAACTGGACAAAGCCCACACTGCTGTCGTATCTAACAGTCGTATAGATGCTTTCTTTGGTACCAGCAGGCATCTTTATCAAGCCTTCATCGAGACCAAGCATCTCCTCTACAATCCCAATCTATCACAGGAACATCTTAAAACACACTTTTACTCTTTGGCTCTTTACTGCGAGTGTGTATCGGGTGATTGTATCTTCAATGTTTACAGATTCATGTATTCTGTTCTGTTTATCGCTATCCTGTAAACCCCACGGGGCTGCACGATTAATATGAGGGGATTGTTTACTTTGTGGCTTTCTCCGACCTTTGCTTTCATATTGGGAAATAATGAATTGTATTATCTCTTGTTTTCATTCAAATGAAACAATGAAACATGGACATGTGCAACCTGTGCTGAGGGGTTAGAACACTGGTTCAGTTTACAACAAGCCAAAGAGGTTGCAACCCACTGCTGTACAGATGAAAAGTGTTGTTTTAAAGTAAAGTTGACTAAAGTAACAGTTCACCGTTCTCAAACAGAAATAGACAAATAAAAGAGAGGAATTAAATGGAAGATGCCATAGCCCGCCCACACTGTTTTGATTGACATGCGACTGCTGCAGCACAGGAACTCAACAGCCGGTAATGGAGACAACAAATACAACAAACTGCTCCAGACAGCTGATTACCACAATCTGATTACTTCACTTATTCCTGTTTCAACTGTCAAAGTCTATCAGTTGAAAGGAGGAAATGGTAAAAAAAAAAGTGGTTTAAATGAACCCGGACCAGCAGGACTTGTGGCTAAATTTATCTCTGGCCAAAGAAATGTCAACAGGTCTACTGCGTCCATAGGTATGAGTATTTAGATGATACACAACTAACTTCCTAACAGGGACACTTTGTGTATTGGTGCATCTGAAGTCATTCCACCAACATACATTTCACTTTCCACCTCAATGTAAATGTGCCAGAGTTAGCTGGAGAGATAATTTCCATCTGCAGTACTACAATTCAGTGGCCTAATATTATCAGTACAATTCAACAGCAACACTATAGTGCAACACTGCACAGCACAATACAACACAATACAATAACATACATAAATACATTGCAGAAGTAGCAGATTTGTAGAAACAATGCGAGTATATAAAGGCAGTGCCAGAGATGAGGTATTATGACTCCTCGTGATAGCAGTCTGCTTTAAGCCGTCTCTTCAGTCTGTTTCTCTGAACTCAATAGGAGGACTGTTCCAGTAGTGGGTGGTTCTGACTGAGAAGACTGTTTGCCCAAACTTGCCACGTCTGTATTGTACAACACAGTCCCCTCTGGTGTTTGCCCTCGTTACCCTGCCGCTACCATCCTTCTGCAATATGAACCGATTCAGTGTGGGAGGTGCAAGTCCATGTAGAACCTTAGAGACTAGGAAAGCATCCGCAAATGTTTAAAACTATCGAAATTAAATAGATTGTACTTTTGCAATTGGCCTTTCCGTCAAGTGTTTTCTATGTCTGTTTATGAAGGGATTCAATAGGTTTTAGAGTTGTCGTGCTCGCTTGTGACCAGCTTGTATGATAATGATTCCATGATCACGTTGAGCTTTTCTCCTCCTGTTTATGTTCGGTGTAAACATGAGTTGCTCAACCGATCATCTGGTTGTATAGAAGTCTATGAGAAAATGACTCTACTTCTCTCTTGATTTATTCCCTCAGTAAACATTGTAAACATGAGTTTATGGTCTCAATCTCTAGTTTCAAGTCTTCTTCAATACAGCATGATGTTCATTTAGTACATTATGGTCCATTTAGAGTCAAACAGACCATAAAGCAGGGGATGCTTTAGGGCGGGACTACACAGTGATTGACAGGTGATCTACCAGAGACGTATACAGCGTCACTAAGTCATTCCTCTGCAGTCCAAATATGGTCACTACCGTTCACTGGTCGCAGAAAAACCAAGATGGCGACGGCCAAAAACCAAGACGTAGATGGACGAAATGCCGAACTTGACGCTTCAAAACCGCAGTCGACTTCTTACAGTCTATGGTTGTATGTTACATGTACATTTGTAAAGTCACATCACTCATTGATTGATTCTTTATTCAACCCAGAGACAACCTCATACAACAACCTAAATAAAACAACAACATAAAACAAAGTATATCGGAGTATTTTAAGTTTTACGTTACTTGTTTCATTTAGATTTTACTTTTATACACTTGATCGAGTCTTCAGAAATTGATTAATGTCTTTCTGCTGAGCAAATTAGGTAAGAAGTCGGTTTGGCGATCCTGCAATATGGTCCATTGTCTCCATTAAGTCCTCACACGTTTGTTCACGTTATCAATAACCTTTATCAACCTCAACCCACTGGCACAGCAACAACATAGAACAGTGCACCAGCAGTGACTTCATGACCTGTCCAGTTGATCATGAGACGTTTTGTATTGATTAACACTGCTATCAGCCTCCCACTGCTCATTATCTTTGTTCCAGGGTCCACTGGAGATCGTTCTCTTGGACGCCAGAGGCATGCTGTTACCACCACTGAGAGACGAGGGCCAAAGGGAAGCAGAGAAGACTCATAACTCATACATCACACGTAGACAGGGACAATGTATCACTTTGTCACTTTCATCTGGCTGCCTTCACATCCTTGTTCTGTTTAATCATATTTGTTTGTGTAGCTATGAACAAATTTGTGTGTGTCAGAACAATACGTCAAAAAAAGCCTTGAATGTCAGTATTTTTCATTTCCAGCTTTCCTGGGAGAGTAAAGCAGACTGAGGGGCCAAAGGAGAAGTTAATCCTTTAGGTGCAGGGCTACCCACATCACTACGATCCCTCCCAGTGACTATTTTAATTGCTTCATCACACTGAACCATCTCCAAAATCAGTCATTTCCAATAATCCTCTGATCTAGAGAGAGTCATTCATGCACTAATATCGTCCAGGCTGGACTACTGTAACTCCCTCTACCTCGCCATTTCCTCAAGCTAACATTTTCCATCTACAACTAATTAAAAATCAACATCACCTCTATCCCTGCATCCTCACACTGGCTCCCTGTTGACTTTAGGATACATTTTTAAATCCTTTTGACTGTCTACATATCTCTTCATGGTCTCGCTCCTCTCAGCGCCGTATCCTCATACAACAGTCCGTATGATATCTTACAAAAAGTTACTCCTCGTTTTTCGTGCGTTTTCCAACAAAAGCCAGCAACACGTGTCAATTTGAGCTTGTTACATGCCGACAGTCTTTTCTTAGGCAACAAACCTACTTAAGTTAGGTTTCGGAAAAGATTGCAGAAGTAACATTCAGAAATGTCACCGGAAAGGAATCCCAACTTCTAATGACTTCTCTTTTATGTAAAGCGCGGTATTACATTTGTTTAAAACTCATAACTTGCACTGCAGCTAATGATGTCAGTCAGTGGGGGGTTTTGACACCATTAGTGTCTAACGTATCTCCTGCAAAGAGCTTCATTGACACTGCTGTCCTGCAGGCTAAATTCAGAATCACTGCACATGTTTTTATTTCACTAAAACTGTTCAAACTCTGAACCATTTGTCTGTGTGTACAAATGGTTCAGAGTTTGAATAGATACCAATAAAGGCTAAGAGGTTGATATTACAGCAGTTCAGATAATAAGAGTGATTAATGAGTCACGGCAACAAGTAAACATGTCACACCTTGACCTGTACTCGTGCATCTAACTTAGGTTACATTTTTAATGTTAGCTGTTAAAAAGACAATATGTCAAAAGTTTTTAAAACATGAAATATTTCCTGATTTGTTGAAGTAACAATACTTTATGTTAATTTAAGTATTTTGTCGAATGCATCAAATGTGCAAGCAAAGTTTGAGGGAAAGAGAAGGGTTAAGACTTTAATAACGTGTTATGTTACACGATAAGTCGTGGACGTAGTGACCGTGATGTCACACGTTGGTTTGTGGACCCTTGGTTCAGCATTTCGATCGTCCCCCTTCTTGGGTTTTTGATCATCGCCATCTTGATTTTTTGCAACCAGAAGTGACACGAGAGGGTGGAGCTAAGGAAAAAGAGTTAAAGTTGTGAGACGAAAACACGGACAACTCCCAGACCGGACCATGCTTTGTTACTACATGTCAATCACCCTGTAGCCCCGCCCTAAAGCATCCCCTGCTTTATGGTCTGTTTGACTCTAAATGGACCATGATTTACTAAGTGAACATCATGCTGTATTAAAGAAGACTTGAAACTAGAGATTGAGACCATAAACTCATGTTTACAATGTTTATTTGTATTAAAACTATGTATTTCTACACATACAACAGTCTGGTTCATTTTAAATTTATCATTTGATCTAATCTCATCCTGGAAGAGGATGGAAAAAAGCATGAGAAAAAGGGAAAGTTGCTGCCACAGGGGTGAAATGTCACTGACACAGGCCTATTATTACATCACATCTATTTTTGGTTAAATCTAGTTGGTAATTTGGTGGTCTCCTGGTATTACTATTCCTGTGTGAATAATTGTAATTTTATTTCAGTAGTATGATTACTTCAGAAATTATGACATTTTTTGCATTTTGCTTGGTGTAGATTAGTATTTTTTTTATTTTTTTCTTGTGAGTTTGTTGTTGTCATTGTGTTAATTATATAGATTTGGACTATATGCATTGTCCGTTAATTACGAAGCATACCGTCATGCGCGGAGTTATTGTCCGGACAATTCAATCAGTTGGGCTGTTTTACAAAGCAAGAATGATGGTCTGGAGAAATGTGGATTATGTGGCGATTGCTTCAGCCCCGTTTGAATCAGTAGGAACAGCTAAACGCTGCGGGGAGAGTTCGTAGCATGTTTGCTGCTGTTGTATTCCCGTTAAGCTAGTTTAGCGTAGCCTCCCAGAACACACGTGCGGTGCCTCGGCTGTCTTTTGTTTTGTTTTGTTCCGGGTTCAGAGGTCACACAGCCCGGTGTCTCCTACGTGAGCACAGTCCACCGAAGACATTATATTTCCCACAATTTAAGCTTCTGCATTTTCCAAATGCACTAGTATTATTCAAACGTATTGTTCGGTTCGTAAGCCTCGTACCGAACGGTTTAATACGAATACGTGTATTGTTACACTCCTAGAAACAAACAATAACCGTAGCTGTGGCGTCATAATGAGGTTATTAGGAGGTGTTTCAGCTGCAAGACCGCACTGAAGGCCCAGGTATAAAATGCACGGCCCGCCACTGACATGGGATGAGGTGTTTCTTGCAGTTTTTAGTCAGAATAACACAAACTTGTTCTTGGTTACTACTCTGTAGAAAAAGGAAGCACTACTTGGGTCTAATGTGAGAAGGAGAAAGTCGGGGCAGACTGTTTAATTTGGTAGAAAAAGAAAGGATTAAAAAGCCTCTAAAAGTGGCTCCTCTAAATAAAAGAAACATTTGGCATGGCAGTTCTTACTCAGGGTCCGTTACACCACATGTTTATGTGCTTTAGCCACTTAGCAAATTGGTTCATGCTCTGTTTTACATTCACATGGATGTGACAGGAAAAGACAACCTCGTGGGGTCTCGGGGTTATCCCACTACTATGATACTATATATTATTCATACATTTCACATGTCAGAAACGATATAAGCTACACACTGCATTATACTAGATATAATGTCATATATGCAGGATTATTTAACCTTCCGAGCAATAACAAGGATTCTATGAAAGATAAGCTGCTACATTCATCATTATTGACTAATAACATCGTCCTATCCATCCGTAGGGACATGGGGGGAAAACAAATGGAGATTAAGTTTGCAAAAGGCCACTACGGAGTACACGTTATACATCAGACTCTTATCTCTGTGAAACACGTGTTCTATGTTTAGAAACAGGAATAGGTCGGGAGAATAATGAGTCAAGACTGGGAGGGTATTTACAGAGATAAAGTCTCTTACACCCCCAAAAACAAATCATTTTTATCACAATGCGCTGTCGTTACTTGACCCCCGCTGAACATTCTTCAGTCAATGTCTGCAGTGATTACTGAACACAGGGCAGGTGGAGGATTAATGGCTCCCTCTGTATTCTGTGAGCTTACTACTATGACATAGAACCCAAATGTAAAACCAAAGAGCAAGCCGTGGTTCAAGTAGACAACAACAAGGAATGCAAGGGTGGAGATCAGCTGAAATGTGTTCTGTACTAAAAATATTTGGTTCACTGTTGGGCTGAAATAATTCAAAGATTTCAAGAATATAGAATTTAGCTTTGTTATCATAAAGAAGGCTTTATGATACCAAATGATACAACTTTCTGCCATAATATATGACATTTTGGCCTGTGTATTCTTCTAATATTTTCAAAAAATTTGATTTTTTTACTCATAAAATTACCACTTCATTCCCATATTCTGACATTTTTTATACAATTATGAATGTTTTTGAAGATTATTATCAAAATGACAAGAATGACCCGAATACAACCTTGTTCTTGATATGTTGTAGGCCTAAAACATTTTACTTTAAACCCAATAGTGACATAAAAACAACAAATAGGACTATTTTTTGACACACAAACTACAAACAAATAAATACAGCACATGACATCATGATTTCACTACATAAATCGTTGTTCTGAGGATAAAGGGGAACTCTGGAACATGATGGATACCTTTTGATTTTTAAAGAACAGTTCCATTCCTTATAAACATGGAGCCAGACCCCAACACTGAAATGATTCGGATGACTTACTTGAGCACATGTGTGGAGCCGTTGATCTGCGTGGCCGTGCAGGGAGCGCCGGACCCCAGGATGGACGGCCTGCGGTACCTCTTCCTCCCACAGCACAAGATGATGAGGAAGGCACGGCGGAAGGACTTGTTGAGGAAGGCGTAGAGGATGGGGTTCAGCATGGAGTTGATGTAGCCCAGCCACAGGCAGGCCACCCACAGCTTGTCTGGCACCGTGTAGTCTATAAAGGGGTCCACCACATTGGTGACGAAGAACGGCGCCCAGCAGAGGCAGAAACACCCCATGATGATGCACAGAGTCTTTGCCGCCTTGGTCTCTGTTCGCATGCGGTGGTTGCGTTGCTGGTCAGCGGAGTCCGCACTGAGCCCGGCTCCCCCCGCCCGCTGCAGCATGCTGATCTGCAGGGCGTGTGCGCGGGCCGTGATGTAGATCCTCTGGTAGGCCAGCACCATGAGGACCAGCGGGATGTAGAAGGCCACCACAGAGCAGGTGAGGGCGTATGGCTTGTTCACCATGAAGACACAGGACGTGGAGTTGCTGCCCTCGCTGTGGCGCCTCTCTTCAATCTGGTGAAAGAAGTCCGGACAGTTAGACGAGCAACTTGAGTCAACATTCAGATGTCCAAGTAGCATTTACTAATCACGTTCAAGCAGCCTCCGTTGATTGCAGGTAAACGGTCCGTGTGGAGACCAAAAGAGGTGAAACACATTGATTGGAAAACGCTCATATATTTAAGTACATTTTGTGAATGAGATCTTGAATGAGGACTCGTTGGATTGATTGTCACCAAACCCCTCTGGTTGCTTGGCTCAAATCTGATTCTTACTTATTATAAAATGTGAAAATATAGTAATTGAAGTACCAGCGTACTGTAGCGTATTCAAAAACTGCCCTCTGTAGCATCATTATCTTGTTCTCAGCTGCCCGAGGTGGATTATTAAAATGTGTTATTTCATGCTTTGATAGAATTAAAACCAAAATGCAGTCCCCTGAACGGATTATTGTTCAATCATGCACAAATGATTCTACTCAATCATATAAACTCACATCTGATACACGATAAGGTGGATTTTTGTGAATTACACATAGTTTAAGTATCCACATGCGCTGAGCTGCTGGACAGCTCATCCCTGCTGCGACTTGAAACACCTCCAGACTTCACAGCAGCCCACTTAAAACCCAGCGCTGTCCTCAGCCGAGTCTCCACGAGCAGGGAGCACAGCTCCTGGGGGAGAGGGAGGCTCTGCACGTCACCATTAAGGGTTTCCCCATCTCTGTGGGGGAAAACTACACGGCTCCGGGCTACGAGATGAATAACACAGGGATCAATCCATATCTGTGCATGAAAGGCCCCTCGTGTGTAAACTGAGGTTATTTTTTATGAATGGGCTGACACCTTTAAGTGTTTCCATGTGAGCGTTGAGGTTATGATAAGAGTATAATAAATGTGTACATAGGAGAAAATAAATATCTATTTTTCTTCATGCAGGTGTGGTTGCCAGAGCTCTCTCTCTCAGTGCTTATATTTATTTCCAGATTCATTCCACTTAAGTCTTGCCAAAGGGCACATTGGAAGCAGCTCTTGTAACTCAGTCTCCCTTAAATCTTTTGAGCCGTGGAAAAAAATGCGAAACAAACATTCTTGGGAATCATCTCTGGAAAATCTGATGGATGTTGTTGGATGAAGTGTCTTTGAAGCTCCAGTCGGGTGGTACATTCGAGCATCTTCACACCTTATTGAAGTCAACTGAAGGCTCATTAACTGAACATCACAACTGTCATCATGAATGAGGATCTTTTAATCCAAATTCTGATCGCTGAAGATGTTATTTTATGATGTAAAAAAATCCCCCCGTGAGAAGCAGAAGGCATCGTGAACACTTCTTTATGCTAATAAATGTTTTTTAAATTAGTTTGAATTACTTACATGTGTGTATATATTATATATCCACATGTACTGTGAAACTGTGTGTATGTCAGAAACAGTAAATTGTTAAGTTAGTTGTACAAAAGAAGGCAAAGGTCAAGACATTCTCTGCACAATAATCTGCTGAGTGCAAATAATCTTGCTATCTGAGAATACTGAAATAGCATTATGTAATATTTGTATTATCTTAAGGCGAGCTAAATAAAAAGCTTCTGCCAAACACACGAATGAATACAATAAGAATAGAGAGAAAACACTCATGGCTGAATAATGAACGGGCGATAATCTGATGATCTGATCACGCCATCTTTTAACAGCGTGTCATTTTATATTGTGACATCTAAATTAAATTAAGAGATTAATAGATTATGATAAGCGCTGGCAATGTCTGCTTTTGACTACAGTAATCCTTTCTTCATCACACTGATGCAAAAATCCTGTGAATCCGACTTAGTCCTGAAGAGAGAAGAGAGAAATATCACTTCATACGACCTTTAGCTAAAGCTCCGTAGTTAAAAGAAGTACTCAGATCTTTTACTTTAAGTTTGTGTTTCTGAGAGGTATTATATATCTGGTGGCGCTGGTGTCGCAAAGACAACCACATCGCTTTCCAGTTTTCCTCAGAGCCGAGGAACTACCATCAACACAGCATTTAGTTTAGACCAGTTGCTTCAGTTGTTGCACCGTGCACCATTTCCTCTAGTGGGATGGTAACTTACACTGATACTCTTTGGAGAAGGACCGCCCCCTTTTGGTCTTCATCGACTGAGATTTCTTTAGTTGATTAATTAGTTTGATAATTTTCTCATGCTGGATTACTTATTTCATAAGGACCCAATGCAAACGCTGATGATGTCATTATTTGCATTATTATTTACTTCATAACGATAAGTTAGATAAGTTAACTTGTCTACCACAGACTGTGATCCCTGACCAATCAGAGCTGTGTATTCCACACGGCCATGAAAACAGCAGGAACCGGTGAAAATAGACAGTGTGACTTGTACGCGGGTCTCGAGTGGCTCCAGAGTTCTGGTTGTTTTGTTCACTTTTGGAGCCGCTGTTTGTGCCAAAACTGACGGGCTGCTCAGAATATTCAACAGCTCTAATTGGACCCGAAGAGAACAGCGCTAACTTTAGACTGCTGTTGTGCTGTAAACTTCTTTGTGGTGTGTGTGTGTGTGTGTGTGTGTGTGTGTGTGTGTGTGTGTGTGTGTGTGTGTGTAGAATGAGTGAATCGCTGCCAAAGACGAGCCAGCCAGTCCTCCTGGTGACAGTGGGCCCGGAAGTAACTTTTGCTGGCGTTCAGATAAAGGCAGAAAGGGGCGAGCGAGGTTAATGGTGGCTGGGGAGTCTCTCTCTCTCTCTCTCTCTCTCTCTCTCTCTCTCTCTCTCTCTCTCTCTCTCTCTCTCTCTCTCTCTCTCTCTCTCTCTCTCTCTCTCATCACACACTCATGCTGTCTTTGTCTGCACACCTGTCTGACTGTCTCTCTCCTCCACTTCCCGCTTTACGTCGCTCTGCTATTTTCATTCAGTCGTCCTGTCTTTAGTGACTGATTCCCTCAAACTTCTCATTCACAAATTGGCACAATAAACGTTTAAACTTTGATATGTTCAGTTATGTAATGCAACACTAACAACCTTCCCAATTATCACATACTCCATATATTCATGGTCGGGCAATTTTATATCGTGTTCATATGTTTGGAGAGTTTGTTCCTTATTTATCTTATTTTACTTTTGGAGCTAATGCTGCTTTCATTGGTACAGAGTTGGTTTAACTGGGCTGGGTTTCTCGGTTGGTTCATTTTTCAAACAAGCTTAATCTTGCTTGTTTCTCCAAAGTTACCTCACCTTCAATTAAGAGATGCTATACAACAACTTTGCCTAGTGGAGTTAGCCCTAAACACCCTCAAGGCACTTGAGCCATGCACTTTAGACCACGCGCTATAGATCCTTTAAACACGGCCGTTCAAATGATAAGACATGTCATAAACATGATTGTTGAAAGCAAAGAACATGCTGTAAGCTGCTTGGACCTCTTTCTCTACATTCTTCCTCTGTCATTCTGTGTGATCTACGCTTAATGCACTCAACATGATCTAGAAGAAGTAGAAGCTGTTTTGTATTCTCACACAGTTGCTCCTAACTTGTAAGGCTTGTGACCTTCTGAAACAAATCAATATCGTGCCACAACTTATTGCAGTTCAACTGATTTTTCCTAGTTAAATTGTTCATTTGAAGGATTTTTTGATGCTTGAGGGGAATAAAGTTTTCAATAGTTAACCACCTTCAACCAACATGCTTCCCCTTCACATTGATCCTGACCCCGGGTTGAGTGAAGCTCTCTTCTAATACCTTCAGAGTGTATACTTTAGCATTTTGCAGCAGATTATTTCTTCTCATCCCTCTCTCTCTCTATTCTTGCTTAACATTCAACAAACCTCACCGCAAAAAACCTTCATAGCACTGACTCATCCGTGAAAGAGCTTGACCCCGTGTCTGTGGTGTCTGTGGTGTCAGTGGCCTCGTCCGTCTGTTTCTGTCCGACGTGTTGATGCTGTTGCCATAGCAACATATGAAGCATTTCCGTCTTGTAAACAATAAAAACCCTTCAGGAACATACTCTGTTTATCAGCACATCCTGATACTAATTGTTTTTTTTTAATGGTTTGTTTTATTTCTTTTCTTCTGATTTTTGTGCGTTTTCTTTGTCTCCCCTCCGGAGAACTCAATCGTCACTTCACAGCAGTATATTACGATCATGAACTTTCATTTCCTGTGGAGATTTGGACTATTTCTTGTCTCCATCCTCATATAGAACCAACACAGGCTGCTTGGTGAATCATTTCCCCTGGTGTGCGCACGGACACCGACGGACTCACCAGGTGGTCGATGCCGATGCTGTTCCAGCCCTGCATGATGGGCAGGAAGGAGATGAAGGTGGGGATCACCCAGCAGCCGCCGATCATCAGAGCCACTCGCATGGGCGTCATTTTGTTCCGGTAGACCAGAGGCTGGCAGCAGATAGCGTAGTACCTGCAGACCAATGGTAGAAGAGGGATAACCAATCAATACATCCATACACTAAAATATACCATGCTACCATGTGTGACGTATGTAACGTTTTCAATTTAATAAAGCAGACAAAGAGTAACAAAGAGTAGACCTCAGTACGACGGCGCGTTACGGACAATGAAGGTAAAAAAAATACAAATACAAAGCCGGGGGAGGGGGGGAATACTCTGAGAAGAAAACGCAAAAATTGTTTTAAATTGCTTTACCTTGCTGCCGAATGCAAAATTCATTAATTATCAATATTACAATTTATTTAGGTTCATGAAAGTTCACAGAAAGAACGCAAAAGAAAATGTCTATGTATCTCTCAGGAACTTGGCCTCGCTCAGAGGCCGACCGTCAGAGAGGCAATCTTTAGGATTTATCTTTTAAATGGCTAAATAAAAATTACAAAAAAATGTCTAACATGATGACAAAGTACAATGCATACAGATATCAGCATTATGTTTATAACAGGACCCATAAAGAACGTAAAAGTAAATGTCTATGTAGCTCTCAGGAACTTGCCATAATAACAATAGGAGCAACACAATTCAGACGGCGGGTTAAGCTACCGCAGCGTTCAGCATGGGGTCTGTGGTGTGATGAGGTTGATCCAACCTGGTTCTTTGAAAGATAAAACCCCATCAATTTATTGCCATAAATTTCTCACTTTAATCTCAGAGAATTTTTTCTCGCAAAACTATGACTTTATAATCTCACAGATTATTACCCCGCTACCCGTCTACGTAGAAATGACTTGCTGTAGACAAAACACAAGTTATACATAAAAGAGAACTTGTTTATAAAATAAAATTGCAAAGATTTAGCCACTTTTTATTCTTCTTTTTTTTTTTAGCACTAAAATTTGCAACCAGACAAAAATAAGGGCCATAAATGAGGAGTGACTGCACAAAGGGACACAGCTAAAATACCTGCTTATTTCTGGTGTTTTCTACTGTCACTCTACTTTCCGTCTCTGTTTTCCTTTTTTAATGAGCCCTTTTGGCAAGACAAGAGGGTGTTTGCTGCCAATGCATTTGCAAAACTATGCTAACCATTAAGCATTAGAACCCCCCCCATGTCTGTCTCTCAATCCGTCTCTCATCCACTATCTCTGCCTATTTGTGAGTACGTTTGATCTTTCTTCATCCTCTCTCTTTTAACCTCCACCTTTCACTAAAGCTACCTTTTATTCTTTTAAACAATCAGTAGTTCTGTTCTGATGAAAAGAGGTAAATAACTGTTCTGACATTATCAAAGTCGAATGTCTCTTCGTAGAACTATAATTAGCCGGTAAATTGTCAGTTGGCCTCGGCTGCAGCATTGCTGTTGGAGGCGGGACATTCAGTCCGTTAACTGCTGCATCCAATCACTTGTCCTCCATGACAGTTATTGCTCCTAGAAGGTGGCTGCAGATACACTCCGTCACCTTTTAGCATATAAACCAGGTTACATGACATGTTGGATTCATCCTTCTGTGGAAAACTTTGTTTGCAACAAAGATGACTACAGATACAAATGTACAAACTACACTTTTTTAAGGGGGATTTTTAAGCCTGCAAGAAAGTTTTGATATCAAAATGTATTTTTTCTATGTGGACTCTTCCATTTAAAGAACATTTAAAGTCAACAATCACTCTGCCCCAGATCTGTCTCTTCTATTGTCCACTTTCTTCCCTTTTATCTGCGCTCTCCCTATGTTTCTACTTTGATGTTTACAAGCCAAGCAGCTTAGTCTTTAACACTCTGTCTTTTGAAATGAGTGAAACAAACCGGATTTTGCGTGTTTCCAGCGATCCAATAGAGCAGGATTATCAGAATAAGCACTTCTTAAATTCGTATTTCTCTTTGTACTTACTCACAACCTAACACACACATTTGCTCTGACTCTGACTTTGTCACCAGCAAGTGTGTGTGTGTGTGTGTGTGTGTGTGTGTGTGTGTGTGTGTGTGTGTGAGCATGATATCAAACAATGCAGCAGGAAACAGCATGCTGTCGGGCGGTGATAGCGCTGAGATGACGCTGGCTCTGAATCGCATGAATGGAACAGCACTGGTGATAGAGAAATACTGTGAATGAGTGCCCGGGAGAGAGAGACGGAGTGAGAGAGACGGAGCATGAGAAGAGAGGAAGAAGAGATAGGAAGAGAGAAAGTGAACGGAAGCAAAAGAAGAAGAAAAAAAATGGAGCATGGGGAAAAGATGAAGAGGAAGTTAGGAATAAAAAAAAGAGGAAAATAAGTAGAGAAACAGGACAGGAAACAGAGGAAGGAAGGGAAGGATAAAAACAGAATCGGTGTCAGAAAAGAGAGAGAGAGAGAAAGGCATTAATCCCAAGTAAAAGGGCAAATGACAGATGCCGCATTGCTTATTGTTACAATTCATTAACATCTGCAATTGTACCTGGCCTGTGTGTGTGTGTGTGTGTGTGTGTGTGTGTGTGTGTGTGTGTGTGTGTGTGTGTGTGTGTGTGTGTGTGTGTGTGTGTGTGTAGATACGGAGCGCTCATACCTGTTCCAGTGTGATACGGATGAAGTAAACCAAGCGAGACACTCATAATGAGGACCAAACATTTTTATCCAACAGAGTGAGGACATTTTGGCCGGTCCTCAATTTTGCAAAGGGCTGTTTGAGGGTTCAGACTTGGTTTTAAGGTTCAGGTTGGAATTAGGTGCAGGTTAAGGTAAAGGCCTTGGTAATGCAGTATATCAGTGAGGGTCCTCTTACAGATAGAAGTACAGGGATATGTGTGTGTGTGTACCAGTGTGCCTTTGCATGTTGAAGATGTGTCACTATAAGCGTGATTCTACTTTGTAAGTATATAATTACTTTCACTTTTTCTAAAATGCAATTGTTTAATTTTAATATTAATATATTTATGATATTTTTAATGCATTATGTAAAGCAATTTGAGTGGCCTTGCCTATTAAACCATTGTACTTTGTACTATATATGCTGTTCACTCCAACAGAACTTTGAGAAGAGGTCTAATCAGGCAACATAAGTGAAAACACCTGTTATTGGACGATGGGGGCTTGACATGGTACATAAGTCTCTCCAAGTGAAACGCTTACAGATACATATTCCCTCTCTTTGGAGCTTCACTGTCACATACCGTCTCTTTTCAAAACAAGTTTCCAACGTAAGGTTTACTTTGTTTTTAGGTTTACTTACACAATAAAACTACTTGGTTAAGCTTAAGAAAAGATCGTGGTATGGGTTTAAATAAGTAGTAACGTAACTGGTGTTCGTAAAGCCTGGAAGTAAAAAAGACGATAAGCACAGCTTTAACACGCTAATCCAAAAACTTGCTTTATCAGAATGCCAGATAATTTCCTTAAATAATAATCTATACTGTAGCGGCAGCTTTCCTCTGATCGAGGTTCTAACCCCCGAAGTCATCCTCTCCAGAGCAGCTGAGCTTACACATTTTTATAACCCGTGCTTATCCTCAGAGGGTTGACTGAACACTCTGCTCTGCAGCAGCAGCATTAAAGCTAACTTCATCCCTATCGTCTCTCTCTGTTGATATTTTGCTGCCTCCCCTGCTACGGTCCTACCTCATTACCTACTTGCGGTGCCATCAGTGATGTGGAGAGGCTGTGTATACTGTGTGTGGTCTGCATGTAATGGGGCATTAAAAAAAAAGGTCAAGAGGCCCTTTATCTGTTTGAATCGCCCAAATATACGTGTGGAAAGGTTGCAAATGGATTCTTTAAGGCCTGAGTGACACAATCCCCGACACAAGTATGAATTCTTGCATTGTTTGAATAGAAATGTCCTCACACAAACATGCACAAGAACACTGTATGCACACACACTCCCGGAAGCTTAAATACTTACAAAGATAGATGCATAAAGGCGCACACACACACACACACTCTCACACACACACACACTTGAACCTGGGGAAGATTAGAAGCAGACGGGGCACAGTTGAATGACAGCATGTCCTGACCGCGAGCACTTCAAATGGCCCCCGTTTCCTTTTGATCTGCAAAACATTTCTCTCTTGTTTATTTCTGACATCTTTATTCAGACATTATTTATATGGACGCTGGTTTCTGAGAACAGCCAAACCCAAAGAGTGTTGCCGTGTTCCACGTTCTCAGGCTGCTGCGGGACATTGGATTTTGTCTTCACCTCAAACAAAGCAGCTTTGTACAGACAGCATACTATTAGTCAACACATTCACCTGCACCACCAATAGGAACATTTTCACTATTTTAATTTTGTAGATTTTTTACTCGCAGATGGAAATGTTGACCTCTGCACTCGACTTTTGTCTGACAGCTGGGCTATTTTGTAGAGATCATACAACCATTTATAAACTTTATGAAACGTGCAAGATATTCAGAAATAAATGAGTCTGTGAGACTTTGTTCAAACAACTATTAAGCACAAACAAAGCAAAATGGAAACAGCTGATGCCAATCAGCTAACGAACGTCTGACCTCAGCACTCTGCCTGAACTCATCCTATGAGCTCCATTAACAAGTGAGAGAAACAAATCAGGAACATGAGAGTTTACACTCAAATCAGGACGGGACAGACAAATTAAATAAGTCTGGGGGGGGGGGGGGGGGAATACAATTTTGTTGTTTTAAGAAGTCAGTTTAGATTTTCTGGGATTCCTTAAACACATCCAAGAATAGCTTGTTCATCACCTGCAACATCAGAATCTAGTCTAGCCAGCTGATCAGACGGATTAGATCCACCTGGTGGAGCCAGGTGGATCTAATCCGTCCTGACATGTACTAATTACATGTCAGGACAGACGGCCAGCAGCCTGTCAGTGTAAAGAATTAAGAACCACCGCTTTAGTCCCTAAAAACAGGGTCAAGATGTGATCTTTAGCGACACATGTCACATACTTCATTACACGGACTAAACAGCACTGCCCTATCATGTCAGTCATCAGCATCTGCTGGGTTTGTTTTTAGTTGCAGTGATACGAGAGGTGGCTTAGTCTCGTGCAGAAGTGTGGCGTAAAGGAGACGATGAAATGAAGAATAAATGCAGGCGCATGTATTAAAGCGAGACGCTGCTGGATGACACGCTTTGCTTTCTTCAGTCCCTTGTGTCTTCACGCTCCCTCGCTCCATTTCTCTTTCTGTCTCTATAGCTTTCTTTTTGCCTCTTGAGTGAAGGACTCTGCATCCCAGGGTCCTTCACATAACCGCTGTGATATCATTTATATTCCCTCCCGACTCTGATCTGCTCTCTCTGTCCTTTCTGTTTCTATGAAAAGCCTTCTTCTCTATATTAACACCAGCCTTTATCACACCGTAAAGTCACAGCAGTATTCTCCCTGCATTCCTAATGTTAATACACCATACGATCGTCACTGCTACTGTACATTTATCATGATGTGAGATGATTCGCATTAGCCTGTGATGTGGCCCCCAGTGGCCCCCACTCAGTGCACTCAATGCTGGTTTGTGTTCAGGGAAAAGAAAACTGTCTTTAAACTAGAAAGATAAACTAACTTTTGGCTGAACAGGGATGCAGGATAAGCTCATGATGCATCATCTAAGTTAACCTCTTCAGGAGCCGCAATTGTTGTTTTGAACAAACAGTCGACTCTCCGTGTCGCGTCACACATCTGAACCACGCCCGTTGCTGCCAGTAGCTCCTCCCAGGACGCTGATTGGTCTCTTTATAGATGTATAAAGAGAACTGGATACAGCGTCGGAGGCGGCGCCTTCGTTCATTCCTATTATAGTTGTTCAGAGGCGCATGAAGCAAAAAAAGTTTGACTTCCGAGTATAACATTCCGATAAAATGACCCAGAGCCCTTCGAGCAAGCACACTCGCCTTTTCTTGAACCTTTAGCCTCCCAGCCCTCGGTCCAGCCTTGTTCTCTTTAACATGAACAGAGGAAGGAAAATACGTTTGGATTTCAAATTCACATTTTGTTAAAAAAACAAAAAAACAAATACAAATGGGGATTCTTTGATGGGTTATTTATAAACATAATTTGAAAGGGTCGTTCTAATGTGTCGCATGTTTTGTATGTGTTGTGATTTTGCTGAAAGCAGCATTATAAAACTTAAATAGTTATAAAAAGTTATTTGGTTTGACATCAGGCACTACAGCACACTCATCAATGTCAATATCTGTAATAAAGTAGAGTTCTTCCAAACATGAGAGCATGCAGTGATATTTAAACTCTTTGTGTAATCATCTCTTTCTACCTCTGTTCCTCTCTCTCGCTGTCACTTCATCCAGCTCGCTCAGTGTTCCGGTGTTTTCACTCTCAGTGTAAATGTCTCTGAGTGTGTTAGCCTCTTCACTGAATGCCTTTGTGTTGGAGCATCCTCCTAGTGGCGGTTCTGGTATTTTTAGTCTAAATTCATTTGCATTCAGCCCTTTTCAGCATCTTCAGCTGACGGTGGGTGAATGAGAAGCTTTATCCTGCAGCTGTTCACTTATTTTCTATGTTCTCTCACTTTCTCTCTGTTTTCTTCTGCATTTCCTTTTCTTTTCTCTCGCCGTCCGTCTCTTTTCGTTCTCTGTCACGTACACAAGCTTCTGTTGTCTGTCAGCCAAGTTCTTTCTCGCTGCCGCTCTCTCGCTGCTTTCAGCTTCTTCAATTCAGTGTTCTGGTGTTTTTCGTTTTTTGTGAGTTTCAGCAGCTGCAGTGACCTCTGACCTGCTTCAAGTTCTGATGAGAGGAAAGCTACAATAAGCTTCTTCTCAGATGAGGAAACGGTAAAAGAGCTTTGTCACAGAACACAGTTTGACTTGTCGCAGCAGTAAAAGCACAGGTTTAAAGACAAAATGAATGATGGCTGAATACAGCTGCTTTGATTTCAGAGTCCTGGTATTGCGCATGCTGGCTCACTTTCACACCTTCATGGTTTACTGGGACACTTGAGCCATGGTTGTTGTTAGTAACACCTGTGCTTTTCCTGAGATGAGTCAATATGACTTTGACGAAGACAAAATCCTTTACCAGAGTCCAGGACTGTGAGAAACCAAAGACAGAAATCGATGATTTAACAATGTTCCCAATTAAGCAAAAATGTGTCAGAAGTAGAAAGAGACTAGTCCTACCAGCCAAAATACAGGCGGCATGGACGCGGGGCCACACGGGGCCACGGAAGCCACGTGAGCATTGTGCTTCTCGCTCTGCCCTCCAACAGGTAAAAACAACATGGAACTGTGTAAAAAAATTGAGTAATATCTGTTTAACAATGATGAAGACAAATACATCATCGTACCAAAGGCGATGTGACGCAGCAGAACAAGCATGTGAGTTACATTTTACAGTAAAATAAATGAAATGAATGGGTACCCCTCATCCTGCAGTTAAAACCATCCAGTTAATTGATGACGCCTACGCTTCCAAACCCTGCATAACCAACTGCATCATCACTTGGCAGAACTTAATATGCAAACAATGAAGCTGGAACGCAACCACATGCTACAAAGACAGAGTCTGTGTTGCCGGTAAAAACCTACATGACGCGCCTTATTTATATATATATATATATATATATATATATATATATATATATATATATATATATATATATATATATATATATATATATATATATATATATATATATATATATATATATATATATATATATTTTGGCCACAATTCAAGTCCTAAAGTTTGATTTCTGAGTCCTTAACAAGTCATAATTGGCTACTTACGAGATTTAATGTGATTTTTTTCTTAACAATAGGAATATTGATGACAACTAAATAATAGTAAAATGAATAAACTTGATTTAGTGGGCTAACAGTTAATCACAAGGTTGGTTTGTCCAATCCCCTGTTTACTCCTGTGTCCTAAGTGTGATAACAGAAAAAGAGAATTAATTGAATTTAAACAATATATTATGTGTGTTAATAAGCAATTTGATAAGATAAAATCTGCCTGAATTTCCTCAAATATGATTAAAATCTCTGCTGCTCTGAAGGAAAGTGACGGCTTCCACCACCAGGAGGGAGACAAACCGTGTGTGTCCCGACACAACGTGGTGGCCATTTCCTTTCCATCGATGTTTACGCCATGTTGTGTTTCTGTAACGCTCCGTCAGCAGCTCAGCAGAGCATTTGTTTTTGGGTCAGGACATATTTCTACATGCAGTGACAGTATTTGACAGCAGTAGGAAATAAATAAAATGGCAATGTGCTGGTCATTTTTTTTGTTTTTCTCTAAATTCTTTTATATTATGTATTCAAAGGTTTCTCATTGTTTCCTTCTGTGTTTATTCTCTTTCTCCTCCAGTGATGCAGTCGACAGATGCTTCCTTTTACAGCTTCATTATAATAATGTACCCGGGAAATGTGTTGTTTTCTTCCCTGGTCTCTTATTTTGTTGTTTTGTTCAGAAATGCTGGAAGCTACAAATGACATCAGCAGCCTTCCTGAGCTTTCCCTCCGCTCTTCCTCCAAAAGCAACAACATATTGGAAGTGATTTTTCCACCAGTGCTTCACTCAGTTTGTCAGCAGGAACTCTGAAAACGTTTGGTTCGTGTTGTAGAGCAGTGTCTTCTGTTAATGTTGTGCTATAAGTCCAGCACATCCCTATCTGATGATCCTCTTAGTATTGATCGTTGGTGAAGAAAAAAAGAATTTCTCATAATGAATAAGATATTGATTTGCTGGCAAAGAGAACAACACTCACACTCACTTATTGGAGGCAACTGAAATTAAATGTGAAAATCAGGTTTTTAGGCACGGTGAGGTTTTTGTGAAAAATTGGTATGAATACTGAACATTCCTGTCTTGGTTTCACTCGACATGACTCGATTTCCTGACACATTCTCACTCCCAACTCGTCACCTACAGACACTGGACCAGGACTCCTTTGTGTCACTTTTAAACAGGTACCGCTTTATTCCTTTTTTTTCAGAATGAATTGAGTAAAAATACCTGAGTGTTAATGTATTTAGATAACAGAGTTTTGGTTTCACAAGAGACAAGAACAACGGCTTGCCTGCTTTCCCACCTCTGAAAATCGTCACAATCTCTGCATGTAGACGCTGGATAAATCATATCCAATGAAAACATCTGTTTTTCCATCACAACTTGTTCCCCCGGGGGGGCAGATCAAAATCTTTTGCTTGATTCATGACTTCAAATAGTTGGTGAAGCAATGGGGAGTGCAGCTTCATGCTTCACCAACACTTGAATATAACTCATAACTTCAAAATAAAAGCTGATCAGAAGATTAAGTTGTTTCACTGATTCTTTGCCTTGCTCATGGACATCTTGTAAATAGAGGAGTGAGAGGATTCTTTGTTCAATGTTTCCGCCCTTTTTATTTCCATAAGTTCAAGCATTGAAGGCATCTTGAAGGTTGAGGGAAGAGAGAGTTTCTGTCTAACTTTGTTGTTTATAAAGCTTCTCCAACCACAAAGCAGCCAGTAACTGCAGACACTCTTTTCATGTGAGGGGGCTTCAGGGGGAAATACATTTCCAGATTCCAACAAGACGGGTCCTTGAGGAACACCTTCATAAAGGCTCCATGAGTGCTGAGGGGAAGCTATAGCACCTTCTAAAACAGCAATACTTCCCAACTTTATCAATTGCTTTCAATTGCAGCCAATCTTTTTTCTTTTTTTCTAGCTCTGATCAGTCTATAATACATAATCAAAACTACTATTGCCATGCATTTCCTAATCATTTGAATTGTGTTTTTATGCAAATAACTACGATGGATGACTATAACAATAAATAAATGTAACATTTGGACATTTTTTCTGCTATAACAAAACAACAAATACGATTTGTATCAGCCGATAAAGTTCATCGATTATCAGCAAACCGCATCCGCAGCAACAAAACGTGGCATCGTTGAAATCGATATTTCCTTCCTTTTTTCTGCTAATCTGATCCGTGACTCAAAACCGTGATACGATATGAACCGTGAGTTTTGTGATCTCTTAAATAATATGCAGTGGGAAATCTCCAATAGTCAAGGCCTGTTCCCCTCCCTGCATGGTCATAGTGCTCTCACCCAAGGCACTTAACCCCTGCTGTTCCTATGGAGCAACTCCGTTACTCTAATTAGCGTGTTTGCCCTGACTTAGGCTTCTGGGGCAGAACTGCCTCTCAGGCCTCTTCTACTGGGATTAGCAGACTCCATGTCCTAAGGATGGGCATTAACAGATGAACAGCCTAAGAGGTTGACAGGCTCAGTTTAAAGACCATGTTCGATAAATCATGGATACTTTACAATGTTTCTGACTATTTCAATTCCATGCTACGCAGTTCTAGATTTTTGGATGTGTTTTTCCTACAGGCCCCCATTGGCTCATTTCCATTTCATTCATTTCTGTGCAGTATATAAAAAACAATTAGCAGTCTCTTGAAACTTGACAAATCATGCAGACTGGGTCACACATTGTCACTCACCAGTTTCACTTTAAACTGTGTTCATCGTGTCCTGTTGTCAGATTCAAGATAAGAGCAGCTTTCAGTTGATAGAAATGATAATGTGCTCATGTCGGTCACCTTGAATTGACCTTTTTCAATGATCAGCTATCAGCATCCAACTGTGTGAGCAAGAGTGAGGGTTGTGTGTGTGCTAAACATAGACTGTATAAGTAGTGGACATCGTGAAGTCACCCATTGGTTTGTGGACTGATGTTATGAAGTCTGCGATATCGCCGTCGCCATCTTGGATTACGGCCATCACTAGTGGCAGCGACCTGTCAATCACCGTGTAGCCCCGCCCTAAAGCATCCCCTGCTTTATGGTCTGTGTGACTCTAAATGGACCATAATGTACTAAATGAACATCATGCTGTATTGAAGAAGACTTGAAACTAGAGATTGAGACAATAAACTCATGTTTACAATGTTTACTGAGGTAATAAATCAAGAGAGAAGTAGAGTCATCTTCTCATAGACTTCTATACAACCAGAGGAGTCGCCCCCTGGTGGTCACTAGAGAGAATGCAGGTTTAAGACGCTTCCGCATCGGCTTCACTCAGCAGAACCGGAGGTTGCCACCTGGTGCTAAAGGGTCAAAGAGGTTGGTCTACCCCTCTGGTTGGTAACACTTGTGGGAAATAGAGATGTGGAAACTACTAATTTCCAAACTTTCAATGGTACAGTTAATAAAGGAAAAGACATATTAAGCTCAATGGCCAGCGGTAATGACTGTCCAGAGGTCAGTAATGCTCCGTGGTTTAAAAAGGCCGCAAAAATGATTTTGCATGCAAACAAGCTCTTTCTCTCTCTGTACTCTGAATCCATAATTCTTTGTTTGTGTGTCACCGTGATGGCATTTATCTCCGCCTGCAAAATTAACCCCTAAACGAGAAGAAGTTATGGATCCAAGTTCTGGAGATGAAGGAGGATTACCAAACAAATCCAGTGCTGAATCTGCCAAGACTTGTTTTCATCTTTAGTGCCTTCGTTTCTGTTGTTCCGCAGAATGTGTGTGTTGGTTGGGTATTTAAAATATTCAGCAGAACATACACACAGATACACTCCGGGAGGTAAAGTAAATCTGGGCTTTTCTTTCATATGGGACTCCAGACTTTCTCTTACGTTTTTGCTGCAACTGACTGACAGTTTCATTCGTTTTTCGTCTCATCCTGCAGTTTAACACGAGGACAGACTTTCATGCTCTCTTTCTGTCAGTCTGCCTCTCATTTTTAATACAACCACAAACATGACGATGGTTCTCAAATGGCCTGTAATTACAGCGTGAGGGTTTACAAGCTGCTCAACACTGAGATGCTGTCTTTTACTACACCTGTTCTTACAATAATGGCATTTAATTATAGCTTAAGAGCACCTTTCTATAATCATCACATACCTTGACAACCATTTTAAGGCAGCACATATTCACAGCATAGTTGAGTGTGACTGTGGTTTATTAGAGCAAATAATTATTCATGAGGACAAAAATGTGTGATAAAGGGTACTTTAATTATGGTCTGTTATGCATTATTTATCGGTCGTGTGCACTTTCCTCTATTTTATTTGAAACATTTTAGGAAACATTCTTTTTTGCCTTTTTGAAAAAGGCTTTTAAAGAGATTGAGAACTAACACTGTGCTGTGTTCTCTCAGTTGGTTGAACTTAACTTCATAATTACTCAAAAAAACAACGAGTAAAACAGTGTGCTAAGACTGAAACAGAAATACAATACTGGATTGATTATTAAGATGTGTCGCATATTACAGCAGAAGCTTCTTTTTATTTAGATTTCTTTACAAAATAAGAGCATTTTATTACTATCAAAGCACAACATATGTGAATGTATTATGGCTGTACCTAACCTACCTACCTCATTATTCTTTCATCAAGTAATCTAATTTATTCTTTCTTTCGATTAGGTAACTACTTTTTAAGAACCTCGGGGGTGATGAAGGGTGATTGCCTCGCTTTGAATCGGTAATGGAAGATGCGCTCTTCCAGGATGCGGAGGCAGCTGAATGTATAAAACAGCACAAAGCTCCTCCGGCCAGATAATTGAATGAAGAAACAATTTCCTCTTTCACTGTTGCCTAGCTTTGCATCTTTGGAGTGTCTAATTTGAACAATGTACAACCGTCATCATTGCTATGCATGCTTCAGTGAGAGGTGGTGGTGGAAGACGGTGGCACAATATTTTCTCTGCATCCAGCTAAGACTAGTGGTACACAACACTTATTGTGCCTTAAAAGTTCCTAAGATTATATTCAGTGCAGGAATCCCTCAAGGCTGAATACATATTTCATGAGCTCTTGACTTTCAGAGACTTCTAATACAGAAAGTTTCCTCAGCATCACTCGCCCGCTAAGTTTGTTAGGGCTTACAATACTGCAGCGTGTTTGAAAAGTCACAAGTCTCAAGCTTGAGAAGTGAGAACAACAACAGCAGGACATCTGAGTCATTCAATTAGAAAAGACAAAAAAGCATCTGCTAATAGAGATGGACTAATGGGCTTAGAGGTGAGGAACAGTCCCTGTCCCAAAGTGCTAGCGAGCTAACTAGCTAATGAGGGCTAACCTGCTACCAATCAGAAACTAGAATTCTCAAGATAAACGCTGACACATTCATACATCAACATACATATAACAGCATGTTCAGTGAATGAATAACCTTTATAGTGCTCTCTAGCAGTGTGAATTGTCCGTTAGAAATGTGTCGGGTGCTGTAAATGACAAAGTGTCGGTCTGAGGCGACACAAATAATTTATCCGGTCTACATCCTCACACGGTCCGTGCTATCAGTCTGGAGGTCCTCTCGCTCCAGTTAATGTCAAAGCTGTCCAAGTGAAAAGCAGCGCTTGAGTCTGATAACATCACTCTGCTGCTACAGTACTCACCCTACAGAGGTTCAAAGACTAATGCTTCAGCTCCGAACCAACTTTACGTTTCGGTGAGTAATCCGTGTTCTTCTATTCAATCATTTTCAGAGGAACGACTTTGGGGGAAAAAAGTTACTTTTGAAAAGTACTAGAAACTATGTTCTTTAGTTTTTGGGCAACTTTTCTACCTTATCAAATCCTCTTCAAATAAAACTTAAACTTTTACACAAAACCCGATCAGGGGCAAGCAGGAAAATACACATCCGATTTTAGACTGCAGGCCTTGATGTACTGTAGATCAGTTTGACCTGGAACGACTCATCTACACAACTGCACAGTAGCTCTGATTCAATCCCTACAGTAGCTCTGCACGTATCTCAAGGTCTCACAGTGGTGTGATTCTGTTGAGCAGAACATTGGAGAGACTTTTATATTACATATTTACAATTGTTGTGTTATTTTTTTTGCATTGTCCAGAGTAAATGTCTTCTATTTAAGTTAAAACAACATAAAGTGAACTTGTGGTGTTCAAAGAGAGAGTATAGCATTTATATTTTCCTTCATTTATTTACCTAAAGATAATGCTCTGACACTATCTTTACTTCCTGCCATTGTTTCAGACTTTTCTGGGATTTTTACTCTACGTGTTCACACATTTTGTTCCGTCTGTGTCTGAAACACAGAGCCAGTGTTTTAAGATGTACGTGTTCACCCTCCTCCTCCACACCACCAGCCCGGAACGTCTCACCTGTCCAGGGCGATGCAGCACAGGTGCAGTATGGACGCGGTGGTCAGCAGGACGTCCAGCGATGTCCGGACCAGGCAGAAGGTCTCGCCGTAGATCCAGTGCTGGTGGACCAGCTCGATGGCACCAAACGGCATCACCAGCACCGACACCAGCAGGTCGACAAACGCCAGAGACACGATGAAGTAGTTGGTCTTGATTTTCCTGGTGGAGGAAAAAGAATGAGAGGAGGAGTTTAGATAAACAAATATGCATTATCATTCTGGAGTGATACCTCTTTTTGTGATGAATTAATCAATAATGAATGATCAATGTTGACGATGCATATTTAGATCATTCAATGGAAGGAGAGTGGAGTAGATGTAATGGTTACCGATGCTGTTTTGACATTATTATGCGAAAAATAAGAAAAATGTGATTTGAATTAAAAAAAAACTTTAAATTTTTACTTTCAAACTAGAGACCTTGGGATGTACATTAACACACATTTTTTTAAAGTCGATTAGGATCCTTTTTCATGGTGGACAGACAATTAAACGTATCAACGTTACTATGCAACGGTCAGAGCTAAATATCTGGAGTAAAACACTGAGAAAGATGACTTATGGAGGGCTGGTGGCCGCGAGCCCTAAAGCGTTCATGACTGTTCCCTGAAACTAACGAAGTGATTTTGTTTCATTGGTTTTGTTGCCTGATGTCGTCCTGACTGACTCGGTGCAGAAAAGATACTTTGGATTGAAATATATTCCTTTGAAAGTTGAAAATGTTACAAATCAATAGACTCAAAATGTGACAATTTCACAAACTGTCGCGAGACTGTGTTGCAACTACACACCTGCACGTTTTGTGACTGCATGTTGCAACGCTATCACTGTGACAAAATCTGTCCATTGACAGACAGAAATATAACAAAGTACTCCAAACTGCTTCTGTGGTGCTTCCTGCTTCAGTCGGCGTCTCCAGGAACACATTCTGTCGAGATGACTCACAGACTCACACGGTGAAAACAAGACCAGCGTTGCTGTCGTAGCTGGTAATGACTTTGGCAACGCTGTTTCTCAGCGACGTTGAATCACACTTGTACAGTAACTGATACTGAGAGTTTGGCAGCTGTATGAAAATGTAATTGTACTGTTGGGACAGGCGAATTGTTTCTATGAAAAAGAGTTGTTTATTTTTGTGTGTGTGTGTGTCATAGTGTGTTTTTTATCATGAATACAGCCAACAGCAGCTCAAGAAAGCAACAAGTTGTTCACTGATATGCAACTCTTGACACTGTATATTTGTATCTTAAGTCCTTAAGTCACGTCAGTTCCGTAAGTAAATTAAACCAAACGTTGACTTATTTGCCTCCTGGACGCCTCCCACTGGAGGTTTTCCAGGCACGTCCAACTGGGAAGAGACCCCGGGGAAGACCCAGAACACGCTGGAGGGATTACATCTCCTAGCTGGCCTGGGAACGCCTCGGGATTCCCCAGAATGAGCTGGAACATGTTGCCGGTGAGAGGGAGGTCTGGGTCAGCCTGCTTGGCCTGTTGCCACCGCGACCCGACCCCGGATAAGCGGTGGAAAATGGATGGATGGATGGGTTGACTTATTTGTCACGTAGTTTCCATGCTTAAGAAACGGCCACTTCCATAGTTATTTGAAGCCAATTAGACAATAATGTTCTTCCACCTTTTGTGGCAACAGTTTGCGTTCGTCTCCTTTCTGTTTCAACATGCCGGCCAGCACAAAACAATTCCATAAAGAAATGCTTTTCCCTACTTGTTGTGGAAGAAGTTGACAGGCCTGCACAGAGCTCTGACAGAGACTCCACACAACCACTCCGACTTTGAGCCAAACAGAGGCAGAGATGGAAAAGTCTGTCTTTAAATATCAGCAAAAAGAAAAACAGATTCCACGGGAACAGGGCAACAACAACAAGCACTGAGAGGAAAGAGAAAACATCCATCTCTCCATTCCCTTGAATGGGAGGCGGAGGACAGAGGAGTGATGACACGTTGAGAAAAGTCATCAAACGCTCAACTTGAAATGAGGTGAAACCACAGCGAGACAGAAAGAGATTAAGGTAGATTCATTCTGCAAATAGGTTGTTCATGATGATATAAAGGAGCCTGGAGTCCTCTTTGTTCTAACAGTCTGCAGACTCTTTATCCCCTTCCCCGTGATAAAAGTTGGTTTTCTTTATCGAAGCAATACAGCTGTCACAGGCGAGGGGCCGTGCTGTTACTACAAAGTAGTGCTGAGATAAAAAACACGACAATAAAATGGACCCCAAGACATATTTTACTTTCATCTACGACATTGATCTCTGCTTAACAGCCAACGCAGGGTGGGATGGCTGCCGGAGAGTCCTGCAACTATCTGATATATGTTCATTAAGCAGACTGTCTGTCACCCACACACATGCATAAATACTCCCTCACTGTTTTGTGTCTCTCGCTCTCTCTTTCTGTGCAGCTTTGTGCTTGACCAATACCACAACTGCTCACACAAAGTGAGAGGATACTCTTGGCTGCCAGCTGTTAAGCGTATTTGTAACCTTTCTGACAAATGAGTTATTGTCACATTAATCTATATAATACCGGTCAAATGGTGGTTGAAAGGTTTGTCACAGGGTTTGGGTACAAAAACAACTCAGTCAGCTGATCAGTCAACCTGATCAGCCAACCAGTCACTCCCAGCTCGTCAAATACTGCCGCTCGGTGTCTTGATACCACCACACAGACGGACTCTTTAGCGTCCGTATGAGACGCACCAGGCTTTCACAAAGCTCCAATGTACACCTATACGTGTCATCATTAGATGCTAACGTAGTGTAAAGAGCGAGACAGTCTGTGACTGTTGGGTGGGAGCGGTGGTGGTGGATGGGTCAAACAAACAGGACTTTCACCCAGCAGACCGGTGTTTGTGTCTATTGTGAAACTAAAAGTCAATGTTGATATTTTGTCACGTCATTTGTTACTTTTGTTAGTAGTTAGTCAGTCAAGTTCATTTCTAAAAGACACGCGTGTAACAAGCGCATAGCGACGCGCCTCATCACCTGGTTGGTAAAGCTTTGCATTCACAGACGAACCACCAACCAACCAGTTAACCCGTGAAAGAGTCAGCTGGTCTGTTCTCCACGCTGTCTGCCACGTGGATGGTCTGAGGTCTATAAATAGCGTCAGTAAGAGCGGATGGCTGTGAGGGTTTTCCATCTGCCTGTCACTCACTCAAACAGCCCCTTAAAAACAGAGTGTTAGTGCAGGAACCAAGCAGCTGTCTGCTGCGCCACAATATAAATCATGTCGGACATGCACACACACATGTTCACATGTTCACATGCACGCATCGGAAAACACACAAAAACGCACAAATAGATGCATCAACGCAAGCGGAAACACAGAAAACCATGTGCACACCTGTAGATTAATGAGGTTTATATACACACACACTGTATGCTCAAACACACTCTCACACACACACACACACACACACACACACACACACACACACAGTTGTTGGCTGTAATTCAGGACAGTTTAGAAACCATTAACATACCCAGAGTGGGAGGCGTCGCGTTTAGTTAGGATGACATATTGTGTTTAGCTTAAAGTCCTAAGAATAAATAAAGTGTATTAAGAGGGATCGTGTTGCTGGACGGTTGGTGTGATTTACAGACGCACGGTGTGTCGAGTGGATGATATGGAAAGAAGAGGAGGAGAGATGAGCATGTTTAAGAAGAAAATACTGCAAAGAGGAGAAGAGGGATGAATGTTCTTTAAATCCTTTAATTGTAATTAGGTTAAAACGCACTGTTTTTCTTTGTGAAGTTAAATACTTTGATTATAGATAAGACAATGATTCTGAAATATTGTCATATATCAAAAGTGTTGGAAATTTAGTTTTGAAACTTTTGTTAATTTGTCGGTTGGGTAGATTTCAAGGCTGAAAACATGTAAATCAAACGACCCTGGGGAAGTGAGAACAAAACAACTCCACTGCCAATAAAAAGCATTAAGCTGTTATTCTAGTTTTTGTGAAATACTGCCTGAGGCGTTAAATACCTCTGCAACAACAGTGTGATCACCACAGCAGTGATTGGAATGCTAATGATAATCTTTCTGCCTTTAAAGACACTTTGAGTGGATTTCTTGTGTTCTTTCATGTAATTATTGTATTTATTAAATTGCTTGGATTTTTTTTTTTTTCTTTCTTTCTTGTAGAATAATAAAATAATCCCGGTGTCAGTGTCATGTGGTTGAATCCAAAGAGGTGAAAGCCTGCGTTGACGACTAAGAGCGAACAGTTTTCTACAAAACGGCACCAATCAAAAGGAAAACAAAGGTTAGACAATGAAAACACGAGAAAATTACAAAAAACAAATAGATTTGTATTGTTACTTATCACAATAAAAACAGTAATCTGACTATCCCCATACTGAAATGAAACATCCTCCAGCACATAACAGTGTTAATGCACACGTGTGCTTATTAGATAGAAAATACAAAGACCCCTGACGAAGATCCTGCAGCTCGCAGGGCTGCAGGATCGGTTGCTCATAAAGCTGCCGGTGTCCATTATAAACAGCATGCAGTCTGTGTGGCAGCACGTGTCTGTGTGTGTGTGTGTGTGTGTGTGAGTGGGTGAGTGGGTGTTTTCCTTGTTCACACACACACACACGACATGACACATTGAGAGAAACAAGAGGTGGTTGGCGAGAGTGACTGTGTTTGTGTGGTAGTTATTGATGAGTGGTGTAGCACCCTCTGAATCACCCTCTGCTGGTGTCAGCTCCCTGCAAACGACTCTCTCTCTCTGTGTGTGTGTGTGTGTGTGTGTGCGTGTGTGTGTGTGTGTGTGTATGCGTGTGTGAAATGCCTCTTAACGTGTCTGGCAGCTTTCCTCTCCTGCAGGCTGCACACACTTCACTTGTCCAGAGTTTCCTCGCATTGTAATAATATATATTTTAAATCTTTCCCTGTCATGGCTTTTAAGTGTAACATGCTAACATGTAGCATGTTTTGCTAACTTACTTACTTGTTAGTAATTAAGTGATTGCTAACTGACTGTTTGGCTATAACCCCTTTGTCTTCAAAACATATTCTCATAGAACAGTTCGATATCTTACAAAAAAGTTGCTCATCATTTTTCATGTGTTTTGCAAAAGTCCAGCATCACGTGTTGATTTCTGCTCGTTACATGCATCTTTTCAAACTTCTGTCTTCAAAGGAAACAACTTAGTTAGGCTGAGGAGAAGATCTAAAATAACTGCGGTAGTGGCGTTACTAAAGTCCTCACGTTACGGGACAGATGCATCAAGGTCGGCTTCTTGTTTCACACGCGGAGTGAAAGACCACCGAATACATGCATATAGATTCTAAGGTGGCCGCGTCGTTCACCTCCCATGCCTGCCATTTCTCCGACAATCTATCTGTTTTGATGATGTCGTCCCATCGTCTCTCCTGCTTCCATAGATCCTGCAGAGATGCACTGGGATCTTTGCACAGAGTCAGAGAGCCCAGAGAGGCAAGCTGGCTTGCCAGCACCTTGAATATATTCCTCATTAAGCTGATTGATGCTTCACTTCATCGAGACATTTTTTCGATTCTCCGTTCACAGCGGAGGCATGTGAGGAAAACAAAATGTTTTTCTCCAAGAAGTCAAGGTGACACGCGGTGAGTAATCGATATACAAGTAGTCTTCTTGTGGGTGAAGTATTCCTGCGATTAATTCAAAAATACAGACTGGCTGTTTCTCTTACGATTGACTAAGAAACAGGCTGACTCTGCTGCTGCTCAACAGTTTTTTTAATGATGTGCTCAGAGTTCTGCTTTGTATTTTGTCACAAACACGGTCACCCAGGGGACACTCCACCAGAGCAGGAGTGAGTCTTTTTTTATTTTTCGTGTGCATCTATAATGCGTTTGTGTCTTTTTTATATTTACATGTTTGCAGTTAACGTGAACCAGGAGTAAAAACAGTGGACGTCTCTCTGTGTGTGTGTGTGTGTGTGGGTGGGTGTGTACGTGTGTATTTCCCAGTGGACAGAAAGACAATGATGCCGGGACAAATAAAGACGGTGTGTCATCGCTCTGTCCTCGGGGAGGTGAGACATCACAGCGGTGACTTTGTCACTCATCAATGTTCTTAAACACACACACACACACACACACACACACACACACACACACACACACACACACACACACACATTTATACACAGAAATTAATGCTGACTTTAATTACTTTTTATTCCCACACACACACGTCTGCTTTTCTTTTTCTTTTCTCGCATGCATTCATCCTTCACACAACCCAACACACACATGTCAGCATCACGTTGGTCACCCTGAGCTCTCATGGCAGATAGAAAGACAGACAACGAGAGAGAGAGTCCAACTATCAGAGACATGGTACACGATAGAGAAAGAGAGAGGGAGAAGAGGGAGGAAGAGAAGAAGATGGAATCATTGCGGTGACGGCGGCTCGCACATGACTGGCCGTCCTCAGGATGACCTACCGGCTCTGCCCGAGTCCCGAGTCCCGAGACATCGTTGCACCGACTCTGAACATTATGTTCATGAAATGTATTGTATGTAGATATTCTTTGATTCATTGCTGCAGTATATTCTGCAGTGATTCTGTGTTCAGTGTCTCAGCAGCAGTTCATGTAACCGTGGCTCTACTTCTCTCACTTTCATCATTTCTGCCGTTGTCTCACTTAGACACACAAGGAGACATTCTCTGAAATAAGGTGTTATTATTATAAAAATAAAGAGCTGGATGTTTGCGTTAAGAGATACGTCGGGGAAAGGAGAAGAAGCTCTGTCCCACCTGAGTTGTCGGTCCTTGCAGACGGCCACCATGACCAGCAGGTTTCCCAGGATGCTCATCAGCATGACCAGAGACAGGAAGCAGATCAGAGCGATCCGCTTTGGCATGCTGTCGCTATGGAAACACCAACAAAAAAGAAAAAGACAAAACAAAACCACACATCAGTTCAGATCTGCAGAGAGAAACCACAGTCTGCATCGTTTCACAAGAAGAAGAAAAGTTAGTTCAGCTGCACTTAGACAAGACTTCTTGATGTAAAAATCAATCTTTTTATCAGCCTATATTTCGCTGCATCAGCGAAAAATAAATCCACTCCCACTAATGGCTTGACTCAACTTTTCTAAATTAAGTTCAGGAATATATTTATTGGCAGAAACAAAAATGACAGAAAGCAGGATTTATTTGTAATAAAGTTTCTGCTGCTCATAAAGTCAAACACTGTCAGCCTATAACGATGTGATATTTATTCCATATCCACAGCGAGATGACACAAACAAGTCCAGAGTGTTTTTTACATTTTTATGTTACTATCATAAAAACATCCAAGCCTGATCAGCCCAGCTACACATTTAAATTCAGCGACACAAACATCAGAGGTGTTGTTCTCCGACTGACTGCTTCAAAAGGTTGTGACTCCAAAGACACAAGAGCTTGAAGGGTTTAACATCGCCAGCGTGCCTCAGGAGGGAATACATGTCACATTAGTGGAGGAGGACCTGGCTACGTTAGCGCGCGCTGCAAAAAACACAGAACAAGAAATAAACATTAATATATATTCAACATCTATCGACATCCGTCCGAAAAATATGTCAATCTAATAGTCGATATCTTTGTGTGTTGATGAAATCACCTTCCATAATTCAGCCTTCAGAGCTCACAATGTCGTGATTGATGTTTTTCTATTTGAATCTCTGAGAAATCAAAGCGGTGTGGAATCAGCCTATTTGACAGACATCGTTCCAGCGCTACGTAAACTTTAAAGCTTTCAATCATCTTGAATTCCGAACTGAAAACTCAACAGAGAGGACGAAGCTGAATATTGATGCTGTACATACTCTAAAATAATACGCAGCAATTAATCAACAATAATTACAGAAAATATATCTCCAAATAATCCAAAATGAAGTCCAAACATTTTGATGCCAGCAAACTTCCGCTGATATCTTCATCTTCAAAAAGACAGAGGCCTTAAATGGAGTCGTCTCATCGCTGTATGAGCTGAAAGGCATAAAACTCAACATCTCTGCCACTGAACGATCAATTTAACTCACGTCTTTTGGCATTTTCATCCAGTGATTCCCAATGAGCGGATCATTTTTTCCAAGGACTCCTTGACAGGACACGTCTTAGTCCACTGTGGACTAAGAAAACTGCAAAAAAAGTTGCTTTTTCCTTTCAGATTCAGGCTGAAAGAATAAGTTCAGGAGGCCTATAGGGTGCTAATTCACTATGCACCACCAGGACCCTTAATATATGTTACGTCATGAAAACTGCAGACGATGCACCTCTGCTCCTATACGTCTGCTATAAGCTTGGCACGGCTTCAACTAAACGTCTCAAGTTACGACAAAGTAGTCGGCCTGAGTTATGAATCAAAGCCCTCGGAGTGAGTTGTGTGTGAGCCCTCTGAAAATGACTTGTTTAATCTCAGACTTGTTGGTAATGCATTACGGTAATCCTCCTGAGGCTCGTGGTCTGTCGCACTTGAAGGCTTGCCTTGACTTCAAGTACGAGACTTTATTCCATTACAGGAGCAACATTTGAACTTTTCTTTGTCCGGCAAGTCCACTGAAAAGTTTTGGGGCCGTTTATTTATGGATTATTTTTATTTTCTGTCCATGTTATCTGCAATATGCTAATACACCACCTCAGTGAGTCACCGCTCAACGTCCGTCCCTATCTGCCAAATTATTTTACTCTCACCATCTGAGGTTCAAACGCGAAGTGATGGCGTGCAAATGAGGCTTGTTCTTTGATCAGTGGCGCCAGCACACTAATCAGATCAAATGGGAAGGCTGACAGCTTCTCAACAGAAGCATCATTATCCCCCCAAAAGGCCTCTGTAACACCACACTCATCTTCTTTCATCTTGAATTTGTCGGCTGCACAGTGCGACCTTTCTGCGGAACGAGACATTGATACGAGTGTGATTGTAGTAGCGACCACCTTTTCACACAGCTGCCGGTGTAACGGGCAGCGTACACATCTCCTCGCTCAAACAGGAGCCTCACCTCATTTTGGATTTGACAATACATGAGCAGCACTTTGTGCTTTCTGAACACGCTCTGCCTGGTCATTAAGTACCTGCGTCTGATTCCAAAGCTGCAGGAATCTGCTCCCTCATTGTTAGGGAACAATGAAATAGCATTTATTTTTACAATTAACACTTGCAAATGACAAGGTAGTACGAAATGTACACCATACTTCAACCTATTTTCTTTTTCTTTTTCCTAGCTGTCTAGTGTCAAATATTTACTCTTATTCAGCAACAACATTTAAACCTGAACGCTTCAGTTCAGCCGCAGTCTTTTACTGCGCTTTGATGCTCAGGTCGTCCCTCATCCACGGGGAAAAAGGATTGTATGTTGTATGTATTGTATGTGATTGTATGTTTCTGCAAACCACTAATACATTGAGAGCAAGTATTGTAGAACGAGCAACAGGCATTGACTGTTATTGAAAGTTACGTGTTATAATAGCGAGTATAAAAAGTGAGAAAATCCATTAAGGGCACATTTAGCTCGTTTTTAAACTAGATGACTGGATATACTCTCCGAAGCAACCTACGCTGAGTGCATTCAAGTGAGAGTTATAGATGTCGGCAAAACTCGTTAGTGTATCCTTTATAAAAAACACATGGAAACAGGTTTAGTGCCCCAGAACCAGTCCTTACAGTGTCTATATTTATGAGAAGTCAGTAGTACAGTAAAGTTATAGAGAACTCATATTATAGTATGTCAAAGTCGTGATACTAGACTTCATTCCTCCACTGTGGAGCCACAGCAGAAGAAGAGCCTTCACTAAGATGAGTGACCACCATGTTTTAATGTACACAGCACCAGATCACTCGGTTCCATGACCACATAAATTGTCTTAAATTGTCACAAAAAGAGATTTAAAAAAAGTGTGGAAAGTGTTCATTGAGCTCAGCGATCATATTTTATGGTCTGATATTATTTTGCCCGTTGGATGAAAGATTCATCTGGGCTGTGCTTTTATTCAGCGTCATGTAAATGTGTTATTTATCAAATATTGCATTGCCTTCGTCTGTAAGCTTCTGTATATCGAATGTGTGCTTAGCTTAGAAAAGTCGACAGGTGAGATGTTGGAGGCATTTGTGGCAACAAATATGCTCTCTCACTCCACACCATGTGCTCTAAATAGATTTTCCAGATGCATGAAGAGCTCTTTCTGCATACCTTCATTTGCTCTTAAATCTGTGAGACTGTGGAAGAGATTGCAGCGACGCAACGACTGAGCAAAACGGAGAAGTCGAAACTTTGTTGACATCCGATACGCATGAACTTTGACCCGCAGCTAAGCTGAACTTCTGCCTCGCAATCAGCAAGCTAGCAGCCCCAATTAAGGACAGATGAGGATTGACTGGGGAAATACCTCCAGACAAGAAGCTCTAAAAAGCTCCAATCTGTCATGAAGACAGAGTGCACACACACACACACACACACACACACACACACACACACACACGCACACACACACACACACACGCACACACACACACACACACACACACACACACACACACACAGGCTTTATTCCTACCTGGTTTTTAGGGTCTGAGTGATTTTGATGTCTCTGCTAAATGTGAGGCAAAATCGGGAAAATGTAATCTTAGCTGTAACAGGAAGTGAAGAAAAGATGTCCTACTCTGCCTCAGAATATCTTCTGCATCACAGTCTATTCTGAAGCCCTCTCAGAGGCTTCATATCGAGCTGCTGAAGTGCTGCTGATTAGATCCAAAGAGCACGTTTTGTTTTTTCTTCAGCCCTGATGACTGCAGGCAGGACCCTCGGTGGTCCACACGGATGGGCTGAAGAGTCGACTGTGCGCGTCTGACTGAACACTCCGGTGATTCTGCATGAACACATTACGTCAACTCAAGTGAGCTGATTGCACAGAAGCTGTCACCTTTGGGGGCCTGCACAACGTTAGAGTGGATGTGGTGAAAGCATTCGCTGTTGCATTCAAATGTTGTGCTTTTAAAATGTCTCTTTTCTCCTCAAGTCAGAACAGAAGCGTGATGTTAGTGTCACTCACATTCGACTGTCGATGATGTCATCAAACGCAAAAACACCACAAGCTACGCAGCTCGTCTGGAGTAGTCATTCATCTTTATCATTTGGTTTAAACTTTTTTATTTTGCAGTTTTGTATCTGTCTGCTGCACATTTACAACCTGGTTTCACTCCCAACTCGTCTAATAGAGACACCGATGCATGAGGCTTCCTTCAGCGTCTGTATGAGACACACCGGACTTTCAACAATGTAAACCCATCTACACCGTTATTAGACGGTGAGATTAACTGACATACTATATCAGAGATGAGAGATAAAGCTGGTGGGAGGGGAGGTTGGACGGGTGAAACCAAGTTAAAGTTGCTATTTTACAGTAGTTTTGTTACGTGATTTCTGTACTTTACGCTAGTTATGTAACAAACATACTTATTTTAACCCAAACCTCAATCTTTTCCTGAACCTAACCAAGTGGTTTTGATGCGTAAGCAAGCCTTGAAATAAAGTGAACCGACGTTGGGAGTTTATTTATATATTTTAAGACACTATGCATGAAACAAGGGGAAAAGACACAACATCCCTGATTCATCAAATACTGACGCCAAGCATCAGTATTTGATGAGTTGGGAGTGAATATGTGTTGACATTTACTTAATTTATGCCTCCCTAATTAAAGTTGTTAGCAGAAAACTGCTGGAGCGGAGTACAGCACATTAAAGCACTATTAAAAAACATCTAAGATTCAAAATAAAGAAACGCCACAAAGAGGGGGTTTGGTTACTCGTAGACGGCTAAATCTTGCAGAGTTGCCTCTGATGTACTACATGCAGGGCTCATGTGCATCATTTAAAATCTGCTCTCCTCTGTCTTCTCTGACAGTCCTAGAAAGTTCTCGTTCATCTGAGGACGTCAGCATCAGGACACTTCCTATGTCTGTGAGAGGTCCTACAGGAAACAGCTGTTCCATTAGAGGGGGCAATTTAAAATAGAGCCAACTGGGCGGAGTTTGTCCGAGCATCAGGAAGGAAACATAAGGAAAGAACCAGATATTCATCTTTTTGGAAAATATTTTGTACTGATGATTCAACCAAGAGAGTTTTATGTCAATCTACGCTTCAATTGCAAGTCAGCTACATTGTGTTAAAATATAACTCCTCCTCTCCCACTCTTTTGACATATTACCTTTAAGCTTCTCTTGTTTTGTTTGTAAGATGTTCATGAAACTTGGAGAGGTGGAGCACGGGACACCCATGAAGAGCTCATGGATTTTGGAGCGGATCCAAATCACTTCTACACACTTTATTTTTCACTCATAGAAATTGCCTTGGCAGAGGTCTGCACGCTCCAAGTGCCCTTCTAGTTATTTGATAACTGGTAAGCAGCTTCATAAATCTTATTAAACCACATTTCTGCAGTGGAGGATGTGCACTTGCTCACCCCAAAAGGACCAGATCTCACCCATCCCAGCCCGTGTTCTCTGTTCATGCTCTTATCAACAACAAAGGCCTCACATTTGACATTGTGTCTCACAAAAAAACTAAACCATTTTGGCTGGAGCTGAATCCCTAATTGCAAACAATAGCTGTCTGGACACTGGCGTTCCCTCTCAGCAGGCAAAGACAAGCAGCTATTATGCAGACTGGCACCAGAGGCCGTGGGCGCCGTCTCAGCCGCTATCAAACGCTGCTTCTCGGCGTCATAAACAAGCGAAAATGTGTCGAAATAGACGGCCGGGTCACGATTCTCCTGCTGGCTGAGACCAAAAGAGAGCAAACGAGGACGCCGAAAAAAAGAATAATTATGCGTGAAAGCTCGGGAGTAGAAATAAATTGTGATTGCAACGTGGTTCACTGAGCTTGAACATTTTTGACAAAGGACAATACATATATGCATTAAGTTGTCTTTTTGAGGACGCTTGTTATTCAAGCAGAAATTCTCACACAACTCTCTCTTTTCAAATGAACAACTCAGTGATTTAAAGTCGTTGCATCAAATGAGATAAAGAAATAATCATAATTTAGAGACTCTGAGTCCTGAACTTCAGTGAATGTTTTTTCACATCTGTATCCATCTAAAACCTCAAATTTATGGAAATATACAAATTTTGTTCTGACAAGGACATAGAAATAAACAGTCACTAAACTAACACCTGTATGTGATCTTTTTAAATAAACTAAAAACCCCTACCAGCTCCAGGATCAATAAATCAAACATCATTTAAAGCCTTTTCGTCACACCTTTGTAGATGTATCAAATTGCCAATCAGGTTTTGACGTGGTGTTTTGGTCACAGTGAAGGTGCCCACCTCTAAACTGTCGGTCTGAGCTTTGCTCTTCTACCTGCCGTCTGTTTTTACAGTCCCAGAAGATTATTTTCTTTGCCGTGACGAGGGCTCTCTGAGCAGCTGAGGTTGGCCTCTGAACGACAGGTTTCTGTTTCTGCACTGAGCCGAGGGGTCAGACTGAAGTTGTGTTGCTACGAGGCTCTGTTAGCTTTACCTCACCTCGGACAGGGAGGTTTTTACAGCATAAACAGGCTCAAGAGAGAAGCAGCAAAAAGGTATGAAACACAATCTGGTTTAAAAGTGTCGGCGGTTAAAAAGCTCCAGAGAGCGTTAAAGTGTTTTTGACGGTTCCAACAAATGCAATTCAAACCAGGTCGCTGCTTTCAGAGCTCGTCGTGGGATGAACATTGTGAGCAACATTTGGTCTGAGGGAACCTTTTCTGTTTGTCTTAGCTAATGAGGAAAAACTCTGGTTTCATATTTTCATTGTTTGTAATGAGAACACTTCACTCAACAAGTACATCATTGAGATCGGGGGAAACTAAAAGTAAAGAAACACCAACAGCCAGACGACAAAGCCCAGGTCACACAAACCTGTTATTGGGGAGAGGAAACAAAGACGAATAGTGAGAATATTTCTGAAACTGTCCGTTGTAAACATTCGTCACACATAACAGACCAAGCTGCTCTTCAACTTCTCACCGTAGTTCTGTGCACATAGTTTTTCTGTGTAATGAGGGATTATAACCATTATTCCAATGTCCAGTCCCAACGTTTAATGCTAGTGACTACAGCAAGGTGAGACATAAGATGGTCGTGTAGCTCATCTGTCTTTTAATGCAGGAGACCAGAGTTCATGTCGTGTCAAAGACCTGCAGTTACTCGTAACCATGACATGTTTCTAACTTACCCAAACTCTAGATGGCATGCACAGATATTGCATATCGACACTGGATGTAAGAAAATGTCCCCATTGAACGTATCCTGGTTCATCAACCTTAACGTGCACTCGCTTTCTGTTTTACTTCCAAATAAAGATTGTAAGATAATTGTGCTTCTGAAACAAAACTCATTTCAATCCAGTTTTGTTTGAGAATCAAACATTGTGACACCCCTCATGTTTACAAGCAGTTTGATTGTCTGACTGCTCCTATTTCTAATCCCTTGAGGACTTGGATGTCACCACGTTCACACATCTCAGCTACAGTATCTACAGTCCTTTAGTCCGGTTCTCTTTCACTGCCTGTCATCACGAACGTGTTTTCAGAAGGCCTCCACATCGACAGATCTTACCGATCAATAATCAGTCACGACGCAAAAGCAAGGAAGCAAAGCAAAGGTGACGATCGGACTTGACCTGACATTTAGCAGGACACGTTCACGGGATGCTTCGGTTGTGATGACAAGCGAAGCATTCATCCGATTATTTTACACAGCTAGCTGAAGCGTATGAAAGCTTGTATGTGCACCCGTCATCATGACTGTAAATGTCAATCTAGTGTAACTCCCTCAACTCCCCTGTAGCTCAGCACTTTACTGAGCTCGCTGTCTAAGACCCAGTAGCCCCCCCCCCCCCCCCCCCCCCAGTGGTCTCAGAGCTTTTAACCTCCAGCAGTCTTACAATCCAACAGAATCCGTCTGAAGCTCCAGCCGTCAATTTTTGACAACTTCACCGATGCATCGATTCCACCTCCCAAAACAGAGGTTCTTTGTGCTAATAGAACGCTGTAATTGGCCCAAATGCTGCAGTTAAGGAGAAGAAACGCACACAAGGAGGAAAAAGAGACAAAACCTGACAGCTTCTGCAGGATCTCTTTAAAACGGGGAAAACACCATCTGCACCAAATGAATTGCACAAGAGAAGCAATCATTATCATCAAGAGTGCACAATTGCAATCATTCAGTCACGTACGCACACACACCGTTTCACAGTGTCTATTCAGACTCCTCAAACTCACACAAACATATTCATTTGTATGTCAATCATAACCCATTCACTTCCCTTATTTCAGCCTTTTCTCTTGGCGATGGAGCGTCATCCCCTCCTCACTCACACACACACACACACACACACACACACACACACACACACACACACACACACACACACACACACACACACACACAGCCTTTTATTTCCCTGCCAAGTATTTGCACAATGTTTCTAAATCAAACACATGCACACGTGATGCGTCCATCAGCATATTTCACAGACATTTTGTCAAAGCCAGACTGCATTTTCTTATGTAAATTGTTCCGTCTTTTCAGTCTAAATCACAAACTTCGAAAAAAGAGGAAAGCATCCGAATGAGCAGAAGATTCATCCTGTTCATGTATTTAAATTCTGGAGACACGTAAAGCAACTTTTTATTTCACAGGAAGCAGAAAATCTAAATTCTGCATCAACAAACATCAGCACCGATGTAACACGTTGGATATGTATTATGTTTCCCTGACGTGTCCGAGGAGCAGCCACGAACGGGAGCGGTGCGCTAACGTCATGTTTCAGGACTTTTGTGGGTATCAGCTGCTGCTCATTGCCAGTCACACAAGCTTCACATTGCTCATTTTGTTCTGGGGATATGCAGGAATAATTCTCTGAGTCAGGGCGCTGTCACTTCTAACTTCCAACCAACTGACAGATGACTGACGAGCTCTGCTCTTCCCTGTTTCTCAGATGAATTTGCTACGTGTCCTTGAGTTTTGATTCGTGTTATGAACCCGGACGGGCGTAGAAGCTGTTTGGAATGACTGAAATCAGTTTAAGATGATAAGTAATGCTCAACTTCAGTAAATGTTCATAAAAGTCAGAGTTAAGACGTTACAAGTTGTCAGAATACGGAACTACGGAACTGAATTGGCTCGACTCAGCCACTTCCTAGTCAATGTTTTCTGACATGAAAACATATCAGACAAAGAGTAGCCCATAGACCTGCTAAACCTGTAGAAAAGAGAACAAGGGCCAAGTTAAGAAGTATTGTGAAGGCCATACGTTACACTGTCTTTAATGGACTCAGAAGCTCATTCAGTCAACGACTAAGGATGCCTCGGTGTCTTTTGTTTCAGCAGCGGTCACATTTGTAATGAACACTTTTAGATGTGTCCCCACTGGGAATTAATAAAGCTTTCTAACTGACTAAACTGAGATAAGCCTGCTTTTGAGAAGCTGCTTCACTGCCATATGGAGCCACAATAACTTTAAATTGTCCAAAGAATCTGCAACATCCAGGTCCGTTTATCCTGTTTCCACTTAATATTTCCTGTTTTATTTTTGGTAGACTCCCCCTGGTCTCTTGTTTCACATCCTTCACTTGTTTACTTCCTGCCTGTGTGATACCCACTCCTCCCTGGTTAGTTCCAGTGACATGTGTTCAGTCTTTGTGCTCTCCTGGTTTGTTGCCAGTTCGTCTTCATAGTTAACGTTCCTGCTTTTTGTTCCCATTTACTTCTAAATTAGACCTTCCTTCTGTATAATGAGTCTCATCCTACAGCCTTGTGTTTCAGATACCTTTTTCTGTTTTTGGACTGAACCATTGTGTACCAAACCCTGTTTACCAGGAAAGACCTTCTATTCCATCTTCCCTGTGTTAGAGTCGAACTACTGAGTTCATTGTCTGTTGGCACCAGTGTGAAAGAAACAAACAAAAGCCACAGACAAATGTGATTTTCCAACAGAATGAGGACTTCCTGTTTCCTAGACACGGAATATCTGAGCTCATTTCAGCAAACTGAAACTCATCTGCACTCCTGAGATGGTCTCCTGAACGTAATGCCACGACCCCGTTTCCCTGCATGGGACGGTTAATGATGTGTGACCAATGTTACAGGCAGCGAAGGACAATGAGCGTCCACTGACCTTCCTGACACTAAATACACCAGAGAGGGTTCAGAATAGAAAAGGGCCCCAGAGCCACTTTCATCACGAGGCGACACACTCTCAGTGTGAAGTCTGCCTTGTGATGAAAGTCATTTAAACCTGGGACGTCCAGTGTGTGTGGTAAAATAAAATACCCGTCGTCTTACAATGGTAAGGACTTTACAAAGGGCAACCAATGCAGCGCTGCAAAGCCGGCTAAAGTAACAATTAATATTGAATAGCTCAACATTAACTTCACTCTAGAATCAGTTTTGATGCAAAAAAACTGCCCTCATTTTATGCATTTAACTCGTACTGTAAAACTTGCCCTTCGCGTCCCTTGACAACTAAATACACATAAGGATTCATTTTGAGTAAAACTAACACAGCAACTGTCAAACAACAGGCCTTTTCTCACAGCAGACATTTATAAAAGCACATGTTACTATTATTCAAGTGTTTCCGGTGCGAGTGACAGTGAGCCAGCATGTGCCACAAAAGGAACCTGAAATCAAAGCAGCCAAATCAAATCAAAGTACAAATCAAAATGTCTTCAGGGGAAAAGCTCTGTTGATGGCTCAGCCCAGGGCTAATGTGGCTAAATGACTAAATGACCGGCGTCATGATTGACATCTCTTTCGGTGGAGTCGCGCTGCTCAATTTCCGAACCAACTGAGTCAGAACTGTCAGCTTTCAGTGTGAACTCTGCATGTGTGCTCATCGTTGACGCTTTACCCAACTGGAAGCAGAAGAGATGCTCCCACTGGAAGAGTTCTTACGAGTTACATCACTGAAACTCATGAGGCTCGTGGTAATGGCTCTTTGAGCCAAACGCCGACTCTTGGCCACGCCCCTCGCCGTCTGATACCGACGCACAACACGTCCTTTAGTGTCTGAATGAGATGCACCGAGCTCTCAAGTAGATCCAGCATAAACCCAGACGCTCAGAGATTCTGCTCCAGGATGTGATGACTTAGTGTGAAGACCAACGCAGCATGAGAGTAAAACAAACCAGCAGCGGTGTTTGTGTCCCACATTTCAGAGGCTACATTACGTTTTTGTTGAGAAAAAATGCAGTTGTTTGAAGATGTTTTTGCGTCAATATGCAATAGATATTAGAGAGGGAATAATGTGTGTAGGACTGAGAATGGCATTAACCCCTCTGATGACATAGTAGTCAGCTTAAGCTGTTTGTGACAGATTGACTTCTGTAAGTTACGTCTCTAACCAGCGCGTGACAACATGTGCAACAGTAGAGTACTTCTTAGAAATTCTAAAACCTTCATCCAATCACAGTTAAGAGAGCATGACTCATATAAACACAGTGTTCTTTACATACTGACAGACTGACTGGAATGTTCTGAGGGCCCCTGAGGAGATTCAAGCCGGGTGACGGCAGCAGTTAAACAGCAGTTTGGGTTGTTTGGTCCCCATCACAGACCAGCCTGGTGATTGTTGTCACACAGTAAACACTTGAACTTGTGTAAAGCCATTATTTCTAACTTTTTGCTGAATGATTGGTGAACATGATTACGGCGGTAGCCGTCTGTAACTGTGCTGTTAGACGGTAAACATAACTCAGCTTTAAACCTCTCATGTCTGCAGGGGCCTCTCGTCTGTTATTTACAACTTCTGATTAATGAGAACACCTCAGATGTCTTTTCCTGTCATTCCTCTCGGGGAAGAGTTCAAGAGGTTATCACAAACTGTGTAAAGAGTGACGTGTGCATCACTTTAAAATCAGTTTGCAACAGCATAAAAGGCCAAGTTTGATGTCTGATGTCACGTATTGCATTAGTTCCTGTTGGTTCTTCAATGATCACCTGTATACAGGAGAATATGCGACACAGATATGGTGCTGCTGGAATGAGTCCTAGAACACAGAAATGAGTCAGCATTTTTGAATTACTCGTTTCCTCGTCTCAAAGTCAATGTGTTGATTTTGATGTTTTGTTCCACGATATAAAATACGTCAGTAAATTCTCCTCTGGTGAGTTTAGAAGCTTTTAAGTGTCTAAATGAGACGATTCAGCGTCCTCACTAGAACACTAGTCCTCCTTTAGCTTAGTGGTGGAGACGTGAAGTCATGTGACCGTGCTGGAGTTCCTTTATAGTCCAACGTTAGCTTTTTACTTCTGCTGATTGTATTCAGTTCATTTGTGAAGATTATCTTAACGAACAAAACACATAAGCATCATCAGCGTTTGTTTGCCACAGAGATTACTTTCTGAAATAATCCCAAAATCCCATCGCTTCTTGTCGTGGGAATTAGTGCGATGCTAACTTCCTGTTGGCCCACAAAAATACGTCGTCTGGGGAGAGAACTACGTCCCACTGCACTTCATGCCTTTCATTCATCACTCTCTCTAACATATCAGGAGCTCATCACTCATGAACTGCTGTATTTGTTTGTAAAATTCAACTAAGACGTCCCACTTATCTCGTTAGCGTAAAACATCTACAGATCTTATGAACAGACTGACACGCTGTCAAGACTTCATGTCAAAACAACTCCTTTAGATATCTAGCATCAAATCAATACAAATTGTATGATGCCTATGGACAATATCTCCCCCACCTCCTCCATCCCTTACTGTCTCACTCAACCTACAAAACACGTCCGTAGATTGTATGGTAGGCGGAGATGAGCTGAAACGGTGTAATTAGTCTGCTGGAGCCTGGATTTAAATGTGCTCAATGACCTGATTCCTTTCCTCATTTATTCCCGCTGCTCTCCACAGTTGACTACAAATGAATGAAATAGTTTTGGGAATTTGAGTGACGGCAAACTTTTAAAAAGTTGTGTTTTCTGTTCAAAGCACTATAATGCAGCAGCATCCAGAGTAAAACAGTGTGCGGTGTGTGGATCTCTCTCCTGTTGGATCCGGGTATATTTTTGGGACTTTGGGAGGTTTTGGAGTCTGCTGCCTCGGGATGGATGTCCGCTAAAGCTCTTAAGATCGGGGATGAGTGCAATACTGCGTGAGTATATTAGCTAAAGGGATTCCCGTACTGGATTCAGATAGCTCAGAAAAGTAAGTAAGTGTACTTCAAAGAGTCAGAGACACGGTTAAAATAGGGAAAGAGAGACAGAAATGGAAAGTCAAGCAGACATAAAAGGTACAAATAGAGAGAAGTGGAGGTGCAACTGGGTCAAAATATCACCGTGGTTTGGCTGACACATTAATCCATCACTCTGTGGCATCACATTTCCGTTCAAGCAAGAAGCATCTGGGTCAAACTACAAGGAAAACACTCCTTTACTCTGCTGACGCTGGTGAGGACGACAAACATGCAGATGAGCTTCCCTGAGATTATGTCTCAGAGCAAATTACAGAGCAGGCGAGAAAGCAGACAAACCTTAACGATGCCCTGATCAAAGCCAGCAGGAAATACAGACTTTTACAGCACATTCAAATGTAAGTACTTCTAAATTGATTTAGCATTTTGAAATGCTGCGTCAAAGCTCGATGAGTCAAAAGAGCGCAGGACTAGAAGGACATCACCGCAGTCAGGAAGACAAAACCCCCGACGTCTGTAGCTTTGTGTGATGAAACTGCACATTTCAGAGCGGCTCTATATTGAGACCAGCCCAAGACACACCTGTGTATTAATCATTCTGTTTAGTCAGCAGATGTCTTTAAAAAAACAAACATAAAATCAACTAAATTTAGGCCAATTTGAATCTTGACGTCTGAACTGTTTTTGACTATTTTGTCACCAGATGGTTAAAATCCATGGCTTTTTAGCATAATATTGGTCTTCTAAAGGAATTCCCTCACTTTCCTCTGAGTCATTAACTGTACGTCTGTGTTTCAGGAATACCTCAAAACCACAGCATTTAAAACTTATGGTGAGACAATAATGTTTTTGAATCAGTTGGGTGAACTGAGCCTTTAACACTAAAGCCCGTTGGTTTGTCTCCAAACGTCTGTTAGCTGGTGTTATAACCACATGAAAGTTTCCTCCTCATCTCTTCTCCACCATGAGGCAGAATCGTGATTTATAGTTACAATTATTTTTATCCAAACACTGACTTTGTTTGTGTCTGATTCCCTCCAGCGGCCCCTCCTCGCCTGCTGCCTTTGTTCAAGTGTCAAATTTACTGTGTTAATGGGACAAATTAACATTCACACACACACACACACACACACACACACACACACACACGCCAGAATGAGTCAGTTTCCTGCAAAGACCCACTGACTCCACACACACCACATATTCGTATAACTATATTTGTGAGGATCATTGAAATTGAAATTGTGAAATGTTTTACAACATTGGAGGGAATGATCGTTTATACATCAGTTGTAAAAACATATAAAGGTGATGACAGAGTGATTTCTGCAGGGTTCTGTACCAAACAAGGATGTTTTCTTTAGTCTGTAGAATATGATGCGTCGGCCAGGACAACAGCAGCACAACTATATGTCATTTTAAATGTTTGCGTTCAACACGTGATCGTCTCCCGCAATTTGAAAATTGGTGTAGCTGTTGCAATATCGAGAACATTTAAATTAGTTGTGCTTCCTAGTTTAAATAATGAATACAATGATGTGTGATGTATCTCCTCACTTCTGTTCACTATCATGAAGCATTTTTTCTGCTTTGAAATCTTATCAGAGATGCTAAAAATATCCAGGCATGATATCACAAAGTCAACATCTGGCCAGTTCCAAACAGGAAGAACAAAAGATACACTCAACAGTAAAATGGGTCAGCCAAATGTGAGACGTCTTGATGCTGGTTCTTCCCTTTTGTTTTGTCTTCTCAGACAAGTTGGAGATTGTTTGAGATGCTTCAACACGAAAGCGCCTCGGCTGAATAAACTGATGACCACGTGACAGAGATGCACATTAATGCAGATACAGTTTGAAGATACAGTACAACTTCTTATTGTAAATACACTCCAGAGCTCCACAGAACTCTCAGTCTATTGTCAGTCAGAAGGGTCTCGTGATTGATGACGTGTGTCAGACTTTGAGCTACGCGGACCTGTTATTATTTTTCACGCTGGAATAAAAACGGTGGAGTTTGCTATTTAAGTAAAACTTTTTATCTGAGTGCATGAAAAGGTCAACCGGCCTCACAAGAATTTTCACTTCTGAAATCAGATCTTTGCTGGTTTTAGACTGGAATAAATGCACAGATTATTGATCATCCATCTTTTTTAATTCTGTCTTTTACATCTCCCATCATGCAAAAACCAGGAACAATCTGTAACTCTGCACACAAACAGCGATGTGTAAAGTTTAACTGAACTGCTTGTCAAAGACACATACGTGCATTTCCATTAAATCACTTAAACTTAGCTCAGAGCCCCTGACATAGTATAATGAAGGAGAACATCTGTGAAGGACAGGTAGGAGGGTAGATTGGGTGGGTCAAACAAACACAGGACCACCACCCAGGAGACCACTGTTCTTGTCCCGTATTGAATCATTTAACCGTGGACCAGACATAAGATCTTTTCCTAAGCCCGTTTTGTTGTGTAAGTAAACCTAATAACTCAGTAAACCTACAGTATGTCTGACGTTTATTTTAGCAAGACACTGTATGAATGTAAGAAGAAGAAACCTTTTCTGTCAACTAAGTTATTCTAAAATGAGCCAATGTACCGATAACGGGCGGAAACTGACAGAGGACCTGGTTTTAAATAAACGATGGCGCCCGTCTACAGTTTCATCACAGTTCATGTAATCAAAGAGCAGGTGTTCTTTTACTGTCTTGAGGAAACACTACACCTGCTTCCCAGTTATTTTTCCTCACTATAAACAATATCAGATGTGGAAGGACTTGACTTGATGACACGGCTTTAGGAAAAGTAGCTTTGAGCTGACAAATAGACCAAATAGACCAGCTAAATGCTCGTGTTGTTTGGACAGCTTACATGTAGCAGCGATAAGTTACATTCTTATCTTTCCCGGAAAAGCTCGAACAATCTGCACATCTGCCCCTGGTGGATTTTAATGTATTTAAAATACACGCAGCTTCATGCAGCTTCTTTAAAGCATACTTTTAAAGCCCCATCTAATGCACAGACTGTAGAGAAAGAGTTCAGCTAAAGGTGTGGAGGATATTCCTTTACAAATTTAGCTTTGCATATCCTGTGTGTGTCCTCCTGGTCTAATCCGTTCCACACAGCAGCTGTAATCAGCAGTGAGGAGACGTGTCGTCTAAAACCACAACACAGGAACCCAAAGCACCCAGCAGTGTTCCCCCGTTTAACATCTACGCCATTCAATTAAAGAAAAGGCCCGTTTGTGTCTCATACATTGGTCTTAGCTTTACCTACAAAAATAAAAGCCCTATGACCGGGTTGCACCAACAACGATTTATTCTTTATTAGAAACAAATCTCCATTTACTAAGTCAAACTTTAAACTCAAATGAAATAAAGTTTAATCAATTTAATGCCTGATTACCCAAATTAAAATCAATAAATACCCTGAACATAACAAGTTGTTTCCTGTGAAGACTAAGACGGTTATTTCTAAAAGACTGTATTCACATTATCAGTGGAAGTCATCACGTTGCTGCATTCACACTAACAATAAGGAATACGTTTTCAAAAGATATCATACGAACCGTTGTGTGAAGATACGCTGGTGTGTGCAGGGAATTGTGTACAGTATTTTGTGTGTGTGTGTGTGTTTAAAAAAAAGGTGGAAAGTGGAAATCAGTGTGTGTGTGTGTGTGTGTGTGTGTGTGTGTGTGTGTGTGTGTGAATAAGATCATAAACACTCTCTGCAGCGGTCTTTGGCATGTGTGTATCAAAGAGAACAGCTCTGTGTGAAAACACTGTGCAGACTTTAGCTCAGAGCCACTTGTCAGCACAAATTAGTTAATTGTTCTGCATTTGAACAAGCTCCATGGAACATGACAGATTTGTTTGGATGGAGAAGCTGGCAATGAAACAATCTTCTGACCCTTCTTTTAAGTCTCATTTCCTCTTTTTTTCATCTGTGTTTTAAAACAACACGACTCAAGTTCAAATCTCCTCTGCATCCAGATCAGAAGGGACATTTTGGGAATATATAATGACTGAAGAAGTTCCCCTTTCTTCGTGTTTCCTGCTCTTGTCCTGTACTACTGTATTACTGTACTACTGTATTACTGTACTACTGTATTACTGTATTACTGTACTGCAGAAGGAGCATGCAGCTTTCTCCGTGTGATAAATGGCATTAGTGTTGTGCGTCGTGATGGAAAGTAAGATTAAAGTGTTATGCACAACCCTCACGTTGTATTCAGAAAGCCAGTGAGAAGTGGTGACCTGTGCAGAACACTGGGTACCGAGTATAGAAATTAAAATGTATTTTTCAAAAGGGCAATGTGTTCTAGAAATTGAACATTTTAACATTTTTTTCAGATTTGGAAAGCAGAGTCTCTGTCAGCAAACTGCCCAATTAAGTCGATGAGGCTTCTCTTCACAGTGTCTTGAGGGTTTCCTTCGACTTTATGGACATTTATTTGATTTAATTTAACCTAATGCTGTTACAGGTTGCATATGATCCATTGTTAATAAAAGTGCAACTTTGACACAATCTAGTTCAAAACTATTTTAAAAGTCTTAAAACGCTTTCATTCATGCCCCCAGTTTAACCCCCCCTCCCCCAAAATAAAATGGACACGACCGTACCCTCGATGCTAGCCACCCCCAGGTGTGTATGTGTGGAGGAGATGCCATGAGTTGTGTGAAAGAACAGGCAGACTGAGAGTCTTGCGGGACGTTTGCTGTTTTCCGAAAGCAGAGGATCAAAGAGCAGGGGGAGGCTTTGGAGGCTGAACTGGCGCGCCTGGAAGTGCTATCAGTGACAGATGGGATGAATCACCTCGTCAGGCATGAATGGAAACGGGTTGGAAACACTGTATAATGACACACACACACACACACACACACACACACACACACACACACACACACACACACACACACACACACACACACACACACACACACACACACACAATCCACCTCCTGTCCATCTGGGAGGAAAAGAGATTCAGAGGCTTGACAGACGTCAGTTTTTGGGGGATTTTGACAGCATCGTTCGTGTCTTTGATTCAGAAATGATTCTGCTGAAGTTGAATGAGGGCCAAAGCATCGTTTATTTTCAGATGTGTGTGTGTGTGTGTGCACGCTCAGCCTCATGCATCAGCAAATGCTTATTTATTTTTTTGTTTGAATGGAGGATTTTCTTATTGAGATTACGTAAGCAGTTGCTGAATGAATTATTCAGTCGCAAAAAGCCGTGTGTACTGTGTCGGCTGCCAAGTCTGCACTCTGCTACGCAGCCACCAAACGGCATGAGTAGGGCTTGAATGGAGGGATAGAAAAGAAAGAATAGACTCCGATTGTGCTGCCACCGCTGCAGCGAAGAACCAATGTGTCAGCATTATGCACAGGTGGCCTGACGTGATGGGTGATGAATGGATCCCTGATGGAGGGGGGACAGAGAGCAAACGCTGCCACACCCTGCATGTGTACATTGTAAGAAAATAGGCAGTATCATCACCTGGAGGGCGATGTTTACGCCACTTATCTCTTGCTACGTCCATGAATGGATTGCATAGAGGGAAAAAAAAGAATAAACAGCCGAGTGAACTGAACGAGTGAGCAAACAAAAGAACGAGTGAGCAAACAATCCACAATCGTACTGTAACAACGCGAGCGGAGGCAGAGGCGACCCGCTCCTTCAATCGCTCTGTTTGGCTTCACGCTGGCTGAAACTTCCCTGTTGAAAGCAATCATCCAGAAAACAGGACCTGTCACAGGACACCTGAGGCGGAGAGGAGACGGAAGGTAAACCGCAGAGCGAGAGGGAAAGCTGATTCGAGGAGGGGAAAGGAGAAGCTGGCTGCTATCTGATCGCCATGAGTCTGACTGACTGCATCGTATTGACTAATGGCTCCAGCACGCGGGCCTGTTCCGGGATGGCCGCGCTCGATGGTTGCATAGCAGTCCCTGACATGAGCTATTACGTTGCAGGATGTGTTGTGCCATGTGAAATATAAGTGTTGGTAAAAGATAGCTACAGTGTGACACTCCATGGATATTAGTACGGGCATTCTTCTTTCACGCAAGGTTGGCTGGTGAAGCTGCAGGGTCTTCTTCAAGGGCAGCTGATGCTCGCTATAATAAGATTCGCTGCTGAAACGTGCAATGTCTCCTGTCATCCCAGCAGTGAGTGGAGGACCCGGGGCACTTCTCATTTCCTCCATTTTGCACCTCGATCCTCCAGCTTGTGACCCGGAACTTGATCTCATTGCTGCATCTTGAAGGATGACCCAATTCCTAAAATGCATCTCACGCACCTCACCTCCGGTTCTGCCTTAAAACCTGCATTCTCTCTAGTGTCCACCAGGGGGCGACTCCTCTGGTCGTATAGAAGTCTATGAGAAAATGACTCTACTTCTCTCTTGATTTATTACCTCAGTAAACATTGTAAACATGAGTTTATGGTCTCAATCTCTAGTTTCAAGTCTTCTTAAATACAGCATGATGTTCATTTAGTAAATGATGGTCCATTTAGAGTCAAACAGACCATAAAGCAGGGGATGCTTTAGGGGCGGGGCTACACGGTGATTGACAGGTCGCTGCCTCTATCAGAGCCGTATACGGTGTCTCTACGTCACTCGGTGACATCACGATTACTACGTCCACTTCTTATATACAGAAAGATCACTCTTACATAAAGCATGTGCAGCAGACACCACTGGGCACTTTTGGTTCAGGTCAACAGTGTGCTGTGATGGAAGGACAGAGGTTCTGCTCCACCTGCATTAAGCCACGCTGACATTACTGTAAATATGTCATGTTGATCCTTGATTGTAAGGATGGAGCACTGCAAACACAACAGCACATGCTGTAATTGTGTGATGTAAAAGTACCAATCATTTAGTATTTGCTTTGCATCACACTCTGTAAATATGGAAGATCTACGGTACTGAAAACAGTCAGACTGGTCTCATCCTACATTCGTAGCTATACCTACAAAAAATAATGCGCCGTAATTCGTAGATTTATCATGAAATTTTGTCGTACGTTTTCCAAGTAATCTTAAACAAGGAAGTATAAAGTACACTAATGCACGCACAGGGCGGGCGGGAGGGGGGGTGAATGGATCCAATAAACAGCGATCGTCCGCCAGGGGACCGCTGTTTGTTCCACGTGTGAAACCAGAGGTCGATGTTGATGTTTTTGTCACGTAACTCGTATACTTTGGTTATTTAAAACTCAAACGACGATCTTTTCCTAAACCTAACTAAGTGGTTTTGCTGAAACTGAGTTTCCTGTGAAGACACTGTGCATGCAACAAGCGGGAATCAACACGCGCTTCAAACATGTCCATTCAGAGACTTGGTTGACTCAAGCTGCTTTAAAAATGTAAACAGCATGTGTTTAAAATCCTAGATATAATGTGTGCTATGATCTAAAGCTGCCACCAAACTAATTCTGTCTGATTAACATATTTTAAATCTCGTGAAGGAAAGTGATGATAGATCTGGCAGCAGAACCGATGTTAGAAGATGTAACTGGGGAATCATCCGTGCCAGAGGACAAACCCGGCACACGCAGTGAACTGCACAGGCCGGATGTATGTTGAAGGAGCGATAAGACGGCGACGAGATGCCGTACTGCTGCTCATGCAGAGTTTCCACTAATTAAAATGAGTGGGTTGAAGATTGAGAATTATGCTAATGTTGATCTCCCTCCCAACAGCAATGGATGCCTGCTAATTTATTTGATTTGATTCCACAGAAAGTTTTTTTCTTTCCTTTTTCTTGATGTCATTATTCCTCGATTTCATCACACCGACTGCTTGTTTCAACAAACTGTCTGTTATTCTGATTAAATATGTGAGAGTGTGTCACTCCATTTGACGACACATATGTAACATATGTGACAGTAGTATGTATGTATGTATGTACGTAGGGCGCTGCGTGGGCCGGTGTGACACTGACTCATAACTCACTCTGCTCCTGCGGGTCAGAGCCGTTTCTCTAGAGGCAGCTTGAGGCTCCGTATTACTGCCATCAACCGGATCCGGTCCAAACTGGGCTGTGTGGTGAAACTCTATCGTCTCATAAAGAAGCTTGTCTTACTACTCTTGTTCAAACCCGTAGCTTCCACATTAATCCCCTTTTCCAATGACAACAACATCATTTGGCCATTCTATCACAGCAGCACATTCAAAATGAACTTTTGTTCTTTTTCATTAAGTCTAATGGGCTGATAGGCCTCTGGGGGAAGATACGTTATTTTAATTTGTTTTAATGTTTTGTGGTAGTAGAAGAAATGCCATTCTTACCCACGTCATGAATATATTTCTATGTTCATCACAGTACTCTTCCACTATGATCAATTAAACGTAAACATAAAAATAAACCATTTCTTTACGCACGGTATGCATTTTGTGCAGAAATGAGTTTCTGTTGCCATTTATTTTGCCAGCAGCAGCTGACGGTTGGTCAGCAACTTTACTTATTCTGCCTCCGTTACGCCCGCTGCCTGGCCATTAGAGTCTCTGAGTTAATGTCTAGACATGATCATTATGGGACATGTCTTATGGAACATTCATTCGTCTGTGATTTCTCATAAAATGTCGAGGTCAGCAATGGACACTAGAGATCACATTACCTCACATTAAGTACGTCATGTTGATTCCAGCCAAACACTGATACATGTGCGGGATGTCTTTGTGTTTTGATGTGACTGAGCGGTGACACATAGAGGTGTGACCTTTCTGACGCAATTTGTGTCAAATTCAAGGGCCTAAATACTGTCAGCAACAATATTGCCATATTTCATTCTTGAAGTACTGTCCATGTGCTTTTATTGTGTCTCTTTCACTCTATGCATCTTATTCTCTTTTGTTGTCACTTTCATCGTCTGCGAGTCAAAGCAACCAGTCAGAAAAAAAACGTAGTCCGCCTGCGCCTTCACAGTGACGATTGAAGAAAGATCTAAATCTCTCTCTGAGCCTCCGGCTAAATAGAAGTTCGCCAGGCAGAGGAAGCTATAAAAGTGCCTCTTTACATCTCAAAGCAGCGTAAGCAGACCACCTGCAGTTTCAGCAGGATCCCTGTTTCAATCAAGCCAACCAGCCCGAGGGCCAGAGGCAGAGAGCCGTGCAGTAGAAACCCTCAACCGACTATTGTTTCCTCAGCTGAGCCACACATCTGAAGATGAGCTTGCCCTTGAAGAAGGAATGAGGGCAGTCAATCTGCAGACCTCTGAGACCGGTTCATTAAACAACGCAGCAGAAAGATGTGGGCACCAACACTTTATGAAGACGGAGCAAGTGACCGCTATTGTGTGTACAACATACATTGGCAATAAACGGTTAAATTGTATAATAACGATCACAAATACAGGACTTTCACCCAGGAGACCTCTGTTAAACCTAAACACTGTCAAGCCTGTGAAGTGACGGTACATACGAAAGCCGCTCAGGGCTGTTGGTATTCGTTAAGCTAGTTGCGTTAATTGTTGCGTTATCATTTTAACACAAACCAGTTTTGTTGTCTCAACCTAACCAATCGTTGCACAACATTAACCACACGGAATTGTGTGTTCTGGCTTTGGTTTAGAAATGTCCACATTCAACGCATACCATGCTCTGCCTCACACAAACTAAAGACTTTGGGAATCCACGATCGCAGATTAACAAGAAGAAAAGTGTTGAGATCAGATGATGACATTCAGAGCCAGCAGCTTTAGGTGAGTGTTACGTTTTAACTACAAGTGGAAATCTGAACAAAGTACATGTTAACCACTTGGCTGCTCGGGTGCAAAGATGCCATTGAAGGTCACATGCAATAGAACAGTCTATAAAGCAGGAATACTAAATGTTGTAGGTTTGCATTTGATTGTTAAGTTATCTTTTTGTTTTGATGCGTTGTGCATCAAACCACGTCACCTCGGTCATGAAGTGCTCCATCACAAATACAGCGATTATCTATAACTGTTGATGAGGTCTCACCTCTCACTGACAAGCTCCTCCATCACCGGCATCTGGCCTGCAGCGCTGACATTCATGTAACCATACATGCAGAGAGTCCCTGCAGACACAAGATCACAGTTAGCAAACTCACATAATCATGTATATTATCATAAGATGAACTTTTAATTAACACAAAACAATTCATGCTGTCAGCGGACTCAGTAGATTACATTAACATAAACGTATCAAACCAAGTCAGAATTATGCAAATGCTGCAATTTTCTTTGACATTTTTACTTCTACTGGCAAATGACCGACACCGCGTGTGCTACAATGTGCAATAATCTTGCATTTAGCAAAAAACTATGAATTTGCTGCCTCTCAAAGCTGCCTCTCCATATTACATCCAATGCTTAGAATAATCTCAAAGACAAACGCAGCTATTCGTGGCCCCGTCTTTCTTGTGAACGGTGGAATATTTCCCGAGAGATCTCCTGGTGGAGGCGAGTAAGCAAATCCATGAAATAATAAACAAACAGCTTTCAATTCAGCAGGTGGAGGTCGACTTATCCTCCATGTTATTTGCTGCTGCGCCTCACTGTGAAGACGCAGCGTTCATGGTCACGTTTCACATCCTCTTATTGTTTCATATAACTGTTGTTATTTCACTATGTTGATCTTTTATATCTCAAACTTGACGATCGGAACCATTTTGGGAGAAGCGCCCGAGTTCTGGAGAATGTAGATCTGATATTTCACAGAAGTGGTGACTCTCACCTGGGTTGCAGCAATATTTAATAATTCAAATTTTGTTAATTAAACACCAATGCACACAAAATAAAGACATCTTCGGGAGCCAGTAAGATGGAACAATACATCATGGGAACTGTGAACAACTTGGGTTTTTTAAAAAATACATTATTATTCATACTTCATCATTTTTGCACTGAAACAGTGACAGAACCAGGCCTGACTGTTGAGTGAGTGTAAACGGTGAAGGTCGGCCTGACGGGGAGGTCGGCAGGAGGCCGAGGAGGATCAAGACCTGCAGAGTTACCGCCTGAATAACAAAACCCGTTGTGCTTCAGCCATACTGTCAGAACCAGTTCATCATGTGGACATTTAAAGCAGAGGCGCCTCTGCACGAATCCAACAGCAGAAGGAACAAAATCATTCATACGTTATGAATAATAACACAAAGGGCAGCTTCTTTATAAAGAAACTGAACATTCACAATTACTAATAATATATTTCATGCCTGTTATCAAATGTTGCTATTTTCCTTGAAGACTCTTCACTGTTATTAAGAGCAAGTTTCTGTTGTTTGTGTCTTGAGCGATGCACACAAGCGCTAAAACACAGCAAAGCAGCAGCTGAAAGTCAGGAGGGAAAGAAGACCGATAGCGTACATCGATGTTAACAATTCAGGTCTTGAAATGTCCAAAAAATTGGGGTTGCAAATGTATAATAAGAACAGAAATACATTCTAAGTGTCAGTAGACCTCAAGCATGATTTTTCTTTGGACGTGTGAGAATATGTGGGGGTGGAGAAGAAAAACATACTTTGAGAATCAAAAGCTCCTTTTGATCGACTTTTTGAATAAAGTCCAGATCTGACACCCCTACCTGCGGCAAGCTACAAACAACCCACAATGCAACACTATTTAAAAGTAACATGCTCACACTGAAGCGTGAGATTCACTCACTATATTCAAAGAGAGTTTGTGAATATGTAGATGGTTTGTCCTCCAAGATATCACACTTTATATTATTATTGTATATTCATACATCATGCTTCCTTTTGACCTACACAGGGACACAAATTATGAGGATTAAGGATTAAAGAAGCAGACCTCCATAAGAACGTTACCATCATGGCCTCTATTCGTTATCTATAATCATAATTATCATGATCAACAGTATCTCTTGATAACAGATTTAAATGAATAAGAGATCCACAAATGAAGCTTTGGGATTTTGACTGAATGTCATGTTTCCACGGCTCAACTTGCTCACATGAAGAGATGACAACCAGAGGTTGCTGGAGATGAGAGGTCAGAGGTCAGCTGTACAGACGGTTTGAGCACAACGACTTCTGAAAGTGTCCTGGTGAACAGCTTATTATGACTGGTGACAGTTATTATGGAAACCTAATGTACCAAATACATGTGAATACATGAGGAATCTGTATTAACTGTATGAACACATGTGTGATGGCCTTTGAGTGGTTTGGATATATTTTATCATCTTTTTTTCAATAAATGCATCTTAATAGTTTGCACATATTATGATGTTGCCTTGTTTTTTTCCTATTGACATTTATTGTTTTGTTTTTGTTGCTTTTGCTGATGTTATCTAACTCGCCATTGTTTTGCTGTTCACTTGCTTGCGCAGCACTTTGCTCATCTCCAATTGTTTTAATATGCTCTTTAAAAAATGACCTGTGACCTTAATGTACAGTGTTTTAAATGAGTGCCCGATTTATAAAACCTTTACCTATGTTTACATCACACACAATCTGCTAATCTAAGACAGTCACTCGTCGCTGTACGTTGGCGGCATTGTCAGTTAAGTTACTTAAAAAATGCAACTTCTCACCAAAACTGCAACTGCATTAACGGTACTTTTCTAGTTACTCGTGATCAGAAGTACTCCGTTACTTTACTCACTACAACGCTTCAGTCATTGGATCAGGCTCCGAGGTGCCTTCCAGCAGTATGTTTGCATGTTGTCCGTTGGGAGAGACCGAACTAAACAAACAAGAAGTCAGAGCCTCAACCTCCAGACCTCCGGTTGGAAAATAGCAGTTACAAATAATAACAATGTCTGTGTCTGTCCCATTGCCTATCTCACAGTGACAGTCTATAGAAACCCAGTTCAGATCTAGAGTGTTTATTACCTATCTGGTCCACTTCACTCCGATCTCTTGGTCTGAACTCGGTGCGCTTCTCTCTGGCACGCCGGGCTGCGCTGTCGGTCGCGTCGGTACGTTTCCACGGCAACACCTCGTTCAGCCTCTCCGTCACCGACACCTTTATCCCACGTGTGTTCTGGTCGCGTGCAGCCTCGTCGGCGCTCTCGTAGACCCGCAGTCCGGCGTCCCAGTACACTCGTATCTTGGTACCGGGGTCCCCTTCTCCTTCAGCACCGCTTTGATCGGCCCGTATGCCTTATTGCGTCTTTCCATTATGTCCGCTGCATTAGTCGTTGTCAAAGAAGAAGCCATCAAGTCCAATCTTCTGCTGCCACGCGTTCTTAAGCACCAGTTCTTTAACATGAAACTGTAGAAAGTTAACTGTTATTGATCTCGGAGTTGAGGTCTTTGGGATCGGGGCTCTGACGTCAACGCCGTCGGGAAGCGTGAGATGGCTTTTAAACAAGTTCAGTGACCGATCTCCCTTCTTTATCTTCTGGGACTCCATAAATGCGGAGATTACTTCTCCTTGAACGGCTCTCCAGATCAACAATGTTGTTGTGCATGTTCGGGTTTTGTTCCACCACCGTTAGCAGCGTGTCTCTCATCTGCTCCAGGTCTGCTATACGGGATTGTGCGTCGGTGACGCTTGCGTTTTGACGGTGGATGGCTGAAAATTGTGAATGAAATGATATGATATGGAACCGTTAACTCACAGAATAAGAGCTCAAGTGGAGCGATGTCGTGAGAAGTGGGAGAAATGGACGATGTTTACATGTCAACGATACACAACCTGAATATTTCAGTTATCATGTTTTTGAAGTGACAGAGCGATCCAGACCCTTTTTTATTTATTTATTGTTTGTGTGTATGTGTTGTCTGTCTGTGGTGAAAAGGCAAAAAATAAAGTGTGGAAAAAAAATGTAGTCCCCCCCAAATAAAAGTAATATATGTAGCACAATCCCAGCCGTCCAACAGCGAGAACTGGCTTAAATTTCAGAGGGGCACCTTGTCTGCATCGTTTAATATCGTCACCTATAGACTGCTGTTGCTACATATTAACTCAATTGGAGCACTTTAAATAAGAAAGTGATGCAACCACCAAGACCACAAATGTACAGGGATGTGTGAGGTAAAAATATTAGCTCCCATGGCGACATAAGCACACACAGAAGCAGATGTTCCCACCTTCTCCCTACACATGTACAAAGAAGGTCATGGCACCAGTGCATTCATTAACCCAGAACAGATTATCATATCATCATGAGGCTGATTTGCCACCCGTCTGAGATCTCCCTGGCACCGTCTTCGAGTCTCGGCGGGCCTGCCGACTCTGTTCCATAATAGACACAGTCGGGGAGGTGAGGCGAGTTGAACGCATGGCAGAGCTAATGGACGAGGCCGCGGAGAGGGCTTACTGTCGGCTCTCATCCAGTCACACAGAGAGGAGGGGAAGGTAAATGATGACAGTTTGAGAAACTAATGGAGCAAAGCGAAAGAAAGAATCGCAGGAGAATGAAAAGAAAAACAGAGGAAGAAACACTGAGCAGGAGGAGACGTGATACAGCAAATTGCTGCATTTTCATGCACTGCCGACCGACGACTCAGACTAAACTGATTCTGGGACGATGCATGAAAACATAACAGTGGAGTTTGAAAAACCAAGGCTCATACTCCAGTAATGAGTCGCGCTGTTAAGATGCCAGGCTTCATTCTGTCACTGCTGCTGCAGCGGGAAAACATGTTAAAGTTTGGTTCTTGCAGAGCATTATGGGTACATGCTGATATCAACAGAAGCCGTGGCATCAAACAAAGGCGGAGACGCCAGAAAAGGCCCATCGGTTTGTTGCCGGCTGTTCAAGCAGTGGGCGGGACTTTGCGAGTGGACAGAAATATCCTGTCAAGAGGTTTATTCGTGGCTACATGAATGGGAGACTCAGCTGCAGGGAATCAAATGTGTTTAACATTACAGCTATGTGCCGGAGCAACATCCCAGTTAATGCACATGAATGTAAACACATCCGTGTCAATGGTTATGTTTACGAGCAGGAAGTAGAAGCACGATTGGTCCAAATGGAGCTGAAGTCTGTTTACTCGCTGCCTGCGTCTCCCTGCAGTCATTAAGGAAGCTTCTGACAGAACATTACTGTCAGCAGATTGAAGCTCATGAAAGATTTAGAGTTCAGCCACCAGCTTAAGTTTTGGGGAGAAGTGTGAGCGGAGTCGTGGCGGGTTGTTCCTGTGTTGATGCGACAGACTCACCCTGGGAGTACGTTAAGCCCAGTCCCATCCAACGTCCTGGCTTTTTAAAGAAAGAAAGACAAACTAAGTGCGGGGGTCTGGAGAAAGGGAATCTGCATGTGCACATCCAGCCCAGTATCATGACAGGTTACAAAATAGTCACAAAATGCAGTCTATTGAAAATAATGCCAATGGTAATTCAATTAGGAGCTTTTCTCCTGGTGGACACACACATTAAATGCATCCACGTGAATAAGCAGCAGTCAGAGCAAGTGACGTAGTATTTAATATCCAAAAAGTGACCTTATGGCAGGTGGGAGGGGGGTGGATGGGTCCAACAATCCCAGGACTTTCAACCACGAGAGGTTTTGTTGCCTTAACCCAACTGTACGTATTCATTTTAAGCCCAACCATGACGTTTTTCAAAAAACCTAACTAAGTGGTGTCGTTGTCTAAACGTAACTATCGTTTCTGATGTAATGTCGGCCACAATGTCCGAGCGACTGCAGGATCCTTCGTCTGATTGTTGAGGAGCGTGGATCACCGATTGATTAAAACTATCAGTTCTAACATAGTAGAGTCGGTTGGAGCTAAAATACCAACAACAAAAACGTTTCTCACATTTAGAGAAAAATCAGACCAGGTTAGGATAAAGTGTCAAGAGGGATGATGTGAATCTAATACACAATGATGAGAGGAAAGAAAAAGAGAAGAGGGCAATGAATGACAGAAGAAGACACAAACAACAGAGGCAGACACATCCAGACCAGCAGACACCTGCAGGACTGACTGGAGCACCGTGGGGGTGGAGGGCTCGTCTGTGTTTGTTAAACTGTGTGTTGGAGAAGGTTCACTTCTCTTGAGGTTCAGCCAAAGGTTTCCAGTAAAGGTGGGGCTAATCTGCAAAAATAAGCTCCAGTGTGCTGTTGGCACAGCAGCCTCCTGGAGGACATAAACTAAACACCATGAAAAACAAATATGAAACCCTATATATATATATATATATAAATATATATATTTGCAACCCTAACCCTACCTGTTGTGCAGCCCAGTATGATGGCAGGTTGTGAAATAGTCACAAGATGCAATCTATTGGTTTCATGTCCTTGGAAATGAATTGTCTGTTTTATTCGCCTGTCGCTTTAAACTAAATGAATGCTGATTGAAAGGCAATGAGGAGCCTTTTCCCTGGTGAGTAAATGTATCCACATCCAGTATTTAACATCCAAAAAGACCGCTTCTTGTGTGTGTGAGGGGAGGTGGATGGGTCAACACACACAAGACTTTCAACCAGACCACGCCTTGTGGTTTTATGGAAATGTTTTCAACATAATGTAGTGCCAAGAAAATGTTATTACGATTATCTCCAGGTAAACCTGCTGACTTTGCCTGTTTGTCAAACCCACCAGCCACCTCTCATTCCCAGTTCCCTCTGCCAATGCACATTGAATACCAAATATTTCCTCCAGTGTTTTCTCCCTGAAATGGAGATGAAGCACTAAGAGAAGAAAGCACACTGATCATGACTTCCTTTAACCGGCTTTGAGCCTAATCTGCCTGTAGCCGGCCCACTCAAACCAGTTTCTTCTTTATTTAAGTGAATTACAACCATTCTATTTATTGACTCCAGTTAAGAAAAACTCGTTAGCTTCTTCACTTCACAACGTCACAGTTTTACCAGCTGCTGCACGGACCAGAAATGTAATTACTTTAGAAAGACGTTGGTGCAGCAGATGGAGGTAGCATAGTACGATAGAGATGTATTTATATGATATTTACAGTGACCCAGGATTGGATAATACAACAAAATGTTATTTATTGGAGGATAAACTGTATGTAGTTGAAGCACACACTGATGTTCTCCTCCTATTACCAGCCTGGCCTGCTCAAAATGTAGATTTGAGAAAAAATAAAAGTGTGTTAAGATAAAGCAAGATGAAAGTTTGGTAAAAGTTGAATCTTTGTTGCAGTATTATTATGTTAAAGTAATTATGATTTAAAAACAAACTGACATTTAGGATTAATAAAGTCTAAAACCAGTCGTTAACTATTTGAAACAGTTACTGTGTGCATAGTGTGTGTGTGCCACATTCACTTTAAATAGACACACACACACACACACACACACACACACACACAGACAGGCGACCTTTCAGCTGGCTCCATATGTGCTAATGCACGTCCACATGGGAAACACGCTGGATGTGTTCGGAGGGGCTTTAACACGAATGCAACTGGAACTAATGGTTAAACTAGAGGGTTCGGATGGCGTCGTGCCAGGCTGTTGGAGGGCAGCTGTTACGACCGGTGAGGTTTGTTCCCTCCGCGTTACACACACACACACACACGTTCATGTTTGTACTCCCATGTGGAGACCCTCACTCTGACCACAACAAGACACCTACTTAAACCTAAAATCTGCAACCAAGGAGAGCTGAAGGCCTTTACACAACATTATTTTTATATTATATATTTTTTTCCAACTGCTGTTTTTGTCACGAGTACTTTCTCACAGAATGTGAATATTATTTGTCAAAAAGTGACATAATTCTTTTTTGCCGCAAGGAGGATTTTTCTGAGCTTTTGCCCCACAAATAAAGGAATCAACCGTCACGTTGTATTACAACACGGCAAACTTTAGTACTCTTTTCAACCTTGACAAAGGCAGCGCAGACCAGATCCACAGTCCTTTCGCTCTTACCTTTCAAAATAAAAGCCCTTGATACATAAACTTCGTATCTGTTTAGTACAGATAACTCAAATTCTAATAATTCTTAACCCTAAAACCAACTCTAAAACAGCACTTTGTGGTCTTCACCTTCCAAAATGTCCTCACAATCAATGAGTGAAACTCAAATCGGTCCTCACAAAATCTGAAGCACACACACACAGTTCTATAACAAAAAGAAAGAATGTGTGAGGTTTTTCTGTATGTTGATAAAGACATGTATTACGACATGAGTAGAAACTTTTTGTTCTCAGCGACCTTAAGCATTAGGCCAGCAGCTACTGAGTAACACATACATACACACACACACACACACACACACACACACACATACAGATGGACAGGAACTAATCGGCAGATGATGTAAACACAGACCACACACAGACTTAGACCTCCAACACGGCTGCACAATCCTCTAGATCTGTATCTTTCATCATGAAGAACTGCAGGTGTTTTCTGCACACAGAAGCAAAAGCCTCGTTCCTTTGGCCATAAAACAAGTTTATACCAAATCTGATCAAGTTTGATTAGAAAGAGAAATCCCAATATTGTCTCGGAGGGTCTAACAACCCGACCAACAAATGACATTCATCTCTTGGAGAAAAACTAAATAAACCAAAGAAATAGGTTTTTGAGATATTCAGCCAAGAAAAGACAAAAACAAACAAACAGGACATAACTACTGGGATGATAGAAAAGGGATTAAAAAAAAAGAAAATTTCTCAGATTAAAATTGGCTCGGGATGCAGACTGAATGAGGTCACACGTCTTTCCAGAGAGACTTATGATCCAATCACATCAGACTACATTAACCAACAGGAGCGAGAAGCTCTTCTCAAATCACGAGCTCGTAGGACCACGATCAGAGGAAAAGGTGAGTGAAAGCTGCCATTACATTAATGGCACACATTGTGCTGTGGACGATCTAAAAGAGCAGCTTGAGTTTATTATGAAATAATACGTCCATATTTGGGTTTTGACTGTCAAACAGCACAATGTTTAGTCATCGTTGACATCTTTCAAATGGACTTAATGGGATAACAGCATGTTTATGTTTTGTTAAACTCCGCCCCGGCTTCAACACCAAAATGTCAGCATAATATTACACATGCAGCTTCGATATATACAATATGTGTATACTAAAAGCTTCCCTTCTTTTCTTTACAAGTGAATTGATAATGGAGGGTCACTCTGCTTAAAAATGAAATAAAAATAAGATCATTTCAGGAGTTTTGATGGCCGATGGTCATCTATTGTTTCAGCAGTTTCCCTTAACTAACAATACAATTCTGAGAGAAACATTAAATCCTTTTTGTGTTTGGGATTTGAAGATAATACAGTACATTACGTGTCAATTTTAGGCTGAAGATAATAGCAGAGCCACAGAAGGAGAGAAGACATCTTTGATCAATACTCAGAGAGGCTGACGAGTGACCTTCAGATCTACTGAGTCTACCGTCACTTAATTAACCAGGAAGTGAAACTTACCCACTCACTTCAAGTTCAACGCAATGTCATTTAGATTTCCGTTGGGTCTTGATTGACCTAATGTCAATTAATTTAATCTAATTAGTAATCAAGAACCTGCAATCAGCTGATAATGTGAATGTGACCTTTCATTTAGGCAAAGAAGAGTCTACCAGACCTCTGTAGCAGCTCCTCATCTCCACTTGAATCTCGGGGCTTCATTAGCTGCTGCTAACGCAAGAAACCTGAATCTCTGAGCGGACTGTTGCCTTTCAAGTTGCATCGTGGGTAATGTAGGCGCCAGATGAAGAGGAAGAATGAAAGTGTGGAACGAAAAATGTGATATCTCTGTTTCTGTTTTATTTTTCAGTGAGGAACTATTGCAAGAAATTTAAAAAAGATACATATATTGTGGTAGATTCAAAATTATTAATATTTTTTACATGATTATTATTTGGGCAACTCAGACATTAAGTAACCTCTGAATGTTGGATACAGGAGGAGAGAGGAAGTATTTTCTAGTTTGGAAACCTAAGAGACCAACGCGTTCTCACCCCCAACTCGTCAAATATCCACGCTTGGTCAGTGTTAGATAAGTACAGGAGTCACGTTAAAACCCCTCCTGGGTGAAAGTCCTGCGCTTGTTTGACTCTTTTCATGAGTGTCATTCAGGTTTCAGTTTCCCTGCATTTCGTCCTCCACGCAGCAGCCTGGTGACCCGACCGTCTCCTTTTACATTTCCTCACACCAGCAGGGGATCCTACAGTTCTAACGCTTCAGAGTCAAGCAGCATGACCGACACATGCCACAGCTCTGCTACTTTCATGCGCAACGGGTGTCAAACTGCGTTAATGACATGAGGCCATAGCAGTGCTTCCTTTTCTAATTTTCTCTGCACTCTACCGGTCTCATGAATGTTCTCAACATTGCCCGGTGGGCAAACACACGGCAGAACCAAGGCCTTAAGATTACACACAATACAACACTGCCTTCAGCACCTCCTAAGAGATTCTACACTCATTCCATCTGGCAATACCTCTGATGTGTAAATGGAACACATTTATTACAGCTAATGATATTTGTGTGGTACCGTAAGCTCAATTAGTGGTTATTTTTTATCTTAATAAGGACTGAAATGAAACACTTGATAGGAAAAGGCCTCTAGTGTTGAACTAACTGTGAATCAGCATGGACAGTTTAGTGTCTTTCATCTTATCGGTTTCAGTCTAAGAACAAGCAGCAGAAAGTTAAAGACTACCTTGTGAATAAAATGGAAAACCTTGCAGCAAAAGTAAGATTTTTTCTTTCTATGGAGTTGGTGGAGACCAAACCGGAGGTAAAAGGAGAGTAAATATTGGACTTTAAGTCATCAAGTGCACACAAACATGGCTAAACACGATGATAATGTTGCTCTGAGTCTTGAGTCTTGATGGTATTTTAAGGTGTTGGTTTTTAAAGAGTTTGGCTTCATATAGATTTAAAAGTTTTGTCGATAGAGAAATGCAAACTTTACATTTATATAACTTTGAGCAATTGCTCACACTTGCACTAGGATGGGCTAAAGTTAACAACATGCTAAGATGCAAATACATCACAGGTGTACATAATACTTTGAAAGCACTTCAATTCTGATTACAGTAGAATTAAATGAGTGCATTGTGGGACAGAATGACGTTTCTAGGATTTGTATTTTAGTAGCAAACCAAACACTGAATGAATGAAGAAGACAACAAGAAGTGTTTGGTATTAAACTCCTTTCAACATAAAAAGCGTTTGTAAGAAAAAGTAACCTACAAGCTGTTGATACGACTAATACTAACCAGAAGACTGTGTGTTTGTAATGATCCAGCTGTGTGGTTTTGTCCCCCACACCATCTGTTGCCGGTCTCCTCACTAAGAGGCCCATTAAGCCTCATTGCAGAACACACTGTAGAGGGAGGTGACCTGAGCCGGGCCCGGCCAGGGGCCAATGAACTCAACCAGGACCTGACAGTGAGATCACCCCCCAAACTGTGAACCTGCCCTATGGAGGCCCCACTGGGGGAGACTTCTCATAGAGCAGAAGGAAAACACAGCTGAGCTCCTCTGCCAACTGTTTCTACTAATAATACGATATTCATATAAAAAAACAAGACTATCGGAGAGAAGATTGTGTATTTCTATATAGTTATTATTAATGCTCGTCATCACTGCCACCAAGTTGAATTCTGGTGAAATCAGATCATTAAATCCTGGAGGTTCATCAGAAACTCCTTCAGCTCAGCCTCCAGCAGAGACCGGTCCACCGTGGACAGACCCAGATCCTCTAGCAGAGACCGGTCCACCGTGGACAGACCCAGATCCGGCAGCGCCGCCTCCTCCTCCTCCAGGAGCAGAGCTTTGCCAGCGTCTTCTTCTCCGCCACGCTGCTGGAGACTCAGGCCGTATTGCTGGGCTCAGAACCAGAACCAGGACTGAGAGAGGCAGACTGTCAGACCCTGCTGCAGTCAAATGAGAGCTTTTCTAAAGGGACACTGGTGCTAGGAAACACTACCACTTTTGTCCACAAGGGGCGCCAAAACAACATAGAGTGAAAGTTCCTTGTAGCAGCTTTAAGGTAAAGAAGTTAAGAGAAGACGTGAAACATTCACCCTACAATATTTGAAAAGAGTTTCAAATATGAATTTATTGTTGGAGAAATAATAACAGTGATACAGTAATAATGAAAATCACTATACTCCGTGCGTACTATTGATTCCTGAAATGGAAGATCAGCACTTTAAAGAGAGTTTTGGTGGGTTTACCTTCTACCGGTTTGATGCCAAATAGACACAATGCCCTTTGGCATTTAATTTATGCTTTGACCATAACTCGATTACATTCTTCATTCAGACAAAGGTCACGTCCGTAATACAGCTGCCATCGTTTACATAAATCTTTAAAGGTGTTTTGCCTATTGCTGCATTATGCCAAAGAAAACATCCAAGTCCTGTGCAAGCAGTTTAGAAACATGCTGATCCGTCCCACAACTGACCCAAAGTAAAGTGTATTACATTAAGCACCTTTCTATTCATGTAAGCAGGGCATACCCACTGCCAGAGTTAGGGATTTATTTCCACTATGCTCAAACTATTTGCTCTAATATTACAAATCTTGAGATTTAAATTTACTTAAAGCTGTATATGAGTTGAAAAAAACGAATTTCCACAACAAGTAGTTCATTATTACCTTTAAGAGCTGGCAGCCTCAAGCTGAGTAGAGTTTGAAGTGGAATAAGATAATATTTGAACTGTAATATTTGACTGTATGAGTAAGTAAACAACAACTCTACAAACAAGAACATCTACAGCATTATCTTGGGAAATTTGTTGCAGCACAACAAGGAAACAAGCATTGGAAAAGGGTCAAGATTGAACACTATCTGACCCTAAATCTACAGAAAAAGAACTGGAGAGACTACAGGAATCCAAGATTTCTTGAAACTACATCTAGCATAAAAGAATAAAAGTTGCTGTATTGACAAAAATCTCAAATCTCTATTCTTTGCATCTCACTGTCTTTGTTTAAACAAATTCACAACTTTCATTTTCAAGAGATTGAGCTCATACCCTCACCATTTTACCATCTTTATTGTTGGACGGAGTTGCTCACACTCAGTGCGTTAGATTTAGTGGCAAGACTACGGAAAGTGGGCCATGATTTAAGATTTTTTTATCAAACTATATAAGATTTTCTTAAAATAATCTCAGTGTTTGAGTTAATATCTTAAAACAGGACCACTGAGGAGGATCTAAAACCTTGAATTGCTTCTTTACGCTTGATGGACTTTGCTAATCACCATGCGGTGTTGGGGGATAAATGCGTGTTCCTAGTTTAGGACACGCTGATTAAAATCTTTACTGCACTCTGTCTACTCGAGGGGGGGGGGGTTAAAGTTTGTCCTTGCCAGCTTCTATCCTCCCGCCAGCTGCCGTCCTACCTTGAATTCCTCCCTTCTGTTTCAATTCGCTCTAATTATCTGCCAGCTCCTGTGTTGTCGGGGCCCCTCCAACCAAACCCTCATTGCTCATTACTTCCCCTTTGCTGTGCACTGTGAGCAACATAAATGACCCTTTAGACATCTGGACGGACTTGCTCTTGAGTTTCCCTCCAAGTGCAGGCTCACGGACGACTCCGATCGGTTTCATTTGACAGGGGTAATCAAATTCGCCCGCCTGTTGGTGAGGGGCAGTCCAGCTGCCAAATACTTGGATCTCCAGACGGGGTACTTGACTGTGACCGAGCGGAGCCCCCGTCAATCGAGAACTGACGTCGGTCTGGCAGCAGGGGGACTGCCTTCTCCTGCACCCACGAAACGAGTACACACACTTCTGTACCTCTTGATTAATTTTCCAATTTAATTTAAATGCTAATTTGAGTTTGATGGCAGTCTTGGGGCTCTTCTCTCTCTCAAAGGCAAGATGGATGCTCTCCACTTTATATCCTGTATTTGTGTAAAGTTTCAACACACAGAGGGCTCAGCTAAACCAGCAGTCGGAGAGCTACGCCCAATTTGCTTAATTGATACAGATGAACTTCCTGTGGTCTCTGGGTACACATGCAAGAACACTGCGCAGCTGAGATAGTCTATTTACTCTCCACGGATGAAATCCAGCACGGCATTTTGGCTATTTTTATTTGCATACTGCTCCCAAACTGCTGCTCCTGGTTCATTAAGGTATCGATCCAGGACTCGGGATGAGGCCTTGAATCATTCATAACGGTAGAGAGGGGGACCGAAATAAAGGGACAGGGGGAGTGAGAGAAAGTAAGGAGGATAAATATCAAACAGACAAAAAGATTTAGAAAGGAAAAAAAGATATGAAACGACAGAATTACAGAAGATTTTTGGACTTGAACCGAGTTATTTGACTCTGTGTCTCATCACGTTGTTGATTCCTAACAGCAGCTGACGGTGGATGGTATTTCAGGGGCACTTGTCCTGCTAAATGTCAGTTCAAGGCCTCTGACTCAAAATAAACCCTATAAAAGAAACCTAGCAAGGAAGAGAGGAGGGAAACATAAGAGCCAGCAACTCAAAGGTGAACTCCCTCATTATCTTCTGTTTTGCTTCTTGACTTAATTGATTTATTTCCAGTTGCTTAAAGCAACATTTGACTCACCAGTTTCATTGCCGAGATCGGCTGATGTGGCGACATCACTCAACACTCCTTTGCAAAAGTCCGACAAGTCAAGAAGAGTTAATCCGAGTAAGTGAACCGTCAGCTTGAGTGTCCTTTGCACTGTGAAACTGCTCGTGCAGATACAGTTAATACAGTGAGGCAACGATGAAGCAGGAAGTAGCTCTGCGGGGTCAAACGGGTGTTTTGGACATTTGAGGACAGGTCTTCATTTTCACTTCCCTAAAGTGATTTCACATGTTGTTTAACGTTTGAATCGGGTCTAATGAGTCTAGTCAAGAGGTTCCCAAACCTTTCAAACCACATTTACCAGACCAAATTCCCCCCCCTACCCCCTACCCACTGCAGATTCCACCACTGTAGCAATGCTGGTCCTCTGGCCCGGTGACGCCACATCTCAGATTGATGTAGCTAGCATGGTAACACCTTTTCAATTTGCTAGAAGTGGTGCAAGAAGTGCTGTGCTCGACCGCTCAACTCCCGACTCCGACTCCTCTTCAGCATGAAGTTCAGCTGACAATGAATCGCGAAGGCCAACGTTGACTCTCAACTATACTTTGTACCTTGGAGCCGTTTCAAAGTTCCACTCATTCTGCTCCAATCAACGACTGAGAGCGTCAGAATCCGACTGCGCTTAGCTAACGCTAACGTTAGGCTTTATGCTACATCAGACATCACGTTCAACCAAATTGTATTTCTTAAATATCTAAATCATTACAAACTTTTTTGGTATTTTAGTAAGGATCGTGCGGACCACCAGTGATACGTGCACCACAGTTTGGGAATCCCTGGTCTGTTCTAAACTAAAGCAGGTAAATGCTTTGAGTCGAATGTCAAACCGTGTCATGTGTGCTTGGATCTTTCCAAGGTTAGCTCTTTTAGAAAAGCTTTCATTCTGTTTGGGGAGAAGAAAGCACTCCCAATGAATTAAATTTGCATGAATTTGGATAAAAATAAAACTTGAGTCGCAAAAATGAATCTAAACAGACGTGGAAGTTTCCTTCTGGAAGCCTGGTTTTATCATGTGGCTTTTTAGTAGAGATTGTTATCATATACAAGAGCACAGCCCACGCCTGATCTCTGTATTTCATGAGGTACATTGATGGTCTTTTTATGTTTGAGTCAAGATAACTATTAGTCAATTAAACGCTGGAGAGAAAAGTAATTGTGTCCATTTTGATGATTAATCATTTTAATCATCACTTTATCAAAAATAATGAAAAATGACAAAAGTTCTGAAGTTTGAGGTTTTATTTGTCATATAAACTGAATATCTTTGGGTTTTGGGAAGTTGTGACATTTAATAAAATTGACGATTGATTGATTGATAAATGCAGCAGTTTACCTGATCGTCTTTAGTTGCAGCCCTTAGACAGATGTTATTACTGAGGAAAAAAACCCATAAACATTTAATAATGTCAGTACACACTGCGAGCAGAAGGAGATGTCTGAGAGGAGGAATAAACGTCAGCTAGAATATTGTTCGGATATTGGCTTGAACTGAATGTCAGAACACTCAATAACACGAGCAATCAGGAGTGGTCCCTGTGCGCGAGTAGTCATCAAAAACTGACCTTTGAATTCTGTGTCTGTCTGTCTGTGTGTGTGTGTGTGTGTGTGTGTGTCTCTGTCTCTGTGTCTGTCTGTCTGTCTGTGTGTGTGTGTCTGTCTCTGTCTCTGTGTCTGTCTGTCTGTCTATCTCTGTCTGTCTGTCTGTGTGTGTGTGTGTGTGTGTGTGTGTGTGTGTGTCTGTCTCTGTCTCTGTGTCTGTCTGTCTGTCTGTCTGTCCACAGGAACTCTCAGGATGACTCAGTGGAGATTTCAATAGCAAAAGCCATAAAAACCTGCTGGACTGTCCAAAGAGCACCTGTAGAGAGAGTGACTCACAACTCTATAACCTCTGCCACTGACACACACACACACACTGATTGCAAAATCTAGAGAGCCTCTCACACGAACAAAAAAAGAGAAATCACCTTTATAACATCAGGCCGAAGATATAAATGACTGCTTAAAAGCAAAGTTTGTGCGGAGTTTCATGGGGGACAGAAAAGAGGAGAGAAGAAGAAAACATGCGGAGGACCGATGGGAAAAGTACTGCTGATCATCTAATAGAGCACTCCTGAGAGTCTCCATTACGCAATAAGTCTCCTTGAGTTTAAAAGCAAACACAGAGACAGTTAAATACGTATTACATTGTGTCAGCTCCTACTTCCCTGAAGGAAAACAGCAAGAATGATATCGTTGCTGCAGGTGTCAGGCCTGCAGGGGGCGCTGCAGACGAAATACGATAAAAAAACGTGTTCTGTTTCTGAAATATGGGTAATAACAAGTGCAGTAACCTGAGACTCCCTGGTATTCCCATAACAGCGCTATACAACATAGAAACACCATCAATCTTCCTGATCACCGAAACAACAAGTTGCCAAACACATCAGACTCACATCCAGGTGCTTTTAGGATTTGTTTTCAGGTCTTCAAACTGTGCAGCTTTGGACCGAGCCAGAGAAAAACATTGTTGTGTGGCAGCTTTTAAATCAAAACGTCGGGTGCTACTCGTCAGAAAAAGAGGAAAATATGAAGGAGTAAAACACATGATGTTTTACTCCTTCAACAAAAAGGCTTGTGGGCCTCAATGGTCAAACCCTAATAATCTTTGTGAGCAGTTCTGTCACATAATTTAAAAAGATACAGACTTAATGTTCAAAAGAAAGACTCTCTGTTTCATTATGTTAGGGCTTCGTGTAATTGGTCACAACGAGATAAAAACATGGTCTTCACCCTGAGAGCTAATTCTTCGACCACCTAAAGCCAAAAAGGTGGAGATGAAATGTGGTTCATTTTCAATCCCAACCGAGTTTTCATGACGCTCTCCCGGAGAAACCGAAAGCCATTTAACGTCTTCTGCTCTCGCATTGGGAGGAACATGGAAATCATTTACCTGAAAGGAGACGAGCATTATTTTGACCCTTTATGCAACCAGGAAGTCAAAGAAGATATCAAATGTCAATATGACTTCAAATCGACCACTGAAATGTTATCCTTTCAATTTTGAGACACATTTTTGTTTCCAATAAAACATATTTTTATTTTAAACTAAACCTAAGTGCACCAGAATTACCGTGTTCAATATTTCAATCCAACAGTTTATGACACAGTAAAGCAATGACTCCCGGTGAGGCCGCCGCCCTCTAACAAACAACTTCATGTCTCTCTCTCTCTCTCTCTCACCACAATGCAGCCTCTTGTGTCGTGCATTATTTAACACATGATATATTTTTACAACCCAACACTCCCCAACAAATGAACGAGTCACGGCTGACAGCCCGGCTTCCTCTCGCTCAGGTCGTCCGTGGCAAAGTCCAAGGCCGGAGCTGCTCTCCCAACCAGTGCCCTTTAGAACACTGCAGCTAATACTTCAAGGTGTATGGAGAAGTAAACCGCCGCTGTAGATGGACATTTTTCTCCTCCCGTGTTTTTATCACCAGAGTTCACTCAGAAGAAATAAACAGCAGTTAATCCTTCAGTTTAATGACCGTAAACTGGCAAAACAAGGCACCGCATCTCCAAAGACTTCTTCCGACCGGTGAATCATCGCCTGCAACTGCCAGCTGGTAATCAGTCTCCTCCTTCTAATGTGAGGTCTGGATATGATGCACAAACTCAGCAGGTGAAATATAATGCAATAAACACCTCGAGAAGAGGAAATGATACCGAACAAATCAAACCACTAGCCGTCATAACTTAAAATATGTTGTTTATTCTTGCCTTCTAAACAAACTCAGATGAGGTCTGGGTAAGTTTAGTGACTTGAACTACATGATTCAGGTTAAGACTGCATTCAGAAAAATGTGTGTGTGTGTGTGTGTACATATAAAAAAGCAAAAACAAGAATTACCACCGAATAGATTTTTGCCTCCGCCAACCAGTCAAGTTGCAGTTTAAATCCATGTCTGTTCAAAATATCATCCCTTCATCATTTTATCCTATTAAACATTTTAAATAGTCTTATTTATATGTTAATAATGAAACAGTAATAATTAGCATATAGATTATTGAGTTACGGTCATAGATGTGTTTTGTGTGGTCACAGTGACCGTAAACGTTGACGTTTGATCCCCAAATTCTAATTTCTTTTTGTGCCAAATTAGAAGAAACTTCCCGAGATATTGCATCCACTAGAAGAGATGATTGTTTAGTTCATTCAATGAATCATTTCCGTTATTAGTTTGTGTGTCTTCCTACGACTGTCCTGAGACAGTGCGCTGGCTGTGCTTAGGCAACACAACTACTTGGTTAGGTTTATGAAAAGATTGTAGTTTGGGTTATTAAGTCATTACTTAATGACAGGACTTACAGGACGAATAAGTCAACGTTGGCTTCTGCTTTCACATCGGCCATGAAGGGTGGTCTCCTGGGTGATCCTGGGTGAAGTGGGTATTTGGACCCACCCATGCACCTCTTCCTTACACTTTATTGCTCTTTTTTGTTGTTGTTGTTGTTGTTGATCAAATAGTCAGCACTTCCTCAGCTGCAGACGTGTTATTTCTTCAGCCCTCCCTCCTGCTGAGGTTAAACTCAGCCAGTGAGATGAACTCAGCGCTCTCTCACGGGATCTGTTTGTAAACTGAAAAGCCAATAAAGACTTTATTAAAGGTGGCCATTAAAAGTGACATGAGGTCCTGTAAACAGAGAGGGAACGTGCAGCGGGTAGGCCTCCACCAGAGCCGGCCATTAACCTTAATGGTCTTTACTGTTAAGCAGCATCGATAGGAGCTGCATGTAGGTCACACACATGCCTGTGCATCACTGCAGCGGCTCAGTAATGACGGTGGAAACTGCTACCTGGTCTCTGTTAAACAGACAGAGATAAGGAGCTGACAGCAAACAGCTGGAACGTCCTGCTGTGCAATGCTGCAAAGCGACACACACACCAGGATCCCTGTGAGTGTGTGAGTGTTAGTGAAAGTGTGCTACGTACATGAGGATTACACCGGGGTTTTTAAAATATATTGTGATATTGTCATTCCGTTCAAAAATAAAAAATAATTCAAATTTCGTTGTGTTGTTCAGGAATAGTTCTGTAAATGTTTTGGTTTTGTGTGTCGGGTCATCTTGCTAAATTAAAATGTTCACAGATGTCAGAATACTATCTCAGAGTTGTTCCATCCAAAAAATATTAATTAGAAAATTAAAAAGACTGTGGCATTAAAACAGAGTCTAATAAACAATACATAATGTAATAAGCACCGGGCATTGCTAAAGCAGTTTTCAGCTCATCCAATGGCCTCAAAGGCTTTGTTTCATGGTTTTGTTTCATGGTTTTGAGGACATTTCTCAACCCTTAAACACTCAGTTAACCTGTAGGATTAAATATCATCAATCCGATTCCTTCTTTGCTTTTAGTAAGAAGTCGATGAAGAAAAAAGGTTTTGAAGGCCTTTTAAACATTTCAGCAGCACGTCATATCAGCTGCTGAAAGAATAATAAGAAGAGCATTCATGGAGGATCTGTTCAACAATGCTCACGTCTGTTTCATCAGAGTCTAAAGTGCATGAATCAGCAGCCAGGATTCCTGGGTGTGTATGAACGTCTATGGATATGTGTCCGTTTGTCTGCATGTGCGTTTGGATGAATCTCTGTTTGCTCGTGTTTGTCTTTGTGAGTTTGCCTTTTTTATTGCGGTGCCATAATCCTGGTAGTCCTCAGCAAGCACTTCCTGGCACAGTGGCACCACAGAGTTGGTAAACTGACTCGACCTCTGAGGCCACAGCCATGAAGAGGTGGCAGTATAATACAAAGCAACTACCTGCTATCTGCCAGATTAGATCCTTTATTCTGCTGAGACGGAAACTTGGAACAATAAAAAAGAGGCGAGGGCTCTCCTCCCCCTTCCTGTAAAGCTTTAATTAGAAAGAACTCACTGCGAACACTTTGTAACCGAGTCGGAAAGTCAGAAGTCATAATATTCATGTGATGAGTTGATCATCGACTGAGGACGAACCTTGACCTCTCAGCAGCTCTGATGCTTAAACACAACCAGCAGAGACAATTAAACTCTGTTTCTTAAGCTTCTAGATGTTCTACTTTCTTCTCCAGCCAGTTGCTTTTATGCCTGACTGCTGTTTGGGGCTGAGCATGTAGCGTACACTGAGTTTATCAGAGCGTGATTGTTGAAAACAGCTGCCTACTGCTGCTGGAAGCACAGTAAATAAAACGCTAAATACAGTTTGAGCTAAAGAAAAAGGGGAAATAGCTGGAGCTGATGATTCTCTGTGGGTTCATCGCTGTGAACCTTTTGAAATAAAGTTGAATTTAAAAACATGACATGATAAATGGAGCTTAAATACAACGCTTCATTGATGCTGCATCATAAAAACACACAATAAATCACAGCTCCACGTTTATACTGCGGGTCGTTATTTGTTGTCTAATGCAGAAGTCGTTCACCTGCCAGGAGCAACTGATCCGGGACTCCAGCAGAAAATATGTTTCCAGAGGGAAGTTTCCCATGACCGCATGACCGCTGAAACCGCTGATAGCGATCGAGGTTACAGTGATCAACCCGCTAATGTGGAATAATAAAACCTGGCTGGTTCTGCGTGTGCATCGAAGTCATGACGGCAAGAAAGAACGTCATTCTAAAGCCCATTTCTCACCTCAAATGTTTTTCAGAAACATGCTTTAGTTTACTGTTAAGCTGTGAAATGAGAAAGTTTGTCATCCGGTCGCCATGTTGAAAACAGTGGAGCCAAAACCAAGCTGTCTTTCTGGGGGTTTTTTGGCCAGATTTGGTGGATCTCCACCCTCATGGCTGCTGAGGGAAGCACCAAAGGACGAAGCCGTCCTTGACACAACTGAACTGTATTTGAAACAGTCAATAACATTCAGTAAATAGCCAAGCTGTCCGTTTCATTACTTTATATTTATCAATAAGATCGTAATCTGCATGAGAAATAAGGAAAAAGAAAATAGTGAGAGATATCAGTTTGATTCAGACAGTCAAGATAAACGGACTGTGGTGTTTGTTTCACATTGATCCTTTTCCCCCTCAGACATCCAAACGCTCTGACAAACGTTGTGTCTGAAAAGCAGCAACTAAACGTCCCCCGTTTCATGTTTCAGCATTGTGTGGTAGAATACATGTATAATACAACAGTCTGAGGGCCTTTCTCTGCCACAAAAAGAACAAGTTCACATGTTTGTTACAAGCGACGCTCTTCAAAGTAGACCAGTCAACACAGTGGCAGCTCCGCTAAAAATAGGACCCATTACATTAGCTGATCACAAGTGCACTGGCCGGGGCTGGCAGGCCGACTCTCTCCAGCGGGTCGGTAATGAGACACTACTCAAAGCTGAGACGGTAAGATGCAACTGTACAGCAACTACACTCTTTCATTTCTCTTTATTCTGATGATTTTAAAGAAGAAATGTTGGTTCTTTAACGCCAGCAGAGAGATTATTAATGCCTCCACAGCAGCTCTGAAGCAGAGGGACGTGCGCACAACTAAACCTCCGTCCTGCCCCCCTTAGTGTAAATACCTCCCTCGGACGCTGTCACACTGTTATGTTCAACACATTCCAGGACTTTTGCTATGATTAAATGTGGCAATTCGTCTCTTCGTTACAGACACCCTAAACCTGCTTTTGTCTATTTAAACTCCATTTGTCAATTACCTACTTTTTCAAGAATTACAACAACACCCGGCGAGCGTGCGTCAATTTGTTGCATCAAGCTTTTTGTGTTACAAGGAGGAGGAGAGATCAAGACCAATACTGACCAAATGAGGAGGAGTGTTACCAGAAGAGGAACAGAGGGCTTGGGCTTCAAAACGCACCAGCTGCAGCACACTGATACAAGAACAATTCATAATTTAGAACGTATCTTCTCTCATGTATAAAGCCAATGCACATGTTTTTTTTACTGAAATAAAAACACAAAATAAAAAAACGAACTATTTGAATGGGTCAATACCACGAGAAGTAATCTGATTACGTCTTATAATTCTGTAACTGTAACTGAATACAGTCACCTTTGCGATACGTATTCTGTTACCTCTTCAGGTACTTCTAGCAGAAGTTGTCTTTATTTGCTTGTAACTTTGTGGATGTAACGCTCAGATTTAACTCCTTTTTCTCACAAAACAGCTCAGTCAGCCCTGATTGGCTTGCGAAAAAACATATAGTGCATACGGGCGAAATATATTCTCATGAGTCTGCATGTGACGTAATAAGGGGAGCCACATTCGTGCTCATTAAATCGCCAATCAACCAATGACTGCGTCGTGTTATTCCAGTTTGTGTGTTGCGGGTCCAGACACCGGGGAGTTTTTCACGATACGTCTCCTTTAAGTATAATGCATAACAAAAAGAAAACAAAATGAGATGGTAAAACAATACGACGAGGACAACTTAAACAATGACAGCTGAAATAAAAATCAATAAAGAAGAAGGTTATAAGACAAATAAAGCAATGCTATGCCATCTTTAAATAAATAATGTTTCACCCAACAGTGAGTAGAGTCACATCGACATTCAATATGTTTTATTCCTGCTCAACATGTCAGAGCAGAACCGTGCCGAGGGGCTCACCGGTGCTCTGCAGATATAAAACATGGCATTCCTGCTATTTCCAAGCTAATGTCCCACCAGTGACTTGGCTTTTATGTGCTGGGAGCCGAGCAGACAGCTGCCAGATGTTGTTAGTATCACTCACACTGAGAGCAGTGACCTAGTAGGAAATGACATCTGTCTGTAGCACGCTTGTCTCTTCTTGTGCAGGAGGAAACCGTGAAAACATCCTCGTACAATTCATCTAATGGGATACAAATGCACTACAAGCTATGTGTTTAAATGTGAAATTAAAAGTCTCCATGTAGCCCGATGGTGAGGGATATTTTGAAGGACTTGTGGATAAACAAAATGTTGTTCAGGGTCTAAATTAATGCAACATCTTGTTTAGTGTTCAAGGTGCAGTTCATTCATTAAAACCTGTTATTTCTTGTGATGCATAAGATTCATTTTAACGTCAAACAGACCTTCAACAGTATCATTAACACTCAAGAGGGTGAGAAAAGGAAGCAAAGCAGAATCTCCCTAACCCCGACCTGAACCGAAGCCATTCAACCTATTATGACATCATCTTTATTGGCAAATACAATGTTCACAATAAATTAAAGTCCCAGCGAAGTGCTCAACTTCCCACATTTAATATAAAATGGTTTCACTCGAGGAGCGCTTCATTCATTCCACCAGACACTTGAACAGAGACACAAGTGTGCATCAGGTGCACTCCATCGAACTCGTCTGATGAACGTCTCTTCAGCTGCAGCGTTTGAGACGAAGGAGAGACGAGTGGTCGGAGACGGTTCATCTGGTTACAGAAGAAAAATGTTTTTTATATTTAGCAGATTCTTATTCAACTTGCGTCAAAGTACAGAATATTCCTGGTTCCTGAGTAAGTGATCGCTATGTCTTTAATGCATTATCAACATACTGATGACATGTTGTAATCTTTCTTACAGCACGATATCATTCTGGTTAAAAGCACTCGTAAATATCTGTAATGCTTCATAATATAAGAATCATAACTATAGTTATAAAGCATTTTATTAAGACTGTTGTCGGTCACTCAATGAGTGTAGTATAACTCCCATTGTTGTGATACATTATAAAGTAAAAATTAATTTCACAAAGTTTTGTGTTGTGATATTTTTTAATTGCTTATAACTATAACTATAGAGTGCTATAAGCAGATTACAACATGTTGTAGGTATGTTTATAATGCATTAAAGCCGTCTTTTTAAATAACCATGTCACTTATAACAGTCTCAGTGACATGCAGCTCTTCGTCTTGTTCGTCTGGTCCTGTTTTTACAGACAAACATATTTTACTGTCTCGGCTGCTTTGAAAACAAGAAGTGCTCTCATCAATCCATACCTAAACACGAATAAATCCGGTGGGGGTGCCTCACTGAGGGGATAATAAAGTCTAATTTTAGGAAGGAAATAGCTCCACGGGATCGAAATAACAGAGGAAGTTTCCTCCTTTCAGTTTCTCACCAGTGCTGATCACTTTGTTTATTATTCATAGCCACATTGGCTCTCAGGTCACAGATATCCCGCTATTAAATCAGAAGACGAAGTCACCAGATAGTTGGTCATATATCAGCAGATGACAGTAAACTCTCCCAGGGAACAGTGTGTGTCCCCTTAAATCATCTCCTATTGGAGGGCTGCTAAAAATAAGCCCTCAGTCCGGTTCATGTAGAGCAGGAAGCAGACGGGACACAAGTGGGGAAACAAGGTCTGGAATACCGCACTTAGACCGACCGGCCTTTACGTCATACTGATGTGACTACACAAGTCTACGTTATTCTAGATTATTAGTGCAACAGTTAAAGAGTGAATAGAGGAGAATCTGACTTTTGGTTCTGTTCAGCTCTCCAGGAAGAAGAAACTGTTCAACAGAGTTATATTTTTGAATGAAATATTAATTATATATTGTGTTAACATGAGATCTCATATGAAAAAAAACAATAAAAGTATTTAAATTACATCCTGAGGGGAACACGAGTGTATGAACCAAATTTTAAGGCAATCGGTTCAAAGGCTTTTGAGATGTTTCGCTGAAAACCACGAATGTGAGCCTCATGGTGGCGCTATGAAGGAAGCAGAGGATCACCAAAGTCACTAGGATTCATCCTCTGGGCACCGAGAATGTCTGAAACAAATATCATTGTAATCCAACTTGTAGTTGTAGGAATATTTCAGTTTGGACCAAAGTGGCCGACCGACCGACATTCGCATCATTCTGCTGCTGATATCATTACGCAAGTACAGATCAAAATATTAGAGGTATGGGGCTTAAAAAACAACGCCAAGAAAAGTGCCTGACCTCATGTTTCACTCCTTGTGTTTCACTATGTTACATTACATTACATTACATACACTAGGTGATCATTAAAAGGTCACATCAATGGGCCACCAGGAACGCCAAGATGGTCTGACTAACCGTTTGCATTTTTCTAACACTAACAAATGTCTTTAACTAAAAACTACAAGCCCACAAACTTCTCCTAAATGTGTGTTTTTAATGTTGTCAGAAACCTCGAAGGTACTTAAATTAAACACAAGATTGCTCCATATAAGGACATGTTTTAATCCCAAATACGATCGCACTGGAGCCCTCTTTAAAACAGCTTGCAGTATGTCATATACGACCTCCTTTGACCTGTAGGTCGACAATGTAAGGGGCTACAAGTTATATAGAAGTTTAGTTGTATATTTGCATTGAAAAATGCAGTAAACAAATCAAGGCGCATGCCGAAGACATCGAAAAGGTCTGTGATATTGTGTATTCCATCATTTTTAGTTGTTTGCGAATGCGATATTGATGTGAAGACAAACAATGAAATCACATGTGACGGTTTTGCAGACCTCGGGCCTTTTTAATGCCGAAAATCCTGGAATGTGATTTCACCTGACTGCTGCAGTTCTTGCAAGTCTCGCTGAGTGAGAGTTCAAGCTAAGTGCATTTAAGGAGAGACATCTTATCATCTTAGACAGTGTGTGTTTCTCAGGGAGTCGGGTCCTGAGGTCTTGTTGGTGCCACCTCAGCCTGCCACTGTTGACTGCCCAGACAGCCCGGCCAGGATAAACTCAGGAGTTCTCACCAACCTCCCAACCGAAGGTAAACACTCGGGCAGTTGGCAGACAGAGACAGAGAGAGAGCTGACACTTGAACATCAGTCCATGAGCGCCTGTCTGTCTCCCTCCTCTACAGGGTCCCGCAGAGCCGAGAGACGAGGGCTACGGTCGGAAAGTGACCTCCTAACGGCCTTTCCTAACCACTTTTCCTTGACCTCGATGGAAAACGTCATGGGGTCAAAGAAAGATGTGAAGGAGAATTCATGAGGATTTAGGAAAAGACAACCTAAGAAAATCTGACTGCACTTTTCCCAAAACTACGTAACTATGATGGTTGGACGTTACTGATGTAGGTCTGCCATGGCGAAACTCTTAACGATTTGTGTTTTCATTGGACGGGAGTGTTTTTTATTCAGCATTTAGAGAATTGGAACAGCTCTTATCCACTGAGATACCTGCGGGTCATTTCACTCTTAGGAACCTTCCGAAGCTAAAAAGACTTCTCTACTCTCAAATCTAACTCTCAAATCTGCCTCCGTTCCTGTTTCCATGTGAGAGCAGAGACAGGTTTCTGTGGGCGGTGTCTGTCCGCCCTCCTCTCAGATGGAGCGGAAGCCCAGCCGGTGCATCCAGGCAAGTAGGATGACCCTTCCAGGCAAAGTGCTCTGCTCACTTTCCCCTTCACATTGACTGTGGTGTGCATGAATACTCGTTTCCAGTTCGGTTGAACAATTGGGGGCCAAAGAGATGCAGAGAGACACAAAAAAAAGAGGACAAAGTAGGTCATCTGTGATAAACTGCTGCCGGATCACTGCAGCTTACAAGACTCCGTTTAAACATGAAGTTGGTCTTTTGTTGATTGGCTCAGTGGTTCCCAACATGTTTCTGCTCGTCACCCCTAAATACACAGCATTGTCTGCTTGGTTGCATTTGCAGCTCATTTGAATAATGTTTAGAGGCACAAAGAGGTTAAAGTATTCAGCAAGAAAGAAGCAAATGTAGGTCACAACAGTGAACTACATATTTTGCAGCAGAATGTGTTTTCTTGCCTGCAGAGTGCAGGTATTTTGTTGGTATTGTTACGCAGCACCTGCAGATAATTCATGGACCCCCATTGGCGTCATAATTGAGATTTTCGTGCATTTTCCTACAAATGTTCAGCAACACGTGTACATTTCTGCTTGTTACATGCATAGAGTCTTTTCAAAATCAACGTCCGTCTTTACAGGAAACAACTTACTAAGGTTTAGGCAACAAAAATCGTGGTTTGGGTTAAAAGAACTACGAAAGTGGCGTTACTTTGGTACAAAAGATATGTGACAAATGAATTTAACGTAGACCTCTTTTGGGGTTTTCATACCTCCATGATTACGTGGATTACATATGAATTACAGAGCATTCATTTCCGTAGGTAGTGCTAAGAATGCTGGATGAGAAGAGCCTGAATCCAGGAATCCTTTGCTGGTCTCTGGTTTGTATCAGACAGCTATATTTGCTTCTTTGTAAAGCTTTCTTTTTCGTCTGCTTCAGAAACACACACACACACACACAAAAGCAAACAAGCTAAATCTGACTAACAACTCTGTGATAAAACATCAGCCCCTCTTTGCCTTCCTCTCCAGCCTCCTTCACACGGACACGGGAAAGCAAACGCTTGGAGAGGGTTTCTCTTCAGCAGGGCCCGAACAGTTGGGGGACCGATGAAGAATGAGGGCCAGGTGGCAGAGGACCGAGCCTCTCCGCACCCTGCCAGCATCTCCAGACCAGGAGTTTGGCAAATGTTCTTTATGTCCACAGCTTGATGAGTTTGTGTCTGAAAGTCGTTGCAGTGGCAGCTGCTGAAGGAGTTCCCCTCCTCGTACATCCTGCTGACAGTTGTGACTTTTCGCTCTCCCCTGTTGACTTGTATCGAGTCATTGATACTTGTCCACATAGGTGATAAATCAAAATGTAAAAAGACAAATATAAAGTGCAAAAAAACTACTGAGCCTTAGAACAAGTTTGAACTCAACCTTTTTTTAGTTTTTTTTATTTCTTGTTTTGAAATGTTACTATTATTCTGGTATTATTCTATCAAATGATGTTGCTGCAACTATCCATTTAAAATCAATTAATGTATATGTATAGTGTAGTATTTATAATGACAAAAAATTGGGGGTAAAAGCTGAAATCCTCCAAATTTAACATCATGACAGATTTATGAATAAACTAATAGTTTCAGGACTTGCGATACGTCAGACTGCCATACCCATCCCCCACTCTATTAAGGACAATGACCGGACTTAAAGGAACCTTATTTAGCTCATCGCCAATCTGTAAACCGAAGTGTAAATTATCTAAAATCTTGTTGTGATTGTAAGACTGTAAAAGTTTGTCTTAGGAGAAAATAAATATAGAGCTGCAGGTGTCATAAGGCCTTTAAATACCGGGGGCGTGATGAATAAATGAAAATGCGAAATACAGTGAGCATTTCTCATCAAAACTATTCATACCGGCAGCCATGCAAACTTGTGACAGTTGCAGTACTTTCTCAATAAAAGGTTTGAACTACAACTACCAGGATCCTATTGACCCAGAGCAGCGTCTGAGGTAAACTGTTGTAAAGCCTAAACTACTGTAAGATATTTTATTGGGTTTCCTTTTAGTGAAATGCTCTGAGTGAATTCATAAAAAATTGGAGAATGTATATGTCTAAGGCTTTTATTGTGAAAGAACAGAAGGATGGATCTGGTCGGCGCTGCCTTTGTCGGGGCTAAAAGGAATAATAAAGTTGACTGTCTTGGTTCTGACCACGGAGGCTCCATGCTGTTGTACACTATAGTGTAAGTTTGAATATGTTCATGTCGCACAATGTGATTGTTTGATGCCTTTATTCGTGGAGCGAAAGTTCCGACGTTTTTTTGCTTTCAAAATAAAATAAAAATATAAAAAAATATATTGGAGGTGCAAAAAAAATCACACACAAAAAAAAGCCTCCGTTGTTCTAAAGGTCTTTGGACTGTATTTCCTTTATTCAGCTTTTTCACATCTGGTCAGTGGAGGTTTCACAGATTCACAGCACTTTCATCCCGAGAACATTGAGGTTCCTGTAGGAACGTGTAGCTGCGTTTTCAATGGGAAGGAGTTTCTCTCTCTGGGCAGAAACGCAATACAGCTTCAGCAAAAGTCGTACACCTTCCTAATTAGAAGTGGATTTTAAAACACTTCATTATTCATGTTCACCTGGAGCTGATGGTTGAAACCCTGTTAGGAGTCTGTTGCTTTGCAGTGATGTAAATAATCAAGAAGGCTTTTATTGCATCAGGAACACCAGCAACGAATTAAGGCTCTCGTAAATAAACTCCATACGCTAGCATTCCCCAGGCAGCGATGAACGTCTGCAAGGTAGTGTTATCTACTCATGCAAGACCGTAGTCCCTTGTTAAGCTTACGGATATTGAATAACAGCGTGATAAATTACGTGTTCAGTTTATCTTTATCCAACATCTCCCATCACACAGAACAGCTGGAACACAAACACTGAGAGACGTAGTTTAGTAGAGAGTCTGTCGACGTGATAATGTACTAATACTGAAACGTGTACGACTCCCTGTGACTCTAAGGCAGGATAGAAGCATGAAAAGGAGATTTTACAAGAAGCTTCATGATGTTCTCTGCATGGAAGTCAGCAAACCCTCCCATAGTCAGGCCGTCTGAAACTATTAGGAATGCAAGTTCATGAAGTAGAGTTCATTCATATTCTTTGACGGATTTAGTTGGTTTTGTGGAAAAAAAGTGTGCGTCTAAGCTAAGAGATGTGAGAGTTTTGTGTCACAACGGACTAATAATGTGTAAAACGATGACTCATTAGATATTATGTGCAGGCTGAAAGGACAATATCACGAGTGAGATGGGAACCACTGAAGATGGGAAGATTTCTGTTTGAAGAAACTGGGATCAGCTGAGAGATGTAAACTTTTACAGCGTCTCTTTAGAGCTGCTTATCACCAGGAGACCAGCAGCTGCTTCAACAAAGACCAGTTTCATAAACCCGCTGATGTCGACAACAAGATAGACGCTGTCGAGGCATCGAAACACGTTCAGTACGAACAAACACATGGACACATCCAGGCCTTAAAAATGCAGGTGGATGCACACATGTAGTCACACAAGAGGCCCAACATTCAGCATGTTCCTATATTTATCTCAACCAGACTGAAGGCTGTGAGGGGGATCATGCGTTCGGTCAAGCGTGTGCATCTGTCTGTCTCTCCACGGCACACTACAGCGGCAAAAGCATTTCCAGCAATCGGCCAGCTAACCTGATTTCATCGCTTCTTTTCATACTTTGGGCAGAAGCCCCCAGCGTCACCATAATGACCACGAGGACAACCTTCTGCTTAATATCTTGAAGCTCAAGGTTCATTGGCAGCAACAAAACTACTTGGTTTGGCTTAAAGTAATTATGCTTGTGACACAACGTAAGCTACGAACACACCGTCATGTGACTCAGTCGTGTTAATAACATGACGTGACATAAAAAAACAAACAGGTTTCAAACAGGACACGAACGCTGGTCACCTGAGTAAAACTCCTGTGTTTGTCAGAACTATCGCCACCCCAATCCTTAGTTGACTTTTTATACGACATCAATTACTCTGAGCGTCTAATAATGATGTGGATGTGTTTACACTGTAGTCAGTCCTTGTGTGTTGGTATCAAGACGCCTAAGCGTCTATATTTTGAATGCCCTGGGACTGAGGCCAGGTGAACCATAGAAAAGTTTGGTCTTATTTTGAACCGGGGCACCATCTCCTTGGCTGTCTTCATGCACAAGTAAACTGATAACTCCCAATGTGTGTGTACGAACCACACACACACACACACACACTCTACTCCAGCCCTTGTGGTGTGTTTACTCTGCAGTGGCTCCCACAGCGATTGTATCACTCAGCCACATCTCATTCCCTCCAATGAGCTCCCTGAAGATTTATATGTTTATCTCGCGGAGAGCTGACCGACTGGTAATCCATCACTGCAACAGCTCCACCTCGAATCAATCTTTTAATTATTCAACATGTATAAATTAGGTTTTGGTTCAATCTGTTCAGATCACACAAAAAGTCAGAGAAGCAGGTCAAAGTGATATTTAAAGTTTCTGCAGGGAGCAATGAGTCTTTACTTTAGTGTGTGTGTGTGTGTGTGTGTGTGTGTGTGTGTTTATAAATGTGTGCACGTAGAAAGACAATGTCAAATGTAAATATTGAAAACAACATCTTATTATCTGAATATTTGTATCTCTCAGCCGGTGTTTGGCAAGTTACCAGGAAGTGTAATAAGTTACTTATTACTTTGTTAAAAAGTAATACCAATAGTTTATTTATTACTTGGTATCAAAAGTAATTAGTTATGTTACTTGTTGTATCACAATGTTACTTTCACTCATTATTTTTAATGTCTTTGTTTCGTTTCTTTGCTTTCACAACAAAATCCGTCTTATAGGCAAATAAATCAAGTCCCTACAATTCAACATCTGACTCATCAGACATCGACTCGTTGCACCTGTGGCTTTAAAACTGAAAGCTAACGCCTCATCTTGATCCACATTTACAGTAAACTAACCGAGTCCTCGACCAGTTCACACAAACCAGCTGCAGACGTGATGATGTTCCTCAAGGTCTCGTCTTGTGCGTGTTAACAGCTGCGTTTTGATATGATCAACATGTGATCACAATCTGATGAACCAAGACACGCGGTTACAGGTGTGAACAGAATGGATTAGTTGATTTATAGAAGAACAAGAGATCAGGGGTTTAAAGTGTCTGGTTTCGTCTTCTTCTCTCCCAGTAAGAGCCCCAGTCTGTGTCTGCTATCAACGTCTCACAGGGAGGCCTTTAAACACTGGCTTGAGTTTCACACTTAAATTCCTGCGTTGCTCACACAAACATTAAAAACACTTTATCTCATAACTCCAACAGCCTGACCCCCTCTCTCAGAATCCCCTCATCTTATATGGATGAAAACACACACACGTTCTCGTCCATCTATCTGCACCGGTCAGACGTTAATGAAAGATAAACAGTGCAGAGCTCAGCGCTTGACTCCTGGCCTCTTTAAAGCCGTCTGGGTAAACAGCCGCTCCAGTGCAGACCCAATGAGTCTGACGGCGCTTCAGAGAGTGCAGCATTGGAGACTCAGGTTTTGCTTTTTAAACCTTTCCTGTAAACATGTTTTATGTGGAAGCAACCACAGCGACTAAGTGGGTCAACTTAATTAGAGGTGGAGTACACTGCCGGGGGGGTTCTCTTCTCTGATTCTTACTCACTTTCATGCATTTGCCCTTTCGACTCAGGGTTCTGAACCAGCAATGTTTTGTTCAGTTTTTAGGATGTGGAAGCCTTTTCTCAGTCCACCTAAGTCCCTTTTATAATCCAGATGTTCAATTACTAACATCATGGCACCTCTGAGTTTTGAGTCTGACGGGTGGGCAGTTACAGTGGTCCTCGGGTCACAAGAATGAATCCAGGATTTCTTTAAAACACACACCCGCACACACACACTCATCCCACTCAATAAATCCATTTGCTTGTTGTGGATAGTCGTAACCAATCAAACATTTCCTAAAGGCAGTTGTGTGTGTGTGTGTGTGTGTGTGCGCGCGCGTGTCTTCATGAGTGATTCATGTACATTTTGGATCAGAGTGTGTTAGTCTGCTTTTATTGATGTTACCATCTGTGCGTGTGTGTGAGCATGTCCTCGGCGTGTTGAAGGCAGGTGGGCAGCCTTCAGAACAATATTCACACACACTTCAGTTTCTTTGAAGTTTGCTTTGATGTAGAGCTGAGAAACACACTTTAGGATTACAGTGATGTTTCATTCGGCCAGAGGGCTCAACACACACACACACACACACACACACTGATTTCCACATTACAGCCCTCGGAGATGCTTCCTCAGATTCAGTGGCAGGTGAATGGAGCAGTTAGCTTCGACACAATTTTAATCAGTTCTGATTCCAATTTTACCAGTTACCATGGCAACGAGTGCAATTTCTGGAGACAATATTGGAACCGACACAAGAATCAAAATCAAATGACGACCACACATTTTAATGGTTGGTTTTGGTAGATTCTTGCAAAACAGCTGAAACATTTTTCAAGTATGTGTTTTTTGAAGCAAAAAGATTCAAATCTCAGGCTCCAAGCGATGGAATGAGCACAGCTGGGGCTTTTAAATCCTAAAAATATATATAACGTCTCATATTAAAATATGTTTTTCGCTTCAATGGGGAGATGTGGTACAAGTTCTCTAAATAACTATTTAATTTGATAAGTGTTGTATGGAAAAAGTACACATCCAAAAAAAATCCCTCTGGTTCTACCAGGTTCAACATTCTTATGAGTATAAAGAACATTTTATTTGTACCCGCTTGACATCTCCAGAAATCTCCAGTAGCCGTTTGTGCTTTTCTTTTTTTGCTGCCATTTCTCTTTTTTTCTCCATCCTGCGCCGCGCGGCTTTCGGGTTTGATGTTAGAAGCTAGTTCACGTCACATTGTACCTCCTGTTGGGGAGCAGCTCCTCAGAACGGAGTGGGGATCATGGATCGTTGCTCAGGTCACAGTGGAGCATTGTGACATTGGGCCTGTTTCTATGGCACAAGAGAGAGTCTCGGGTTTTAGTTCACAACCCAAAAGACTTCAAAGTTGCAGCCACTGAAAGTTATGGAGGATAATCCACTAAAAGGCATTATAGAATGTAAATGCACATTAAGGGTAAGAACTAATGCTAAATGGGTGAAATGTAAATGCAAGCGAGCAAATTGAGCGTGCAGCAAAATGGAAACGTGTGCGTGCATGTTTTTCTAAATGAGAGAGAAAGAGAGAAGGTCAGCAGCAGTCTCATTACGTTATTATTTATCCGCGTTTGAGCCACAAACAAAGTCAGAAATCACGATCCTCGCACTCCGTCAGTGCTGTGATGCACTTCATCAGCGTCACTTGAATAACGAGGCCGGACAGAAACGCTGAGTCACAGCTCCATCCTGGTGAGTGACGGTGCTGTGTGAGCGCCACGCACGAAGATATTTAAAATCTAATCAAAGCTGCTAACGACCAGCGAGTCCACTGAGGAAGGATTCCACCTGTGAATTAGCCTCAGCCCGTCTATAAAGTGCATTCATCCCGGTGTCACTCATTATTACACTGGAGTCACAGCAACAACATGTTTCACCTAAAACACTGGATAGAAGTGAACCCCTGAAAAGCCACACAGTTGTTTAACCCTTTAAAAACCGATCGTTGGTTGATCCTGTTCAAATCAATCCAAAATAAAAATCCAGAATAGCTAGAGCTTTCATGACGTCATCACGTTATACGCTTGTGATGTCACATTATAAGCGGTGCAAAACATAATGGCGGCGGGAGAGCGTAGTTTGCATGATCCTGTTTTAATGTATCTAAAATAAAACCCCTCATAACTCCAGCTTTCATTATTTTTGAAGAACAAAGATATGACTTCTGTCTTTCACGTCATCAATGCCTTCACAGTCCACTCGTAAAAATGAGCATTATGATAAAAAGCAACAAAAAAATGACAGTTGAAATCATTTTGTTGAGAAAGATTTGGTTTCCACATCAGAGGTGTGAAGGAAAATTATGTTTTGTGTTTATTTATTCAAATTGAATGAAAACAGATTTTGTATTTATTTAGTTTTATCAATTATCATGGTTTATCGACTTACAGAACCTTTTTTATTTGAAGTATTTGAAGGTACTCCAAATAAATAAATAACAATAGGTTAAACAGTTACAACAGTTGCAGAGTACATAAACTAACATGTCTTTCACAGACGTAACCAGGATTTCAGATGTACCGAGTCACTCGTTAAAGCACCAAACCCCCTTAGAATAATCCGATAACGTAAACGTAACATATCTCATCCAGTCTGTCAAGTGACTACTATTGCATCAATTACTGCAGGTTTACTGCAGCCGTGTTTATCGCTACGACAAACATTGCCTCTGGTGCACAGAAAAGTTCAATTTAGAAAGAACATCTCCAGAGGCAACAAGATCTACAGCTTCCTGTCTCACTTAAAGAGGAGCGGGGCGGTGTACACAAAGCTACTGCAAAATCGAATTGACCAGAGCCGTTACAGAGGCCCCTCCCATGTGCCCCAAACAGCTAAAGGTGAAACTTAAACTACTATCAAAATAATAAAACACACACACACACTCATCCCACTCAATAAATCCATTTGCTTGTTGTGGATAGTCGTAGCCAATCAAACATTTCCTAAAGGCAGTTGTGTGTGTGTGTGTGTGTGTGTGTGTGTGTGTGTGTGTGTGTGTGTGTGTGTGTGTGTGTGTTCATGAGACATTCATGATTCATTTACATTTTGGATCAGTGTGTTAGTCTGCTTTTATTGATGTTACCATCTGTGCATGTGTGTGTGAGCATGTGTGTGTGTGTGAGCATGTGTGTGTGTTTGTCAATGTTTGTCGTAGCGATAAACACGGCTGCAGTAAACCTGCAGTAATTGATGAAATAGTAGTCACTCGATGAGAGTCTTTGATAGAACTTAAACTACTATCAAAATAACTTATAATAACTAATAATATAGCCTTATGATGAAAGCCAACACAAAGACCTGAGAGGTATTGTTCCTTTTGTTTCAGCTTGAAGAAAGCTCCTGATTCTCATTGGAGGTGAAGGGAGACTCCACCAGCCTGCAGCCTGCATGCATTTATTATGAGGGAATACATTTGGGAACACGTTTTTTGGGTTTGAATTTAGCTGACGCTTCGTATCTGGAGTGACTTGGAGAGAGTCTATATGAGCGTGAGAGCTTCTGTTTGAAGGAGTTTATCAGTAAACCTGGATCATTTAAGTACAAAATGATTTCATCTTCAAATATTTCCACACTTGATTAGTTAGTTTAGGTCTGACAGGGTTAGGAGGGTTACCTTTACAATGTATTTCAATACAATCATCTGCTAAAAGATATAATATCGTTATCACAATACTAGAGTAACTTGATTACTTTCTGGTACTTTTGGTTTTACCTCAATAACAAATATGTAAATAAAGACGAGAGAAAATAAAAATGATGAAATGTCGCCATTATTTTTAATGTAAAGCAGAAAAGAGGAACGACATCACAGTCCAGTGCAACTTCTGCCTTCCAGACGTGAAAACGCCGTCATCTTCCAAAGACTCAGATCACTACACACATCAGTGTCGCTGGATTTAAATCAAATGAACCCAGTCTGTCCCGTATCTGGACCGGAAATGTGACGCAATTGATGAAGTGGAAAGTGAAAACCATCCTGCTTTGTGATAACTTGACCTGTGCTCTGCTGTTCCCTGTTTCTGCTCTACATGCGTCGTGTTGTCACGTGTGTGTATGAAGGTGTGTCGCTCTTCATTTTAAAATAATCTGTTTTTAATAAATGTATCTGTAATCTGATTACGTAACTATTAAATGAATCGTCCACTATCTTAATGATCTTAATCCTCTGATTTAAATGTGAATATCTTCTGGTTCCTCTACTCATCTTTGTGAAACTCTGATCGACATTTTTCACCATTTTACAGAACAAACAACTTCGATTAATCAAGAAAATAATCACAGCATTGATGTATTCTGTTACTCTCTAAGCCTGGTGTCTCTGGTGTCTCCCTCCTGATTACTACTCGTTCACCTCACCTGTCCAGTCTGCACGGCTGCCGTTCATCTACTCATTAACTCCTGCAGTACATCTACTCACAGCGCTTTTAATCCTGCCATCTCACCTGCGCTCTCTCTTTTCACCTGCTCCCCTCAACCTCCATCTTCATCCACTGCAACCTGTCAATAAACCGTCCTCATCACGTGACCGACGTCTTCACAGTGTCCTGCACTTGGGTCCAACTAACTAAATCACAACTCCTGGATGTCCTACTTCCTTTAAACTCTAATTACACTGACAATTTGCTTTTCCTGATCAAAGTCCAGGTGTTTACTTTCAACACCAGGAAGTAATGTTGGTGCACATTTTGACATTTGCAGATAAAATGGAAAGAAAAGAGGCAAATGTAAAGTACGGTGTAAAAAGTATTGGAAAAAAGATGTTCCACTGCTCTCCTCAGAAAATAAGCAGCATCAGGTTGATGTGTACATCAGGAAGGCATTGTATCCGTCCTCTTCTAGGAATCTTCTTCCTACATTGTGTTCTGACTGCACAGTACCCGTTTTGATTTCACATCGGGTCATTCAGGTAACAGCAGCCTTAATTTAACTTAATATCTGGTAATCTCCACCCGTTGAAGAATAGCAGATTACCAGCAAAAAAATGAAATTATTTCTGCCCCCGGAGCTGCTCTGCCTCTGAGAAACATCTTTATTACTGAATCAACTCTGTGTGTCGAGTTTGATGTAAACGGCTTTAAAAGGGAACATTATCGCAGGCTAACTCAGTGCCAGAGGAGAGCATTAAAACATTTAGGCGGCAATTAATCTGCATCCGAAAGTCATTTCAGAAATTAAGCTCCGTTGGATTTATTATCGCAGCTTGTTAGGGGGACACACACACACACACACACACACACACACACACACACACACACACACACACACTAAAAGGTTAATGAATAAACAAACACATACGAGCCTGTGACACACAGACAATTAACAGAATCAACTCTGACAGTTTAACCAAAAAGTCTGAAGATGTGTTCACGGTGTTGTGTCCACTACAATTTTCCGCCATCGTTCTGCCATCTTGTCTGACAGCAGACACACTTCTGATATATATCGAACTCAAATTGGTCCTCACGTAGATAGAAGTGCAACAGTGCACGGACACATTAATACAGACAAATGTATATCGATTAGGGATGTCACAATACCATACCGTGGTGAAAAACAAAAACACTTTGAGTCAGTGTTACTCATTTTAATAATTCATTTCATATTGCTGTGAAAACATCTCCCTAAAACAACTGGATTTATTCAACTTTCTTGCTAAAAAACTACATTTTACAAAATTACATTTGAGCTCATCATAACATAATTTACTTTCGCCCAATAATAATTTTTACTGCATGAAGCTTAAACGCATCATGATGCATCTGTTAACGTTAGCTGTTAGCTTTGCAGGAATGTGCAGCAAACCAGCTGCTAACAGCTAACGTTAACTTTAGCTCTCCTCAGGCCACTTTCAACAAGACACTTCTTGTTCACTTCTTTATTTTAACCTAATTGACGATCTTTTTCTCAACTTAACTTAACAGTTTTTCTGCCTAAACCCACCTGACTTATTTTCTGTGAAGACAGAAGTTTATTTTGAAAAGACTATATGCATGTAACGAGCAGGAATTTACACGGTGTGTTGGCTTTCATAGTAAAACGCACGACAAAATCGAGTTTAAACTGGAGGTTGTGCTGCGTTTGCCAGTTTGTATTTGAATAAAGTTGGAGTAAATTATCTCATCCAACGTGACGCCTCAAGAAACTTGGACCAAGCTGTCAAACTAGACGATGCAGTTCTGAGTAGCGTCAAGTTTTCAGAGTTTTAGTATCTGATCTCATGACATCGACATACTAACAAGGACACGTATGTATCGGCACTCGCTGCAGCAGAACTGTACTAGAAAGTAGAAACCCATCCATCATAACGGAGTTCTAACATTTGCTAACACGCTGTCATGAAACTTCTCTGTTGCATTTTTGGCCGAATGAAGTTGTCGCTGCTCAAACAGAATGTCTCTCTGTTCCTCAGATGGACTGCCTGAGGTGATACACCTAAAAATAAATACAGACTCTCTCTCCTCAACACTAAACCACTGTCTCTCTCACTCTCCGTTTCCCTTTTTCTGCCTTCCTCTCTCTCTCTCGCTCACATCCTTTTCTCCAGTTCATGAACTCTCGCTGCCCTCAGTGTCACAGAAACACATAAAAACAGAGAGAGTGGTGGTTGAGAGACGAGCCGTCCTTCTCCCCTTTCTTTAACCCCCGGCCGCTCATAAGGCTTGTTTATCGTCCTCTTCTCTTTCTTTATTTATCGCTGAAGTGAAATTATCCTGACGGTAACTCCCTGCCTGCATGATAGCAATAAAAGACCAACAACAGCTTGTGCAATCATATTTAATCAAACTTTTGCCGCTGCCTTTTAAAAATGACAGAATGTCGTTGGGAATGTTCAACACAGTCTCACTGCAGTTCATGAAGTAGTCACGAAAGTTCAATCTGTGGATTTTATTACATCGACTCAAATTTCAGTTCACACTCAGCATGAATTTCAAACTAATGTTTTTCAATTCGGAGTATCTTTAATGTCCCTTTAGACGGGACGACATTACGCAACAAAACTACCGTTATGTCGAGGCAACGCACCCACTCAGTGAGGTTAATGAAAAACACAATGCTTGGGTTTAAAACAAGCACTTAAACTAGTGTTTGGGCAATAAAACAAACGTGAGGTTCACAAACGCATCACGTAACAACGGTGCCTGGACACGCCGTCTTTAACACATCCTGTGTTTGTTTCACCCGTCCACCATAAATAGTCTCTCAATGAATAAAACTCCATCAAAAGATGTGACCGTTGCATAGTCACATGAATACGTTTCATTTGTGAGTCCACCATGAAAAAATAATCCTCCGGGACTTTCTCAAAGACATTTTGTTTTTGTGATGAGTGACACACAAGAAAAAAACAAATCAGCCCATTTCAGATTTGACAATTTTATCAACTTGCGTGAGACTGGGTTGTAATTTCCCACCTTTCCCACTTCTGAATCAAAGAGGGTCTGCGTCCGACAATTCCTGTAACTTTGTGAAACTGACAAGCCAACATTCACAGTCACTTCACGCAGTCATTGGGCAGGTGTGTGCGTTTGGTTTGAGCTCTCTGTTGTCATTCCAAACACGTCTTTCTGTCACTTCTTCCATGAATGCCTTCCAGGAGAGACCCTCTCCATGGTGGCAGGCTTTATCCCGAGGGTTTACCAGTGTAGCTGATCAGTGCAGCTGTGCACGCCGCCTCTCGGCACAGAAGTGACTTGGTAATTGTCAGGGAACGATTTTGCATTCAGTAATTAAAAACCTGCTTGATTAAGGGAAAGATCCTGGTCATGGTTAAAACATGACAGCATTGACAGTTGTTAGGAAACAACGCATCAAAGTGTGTCAACGTAACACTGATCTCCTCCCTGAGAGGACTTACGTTACATCAACGTCTCGCTAGTTGCATCTTTGCTTCTGACAGAACATAATAAAACCAAATGACCACTGCTGCTGTTTTTCAAGGACAATACAACAAACTTCTGAATGGAGTCTAGGAGTAGTAACATTAGACTGCCGTCCATATCTACATTTATCGTACACTACTATATTTATTTACCACTGTATTTTTACAAAAATGCATCTTGCGTACATGTAATTTAATCAAATTACTTTGAAGCTTTTTCGGCTTCTTCTTTCTGTCATGATCTTGGTTTTGGTTTAGTTTGTTGTGGATCGAGAAGATTTCTGCCTCATCCCGTCGCTGCTGAACAATATGCAAATCACATCTGTGTGTCTTTGTTCCTCTGTAGATAGTCAAACTGCATGTGTAGTCAGGTAATGGGGTTAGACAAATATTTCAAGCTGCTAACTCACATGGAACGGATTTATTAGAGTTATTAATTATCATGCAAAAGAAGCGTATTCCACTAATGTTCTGGTCTGATTGTTGCTTCTACTCGTTGCATGTTCACATTCACACAGAACACCCGCGGTGTCTGCAGTCGGACTCTATAATTATAAAGTGAGAGTGTGGCAGCACAGAGAAGCAGGAGTCAGAATACATTTCTTTGTGAAACTTGACGTGCCAACATTCCACTTCGGGCAGGTGTGTGGAGGTGTGAAAGTGACTTTGAGCTCTCTTTTGTCATTCTAAACACGTCTCTCTGTCTGTCACTTCTCATGTGAACAACCACGAGAAACACTTTGAATGGCTTCCAGGAGAATCCCTCTCTACGGAGGCAGGCTTTTCACCGAGGTGTTGTGAGTCCTACAGATTACAGACCTGACAGGAGACGTACAGTTAGGAGCAGAAAGTGCTCCACACAGCAGCAGCAGCAGAGCAGCAGGAGGCTGATTTCACTGAACACGAGACGAGAGTGAGGAGAGTTGACCGACGAGGAGCTGGCTTTGTTTTGGCAGTTATTGATTTGGTGTTAAAGCAAAATGCAGCACCACCTACTTGGCAATATTTCAGATTGAAACCCAATACTAAGCATGTTTTTTGTCCTGACTGTAAGCTCTTTAGTTGAGTGGCCTCTTAGCGAGGGAATTTAAATCCCTCTGGTAACTGTGAAAGGAAGCAGTGAAGCTGTAATGCTCTGCCGTTGACAATGTGGGAGCAATAAAGAGAATGTTATCTCGGTTCAGACTATGCAGCCTCCGTGTTATCATTTTATTGCCTTCATAAGTAAAGGTGCAACTCATAACTCTCAGCTAGAAAAGTGAGGGGAGGATTTAAAGATCTAAGAGTAAAGATGAAAGTAAGCGCTCTACAGATGAATACATGTTCATGTAAAATATCCAGTGTTGTTTATTAACTGTTGGGAATATATCCTCACCGTGTCATCCATAGCTAGCATATGCGAGTTCAACGTATCCTCAGACATTGGTTTCGTATATCTAAAAGTGACTCATTGTTTGTGGCTTTTCCTACGAAAAAATGCAGCATGTGTGAATTTGCGCTCTTTACATGCACACAGGCTTTTCAAAATAAACTCAGTTCAGGAAGAGGTCATTGTTTGGGTTAAAATAACCACAGAAGTGGCGTTACTGAAGTACGAAAGTTACGTGACGAAAACATCACCGTTGACTTCTCGTTTCACACGGGGGGCTGAGAGATCTCTGTTTGTTGGACCCATCCACCTCCCCTCTCTTTTAATATTGTTAATTAAGTAGCCCAAGACCGAAGCACTTTGCTGTCAAGGCGACAGCAGGAGAGAGAGAGAGAGGGTGAGAGAGAGAGGGAGGGAGGTGAGTATTGATTCTTAGATGCTTTTCCTTCAGGGAAACATTTCAGATGAAAGGCCAGTTAATCGGGGACACTTTGTCCAATTGGAGACAAAAGACGTGATCGGGTAAAGACGGGTTTTTTGGTCAGATTTAAGTTATGGTTCAGATAAATCTTTGGGAAATTAATGTCAAAGTAAGATAATGTAATTTCCCTAGAAGTGACATAAGTCTGTGTGTGTGAGTGGGCATGTTTTACCCATCCTATGTGGACAAAATTAAAATCCCCATAACATAAATCATCACATTTGATGCTGAAGGCTTGGTTCAAGGTTAGGATAAGGCTGGTAGCGCTTACAACAGTTAGGGTTCCAGGAAATGAATTTAAGCACCTGTGCATGTCATGTGGAAACCTGGTCGTCTTCATGATTTCAGCTGACTGAACTCGTGTTCTTTTCTTTTATTGGCCTGTGGAATGATTAAATATCTGTCTATATGTGCATTTACAGTAATTGTCGGACTAAACTGTGAGCAGCATTTCTTATAAATCATGTTATTTGCACCCTTTTTGCTTTGGCAAATATTTAGGGGATCTACAACCGAGCAAATCCAGCCTGATTCTCAACCTCTACAATTCCACTGTCAGAAAAACAACCAGCCAGAGCTTTTTAGGTGGGACTAAGAATGGAAAGGTCATCTTCTTCTGCCAGAGCCACAAAAAGTGCAATAGAAATGGCAATAAGCATGGAGGAGACTGCACAGCTGTACTTACAGAAATAGCAACTCTTAAAGGGCCAGTGTGTTGCATTTTGAGGGATCTATTAGCAGAAATGGAATAATAATATTCATAACTATGTTTTCATTCGTGTATAATCACCTGAAACAAACAAAACGCTGAAAGAGAAGAACCTGAAGGTACGATAATTCCATATGATCATTTCAATGGAATCGTATTGTGATGAAATCATACATCGTGAAACACAATGACGTCGTCTGAATTGATAATAACCGCATATCATCTTAAATTTCTTAGAAAATCTGACGTGGAATATTTTGAGGGAATATCATTTGAAGATTGCAGTTTTGTTTTTACATCGCAGTTTACACTCAGTTCATTGTGATTTAAGAAATGTGCAGAATTTATAATTTCACTGTCCATTTTGCACAAAAGTTCTTGATTTAAAGTTAAAATACTCAGTAGTTTTCACTTTTTGCCCTGCAGGGCATGAACATCTCACGACTGGCTCCATTGGCCCCTGAACGCTGTGGGTCAGCATTATGTCTGCCCAACAATAAAATCATTAATACAGAATATTTGCATATAATCTGTAGAGGACTGGGAGGGAATTTATAATTTTGCCAGCAGGTCTTTGTCCATGTATCCCATGGTGCACCGGTCCAATGCACCCGCCTGCAGCCTCGGCCGTACTGTGCATAATGTCCCCGAATGTACACAATGAGAAAGTGTTGAGCGTCGATATGTTCACTGATATGCAGTGCTGCATGTCCTAGACTGAATGTCAGCTGATGAGTAGCATTATCTAGAATCAGTTTCTTTGACATGCATGTATTGACTGTTCTTTACAGCACTGACACATGAATGGACTCTAAACATAGCTCTGCACATTGATCACAGAAACAGCAGGATGTTACAGAGGACAGGCGAAGACAGTTCATCACTCCGCCCGACCCCCCCACTCCACAGCTTTTTAAAGCTCTCACCCAATTTCATCTCATTGTTTTGGAGAGCTGATCCTTCAGCTTATAGTCCAACAGCTTTTAGCGACCCTCTTAACATAACTGCTCCGAGCGCACAAATTCAAACAGCCCGCTGGTTCAATGCTCAGTGAGGAAAGAGTGGAAAGTGAATCTCATGGTAAAATGTTGGCGAGTCGCAGGTTGTTGCTGCCTGTTTTAAAGTCCACATTCTGCCCTCTAGTGGACGGAAATCTCTCAATGCAGAAAAAAATCCCCCCCAACTCGGGTAACGTTTTCCGCTGGGATGCTAGACGTCATGAACATCAAAATGAATAACGTTAAAAGTAACTTCAGAGCGGCATAAAAAAACAGACAAAGTCCCGCAGTTTCACCAGAAACTCCTTCAGCTCAGACTCCAGCGGGGCCTCCAGCAGAGACCGGACCACCGTGGACAGACCCAGATCCTCCAGCAGAGACCGGTCCACCGTGGACAGACCCAGATCCTCCAGCAGAGACCGGTCTACCGTGGACAGACCCAGATCCTCCAGCAGAGACCGGTCCACCGTGGACAGACCCAGATCCTCCAGCAGAGACCGGTCTACCGTGGACAGACCCAGATCCGGCTTCACTGCAGCCTTGCCCAGAACGTATTGCTGGACCCGCTGGAGGGAAGGGAGGGACAGGAGAACCAGGACTGAGAGGGGCAGACTGTCAGACCCTGCTGCAGTAAAATGAGAGGTTTTCTAAAGAGACTCTGGTGCTCACCACTTTGTCCACGGAGGCCGAAAAAATCAACTCAAAATGGAAGTTCCTCCGAGTGACTTTGACTTATACAATGTAATGTGTCCATGAAGATTGTGATATCGATGTCATGTGACTTTCATAGAAATGTCACCTTTGTACAGACGTATCAACTATTTCATAAAAGTATGATTTTTGCCTGAAAATAACGAACTGTGGGTTTCACCACATCTTGTGCAATAGACTGGAATCCTTAAAGGCTTTCAAAACCCAGTGCAAACACAGCCTCAGTCACAGATGCATACACAACCATGCAGACTAAAGGCAATCACTAGTTGATACACAAAGAGCAAACACACATTAATACTGAGACCTTCGAGAAAAATACAACAGCACCACTCTACGGGAAAGCAAACCACTGAAAGTCGACATAATCACAGGCGCATCTGGAGAGGAGCTTCTCCTGGTTATCGTGTGGGAGGAGAGATTCACATCCACGAGCCGATTCAAGAAAAACTATAGAGAGCTTCTGCTCAGCAACTATTTCTTATTCATCTCTTCTGACAGAATACATCTTGTTTTCCTGTGTGCACTCACGACTGCAAATGTATCGTCCCAGTGTAAATGAGGGGAGTGTGTGCTTACGTGCACATCTGCATGCAGGCAGAAAAAAACTTAAAAAATATGATTTTAGCCATATTTTTCACACCAGTGTTTGAGAGTGAATCTCAGAAGTCCTGACGCCCACGATGATGTTTCATTTAGACCAAGTGATTTGCATCGACTGTAACATTGCGAGTACTGTGGCTGCGCTCTAATCCATCTCACATGCTTCTTTTCCTGCAGCCTCTGAGCGGTCGTGGGCGAGCCGGAGAGGAGAACTGTACAGCGTGCAGCGCCCATCACCATATCAGTCAATACGACGACACGTTGTACCTGCACCTTTGATCCAGGCACGTTGATCCCATGCATGTCTGTTCCATAAATATTACGTCACAATAACAATCAAAGTCCTCAAGTAACTGCACAGTGTAATCAGTCGAGTGCAAGTTCAGTATTTTAGTTGCAGATCCCATGAATACCTTTTAGAACTGTTTGTGTCAAACACTGGATTTAAAGCAATGAAATAAAATGACCTGCAGTCTGATTATAGTATTGTACAGCATTTAAAGAGAGAGAGACAGAGACAGAGAGAGACAGACAGAGAGACAGACAGACAGAGAGAGAGACAGACAGACAGAGAGAGAGAGAGAGAGAGAAGGCAGATTTCAGAGGAATCTGCCAAGAGATTGTAATCAATACTGTAATAAACTCCTCAAATCATAAATGCAGCTGCCAGGAACACATTGAGAATCTACGCATTGCTACCTCAAAAACATACACTTGTAGAATTCTTACAGCCTTTAAAAACAATGTTTTATTTGCATGAAATATGTCATTTTGTAAAAGTAGGCGTTGCCAGGCAAATCTCATTTTAGGATAAAACTGAAGAGATCACAAGAGCCGATGGAAATGAATGTAAAAAAAGCTTATCTAGAAACTGTTTCAGTTCAAACTCACAACAGAGCAGTAGAGAGATGGAGGGAAACACACATACAAGATCACAAACCAATTAAAAGAGTTCAAAAGTCATCCAGCGCAGTTAGTTGCTGTTACTCTTAAATGAAACCCACACAAACACAGTAACGTCCAACAACGCAGCAATAGAACTGATGTTCCACCGGAGATACTGTTCACTTACAGGATCGGGTCGCTACAGCCTCCTGCTTCACACACACATGTGACAGCTGACAGTCAACCCACCCTGAGGATCTATTGCCCTCCTTAACGATATGTTACTGATCTGTGCAGCATGGAAAAACTATGTAATTCATATTTAAACAGGTCGATCTGAAGCGTAGAAAGCAGTTTCTATACGTGGAGGTCAAAAGACCCACAAAACTACAGGTTACAATATTTAGTTGATTGTTACACTAAAACACACACACACACACACACACTATCTATTGTTTAACGTTATTGGATGCAATTGAACACATTCCATCACAGATTACTCCTGACGTTCCCATCACTCCTATAACAAAATCATAATGATATCAAAATGCAACTAATATAAGATGAATCTCTGTTCAGAGGAAATCTGGTGATTGAATGTTTATCTAAAATGTGAATCTAATGATCTCGGAGATTCCAAATACCTCAAGGTGACTTCAGACTCACACGCAGGCACCACAAACTTGAAATTACTGCAGGATTATCAGAATATTAAGATGTTTCTTCATTTGAGGGAAGGTCACACTCATCTACAGAGGTCAGCCGCTCACACTGTAGACGCGCACAGCGGGCTGATAATCTGCGAGAATAAACAGGCTTTAACTCACCATTTCCTTGTGGAGACGCCGGGTCCTGAAAGCATGTCACGACACTAAATCCCCACGAGCCAGAAGCGCATTGTTCTCCAGTCCGAGCTCAACGCAAAAACAACTAATTACTGAACCTGAAGAAGAGAAAGTAGAGCAGCACGAGGTCGTCGCTGGCGCTCGGGAGTCTTCGTGGGAGGGAAACGATACGCGCAGCGCGGCGGAATGTGGAGAAAGTGTCCGTGCGTAAGAGACCAGCGAGGAGCGACTGGCGGTGCGCGTCTGGAGACACCGGAGAGAGGGGGAGAGAGAGAGAGACACGGGGGGGAAGTGGAGAAGCCTTGTGGAGAGATGGAGGAGATATTTTGGAGAGTCTGAGCGGAGTCAGCAGCGGAGATGTTGCGCTATGCCGCTCTGCCTGAACTCACAGCGGACACCAACCCGCTCTGGTCTAGTCCCTCCTCTTCAGCCCTGAAGTGAGGAAAGCGTGCGTCCATCTCTCCCCCTCTATCTCCCTCTCTCCCTCCCTCTCTCTTCTGTCATTGTCACTCTACATTTGTCCAACATGATTCATGGTTATGTCGCTGCGTATGTGCGCACTTGAGTGAAAGGAAGGAGAGATGTGACTCTGTAGGTCAAAGACGCACAGATGCAAGTTTTGTGATGTGATCTTATTTTAAGTTCTGCAGTAAAACAGAGAGAAAACATAATACATATTATTTTGTTTTTTTACTTCAATAAATATAACATGTTTGCCATTATCTTAACCTCCATTTGATGTTGAATACAGATGATCTTTAATTTATACTGGTCATTTTAAAGTGAGTTATTACAGAGTAAACAACATGTGAATGGTCAGAGGTCACAGTGACGCAGAGACAATCAGCATGTGTTTAAATGTGCAAAGATACAATATGACCAATTTGACAGATCTCTTCAATTCAAACACATTCTCATTCCATCTCGTCAGTGGCTTTATCAGGCCCCGTGGCGTCACCGTTGTGAATTCAGGAAAAACATCCCGGTTGGGCTTAAAATAATGATGAAACTATAATATCAGTACGAAGAACACATCGCAAACATCCCGACAGACACGTTGGGACACAAAGACTAGGGTTAGAACTTCATTCTTTTGACATCAGACTGTATGTGTACTTGTATGTCGTCAGTGTGGTTTACAGCTCCTCATGAGAACAGGATGGTTCTCTTGACATTCATCAGTGAATCTGTAATCGTGAGCCAGGAGGTGCTGGGCTGCCTCTAAGGAAGTCAGGTGACGTAAAATAAAGAGCCTCAAAGTTCATGTCGGGAGGTATCAGTGGATGGACGGGTCAAACGAACACAGGATTTTCACCCAGGAGACTGCTCTTCATGTCCGGTGTGAAAGGTCAACGTTTAGTTTACTTTTGTTGTAACTTGCATAACACCACCTTCATAAATTACGCTACTAAGCATGCTTGTTGCCCTTGTTGCCCCATTTCATACTGACCGTTCTATGAGGATACGTTGACTTTATCTGGACGGTATCCTGATGTGGTGCAACCAAATGAATTCAGTAATCAGATTCAGTTTGTTTGAAATGTTCTTCCTTTGGTTTGAACTGAAAGAGTCCTTTAGAAACGACAAATAAGTAAAAGATGAAGATCCCAGATGGAGCCTCTACGCAGTGTGAGAGTTTCTCGGTCATCATATTTAGTTTGATGAGAGGAATACATTTACAATAGTGTAACATCTGGCCCATCTCAGGAAGTAGCAGATCAGATTTCACTCTTCCTTTAATTGCTCTGAAGGGCATTCACACCTGTTTCAAAGCAGATGGATCCGTTCTACGTCCTCCAATAAACTTAAAGAGAAACACATCAACATCGCTGCACTGCCCTCTATGGGTTGAAAGGTGCAGGTCTGTTTTACTTGTGACCACACCCACCTGTGATGTAGTGTTGCACCGCAGTGAAATGTGACACGTCACACCTCGTTTACTATTCACACACTGCAAACAGGATTATTATAAGATTTCCACCAGCGAGGCTCCTGCTGCCATCCCTATACTATGTAGTCCATTTGAACTTGGTTTGCCGAGCATGAACTGCAGCGTCCTCGGTTCATTTTCTGTCAACTCGCCACGCTTGTTATCAATAAAGGCATAAATCCCCTAAAATCACCTCCAAGAAATAACGTTCCAAGTATTCAGGACAATCAACCGACTTCAGTTTCAATTTTGTATTTTTCACACAAAAAAACCTTCAAATGAAAACTGTTCAAATCAATATTGATGATCCACAGTAAACATCTGTAAAGACGTTTTTTTATTACTAGTTTGAGCATGACACACCAAATTATATTTGGATGTGTCCACAGTAATTAACGCCAGTAAAACCTAAATTAACTACACGGCTCGACAATGCTAGTCAGCTAGTCAATGTTCTGTGGTTTTTCTTCAAGTAACTAGTTGAATCTTCCCTTTGATGCATTCGGGGAGGTTGCATTGTTTGCCAATGCATTAACATTTGACTATTAAATTAGATCCTCACCTCCATATGAACAGTGAACACTGTTGTGTCTAATATCTAAATATTTTAAGACCAAATTTAGCCTCACCATACTTCAACTATTATAAAAAGGAGATTAATAAAATATGTTTTCTGTATAAAGTATGATACTAACACCTCCATGAATTCCATTTCCTTGAATCAGTGAAAAGTGAACCTACAGTAGGTGAGCGGGATGTTTAGACCTTCTTCACAATTAGAAACGGCTCCAGCTCTCAGACTCTCCTCTCCATCCATCACATCTATCTTTTGAACTGAAATGATCTCGATTTATTTCTCTAACTCTGTCTGTTTGATGTTGTGTCTTCCATCAGTGTCTCCCCTTCGAGGTATCCCTTATCCCGGCCTGTTGTTAATGAATATGTCACCTTGGTTTGAGCCGTAACTATAATCCCACTTTGGGCCACGCGGCGCCATTTTGACTGCTTGAATAAAACAGTAAGGTGCATCATTTCCCCAAGTTCTTTTTCAGCTTTATTCAATGGCGCCTGAGACCAATGCAAGTTGATGTGGTGCTAAAAATGTGATGTCTTCGAATATTGTCCCAAGAGGCCACAATGGAGCAATGGTACACATTACTCTCTGTTGTTCTGTGAATGCCTGATCAGTGGTTTCTGAAGATATTGTGTGGGAGAATAATTTCAACGTCAAATGTGGCGTCCGATACATGACGGCCGGACAGATGGACCAAAGCCGCTTTATTGTCCCGCCCACGATCTATTCATCAAAGACAGTAAAACGAGCAACAGTGAAGAGGCTTCAAACCTCCTCTCAGTCTGAGTCACAGTCCAGTCTGCCAAATATCTAATGTCCACATACCGGGAATTTAAGTTGCCATATACTCTTAGTATTAATAAAAATGTACTAGGATATGAAAATAAATATGCACTGTAAGGTATAGTTAAAGAGAATAGGCCTCAAACTACATAGAGTAGAAAGAGTCCTCATCAGATGATGTGGGACGTATCAGAGTAGGACCGTCTCTGTTTCTCCGACTGTCTCCCTCCTCTACCGATCATTTCTACGTAACTCATCCTAATCACCCTAATCGGCCATTAACAAGCTCCTCAAAAAGCATCAAAAGCCAATCCATGATTCTTTTTCAGTGAGTTAATTTGATAATTCAGTCAAGAGGAGACTTCATGAGAGCAGACCGACTCCTTCTGCACAGACAGAATTTGAACTCCGGTAAGGAGAATTACTTTTACTGGTTGTGTTTCTAAAAATAGCTTTATGGACTTGGTTTATTGGCTTTTCTGTGCTGTTTTTGAATGCCGTCTTGTCCTTTAACCTCCTTTGAATCAGGAGTTATGTGCAGATGATGTCCATTTTGTATCTACCTAACCCCAGTATCAGGTCACTGTTAGACTTTTGATTTTACTGTTACGGTAAGATCTTTAGATCTTTATTGTTATTATGTTTTACAGTAAAACAGCTTCAGCGTGATTGTGCAGCTGCAGATACAACCAGTATAGTACTTTCTAGTCTTTATTTAATTTGTGATTAAAAAGCACACATTAGTTCCATCATGGATGGAGGATATCATCTTTTTATGGACATAAAATGAGTCTCGAACAGCTGACGAACAAATCACTTCAGGTAGGATTACAGTACTTTGCAATCTCATCAACTTTGTGTGTGCTTTAAAGATTGTGCTTGAAGGTGTGCATTTTTTGGAAGCCTTAAAAGTCAAAAGTAACTTTTGTATTGTTCAACCTGGACTCTTTTGTTCCATGTTTTTGAGTCTAAGTAACTAATGGGGACACCAATTTATAAAATGTGTCCAGTATTGAGTGAGAGCACTGTAGATGGAGCAGTTCTCGGGCTGCATGTCATTTACTTCCACTAAAAGGGTTTGTTTTGCCACCGACGGGCTCAGATTGTTAATATTGTCGCTCTAGGAAAAGTCTCGTTCTGAAATGTCTATAAGTGACGTGTTGCTGGACGACTACGGTGGAAATGTGAGTGCTGGAGTTTTGTGTTAGAGTACAGAAAGCTTAACTTATGTAACCACTATATCCATTCACCACCTCCTCCTAAATTTCGTCCTCAGGAAGTCGTCGTAATACATGTTCAATATGTAGCCAGATCTCCAACTTTCCTCATCAGCCCTGCAGATATTCAACTAGCCCTTTTTTCCGCTCACTCTTAGCCAGATAGTGAACGTTACCATGTTTGTTGAACCTTTGCTTTCAAACCACCAGAACCTAAACCTTGTTTTTGAGCAGCATGTGTGGACTGCTGTGAATGAGTGGACGCTTCCTGCTCACGTTGGATGTGCACTGTTGGGTTTGTGTTGGCCTCTCAGGCCTGTAAATTAAACTCCTCCGTGGAAAAAGAGCATCATATTGTACCCTAACTACCAAAATACGAGGTCCATTAGAAGATGGAATGGAGGTGCTGAGAGAGCGCGGCCAAACTTTCATCTTTCCTGATATGCACAAATGGTTCTGTGGTCTGGTGTAATGGCTTCCTGTGATGAGCTTTCACCATGTTCCTTCTGTCCTCTCTTTTCACAAAATCAATATATGTAAGCCTGCTCTCTGTAACCAAATTTTGCTTTAGTTCACTGTGGCATCATGTCGGCTGTATCACTCAAATAGTTGACATTGTTCACTTGTAATGTGTAGCTTCTCAGGCTGAGAAATCAACTGTTTGAAAGAGGCTTAGGCAGTCTTGATGTAGTTTTTACGGGAAAACTAAGACACACTGAACACTATGAAATAGCCTGTTTGTCCCATATTTTGACAATAATCATTAGTACCTCCTAATATCTGTTTTAAGACGACAAGATTTCACATCATGTGCGTGCTGACCTTTCAGCTCTGCATCCCTAATATATATACACAGTATCTGCTGACCAGGTGCAGCCCAACTATTCAACAAGTAACGGAATATTGTATAGTATAATCTTGTATTGCGAGTGCAATATTATGCTTTTGGTAAACACTCTCAGTCGGGATCTCTGCACTCAAATAAACTGACCTTCAGTAAAAAACAAAAAGTGAGTACTTACCAAACACTCAGCTACAGCCTCAAAGACACGTTGGATTCCTTTTATCCACTAAGTGCAATCAAGGTACAGGAATATATGAGGTTATGCAGGGGTAGAGCATCTAATGCTGCAAAAGTACTCATCACACATTAACGTCCTATTCAGTGTGAAAGAACAGTGCAAAGTGTGCAAAGCAGAGTATATTTATCATGGCTTTCAGTACATTTACTTATCTGTTGGTTCAGTGTTTACCTCTGTATTGATTTGAATGGATATCTAAAGCTGCAGGAAAAGCAAGTACTTTAGCATACATGACCTCACTGATCATCTAGTTTTAGTCCGATTCACGGTACTCAGTACATGTTTTCATTAAAGCCAAACAAAGAAGTAACAAACAACGAGGCAATTTATCAGCATATTTCTGTGGTTTTTGGACTTTCAGGGGAACTAAGCTGCCAACGCCGTAAAAGAAAACGTATGCACAATGTCTCTGTCTTATGTCTCTGCACCGGTGACAGCCGTGGCCGGATGCATGTGAACGTGATATCTCGGTAACGCCTGGAGGGAACTTTCTTCAAATTTGGCAAAAGCGTCCACTTGGCCGCAAGGATGAGGATTTGATATTGAAATGTTGCCGTTAAAGTCAGAACCAGAACCAGACAAAGCTGCACAGGACAACCCTGCTCGTGCGTGTGTTCGCACAGGCATCTGGATTAAGGACTATTTGAACACTGAATGTACATGTGCTGTACTGAAGGCCTCTGCTAATTCATTGGTTGATGACATTTGTTGTTTTTAAGTCTTTTATTTGTGCTTTTATGTGTGAAAGTTTTGGAAAATAAATAGATTCTTTTAAAATAGAGACAAAAGCAAATTGAGGTTGTTTGATCGTGGGATTTTGTTTAATTACTGAAATTAAGCTTTTATTCTTTTATGTCACATTTGCAATATGAAGATGACGTAAAGCTGCTCAAAATATAAGGTGACTAAAAATGGCAACCATGTTTTTAAGTTTTGGCAAACACAAGCTGATGCCTTGTAATGACTTTGAGCCCTGTGCAGAATATTAAATATAATCCTTGAGGTATATATTAGTAGTGTCACCAGTATTCATGCTTCTTTGGAGCCAATGAACTGGCTCTGACAATGTGTAGCTTGTTTCCTTGTGCAGTTTGGCAGCAAAAAGTACTTCTTTATGTTGGATGTTTTTCGAATATTTTACTAGTTTTTGTCAGATATTGTACTAATATTCTCTGCATTTTAGGGATATTATTATAACACTTGACATTTAACGTTTTCCCCAAAACATATGTGTATTGCTCATAGACAATATTCTGAGCAACTGATGTAAATGGCAAACTTTGCAACTATTACTGGGCGTCTGGTGTTGACCGAGGTTGTGCTTCGTCACCATTTTGCAATCCCAAAGCACAGCTGAAGAGTAGACCGTGTGGTGACCTCAGCTCGAGATGAGAGCCGTCTCGAGAGTGCGAGGCCTTGGTACTCTGACGCACAGTGGTAGACTGCTCCTTCTGGTGAAGCACTTGAATATATCTTTGGGTCTAATAAGACAGAGCCAGAGACTGACAGCGTCCACAGTCAGCTACGTTATTAGTGAAGCCTGTGTGCTGTAACAGAAAGGTCAACTCGGAAAATGTCAATGTAATAGACTGAGATTACTTATTTTCCTCCTTTTCCATCCACCAGAGATTCGTGGTTTCAGCTACTTTGTCATTGTGCGTCTGCTGAAAATGAAATTCATATTTGTGACCCGTCTGTGACTTCCTCCGAAATAGACTTTTAGCTGCTGCAGACCATGAGTGAACCTCCGTCTCATATCAGTGAAATGACTTCAAACACCGAAGCTTTCAAACTGGGTCACATCTAATTCCCACCAGTCCAAATCAGACGTTGGCATCATTTCAAACCTGGTGGTGCTGAAACCTTTTTTTAAAGGCTTGTGATCCATTCAAATGAAATGATGCCTACTAAAGGCCTCTGATCACAGGTCGGCTTAACATTTCAACAAAAGCAGTCTTTCATTTTAGGTTGATTCATTTGAATATAAGATTTTAAGGTTTTGGAAAAAACTATTACATGTTGAGGTAAAATGGCAAGAGCTGAAAAATCCGGCAAAAGGAATTCCATTAATCATTTTGCAAACCTTCAGAGTGATCTTTCAACACCTCTGACTCCTGGGTGAAAATTACAGATTTAATCATCAAGTAAACTCAAGCTCAACGCTGTGTCCACACCAACCGCCAAGAACATGTTTGCCTCGTGTTACCGGCACAGGATCATTTGTGTTTATTCACATCAATCCAGAGAGAAGGGCGGCTTACCTCCATGTTGATACCATCAATGATTCATCAACCATAGCCGAAATAACCAATATAGCTGCTTTGCTGTGATTTGGAAGTCTCAGATATGTCGGAAAAAAACAAACACTGTCCTGTCTGGATTCATGACATCATCCGAGACGCTCAGCCAGTTTACTACAGCGGTTTGAACCCAAAAGAAACCGACTTTTCTGTGATTTAATTGCTATAAGCGGATAAAAAGGATGCCGAAAGAACATCATGATGACGATTTGTTCAAAGTGTGAATTCGTGCATTGTAAAGTCTTTTAAAATGCTTGTTATCTGAATGGAGTTCGGATCGATTGGTGCTAGGCTATGCTAACATTGTAGCTGCTTTACCAACACTCAGAATAAACTCATCTAGGCATTTACACGGCAGCAACGTTATAATTTATACCCTCGACAGTCGATGGTTTGTATCCCGTCGTAGAGCTCTGGGTGACCACAGGCGGCTACAACATTCTTGTTCATCTATTTCTGCGGCCTCCTCCACATCGCCATCCATGGAAACACATCACTTGCTTGGCTAGAAAATGCCACAGTGCCATTGTCGACAAGCTGCTCTGCTCAATTTTAACACAGAAAATAAGACACACAGTTCAGTCAGTGACAGTCTTGGCAGGGATCCTAAGCAAACACAGAAACACACTGATGTTCTTGCACATTTATTCATTTTTTCACAACTTTGCCGTCAAGCTGATGACCCTGACTTTGACGTGTAACGCATGCATGTGCGTCTTTGTTTTTTTCTTTTACTAAGTGAAACCACCATTTGTAATAATTTGTGTCTGGGAATCAGAGTGAGGCCAGCAGACGTTTTGTGTAGTGAGTGCTGGCAGAGATAACGACTGGACCAGCCAGCTTTGATTGTCGCTGCAGAGGCTCATATCGCTTTCTCTTTCAGGCTTCTCGCCAACCCCCTTCCTCTCTGTCTTAGTGTCTCTTCCTCTCTTCTTTTTGTTCCCATTCTTTGCTCCATTTCTAATGATTGTGCTCTCTGTCTTTAACTGTCTTTTATTTTCATTTCAGAATGTTTCACTGGCATTACTGCCCCCAAAGGATTTTACAATACCATATGTTTTTTGTATGCAAGACAAGTCAAACAAACTTTGAGATAATTTTTAGAAAAATATAGCCAACAGAAGAATAACTTACTCTTAAATTATACCAAATAAAAATATCTTTGAAAGAAAGATCTGCTGAAATCAAAAACCGATCTCAGCTCGCCATCTTCTCTTTTCCTGAAATGCATCTTGAGGAGAGAGGAGGCCGAAGGAGCCACATGAGCGAGGATGCACATTAGTCTGTATCCTTTAGTCTATTCGTAGGAAATGAGGCGTGGCACATCCATGGTTACATTATGCCATGTTGTGAATTGAATTTTTTTTTTTAAATGAGTTGTCACAAACGTTATGCTCATAAAATACAGCGGTATCACAAAACAAAGGATAAAATACATTTCCCTCTAAATGCAGTATAATCATATGGGAACTAGAGATGCACTGATCTGACTTTTTTTGTCCCAATACTGATAGCGATACCTGGGATTTGGATATCTGCCGATACAGAGATACCAATCAGATACTGTTGCTCAATCAATATGCTGTATGCCTCACTGTGTGGAAGTGAGTGGGATCATTCTTTTATGTGTAAGGAAACATCAGGACTGACTTAAACATCTGTTTTAAAGCCTGCTGCTGGTCAGCATCTCTGACTCCACAGACGCTTCCTCCTCTAGTTTATATCCTCCCTTCAGGGACAACACTCATCTCATTCAACTTTGCATTTAGTTTGAGCTCTGCCCGTGTTTTCTTTCTCCGTCTCTTGCCTTCTCCCTCTTTTATCAACATCAATAATGCAACCAGAAAACAGCTGCTATGCTCTTTCCATATGGCTCTTTTTATAATGGCTATAAAGTGTGTGTGCAACAGCGTGTCACAGCATCTCTGTTAGGAGGAATAAGTTATTTATTTCTTTGGGGGGGAAATATTGATTTGACTTTATTATTGCACTTCTCTGTCTCCGTTTCTCATATCGGTACAGCAGCTCCTCCTGATGTTGCTTTACCCTCACAGCTCAGCATATTAAGACTAATAGGAAAGATTGCCGAAAAAATAGAAATTATTTTGGGAAATTTCCATGAATGGTTGAGTTTTAAATATGTGTACAGATTGATAATGGAGCGTTTAAGGTAAGTAGCACTTTTCAAAACAGCAAACATTTTTTTGCATTACTACATTAGTCTGAAAATCCAGCAATATTTACTTGGGCATTTTAATACATTTATACCTTATGATTACATTATTAAGAAGGTGAACATATGGACGTTAACCTCCAGGCTGCAGTCTCATGAATATGTGTTCAGGACAATGACTGCCTTGTTATCCAGCAGCGTACAGCGGTGTTGCTACAAGCCTCTTTCCAGCTGCTGGTTAACTCGGTCAGTAATAAGCGGATTAAAAATCACGATTCATGTAGAAATTTTCACTTTCTGCCGAACAAGAATGTTGTTGTGAAGAAACTAGTTTGTGCTTCATGCAGACTTTGAAGCTCTTTTCACCAAAATGGACACATTCATTTTGTAGATTGTTTTTTCTGCCTGAAAATCATCAGTATGCACACCTGTTTCTATCCACAGCTAACATTATCATTTGGTTATAGGAGACCATTTTAAGATGAGTCATTATACTTTTCAGCAACAATCATCAAAGAACAAATACATTTTTTTCATGTTGGAGTGACACCTTTCATTTGGATTTAATGATTTTTTTCTTTCAGAGTGAGCTGAGCTCCAGTGTTTAAGTGAAGTCAAAGCTTCATGTGTTAAACCTGCATTCTCTCTAGTGTCCACCAGGGGGCGACTCCTCTGGTTGTATAGAAGTCTATGAGAAAATGACTCTACTTCTCTCTTGATTTATTACCTCAGTAAACATTGTAAACATGAGTTTATGGTCTCAATCTCTAGTTTCAAGTCTTCTTCAATACAGCATGACGTTCATTTAGTACATTATGGTCCATTTAGACTCCTGGACAATGAAGGTGAAGATCTGATGAAGCTGGTTTACATGTAAAGCAATATTAACACAATGAAATGACTTAATACTAAATAAGAAACTGTTATTCACCTTATCTTTAAGTGAGATGAATTCTAAATAACCAGACTATTGTAACGTATTGAAGCATTTTTATGAATATTCTTTTATGAGCATTGTTGGATGAGATCAAACTAATTGTATAACAAACCTTATCTGCCAACATGCAGATATTTGAAAAGCTGACTGTGGAAGACATAATGAGCCAAGACAAAACAAGTTTCCCCGACAAATGTTGACGAGTTTTAACTGAATTGTGGGTATTTCCGAAGGATTTAAAGCCCACTGCGGGCGCTGAACTGTCAGGTTGCATTGGACCTGATTCAGTAAAGGTTTTAGGCTCATAAAAAATGGTGTTCCTGTTTAGAAGTGCACAATTTGGGAGGATGAAATGGAAACTTATGTATCTAGAAGTCTTTCCAATCATTTCTAACAATCACATATTCCTTTCAGCCATCAGTGCTGTGGGATTGAATTGGTTTCATGATTATTTTCTCTTTCAGTGAATGGACAGAATGTAATGAGGCTGATGCAGAAACTCTCTTTTCTCACTTCCTCTGTGTTTCTCTCCACCACCGAAGTGGCAGGAAGGAAGTGAAAAGGTTTTGCTGAAGTTTTGCGGCTGATAGTCTTACTCACTTGATTCCCAATTAATAGCCGAAGGGTCGTTGAATTTGCAATTGTTCCGCTTGAGCAAATTGAACGCAGCGTGCTGCGCAAAGCCAAAGTAATTAGCTACATACTTACTCACCGACATCGTTTCACACACTCCCCCAAAACAACAGACTGAACTGGAAGACCAACATCAACGCTGTGTACAAGAAGGGGATGAGTCGACTCTTTTTCTCGAGGAAACTTCGATCCTTCAACGTGTGCAGCAAGATGTTGGAGATGTTCTACCATTCTGTTGTGGCCAGTGTACTTTACTTCTCCGTAGTCTGCTGGGGGAGCAGCATTGGAGCCGGAGACACCAACAGACTGAACAAACTGGTTAAGAAGGCCGGCTCCATCATTGGCTGCAAACAAGACTATCTGGAAGAGGTGGTGGAGAGGAGGACACTGAAGAAACTATTATCCATATTGGATAACCCGGACCACCCTCTGCACCACCTACAGCAGGGACAGACTGATCCGGCTCCGCTGTCACAAGGACAGATACAGGACAACATTCCTCCCCACTGCAATAGAAGCTCTACTTTCTTCACTAGCTTGTTTCTAACTGAGTCTACCTGCTGTTTGGAGGTTGACAACAGGTGTTCAGTGGGTTAGTTGGCTGCGGGAAATAAGAAAAATGAGAGCCGAGACTCAAGCATATACGGTGAATGTCCGAAGCAGTGAGCAAAAAGAAGCTAATGCTCAGCTGCGTATTACGTCATACATCCCATGCTCTTCTTCCCCAGACATCGTCGTTGCTTCCCTTTCCTACCATCTCGAACCAGTTGAAGGGTATTTTCTGCAGTATTTATATGTTTATATGTATTTGTAGCCCGCTCATTTGAGGGGCTAATGGTGTATCTACAATGTGTGTGAAGACAAATTGAGTTTGCACACATGCATATGTGTTTGTATGCTTGTGTCTGCTTAGGTAGGTGTGTGTGTGTGTGTATTGAGCGCCTGGACGCCTGCTCACAAACATAATTAGCTCTTTAATCTGAATCTCAGAGCCTAAACAAGAGGGATTTGAAAGAACTCAGCCGTTCCCTGCTGCTGGTTGCTGAGAGAAAGCTGTCTCATGTTTCCCATTAGTCGTTTCAGGAGCTGTTGGACATTTAGTTGTAGTCAATAGTACAAAGTGATGGAATGCATCTGACATCTGTGTGATGATTAAAAAGAGAAAAGATGGTTGTTGTTTTTTTTAGCCACCCTATATGCGTTTCATTTGTTGTGAGCCAGCTGGGAGCTTCCAGCTATGACAATGAAAACATTATGACAAATTATAACAGAAATGTAGCTGTGTCGTAAAATGACACGAGCTCGTCAGGAACTCATGACATGAATATCATAATACTGAGGAAACACTTCGACGAACACGCTGTAAATAGAAAAAATCTAATTTGAAACAAAGTTAACTAAGTTTTATTATTGCGCAGCTCGATTCTGATCATAACTTCTCTCTGAGTGCATCACACTGCTCCACAGAGCTGTTAGAAGCATACTTAGACCTTCCTGACTGTCTTTTAAAGGTAAAACACTGAGAAAGCAATTCAGAACCAAAGCCAATTAAACAATCAGACAGAGTAAAATGTAGTCAGACGCTCAGACTGCCTCCTCTGACCTTTGCATTTAAGGGGTCGGCATTAAAGTTCAGTGAATGGACAACTGCTGTCTCCGTTTACCACACTGGTAAAGACTTTTGTTATTTATTTTCATTTCCCTCACCAACATTTTTCTTTACCTTTCCTCTGAGTAATTTCACCCACCCCCGACCACACAGTTTAAAGCTTCTGCCATTACACCCCCACCATTTCTTCTTCATCGCTTTCCCCAGTTACACAAATATTTTCATACTTAGGAGCAGTCATTTTCTCTAAAGACCAGGAAGAAAGTATCCGAGTTTGACAAAGGCCAGAGTTTCACATTTGATTGAGTGTCTGTAAGGAGACACTTCCATGCCGAGCCCTCCGCTGCAGCAGCTGAACTTGGTTTGACTTCTTCTAAAAGTTTGGAAGATTCTCAAAAAAGTCTTGATTGCTGCAGAAGTATTTTTGGTGGCTAAATGTCTTCACAAACACCATCTGTGCCGTGTAGGTGGCAAGAGGCAGGAGAATATATTGTTGCATTTATAATTTTCCAATTTTTCGGGGAGAAGATGATTGGGACGTCTGATGACTCAGATTTGCATACTGTTGCTACAAGACGCAGCGTGTCGTCTCTCAGACTCCTGACTTTATTCATGGACCTTTTCACACAGTCTGCTCCTTTGTCTTCTTTATTTCACACTGTTTTACCCTCCCTCTCTCGCCCACCTTTTGGTTTTTTGTTTCACTTAATCAGAACAAAGTAATGAGAGTCAAGAGTAATATTAAACCTGCAAACATGTTTTGATCTTGTTCTTATGAATTTTTGTGGTTCATTCTTTAAATCTTAGAGTTTAGTTTATTACTAATAATTGAAAATCCGACTGAAAGATGACACATTTTATTTAAAACAATAGAAAGAATAATCTTTGGTTAGATCAGTGCAACATGCAAAATGTACTAAAATCACACGCTCCAAGGCCTAAACAAAAGGCCACAGAAGTCAGTAATGCAGTGACAGTTCATTCAAAGTTTAGAGTGTGTCAAATTTAACGCATTATTTAGATTGATTAAAAAAATGTAATGCACATAAATGAATGTAATGGCCCAACTTTAGGCTAAGTGATAGGCTTAAGTTCAATGAATAAAAATGTCTGAATATACCTATTTGGGAATTTAAAAACTTAGTTTTCTAATGCCGCCTTGTGATATTTGTTTTCAATGCTTTACTCATGTGTCACAATAATGTAATGCTTCGAGTTAAAACATCTTTATTTGAGGCTTTTCCAAACAAGTATTCATATATGTATCCACATATCTACAATCTGCTACAGAAGTGCCATGGATAGAAGCAACAACTCAAGGAACAGGGCCAAGCACAGGATAAGGCAAGGAAACCAGTGTTTTATGGGCCCTTTTGCAATAGCTTTCGATAGGAAGGTCCTAGAGACTTGGAAGTTGGCTGTACCCACTAATGTGGCCATTGCGGTTTGATTGGGAGGGGCATTTCTGTGCCTTGTGGCCACACTTGGTCATTTTTCGTGCCCCTCCAAATTGGTTATGTTTAGTAAACTTTCACTGGCAAGGTCGTAGATACTTGTACTTAACCTGGACCAATACCCTTATCCTAACCTTAACCCTAACTTAATTGCAGGTCATTTGGAGCAAGCAGAGTGGAGTTATGAATTTTTCACACACAAATAATTAATAACTTTTGAGGAGTTAGTGCTAGACTTACGGAATTTAGTGTGTGTGTTTGTCTTATGCCAGTGCTAATGTGTACCAAGCTTGGCGCCTGTAGCCATTTCCTTTGGTATAGCTGCCATAGACTCCCATTCAATAATCCCATTGAATTTTCTGGGGCGGTGTCACACACGCTGTGAGCATTTGTGTCAGTGCTTCCACTTCCACTGCAGCAGTTTGTCTTGAACCCGACATAGCTCAGATGGATGTGGAAGATGAGCTTTTTGATGTGGGCAGCGAAAACACCACAAATCTCCTTGATACATTTGAAGAGTATGAAAAAGTCATAGATTTCATGCATGCCGATTTGCATGTGACCGTGCACTGCATTACGGTCTCATATCCACATCACTTTCTGAAATATATGTTTGACATTGATGGTGTGGTATTGATGGTGTGGTAGTGGAGTTTGAGAAACTGCAAGGCTTGCAAGGTGGCCCTCACTACCTCACAAGCTGGCGAAAGGGCAATCCGAAATGCAGTTGGCCACACCCTGGGATATGTTGATGGTGCTTACCATCTTGTGATAACTGCCTTACCCGTCAGCATCACCACTCCGGACGCCAGGCTTTTTAGAAAAGAGCTGTATAATGTTTTCGTCATAAATTATGTTGTAGTGTTAGTAATAATAGTATTAGTGTTTTTTCTGAGAGTTTTTGCCGTGTTTTCCAGCTTTTTTGGCCACCATGTCGAGGAGATCCACGAGGCAAAGGAGAGTCTCCTCGAGACTTTGGTGGAGGATGAACACGAGGAGACTGGAGGAATGTCGCCATCTCAACCACAGTAAGTAATTCAGTTTGTATACACAGGATATTTATTACAATAATGTTTTTCAATATCTAGTGTATATTTTCTTTTGCCTTCGTCTCAAATTGCTTTATTTATTACTTTTCCTGTTATTTATTACTTTTCCTATTCTTATACTGTTGAAGGGTTTCTTTTGGATAAATCGTATCTAATCTTATGATATATCTTTATATTTTTAGAGATTCTTCTGATGAAGGGCCATCCACAAGTACCAGCAGTGGTACAGTGCAGGGACGGAGTCGGATCCGTGGCCGTGGCAGAGGCCAAAGCAGTAGAGGTGCTGCTGGTGATGCCCCTCGTAGCCGGTCACCAATTCGGCCAGTCACCAATTCGGCCTGGAAAATGGTGGAAGACCCCGACATTGCCAACCCTCACCCACCCAGATTCACCCCAAGCGTAGCCCTGGTCCCCAACCCCCTCTCACCTATGGCACCCAAACACCAGGTGATATTTTTGCTCTGTTTTTTGACGCCGATGTACGCAAGCTCTTATGTGTAAACACAAACAGATATGCAAACCAAAATTTGGGGATGGGGAAAAAGTTAGTTTGGACTGCCATCACCCCTAAGGAGCTAACAAAATACCTGGGCGTGTTGCTGTTCATGTCTGTGTGCGACCTCCCAAAGATGGAAGACTTTTGGAGAAGGAAAACCATTTTTCAGGTGCCCTTTCTGGCTTCAGTCATGTCAAGAGACAGGTTTAGATCAATCACCTCCAATTTGCACATGAGTGATCCAGAGGAGGATTCGGTCAATAACCAGAAAAGGGGGACAGATGACTATGACCCCCTGCAAAAGGTCAGATCTCTTCTGGAGATCATCAGAAACCACTGCAAGAGTGTGTAGCATCCAAAACAGCACATCTCGGTGGATGAGAGGATGGTTGCAACAAAGGCTAGGCTGTCAATGAAGCAATACATGAAAGCCAAGCCGACAAAGTGGGGGCTCAAATTTTTTGTGTTGGCTGATGTGAATGGGTACACAGTGGACTACAAGCTGTACACAGGGAAGAACCACGGTGCTTCAGGGAAGGGGCTTTCATTTGACGTGGTGGCGGAGCTGGTGAACAAGGACTATCTGGGGAGTGGCTACATTGTCTACTGTGACAACTTTTACACCAGCCCTCTCCTGTTCCGTCATCTGACCCAGCAGGGGTTTGGGGCTTGTGGAACCTACAGGCAGAGCAGAGTTGGTGTCCCAAAAACTCAGGAGAATGCCCTGGACAGAAAAGCAAAGAGAGGCTCCATCAGGTGGATCAGGGATGGTGACCTGCTCTTTGTAAAATGGATGGACACCAGGGAGGTCACATGTTCTTTTCTTCTCCAGGACACTTTCTGGGCTCTTTAGGTTTATTCTCCAACAACTCCTGAGAAAATAATACGCAACAGAAAGCAGAAAGAATTGTGACCTTCTGTTCTGAATGTTACTGATGTACCATGGCTTCATATAGAGCTTTAACAGCAGGACTACAGGGGACAAAAGCTGCAATAATATATTGAAGTTTGAAAGGTTATTCTCTACTACTTTATCCAGGGAGGTCAGGGTCAAACACAGACCACAAAAGGTAGATAGAAAAATGGTTAGATAGATGGATAGATGGATAGATAGATAGGTTGGTTGATTAGATGTTGGACTGCCTGGTTGTTTAACTGAATGGCTGCATGACTATCTGATATGTTAATGTCAATACCCTTCCAGCAGTGACATTTGGCAGAAGGCACTATGAATAGCAACCGCCCGGAGGACCCATAATGCATTAGGGTTTTTATTGTGACAGAGCAGTAAGGGTGAAGGTCTCCGTTTGTGTATCCATCTGCACACCAATCTGTGTCTATATGTACAATGTTTGTGGTTCGTAGCAGCAACAATGCCCTTGCGTAAAGCCGGTGCTTTGGGGGGGTGAACCTGTGACCCGGCCCCATGCTGCTCTTTATTTTACCCCGGAGGCCGTCCGCTGTTAGGTGTTCCTATATGCTAACCTCCACATTCTTGTGTTATGTGCTCTTGAAAAGATGAATGTTGCTGACAAAATAGATTAATGCTACCACGTAGGTTTCATAATGAGTCAACCCTCTGCAAGGGAAAAGTATGAATGTCCTGTATCTCCTGTCCAGATCGTAGAAGCCACAGATCGCTGCATGCTTGTGAAATTATTCCCTTACTTTAATTTCCTTAAATATTTTGATTTTAAAAAAGGAAACAGTTCTGGACCAGCATTTGCCATCCCTAACATCTAGCCATTTGAGACAAACTATAGAGTCCTGTCTGGTCAACACATTCTCGCTTCTATCTCGTCAAACACCAACGCTTGTTCAGTGGCCCTACGCTTCAAACTACGTACCGCTCTAGCGACAGTTTTGTTTTTGTCGGGACAGCACGTCAGTAAACTATTGTTACATGCAAGTGTCTGTTCTAAATAAACTTCTGTCTTCAAAAGGAAGTTAGGTCACAAAACCATGTTTAGGGAAAGAAAAAGGTTGTGGTTGACATTTACCTGACTGATTAACAACTCACATGATTAACTTGACTAACAACTGACAAAATAAATTAATGTTTTAGTTTCGCAAGGGACACAAACAGTGGTCTGCTGGGTGAAAGTCCTGTGTATGTTTGACCCAACCAACCTGCCCAGTACAGTGTTTCTCACTCTATAGGGTCTTATACAGACGCTATAGTTGGCCCCGGTGCGTCGGTATCAGACCCAAGGGTCTGAAGAGTTGGGAGTGAGAACGTGTTGGTACGTTGAACACCATCCAAGAGTGAATCAACAAATACTGTAAATAACATGGAAACTAATTTATAAGATTGACTTTGTCGTCTGCAGAGCAATACATTGAAGTCCGATATTCTCTTTCTTTTAGCTCTGCTTTGGTTTCCACTGACTCCTGAGAGAAACGCCTTCCCTCACCAGCTAGTTTCTTCCTGTCTGTCTGCTGTGTGGCGCTGGGCAGGTATAGCTTACAGTGGGTTTATAACAGCTTGTTCAGTGAAAACAGCTGCCTGCTGCTGCTAGAAATGCGGTTGATTCAAGGTTTATTATTGTCATGTCACACGATCGCACCGTATAACCGGATTGACGATAAACATCTTGAATCTTGAACGCTCACTCTTTTGGATCACAACAAAGTCTCTCTTATCTCCCACAAAGCTGAATTCCTCTATGTGCACGTCATGTTTTGCTCATATGTGAATAAGAATTGTGATATCCTGCAAATGGCATTTAAAAAGGAAGCGGAGCAGGCGTGTCAGTGCTGCGTAGCTCAGCCGGTCTCTGCTGTCTCTTTACATTTCTGCTGAGCTGATGTGAAAAGAGCAGGGTGTGAATGGCTGTTTAAAATGATGTGCTAATACAGCTGAATGTATGCTCTCCCCAGCGGCCCGCTGGAACAAGAGTTATTGGCTGTTCTTAAAACGACGTCTCCTCATCACTCCACAGTGTCTGGGTGAATAGTAGCCCAGGGTCTCCTTCTCCTTTCCCCCTTTCATTCTGTTTTTCTTATTCACTGTCATGCTTTTCTTTTCTCTGCCTAATTGTCTCTGATTCAGTGTCTCTAACACGTTCACACGGACAGAAAGTAACTATTTCTTAATTTCCTCCAGTTAGTATGGGGGTATAACCTTCATCCCCTCAGGGAGGAAAATATTTACTGTACTTCTGTGAAAAGAGGAATGCATTTTTTTCTGTGTGAAGGAGATTGTTTCATGTATTTATAGTTCATCCAGTAGGATTTGAAAGGTTTACATGAAACGAGGCGGTTGCAGAAGTTACCAAACCCATAGAACTTTGTGTAATCCATCTTGTTACGTACGTTGTAACTCCACGTTGTTGTTACGCTGGAGCAGGTGATGGGATGTTGGTGTTTAATCACACGCTACCATACAAGGGAATATCATCAAAACCTTTATATCTCCAAAATGTGAACTTCCCAGAAACAAAATGCCTTGTTTTCAACTTGGTTTTAAGATGATTTCAGGGAATTTCTCTATTCATATACATATACGTATAAGAAAACTTAAACCTCCAATAGCTGGGTTTTTTTGGCTAATAAGGTGCAGCAGGAACCGGCTTAGCACTGACATATTGTCACCTTGTAAAGTCAATAGTGGGATTTTAGTAGCTTATTTACACAAGTAACAGTGGTCGTTGTTTGGCAGCAGCAGGGGGACTCCAGTCTTTGGCATGAATGTTGGCTGCATGCACACACTCTGACCTCCACACCCTTCACTTTCTGCTTTGCTTCATAACTTACCAAACGGTGGCATTGGACATAAATCAGGTGCAGCAGATTCTTCCAACGTCAACAGAATTCCTGGGGATATTGTGCTGCCTTATTTGGTCATCTTGTTTTTGTTTGTTTTTTTAGTTCCTTTCTGCCTAAAAATTTCATAAAGTTCACTTTTTAACAAGACTGTGAGCCTTGCAAGCAGCTTTGCGAGGATGTACCGAGGCACAGCGGTGCTTTTAGCTAATTGTTTATTAGTTAAGCATGTTAGCCAAGGCAAGTTTAAGTTCAAAGGGCTTTACACACATACAAAGTTAAGACATGACTTAAATAAATCAGTTAGCATGCTAACATTAGCATTATAAAACAAAGTATAGTGAGGCAAAGACCTCTGGTTCTGAAAAGTGAAAATTTCACTAAAAAATGAAAATGTTGAGCTTGTGGTGGCACAAGAGTCGAGATTGCCAAAGTCTGTCGGATTCATCTCAGTGATGCATCCAATAGTTGTTGAGATATTTCAGTCTGGAGCGAGGTGGTGGATTCACACACCACCCCTGAAAAAAGTGATTATTAATCTTTGTGTTGTGACTGTTTACAGATCGATATTTCTATGTGATGAAAACATTAATTTGCTGGGCAGAGAGACAACAAGAGAAACGGACAGCAAAGTCCGGCTATGACATTTAATAACTCACAGGGCTGACTTCATCACACACACACACACACACACACACACACACATACACGCACACACCCTCTCAGAGGACAGAGGGAGTTTGAGGGGTCCAAATGTCTCTGTGACTCGGGGGTCACGTCAATCACTCTGCTGTGATCTGTTGAATGTCAGTTTGATTCCTGTCCTTTGATTTGATATTGACTGACGAACCTGCTCAGTCTGTCACACACACACGCACACACACACACACACACACACACACACACATTAACCTTGTCAGGTAAAAACCTCACATCTCCTAAATATCAGTCTTTTACAGGGATAAAGAGGTTTGATGATCCTGAAAGGTTAAATTGGTTCAACTCATGGAGCTGCTCAAACTATGAAGTGGAAAAGGAGTGAAAAGAAAAGGATTTGTTTTTGGAGAGAAAGAACAAGAGGACAGACAAAGTGACAGATGCTGCAAAGATTGAAGAAAAAAGAGTAAGAGAGAGAAGAAGAGAGGAAATATGAGAAAGGAAAGAGAGGAAGTGAGTGTCCTGCTTGCAGTCTTCCTCTCTTTCCTCTTCCTCCTGACCACTGCATTGCCATCATCCATCCACCAGAGGCCCTCAGACTCTCCCACCTGCTCACCTGTTTCCACTCTCCCTCATCGGCCCTGCTGTTTATAACCGGCCCATTTCCACTCATTCCCTCCTGCTAGATTATCACTGTTGCTTTGTGCATTGCTCTTGATCTCTTCCTGGAACCTTACTTCTACCTGCCTGTTATAAGCTCATATATCTTCCCCTGAATCACTCAACTGTTCCTGTCTGCCTGGACTGCATGTTGAAGTTGAGGGAGATCTATGTCTGAAAGGACATGATGTTGACTACACTACACTCACTAATGAGAACGATGATGGTTTAAATTGTTGCGTTCATGGGGAGCTAGAAGCTAATGGATGTGAGGAAGATGTCAAGCAAGCCCAGTGTTGTTAGCAGAAGGCTAATCTGGCAGCATAAGTGAAATCACCTGTGGGAATTAGAATTCATTTTATTTGATAGGGATGTTTAGAATATACAGCTTTCTCCATCATAAAAACAATATGAAAATTCATAGAAAACCAACATATTCTCACTGCTAACTCGTCACATTTGGTGAAGACCCTTGGCATCACTTTCTACGTTAACGGGCAGGCCAGCGCGTTAAATTATGACGCACCAATGTTGTGATTTAAAAAAAAAAAAAACTTGTGTTTAGGCAACAAAACCAATTATTAAGGTTTAGGAATAACATCGTGGTTGGGCTGAGAATAATTACGTAAAATGTAAATAACATAACAAAAGTACAGGAAACACAATAACAAACATCACTACGATATTTCAGCCAGTAGACCACATGTGAAACAAGAACTCAATGTTGATTTATTTATCACGTAACTTGCGTTGTGTGGTGGTTATTTTTAACCCAAACGACGGTCTTTTTTTAAACCTAACTAAGTTGTTTCCTGTGAAGACGAGTTTATTTTGACTGTATGTAACGAGCGGAAATCGACACGTGTTGCTGGAGATATGTAGGAAAACGTAATAACAATAAGGAGTAACATTTTGTAAAATATCACACAAACTGTTGTTTGATGCCCAACCGCCATGTGTGGGTTTTTTTTCCGATCATTACACTCCCGGAGCATTGTCTCTGAGCGTCTAATACTGACGTGGATGCGATAACTTAATTTGTCATCAGTGAACCGAAAATACTTCAGCGTTGGACTGTAAAAATATTTGTTATTAAATATAACCTGCTGAATATCTACGAATACTAATACATTGCAGTAACACCATTAGATTCATTGCAAGTAAGCACACACCTCCAAATTATAAGGAAATCAAATGTTAAACACAGTTATAGTTCTGCCCACTATCTACTGGAACAGTAAACTTTAAAGAGTTTACAAAATGCACGAGTCAAAGGCACTAAAGTTATCGAGGCTGCTGACCCGAGTGTCATCACTGTCACCCTGTGATATCCGTTATCCCACCACCTCTGTCAGACTCTTAAGCTCTGCTCAGCATTCATTAATAATGCTGTCAACCTCAATTCCCCCGCCGGGCAGAGCTCAAGCAAGCCGAGTGCATCTCCCCCAGAATAATAACTGAGCTCTCCAATTATGGCTTCAGCATGATTGTGGAGTTTAGTGCATATTTAGGAATGATACATATAATTTCTGTCCAAAATCAGAATGATTGGGAGTTATACTCATGTATGGAAGGTGTGCATTTAAAAAAATAACTTTGGGAGATTGGGGAGCATTATCATGAGACGTCTCTAATCTTCTACCAAACTTTATTCCTGCTGAGCAGCTGTTGTGTTGGAGCGATTGCACGTTTGCCGTTACAGCGATAACCAGCGCTCATCAGTCATGGGATTGACACCAGCTAGAGAATCGCTGACACGTTGGCCCGCGCGGCGAATGCAATTAAGGCCGAGAGCAAGAGTTGCAGACGAGTTTTTACTGTCAGGATCCAAATTCAAACCCCATCACTCCGGGAGGTGTTCAACAACATCCTGTCCAACACTCGAGTCAGTTTGTGTAAGTTGAAGTGCGCACTTCAGCAAAGTAGTTTTTAAACTTTGATTATTGTACCCATTACATTCATTTGACTCCAGTCGTTTGAAGGCACAGATGGGCCATGCAGTTGCACAATCATGTTACAGCTAATGGCTCTTCAGGATACGTCGGAACATTTATAGCTTCGGTAACTCCTAGTGGAAGTTTTTAAAAAAACACACGCGGCCTTCAGCCCGCTTTTATTTCAAAGCAATGCTAAAAACCCGCGTTTGAAAAGTACTCTGAAAGGGTAATAAGCTCAAGAAAGAAGTCATGGATTGTATTTAAATGTGAGCTACAGTCGAGGAACGAGTGTAACACTTGGAGAACATGTTTTATTCATCTCAGAGCAATTAAATAGACACAGCGTGAAGCTCGGAGCTCCTTTGCTCGTCTGGATCATTGTTCTGTCGGGAGGAGTGTGACCTTTTCGTGAAGTTCGCCTTTATCAAATTAACCAAACTTGCTTCAGCTCAGTGTTTTTGTGCAATTGATATCACATTTTTGACATTATTATGTTTTAATTAGCAATGTGATCTCATCCGTGTTCCTCGTATTTCTTTTTGCAGAAGCCTTTTTTTGTGTAGCATGTTGGTGCTCAAGGTTCACGTGTGGTTAACTTCAGAAGAACAGTCTTCCTATTGAATTAAGAGACGGCACTAATTACGTAACATTTAGGAATACACAAACTGAAGAGATCCAACTATCTCATCTCTGGCACTGCCGTTAAGACACTGGCATTGTTTTTACATTTCTGCTACTTTTGAATGTTATTTTACCGTGTTGTACAGTAGTGCTTGCTGTTACGGACTCAACGTTTGGTTGAGTGTTTTTTTCACACGGTCCCCTGAGTAAAAGTCCCGTGTTGCTTTGACCCATCCTCCTCACCTCCCTCCCTCCCTCATAGGATGTTCTCACTCACTTTATACTCCGTAAATACTCTGAGCGTCTAATAATCTCTCATGCAGACGCTCAAGGGTACCTTGTGCGTTCGTATCAGGAGCGTTTGGGATCCGACGCCCTGCGAGTGACGCCAGGCTGTAATTAGAAAAACATCTTTCACAAAAGGGAAAAAGTCACATCTTGTCTTCCTGAGCTAACACGCAGCGGTGTTGTGTAGCGACCGGAGAAACCGGAGAGGTCACACTTAACTTTTCATGACAGCACACATCTGTTGTACTATGGCGTCTTTCAGCAAACCTGAACCCTCGCCAGGTCCACAAATGCTGCTGGCATCATTTTTTTTCAACTCACAGTAGGTTGAATAAAGTTCATGCTCTTCGGGTTTTAGTGTCTTTAGCAGCAGAACCAACTTTGTGCGGAGCTCTGTGCATGGTTCTATTTAAATACTGCAGTGTGTCTGCAGAACAGTAGCTGCCCATTAACTCTTTACGGAGTGAAACTTCTGTATCGTCACATCTGTGTGGACTCATTCAATTACCTTTTTCTTTTTTTGTCAGCTCTGAGTCCGAGCCAGGTCAGACCTGCTGGCTCATTACATCTCTTGCAGCTAATGAACCGAGTCTGCCGCTGCAGTCCAGAGACACAGACGGCCACACATCGCATTACGTCGTCAGCGGGTTCCAGTTAAGTGCTGTCGCTCCATAACGTAAACCTCCACTGCGGTTAAAGTCTGGGCGCTGCATTTGATCTGTTTGAAAGATACCAGCCACTGTGAAAGCGTTGCCGTATAGTCCGTATACATTTGTGAAGGGCGGAGTTTGTGCAGATGTTCTAAAAGTTCAACCTTTACCTGTGTGCTTTCTCAGGTACAGGACAAAAAAAAGACTAAACTGCAGGACACATAGGAGGCCTAAAAATAAAGAACAATCATTTATTTGGAGCCTAAAATTGTTCGTCTTTTGTGTCCTGCTTACTTAACTATTGCTGCACGTTGGCGTCGTCCTTCAGCGTCTCGAGGGTAGACGACATGTTGATCTCTTTTTGGGTTGTTGTAAATTAGCCCCCAAAAAAGGGTCTGTTTCAATTCTATATTGATTTGGTGTTACAAATACTTTGGGATAAAGTTCATGGTCCATGAGCCCTTTGCTGCAGTGTGGATCGAGGATCAGGGCTTTAAGACCCTCTGAACCTCGGCTTGTTTGTTTGTTTCGTTTGTCCAACTCAGTCCTCTGAACCGTGGACATTACAAGAGCTGCTTTTTCTTTACGGAGGTCTGCTGCTTTCATCCCTGACTGGAACTGCTGTACACAGTACCATCTGTGTACAGCATCTCCTGATCCCTTTTCTACTTTACTGTGTTACAGTTAAAGCAAAGGAGTAAATATGCGGCCCCCCCCAAAAAATACCATCTATTGGTTTGTTCTACAGGGACACATTGTCAATTTTTGTCTGTCGCTCAGCATAAAAACAATATAAAGTCAATTAGGATCCTTTTTTCGTGGTGGAGACACGAATCGAACGCATCCATGCAACAGTTAGCGCTCCTGACGTAGTACTAAATATTGAGAAAGACCATCTATGGTGGACCGGAGTGCAGAGTAATTATGCACAAACTCAGCACAAAACCGGTAGATTGTATTTCCTGAATTGAGTTTGACTGTGTTGAAATATGTGCATGAATCTATACGCATAGTTTATATAAAGACTATTTATATCCTGGTCACTGAGAGGACACTGATGGACAGTAACGGGACACTTCACGTGCTGGCTATGAATTCATGCTTGTATTAGACTGCAGGTAAAAAAGCCTCGTGAGAACTACATTTATTTTAATTCAAAGACTGGGTTGAGGCAGGTTTGATAATAGTTGTCTTTGTTGGGCCTGTTTCCACTGAAATGCTATAGTTTTGGCTGCTTTGCTCTCCTGAACACCAACAACAGACAGCTTTTTCTGGGACTATTAAAGAGCCTTGAGAGGTGAGTACATACAATTGATATTATTTTGGGGTGAACTATTCCTTTAATTTAGAGTCAGGTGGTATCTCTGGGATTTATAGGAGTTGAAGAAGTCCCTGCAGCTCTCTATATTAAATATAAAAATGTCAAATATTTACTAGACTGACATCTTTCGGCTACCAGAAGGAATCGGAAAGAAACTGGAACTTTAAGAACTTAAAAACACGTTCCTGGCATAATATTTTCCAATCTCAAACGAGCGGTAAAATTACGGCTTAATGTTTGTCATTATGTTGAATTCACCCAAATACACACTGATAGCCTTGATTGTGGTTTATCCATCATCATATTCTTCTTAATCATATAATAAACTGAACAAACCTTTCTTTGTACCTCCCTGTGGCTCAGACTTTGTCTTGGGAGTGGAGCCTCCGCTCGGCAGACAGAATGTGGTAAAAAAGAAAAGAAAGATCTCTTGTGGCTTCATCCGTTCCTCCGCCGCCGGATAGGTTTTATCACAACATTAACTCGTTGCATGTGCATACGCCATCTTTTCTGTCCAGAAAATGAGGATGCCAATGCAGCGATTTGTCGTTATTGAGGCCGAAGGTGAGATGGGAGGAATGCAGATAAACAGGAGGGATTCACAACGATACCTCGTCCCACTTAACATAAAACTGAGGAGGCAATGCGTCCAGAAGTTTAACCTGTGCTATTACCTAAAGTGCCAACAAGCTTACCGTCATTTAAACACCTCTCCGCTGTAAACAAAGTTTGTCTGACGTATCGCAGGAACACGTTCTCTAACTTTGAGATTTGAAAAAAGAAAAGCAGTGTTCAGATATTCCAGACTTCTATTCTAACACATTTATCTTGGTCAGTTTGTGTTGGTTGTGCAGAGACATGGATATATTTCATGCATATATGTATGAATATAATGTTTGTCTATATCGTGTTTATGGCTGTTTGTGTGTCAACACAAAGAGTCCTCTGTCTGGTTTTAAACGCCCTCATAAATCTTTATTTTGCTTTATGTATTTTTGCATTTAGTAAAATCTGCATTGAGACGTTGTTTGATCTGATGTCCTTCTTTTCATCCTTGAAATGCTTGTTGGAGAAACACGGTAGCATCTGAACACTGTTATTTGTTATTTCCATGTACCCACCAGCCGCCTCTTCCCTGTCACCGTAACATCATCTGACAGATTATTTTTTTTGTCGGGCGGGGAACATGGAACGCTGACCTGACGACGTCGCTTCCTTTTGTTCCCGAAGATGTCACCTCCCCTCTGGGTTGAGATGCCTCTCGTAGCTCCGCGGCCCTGCAGGAGAAGAAAACACCTTTTTCTGATGCAGGAAGGAGCTGGATGACAACATGACGAGGCACGAACGAGTCTGACATTGAAAAACAGAAGGAAGCAGAGGTGCATTGGTGTGTGTGTGCAGCTCTTCATCGTGTCACACAGCGAGCAGGTGAATCCAGGACGAAGCCGCGGTTCCTTCGTTATTTCAGGAAACCAGAAACATTTTTTTAGCCTCGGGTGGTTTCTGTGTTCCTCATGTTGCATTAGACTAAAGAAGATTCTTCACAACAGAAGCTGTGTTCTGACTGTGAAGCTCTCGCCTCTTGTGGGCTTGAAAGGCGGGTTGCTTCTTTATGTGAGGGAGGCTTTGATGATGACATGTTTTAATAACAGAAACATCCACAGAACTTGTGTAAGAAGGTCGCACTTCCTGGATTGGACAAACTGTTCCCAGTGAACGTGATCACTCTGCACCTCCTCTGAAGTCCTTCTTTGGTTTTCTTTTCTGTTAAATCTATACATATTTGTGTATCCTCTGCACAACAAACACTTCCTGTTCACAGCTACATTACGTTACTCCTGATAAGAGGTAGCGAGTCATGATTTCTTTAAAAACCTAGCAAAGCGATCAACAGGACCTTTCCTGACTCATCATTTCTGCTCCTATGACATGCAAACTATTTCCATCCCAACAGAGAGACAGCCGTGAACTTCACTGATCAGTCCCCCTGTTTGATTTACTATGAATACCAGCTCCCAGCTGCGAAAGGCAAATCCACATGAGCCTCCTGGTGGTAATCATAAGGAGGACAAGTGGCATGTTTTTCTTTCTAGCAGACTCCCACTTGAGTTGTGTTAATTGCAGAAGTATTTTAAACTCAGACAGAAAACACTGAAGAGATCAGCATGTGCATTTGGTTAAGGGGTAAAGATCTCCAGCACACAGATACTTTAAAACAATACATTTTCCAACAATTACACCTCTAATCAGTGGACTTCACTCCACAGACTGAATTTGAGATGTGCCGTCCTGGAGACAACAGACACGAATGTCATTCATAACTCTGCAATCCGAGCTGGTTTTGAAGACGGGGGGGACTCTCTTCCTGTGGCCGCACCATTTTATTCAAATTGCTCCAGTTCTGTCATTATACAGCACATTTACCTCGACCCATACGGCACTCCTCAGCCAAAAACAAGAGGCCGAGAAAGACCAGGGACGATTGGTTTGCAGCACGGATCAGATTCCACCTGCACGGGGAGCTTGGGGGGGAGCTTTGGGTCTGGACCGTCGGTGAGGTACTGTTCTGCGGTGTTTTTTCAGCGGAGTGAGGATTTTCTTTTTGGTAATTTTATACTTAGCAGTTCTGGGAGAGAGAAGAACAGTCGTACGGGCAAAACATGTCACTTTGGACAAAGTGGTTTACAGTGAATGAAGAGTGAAACACGGATGAAGAGGGGCGGGATCGTCAGCGGGTTCCCATGCTGCTCTGAATAAGTGTGTAGAGTACATTAGTGGATGTGAGAGCACTTGTTATAGTAGTTCTGAGTAAAGGTAGAGATTCTAATGGGAAATTTTGTGCAAAAACTCTGCTCTTAAGAGTTCAAGGAAACACGGGTAATTGATATACATATATATCATTTTGTGTGTGAAGTATTCCTCTAATACACCTTTTTTTTAAAGCATGAGGCTCTGACTGGGTAGTTTCTAGTCTCTTGAATATTTAATATCAACCAAAGGAATAATGAATGCCTCATTCCTCAACCTTTAGAGAACTAATGTTACTGCTAATGTTGACGGACGATGGCTCTGGTTTCATAGCAACAGAGGACTGGAGCCCGTGTCCCCCTGAGAGACACATTTTGGATTTTCAGGTTTGTGGAAGTGTTTGACAATTTAACACAGCTGGGAAAAAAAGGAAACCACATTGTTGTGTAAATGAGGTCGGTAAGCCCAGCTGGCTTCCACAGAGAAGTGTCTGGACTCTAATGGGCTAAATAATGAAACGTGAAATGATGGGCCGACTGGGGCCAACTGTTGTCTCCCTGAACCGCTGCTGTCAAAGCTTAAAAGTGTGCTTTTTCTTCATGCCTGCCCCCCCGCTGTGGCGTATCCAGGTGTTTGGCTCTGCAGCTGGATGTACGGTTTAATCAGGACTTAATTAAGCAGGGTCGATGTTTAGCGCACGGATCCTTGAGGATCGGCCGTGCACGGAGGGGTAGAAGACAGATGCGGAGCGGTTACAGTTAATTAACCAACAGTAATTGGCAATCCCACCTAAAGACATTGTAGCGCAACACTTTTTTTTTACTGCAGGCATCAACTGCTGCTGAACTTTGGCTCCAAACCTCAGGAGGAGCTGCTCGAAATCAGGTTTCACTGTCTCCGTCACCCTAAGAGAGTTAAGGCTACAGGAACCAGCTCCATGGAGGCAAAGTGTTCATGATAACACTGGAACCTTCTATTTACCCCTCATCTCTGCTTTCACTGTGTTTATTCATCTGAATCCAGTGGTGGAAAATAACTAAGTATATCTACAAATGTGAGGTACTTGTGCTTTACTTGAGTATTTTCATTTTCTACTACTTTATACTTCTACTCCCCCGAATCTTAGAGGCAAATATTGTACGTTTTACTACTATTTGTCCTACAGCTTTCAGCCACATCTCCTAAAAGTGACGTTCCAATACGACGAAACTGAACTGACCGTACCGTGATCTAACCGGATGTTTTGCGGACATCCATTGTTGTCACAGCATCTATGAAGTAACCTGCGATAATACGAGGGTCATTGTTGGTTTTTTATGCCTCTAGCCATATCCTTTTTCTCGAGAAGCCATCTATGCAACCACTGATACATATTCCATAATTTGTCGTACCCATCTATATATGCCATACATAGTTTGGCCCACGGCTGACATACATACGCCGTCTTAAACGGTTGCGGGCCCGCAGATCTACCCCATTCCCGTCCATCAGTCGCATCAATTGACGCACAGTTTCTCTGTCGGTAATTATCCCGGCCATCCAACATTTCTGGTGCATCCATCTGTAGCCGTGCTGTTTGCCAGATGTCTGTAGCTGTTGGTGAATGAAGGATGCTACCTCAGCTTCATCTGTCTTATTTCGTCTCCGCCAAAGTTGGTTCTTTCGTAGCTTTCTCTCTCTAGGGTCCGGAGGCTTAGTTTGATGTGATTCCTCCAAAACGACTAAAATTTCACGATTTGTGAATCCACGTCTAAAGAAGTCTTCAATTATGGTATCCATTTTGATCTGCCAAGCTTCGTCTCATTCACTTGCTTCTGTTGCTTTGGCACATGTGAGGAAACAACACATAGGCCTATAAAATGTTTGTCAATGTTATGAGATGCTAAGACATAATTATGAGATGCTAAGTCATTATTTTGAGATATTATCTCATTATAATGACTTACAGGATCTGTATTTTTTCCTCACAGTGGCGAAAACGGGCTTCCATATTATGATATGAACATGGTTCATCGAGAGTTAAAATATATTATTGTCAAAGCTACATTAACAGCAATCTTGTAATGTGTTTAGCTGCAACAGTGGACTGATCTAAATACTTTATAATGATATATATAACATCTAACATTTACAAAAGTCACCAGTAATAGTTGCCTTGTGTAGATTTGCATGTTTTTTTTGCTGGCGGGAATGGGCTTCCATACTCGTCAGTTGGGTTTATGCAACAAAACTACTTTTGGTTTAGGAAAATATTGTGAAATACTTCCATATCAACGTTGACTTCTCCTTTCACACAGCGGTCTCTTCTTTTTGCAGTTTGCCTGAAATAAAATAGTGTAAAACACTAGCTAAAGCGAGGGAATAAAAGAAAGAAAAGGGGAGAGTTCATGTGAGAACCAATCGTTGAATGACGCCTCAAAACACTCACACATGATTTATTTCTTTATCTTCTCGACACTGAAGTGGCAATTATCGTTCACATTACCTCACGGGTTTGAACAAATGCTTAACGCAGCGTTACCCGTCAATCTGCATTCACACAGCAGCAAACAACGGACAGGCCTCAGTATCGCCTCTGACAGGTGATTATTATCAGACCAAGTCACCTCCACCAGCTCACAAATGACACGCGTCATATCAGCTGTTTGGAGACGAGCCGTGCCGCCTGACGGCCCACCGTGACAGAATGTGAATGTGCTCTGTGTTATCTCTATGTACACAGTATATTATGTTATACTGCCTATAACGTCTATAATGCCCTTGAAGTGAATGTAAGCACCTATTAAACACGTAGTCATTTCATCGTGTTGTCAGAATAAACTCAGCTCCACTGTCCAGTAGTACCATTTAGTTTCCCTTCATTCATTCAGCCTGACGGGTTGATGTGAATAGATTCATTATTGGTTTTTCTCTTCTTGTTTTACCGTTATTATTCAGTATTGACTATTATTCAGTAGCGACTGGTGTTTCCATCATTTCATTCCTCCAGCCGATGGAAACCAAAAAAACTCTAACAAATAGGAAAAAAAGTGTAAATAAAAATATTTTACATCGATATTTGAACAGCTGAAGGAATCCTATTAATTTAAAGTAATGTCTCTTATTATTTATTTTTGCCTATCGTCATGTCGTCGTTTTGTTTGTTGTGTATTTTGCTTGTGTTAAATAAGAAATGACTAGATCTGATAAGTCACTATGTCTTAAAAGGTTTGATTTGTAAAGCGAAGGAATAAAGGAAAGAACAGAAAGGAGAATGTATGTGAATCAGACATGTCAGACGTTTTATTTAATTAATTTCATTGTTTCTCCTGCTGGTGGAAACTTTACAGAAGAAAAGTGTGTAAAACAGAAACATGTTATACTGATATCGTACTCCTTTAGCATCGACAAAGTAAAGGACGAATGAGACTGTGGACGACTACAAACGCTGACTCACTGAGAGCCTTAGTTAAATGTCGGAGCAGATCAGCTGACTAACTGCAGATGAATGACTGCAGACTGAAGAGCCGTCAGCAATCTGAAAGTGAATCTCATTTCCATCAAAACAGCAATCTGACGGGTCAGAGATGAACTCTGAGAGAGAGCGATATTCTCCCAGCATGCATTGTTCCCTGCATGTGATTAAAGGATAATCAACCCGGGACTTAATACTTTCCATGATTGTCCATCATACGTATTGATTCTGAGCACAGCCGCGTTCATTTCTTCATTATCGGCTAATTAAACCCTTTAGCTTGTCTTAACTAATCTGTTTCCAGCATATTGACGACATCTTCAATATGACGTTTGTGGAGCAACTTTCATACAGGTTAAAAAAGAGACAAAAGCAATTTAGCAAAGACCAATGAAATTAAAGTATTATATAATAAAATTAATTAAAAAAGAGATCAGTAAAATAGAATAGAATGATACAATTTAAATACAATGTAAACGTCGTCCACCAGCTTCCTACCTTTAACTTCCAGTCCATAAATGATAAACTAAAGCTCCATTCAGACTGGATTCATGTCTCCATAATAAGCTGTTTTTCATCCTCTCACCAGTATTACCTACTTTTTCTGTAATCCTTCTGTTGTTTAAGTCCTTTCTTTATTTTGTTAAAACTTGATTTAGCCACAGAAGGTACTCGTATGGACTCTTGTTCATTTTACTTCCTGTTTTATTTTGTATTCACTTGCCCCATGCTTCCTAGGTTGCTTCACTTCCTGCTATTGTTTACTTTCCCGTCACCTGTGTTCCATTATCTCATCAGACCTGCAGTACTTATACCTCCAGCTGTTCAGCACCCATCTGATTGTGTCAGTTCTTAGACAGTTCTTGTTTGTTCCTGGTGATTTACCTCAGCCTCTTTCTGGATTTAGATTATAGCTCGTTTGTTTTTCCCTATTCTCAGTGAGCACTTTTGGTTTTGTGGATGTGCCTTCGTGTATGCAGCGTCGACTATTCCGCTGACTGACGGTTTTGTCTTTTTTTTCCTTAAAGTTCTCAGTAAACTTTTTGATTTTTGTACGTCACTTTGTTCTCGTGTGATCCTTACATTTGAGTCTTTAGTCTGACCATCACAACCTTTTGAGACTGAGGACTCATTTCCGATGCAGTTTCATACATGCAATCATTTATAATCACAAAACAATGAAAGAATATGAACATCATGCTGTATTGAAGAAGACTTGAAACTAGAGATTGAGACATAAACTCATGTTTACAATGTTTACTGAGGTAATAAATCAAGAGAGAAGTAGAGTCATTTTCTCATAGACTTCTATACAACCAGAGGAGTCGCCCCCTGGTGGACACTAGAGAGAATGCAGGTTTTAAGACACTTCGTTGGACTGAAATCGGCTCCAACAAACACCTCAAACTTCACTTTTTATTTGCTCATTTCTTTATAATTTCTGCTGACACATCTTTAAAACCTCTGTGCTTGTTTTATGGGGCTCTGCTGCAGAATCAGACAACTCACGTTGTCTCTGTCTCTCTTCGCCCGCTGCGTCTTTGTTGTCATCTGAAAACATCACGAAGAGATAAAAGTTTCACGCTGCGTTCTTGTTTTAACAAAACGAACCCCGTTGCACCTCGTTACTCCTCCCTCTCCCCGCTGAGGTTTGTCCCACTCAGAGGAGGAGCAGAGGGGGGAGGTCATGGGGAGCGATTTGAGATTTGAATATGTGACAGACACGCCTAGCTGGAAACCTGTTGTCTGTCTGAATAAACTAGAACTCCTGTCAGGTAAACACTTTTGGCAGCCGAAGATGAAAATCTGAAAGATGTTTTGTCCAGCATGTTGGATCCATGGAGACCCTTTTGTTGGCTTAGCTTGAATATGTTCTAATAACACGTTAAGTGTTTTAGTTTTTAAATGAATGCATAAATGACGGGTTGACAGAACGTCTTCTTCTCTTACTTTCCTCTGGTGGGGTCATGTCCACTGATCACAATGTTCCGGTCTTCCGTTCTAATAAAGATGTATTGGTGTTGAAACAACGGATTTAAAACTGTGTTCTTGTTCTTTGCTCCTTATCTGGTCAAAAGTATCTTGCTTTATGCCGCAGGCTTTACGATCCTGCATGTTTGGCTCGATGTTCATCCACCAACGTTTTCAATGTGGTTTGATAAATTATCATCTCTTCCCTACGAACAGGTCAGCCAGTGTGAATGAGAGGTCCCCACTCGGCACAGACTCTGGTTATGAACGACCAGCAATAACCTGCATTGGAGTAGATTGTGCTTCATTTTCTCTGTAAGCGTTTTCTGTTATTACAAATGTGTCCCCCGTGTGTTCTGTCCTTTTGTTTTGGTTTATGCGTTTGTGTTCACACTGGGACAGAGAATTGTTTGTGGGGGGAGAAATATATCTATATATTTTCAAAATGCTTCAACTTTATTTCACTTGTTTTAAATAACGTATCCCTTGAGATGCAAACTGTAAAATGAAAATATAAGTTTTGCAAAAGAAATCAAGAAACTGGTTATTTATGCCCCGATGAGTTGGAACATAATAACTTTGTTAATTATGTTTGTGGTCTCACTCATTTGGGGATTAAAAATGTTTCCTTATCAACAGAAACTGTAATCTAGCCAGCAGACCTTTAAATTAATTGTATGTAGCAGCAAGTGGTGGAAACATATTTGGGCCTTGATGTCTTTTAGAAGAGAGGTAGTCTCACTGACTGACAGCGTCCCTGTTTTAGCTCTTTCCTCTTCACTCCACATCATCTTCTCTCCTTTCCTGTTCTCTCCTCTCTCACTCTCTGCTTCATCTCCTCTTCTTCTTTTGTTCATCTCTCAATGTTAAATCCCAACTTCCCATTGCCCCACAACAATGTCCCCATGTGTCCAAATCCTCTCAAACAGACTATCTTTTAATGCTTCCTTCCCCAGAGCCTTGCAACATATTAACAGAGTGGTTTATGGGTATTTATCAAAGCCCAGAAGGGTTTGGTTGGTAATCACTTACAACCGCGGTGCAATCTATCACTTAAATACACAACGTTATCTCCTCTCTGCCTGTGTTCCCTTTCTATCTTTGCTTCTTCTTTGTTGTTGGGTTTGCTGTAGAGGTTAATAATGTCCTCATTGATCACTATTAATAGGGAAGAGAAGGGGGGGGGGGGGGGGGGGGGGGCTAAAATGCAGAGGGACAAAGACTCCTATTAGCAAGTCAGGCTGTTCACATAGCTTATACCTACAGAAAAAGATGCACTGTAATTTGTATTTAATCCACAGAATACATTTGTAATCCACGGGAGGTATAAAGAGAGACAAACTCAGCGACTTTCACCCAGGAGACAGCTGTCCGTGTCCCGTGTAGGAACCCAACTTGATCTCATGTGAAGGCGTTTAAATAGCAAGACATTTTAAGGACATTTTGCGTGTCATGATAACGCAGTTATGGCTTTTTGCTTGTCGTTTTACGCCACGTCCTTATCTAGAAACGACTGTAGTTGGGTTTAAGATAGAAAAATAGAAAGTAAACAACACACACAATGACAAAATTAACTGACAAATAAAAGAGCTTTGATGTTTGGTTTTAGGCCACAAGAATTAAATGCGAACACAGAAATCAAAACCCGATATGCACCAGTCTTGCTTCTGTTTTTGGACCCTTTTACTTTTTCCACATTTTGTTGTGTTGTTGCCACAAGAGATAAAGAGTCACATCAATCAGGCTTTAATGGGATAATTCAAACAGAAACCACCAGGAGGTAAAAGGGAAGTGTAAACCTGCAAGGAGCCAGATGACAGCGTCCGTCTGGTGCAGACGCATCAGGGAGACTGGAGAGGTTTGTGAGGGAAAACCTGCTCCGTGGTTGATCTGAGACTGGGACGAAGATTCAAACGATGATCTGAATGAAAGACAACGCTGGAGTGGCCTCGGACTGAATCCCAGAATGTCTTTTCTTTGGTCCAGCTGGAGGTCACAGTTCACCAACATGACAGATAGTCAGAGAATCTGTGACGAAGAAAGGCGGGAAATAACAAAACACAACATTTGAAATGCAACATGGTTTTAAAACTAAATGAAATCCATGAAGTGAAGAGGGCTGAATGCTGTTTGAAGCCAGCGGTCGGTGTGTCACTATGACGGCAGACACAGGACTTTAGATTGGATCTGCATCGGGTGTTTAAAAATCATTAATCTGTAAAGACAGAGAGAGGAGTGGGGAGAGGAGAGAGGGAGCTGGAAGATTAGAGGGTTTATCGTGTCTTCTGGGAGTCCAGATGAGTCACTCTTTATTGAGAAGCCACAAAAAAAAAGCTCAGAGTTAACAGGAGAGTCCACTTTCAAAACAACAAGTCGACTCTGCGTCTTTGTGGATAAAACGTTCATCTGTGGTTGTAGCACGGTGCTGCACATCATATCTGTCACATGTCATGCGTGACTTTGCTCGACTATTTCATATTTAGGGTTTGCCATTGATGTGCCGGTCGCCACAGTTTAATTTCTACTTCAACACACGTTCACGTACGAAGCACCAGCTCTGCGACGGTTACATTGTTCATTTGGTTTTAACACAAAGCGAGACATTCAGCTCAGTGGGTTTAGATGAAAGGTTCTCAAGTCCGACTACGTTAACTCAACATAACATTTCACACAGTTATGCCCCCGACAGGGCTAGCACACGTGCAGCAAGCAACAAACACGGGTTACCAAACACCTCGACTAACGAATGGACAATGTTACGTTCCACAGACTTACTGTTATTTGGATGAGTTGCATCGCACTGACGAAGAGAGGATTTACAATAACTCTAGAGCGTTCAGTCCAAAAGTTAACATTTAATGCAAAATAATAGATGTAATCATTTCCAAAATTCACATGTTTTTTATCTGACGAAATATTTCTGCTTCAATCCATGTTTGTTGCTGTTTAGCGTTTCAAAAACATTTTCACAGCAGTCAGAAACCGTTTGCTGTCCTACTCGCAGCACAATAAAGGGAGGCACACACATTAATAACAGGAATAAAAGTAGAAGAGAAGAGCTCATTTAACCTGATCAATCGCTTTAGTCATATCAGTTATTCCTTTAGGATGATATCCTCAGAAAATATGACTACAAAGATTTGAAGGTTCATCTTAAAACCTCAATAGAAGCTTTGAATGTAATATTTGTGATGTATGTACAAATGATAAATGAACTACAGGGATTTCCCCTCCCTGGCGCCACCTTTGGCGTTTCAGGACGCTACAGCAGCAGACATGCAGTATGAGCAATAGTGAACAATAGTGTCGTAATGACGGCTCATTCCTCTGTGTCCTGACAGTTTGACGTCGTCTGTTTTTTTCTAGGTATCCTACAGCGCAGGACTCGCCATCATCCACGTTTACTGACGAGACCAGAATACACAGAGCTGCACTGAGCTCACAGCTGGCTTTGTTTAAAAATAATGTCTTTTACTCAAAGGAAAAGTTTGAAAATATTTTGGAGAAATGTGGTTATTTCCAGGCAGGAGTTACACGAGAATATTGAGTTGAAGATTTTCCATATTTAAAGAGAAATCAGCTCCGTCACAGCCGTTGCTCATAAGAAACAGCTCCAATGAAAAAACAGGTATTTTTTCAACTATCTAGTTGTAATCTCTAAAAACTTCCACAGCTGTTTTTACGCCTCTTTTATCGAGCCGTGATTGTTAACCTGCAAACATCTGGGCTTGTGGGTAATGGTGTTTATTAGAGGCCGTCAAAAACAACATAAAAACTGAATTGTTTGTTCTTTGTCACTGTAAAATATATTTAGTTAAGCAGCAGTATTAACCTAAGTAACCTCACTTCTCACACAACCTGTTTGAACTTAAAAAGATGTAATTCATAAAAAAGGCCGCACACATGAAGCTTTGTCACACCAGCAGTCTCCTTTGAAATGATCATCAATGAGCTTTATGTAACCTTTGTTTACAGTGACGCCTCAGCATTCGACCTTTTCCGGTGTAACGTTTGTCATCCATCAGAGGCTGACGGTTAAAACACTGAGCACTATCTCACCGCAGCAGAGGCCTGGCATCACACGGCACCGCTGGCTTTAGGGTGTGTGTGTGTGTGTGTGTGTGTGTTTAGAGGTCACAGGGATTCAAATCATGCAGTCCAAAAAAAACGACTGTTATCAAAGCTCCACAGATGAATGGAGCTCTCAGTGCACACGGAGGTAAGAGGAGAAGGAGAAATTCAACTTTTGCATCAGGGCTGTACAGTGTGAAGTAAACGCCAAATAGTGTTCATCGCAGGAAACTCCATCAAGGCTAAAATGAAATGCTGCCAACTACAGAACCGAGGACGGAACATAAATCTGCCAAATTAACCTTCAACGGAGTCCATGCCAAGATAACGGGAACGTTAATGTGACGATAACGTGGTGATAAGGTGACGCACACTGGCCCAAAAACGCCCTATAATAACTATTTGTATCATCAGAATTTGACCTGTAAGGCTACAACAGCTTATGATTCGTTATGTTCCCAACCAGGACTCTACTGAGCATGCTCCATGGACCTAAAAAACACAGAACACTGATCAGACTGACCGTGTTTTAGCAGCGTAACGACTTTTTTGAAAAACGTCAACTCAAAGCAGGATATCTGGAGCTAGAACACTTTACCAACTGTAGTCACCGTGATCTGAAAATATGCTTGAGATTGTCCCGGTAAATTTAAACTGTACTATTAACTATTCGGTAGCGTACAGTTCATACCTTGTGCTAAGCTAAAGCTAGCGAGGTCAATTTTTCTGAGCTTTTGCGCCTCGGATAAAGGCGTCAACCAATCACGCTGTGCGGAACGGGTTGAGTTGCACTGACATTTATTTAAAACAACACAAACGCTGTTTGGATCTAAACCAAAGCTTTATTACTCCTTCAGCTTCGACAAAGGCAGCGCAGACAAGATCCACGCCTTCCGTTCTTTCACAATAAAAGCTCTAGACTTATAATATTCGCAGGGTAATGTGTCGTATTATTGTGTTGTTTATTTTTTTATTTTATTGCAAATATGTGCTCCCCAAACTTTGCAGGACTTTTACAATGGAGTATTTCACAATGTTACACACATTCTAAAAAGTATTTTACTCACACACACACACACACACACACAAGAAGAGTTACCCAACTCTCCCCACTCTTTCATTTACAGGTGCTCAATCATCCTGTCAGCTGAAACGACAGCTTTAGTTCAGTTTTCTTAATTAAATGGGACTTTTTAATATCTTTCCCCGGCTCGGACTCTGGAGGCCGTACGTCCCCCATCGGGCTCGCCACGGGTGAAATTAGACCATCAGGCTAAGTTAACAGCTACTGCCTCCGCCATGTTTAGAGATTTAACATCTCACTTGGCAATCAGACCACGCAGCAGACATTTGCAATTCTCACAGAGTTTCTGTGCAGCAATGGATGTTTTTTTTTAAACATGGGGGAGAGTACCGAGAGATTAGGCGGAGATTTTCACTTTTTTTCCTGCATAATTAATGAGGTGTTTTGTACTCAAAGGGCTTGAATCTGCTGAAGGCTTCATTAAATTCTGGGAGTTACTTGGTTGTGGCTCTCTTTTTTTAATGTGAACAGAATATAAGTCACTCCAGTGTCGACTGTGGTGCATTTAAAGATGGACTGCAGCATTTACAGCACTGGAGTAGTAGTACACGTGTCTAATTTGCAATAATTTGTGTCAGCTGGAGACATCTTCAAATACTGCTCCCATTTCTTTTCTTCCAGTTTCGACATCTCGTCTCCGCTGAAATAAATGACGTATGACGGGACGCTCAGAGCAGAATGTACTCTCACTGTCACAGAACCTTTTCAGTCAAAATATTCAAATATATACAGCAGGGAATCACAACTCTCTGATGGCTTCATTTCTAACTTTTTGATACGAACAACTTTAGTTCGCTGAAGTTTACATTGACACAATTAAAGAAAAAGCCTCCAGCTCACATGTCTGCAAAGTGATCACACACTTAAATCTAAGACTCATAACAACATAACCTAACAAACTACAGGCTTAGATGCACACAATCACCAGGACTGGCTGCATGTGGCCTCTCTCTTTAGAGCTATAGAGGGGGTCTCCCATGGGACCTTAATTTGGAAAAACTTTGTAGTCAACAGTTACAGACAAGAAAATGTTTTATCCCGTTTGAATTGAAGTGAGAAAGCATAATTAGAAAGACTTGACACCCAAAGGTCACATAAGTTACGTCTCTCTCTGAAGCTGTGATGCCTGTGTGTTTCATACGAGGATGTTCTCAGCGGGTCTTGCTCGTTCTTTCTCTTAACCGGCTGATATAAAACATACATCAGGTAAGATAACGTGGTATGCATGGCTATAGCTAACTTAATTAGCTAGCTAGCCAAGATGACGGCCATGTTGGTGGCGTGCAGTGTGTGAGACAAGAGATGAACTTCACTGAGCGGTCTCACACAAAACTGAATGATGCCGTCACAAACTCAAAAAAGTATTTGTCTCTTGCCTGTACTGTGTAATAAGGTCCCATTGGAGGACACCAGAAGAGGGCGGGACTTCACCTCTCTTTAGCTCCGGGTATCTAGCAGCAGTCACCACAATGAGAATAAAACACTAATGGAGTCAGACGCTCTTCAGAGAAGTTGAGGCATTCATTGCAAAAATCTGTCTGATCGGGGCCTTAGAGGTGTGTTTCTTTGATTGACAGGAGGTGTCTTGGCCTATCACATTCCTGCAGGGTTCTGCACCTGCCCAAAACTGAGACCCTGACCCGACCCCACTGAAACCAAATGGAACTGAGAATTTGAGACCAAGATGGATAGAAATCTCTTAATGAATTAAATTAAAAAATAATCAAACCTGAAGTCAAACCTCAAGCTTTACGCTGAACAAATTGCAGCAGAACTCTCCTTCATCAGCTCCACACACACACACACACACACAGAGGCGATAATAGGTTTTGTGTTTGTGATTGTCTTTCCCTGACTGCAGGTCTTTTTTCAAACACACGCGTAGGCTTTGTATTCACCGTCGGTGTTTGTAACAGTCGGGGTTCGAATGAGCTTCAGATCTGCTGTAGTTATCAAACCCTGGGCTCTCATTACTCACGGGGAGATCCGCCCTAAAATAAGACATCAACTCAGACAAAATGGGGTCAGCTGCTATTTAAAAAATGACTGACAGCATGAGATTAAAGTAATGGTGGATGGTGCAGTACAGTGGGGACGGCTGTAAATGAGACACACTGAGGTCGACCACAAGTTACTGGACATCTGAGGAGCTTTTCATCAGCCGTCTGTCTTTTCAGCCCTGAGGTCTCCTCTAAATTACACCATTCTCTCGTCCCCGGGGCCCTGATCGATAGCGTATTGATTAGGCCCGGGGACACTTTCCATGGCACGGTGACGGCCTGCGGGCTCAGAGAATACACGGACATGATCGCATTGATCACGGTCAGCATCCATACGTCCACCACACACTGAGGGACAAAGAGGAACAAAGAGAGGTTGGAGTGCAAATGTGCACTGAATGATATTTAAATACAAAGTTCATTAAGTTAAAAGCTGCGCTATGATTTCTTTGGTTGATCTGTTAACCAGCCGTGACAGTGACGCTGGTATTGGTTTTACGTTGTGCGTGTTTGTGTCGTCATGGTTCAACCATAGTCTGTATATAAGAAGTAGACGTCGTCATCGTGACGTCACTCATCGGTTTGTGGACTGAAGTTCGTCGATTTCGCCGTCGCCATCTTGGATTATGGCCGTCGGCATGTTGTTGTTGCAACCACTGAACAGGAAGTGACCATATCTGGACTGAGGAGGAGTGACGTAGAGACGCCGTATACGGCTCTGGTAGAGACCTGTCAATCACTGTGTAGCCCCGCCCTAAAGCATCCCCTGCTTTATGGTCTGTTTGACTCTAAATGGACCATAATGTACTAAATGAACATCATGCTGTATTGAAGAAGACTTGAAACTAGAGATTGAGACCATAAACTCATGTTTACAATGTTTACTGAGGTAATAAATCTGTTTGTTCTGCCTGAACACAGTGTACGAGGACACATCAGAGCGTCCGACCTCACTGAACCACAAAGCCATCTGGCTCTGTCTGATCCGCATCAGACCAATCTGAGGCCGTTTACACAGATCAGACGGGGAACCCAAACAACATGTGAGAGTCATTTCACAGGGAAACGTAGCAGAGGTCTCAAAGAGACAGATGCCAGCTTGTTACTGGAAGGCTGTGACTTAAACCCTCCGATTCACTGAGAGAAAGAAAAAGAAAAATGGACCATGAAAAGTTGATGACAGTGAAACTGTATCAACATGGTGGATATAACAGTAAAACAATGGAGGTAGAGGTCACGGGAGAGAAACAAAAAAGCAACAGAAGGTCAGAGAAAGTAAGAGCATAAGAAACAGAACAAAGTAACGGACATGAACACAGAACAAAAGACAAGTTAAAAGCGGTTATGAGTATTTTAGGCGGCACACCAGAGGATTTTCAGGTCACTGCGTCCGTGAGGTGATGCGAGTATGATGAGAGATGAAGGTGAGGTAATAAAACTGCCTCCCTGCTGCTGGTCGGAGGACTCAAACCTCCAGATTGATGCCAGCGACCCTGAGAGGCTTTTAGGTCTGAGGCCGAGAGACGTTCATACAACATCACTCGCACAGGAGAGATTCAGCCAGGTTCAAGGACCAGAGATCGTTCATCTGTTAAATCATTCAATGCAACTGCAAGTTGTGAAAACTCTACGGCTCTTACCTGTGTTCACCTTTCTCCTGATGTGAGCTGGTGTTGTCCTCGCAGTGAAATATTTCCACATCTTACGGTTGAATGTAAAAGTGGATTCAGAGCGCTCCAGATAGCGTCTCTGCTCCCCACGTCTAGTTCAGCCCAATAAAATCAGGAGAGTGTGCTTTTAAAAGCTCAGTTTAATGGTTTTAGGTTGTTTTTTCTCCTGCAGACCGGTGAGTCACCGAGCTGGCGGCGGAGCAGCCATGACATTTATGGCGTGATTCAGGTGGAGACGAAGCCAGACGGAGAGATGTGAAGTCGGGGCCGCTCACTTAACTGAGTTTGGTCTCGTCCCACATTATGAGACGGTCGTCTGATGGCTGACGCAGACGGACATCAGAGGCAGTTTAGTTCCCTGAGATTGTGGATTTATGTGTTGTGTGTTTTTCAGCCTTTTTCATTCATTTCTCATTTAACACACATCAGTCAGTCTGTTGTGTTGTCGTGCATCATCTACAAAATGTAAATCAAAGAGACACGTAGCAACCAGGAAGAGACTCCAAATGACCACAAAGACACATAAAAGGACTACAAAGAGATGCACAAAGACTACAAGGAGACGAAAACAACTAGAAAGAGATGCAAAACTGCTGCAAAGAGACAAGTCATCAGAGACACGAGAGTCGACCTCTAGCTCACCTGGTAGAGCGAGCTCCCCGTGTCGGCTGAGTCCTTGGCAGCTGCCGGGGTTTGATTTTCTGTCCCGTGGTCTTTGCTGCGTGTCTCTCACCTCTTTCCTGTCATTCTCCAGCTGCTGTAATAAATGCAATAACGTCCCAAAAAGATGACTATTAATGAAAAAGAGACACAAAGCAATGCAAAATGACCACAAGGTGACACAAAAACAACCACAAAGAGGGAAGTTAACGGGGACTTAGAAGCTTTAATGTGGAAATAACTCTTCTGATATTATTGTAAGACCGTCATGCAGACGATATGGACCTTTTGTATTTGCATTGTCTGGACAAAACAAGAAGTTGCACCTGATGTCCTCAATAAATTCCCCCAATGATGATTTTTATGATGCTTATGTTCTAAATTGTGTTGTCATGTATGGTTGTTGATTTTACTCCTTGTTCAAAGCAAATTCCCCAAGAGACAATACAGGTTTTATTCATTCACTGGCATTATTATTATTATTATATTTTTACCCGTAAATGTAATAAACTCTTTGACTAATGTATTGTAAGTTATTTATAGAGTAGCGTAAGTATAGTTTAGTTCAGTTTAATTCAACTACTGTATCTCTGTTGAACCAGAGAAAACTTCACAAACCTCTGTTTCTGTTTTTATTGTTTGCCTTTTGTCGCCCCCTAGTGGAAAACACGCGCATACCAAGTGCTCCCTGATTGGCTTAGTTTGCGATGTGCTTTTCTCTGATTGGCTGGTACAATTTTCACCGTCTACAAAAGTCTTCCGTGCGGAAACACACACAGCTTAATGCTTCCACCATATTATTTCACTTAAAATATATCAAGCAATTCAATTTTTTTCAACTGGTAACATGTTAGCCTTATAAGATAAATAAATAATGATTTTTAAAAATAAGTAAGTGAACAATATGACCCCCCGGTTTAAGAAGTGCGGCAGCAAACGTCGGACGTGTGTTGTTTCCTTCCGGAAGATAATAGAGAAGGGACCGGCTCGATTTATGGAGTTTCGAAGAGGAAATTAGTTTTGAGAGTTTCTCTCCGAGGCTGTTTTGAACCAAACAATGGGGAACTTTAGAGCATTTCTGAGCGCACCGCTGGTCTTCTTGATTTTCCAATCGTATCTGGTGTGCTGTGATATAACGGACGGAAACACGGAGCATCTGAAGAGGGAGCACTCGTTAATAAAGCCGTACCAAGGTAACACGGATCAGCTAGCTCGTTAGCTAACCTGCTGCTAGTTACACTTTTCTGTCTTCCGCTGCGTTTTTAGAGGATATCAAGCGACATGTGCGACTTCTTAGCTCACTAAACTAACTGACTCTCGTGTTACGGCTCATTCATGCGGACTAATTGTACAACTAGATAGCTTAACATGCATGTATTGTAATGCAGAGGTTGTGAATTGTTCTTTAACCAAGGACCACCTAACATATGAAAGATACACAGATTATACCGGGGATGTCCTCATGTATGTCTCTTTGAGTTGACCTTTTTACACCTGTACAGTCTCAGTTATGTGAAATGTACGCTTGTGTTATAACGTTACATACAGAGATGATTTGATTAGATTAGATTCAGCTTTATTGTCATTGTACAGGTACTGAGACAATGAAATGCAGTTTAGCATTTAACCAGAGTGCAAAAAGCAGTTAAGTGCTGCACATCCACAGAATAATATACCTAATAAAATATAGAATACATATAGAATGTATGATAAAAGAGATTTTCTACATGTTTCAGTTTATTTGCAAATGACTTAACAACTAACCCAGCATGTTGCTTTGTTTTAGAAATGTAAATAAAATATTATAGATGTGTTATATGCCGTTCAGGAGGGTGTGGCCCTTTAACGACTACATTTGCAGACCTCTGATCCACGAGGCAGCTCGTGCTTCTGTGGTGAGTCTCAGCAGGAAGTTGTTTGTAACTGAAGCCGCTTTATCACTGCACTCATCTCACCGTGTGCTGCAGGGGGCTGGAACTGTTGCAGTTATTCAGGTCGAGGCAAGAATTCCATTATAATGTAAATATGTGTTAATGACAACACGTGCAGAGCGCCTTCAGCATACAGAAGTGTTTGTCAGGACGTGTCCTTAGAAGTGCACGTGGAGGGAGGTGTGTCTGTTTAATTCAGCATCTGCAGATCAGACTCACAACTAGGGATGCACCGGCCTGTGGCCTTGTTAGGTGGGACACTGAGCACGGTTTATGTACCGGATCTGTTCGACAAACAGAAACAACTTGATGAAACATGGATTCCTCTGATCGTGTGCGGTCCTCTCACGCGTTCGTCTCTCAGGTGTCGGCAGCAGCCCCAGCAGTCAGTGGGACTTCTGGGGAAGCACGTTGGTGACGAGCTCGTACGTCCGACTCACTCCGGATGACAAGAGCAAGCAGGGATCCATCTGGAACACTGTGGTGAGGAAAGACTACAAACATGGCTGCTGTCCCCGTCTGACTCTGATGTGTTTGTTTATACACAAGTCAAAGCTACTCCAGCCTTTGGTTGAGAGCACATGTTTAAGCCACGCTCTCTTTACCAACCTACATTTAGTCTCATGTTTATATTTTCTCTCTTTCTTTGAATGGAAGATATATCTAAAAAACTAATATAATATATAATTACAATATAAAATGTTTGCTACCTCACATTAACTTTTGGTGGATGAAGGTGAAAATATGCAACCCATGTTTAATTTTATACCTGATAAACATTTGCGTATTATATTCAGACAGTGTCCTGGAATATAAAATGCAATACTCTATGAAACCTGTTCTGGTTCTGGTCTACAGCCGTGCTACCTGAAGGACTGGGAGATGCACGTGCAGTTTAAAGTTCATGGGTCAGGAAAGAAGAACCTCCACGGCGACGGCCTCGCTGTCTGGTACACCAAGGACAGACTTCATCCAGGTAACGTTCACGTTAAACCCACCCAGCTTGATCTCACTTCAGGTCACGCTGGTCCTTCTTGCAGCAACGAGTCAGAGTTTGCATTTACCCAAAATGCAATTCTCACCTGTCACCTGCAGCTCTTCACAGACCCAGTTCCCCTTTTCTTACCCGTGTCATATTTAGATTAAAAACAAGTAAGATTGCACTTCCTGCTACTGCGCCACAATAAAAGACTTCAAGAAGCTCATTGGTTGAAATCTGTCACATCATAATTTACAGCAAAGCAAAGTGTATCAAAACAAAGAGGCTGCTTTCTGTCGGATCAATATACGAAACTTCTAGAACAAAGTCTGAACCATGTAATACATATTTACTGAAGTACTAAAACCTTAACGTAGTGAGACGGCGTTCTCTCGGCTCACCTGCATGATGACGAGGTAAAGGTGAGAGCGCTGCAACTCTGAGAAAAGTAAATCTAAAGTGTAAATGAACGCTCATCGTGCTCACTCCATCAGAAAGCTGTTTTATTTTTTAATGTCCAGATGTTTGTGTCGACCCTCTCAGCTTCACTGCTGACCACAGGAAAGTGTCTCTTGTCGTCTGCTCATGTGTCGCCTCATCTCTGCCTCCATCCTAGGCCCTGTGTTTGGAAACCAAGATCAGTTTCTTGGCCTGGCTTTGTTTGTGGATACCTTCCGCAATGACCTCCATGGGATGGATGTAAGTGTGTGTGTGTGTGTGTGTGTGTGCAGCTCGAGGCGATTGACCGGCTTGTTTCTTTTCAGGGCCTGTGTTTTCCAACAATGCTCTCTTCCACGGGCTGGCCGTTTTTATAGACACTTACTCTAACGATGACGCCACGGATGTGAGTGGTTTGCTCAGGTTTTACTCGTCAGCACGCTGTTGTTCTTTAACTTTGAATCGGCATGTCGTCAGAACGTTTTAAGCATGTTAACGTTTGCAAACCGCACAGAATTAATTTGCCATATTTTCACGTGTTTGTCTCGACTTTAATGACGAAAGTTATTGTCTTTAAAGGAGGTTGTTTCTGTTTCACCGGAACTTGTCTTGTGAATTATGCTTTATACTTTCACATTGCAGCTGAACGTGTCCAGTTCTGTCTAACCTCTCATGGGAGACATATCCTCAGATTAATAATCTACACTCACACACGGCACAGATCCCCATCTGATTTACTTTAACATGCACAAGTCAAAGCTTGTAAAGTAGGAGGAACAGTGAGACTTAATACCGACAGAACAAGTAGTTTGCTTTAATTACAAGTCTCTTTGGTAACTTAGAAAATACAGTAATATGGCTTTCAGTTCAAATTGTATTGATGTCAGAGTTTTTGTTCTTAGTAAATATGAACAGACGTCCAAAACTTCAGATATGACTTTAAAAAGCCTGCAGTGTGAAGGTAGCCTGTGTGTGTGTGTGTGTGTATATATATATATATATATATATATATAACCTGAAATGTATCATGTGGGCTTCTTATATTTTCTTTTCCTGTATTCATTTGTGCATCATCTTTATTCAAGAGTTCATACAATGCCTTTTATTTCCACACACGTGTTGACTCTTTCCTCCCCGTCTCCAGCGCTCCTTCCCGTTCATCTCGGCCATGGTGAACAACGGCTCGGTGAACTACGACCACGGCAAAGACGGCCGCTCGTCGGAGCTCGGAGGCTGCTCGGCTGAGATCCGGAACCGAGAGCACGACACGTACCTCGCCATCCGCTACTCCAAAGGCAGACTCACGGTACGTAGAGACACTCGATGAGTAGCTTCTCTTCCTTTAGTCCAATTAAGAACATGTGATCCAGACATAAATGAGTACAGCTTCTCCCTGTAAAGAATTCATATTTTAAGCCCATACTTGTGTCTGGATGTAAACACTTTTTCCACATAAGGAGTATTTTCTTGATTATTTTCAGTAGCTTTAAGTCTCTTACGTCCCGCCTTTGTCCTGCAGGTGATGATTGATGTGGAGGACAAGAACGAATGGAAGGAGTGCATCGACATCGGAGGCGTTCGTCTTCCTACCGGATATTTCTTCGGTGCCTCGGCAGCTACGGGAGATCTGTCTGGTGAGTTTACACACTCACACACCAACGAACAACCGAAGTAGAGAAGTCATGATATTCACCGCTGAAGTTCTGAAGCAGAGGTTTGTTGAGGGCCATTGTAGGTAAAAAACGATCTACATAAAGAGCTGGAGGAGGAGAGTACATTCTTACATTTACGAGTAGAAACTCACAAAGAGATTCACTTGAATATTATCTGAGATGATAAAGTCTCGATATATATATATATATATATATATATATATATATATATATATCGATTTTCTAAACTGATCGTGTGTTATTTTCCAGATAACCACGACATCATCTCGATGAAGCTCTACCAGCTGATGGTGGAACACACCCCCGAGGAGGAGAACCTGGACTGGACCAAGATCGAGCCCAGCGTCAGCCTCCTCAAGTCCCCTAAAGGTAGATTCAAGTTCCCCGATTTTCTCTCTCTGACAGCAAAATACAGAGGTGAAAACATTGTAAATATAGCGTACTCTGAAACAGATGTTGGTATTTGTAGGTGTCTAACATGCGGCCACAGCAGTACATTACTTTGCTGGTGCTGCTGTCTGTAGAAACATCTGCACTGTCCCTTTAAAACGCAGCGCCTCAACCAGGAAACAATAATAGAAGTTAGTTAAAGAAACAACAAGGAGGAATCTTAGTTCATGTAGGTACGAGGTTTTATTATCATGCTTCTGCTCATTACACTCTTTTAAAAACACGTTTCTGGGACTTATTTAAAATAAGAAGACGAGCAGCATTTCTGAATTGAACATGAAAATGAACACGGACTCTTCTTTTTGTCCTTCGTAGACAACATCGACGATCCCACCGGAAACTTCCGCGGCACGCCGCTCACCGGCTGGAAGGTCTTCCTGCTTCTGCTGTGCGCTCTGCTGGGGATCGTGGTGTGCGCCGTGGTGGGAGCCGTGGTTTTCCAGAAGAGACAGGAGAGGAACAAGAGGTTCTACTAGAGGAGAGGAGAACCTCATCCAGAGAGGTGTTTGTCGTGGAACGAACTGTTTCCAGACGACGGCACATTCAATGTGAATTCTTTCCTAAAGATTGTACAAAATGTTTATATCTTTTGAAGCACTGCGTTTTGGAGTGAGATGTGGTAACTTGTGACGTCGGTGAGAAGGTGCAAAGAACTAGTGGCGCCCGTCATGATGCTGTCTTTGTCCTCCATGTTTTCTTTAGTTCCAGGGTTAGAGTATAGACCTGCTGTCCTAAACAAACTTTAAAGGGTTTCTATTGGTTCCTCTGCTGCAGACGTGACGCTACAAAATGGTGAATTAGGCTGTTTTACCTTCGTTGAAGAAAAGTAGCTTCATACACAACATCGGATAAAAACATCGTGGGAACAGGAAACGTCCACATTAACGTCTGACGCGTTGAGCTGGAGGCCTTATTGAGTGACTACACGTGAAGCATAACTTCTTCCTGTTGCGTCTTCAGGTCTGATTGTCGGTTACGTGATTGGCTAACGTAGCGTTTCTCCAAAAAAATGATGATAGAACTTTTCGCTGCAGGCCGCCTTGTTTTTTGGGGGGTTTGCGTCCCCTCTGGTCTCCATCGCCGCCTCCCAAACACGTTGGTTTATTTCTCTTTCTGTGTTGCCGTCGCTCTCATTTTGACATTAAAAAAAATACAATTTGGTCTGTTAGCGACTTTAAAATGACAGAATGGTTTTAAGTTGCTGCTCTCCGTGTAAGACGTTCCCCATAGAACAGAATGAATGCTTTGGCTCTGTAGGATTTTAAATGATGGAAACGGTATTCTCATGAATACGTACAGCTGTGTTTCTCATTCAACCACCTGAGTCACACGTCGGCACTATGATGTCTTTGTCCCTTATGTTCTACTCATGGAGTTAGATCTTTAGTGTTCTTGGTCTCCGCCGTGTTCACGCTCTCTGTTCATGCTACAGTTCTTCTGTTTATTCACTCAGGTCACCTCTGAGGACAGACAGACCACTACTGCTGCAACCAACCACTGTTTGATCCGCCAATCTGGTTCAGAAAATGTCAAGAAATTATAAAATATATATACATACACGGTATAAAATTCCCAAGTGCTTGTTTTGTCTAACTAACGGAGGTTTCGTTGAATCTCAGAGAAAAATATTCACATTCGAGTAGCTGGAACCAGATGATTATCGATTTAATGATAATTCATTATTAAAGTAGTTTTCATCTAGTTTTATGAAATGAAACATTAACGTTGGGGCGGAAGGAGCCGAGGCGCTACATCACACAGCAGATCCCATTATATTTCATGAGTTCAGGTCGTGATGCGTCTGGATCTGTGTGATTCACCACCTCTGCTCAGCCCTGAAAGCTCCTCTGGCTGTTTAGTTGAACTGAGTAAATCTCAGACGCCACATGGCCAGAGAGTGTAGCGCTTCACAGACTGTGTTACGTCAGAGTTACAGAGGCTGTGAATCTGCATTGATCTGAAAACGGATCAATTTAACAAATGTTGCGACGGCACAAACGGTAACATTTCCCATCATGTAATTATATATCGTTTAAAACCAGTTAAATATGAACGACGACTCGTGAAGCTCTTACTAACTAGCACAACTTCTCCTTAATATATATGTATATATATATATATATACATACAGCAGGATGAGGCCACTCTAAAGGTTCAGTGCACACGTGGATGCATCTTGAAAACTGGACACGCTGAATTATTTGATGCTTCTTTATTTCTTTTCTCTTTGGGGTCTTTTGAGCAGCGTTTTTTATTCAGAATATGCCTTTGTTGTTTTTCTAGGTGTGTTTGTGTTGAATTAACTTCTTCAGGATAATGAATATTAGAATAAAACAAGTGACTGATGCTCGCAGATATTGCTGGTGATGAAGCTTAAAGGAACAGGAGTTGTTGAACCCTGAAGACACATTTGATCAGTTTCTTTTAATGTTTAGTTCTTTTATTTCCATAATGTTCCCGTTTGGTTCAGAAATGCTAAAAGTAAAATGTTAAGGATTTGATGGCACACTTGTACTTTCATTGTTGATGAAATGCAGCGTACTCTTTTAGCGTGAGTCAGCGTTCTTCAGGTCGTTCTGTATTTGTTTTCTGCCACATCGGTTGTTTTTGGTGATGGGTCTTAAAACAGCTCGTCTCAGCAGAAATAATGTATTCAAATAAATGAAGAAACTATTGGAATGTGAATTGTTTTCATTTTAACAGACACTGGATTATTGAAGTATTATCAGGTAAAAATACTTCAGTGACAAAAGCAAAAGTCAGGATTATGAGTGCCCCCTTTTTAGTGCTGCAACTAATACAAGTTATATTTATGGGTTTTTATTACCATAATATCACGTAAACAGTATTCTGATGTAGCTGTTGGGTTTATCAAAAACAATGTCATATTTCATAAGATCACATGATCGCTGTCGGATAAATACCTTGTTTTCCTCTGAAGTGTATTGCAGTATAAAGTATAAATATACAGCATAGTGAAAATACTACAGTAAGTATTAATTCACATTAGTTGAATAATTATTTCTTTGTTTTCACCGGTGGTTGAAAGTAAATACATAACAACCCACTCTAGTAGCTAACAGATGAAACTATGTATATAAATGTGTATAAACAATAACTTCATTCATTATTTTATTTTTTACAAATCTGCTTCATTATGTAGTGATTTTTCCAGCTGTTTATGCCCCGCCCACTCTTCCGCTCCCAAAAAAGTGCTCGTATCCATGTTTGCAGTAGGACTATTAGTGTTAATTATATATTAACATTAATATTCTTCAGTTGTTTGAAAGCGTGTTGTTGACTCGTGTTGGTGTCTAGTTCAAGGTGATTGGTGGACACATGACTGTTGTATTCATATATTTAATGACCTGTAGTATTGTCTTCATGGGAAACATCAAAAACAAGTGACCTGATTTATGAGTCTTCAGACTGCTGAGCTCAGGATCGTTTTGTGAGTTTAATTATGTTTAATTTGTGCTTCAGCTGCGGCTGTGTCTCAAGTGGTTTGGTGGATTAGATCTGTCTCCTTTCACGAGCTCTCCTTTTCCTTTATGAGGGGAATAATGTGAGATTTATGATTTGTGTTCATTTAAATAAATATGTTCCATGTGAGTTGTCCCACTTAAAAGCATTTAACGGTAGATTACTGTATTGTTATGCAGGTAGAAGCAACCTGTGTGCAACACTGACAACCGTAAGATTTATTTTCCGTTAGATGCTCTATGATAGCAGGTTTAACTGTCAACATACAATCATTACAAAACGTGTGTGTGTGTGTGTGTGTGTGTTTGTATAAAGTAGGCCACTGGTCATTTTCTTCGTCAGAATAACCAAAACTTTTTTCAAAGTTTTGCTCTCAGTTTTATATTATTTTAGATTAATAAATCAGTCATTGTCAACATGTTCAACTCAAAGTTATTTATTCATAAATTCCATTTGCCATTAATTACCAACATGGTCAGCAAATGTAGATTTTTTTTTTTTTACCTGATTCATTATTAAAGGAAAGCTCAAGGTTGAAATTTCAAAATCAATAATTTTTACATTACAAATGTATCTTTTCAGCCTCCACACACACGGACGCACGCACGCGCACGCACACACACACACACACACACACACACACACACACGATCCTCTCTTGACCATCTGGCTGAGATTTAATCCAGATTATGTATCTGTATGTATTATTATTGAAACACCAACCAAACTCACTGCATGTTATTGGCATTTATATTTTTATTCCCAGCTGATCAAACAAATGTTAGATGTTTTTAATTTATAACTCTATTCATTTTCCAATTTATTCAGAGTATAAATTCCCCAGAACAATATTGTATCGACCTAAATAGTACACAATGCGCCTACCATCCGAACACCCCCTGGTCATCAAAATCAAAAAAAGCTTTTGTGACTTTATTACCATGATATTTTTTCAAAATAGAAATAAAAATGTGGAATAAAATAGTCAAAATTTTTTGGTTTTTCTGCATCAATTTCGATGTAAATGTTTTGAATGCAGACAGTACAACCTTCAAAATACAAGAGAAGCTCTTCTTTAAAACCCAACGAATGCTGGCCAACAGAGGAGAATAAAACTTAAATGCATCAAGAAGCCAAGTCTGCTTCACAGCGCCGGGGTTACAACTGAAAGAATAAGACTCAAATATTGTCATTCATGTCATCAGAATACATCTGCAGCACATGAATGTAACAGAATACACACATGTAGTAGATGTTGTGCTCTACATGAGACAGTGATGTTATGAATCTGTTCACTTCATCATTCACACAGTCTGTGATTTATTGCCAGCTGTTCTTTCTGCATTCAGCAGTTTGAACTGTTACTTTTATGACTTAACTTCTTCTTATTGGTTCAATATTTCCTAACGATCCACGTACTGAGCTCTGATTGGTCAGTAGGCGGTGCTTTTATACGAGTTAATAGGTGGGCGGGGCTACACCAACATTACAGAGTCAAGTCTCCTGCTGCTCAGAATAAAACCTCTTTTTGTGAGTAGGAGTTCTTTAACCCTGTGACTCTGTGAACACAGTTGAATTCTGTTCAAAATGATGATAAAACACGTTCACTATACACTGTATAGTGAACGTATTTTAACAGAATTTTAGTGACAGTGTTTAACTTTACTACGTACTTAAAATAGCTGAAAAGCACCATGAACATCATTACTACTGGTGGTGCCCCTATTGAGCGTTTTCACAATAGTTTTACAAATGTGGTTGAACATTATCATGAAACAAATCAAATTTCCAGTCAATGACTTCTGGTGTGAGGGGCGTGGCTTTTCAAAAATCACATTTTGTGACGTTAATTACAGCGCCACCATGTGGCCGATCGGAGTTATATGTCTTGAGAAGCACATGAACATCATTTCCAGTTATTGTTCCAAGTTTCATTTTTCTACCTCATTCCAGCTCACGGGAGTTTGAGCTGAAGCAGCAGACAACAAATATGAACCCTAACAAAAATAATCAGTAGAATTTCAAAAGGTCCTCGGGCCCTAAATAAGAGTAAATCTGTTGTGATATGAGGCCCAATGTCTGTATATGTGAGAGGGTGTCAGACTTTAGTCTTTAAAAGTCTTCTGGTGTTTGGTACACTAAATAAAATCCAGGTGGAGGTGGTGGAGCAGTCTCCAGTCTCCAGATGCTCTCTGGATCATCAGGACTCAGATGACAGAGATCACTTCCATCTGATGAGAGAAGAAGAAGACAAGAGAAGAGATGAATCAGTGTTTACAGAGACTCCCTTCATCAGCCGTCAGTCAGTGACGCAGCTCATCCAGTAGAAAGAGCAGCTTCCTCTCAGCTCTCATGTTAACCTACACTGAGCTCCAGGCTCACACACCTGCAGACACTTTGGGCCTCCAGTCTGTTGACTCTGCAGGTTCCACTGAAATAAAGTGCTGAGAGTCCTGAACGCATCATGACTGCAGAACCAGAGAGGTGTTCACTGCTCACTGTAAAGATGGATTTAACCCTGTTATGCTGCGTTCACAACAAACGGCAAGTGGATTTTTCATGTGACGCGATTACATACAAAGTAAATGCAAAGTCACTAATAGACGTAAATTTGAGCCAATGATGCAAAAGACGTGATGCAAATTTAAATATTTCCAATGGAGTAAGAGATACACGTGAGGCTGTGTCGTTAAAGCCTTTCAGCGTTGAGATTCTCCTCCTTCATCACTGACGTCCTGACGCTGTTGAATCAGAAATGGAGGATAAACATATTGAATCCGTCTGTGTTCACCCAGAGCTCTACGATACCTCATACAGAGACCAAACTATGTGTATGAATGTATGAGTATGAACCACAGACTGTCTATGGTACAAACAATAACCACGCTGACCTATTTACGCCTAGATGATGGAGCAGCTACAATGTTAGCATAGCCTAGCATCTATTGATCCAGACTCCATTCAGAAAACAACCATTTTAACAGTTGTTTGCTTGTCATCTTGTGAACAGACCTGACAAAGCATGAAGTCAGACTTTTTACAAATCAGCATCCTTTGAATGTTTGTTGAACTTAAATCACAGCTGAATCTGTTTATTTTGGGTTCATACAGCTGTAGTAAACCAGCCGACGAGTGTCTGGATAGATACAGTGAATACAGCCTCCAGATGATGTTATGAACCACACATGATGGAGTTTGGTTTCAGATATCTGGGACTTCCTCAACTTGTACAAAGCAGCACTAGTGGTTATTTCAGCCATGACTGATGATTGGCTACATGTAACGCTGGTTCTATGAAGTGAGAGAAGTGATGTGCAGGCTTCAGTCAGACTGATCTCAGAGCTGTGACAAAGATGAACTGATCAATAGTTTGATAGTGTGATGAATGAGGACCACTGTCTCTAAACATCTGATGATGCCGTCAGCTGTTAACAAGCTTCACTTCCTGTAGACGTGAACAACAACACATCGACTCAAACACACAATCACAACAAGCTTCTGACTCATCTGATTGGCTGACTGCTCTCTCTCTCTCTCTCTCTCTCTCTCTCTCTCTCTCTCTCATCCAATCCTGAAGCCTGTGGATCTGTGTTTGGTACAATGCTGCTGAAACCAGCATGGACTGACTCCAACCCTCTACTGACCTCAGAGTCTCCAGTCTACAATGTGGACTCTTCACAAGATCAGAAAGCAGCTTCACATCTGAATCCTTCAGGTTGTTGTAGCTCAGATCCAGTTTTCTCAGATGGGAGGGGTTTGACTTCAGAGCTGAGACCAGAGAAGAACAGCCTTCCTCTGTGATCTCACAGTGTGACAGACTGCAAACACACAAAACAACACACAGAGTTTCTTATATCGATACACAATGAATAATTATTTTCATCATAAACATGAGTGGCTTTCATTTTGGTTTCATCTTCTTTTGTATAAAACAATGTAAAAGAAAAGCTAAATGTTTTGAAAAAAGTTAAGAAATGTTTTTTTTAAATATTACTTTAATAGTTAATAGTAAAACGAGGCAGCTGATGTGAAGTGGAACATATTACCAGAAAATGTATCACTTTATGGATCTATACGTAGATAAATCAAATAGAGTTATTGATGAAACATGAAGGTGCTGCACTAGCAGCAGACAGTGAACCCACCTCAGAGTCTCCAGTCTACAATGTGGACTCTCCAGAAAACCTCTCAGCAGCTTCACATCTGAATCCTTCAGGTTGTTGTAGCTCAGATCCAGTTTTCTCAGATGGGAGGGGTTTGACTTCAGAGCTGAGACCAGAGAAGAATAGCCTTCCTCTGTGATCTTACAGTCTGACAGACTACAAACACACAAAACAACACACAGAGTTTCTTATATCGATACACAATGAATCATTATTTTCATCATAAACATGAGTGGCTTTCATTTTGGTTTCATCTTCTTTTGTAAACAGACATTTTGTGAAAATCCTGTCACTGTAAAGACATTTAAAATCATTGATCAGCATTGATCCAGATTCTTCAGAGCAGATCAGAAAATAAAATATTATTATTATTAATAAAATATATTGAAAAATACCAAATGATCTTAAATGTTTTCCTAAAAATTATTTAAAAAAAAGGTTTGGTTCTTTAAGTGTGATTCAATTAAACGTTCTTTTAATGATGAACATTGAGTCTATCAAGTATAGTATACATAGTAGGGTTGTCACGATACCAAAATTATGACTTCGATACGATACCTGCCATAAGTATCATGATACCAGATACTTACAATACGATACCAGAATTCGATACAATACCACAAATACGATACGATACTGGTATATTTATCTATAATAGTAATAAATAAAACATCTGTACGGTTCCCTTTTTTACCAGCTTGTTCCTGCCCAGCGTTTTGAACACTTAACAAATGGCATTCATATTAATGTTTAACCTCTTCGCCTCTCTCTTTTGAGCCTCTCTCATAATTCCGCTGGCTTTCAAACACAGCTGAAGGGAACTCTGTCTCTGTGTTGCTGCTGACTCTGCTGGCATCTGTCTGACTGTCTGTGGGAGTGGGTGGATAAACAATGCTAAATGTACTTGCATAGTGAGTTTGATATTTTCACTTCATATTTTATCTTAATTCATGGAATAATTATTTTTCCTTAACTAAAAATAAAAATAATTAGCTCAAGATCCACCCTCAGGCTCCACCAGCATGTAGCCATTTTGCATCAATTGTGTTTCATATCGTACACTTTTGTGTGCATTGTGACCTCATGATCATATAGGCTTGTCGTCAAACTAGGCTAAGGCTACTCGTGTTAGGCTGTATATGGGTGAGCTTGGGGGTGTTCATGTTTATAATCACATTTGCTTTGAAAGGTTCGGGGTGTCTGTCTGAAAGGTGCTTTGCCATGTTAGACGTGTTGCCTCCCTTGGTCTGTGTGGCTTTGAAACACGTTTTGCAGACGGGTCTCTGTATGTCAGTGGGCTTTCCTTCACTGTCTGCAATGTAGCCAAAGCACTTCCAGATTTCACTTCTGGCATCTTTTTTTCCAACAAGCCGAGGACGGTCGGCAAAAGCTCCTGCACTTGAGGCCATGTTTCCCCAGCGATCGCTGCTGTGAGTGATGCTGCCTGTTGCTGTGTGAGCGCTGGGCAGCCCCGCCCCCTTGCAGTCAATGCGTGCAGGCAGCATGACAGGGAGCGGAGCAGTGAGTGCGCTCTGATCGCGCGCTATTTTAATGAAGTATCGATTCTAAAAATATGCAAAATCGTATCGTTTTTAACGTATGGGTACCGCGGTACCTTTTTAGTATCGATACACCGTGCAACATTAATACATAGTATATTTATCACGTGTAGTGTAGTATATTCAAGTAACTTTTGTCTCTTTGTAGTCATTTTGTAGTCATTTTGTGTCTTTTAGTGTATCTTTGTAGTCATTTTGTGTCTCTTTGTAGTTGTGGTAGTGGGCGTGGTCTGTGCTCAGCTGTAGGGGAGAGATCTGTGGGAGTGGTTCAGAGGAACAGTGCCAGGGTTAATTGGCACAGCTGTAACCGGTTGCTAATCATCCCTCATTCCTTGGGTACATCTCAAGTCTCTTAATTGCATCCCCGTTTCCCTCACTTGCGTCCTTTCCTTGCGTCTTAGTCCCTCCCACCAGGGATGCATGGAGGAAACCATGCAAGGAGAGAGGAACGAGGAAATATGTTTTAACAGACATGAGACGTCCTTTCCTCAGTTGCGTCACGTGAAGCGACGTCTGTTTCTGATGACGGAGGATCAGCTGATCACAGCTGGATCAGCTGTCAGTCGGCTTTAACAGCTGGAGAGACTTTTGATAAGTTTGTGTCTGTTCACATGATCACTGTACTTAATAGTAACTAATAATACTAATAACTAATAAAGACACACAGTAATCACCACTGTAGAGGTGTTTCTCTCTCTAGTCTGTTAAACTGTGTCCTGTGTTCTGTTTATAAGCACAGGATCCATTTCTACCGGCGGAATGCGATATCGTCTTATTTATGAATTATTTGCGTCTACGTTTTGAAATTGTGAATGTGGCGTCATTATTAAATAACCCAGAATATGATTATTGTTTCTCTTAAATGATAAAACTCATCAAACACTCAGGAATGATGTAAAAAGTGTTTTGTATCTCAGCTCTCTCTGACTTTAATTGTTTCCATAATAAAAGTTATTGAGGGAAATATCAGATCATGAAAACACAAATCTTTCTAATAAATGAAGAAAGTTGTTTGTGGTCGTTTTGTTGTTCAGACTACAATGAACATTTATTTAAACCAGACGGTGAATCAGAAACCTAATCAAATATAAACTAGAGTTTATTCTGTGATCCGTCTTCACTCTGGTGTTAAACTCCAGTCAGTCAGTCCGATCGGCTGCAGCGTCCAATCACATAACTGATGAACAATGAGGGGGCGTGTCGGCCGTTAAAAGACTTCCTGGAAGTCTGTTCTCGTGGTTCCTCGCTCATGGCTCCTCCGAGGTCCCTCCTCCATCCTCCATCCTCGCTCCTCAGAGCTACATTAGAGCTTTGGGATGGCCGTCAATATGACGGCAAAGAAACAACTTCCGGTTTAAGCGAGGATCGAGGAGCGAGGAAACGACAATTAAGAGACTTGAGAAGTACCCCTTGTCAGCAGTAGCAGGCTGGAGCTCTGGTGGCCAGTGAGACAAAGAGGAAGAGGAACACCAGCCCACGAGAGTCAGACTGATTGATGCACACTGGCCTGTGTGCGCTCTGAGGAGCCGGGCGGCAGGAGAGAGCACACGGCAGTGTGAAGTTTTGTTTAAGTTTGTAAATAAAATACGTTTGAGTAAACCTTAACTGCTGAAGACGGTGTGGTGTGTTGAGGACCCGCGAGTAACACAGAGTCGGCTACACTGGCACCTGAACCACTCCCACAGATCTCTCCCCTGCAGCCGAGCACAGACCACGCCCACTACCACAGTAGTCTTTTTGTGTCTCTTTGAGTGACATTTTGTAGGTAAAGATCAGGGGGGCCCCTGACACTTTGGGCCCCTGGGCCTGTGCCCGGTAGGCCTGTTCAGTAATCCATCCAACAGCAGGATGAAGCCAGACAAGTTGTACATTTCATGATTGTAGAGGATGACATGCAGACAACGAGGCAGCTGATGTGAAGTGGAACATATTACCAGAAAATGTATCACTTCATGGATCTATACGTAGATAAATCAAATAGAGTTATTGATGAAACATGAAGGTGCTGCACTAGCAGCAGACAGTGAACCCACCTCAGAGTCTCCAGTCTACAATGTGGACTCTCCAGAAAACCTCTCAGCAGCTTCACTCCTGAATCCTTCAGGTTGTTTAAGCTCAGATCCAGTTTTCTCAGATGGGAGGGGTTTGACTTCAGAGCTGAGCCCAGAGAAGAACAGCCTTCCTCTGTGATCTCACAGCCTGACAGACTGCAAACACACAAAACAACACACAGAGTTTCTTATATCGATACACAATGAATCATTATTTTCGTCATGAACATGAGTGGCTTTCATTTTGGTTTCATCTTCTTTTGTAAACAGACATTTTGTGAAAATCCTGTCACTGTAAAGACATTTAAAATCATTGATCAGTATTGATCCAGATTCTTCAGAGCGGATCAGAAAATATAATATTATTATTAATAAAATATATTGAAAAATACCAAATGCTTTGGAAAAAAAAGTCAGCATCAGAAATGTTTAAAAAAAATTACTTTAGCAGTTATTTTACAAAAAATTCAAAAAAGGTTTGGTTCTTTAAGTGTGATTCAATTAAACTATTTTTTAATGATGAACATTGAGTCTCAAGTACAGTATACATAGTATATTTATCAAGTATAGTATAGTATATTCAAGTAACTTTTTGTCTCTTTGTAGTCTTTTTGTGTCTCTTTGTAGTCATTTTGTGTCTCTTTGTAGTTGTGGTAGTGGGCGTGGTCTGTGCTCAGCTGCAGGGAAGAGATCTGTGGGAGTGGTTCAGGGGAACAGTGCCAGGGTTAATTGGCACAGCTGTAACCGGTTGCTAATCATTCCTCTTCAGCAGTAGCAGGCTGGAGCTCTGGTGGCCGGTGAGACAAAGAGGAAGAGGAACACCAGCCCACGAGAGTCAGACTGATTGATGCACACTGGCCTGTGTGCGCTCTGAGGAGCCGGGCGGCAGGAGAGAGCACACGGCAGTGTGAAGTTTTGTTTAAGTTTGTAAATAAAATACTTTTGAGTAAACCTTAACTGCTGAAGACAGTGTGGTGTGTTGAGGACCCGCGAGTAACACGGAGTCGGCTACACTGGCACCTGAACCACTCCCACAGATCTCTCCCCTGCAGCCGAGCACAGACCACGCCCACTACCACAGTAGTCTTTGTGTCTCTTTGAGTGACATTGTGTAGGTAAAGATCAGGGGGGCCCCTGACACTTTGGGCCCCTGGGCCTGTGCCCGGTAGGCCTGTTCAGTAATCCATCCAACAGCAGGATGAAGCCAGACAAGTTGTACATTTCATGATTGTAGAGGATGACATGCACACAACGAGGCAGCTGATGTGAAGTGGAACATATTACCAGAAAATGTATCACTTCATGGATCTATACGTAGATAAATCAAATAGAGTTATTGATGAAACATGAAGGTGCTGCACTAGCAGCAGACAGTGAACCCACCTCAGAGTCTCCAGTCTACAATGTGGACTCTCCAGAAAACCTCTCAGCAGCTTCACTCCTGAATCCTTCAGGTTGTTTCCACTCAGATCCAGTTCTCTCAGATGGGAGGGGTTTGACTTCAGAGCTGAGCCCAGAGAAGAACAGCCTTCCTCTGTGATCTCACAGTGTGACAGACTGCAAACACACAAAACAACACACAGAGTGTCTTATATCGATACACAATGAATAATTATTTTTATCATGAACATGAGTGGCTTTCATTTTGGTTTCATCTTCTTTTGTAAACAGACATTTTAAAATCATCATTACAGCAAAATAAGTTATTCCAGTGTGGTAGATTGCTCTAACAAACTAAAAGCACGACTTAAACCGTCCTGGTTCCCTGAAAGCAGGTGGGCCAAAAGGATGTTCATGTTGGTTGGACAAGTCATCCAACACTTTAATCCCGAGCAGGATAGTGGCCAGTTCACCTTTCAGATTACACCATTATTTCCAAACGCATACGTTATAGTGCCGTGTTGTGTTTGTGCTCTCCCTCTGTTTTCTCTCTGTCTTTTCGAGTGCCACCCTCTGTCCCGGATGCAAGCTGCAGCGGCTGATTGGACGCGGCTGCGGACAATCGCGATCAGCGGTGGATAAGAGGAGAGGAGGTCCTGAAGGACAACCTCTTGGGGGCAGACCACAGTAGTGAGGCTGTGCGTGTGAGCTGACAACCCTTGGGCAACCCTTGGAAGCTGTGTGTGTGTGTGTGTGTGTGTGTGTGTGTGTGTGTGTGTGTGTGTGTGTGTGTGTGTGTGTGTGTGTGTGTGTGTGTGTGTGTGTGTGTGTGTGTGTGTGTGTGTGTGTGTGTGTGTGTGTGTGTGTGTGTGTGTGTGTGTGTGTGTGTGTGGCTTTCTTTCTATAAGGAAGTAATTTTCTTTTGCTGCCGTGCAAGCAGCTAGCCTTTTTACAATAAATACTCTTTTTGTTAAACCGTCATCATTGCTCAGTCTCTTTCCCCGGGAAATAAACACCGTTACTCCCCGCATCCCTTAGATGCCAAAAAGGGGAACGTAACAGCATATTAGCAGAGACACTAGTAGACATTGTTATCCCACAGTAACATTTTGGTAACACCACCATGAACTTAGTAGATCCGACACTTAGACCACTTCGTCATCTTTGTAGTAAATCACCTGATCCTAACCTGAGAGTTTCAAGTGTACAGTTCGGACTCGCCAGTCCAGCAGACAGCTGCGTCACTCCTGAGTCCTGCAGGTTGTTGTTACTCAGGTCCAGCTCTTTCAGACTAGAGGACTGGGAGCTGAGGACTGAGGACAGAGCTCCGCAGCTTCTCTGTGAGAGGTTACAGTCACTCAGCCTAGGGGAGGAACAGGGATCAATACAAACAAAATGTTTAATCAAAGTAAAATATCAAACATACTTAGTAATGGTAATGTATCCGTAGTGTATCTGCCTACAGAGCTTTGTTGGAGGCTTTGACCACTGGCAGCAGCCTCAGAAGAGCCTCCTCTGAAGCAGAGTATTTCTTCAGGTCAAACACGTCCAGATCTTTTTGTGATGACAGTAAGATGAAGACCAGAGCTGACCACTGAGCAGGAGACAGTTCATCTGTGGAGAGACGTCCTGAACTCAGGGACTGTTGGATCTCCTCCACAAGAGAACCATCATTCAGTTCATTCAGACAGTGGAACAGATTGATGCTTTTCTCTGGAGACACATTCTCACTGATCTTCTTCTTGATGTACTTGACTGTGTCCTGATTGGTCTGTGAGCTACTTCCTTTCTGTGTCAGCAGACCGTGTAGGAGTTTCTGATTGGTCTCCAGTGAAAGACCCAGGAGGAAGCGGAGGAACAAATCCAGGTGTCCATTTGGACTCTGTAAGGCCTTGTCCACAGCACTCTGGTAGAGATGTGTTAGCTTAGGTTTTGCTCTCAACACTTTAGACCAATGGGTTCTTGGTTGTTTTTTTGCCATCAGGTTGACACCAGAGTTGATGAAGGTCAGATGGACATGAAGAGCAGCCAGAAACTCCTGAACAGTCAGATGGACGAAGCAGAACATCTTGTCCTGGTACAGTCCACTCTCCTCTCTAAAGATCTGTGTGAACACTCCTGAGTACACCGAGGCTGCTCTGATATCGATGCCACACTCTGTCAGGTCGGATTCATAGAAGATCAGGTTGCCTTTCTGCAGCTGATCAAAAGCCAGTTTTCCCAGAGACTCAGTCATCTCCTTGCTCTCTGGACTCCAGTGTGGATCTGTCTCAGCTCCTCCATCATACTTGACCCTCTTCCGTTTGGACTGAACCACCAGGAAGTGGATGTACATCTCAGTCAGGGTCTTGGGCAGCTCTCCTCCCTCTCTGGTCTTCAACACCTTCTCCAGAACTCCAGCAGTGATCCAGCAGAAGACTGGGATGTGGCACATGATGTGGATGCTTCGTGAGGTCTTGATGTGGGATATGATCTTGTTGGCCTTCTCTTCATCTCTGAATCTCTTCCTGAAGTACTCCTCCTTCTGTGGGTCAGTGAACCCTCTGACCTCTGTCACCATGCCAACACACTCAGTCGGGATCTGATTGGCTGCTGCAGGTCGTGTGGTTATCCAGAGGCGAGCAGAGGGAAGCAGTTTCCCCCTGATGAGGTTTGTCAGCAGCACATCCACTGAGGTGGACTCTGTAACATCAGTCAGGATCTCAGTGTTGTTGAAGTCCAGAGGAAGTCGAAACTCATCCAGACCGTCAAAGATGAACAGAACCAGGAACTCTTCAAAGCTGTAGAACCCTGCTTCTTTGGTTTCACTGAAGAAGTGATGAACAAGTTCCACCAAGCTGTACTTTTTCTCTTTCACCACATTCAGCTCTCTGAAAGTGAATGGAAAGATGAACTGTATGTCCTGGTTGGCTTTGCCTTCAGCCCAGTCCAGAGTGAACTTCTGTGTTAAGACTGTTTTCCCAATGCCAGCCACTCCCTTTGTCATCACTGTTCTGATTGGTTCCTCTCCTCCAGGTGAGGCTTTAAAGATGTCTTCTTGTCTGATGGTTGTTTCTGGTCTGTCTGGTTTGGTGAATGCTGTTTCAATCTGTCTGACCTCATGTTCATCATTGACCTCTGCAGTCCCTCCCTCTGTGATGTAGAGCTCTGTGTAGATCTCATTCAGAAGGGTTTTGTTTCCTGCTTTAGCGATTCCCTCAAACACACTCTGGAACTTCTTTTGAAAGTTGGATTTGAGTTTCTGCTGACACTCCAGAATATCTGGATGAATAAAACAAAGATAAAAATCAATGAGGGGTTGTTTCAGTGAATGCAAGTCATTTCTAACAAGTTTACACATTTCTTTATGAATGAAATCTATTTCTCTCATTTGATAACTAAAGGCTCTGAAGAGGTTAACGATTGTAAAATCACTTTGTATCATTTAACATCAACTGGCATGTTGTGCTTCATGTGTGCATGAACTCTGTGGTCTCCAAATAACCAGAAGGTTTATTACTTCATTACAGAGGGAATTAATGACGTCCAAGCAGTATCTTACAGTCACACCAGTGTGCTACTTCTAAACATTAGAGGCAACAAAAACAGGATTGTCTGCCTTTGTTTCGTTGCTTTTTCTGAAATTTTCAAATGTATTTTCTCCGGTGGACGTGTGTTTGGTAGCTTCTTCTGAAAGCCAAGGTGCAACTCGCTTTTTTACATTTAAAGTCTTTGTGAGATGTAAGTTTGATCTTTGTGTTCATACCATGACTTACCTTTAGGTTCTGATTTGGTTTTTGATAAACTCTTCACTAGATCATTCTCACCAATCTTCACTAAAACTATTTCGGTCACTTTCATAGTGTTTCTGCTGTAGATCTTGACCATCTCCTCCACTGTGTCCATCCGGTCTGCATTCTCCAGTCGACTCTTTGGGATTGCTGGGAAGTCTTCTATGACCTCCTCCAATAACCACTTGAATTTTTTAAACTGGTCGGCTCCTAACTTCTCCAAAGTGTCCAAGAGGACCTCTTTAGGTGTCTCCATCTGTCCTCTCTGTCAAGATACAAAGGATATTGTTTCATAATATATAATTCTATAATTCTTACATTTTAAAATCATGTGATGAAAGAATAATAATCATGCTGTACATATTTACTGACAATCAGCCACTTAAAGGAGAGTATGAAGGAGATTGCTTGATTGCGTAATGCACATGTGAGGATTAATTACAGGCCTAGTCCTAGGTTGTCCTGCTGTTCATCAGACAATAAGTGACAGCAGCTGATGTAACATGGGACAGTAACTCTGATAACAACACTGTTAGGCCTGGACGGTTAAGATGGTTGTGTTGTGAACATTCAGAGTGTTAACAGTTAAAAAAAACTCAGCTTGATCCAACCTGTCAGACCAGTTCAGACACTCAGATTACAAACTTCTGTTGAAACTACTTGAGAAACATGAACATTGTATTTCTAAAAATCATTGTTCTTTATCTCAGAGAGAAATTCTACTGCATATAACAAATCTATCTTTTGAAACATCGTTCTATTCTCCAGTTAAACCAGGCATGTCCAAAGTCCGGCCCGCGGGCCAATCACGGCCCGAGGTCAGATTTTATATGGCCCGCACCTTCTGTCTTAAAATGCATTATTTATGGCCCGCCAGCACAGTCAAAACGGAATGAATAAATCATACAAATTCAACATGCAATTCCTCTTTTTACCTCATGGTGGCAGCACCACTCTGTAACTGTCTGGCTGTTTGAAATGGGCTCTGACCCTTGACCTGTCGTGTTACGGCAAGTAAAAAAAGGAAAGTCGATAATGAGGGCCGCGGCTTCCAGGAGAGGTGGAGATCGCAATATTTTTTTCACCGAAAACCGAAACAACTGTGTCTGCTAATTAGTCATGAGACTGTTGCCTTGTTTAAGGAATATAATGTAAAGAGACACTACGAGACCAAACATGCTAATGCTACAACAAGCTATCAGAGCGCGACCGAGCTAGAAAAGTGAAGCAACTCCAAGATAACTTGGCCTCACAGCAGCGGTCCTTTTCACACGAAAACATCATCAAAGTCAGCTACCAAGTGGCCATGGTAACTGCTAAACATGACAAACCTTTTACGGAAGGTGAGTTTATCAAAGACTGTGTTATGAAAATAGCAGAAAACATAATTGCCCCGAGAAGAAGACCGAGTTTGCTAATGTTTGCCTGGCTCGTAACACTGAAGAGCCATCATCAGATACTAAGAGACAACTTGATTTTTTTCGTTATCCTGTTTCATGTGTGCTGAACTTAAATTTAAATGTGAGACAACTTTTCATTACCCTCACTAAGTCATATTTAAGATTGTCTTGAGGTGAGAATATTGATCGGTTTCTATGTAATGAGCTTTTAGATGGCTTGTTCTTTGTGTTATCTGACTTTCAAGATGTGAAAGAAAGGCAGAATAGTTGTTGAGATGTGTTCACACATGAATGCTTACATTTGGTTACATTGCTATTTGCTGTCATTGAAAATAAAATGATTAAATAACAATGTATGTATAGGCTACTTGTATTGTTTAAAATAATGTCAGCAGGGACCGTTGACCCTTGGGCATTTTCACATTATCAAATCTGGCCCTCTTTGAAAAAGGTTTGGACACCCCTGTGGTAAAATAACAATGTCAGGAAGTAAAGTGACTTTTTTTTATCAACCTGACAAAATTACGTTCTTGTGGGAAGAAAAGAAAAGGCAACAATGTAACTTCTTTACATTCTAATAGAATATAAAGAAGCTACAGTGTATAGAATGATTCTATTGAAGTTATTCCTTTTTTAAATGTTTTAGACGAGTCACTAATCACTTTAAAATAGTGATTATAGCTGATTTAACTTACAGACATGAGATTGATCTTCTCATGTCACTCTCTTTATACAATGATATAAATTCATCCCCGTTTAATCTACAAGGCTACTTGTATTGTTTAAAATAATGTCAGCAGGGACTGTTGGCCCTTGGGCATTTTCACATTATCAAATCTGGCCCTCTTTGAAAAAAGTTTGGACACCCCTGAGTTAAACAGAGAAACAACACAAAGAGATCAAAGTGATCCTGATGATCAAACATGTACAGATTCCTCTGGTAGGATTCTCACCTGCTGAACTCACTTCAGGTCAGTTTACAGACACGTTCCACCTTCATGTGTGGAGGAAACACTGGAGAGAAGAAGCTGCTCATGTCCTCCTGTCAGTCCTGGTGTCTGTGTCCATTTGATCTGAGGACGCCGTCTCACCCTCATCACTTCAGAGTCCAAGTCTAAAATAAAACCAGTGAGACGTCAAAACCTGTCCAACAGGTGGTAGATGTCAGCCTATCAGAGGTGTTTGTATTTCCTCATTCCTCTCCCTCACCTGTAGCTGACTCATGTTGTGTTGTTGAGTGTTGGAGACGGTTATTGTAATGTGTGTTATGCTTTCTTAAATCAAATCAAGTGTTCACTGAGTCCTTCCTTTCCTTTATAACACGTCCTCACAGCGAGCCAATCAGACACATCACAGGTGAGGTGATGTAGTTCTCCTCTCTGTCCACTAGATGATGCTAACTAACCATCTAAAGAGATGAAGATCAGCTCAGTTCAGAAAGATTTAATGAAGCAGCAGCAACTTGGATCACATGCATGTCTCACTGATGAGACACAATGTGACGTTTACATGTATTTATTTATAAAAGTGTTATTTTGAATGAAGATTTGGTGAAACATGTTCATCAATCACATTCTTCTATAATGATTTATAACCTACATGTTGTAACATTTCTGAGCAGCAGCTTATAAAAGTTTACAGTCTAAAGAATCAGTGTGAAGCCGTCAAATAAGCAGAAGATCACATGACGATGAAGAAGTAGAAGAAACATGTGAACATCTCATGTTATCACCAACAGACCATCAAACTGAAGGACTCGGATCAAACTCAGTGCTCCTGTTTCAAATACAAAGTGCAGCTCACATGAGACACTGGAGACACTCTGGATGTTGGATCTGATCCTGGAGCAGTGTCATTAGAGACATGACATTAAGCTCTTAGACACGCTCTCTACATGCATATCAGTGGATCAGCAGTGTGCATCGTGTTCAGTCTATTTAAATGATGGAGCTCAAAGTCACAGAGCACAAGTTCACCTCAGGGGGCTTTACCACCGCGCTGCAGCGCTCAAAGAGTTAAAGTCTTTGATGCAGTCAGAATGCTCACATCTGAGTATTTATTTTAATTATAACAAATACTGAAGAGTTCAAGATGAGACATAGAACACTGAATTAAAAAGTAGAGAAGCTTTTGCTAATTTAATTCAATAAATGGAATGAGACATAAACACACTTGATGAGTGACAGAAGAAAGTGGTGCCTGTGGTTTCAGAGGTAGTCCGAGGTTGTCCTGCTGTTCATCAGACAATAAGTGACAGCAGCTGATGTAACATGGGACAGTGACTCTGATAACAACACTGTTAGGCCTGGACGGTCTGTAGATTATTACAATGATCACTGGATCTTTAGAGTTTACTATAAAATCAAGATGTTCAAATGAAGTAAAACTGAGATAAAAACGACTCATTATTTAGAGATGTGATGTTTAAAAGTCCCAAATGAAGCGGCTGATAGTCAGGAGCAGGAGGTAGCAGAGGTTCAGAGGGACTGTAAGTAAATAGTTGTGGTTAGCACCAGAGGGGTTTGACATAGCGCGTGCTGCAGAGGGTCTGTGACAGGAAGTGATGCGTATAGGAATGAGTTTCTCTCAGGAGAGTATGAAGGAGATTGATTGATTGCGTAATGCACATGTGAGGATTAATTACAGGCCTGTGGATGTTTTCTGAGGTACAACAGGAGGATCATAAGACGGCTAACATGTTGTGACTTATTTACAGTCTATTACATACATTTTACAGGGTATTATAGCATTTTCTCTGTTACTACACCATCACACACACACAGGTCCTCTTGGACGGGTTTTGTCCTCTGGGACAGTTGAGACATGAACTGAGCAAACAGGACTCCACTAGTGAAACCAAGTGTGTGTCAGGGTTGTTAAGATGGTTGTGTCCCAATTAGGCTTTGCCTTCTGTGTGTGTCTTTGTGTAGCTCCACACCCTCCTCACTCTACCTGTCAGCCACTCCCTCCTCATCAGCACAACTCCCTTCACCTGTTCTAGACACTATATAAACTCCTGCCTCTCAGTCACTCTTTGCCAGATCATTTTCATGTCTACCCGCCCGTTTGGCTCGTCTTGTTCCCGGTTTTCCCGTCTGCCTGCCCTGCCTCATTCTGCTGGATTTTCCCCCTCGTCTCCTGTCTTGTCCGTGGATCCCCTGTTGTGTCCTGTGTTGATTTAATTCTTCATTAAATACCTGCTTCACGCTACTCTGTCTGGCCTGCATTTGAGTCCTCCACCACACCCTGTGACAGGTTGTGTTGTGAACATTCAGAGTGTTAATTAACAGTATTAAAAAACTCAGGTTGATCCAACCTGTCAGACCAGTTCAGACACTCAGATTACAAACTTCTGTTGAAACTACTTGAGAAACATGAACATTATATTTCTAAAAATCTTCGTTCTTTATCTCAGAGAGGAATTCTACTGCAAATAACAAATCTATCTTTTGAAACATCGTTCTATTCTCCAGTTAAACAGAGAAACAACACAAAGAGATCAAAGTGATCCTGATGATCAAACATGTACAGATTCCTCTGGTAGGATTCTCACCTGCTGAACTCACTTCAGGTCAGTTTACAGACACGTTCCACCTTCATGTGTGGAGGAAACACTGGAGAGAAGAAGCTGCTCATGTCCTCCTGTCAGTCCTGGTGTCTGTGTCCATTTGATCTGAGGACGCCGTCTCACCCTCATCACTTCAGAGTCCAAGTCTAAAATAAAACCAGTGAGACGTCAAAACCTGTCCAACAGGTGGTAGATGTCAGCCTATCAGAGGTGTTTGTATTTCCTCTCCCTCACCTGTAGCTGACTCATGTTGTGTTGTTGAGTGTTGGAGACGGTTAGTGTAATGTGTGTTATGCTTTCTTAAATCAAGTCAAGTGTTCACTGAGTCCTTCCTTTCCTTTATAACACGTCCTCACAGCGAGCCAATCAGACACATCACAGGTGAGGTGATGTAGTTCTCCTCTCTGTCCACTAGATGATGCTAACTAACCATCTAAAGAGATAAAGATCAGCTCAGCTCAGAAAGATTTAATGAAGCAGCAGCAACATTAAAGACATGACATTAAGCTCTTATACACGCGGTGGATGTGAGGATATTATTCTCTGGAGAAACTTATCTATTGATCAAATCTAGAGGTTATAGGAATGGGTTCCTCCGTCCTGTTTATGAGAGCTCAATGGGGTGCAGGAGGATGAAAGAGTTGACTTGACATTTGCTACCATGAGGGACCTGTAGGGGGAGCTCTCATGGGATTCACTGTGCTGAGGTTGTGATGAAGAGGAAGAGGAAGAGGGGGGGATCCGTCTGCTGGGTGTTTGTGTGACATTGGGTACATCCCAAGTCTCTTAATTGCATCCCCGTTTCCCTCACTTGCGTCCTTTCCTTGTGTCCTAGTCCCTCCCACCAGGGATGCATGGAGAGACGCAAGGAAACCATGCGAGGAGAGAGGAAACGAGGAAATATGTTTAACAGACATGAGACGTCCTTTCCTCTGTATCGTCACGTGTAGCGACGTCTGTTTCTGATGACGGCGGATCAGCTGTCAGTATTGTTGATAATTATATATTAACATTAATATCTTAGTATTAGCTGATTCTTCAGTTGTTTGAAAGCGTGTTGTTGACTCGTGTTGGTGTCTAGTTCAAGGTGATTGGTGGACACATGACTGTTGTATTCATATATTTAATGACCTGTAGTATTGTCTTCATGGGAAACATCAAAAACAAGTGACCTGATTTATGAGTCTTCAGACTGCTGAGCTCAGGATCGTTTTGTGAGTTTAATTATGTTTAATTTGTGCTTCAGCTGCTGCTGTGTCTCAAGTGGTTTGGTGGATTAGATCTGTCTCCTTTTACGAGCTCTCCTTTTCCTTTATGAGGGGAATAATGTGAGATTTATGATTTGTGTTCATTTAAATAAATATGTTCCATGTGAGTTGTCTCATTTAAAAGCATTTAAAGGTAAATTACTGTATTGTTATCCTAACCACAGATATTTTTCTTTAATTCAATATCATTCATCAAAAATAATACAATATCTTGATATTAACAATAATTCTGTGTTTAGTCACTTTTAATACAAATGCAGTATAATTAACTGTTATTATTATTATTATTATTATACGAAGCTTGACATATTTCATGGACTTTATTTAAATGTTTGTTGCAGTATTCACATAATATTTCTATCATCGCACAAATTGAGATTATCGATGACGTTCTGTCTTTTTTAACCACAAGATGGTGACATGGGGTTGATGTTCATCTTCTGCCGGACCAGTGCAATGAAACGTGTGTGTGTGTGTGTGTGTGTGTGTGTGTGTGTGTGTGTGTGTGTGTGTGTGTGTGTGTGTGCGCAGTTCTCTAAAGTAGCCCACTGGTCTTAATTTTATATTATTGTATATTAATAAATCAGCCATTGTCAACATGTTCAACACAAAATGATTTATTCATTAAACCCATTTGCCATTAATTACCAACTTTTCCAGCAAATGTAGATTTTTTTTTACCTTATTCATTATTAAAGCAAAGCTCAAGGTTGAAAATTATATATATTTCAAAGCATATCTGTCAGAATCAATAATCTTAACATTACAAATGTATCTTTTCAGTCTCTACTACCTCACACACACATACACACACACACACACACACACACACACACACACAGTGTAAAGATCCTCTCCTGACCCTCTGGCTGAGATTTAATACAGATCATCTGAAAACGTCTTCTCTCAGCTTCTCCCGTCACTTTCAACACGACACTGGAACAGTATTCAAGCACTTCATCGTGTGTGTGTGTGTGTGTGTGTGTGTGTGTGTGTGTGTGTGTTACCTCCATCTGGTAACTGTGATTGACTGGAAACCTGACAGAGTGAGATGTTACCTCGGGGTTGACGGCCTTCATCTTAGGAAACCTTCCCACCTGGGACTGACTGACATGTTCGTCACAGCGCAGACAGGAGACATGTTCAGGGTAGCCTGTAACTATAAGCATTATTTACATTCATTCACTGTTATTATAGCATGAATAATGCTATTATATAGAGCACATCACTTAAGTCTGTTTCCTAAGAACAAAGTCATAAAATGAGGACAAATGCAGAATGCAAGTTCCCTCAGTTTGTAATGATATGAGATATAGATATAAGCTTAATATCCTCACGTTTGAGGTTGTGGAACCTGATGTATGTCACTGTTTTATTTTCTTGAAACTTTGAGTTGATCTCTTGAAGTCTGGGTTGTGGATGAACAGTAATATGAAGACACCACCTCTGGCTTCCTGAGGATGTGTCTTCAGTCTTCTGGCGGTGAACAAACAATGACAACGAGAATAAACTGATGTCGCAGCCCGAAATTAATACGCATATTATTTGCTGCTCATTCATTTTCTGACGTCCATCCGATTGAATAATTGACTCACATGCTAGATTTAACTCTCTTTGTGGATACATTTCACTCATCTTTTTCATTTCTCTTGTGTTCTCAAGCTACATTTCATTCGAAGTATCTTAGCAGTTACAGACACGTGACTTGATAAAGCGTCTACACACTGTGCACATTGTGTCCTGTGGTGCTCTGTAACTAAAATAAATAAAAATAAATTCTGTGTCCTTGAAGGAATGGGGAATAAAACTCAGCATCAGTGCTTTGCTAGTGAATGTTAAATGCAGAGCGAGGCACTGACCGGAGTGTCAATGTCTGAACAGCTTCAATTTGGTGAAATTCAGGGTCTCGTACTCCAATTCAACACCAAAACATTTTGAAGAAACAAGTTGAAGGACTTCATGTTCCTTCTGTGAGTCATAGAAACTCAACAACTCTTTTCTGAACTCTTTGAAATCACTTTAGACATTCTGACACCAAAGTTAATTTAACGTGTTCCTGAAAAGAAATGCTGTTCTAGAGATCAGAGGCTGAAAAAACAGTACAATATAAGTGAGGATGTGGTCCACAATGAGTCCTCCAAAATATGCAGTAATGTAGCCTGTTGTTTGAGACTGTAGTCATAGTCAAACGTTGTGTTATAGTGACATTAAGTGTGATTTAATCGACAGATCTGGTACTCTCTCACTTTATAGCACTTAAAGTATAAAAAATGACTAAATTCAACCTGTGTTTAATACTTCACTTCTTTTTTTACAGGACTTGTACAAAGGCAGTAAAGTAGTCCATGATTTTGACATATGAGTTTACAGATAATTACAATCCCTCCTCAGCATTGTGGAGGTTGGTTTACAGCGTTTTGCACCTACAGCCTGTGGACATATCTCTGGGTTACACTCGTACTCTCTTTGAGTGCAGTTAGTGACAGTGTGGGCTCCATGGTAATGAAGCTCTGTAGCTTTAATGCACTGGTTTTTAGATGTTCTTCAACCTGTGTGGATGAGATGGTTGACCACGCCTGACCTCACTGATCATGGTATATATATATTGGTATATATATATGGATGTGGTACCATTTATTTATATATTATTTTCCATTTTAACCTGACAAAGATCTGACTGTGTCCAAAGCAATCTTTATTTCATAGCTTTATGCTCATTACATGTTAAGATGTTAAACTTCTTCTCATGAAACTTTTGAGGTTTTATTTAAATCGGTGTTCTCGGTATCCCACAATCCATTGCATGCTGCTCAGTTGTTTACGACTTAACGAGGACTGTCTTCAAGCCCCATAAAGCAGGAAATACCATGTCGTATTTGTGTCGGCCGTTTGCCTTCGGGTGGCTGTCAATCACTGGGAAACCTATCGTATGAATAACACCAATGAAAGCTCCACAGATCAGATGAGTGGATGTCACTGAGGGCTCATGTTAGCAGCCTGGACATGTTGTTGATCACAAGGCGGTAGCTTCGTTGATGCTTGTTCCACCAATGGTGAAGATTCTCCTATCATGGCTATTGAGTTCAACCCAAGCACTTACCAGTTTTTGTGGATGAACTTAGAGATGTTTGAGTGTAGAAGTGGAGAGCGATAGAGAGCATCGATATCCGCTTAAACAATGCTCTCCTTAATCGCTAAACTCCACCGATGACTAATGTCTGTTTCAGCAGTTACCAGCGGTAGGTCATAGCGGCTGTCGCTAATACTTTGCTACGCTGATACGTAGCTTTCTCACAGCGAAGAAGGTTGTTTAAGTTTGCAAAAGAATATTAAGAGAAAGCTGTGTTTTATAGCTAAATGCATTACTAGAATAAGAACATAGAAACTGAAGTTTATTGGTCCCCTTCCCTCCGTCTGCCTGATTCCATGTGAATGCAGTATCATTAACGCTCACTCTGTAACTTTATGGCCCAAATTAAACCTGGCTGTTGTTTGGTTGTCTGCACCAACTCAGCCAAATATTGTTCATGAGAGAAAAGAAGCTCCACTCTGCACAAGCTGGAGCTCCACGTTAGTCTCCAGCCGATCGCTTCAATTTCAGGATTCACATTCTCTTTTTTTTTAAAGCTTACTTGTGTCAGGTACAAATTTAGTCAACAAGCAATCGGATCAGACTCAGTCAGTGAACTCCTCATATCAAAGGACTTGGATCAGGGCCAAAAAAAACCTGATTTTGACTTCCCTAATCTGTGTGCCAGCCTGCAGGGATTGCATGGTCTCTGGCATTGGACATAGATGATGTTCTGCATCTCGTCGGACCTTGTTTACACATTAAATCACCACATTACTTCAGCTCATCCACAGGTCTAGCTGGCCGTACAGCTACAGGTTTGTACCCTGCAGAGGCACAAGTCTCTATGTGGTGTTAGCATCGTTTATTTATACAAGTTCTCATGACAAAGAAATGAACAAAAACTAAAATGTGAAGCATTCGAATCTTTGACAAGTAGGAAATATGTCTGCTGATAATAAAGCACGAGTCTCTGCTGAAGGTTAATAACCCATTTATTTTCTTTTGGCAAGTTCCCTCGCCATCATTTTTGCATCAAATCATTTGTACTTGTACCGTCTTGTCGCACCTTGTTTCGTGTTTTAACATTGGTCTCATTTAAATGGTCTTATTTCTTGTTGCAGAGAGTTTCCTCAGGCCGGCTGTGGTTTTCTTTCATGCCCGGCTGCATTCGTGTTGCTGAAACAAGCTCCCAGTGTGAGGGCTCTGTTCTGTACATTTTACATTTCACTCTCTTTTGCATTAATATCTTGTATTTTACACTCCGTCTTGTTTTTTTTTACATTAAACCTGTTTTATTATCTCTTAGTTCCTTTCTCGGTTAGAACAAGTGACCTTTAACTAAAAACAAGAGAAAGACTTCACCATGAGCTCCGGGACCTCGTGATCGGCATCTTTTACTATATTTTGATAGACAATTATTGGCAGATTGATCAGTAATGAAAATACAGTAATGATTTGTAGCAGCCCTAAATACATGCATCTATTCTAAGTTTTTAAGACTTCGGGCAATTTCCAAATTCAGAAGTAACTCATAAAAGAAAAAGGATGTCGTTTCAACGATCAATTCTACTCTTTGGTTCTGTGATGTCTCTTTTTCCTCCCTCAGTGTTGAGTGTATTATGTCACTCCCTTATTTTCTCACTTTGTGCTCCATCAGCGGGGTAGTGTGTTGCTAGAAAGCAGCAGGCCTGCAGAGTCTGGCAGCAGGTCCTCCTCCCACCGCTCCCTCGAGCCGACCGACCCGTTACTGTGTTTTATTTTTCCAGGGAAAGTTCACTGAGGTTCATTCTCGATTTCAGTTTATTTTGCTTTATCGTAGTCTGTTTCACAAACATTAAAGCCTTTTGTGTTTGTGTCTGTGTGTGTGTGTGTGTGTGTGTGTGTGTGTGTGTTTGTGTCTGTGTGTGTGTGTGTGTGTGTGTGTGTGTGTGTGTGTGAGAGAGAGAATAGCTGCCGGCATTTTAAATCAGATTAAAAGGTGTTCAATAAAGGACATCATGGCTGCTCCCGTTCTCTTTCCCCTTCTGGCTCATACAGTTGTTTATGGATTCATAGAGAGCATCTTATGATGTCTTCTACTGTACACAGTACTAACACCTCCTCACATCTGTGTCTCTGGGTTTATTAGGCCGTTGTGGGAGATGCTGCAAATCAATGAGCCGGGCTGCTTTATGGTAATATTGGATTTGTTTTTAATGTATTATATCATAATATACAGTATATTGATATTTCAATATAAAATGATACAGACATTGACACAAGATGTTGTCCATATTGCCCAATCGTCATCGAAAACTGCAGATTACTGGAAACAAGGTGGTGCAGGTGGCTCAGAATACACAACACCTTATGTATCACATTTGTTTTATTATTGTAAAAAACAAATATTCTATTTAATGTTTTTTAGTTATTTTTTCAAAAATGAGGCAGAAAGAAAGACACAAAATCCAGAGCTGTAAGTTTCAACACTTGGACCTAAGTCCACTTAACTGAATAACAACATAAAGTCTGACTTCTTCTGTGGCAGCACCATTCATCCAGCATGACAGGCTCATAGACCATGTGACGACGGATACATTATGAGAAGAAGAAGTGTGACCTCATATGTTCCCGTGCATTCATTAACTCGGTGAGTTCTCGTACTTTTCATTTCGCTCCTTGACCTCACAGAGCCCTGGCTATCATTAGCATTCATTCAAACACCTTCTTCTTCTGTGCTTCTTCTCTACTTCTTCATGCTGCGACTTAAATGTCTGTCAGCATATACTTTATGTCTGGAATCCAAAGGTGTGACTGAGGACCTCTTGTATAAACCTGAGTGAATAGCAGTGGAAGTTGAATAGCTTGTAGGTAAACCTTGAACCTCCTTTCAATTATACATAAAGCAGCTGCAGCAGTTACTTTATTATTTAGACCGAATAGTCCGTAATGCATTTGAGAAATAAATGTTGAAAAGCTGCAAAGCTTTAGAATAAGTAGAATAAGTAGAATAGTAATATTTCTTTGTTGCAATTAAAAAATCAAAATCAATGTAGGTCTATTGAGGTAACATACCTCCTCCTGGAATATGAATCCTGTCCGAATGGGACAAAAAGAACAGAAAGGTGTTCTTACTTGAGAGAGGATTATCTTCCTCAAGTCTTTGCATGTTGATGTTGGCAGCTTCTTGTCATCAGTGACAGATTGGAAGGCAGGAAAGTGGTCTGAAACCTACTTGGTATGCTTTGAAATTCTGTCTCTTCTCATGTTAACACATATTGATGTGCACAGCAGCCCACACTGAGGAGGTTGCACTGGGAAGTACCTCGTGTCAAAGTGTGAACGTTAAGGACGACCTCACTCAGTAAAATACAAGTTAAGATAACAAAATAAACCATTTCTTTTCATACCGATAATGTCTTACTAACGCTGTGATTAATGTGAGGGCGGGTCCAAGTGATAAACCAGAAAGCGGGGCTGAATGAGTTGGTTCTGGTTCTGCATTACGTCACACTGACGGGAGCTGTCCAGGAAGTGAAGGTCGGATCGTGCTTTGCTCTTCTTTTTGTCCACACACACACACACACACACACACACACACACACACACTCTCTCCTTCTCATCTTTCCACTCTGGCTGATCGACGGATAATATCTCTCTGGAGTCAAGCGTGCGATTGACAGATGACAGTTGATGTTAACAGCGGGTCAGTGTGGACAAACAGATCCCACCAATCACAATGACCGATCGCTGACCAACCTACCAACAGACTGTCGGCCTTTAAGTGGCAACATGAACCTGATCTCCCACTGTTTCTTCTTTTCTTTTAGAGTTTAGGGTTTGAAAATTTGGAGGCTTACATCTTCTATCTTTATGCAAATGGATCAGAAATGGAGGAAATAAATATTGTAGCTGTGGTCACCGAGAGCTCTGCTATAGTAGCTCATATTCTTACAGAGACCAGGTGGAAATCTGTGTATAAGTGTATGATTATTTCTAGACAACGTTATTTTGAGTGTTGATGCTACATTGTTAGCCTAGCATAGCCCCGATCGATCCAGGCTCTATTCATAAAACAAGCATTGGATTCTGACTTTTTACAAATCAGCATCATAATCTCGATATTTCGCCATCCTTTATTTTTATCCGTGTATTGCGATTACAGCACAGCAAAATCTGTTAATTTTGTGTTCATCCCTCTTTAGTAAAGCAGCCCACATGTGGCTGTATTCAGCTCCGGGTGATGTTATGAACCAAGAGACCACAGTGTTTGGTGTTCTTGTGTGTGGGGAGTTTCACGACACGTACAAAGCAGCAGCAGTGGTTATTTTGATCATGGCTAATGAAACATTGTTGGTATCTACATGGAGGTAAGCCCCTCCTTCTCTCCTGATGCTTCTTGTTTGATGTGAACACACCATTCCATCTGTTTACTGTTAGTTGTGAGTTTAGTGGTTTACTATTTAGTGGAAGTTGAAATGAAGTTCTTCCTCAGACGATACCTGATGAATATCTCTTTGTCTTGCCATGTGATTTAAGTTCATTTTTTATTTTTAGTGAACCTCCTAAATCTGCCTTTTCATGTCTTTGATATGCTACATTTCCCATCATCTTCCCTCAGATTGTGGTTCAGTTTTGGGGGCTACCTGAACTGGTTTTCCTTCTTACCCAGAGTAAGTAAGATCACATCAAATGTTTACGTGTTATATAAGAATTGCACTGTTCTTGGAATTTAAAACAATAGACTTTTGACACGCTGTCTGGTTTGCCTGCCTTGTGTCGTGTAGAAGAAAAAGTAAGAAATAGTAAAATGCACAAATCATATCACAGCAGGTTGTGTGACTAAAGGCCAGGTGGGTATTTCATTTTACTAAGATGCAAGAACGATTTTAGCCCGTCGAATACACACATTAATCCACATTCATAATTCATGCCTAGTTTTAAATTCATCTTTTTGCACATAATTCAAATGTTCAAGTGGAGTTCAGCCATGAAAACCCAAAAGTCTTACGGTTACCAGGCTGTTGGTACAGCTGCTGCTTTGTTGAAAGTCTGTTTGTGACCTTGACAATAGTAATGTTAACTCAAGGTCCACTTTTCAGCTTTTTCCAGAGTTTGAAGACAATTTTTGAAAAAGATTCTGCCTCGTTTTCAAGGTTCAATTATTGTCATTCTGCAACATAGGGTTGCACAATAAAATGCAAGTTGTTAAGCTACATGTTGCTGCACAAGTCATCGATTGAGGTCAACCACAAGCTGCACTTTTGTGTGTTTTAATTAAAGAAAATGTGGAAACTTTTCCTTTCTAACCACTTCTTCTTAAATTGGATCGAGCCATTAACTTCTGCTATGGATAACATAATAATGTAACTTCTCCAGCACTGGAACATGAGAGGAAGCATCACAGCATCAGAGTTCACCATGTTGGAAACACAAAAGCTTTGACACAGGGAAAGTGAGAGGCGTGGCAGTAAATGATTGAGTGTGAAAGTAATCCTCTAACTACTAAGTGAGAGTGTGTGTGACTACAACGTGGGGGAACATGTGCATTCATGCAAGTAGAGTAAAGGGGTGAGAGGCAGATGAAGCGGGTGAAGGAGTTAAAGACTTTTTAGACTTTAGACTTTATTGTTCCCCAGGAGAAATGAATCTCCACAGCATTGTAGATGTCAGACAACAATACAAACAACACTACAGCACACAATGCCAGACAACAGGACACACTCAGGTCCGTTCAGCGGAGGTCTGCTGTTTAGGTTTTGGCTTCAGGGATCAGGTTTTACCCAAAACGAGCTCCCTCTGCACCCCGGTGCTCTGTACCTGGAGGGCAGAGGAGTGAGGTGTTGAGAGAGAGGATGTGTGATGTTCTGTTCTGTTGAGGTTGCAATGTGTGCTTTAGACTTTATTCTTTACCTCCTCGAGGTCGGCTGTGCGCAGACCAATTATCCTGACAGCCGAATTGGCTGTGTGTGTGAGTTTGGCCTCGGTTAGTAACGGATAAATGTGAAAGATGCAGGTGGACCAGACCGGTAGAATAGTCTGAGGAGATGGAACATAGCCGGCCTTTAAGTTTACGGATGGCCATCAGTCTTTGCTGGTTGAGTCTCCTGTCAAGTGTCATTACGAGGTATTTAAAACGGTCAACTGTTTTAACTGTTTGGTTATTGGTAATGACAGGATGTTGAGGTGAGGAGGGAACGGTTATGAGTTCCTGACATCGAGGTGAAGATGCATATCAAGTGTTAAAGGCAGAGCTGATGTCCACACAGAGGATCCTAACAAAGCTGACTGGAAAGTCCAGGTGATGGGGAGGAGGTGCAGCAAGCAGGGCTCAGCATGGGAGAGGATATGTGGGATGGAGGTTTTTGGGTACGGGTCTTATGCTAGCAGTTTTCCAGAGGGAAGATATTGTGGCTGAATTGTAGAAAGTTCCAGAGTGCAGGTCTTCAGGTCTTCAGCACCCTTGCTGGGTGTCTTCCTATAGCTTACATCGGCTACGCTGGCACCAAACCTGCTCCTCTGTAAATGAAAAGTAATCAAAAAGTCCATGCTTGTATGTTCCGTAAGGCCAGTATAGTAAAATTGCAATAATTTGGTAATCATCATTTTATAAAAATACAACCTTTTGATACTTAACAATAGTTCTATTGTGAGGAGAAACCATGAAAATGTGTCAATCTTATCATAGAAATAATGCAGATTCTCTCCTCTTCCTCTTCTGGTTGAAAATATAAAAGACTGCTGAAGTATTTCAGTGTGTCGTCTTTGAAAGCTTGTGTCTGAACTAAAAAAACGCCAAACCTCTCCAAACCAGAGAGCGTCTTTCCATTGTCACCAAACAAAACCCAACTGAAAGCTCTGGGGTGGAGGGATGAAACTGGTTTTCTCTGGAGACATTTGTCTTCATTGTCAGAGACGGAGTGTGGACCACGTGTTTGGGGAACTCACGGCGAGTTGACCAACACTGCTGAAAACATCTGTACACGCTGCTTCTGTGTGTTCTGGCATGACGAGTGTCTGAAGAAATACTTCACTCTTTGAATCCTGCAGTCTTCAGACAGGATGCAGTGAATGTCGGCTACAACGTGGGATCCCAACATGCTTTGCACCGGGCACCATTTGCATATTAACCACGTTGTTGCGTCCCGAGAGGAGAGGTTGTATCACGCCCTAAATAACAAACATTTAGACGTTATATTATGCAGCTCCATTGAAACTCTTAAGCCCTCTCAAACTCTCCATGTCATTGCTTTTTATTCCTTGTCAACTATAGTTTTGCATCTCATTGTGGTAATTTTGCATCAATATACTGCGTCAATTTGTGGTTGTTTTGTGTCTTTTTGTGGTTGTTTTTAGTGCTATATGGATATCGTATATATTGGGCCAGTACTGACTCAAATAGTTTGGTCAAATATCGGTGACAAAGGAGTTAATTCTATGTTCATATACTATGCACATTTCAGTCTTTGTCTTAAACAATGCTCGACTCATTCATAGGTGTGTTATTCTGGGACATTGTACTCATGTTGGGAAGTCCTGTTTTAGATTTAGTAAATCACAGCTGGACATTTGAGTGTTTCTGCTAAATGATTAGTCTTGTTGGCATGCTTTGTTTTTTAGGGTGGATAAAGCCGTTAGTGTTTTAGTTTAGAAGCTTTAAAGGATAATCCGTCGTTGAGCCCGTCGGAGGAAACTTCTGCCAAAGAAACATGACGTTGACTCTTTCACAACCGACTTGTTGACTGTGTCGTTCTACTTTTCACATTGTGCTCATCATGTGACTTGTTGGGGGTGTGTGTGTGTTTTGGCTGACTAATGTTTCTCTCAATGATCAGAGTTCACGACACAGAAATCTAACTACATTAAACAGGATCATATTAATGCGAGGACACGAGGAAGCTTCAGAGAATCTTATTTCACTGTTCTGTTTGTTGTGTTGGCGAGAAAGACGAGGAGTAATTGATGAAATACGAGCCGTTCAGCTGCAGTGAACTAAAGAGAAAGACAGTTAGTGGAGAGCAGAGAGTTCAGGGACCTCCATTTAAAAAAAAAAAAAAAGGCTCATTTGTGTTTAGGAACGGGTTTCTGTTCTCCGACGTCGTGGCGGGTGTTTGAGCTGCAAAATATTTAATCTTCGATGTAACGGGGAGTTAAAAAGATACGAGTCAATATCCTGACGGACATGACAGAGCTCCCAATAACACTGTCAAGAGGTGTGTGTGTGTGTGTCTGCAGTGTGTGTGAAAAATATGCAACCCAGTAATTAAATATGTATAATTTTATAACATGTGCGTATTATATTCAGACAGTGTCCTGGAATATAAAATCCAATACTCTATGAAACCTGTTCTGGTTCTGGTCTACAGCCGTGCTACCTGAAGGACTGGGAGATGCACGTGCAGTTTAAAGTTGATGGGTCAGGAAAGAAGAACCTCCACGGCGACGGCCTCGCTGTCTGGTACACCAAGGACAGACTTCATCCAGGTAACGTTCACGTTAAACCCACCCAGCTTGATCTCACTTCAGGTCACGCTGGTCCTTCTTGCAGCAACGAGTCAGAGTTTGCATTTACCCAAAATGCAATTCTCACCTGTCACCTGCAGCTCTTCACAGACCCAGTTCCCCTTTTCTTACCCGTGTCATATTTAGATTAAAAACAAGTAAGATTGCACTTCCTGCTACTGCGCCACAATAAAAGACTTCAAGAAGCTCATTGGTTGAAATCTGTCACATCATAATTTACAGCAAAGCAAAGTGTATCAAAACAAAGAGGCTGCTTTCTGTCGGATCAATATACGAAACTTCTAGAACAAAGTCTGAACCATGTAATACATATTTACTGAAGTACTAAAACCTTAACGTAGTGAGACGGCGTTCTCTCGGCTCACCTGCATGATGACGAGGTAAAGGTGAGAGCGCTGCAACTCTGAGAAAAGTAAATCTAAAGTGAAAATGAACGCTCATCGTGCTCACTCCATCAGAAAGCTGTTTTATTTTTTAATGTCCAGATGTTTGTGTCGACCCTCTCAGCTTCACTGCTGACCACAGGAAAGTGTCTCTTGTCGTCTGCTCATGTGTCGCCTCATCTCTGCCTCCATCCTAGGCCCTGTGTTTGGAAACCAAGATCAGTTTCTTGGCCTGGCTTTGTTTGTGGATACCTTCCGCAATGACCTCCATGGGATGGATGTAAGTGTGTGTGTGTGTGTGTGTGCAGCTCGAGGCGATTGACCGGCTTGTTTCTTTTCAGGGCCTGTGTTTTCCAACAATGCTCTCTTCCACGGGCTGGCCGTTTTTATAGACACTTACTCTAACGATGACGCCACGGATGTGAGTGGTTTGCTCAGGTTTTACTCGTCAGCACGCTGTTGTTCTTTAACTTTGAATCGGCATGTCGTCAGAACGTTTTAAGCATGTTAACGTTTGCAAACCCCACAGAATTAATTTGCCATATTTTCACGTGTTTGTCTCGACTTTAATGACGAAAGTTATTGTCTTTAAAGGAGGTTGTTTCTGTTTCACCGGAACTTGTCTTGTGAATTATGCTTTATACTTTCACATTGCAGCTGAACGTGTCCAGTTCTGTCTAACCTCTCATGGGAGACATATCCTCTGATTAATAATCTACACTCACACACGGCACAGATCCCCATCTGATTTACTTTAACATGCACAAGTCAAAGCTTGTCAAGTAGGAGGAACAGTGAGACTTAATACCGACAGAACAAGTAGTTTGCTTTAATTACAAGTCTCTTTGGTAACTTAGAAAATACAGTAATATGGCTTTCAGTTCAAATTGTATTGATGTCAGAGTTTTTGTTCTTAGTAAATATGAACAGACGTCCAAAACGTCAGATATGACTTTAAAAGCCTGCAGTGTGTGTGTGTGTGTGTGTGTGTGTGTGTGTGTGTGTGTGTGTGTGTGTAACTTGAAATGTATCATGTGGGCTTCTTATATTTTCTTTTCCTGTATTCATTTGTGCATCATCTTTATTCAAGAGTTCATACAATGCCTTTTATTTCCACACACGTGTTGACTCTTTCCTCCCCGTCTCCAGCGCTCCTTCCCGTTCATCTCGGCCATGGTGAACAACGGCTCGGTGAACTACGACCACGGCAAAGACGGCCGCTCGTCGGAGCTCGGAGGCTGCTCGGCTGAGATCCGGAACCGAGAGCACGACACGTACCTCGCCATCCGCTACTCCAAAGGCAGACTCACGGTACGTAGAGACACTCGATGAGTAGCTTCTCTTCCTTTAGTCCAATTAAGAACATGTGATCCAGACATAAATGAGTACAGCTTCTCCCTGTAAAGAATTCATATTTTAAGCCCATACTTGTGTCTGGATGTAAACACTTTTTCCACATAAGGAGTATTTTCTTGATTATTTTCAGTAGCTTTAAGTCTCTTACGTCCCGTCTTTGTCCTGCAGGTGATGATTGATGTGGAGGACAAGAACGAATGGAAGGAGTGCATCGACATCGGAGGCGTTCGTCTTCCTACCGGATATTTCTTCGGTGCCTCGGCAGCTACGGGAGATCTGTCTGGTGAGTTTACACACTCACACACCAACGAACAACCGAAGTAGAGAAGTCATGATATTCACCGCTGAAGTTCTGAAGCAGAGGTTTGTTGAGGGCCATTGTAGGTAAAAAACGATCTACATAAAGAGCTGGAGGAGGAGAGTACATTCTTACATTTACGAGTAGAAACTCACAAAGAGATTCACTTGAATATTATCTGAGATGATAAAGTCTCGATATATATATATATATATATATATATATATCGATTTTCTAAACTGATCGTGTGTTATTTTCCAGATAACCACGACATCATCTCGATGAAGCTCTACCAGCTGATGGTGGAACACACCCCCGAGGAGGAGAACCTGGACTGGACCAAGATCGAGCCCAGCGTCAGCCTCCTCAAGTCCCCTAAAGGTAGATTCAAGTTCCCCGATTTTCTCTCTCTGACAGCAAAATACAGAGGTGAAAACATTGTAAATATAGCGTACTCTGAAACAGATGTTGGTATTTGTAGGTGTCTAACATTTCTGCTCATTACACTCTTTTAAAAACACGTTTCTGGGACTTATTTAAAATAAGAAGACGAGCAGCATTTCTGAATTGAACATGAAAATGAACACGGACTCTTCTTTTTGTCCTTCGTAGACAACATCGACGATCCCACCGGAAACTTCCGCGGCACGCCGCTCACCGGCTGGAAGGTCTTCCTGCTTCTGCTGTGCGCTCTGCTGGGGATCGTGGTGTGCGCCGTGGTGGGAGCCGTGGTTTTCCAGAAGAGACAGGAGAGGAACAAGAGGTTCTACTAGAGGAGAGGAGAACCTCATCCAGAGAGGTGTTTGTCGTGGAACGAACTGTTTCCAGACGACGGCACATTCAATGTGAATTCTTTCCTAAAGATTGTACAAAATGTTTATATCTTTTGAAGCACTGCGTTTTGGAGTGAGATGTGGTAACTTGTGACGTCGGTGAGAAGGTGCAAAGAACTAGTGGCGCCCGTCATGATGCTGTCTTTGTCCTCCATGTTTTCTTTAGTTCCAGGGTTAGAGTATAGACCTGCTGTCCTAAACAAACTTTAAAGGGTTTCTATTGGTTCCTCTGCTGCAGACGTGACGCTACAAAATGGTGAATTAGGCTGTTTTACCTTCGTTGAAGAAAAGTAGCTTCATACACAACATCGGATAAAAACATCGTGGGAACAGGAAACGTCCACATTAACGTCTGACGCGTTGAGCTGGAGGCCTTATTGAGTGACTACACGTGAAGCATAACTTCTTCCTGTTGCGTCTTCAGGTCTGATTGTCGGTTACGTGATTGGCTAACGTAGCGTTTCTCCAAAAAAATGATGATAGAACTTTTCGCTGCAGGCCGTCTTGTTTTTTGGTTGGTTTGCGTCCCCTCTGGTCTCCATCGCCGCCTCCCAAACACGTTGGTTTATTTCTCTTTCTGTGTTGCCGTCGCTCTCATTTTGACATTAAAAAAAATACAATTTGGTCTGTTAGCGACTTTAAAATGACAGAATGGTTTCAAGTTGCTGCTCTCCGTGTAAGACGTTCCCCATAGAACAGAATGAATGCTTTGGCTCTGTAGGATTTTAAATGATGGAAACGGTATTCTCATGAATACGTACAGCTGTGTTTCTCATTCAACCACCTGAGTCACACGTCGGCACTATGATGTCTTTGTCCCTTATGTTCTACTCATGGAGTTAGATCTTTAGTGTTCTTGGTCTCCGCCGTGTTCACGCTCTCTGTTCATGCTACAGTTCTTCTGTTTATTCACTCAGGTCACCTCTGAGGACAGACAGACCACTACTGCTGCAACCGACCACTGTTTGATCCGCCAATCTGGTTCAGAAAATGTCAAGAAATTATAAAATATACATACATACACGGTATAAAATACCCAAGTGCTTGTTTTGTCTAACTAACGGATGTTTCGTTGAATCTCAGAGAAAAATATTCACATTCGAGTAGCTGGAACCAGATGATTATCGATTTAATGATAATTCATTATTAAAGTAGTTTTCATCTAGTTTTATGAAATGAAACATTAACGTTAGGGCGGAAGGAGCCGAGGCGCTACATCACACAGCAGATCCCATTATATTTCATGAGTTCAGGTCGTGATGCGTCTGGATCTGTGTGATTCACCACCTCTGCTCAGCCCTGAAAGCTCCTCTGGCTGTTTAGTTGAACTGAGTAAATCTCAGACACCACATGGCCAGAGAGTGTAGCGCTTCACAGACTGTGTTACGTCAGAGTTACAGAGGCTGTGAATCTGCATTGATCTGAAAACGGATCAATTTAACAAATGTTGCGACGGCACAAACGGCAACATTTCCCATCATGTTATTATATATCGTATATATCTCTTACTAACTAGCACAACTTCTCCTTAATAATAAATAAATATATATATATATATTACAGCAGGATGAGGGCACTCTAAAGGTTCAGTGCACGTGAGGATGCATCTTGAAAACTGGACAAGCTGAATTATTTGATGCTTCTTTATTTCTTTTCTCTTTGGGGTCTTTTGAGCAGCGTTTTTTATTCAGAATATGCCTTTGTTGTTTTTCTAGGTGTGTTTGTGTTGAATTAACTTCTTCAGGATAATGAATATTAGAATAAAACAAGTGACTGATGCTCGCAGATATTGCTGGTGATGAAGCTTAAAGGAACAGGAGTTGTTGAACCCTGAAGACACATTTGATCAGTTTCTTTTAATGTTTAGTTCTTTTATTTCCATAATGTTCCCGTTTGGTTCAGAAATGCTAAAAGTAAAATTTTAAGGATTTGTTGGCACACTTGTACTTTCATTGTTGATGAAATGCAGCGTACTCTTTTAGCGTGAGTCAGCGTTCTTCAGGCCGTTCTGTATTTGTTTTCTGCCACATCGGTTGTTTTTGGTGATGGGTCTTAAAACAGCTCGTCTCAGCAGAAATAATGTATTCAAATAAATGAAGAAACCATTGGAATGTGAATTGTTTTCATTTTAACAGACACTGGATTATTGAAGTATTATCAGGTAAAAATACCTCTGTGACAAAAGCAAAAGTCAGGATTATGAGTGCCCCCTTTTTAGTGCTGCAACTAATACAAGTTATATTTATGGGTTTTTATTACCATAATATCACGTAAACAGTATTCTGATGTAGCTGTTGGGTTTATCAAAAACAATGTCATATTTCATAAGATCACATGATCGCTGTCGGATAAATACCTTGTTTTCCTCTGAAGTGTATTGCAGTATAAAGTATAAATATACAGCATAGTGAAAATACTACAGTAAGTATTAATTCACATTAGTTGAATAATAATTTCTTTGTTTTCACCGGTGGTTGAAAGTAAATACATAACAACCCACTCTAGTAGCTAACAGATGAAACTATGTATATAAATGTGTATAAACAATAACTTCATTCATTATTTTATTTTTTACAAATCTGCTTCATTATGTAGTGATTTTTCCAGCTGTTTATGCCCCGCCCACTCCTCCGCTCCCGAAAAAGTGCTCGTATCCATGTTTGCAGTAGGACTATTAGTGTTAATTATATATTAACATTAATATTCTTCAGTTGTTTGAAAGCATGTTGTTGACTCGTGTTGGTGTCTAGTTCAAGGTGATTGGTGGACACATGACTGTTGTATTCATATATTTAATGACCTGTAGTATTGTCTTCATGGGAAACATCAAAAACAAGTGACCTGATTTATGAGTCTTCAGACTGCTGAGCTCAGGATCGTTTTGTGAGTTTAATTATGTTTAATTTGTGCTTCAGCTGCTGCTGTGTCTCAAGTGGTTTGGTGGATTAGATCTGTCTCCTTTCACGAGCTCTCCTTTTCCTTTATGAGGGGAATAATGTGAGATTTATGATTTGTGTTCATTTAAATAAATATGTTCCATGTGAGTTGTCCCACTTAAAAGCATTTAACGGTAAATTACTGTATTGTTATGCAGGTAGAAGCAACCTGTGTGCAACACTGACAACCGTAAGATTTATTTTCCGTTAGATGCTCTATGATAGCAGGTTTAACTGTCAACATACAATCATTACAAAACATGTGTGTGTGTGTGCGTGTGTTTGTATAAAGTAGGCCACTGGTCATTTTCTTCGTCAGAATAACCAAAACTTTTTTCAAAGTTTTGCTGTCAGTTTTATATTATTTTAGATTAATAAATCAGTCATTGTCAACATGTTCAACTCAAAGTTATTTATTCATAAATTCCATTTGCCATTAATTACCAACATGGTCAGCAAATGTAGATTTTTTTTTTTTACCTGATTCATTATTAAAGGAAAGCTCAAGGTTGAAATTTCAAAATCAATAATTTTTACATTACAAATGTATCTTTTCAGCCTCCACACACACACACACGCACACGCACACACGCACACACACACACACACACACACACGATCCTCTCCTGACCATCTGGCTGAGATTTAATCCAGATTATGTATCTGTATGTATTATTATTGAAACACCAACCAAACACACTGCATGTTATTGGCATTTATATTTTTATTCCCAGCTGATCAAACAAATGTTAGATGTTTTTAATTTATAACTCTATTCATTTTCCAATTTATTCAGAGTATAAATTCCCCAGAACAATATTGTATCGACCTAAATAGTACACAATGCGCCTACCATCCGAACACCCCCTGGTCATCAAAATCAAAAAAAGCTTTTGTGACTTTATTACCATGATATTTTTTCAAAATAGAAATAAAAATGTGGAATAAAATAGTCGATATTTTTAGGTTTTTCTGCATCAATTTCGATGTAAATGTTTTGAATGCAGACAGTACAACCTTCAAAATACAAGAGAAGCTCTTCTTTAAAACCCAACGAATGCTGGCCAACAGAGGAGAATAAAACTTAAATGCATCAAGAAGCCAAGTCTGCTTCACAGCGCCGGGGTTACAACTGAAAGAATAAGACTCAAATATTGTCATTCATGTCATCAGAATACATCTGCAGCACATGAATGTAACAGAATACACACATGTAGTAGATGTTGTGCTCTACATGAGACAGTGATGTTATGAATCTGTTCATTTCATCATTCACACAGTCTGTGATTTATTGCCAGCTGTTCTTTCTGCATTCAGCAGTTTGAACTGTGTTACTTTTATGACTTAACTTCTTCTTATTGGTTCAATATTTCCTAACGATCCACGTACTGAGCTCTGATTGGTCAGAAGGCGGTGCTTTTATACGAGTTAATAGGTGGGCGGGGCTACACCAACATTACAGAGTCAAGTCTCCTGCTGCTCAGAATAAAACCTCTTTTTGTGAGTAGGAGTTCTTTAACCCTGTGACTCTGTGAACACAGTTGAATTCTGTTCAAAATTATGGTAAAATACGTTCACTATACACTGTATAGTGAACGTATTTTAACAGAATTTTAGTGACTGTTTAACTTTACTACGTACTTAAAATAGCTGAAAGCACCATGAACAACATTACTACTGGTGGTGCCCCTGTTGAGCGTTTTCACAATAGTTTTACAAATGTGGTTGAACATTATCATGAAACAAATCAAATATCCAGTCAATGACTTCTGGTGTGAGGGGCGTGGCTTTTCAAAAATCGCATTTTGGGACGTTAATTACAGCGCCACCATGTGGCCGATCAGAGTTCTATGTCTTGAGAAGCACATGAACATCATTTCCAGTTATTGTTCCAAGTTTCATTTTTCTACCTCATTCCAGCTCACGGGAGTTTGAGCTGAAGCAGCAGACAACAAATATGAACCCTAACAAATATAATCAGTAGAATTTCAAAAGGTCCTCGGGCCCTAAATAAGAGTAAATCTGTTGTGATATGAGGCCCAATGTCTGTATATGTGAGAGGGTGTCAGACTTTAGTCTTTTAAAAGTCTTCTGGTGTTTGGTACACTAAATAAAATCCAGGTGGAGGTGCTGGAGCAGTCTCCAGTCTCCAGATGCTCTCTGGATCATCAGGACTCAGATTAAACCCACTTCCATCTGATGAGAGAAGAAGAAAACAAGAGAAGAGATGAATGAGTGTTTACAGAGACTCTCTTCATCAGCCGTCAGTCAGTGACGCAGCTCATCCAGTAGAAAGAGCAGCTTCCTCTCAGCTCTCATGTTAACCTACACTGAGCTCCAGGCTCACACACCTGCAGACACTTTGGGCCTCCAGTCTGTTGACTCTGCAGGTTCCACTGAAATAAAGTGCTGAGAGTCCTGAACGCATCATGACTGCAGAACCAGAGAGGTGTTCACTGCTCACTGTAAAGATGGATTTAACCCTGTTATGCTGCGTTCACAACAAACGCCAAGCAGACTTTTCACGCGACGCGATTACATACAAAGTAAATGCAAAGTCGCTAATAGACGTAAATTTGAGCCAATGATGCAAAAGACGCGATGCAAATTTAAATATTTCCAATGGAGTAAGAGATACACGTGAGACTGTGTCGTTAAAGCCTTTCAGCGTTGAGATTCTCCTCCTTCATCACTGACGTCCTGACGCTGTTGAATCAGAAATGGAGGATAAACATATTGTATCCGTCTGTGTTCACCCAGAGCTCTACGATACCTCATACAGAGACCAAACTATGTGTATGAATGTATGAGTATGAACCACAGACTGTCTATGGTACAAACAATAACCACGCTGACCTATTTACGCCTAGATGATGGAGCAGCTACAATGTTAGCATAGCCTAGCATCTATTGATCCAGACTCCATTCAGAAAACAACCATTTTAACAGTTGTTTGCTTGTCATCTTGTGAACAGACCTGACAAAGCATGAAGTCAGACTTTTTACAAATCAACATCATTATATAGTTATTTCAGCATCCTTTGAATGTTTGTTGAACTTAAATCACAGCTGAATCTGTTTATTTTGGGTTCATACAGCTGTAGTAAACCAGCCGACGAGTGTCTGGATAGATACAGTGAATACAGCCTCCAGATGATGTTATGAACCACACATGATGGAGTTTGGTTTCAGATATCTGGGACTTCCTCAACTTGTACAAAGCAGCACTAGTGGTTATTTCAGCCATGACTGATGATTGGCTACATGTAACGCTGGTTCTATGAAGTGAGAGCAGTGATGTGCAGGCTTCAGTCAGACTGATCTCAGAGCTGTGACAAAGATGAACTGATCAATAGTTTGATAGTGTGATGAATGAGGACCACTGTCTCTAAACATCTGATGATGCCGTCAGCTGTTAACAAGCTTCACTTCCTGTAGACGTGAACAACAACACATCGACTCAAACACACAATCACAACAAGCTTCTGACTCATCTGATTGGCTGACTTCTCTCTCTCTCTCTCTCTCTCTCTCGTCCAATCCTGAAGCTCGTGGATCTGTGTTTGGTACAATGCTGCTGAAACCAGCATGGACTGACTCCAACCCTCAACTGACCTCAGAGTCTCCAGTCTACAATGTGGACTCTTCACAAGATCAGACAGCAGCTTCACGTCTGAATCCTCCAGGTTGTTTCCTCTCAGATTCAGTTCTCTCAGATGGGAGGGGTTTGACTTCAGAGCTGAGACCAGAGAAGAACAGCCTTCCTCTGTGATCTTACACCATGACAGACTGCAAACACACAAAACAACACACAGAGTTTCTTATATCGATACATAATGAATCATTATTTTCATCATAAACATGAGTGGCTTTCATTTTGGTTTCATCTTCTTTTGTATAAAACAATGTAAAAGAAAAGCTAAATGTTTTGAAAAAAGTTTGTATCAGAAATGTTTTTTTTAAATATTACTTTAATAGTTAATAGTAAAACGAGGCAGCTGATGTGAAGTGGAACATATTACCAGAAAATGTATCACTTTATGGATCTATACGTAGATAAATCAAATAGAGTTATTGATGAAACATGAAGGTGCTGCACTAGCAGCAGACAGTGAACCCACCTCAGAGTCTCCAGTCTACAATGTGGACTCTCCAGAAAACCACTCAGCAGCTTCACTCCTGAATCCTTCAGGTCGTTGTAGCTCAGATCCAGTTTTCTCAGATGGGAGGGGTTTGACTTCAGAGCTGAGCCCAGAGAAGAACAGCCTTCCTCTGTGATCTCACACTCTGACAGACTGCAAACACACAAAACAACACACAGAGTTTCTTATATCGATACACAATGAATCATTATTTTCATCATAAACATGAGTGGCTTTCATTTTGGTTTCATCTTCTTTTGTAAACAGACATTTTGTGAAAATCCTGTCACTGTAAAGACATTTAAAATCATTGATCAGCATTGATCCAGATTCTTCAGAGCGGATCAGAAAATAAGTTATTATTATTATTATTAAAATATATTGAAAAATACCAAATGCTCTGAAAGTCTTTCCTAAAAATTATTTAAAAAAAGGTTTGGTTCTTTAAGTGTGATTCAATTAAACGTTCTTTTAATGATGAACATTGAGTCTATCAAGTATAGTATACATAGTAGGGTTGTCACGATACCAAAATTATGACTTCGATACGATACCTGCCATAAGTATCATGATACCAGATACTTACGATACGATACCAGAATTCGATACAATACCACAAATACGATACGATACTGGTATATTTATCTATAATAGTGATAAATAAAACATCTGTATGGGTCCCTTTTTTACCAGCTTGTTCCTGCCCAGCGTTTTGAACACTTAACAAATGGCATTCATATTAATGTTTAACCTCTTCGCCTCTCTCTTTTGAGCCTCTCTCATAATTCCGCTGGCTTTCAAACACAGCTGAAGGGAACTCTGTCTCTGTGTTGCTGCTGACTCTGCTGGCATCTGTCTGACTGTCTGTGGGAGTGGGTGGATAAACAATGCTAAATGTACTTGCATAGTGAGTTTGATAATTTCACTTCATATTTTATCTTAATTCATGGAATAATTATTTTTCCTTAACTAAAAATAAAAAGAATTAGCTCAAGATCCACCCTCAGGCTCCACCAGCATGTAGCCATTTTGCATCAATTGTGTTTCATATCGTACACTTTTGTGTGCATTGTGACCTCATGATCATATAGGCTTGTCGTCAAACTAGGCTAAGGCTACTCGTGTTAGGCTGTATATGGGTGAGCTTGGGGGTGTTCATGTTTATAATCACATTTGCTTTGAAAGGTTCGGGGTGTCTGTCTGAAAGGTGCTTTGCCATGTTAGACGTGTTGCCTCCCTTGGTCTGTGTGGCTTTGAAACACGTTTTGCAGACGGGTCTCTGTATGTCAGTGGGCTTTCCTTCACTGTCTGCAATGTAGCCAAAGCACTTCCAGATTTCACTTCTGGCATCTTTTTTTCCAACAAGCCGAGGACGGTCGGCAAAAGCTCCTGCACTTGAGGCCATGTTTCCCCAGCGATCGCTGCTGTGAGTGATGCTGCCTGTTGCTGTGTGAGCGCTGGGCAGCCCCGCCCCCTTGCAGTCAATGCGTGCAGGCAGCATGACAGGGAGCGGAGCAGTGAGTGCGCTCTGATCGCGCGCTATTTTAATGAAGTATCGATACTAAAAATATGCAAAATCGTATCGTTTTTAACGTACGGGTACCGCGGTACCTTTTTAGTATCGATACACCGTGCAACATTAATACATAGTATATTTATCACGTGTAGTGTAGTATATTCAAGTAACTTTTGTCTCTTTGTAGTCTTTTTTTTGTCTCTGTAGTCTCTTTTGTGTCTCTTTGTAGTCATTTTGTGTCTCTTTGTAGTTGTGGTAGTGGGCGTGGTCTGTGCTCAGCTGCAGGGGAGAGATCTGTGGGAGTGGTTCAGGGGAACAGTGTCAGGGTTAATTGGCACATCTGTAACCGGTTGCTAATCATCCCTCATTCCTTGGGTACATCTCAAGTCTCTTCATTGCATCCCCGTTTCCCTCACTTGCGTCCTTTCCTTGCGTCTTAGTCCCTCCCACCAGGGATGCATGGAGGAAACCATGCAAGGAGAGAGGAACGAGGAAATATGTTTTAACAGACATGAGACGTCCTTTCCTCAGTTGCGTCACGTGAAGCGACGTCTGTTTCTGATGACGGAGGATCAGCTGATCACAGCTGGATCAGCTGTCAGTCGGCTTTAACAGCTGGAGAGACTTTTGATAAGTTTGTGTCTGTTCACATGATCACTGTACTTAATAGTAACTAATAATACTAATAACTAATAAAGACACACAGTAATCACCACTGTAGAGGTGTTTCTCTCTGTAGTCTGTTAAACTGAGTCCTGTGTTCTGTTTATAAGCACAGGATCCATTTCTACCGGCGGAATGCGATATCGTCTTATTTATGAATTATTTGCGTCTACGTTTTTAAATTGTGAATGTGGCGTCATTATTAAATAACCCAGAATATGATTATTGTTTCTCTTAAATGACAAAACTCATCAAACACTCAGGAATGATGTAAAAAGTGTTTAGTCTCTCAGCTCTCTCTGACTTTAATTGTTTCCATAATAAAAGTTATTGAGGGAAACATCAGATCATGAAAACACAAATCTTTCTAATAAATGAAGAAAGTTGTTTGTGGTCGTTTTGTTGTTCAGACTACAATGAACATTTATTTAAACCAGACGGTGAATCAGAAACATAATCAAACATAAACTAGAGTTTATTCTGTGATCCGTCTTCACTCTGGTGTTAAACTCCAGTCAGTCAGTCCGATCGGCTGCAGCGTCCAATCACATAACTGATGAACAATGAGGGGGCGTGTCGGCCGTTAAAAGACTTCCTGGAAGTCTGTTCTCGTGGTTCCTCGCTCATGGCTCCTCCGAGGTCCCTCCTCCATCCTCCATCCTCGCTCCTCAGAGCTACATTAGAGCTTTGGGACGGCCGTCAATATGGCGGCACAGAAACAACTTCCGGTTCAAGCGAGGAGCGAGGAAATGAGAATTAAGAGACTTGAGAAGTACCCCTTGTCAGCAGTAGCAGGCTGGAGCTCTGGTGGCCGGTGAGACACAAAGAGGAAGAGGAACACCAGCCCACGAGAGTCAGACTGATTGATGCACACTGGCCTGTGTGCGCTCTGAGGAGCCGGGCGGCAGGAGAGGGCACACGGCAGTGTGAAGTTTTGTTTAAGTTTGTAAATAAAATACTTTTGAGTAAACCTTAACTGCTGAAGACGGTGTGGTGTGTTGAGGACCCGCGAGTAACACGGAGTCGGCTACACTGGCGCCTGAACCACTCCCACAGATCTCTCCCCTGCAGCCGAGCACAGACCACGCCCACTACCACAGTAGTCTTTGTGTCTCTTTGAGTGACATTTTGTTGGTAAAGGTCAGGGGGGCCCCTGACACTTTGGGCCCCTGGGCCTGTGCCCGGTAGGCCTGTTCAGTAATCCATCCAACAGCAGGATGAAGCCAGACAAGTTGTACATTTCATGATTGTAGAGGATGACATGCAGACAACGAGGCAGCTGATGTGAAGTGGAACATATTACCAGAAAATGTATCACTTTATGGATCTATACGTAGATAAATCAAATAGAGTTATTGATGAAACATGAAGGTGCTGCACTAGCAGCAGACAGTGAACCCACCTCAGAGTCTCCAGTCTACAATGTGGACTCTCCAGAAAACCTCTCAGCAGCTTCATTCCTGAATCCTTCAGGTTGTTTCCTCTCAGATCCAGTTCTCTCAGATGGGAGGGGTTTGACTTCAGAGCTGAGACCAGAGAAGAACAGCCTTCCTCTGTGATCTCACAGTGTGACAGACTGCAAACACACAAAACAACACACAGAGTTTCTTATATCGATACACAATGAATAATTATTTTCATCATAAACATGAGTGGCTTTCATTTTGGTTTCATCTTCTTTTGTAAACAGACATTTTGTGAAAATCCTGTCACTGTAAAGACATTTAAAATCATTGATCAGTATTGATCCAGATTCTTCAGAGCGGATCAGAAAATGAAATATTATTATTATTAATAAAATATATTGAAAAATACCAAATGCTCTGAAAAAATCTGCATCAGAAATTAAAAAAAAACAAAATTACTTTAGCAGTTATTTTCCTAAAAATTCAAAAAAGGTTTGGTTCTTTAAGTGTGATTCAATTAAACGTTATTTTAATGATGAACATTGAGTCTATCAAGTATAGTATACATAGTAGGGTTGTCACGATACCAAAATTATGACTTCGATACGATACCTGCCATAAGTATCATGATACCAGATACTTACGATACGATACCAGAATTCGATACAATACCACAAATACGATACGATACTGGTATATTTATCTATAATAGTAATAAATAAAACATCTGTACGGTTCCCTTTTTTACCAGCTTGTTCCTGCCCAGCGTTTTGAACACTTAACAAATGGCATTCATATTAATGTTTAACCTCTTCGCCTCTCTCTTTTGAGCCTCTCTCATAATTCCGCTGGCTTTCAAACACAGCTGAAGGGAACTCTGTCTCTGTGTTGCTGCTGACTCTGCTGGCATCTGTCTGACTGTCTGTGGGAGTGGGTGGATAAACAATGCTAAATGTACTTGCATAGTGAGTTTGATATTTTCACTTCATATTTTATCTTAATTCATGGAATAATTATTTTTCCTTAACTTAAAATAAAAATAATTAACTCAAGATCCACCCTCAGGCTCCACCAGCATGTAGCCATTTTGCATCAATTGTGTTTCATATCGTACACTTTTGTGTGCATTGTGACCTCATGATCATATAGGCTTGTCGTCAAACTAGGCTAAGGCTACTCGTGTTAGGCTGTATATGGGTGAGCTTGGGGGTGTTCATGTTTATAATCACATTTGCTTTGAAAGGTTCGGGGTGTCTGTCTGAAAGGTGCTTTGCCATGTTAGACGTGTTGCCTCCCTTGGTCTGTGTGGCTTTGAAACACGTTTTGCAGACGGGTCTCTGTATGTCAGTGGGCTTTCCTTCACTGTCTGCAATGTAGCCAAAGCACTTCCAGATTTCACTTCTGGCATCTTTTTTTCCAACAAGCCGAGGACGGTCGGCAAAAGCTCCTGCACTTGAGGCCATGTTTCCCCAGCGATCGCTGCTGTGAGTGATGCTGCCTGTTGCTGTGTGAGCGCTGGGCAGCCCCGCCCCCTTGCAGTCAATGCGTGCAGGCAGCATGACAGGGAGCGGAGCAGTGAGTGCGCTCTGATCGCGCGCTATTTTAATGAAGTATCGATACTAAAAATATGCAAAATCGTATCGTTTTAACGTACGGGTACCGCGGTACCTTTTTAGTATCGATACACAGTGCAACATTAATACATAGTATATTTATCACGTGTAGTGTAGTATATTCAAGTAACTTTTGTCTCTTTGTAGTCATTTTGTGTCTCTTTGTCGTCTTTTTTTGTCTCTATAGTCTCTTTTGTGTCTCTTTGTAGTCATTTTGTGTCATTTTGTGTCTCTTTGTAGTTGTGGTAGTGGGCGTGGTCTGTGCTCAGCTGCAGGGGAGAGATCTGTGGGAGTGGTTCAGGGGAACAGTGCCAGGGTTAATTGGCACAGCTGTAACCGGTTGCTAATCATCCCTCATTCCTTGGGTACATCTCAAGTCTCTTAATTGCATCCCCGTTTCCCTCACTTGCGTCCTTTCCTTGCGTCTTAGTCCCTCCCACCAGGGATGCATGGAGGAAACCATGCAAGGAGAGAGGAACGAGGAAATATGTTTTAACAGACATGAGACGTCCTTTCCTCAGTTGCGTCACGTGAAGCGACGTCTGTTTCTGATGACGGAGGATCAGCTGATCACAGCTGGATCAGCTGTCAGTCGGCTTTAACAGCTGGAGAGACTTTTGATTAGTTTGTGTCTGTTCACATGATCACTGTACTTAATAGTAACTAATAATACTAATAACTCATAAAGACACACAGTAATCACCACTGTAGAGGTGTTTCTCTCTGTAGTCTGTTAAACTGTGTCCTGTGTTCTGTTTATAAGCACAGGATCCATTTCTACCGGCGGAATGCGATATCGTCTTATTTATGAATTATTTGCGTCTACGTTTTGAAATTGTGAGTGTGGCGTCATTATTAAATAACCCAGAATATGATTATTGTTTCTCTTAAATGACAAAACTCATCAAACACTCAGGAATGATGTAAAAAGTCTTTAGTCTCTCAGCTCTCTCTGACTTTAATTGTTTCCATAATAAAAGTTATTGAGGGAAATATCAGATCATGAAAACACAAATCTTTCTAATAAATGAAGAAAGTTGTTTGTGGTCGTTTTGTTGTTCAGACTACAATGAACATTTATTTAAACCAGACGGTGAATCAGAAACCTAATCAAATATAAACTAGAGTTTATTCTGTGATCCGTCTTCACTCTGGTGTTAAACTCCAGTCAGTCAGTCCGATCGGCTGCAGCGTCCAATCACATAACTGATGAACAATGAGGGGGCGTGTCGGCCGTTAAAAGACTTCCTGGAAGTCTGTTCTCGTGGTTCCTCGCTCATGGCTCCTCCGAGGTCCCTCCTCCATCCTCCATCCTCGCTCCTCAGAGCTACAGTAGAGCTCTGGGACGGCCGTCAATATGGCGGCAAAGAAACAACTTCCGGTTCAAGCGAGGATCGAGGAGCGAGGAAACGACAATTGAGAGACTTGAGAAGTACCCCTTGTCAGCAGTAGCAGGCTGGAGCTCTGGTGGCCGGTGAGACAAAGAGGAAGAGGAACACCAGCCCACGAGAGTCAGACTGATTGATGCACACTGGCCTGTGTGCGCTCTGAGGAGCCGGGCGGCAGGAGAGAGCACACGGCAGTGTGAAGTTTTGTTTAAGTTTGTAAATAAAATACTTTTGAGTAAACCTTAACTGCTGAAGACGGTGTGGTGTGTTGAGGACCCGCGAGTAACACGGAGTCGGCTACACTGGCACCTGAACCACTCCCACAGATCTCTCCCCTGCAGCCGAGCACAGACCACGCCCACTACCACAGTAGTCTTTGTGTCTCTTTGAGTGACATTTTGTAGGTAAAGGTCAGGGGGGCCCCTGACACTTTGGGCCCCTGGGCTTGTGCCCGGTAGGCCTGTTCAGTAATCCATCCAACAGCAGGATGAAGCCAGACAAGTTGTACATTTCATGATTGTAGAGGATGACATGCAGACAACGAGGCAGCTGATGTGAAGTGGAACATATTATCAGAAAATGTATCACTTTATGGATCTATACGTAGATAAATCAAATAGAGTTATTGATGAAACATGAAGGTGCTGCACTAGCAGCAGACAGTGAACCCACCTCAGAGTCTCCAGTCTACAATGTGGACTCTCCAGAAAACCTCTCAGCAGCTTCACGTCTGAATCCTTCAGGTTGTTTCCTCTCAGATCCAGTTCTCTCAGATGGGAGGGGTTTGACTTCAGAGCTGAGCCCAGAGAAGAACAGCCTTCCTCTGTGATCTGACACCATGACAGACTGCAAACACACAAAACAACACACAGAGTTTCTTATATCGATACACAATGAATAATTATTTTCATCATAAACATGAGTGGCTTTCATTTTGGTTTCATCTTCTTTTGTAAACAGACATTTTGTGAAAATCCTGTCACTGTAAAGACATTTAAAATCATTGATCAGTATTGATCCAGATTCTTCAGAGCGGATCAGAAAATAAATTATTATTATTATTAATAAAATATATTGAAAAATACCAAATGATCTGAAATTCTTTCCTAAACATTTAAAAAAATGTTTGGTTCTTTAAGTGTGATTCAATTAAACGTTCTTTTAATGATGAACATTGAGTCTATCAAGTATAGTATACATAGTAGGGTTGTCACGATACCAAAATGATGACTTCGATACGATACCTGCCATAAGTATCATGATAACAGATACTTACGATACGATACCAGAATTCGATACAATACCACAAATACGATACGATACTGGTATATTTATCTATAATAGTAATAAATGAAACATCTGTACGGGTCCCTTTTTTACCAGCTTGTTCCTGCCCAGCGTTTTGAACACTTAACAAATGGCATTCATATTAATGTTGAACCTCTTCGCCTCTCTCTTTTGAGCCTCTCTCATAATTCCGCTGGCTTTCAAACACAGCTGAAGGGAACTCTGTCTCTGTGTTGCTGCTGACTCTGCTGGCATCTGTCTGACTGTCTGTGGGAGTGGGTGGATAAACAATGCTAAATGTACTTGCATAGTGAGTTTGATATTTTCACTTCATATTTTATCTTAATTCATGGAATAATTATTTTTCCTTAACTAAAAATAAAAAGAATTAGCTCAAGATCCACCCTCAGGCTCCACCAGCATGTAGCCATTTTGCATCAATTGTGTTTCATATAGTACACTTTTGTGTGCATTGTGACCTCATGATCATATAGGCTTGTCGTCAAACTAGGCTAAGGCTACTCGTGTTAGGCTGTATATGGGTGAGCTTGGGGGTGTTCATGTTTATAATCACATTTGCTTTGAAAGGTTCGGGGTGTCTGTCTGAAAGGTGCTTTGCCATGTTAGACGTGTTGCCTCCCTTGGTCTGTGTGGCTTTGAAACACGTTTTGCAGACGGGTCTCTGTATGTCAGTGGGCTTTCCTTCACTGTCTGCAATGTAGCCAAAGCACTTCCAGATTTCACTTCTGGCATCTTTTTTTCCAACAAGCCGAGGACGGTCGGCAAAAGCTCCTGCACTTGAGGCCATGTTTCCCCAGCGATCGCTGCTGTGAGTGATGCTGCCTGTTGCTGTGTGAGCGCTGGGCAGCCCCGCCCCCTTGCAGTCAATGCGTGCAGGCAGCATGACAGGGAGCGGAGCAGTGAGTGCGCTCTGATCGCGCGCTATTTTAATGAAGTATCGATACTACAAATATGCAAAATCGTATCGTTTTTAACGTACGGGTACCGCGGTACCTTTTTAGTATCGATACACCGTGCAACATTAATACATAGTATATTTATCACGTGTAGTGTAGTATATTCAAGTAACTTTTGTCTCTTTGTAGTCTTTTTTGGTCTCTGTAGTCTCTTTTGTGTCTCTTTGTAGTCATTTTGTGTCTCTTTGTAGTTGTGGTAGTGGGCGTGGTCTGTGTTCAGTTGTAGGGGAGAGATCTGTGGGAGTGGTTCAGGGGAACAGTGCCAGGGTTAATTGGCACAGCTGTAACCGGTTGCTAATCATCCCTCATTCCTTGGGTACATCTCAAGTCTCTTAATTGCATCCCCGTTTCCCTCACTTGCGTCCTTTCCTTGCGTCTTAGTCCCTCCCACCAGGGATGCATGGAGGAAACCATGCAAGGAGAGAGGAACGAGGAAATATGTTTTAACAGACATGAGACGTCCTTTCCTCAGTTGCGTCACGTGAAGCGACGTCTGTTTCTGATGACGGAGGATCAGCTGATCACAGCTGGATCAGCTGTCAGTCGGCTTTAACAGCTGGATAGACTTTTGATAAGTTTGTGTCTGTTCACATGATCACTGTACTTAATAGTAACTAATAATACTAATAACTAATAAAGACACACAGTAATCACCACTGTAGAGGTGTTTCTCTCTGTAGTCTGTTAAACTGTGTCCTGTGTTCTGTTTATAAGCACAGGATCCATTTCTACCGGCGGAATGCGATATCATCTTATTTATGAATTATTTGCGTCTACGTTTTGAAATTGTGAATGTGGCGTCATTATTAAATAACCCAGAATATGATTATTGTTTCTCTTAAATGACAAAACTCATCAAACACTCAGGAATGATGTAAAAAGTGTTTAGTCTCCAGCTCTCTCTGACTTTAATTGTTTCCATAATAAAAGTTATTGAGGGAAATATCAGATCATGAAAACACAAATCTTTCTAATAAATGAAGAAAGTTGTTTGTGGTCGTTTTGTTGTTCAGACTACAATGAACATTTATTTAAACCAGACGGTGAATCAGAAACCTAATCAAATATAAACTAGAGTTTATTCTGTGATCCGTCTTCACTCTGGTGTTAAACTCCAGTCAGTCAGTCCGATCGGCTGCAGCGTCCAATCACATAACTGATGAACAATGAGGGGGCGTGTCGGCCGTTAAAAGACTTCCTGGAAGTCTGTTCTCGTGGTTCCTCGCTCATGGCTCCTCCGAGGTCCATCCTCCATCCTCCATCCTCGCTCCTCAGAGCTACATGAGAGCTTTGGGACGGCCGTCAATATGGCGGCGCAGAAACAACTTCCGGTTCAAGCGAGGATCGAGGAGCGAGGAAACGACAATTGAGAGACTTGAGAAGTACCCCTTGTCAGCAGTAGCAGGCTGGAGCTCTGGTGGCCGGTGAGACAGAAGAGGAAGAGGAACACCAGCCCACGAGAGTCAGACTGATTGATGCACACTGGCCTGTGTGCGCTCTGAGGAGCCGGGCGGCAGGAGAGAGCACACGGCAGTGTGAAGTTTTGTTTAAGTTTGTAAATAAAATACGTTTGAGTAAACCTTAACTGCTGAAGACGGTGTGGTGTGTTGAGGACACACGAGTAACACGGAGTCGGTATACACTGGCGCCTGAACCACTCCCACAGATCTCTCCCCTGCAGCCGAGCACAGACCACGCCCACTACCACAGTAGTCTTTGTGTCTGTTTGAGTGACATTTCATAGGTAAAGATCAGGGGGGCCCCTGACACTTTGGGCCCCTGGGCCTGTGTCCGGTAGACCTGTTCAGTAATCCATCCAACAGCAGGATGAAGCCAGACAAGTTGTACATTTCATGATTGTAGAGGATGACATGCAGACAACGAGGCAGCTGATGTGAAGTGGAACATATTACCAGAAAATGTATCACTTTATGGATCTATACGTAGATAAATCAAATAGAGTTATTGATGAAACATGAAGGTGCTGCACTAGCAGCAGACAGAGAACCGACCTCAGAGTCTCCAGTCTACAATGTGGACTCTCCAGAAAACCACTCAGCAGCTTCACTCCTGAATCCTTCAGGTTGTTTCCTCTCAGATCCAGTTTTCTCAGATGGGAGGGGTTTGACTTCAGAGCTGAGACCAGAGAAGAACAGCCTTCCTCTGTGATCTGACACCATGACAGACTGCAAACACACAAAACAACACACAGTGTCTTATATCGATACACAATGAATAATTATTTTCATCATAAACATGAGTGGCTTTCATTTTGGTTTCATCTTCTTTTGTAAACAGACATTTTAAAATCATCATTACAGTAAAATAAGTTATTCCAGTGTAGTAGATCGCTCTGACAAACTAAAAGCACGACTTAAACCGTCCTGGTTCCCTGAAAGCAGGTGGGCCAAAAGGATGTTCATGTTGGTTGGACAAGTCATCCAACACTTTGATCCCGAGCAGGATAGTGGCCAGTTCACCATTCAGTTTACAACATTATTTCCAAACGCATATGTTACGTGCCGTGTTGTGTTTGTGCTCTCCCTCTGTCTTTTCGAGTGCCACCCTCTGTCCCGGATGCAAGCTGCAGCGGCTGATTGGACGCGGCTGCGGACAATCGCGATCAGCGGTGGATGAGAGGAGAGGAGGTCCTGAAGGACAACCTCTTGGGGGCAGACTACAGTAGTGAGGCTGTGCGTGTGAGCTGACAACCCTTGGGCAACCCTTGGAGCTGCGTGTGTGTTGCACCTTTGTTCCAGCCATGTGGGCTGTGGGCGTGGGCGTGTGTGTGTGTGTGTGTGTGTGTGTGTGTGTGGCTTTCTTTCTATAAGGAAGTAGTTTTCTTTTGCTGCCGTGCAAGCAGCTAGCCTTTTTACAATAAACTATTTTTGTTAAACCGTCATCATTGCTCAGTCTCTTTCCCCGGGAAATAAACACCGTTACTCCCCGCATCCCTTAGATGCCAAAAAGGGGAACGTAACAGCATATTAGCAGAGACACTAGTAGACATTGTTATCCCACAGTAACATTTTGGTCACACCACCATGAACTTAGTAGATCCGACACTTAGACCACTTCGTCATCTTTGTAGAAAATCACCTGATCCTAACCTGAGAGTTTCAAGTGTACAGTTCGGACTCGCCAGTCCAGCAGACAGCTGCGTCACTCCTGAGTCCTGCAGGTTGTTGTCACTCAGGTCCAGCTCTTTCAGACTAGAGGACTGGGAGCTGAGGACTGAGGACAGAGATCCACAGCTTCTCTGTGAGAGGTTACAGCCACTCAGCCTAGGGGAGGAACAGGGATTAATACAAACAAAATGTTTAATCAAAGTAAAATATCAAACACATTTAGTAATGGTAATGTATCCGTAGTGTATCTGCCTACAGAGCTTTGTTGGAGGCTTTGATCACTGGCAGCAGCCTCAGAAGAGCCTCCTCTGAAGCAGAGTATTTTTTCAGGTCAAACACGTCCAGATCTTTTTGTGATGACAGTAAGATGAAGACCAGAGCTGACCACTGAGCAGGAGACAGTTCATCTGTGGAGAGACGTCCTGAACTCAAGGACTGTTGGATCTCCTCCACAAGAGAACCATCATTCAGTTCATTCAGACAGTGGAACAGATTGATGCTTTTCTCTGGAGACACATTCTCACTGATCTTCTTCTTGATGTACTTGACTGTGTCCTGATTGGTCTGTGAGCTACTTCCTTTCTGTGTCAGCAGACCGTGTAGGAGTTTCTGATTGGTCTCCAGTGAAAGACCAAGGAGGAAGCGGAGGAACAAGTCCAGGTGTCCATTTGGATTCTGTAAGGCCTGGTCCACAGCACTCTGGTAGAGATCTGTTAGCTTAGGTTTTGCACTCAACACTTTAGGCCAATGGGTTCTTGGTTGTTTTTTTGCCATCAGGTTGACACCAGAGTTGATGAAGGTCAGATGGACATGAAGAGCAGCCAGAAACTCCTGAACAGTCAGATGGACGAAGCAGAACATCTTGTCCTGGTACAGTCCACTCTCCTCTTTAAAGATCTGTGTGAACACTCCTGAGTACACCGCGGCTGCTGTGATATCGATGCCACACTCTGTCAGGTCGGATTCATAGAAGATCGGGTTGCCTTTCTGCAGCTGATCAAAAGCCAGTTTTCCCAGAGACTCAGTCATCTCCCTGCTCTCTGGACTCCAGTGTGGATCTATCTCAGCTCCTCCATCATACTTGACCTTCTTCCGTTTGGACTGAACCACCAGGAAGTGGATGTACATCTCAGTCAGGGTCTTGGGCAGCTCTCCTCCCTCTCTGGTCTTCAACACCTTCTCCAGAACTCCAGCAGTGATCCAGCAGAAGACTGGGATGTGGCACATGATGTGGAGGCTTCGTGAGTTCTTGATGTGGGTTATGATCTTGTTGGCCTTCTCCTCATCTCTGAATCTCTTCCTGAAGTACTCCTCCTTCTGTGGGTCAGTGAACCCTCTGACCTCTGTCACCATGTCAACATACTCAATAGGGATCTGATTGGCTGCTGCAGGTCGTGTGGTTATCCAGAGGCGAGCAGAGGGAAGCAGTTTCCCCCTGATGAGGTTTGTCAGCAGCACATCCACTGAGGTGGACTCTGTAACATCAGTCAGGATCTCAGTGTTGTGGAAGTCCAGAGGAAGTCGAAACTCATCCAGACCGTCAAAGATGAACAGAACCAGGAACTCTTCAAAGCTGTAGATTCCTGCTTCTTTGGTTTCACTGAAGAAGTGATGAACAAGTTCCACCAAGCTGTACTTTTTCTCTTTCACCACATTCAGCTCTCTGAAAGTGAATGGAAAGATGAACTCTATGTCCTGGTTGGCTTTGCCTTCAGCCCAGTCCAGAGTGAACTTCTGTGTTAAGACCGTTTTCCCAATGCCAGCCACTCCCTTTGTCATCACTGTTCTGATTGGTTCCTCTCCTCCAGGTGAGGCTTTAAAGATGTCTTCTTGTCTGATGGTTGTTTCTGGTCTGTCTGGTTTGCTGGATGCTGTTTCAATCTGTCTGACCTCATGTTCATCATTGACCTCTGCAGTCCCTCCCTCTGTGATGTAGAGCTCTGTGTAGATCTGATTCAGAGGGGTTTTGTTTCCTGCTTTAGCGATTCCCTCAAACACACTCTGGAACTTCTGTTGAAAGTTGGATTTGAGTTTCTGCTGACACTCCAGAATATCTGGATGAATAAAACAAAGATAAAAATCAATGAGGGGTTGTTTCAGTGAATGTGAGTCATTTCTAACAAGTTTACACATTTCTGTATTAATGAAATCTATTTCTCTCATTTGATAACTAAAGGCTCTGAAGAGGTTAACGATTGTAAAATCACTTTGTATCATTTAACATCAACTGACATGTTGTGCTTCATGTGTGCATGAACTCTGTGGTCTCCAAATAACCAGAAGGTTTATTACTTCATTACAGAGGGAATTAATGACGTCCAAGCAGTATCTTACAGTCACACCAGTGTGCTACTTCTAAACATTAGAGGCAACAAAAACAGGATTGTCTGCCTTTGTTTCGTTGACTTTTCTGAAATTTTCAATGTATTTTCTCCGGTGGACGTGTGTTTGGTAGCTTCTTCTGAAAGCCAAGGTGCAACTCGCTTTTTTACATTTAAAGTCTTTGTGAGATGTAAGTTTGATCTTTGTGTTCATACCATGACTTACCTTTGGGTTCTGATCTGGTTTTTGATAAACTCTTCTCTAGATCATTCTCACCAATCTTCACTAAAACTATTTGGGTCACTTTAATAATATTGTCTATGCCGTAGTTGTTGACCATCTGATCCACTGTGTCCATCAGGTCTGCATTCTCCAGTCGACTCTTTGGGATTGCTGGGAAGCCTTCTAGGACCTCCTCCAAAAACCACTTGAATTTTTTAAACTGGATGTCTCCTAATTCCTCCAAAGTGTCCAAGAGGACCTCTTTAGGTGTCTCCATCTGTCCTCTCTGTCAAGATACAAAGGATATTGTTTCATAATACTATAATTCTTACATTTTAAAATCATGTGATGAAAGAATAATAATCATGCTGTACATATTTACTGACAATCAGCCACTTAAAGGAGAGTATGAAGGAGATTGCTTGATTGCGTAATTCACATGTGAGGATTAATTACAGGCCTGTGGATGTTTTCTGAGGTATAACAGGAGAATCATAAGACGGCTAACATGTTGTGACTTATTTACAGTCTATTACATACATTGTACAGGGTATTATAGCATTTCCACTGTTACTACACCATCACACACACACACACACAGGTCCTCTAGGACGGGTTTTGTCCTCTGGGACAGTTGAGACATGAACTGAGCAAACAGGACTCCACTAGTGAAACCAAGTGTGTGTCAGGGTTGTTAAGATGGTTGTGTCCCAATTAGGCTTTGCCTTCTGTGTGTGTCTTTGTGTAGCTCCACACCCTCCTCACTCTACCTGTCAGCCACTCCCTCCTCATCAGCACAACTCCCTTCACCTGTTCTAGACACTATATAAACTCCTGCCTCTCAGTCACTCTTTGCCAGATCATTTTCATGTCTACCCGCCCGTTTGGCTCGTCTTGTTCCTGGTTTTCCCGTCTGCCTGCCCTGCCTCATTCTGCTGGATTTTCCCCCTCGTCTCCTGTCTTGTCCGTGGATCCCCTGTTGTGTCCTGTGTTGATTTAATTCTTCATTAAATACCTGCTTCACGCTACTCTGTCTGGCCTGCATTTGAGTCCTCCACCACACCCTGTGACAGATTGTGTTGTGAACATTCAGAGTGTTAATTAACAGTTTTAAAAAACTCAGGTTGATCCAACCTGTCAGACCAGTTCAGACACTCAGATTACAAACTTCTGTTGAAACTACTTGAGAAACATGAACATTATATTCCTAAAAATCTTCGTTCTTTATCTCAGAGAGAAATTCTACTGCATATAACAAATCTATCTTTTGAAACATCGTTCTATTCTCCAGTTAAACAGAGAAACAACACAAAGAGATCAAAGTGATCCTGATGATCAAACATGTACAGATTCCTCTGGTAGGATTCTCACCTGCTGAACTCACTTCAGGTCAGTTTACAGACACGTTCCACCTTCATGTGTGGAGGAAACACTGGAGAGAAGAAGCTGCTCATGTCCTCCTGTCAGTCCTGGTGTCTGTGTCCATTTGATCTGAGGACGCCGTCTCACCCTCATCACTTCAGAGTCCAAGTCTAAAATAAAACCAGTGAGACGTCAAAACCTGTCCAACAGGTGGTAGATGTCAGCCTATCAGAGGTGTTTGTATTTCCTCATTCCTCTCCCTCACCTGTAGCTGACTCATGTTGTGTTGTTGAGTGTTGGAGACGGTTAGTGTAATGTGTGTTATGCTTTCTTAAATCAAGTCAAGTGTTCACTGAGTCCTTCCTTTCCTTTATAACACGTCCTCACAGCGAGCCAATCAGACACATCACAGGTGAGGTGATGTAGTTCTCCTCTCTGTCCACTAGATGATGCTAACTAACCATCTAAAGAGATGAAGATCAGCTCAGCTCAGAAAGATTTAATGAAGCAGCAGCAACTTGGATCACATGCATGTCTCACTGATGAGACACAATGTGACGTTTACATGTGTTTATTTATAAAAGTGTTATTTTGAATGAAGATTTGGTGAAACATGTTCATCAATCACATTCTTCTATAATGATTTATAACCTACATATTGTAACATTTCTGAGCAGCAGCTTATAAAAGTTTACAGTCAAAAGAATCAGTGTGAAGCCGTCAAATAAGCAGAAGATCACATGACGATGAAGAAGTAGAAGAAACATGTGAACATCTCATGTTATCACCAACAGACCATCAAACTGAAGGACTCGGATCAAACTCAGTGCTCCTGTTTCAAATACAAAGTGCAGCTCACATGAGACACTGGAGACAGTCTGGATGTTGGATCTGATCCTGGAGCAGTGTCATTAGAGACATGACATTAAGCTCTTAGACACGCTCTCTACATGCATATCAGTGGATCAGCAGTGTGCATCGTGTTCAGTCAATTTAAATGATGGAGCTCAAAGTCACAGAGCACAAGTTCACCTCAGGGGGCTTTACCACCGCGCTGCAGCGCTCAAAGAGTTAAAGTCTTTGATGCAGTCAGAATGCTCACATCTGAGTATTTATTTTAATTATAACAAATACTGAAGAGTTCAAGATGAGACATAGAACACTGAATTAAAAAGTAGAGAAGCTTTTGCTAGTTTAATTCAATAAATGGAATGAGACATAAACACACTTGATGAGTGACAGAAGAAAGTGGTGCCTGTGGTTTCAGAGGTAGTCCGAGGTTGTCCTGCTGTTCATCAGACAATAAGTGACAGCAGCTGATGTAACATGGGACAGTGACTCTGATAACAACACTGTTAGGCCTGGACGGTCTGTAGATTATTATAATGATCACTGGATCTTTAGAGTTTACTATAAAATCAAGATGTTCAAATGAAGTAAAACTGAGATAAAAACGACTCATTATTTAGAGATGTGATGTTTAAAAGTCCCAAATGAACCGGCTGATAGTCAGGAGCAGGAGGTAGCAGAGGTTCAGAGGGACTGTAAGTAAATAGTTGTGGTTAGCACCAGAGGGGTTTGACATAGAGCGTGCTGCAGAGGGTCTGTGACAGGAAGTGATGCGTATAGGAATGAGTTTCTCTCAGGAGAGTATGAAGGAGATTGATTGATTGCGTAATGCACATGTGAGGATTAATTACAGGCCTGTGGATGTTTTCTGAGGTACAACAGGAGGATCATAAGACGGCTAACATGTTCTGACTTATTTACAGTCTATTACATACATTTTACAGGGTATTATAGCATTTTCTCTGTTACTACACCATCACACAGGTCCTCTAGGACGGGTTTTGTCCTCTGGGACAGTTGAGACATGAACTGAGCAAACAGGACTCCACTAGTGAAACCAAGTGTGTGTCAGGGTTGTTAAGATGGTTGTGTCGTGAACATTCAGAGTGTTAACAATTTAAAAAAACTCAGGTTGATCCAACCTGTCAGACCAGTTCAGACACTCAGATTACAAACTTCTGTTGGATCTACTTAAGTACCCCCCCCCCAAAAGCTGTAAACCTAGGGGAAACACTGCACCACCACACCTGCAGCTCTGTCAGACGTGTACTCTTTCTCTCACACTCCCAGAGCTTCGAGGTGAGGTGGTGGTACTGGCCTGCTAATTTCCCCAAAATGGAAATACTCTCTTGTCTCTGTTCCACAGTTGTCCCCGTCCTCTTTCGAATTTCATGCTGTTACTGTCACTTATCCAGTCAAGCTCACCATTGCTGTTGTGTATCGCCCACCAGGCCCTCTTGGTGACTTCCTGGAAGATCTCGACACATTAGTCTCACACTTCCATGACGATGGCTCCGCACTCATCCTGCTCGGCGACTTCAACATCCAGACTGATAAGTTAGATCCTCTTCTTTCCTTCCTCTCCTCCTTTAACCTTTACCACTCCCCTTCTCCTCCTACCCACAAGGCCGGCAACCAGCTGGAACTTATCTTCACTAGACACTGCTCTACTGCTAACCTCTCCGTCACTCCCCTCCAGCTCTCTGACCACTATTTCATGTCCTACTCCCTCTCCTCTCCCCCTTACTTCCTCCACCTACCCACATGGTTTCTCCCCGTAGTCATCTCCACTCCCTTTCCCTCGCTGATGTTTCCTCTTCTGTTACCTCTGCTCTCCCTGACCCTGAGTCCTTGTCTCTCCTATCCCCTGATACTGATACTGATCTTCTCCTCGGCACCCTTTCTTCTTCTTTGGACAACCTCTGTCCCTTCACCTCCAGGTCTGCACGGCTAACTCCATCTGCCCCATGGCTGTCGGACTCAGTGCGTACTGATAGACTAAGAGCGGCTGAGCGTAAATGGAGAAAAGGCAAACTCCCGGAGGACCTTCTTAACTTCCAATCTCTTCTTTCCAATTTTCCCTCCTCTCTATCTACTACTAAAGCTGCTTTCTTCCGCTCTAAAATCCTAGCCTCTGCTTCCAATCCTAAAAAAACTCTTCGAAACTTTCTCTTCACTCCTACTTCCTCCCTTCTCGCTGACGATTTCACCAACTTCTTTGACAAGAAGGTAAACAATATCAGATCTTCCTTCTCTCAGCCCCCCTCTCCCTGAAAACTCACCTCTTCAAGAAGTACGACCCTGAGCCTTCCACTCAGCACTTATTGTATTCATACTAGTTTGTTTCTGTACTTTTGCTCTGGTTTATGCTCTTAGATGCTTGTTTAAAAAAGGAGATGCACTTATGACTTCTGGTGACTAGTAGTTCTCTTGAATACCTATGCTGAATACACTTGTTGTAAGTCGCTTTGGATAAAAGCGTCTGCGAAATGACTGTAATGTAATGTTGTATTCATGTTGTATTCAATGTTGTTTTTAATGTATTTATGTTGTATTTTATGTTGTTTTTAATGTTGTATTCAATGTGTGGTAAATTAAATGTTTCTTTTTACAAATGACTCAAACTGCAGAATTTCATATATTTTGTTGAGTTTTGTTAGATTATCCCAAATCTTTCCTACAATCATAAACCATATCATGTGTTCATCATAAACCATATCATGTGTTATTTCATTGTTCATATGCTCAGTCTTATCTTTAGCAACCTTTGACCTCTCACTGCAGTTCCTCATATCTGTTCAGTTAACAAACGTGCACGATCATCGCTGTGTTGCGAAACAGAAGCAGCTCTGAACTCTTACAAAATGTTGAGCAGCAAGAAGTGTTTCTCTCTGTTTCTCTTTTCCCTTTTGAAAAACAGACTTCTACTGCCTGGAAATGTGAAGAAATCACAGAAACACACTTTACCTTCTTAACACTCACAAAAACACACTTTACCTTCATTAATACTCACAGAAACACATTTTACCTTCATTAATTCTCCCAAGAAACACACTTTACCTTCATTTATACTAACAGAAACACACTTTACCTTCATTAATACTCACAGAAACACACTTTACCTTCATTAATTCTCCCAAGAAACACACTTTACCTTCATTTATACTAACAGAAACACACTTTACCTTCATTAATACTCACAGAAACATACTTTACCTTCATTCATTAATACTCACAGAAGCACACTTTACCTTCATTCATTAATACTCACAGAAACACACTTTACCTTCATTAATACTCACAGAAACACACTTTACCTTCATTCATTAATACTCACAGAAGCACACTTTACCTTCATTAATACTCACAAAAACACACTTTACCTTCATTAATTCTCCCAAGAAACACACTTTACCTTCATGAGCTGAGCTCCTGCATGTTGATCTGCCATCAACACGGAGCGTCCCGATGCACTTTAACCCTGAATAAATAATGTGCAGTTGAACACCAGCAGCCTCAGGTAGAGCGGCCACACCTGGACCGACTTCACGTCGTCCAAAGAGTCAGAAACATCCAGCAAAGATCCTCTCCGGTGTCCGCTCCTCACCGCTCCTCATAGCTCAAGTGTTTCCTCAGATCTGTATCAAACTCCGGGAGAAGTTATGAGGCTTCATGTCTGTGATTTGATCCGCAGAGGAGAGGCCTGGAGCACCGACAGACCCGTCACATTCCTCCGTCCTGCTGCTGCTGCAACCAGCTGAGCGGGGCGGAGCCATGAGGAACTCTCACTCTGTTCCTTTCTTTCAAACTTAAACACCTGCTTTATTTTCAAAAGAAAAGTAACATTTAAAGGATATTTTCTCGAGGACTGCACTTGAGTACAAGAACTACTTGTACTCAGTGGTGTAAGACCTATTCAGATCCTTTACCACACTAAGTACAAAGTAAAAAGTACAATATGTACATCTGAGATGTAGTACAGTAAAAAGTACAATATGTACCTCTGAGATGTAGTACAGTAAAAGGTACAATATGTACCTCTGAGATGTAGTACAGTAAAAAGTACAATATGTACCTCTGAGATGTAGTACAGTAAAAGGTACAATATGTACCTCTGAGATGTAGTACAGTAAAAAGTACAATATGTACCTCTGAGATGTAGTACAGTAAAAAGTACAATATGTACCTCTGAGAGAGACCGAGCCGTATTTCCCTGGAGGCTACGGTTCTGCTAGCCGTGTCCTTTTGATCCGTGATCACTTCGGGCGACAGATTTTGGTGAATCTGTTCGTCGCCGGCGAAGATCCCTCAGTTTGGGCAAACTTCTGAGGGTCCTCGTTCTTCGTTAAAAACAAAAAGGTCTCCCTCCAGGAGCGGGGGAGGGGCCTACCTTCAGTTTAAAACGTGTGACCATTGCACGTGACACCTGGTAGTAGGAGTCAGGGGTCCCGCCAAGGCCTGGTGAGTCATCTCCTCCTACACCACAAAGGATTTATTCCACAAAAGGACTTTCACCCAGTAAGAAATTAATATAATGATCAGACTGTAATAAATTGAAGCAATGGACGTTTTATGAGCTGTTGCTTTGCCCCTGCTAAGTATCCTGCAATAAATATCAATGATGCATGTAAAGCACGTAGTCTTGAGGATTCATTGATAAGGCAGTGAAGATTACTCATGTCGTAAAAAGTTAAGTATTACTGCTTAACAACAATAGATCTCTGAAGGGTTATTCTAGTTCTTAGTCCGCTAGACTTGGCGAAGTAGAGACCGATCTTTAACCTTCCCTTCCTCTCTAGGATCCTTGAGAATGTAGTCCCAAATCAGTTGTGTGACTTTCTACATAACAATAGTCAGGATTTAGAGAGCATCATAGCACAGAGACACAACTGGTGAAAATTAGAGAGACGAGAACATTTGATTGGCATTAAAGGAACCACACTTGGCTGGTTTTAGTCCTATTTATCAGATCAATCCCAGTTTGTATATGTAAACGGTGAATCCTCCATGAACACCAAAGTGTGAGAAGGAGTTTTATTTAGGAACGCCTTCAGCTCACTATGAGCATCTGTTGCAGTCTGGCCTATTCTCTGGCTTTACTAACTTTACTTACAGAACACCCTCGGGTCAAGGTGGGTTCGTAGTCAGACCTGCATTCTTACGTACAACTTAAAGGCTTCCTTCCTAAAACACTAGCTGCTGTTGTATCACTTATTACAGACTAAGAAGTCGGCCTCCCAGACATCCCCGATATCAACGGCTTGTGTGCGCAACAGGTGATGGAGGACTGGAAGTAGTCCAGGATGGACCTGTTTAAAAGGCCACCACAGGAGGAGGAACCCTGTGGGGTTGGGATCCTCCCTCGGTTATGAAGGTCAGCTTCAGGACTCTGACCCTAACACCCTCAAATCAGGTACCAATCTGACCCCTACTGTTTCACCAAAGACACAACAGTTATGTCTAAGTCCTGTAATCACATGAACACCAAGCATGATAAACCAGCAGAGCATCAAAACTATCTGAGCCAACCAAGTTAGTAAATCACATCAGACTGAAGAACAGCATTTAAGCTCAGCTTGTAGCAGGTCTGTTGTTCATATTCATATCCAATCATGCACTGCTGTCAGCCTCTCAGGAGAAGAGCTCTCTGACCTCATGGAGACTACGCAGACACCCTCAGAGACCAGCAACACTGGGCTTTGGTTGGAATGTACAAAATACAAACTAGTTTTATTTGGTTTATACAATAAAAAGAAGATTAAAAGTTACAAAAAAGGATAATATGAAAAGCAAATAAAAGAAAAGACAAAATTCAAAAGTTCAAATCACCAAATAATCCTCGTCAAAAAGACTCCAAACTAGGAGCACCTGAATAAACCCCAAAAAGCTCTGATTGTTTGTAGTCTCCTCCTATTTCTACTTTTTTACTCGGAGCATCGTTAACCTCCTGGTCCATATATGGTCGACTACTAAACATTAGTAAATCACTGGATGAAGCTGTTTACATAGTCTTGCAGTTCATGACAGACTTCTTTAGGTTAGCTCTTATTTCTAAGGTTGCTGTCTGGTCTTCCTGGTGGAACATCAGTCAGGGTGTCTCCTAAACAGTTAGCATGGTTACAGCATCTGACCTTACATCCTGTTTCCTTTGCTGACTGACAAAGATCAGAGCAAAGTATGTCAAACCAAGATTATCTCATTAAATCATCTCAAACAATGATGCTTCACAGAGCATGTCGGATATCACATCGATAAATGACTGAAAGTCACTTAAACATTATCATCATTAAATGACCACTCAGTAATAATAGAAATCAAAGAAGTAAAATCATGAGAGATTCATTGATAGGAGAGAAATCAATAGTAACTCACTGAGTAGAATAAAACTTAAATGCATCAAGACTTTATGAGTCTGAAATAGAACTAAAGAAAACAAGCCAAGTCTGTTTCACAGCGCCGGGGTTACAACTGAAAGAATAAGACTCAAATATTGTCATTCATGTCATCAGAATACATCTGCAGCACATGAATGTAACAGAATACACACATGTAGTAGATGTTGTGCTCTACATGAGACAGTGATGTTATGAATCTGTTCATTTCATCATTCACACAGTCTGTGATTTATTGCCAGCTGTTCTTTCTGCATTCAGCAGTTTGAACTGTGTTACTTTTATGACTTAACTTCTTCTTATTGGTTCAATATTTCCTAACGATCCACGTACTGAGCTCTGATTGGTCAGTAGGCGGTGCTTTTATACGAGTTGATAGGTGGGCGGGGCTACACCAACATTACAGAGTCAAGTCTCCTGCTGCTCAGAATAAAACCTCTTTTTGTGAGTAGGAGTTCTTTAACCCTGTGACTCTGTGAACACAGCTGATGTCACCTGTCACTGATCAAACCTAATTACCATAATATTGGAGATTATATTTTAATATTTCTGAGTGAGCAGGATCGTGGTGAAGAAGCACAATTTAGTTTGAAAGTGAGTTTTTTAAATAGGCTGTGTATAGTAGTGAACATATTTTAACAGCATTTTAGTGACAGTTTTTAACTTTACTACGTACTTAAAATAGCTGAAAGCACCGTGCACATCATTACTACTGGTGGTGCCCCTGTTGAGCGTTTTCACAATAGTTTTACAAATGTGTTTGAACATTATCATGAAACAAATCCTGCAAGTGTTGTGATGATGGGATTTATAGTCTGATTTATGTTATGATATCACCATTTCTGGATTTGTAGCGCCCCCTGGTGGCTGATTTAAAAAGAACGTTCAGAGTTAGTTTCAGTGACTCTTGTGGACAATTTCCGCAAGTTTTGTGGAGAATGGCCAAAGGGTTGTTGACTTAAGTCTGGTTATGTGCTGAGCCACGCCCCTTTTCGTGTTCTATGGTCAATATCTTGAAAACTAAATAAGTTATCCACAAAATTTTGGTCAGCTTTGACAATGTTTTAGCAATAATGATCCTCAGAACATTTGGTAGTAAACAGAGGTAAGGTTTAGGAGGAGATAGCAAACATCTGTATACGGTCTGAAAGGCTGTTTTGTAGAGCAGACTGAGCTGAACGTGGGTGTCAAATATCCAGTCAATGACTTCTGGTGTGAGGGGCGTGGCTTTTCAAAAATCGCATTTTGTGACGTTAATTACAGCGCCACCATGTGGCCGATCAGAGTTCTATGTCTTGAGAAGCACATGAACATCATTTCCAGTTATTGTTCCAAGTTTCATTTTTCTACCTCATTCCAGCTCACGGGAGTTTGAGCTGAAGCAGCAGACAACAAATATGAACCCTAACAAATATAATCAGTAGAATTTCAAAAGGTCCTCGGGCCCTAAATAAGAATAAATTTGTTGTTATATGAGGCCCAATGTCTGTATATGTGAGAGGGTGTCAGACTTTAGTCTTTAAAAGTCTTCTGGTGTTTGGTACACTAAATAAAATCCAGGTGGAGGTGGTGGAGCAGTCTCCAGTCTCCAGATGCTCTCTGGATCATCAGGACTCAGATGACAGAGATCACTTCCAACTGATGAGAGAAGAAGAAGACAAGAGAAGAGATGAATCAGTGTTTACAGAGACTCCCTTCATCAGCCGTCAGTCAGTGACGCAGCTCATCCAGTAGAAAGAGCAGCTTCCTCTCAGCCCTCATGTTAACCTACACTGAGCTCCAGGCTCACACACCTGCAGACACTTTGGTGTTCCACTGAAATAAAGTGCTGAGAGTCCTGAACGCATCATGACTGCAGAACCAGAGAGGTGTTCACTGCTCACTGTAAAGATGGATTTAACCCTGTTATGCTGCGTTCACAACAAACGCCAAGCGGATTTTTCACGCGACGCGATTACATACAAAGTAAATTCAAAGTCGCTGATAGACGTAAATTTGAGACAATGAGGCGAAAGACGCGATGCAAATTTAAATATTTCCAATGGAGTAAGAGACACACGTGAGGCTGTGTCGTTAAAGCCTTTCAGCGTTGAGATTCTCCTCCTTCATCACTGACGTCCTGACGCTGTTGAATCAGAAATGGAGGATAAACATATTGAATCCGTCTGTGTTCACCCAGAGCTCTACGATACCTCATACAGAGACCAAACTATGTGTATGAATGTATGAGTATGAACCACAGACTGTCTATGGTACAAACAATAACCACGCTGACCTATTTACGCCTAGATGATGGAGCAGCTACAATGTTAGCATAGCCTAGCATCTATTGATCCAAGCTCCATTCAGAAAACAACCATTTTAACAGTTGTTTGCTTGTCATCTTGTGAACAGACCTGACAAAGCATGAAGTCAGACTTTTTACAAATCAACATCATTATATAGTTATTTCAGCATCCTTTGAATGTTTGTTGAACTTAAATCACAGCTGAATCTGTTTATTTTGGGTTCATACAGCTGTAGTAAACCAGCCGACGAGTGTCTGGATAGATACAGTGAATACAGCCTCCAGATGATGTTATGAACCAGACATGATGGAGTTTGGTTTCAGATATCTGGGACTTCCTCAACTTGTACAAAGCAGCACTAGTGGTTATTTCAGCCATGACTGATGATTGGCTACATGTAACGCTGGTTCTATGAAGTGAGAGCAGTGATGTGCAGGCTTCAGTCAGACTGATCTCAGAGCTGTGACAAAGATGAACTGATCAATAGTTTGATAGTGTGATGAATGAGGACCACTGTCTCTAAACATCTGATGATGCCGTCAGCTGTTAACAAGCTTCACTTCCTGTAGACGTGAACAACAACACATCGACTCAAACACACAATCACAACAAGCTTCTGACTCATCTGATTGGCTGACTGCTCTCTCTCTCTCTCTCTCTCTCTCTCTCTCTCTCTCTCTCTCTCTCTCTCTCTCTCTCTCTCTCTCTCTCTCTCTCTCTCTCTCTCTCTCTCTCTCTCTCTCTCTCTCTCTCCTCTCTCTCTCTCTCTCTCTCTCTCTCTCTCTCTCTCTCTCTCTCTCTCTCTCTCTCTCTCGTCCAATCCTGAAGCCTGTGGATCTGTGTTTGGTACAATGCTGCTGAAACCAGCATGGACTGACTCCAACCCTCTACTGACCTCAGAGTCTCCAGTCTACAATGTGCACTCTTCTTAAGATCAGACAGCAGCTTCACGTCTGAATCCTTCAGGTTGTTTCCACTCAGATCCAGTTCTCTCAGATGGGAGGGGTTTGACTTCAGAGCTGAGACCAGAGAAGAACAGCCTTCCTCTGTGATCTCACACCATGACAGACTGCAAACACACAAAACAACACACAGAGTTTCTTATATCGATACACAATGAATAATTATTTTCATCATAAACATGAGTGGCTTTCATTTTGGTTTCATCTTCTTTTGTACAAAACAATGTAAAAGAAAAGCTAAATGTTTTGAGAAAAGTTTGTATCAGAAATGTTTTTTAAAAATATTACTTTAATAGTTAATAGTAAAACGAGGCAGCTGATGTGAAGTGGAACATATTACCAGAAAATGTATCACTTTATGGATCTATACGTAGATAAATCAAATAGTTATTGATGAAACATGAAGGTGCTGCACTAGCAGCAGACAGTGAACCCACCTCAGAGTCTCCAGTCTACAATCTGGACTCTCCAGAAAACCTCTCAGCAGCTTCACTCCTGAATCCTTCAGGTTGTTTCCTCTCAGATCCAGTTTTCTCAGATGGGAGGGGTTTGACTTCAGAGCTGAGCCCAGAGAAGAACAGCCTTCCTCTGTGATGTCACACTGTGACAGACTGCAAACACACAAAACAACACACAGAGTTTCTTATATCGATACACAATGAATAATTATTTTCATCATAAACATGAGTGGCTTTCATTTTGGTTTCATCTTCTTTTGTAAATAGACATTTTGTGAAAATCCTGTCACTGTAAAGACATTTAAAATCATTGATCAGTATTGATCCAGATTCTTCAGAGCGGATCAGAAAATAAATTATTATTATTATTAATAAAATATATTGAAAAATACCAAATGATCTGAAATCTTTTCCTAAACATTATTTAAAAAAAGGTTTGGTTCTTTAAGTGTGATTCAATTAAACGTTCTTTTAATGATGAACATTGAGTCTATCAAGTATAGTATACATAGTAGGGTTGTCACGATACCAAAATTATGACTTCGATACGATATCTGCCATAAGTATCATGATACCAGATACTTACGATACGATACCAGAATTCGATACAATACCACAAATACGATACGATACTGGTATATTTATCTATAATAGTAATAAATAAAACATCTGTACGGTTCCCTTTTTTACCAGCTTGTTCCTGCCCAGCGTTTTGAACACTTAACAAATGACATTCATATTAATGTTTAACCTCTTCGCCTCTCTCTTTTGAGCCTCTCTCATAATTCCGCTGGCTTTCAAACACAGCTGAAGGGAACTCTGTCTCTGTGTTGCTGCTGACTCTGCTGGCATCTGTCTGACTGTCTGTGGGAGTGGGTGGATAAACAATGCTAAATGTACTTGCATAGTGAGTTTGATATTTTCACTTCATATTTTATCTTAATTCATGGAATAATTATTTTTCCTTAACTAAAAATAAAAAGAATTAGCTCAAGATCCACCCTCAGGCTCCACCAGCATGTAGCCATTTTGCATCAATTGTGTTTCATATAGTACACTTTTGTGTGCATTGTGACCTCATGATCATATAGGCTTGTCGTCAAACTAGGCTAAGGCTACTCGTGTTAGGCTGTATATGGGTGAGCTTGGGGGTGTTCATGTTTATAATCACATTTGCTTAGAAAGGTTCGGGGTGTCTGTCTGAAAGGTGCTTTGCCATGTTAGACGTGTTGCCTCCCTTGGTCTGTGTGGCTTTGAAACACGTTTTGCAGACGGGTCTCTGTATGTCAGTGGGCTTTCCTTCACTGTCTGCAATGTAGCCAAAGCACTTCCAGATTTCACTTCTGGCATCTTTTTTTCCAACAAGCCGAGGACGGTCGGCAAAAGCTCCTGCACTTGAGGCCATGTTTCCCCAGCGATCGCTGCTGTGAGTGATGCTGCCTGTTGCTGTGTGAGCGCTGGGCAGCCCCGCCCCCTTGCAGTCAATGCGTGCAGGCAGCATGACAGGGAGCGGAGCAGTGAGTGCGCTCTGATCGCGCGCTATTTTAATGAAGTATCGATACTAAAAATATGCAAAATCGTATCGTTTTTAACGTACGGGTACCGCGGTACCTTTTTAGTATCGATACACCGTGCAACATTAATACATAGTATATTTATCACGTGTAGTGTAGTATATTCAAGTAACTTGTGTCTCTTTGTTGTCTTTTTTTGTCTCTGTTGTCTCTTTTGTGTCTCTTTGTAGTCATATTGTGTCTTTTAGTGTCTCTTTGTAGTTGTGGTAGTGGGCGTGGTCTGTGCTCAGCTGCAGGGGAGAGATCTGTGGGAGTGGTTCAGGGGAACAGTGCCAGGGTTAATTGGCACAGCTGTAACCGGTTGCTAATCATCCCTCATTCCTTGGGTACATCTCAAGTCTCTTAATTGCATCCCCGTTTCCCTCACTTGCGTCCTTTCCTTGCGTCTTAGTCCCTCCCACCAGGGATGCATGGAGGAAACCATGCAAGGAGAGAGGAACGAGGAAATATGTTTTAACAGACATGAGACGTCCTTTCCTCAGTTGCGTCACGTGAAGCGACGTCTGTTTCTGATGACGGAGGATCAGCTGATCACAGCTGGATCAGCTGTCAGTCGGCTTTAACAGCTGGAGAGACTTTAGATAAGTTTGTGTCTGTTCACATGATCACTGTACTTAATAGTAACTAATAATACTAATAACTAATAAAGACACACAGTAATCACCACTGTAGAGGTGTTTCTCTCTGTAGTCTGTTAAACTGTGTCCTGTGTTCTGTTTATAAGCACAGGATCCATTTCTACCGGCGGAATGCGATATCGTCTTATTTATGAATTATTTGCGTCTGTACGTTTTGAAATTGTGAATGTGGCGTCATTATTAAATAACCCAGAATATGATTATTGTTTCTCTTAAATGATAAAACTCATCAAACACTCAGGAATGATGTAAAAAGTGTTTAGTCTCTCAGCTCTCTCTGACTTTAATTGTTTCCATAATAAAAGTTTTTGAGGGAAACATCAGATCATGAAAACACAAATCTTTCTAATAAATGAAGAAAGTTGTTTGTGGTCGTTTTGTTGTTCAGACTACAATGAACATTTATTTAAACCAGACGGTGAATCAGAAACCTAATCAAATATAAACTAGAGTTTATTCTGTGATCCGTCTTCACTCTGGTGTTAAACTCCAGTCAGTCAGTCCGATCGGCTGCAGCGTCCAATCACATAACTGATGAACAATGAGGGGGCGTGTCGGCCGTTAAAAGACTTCCTGGAAGTCTGTTCTCGTGGTTCCTCGCTCATGGCTCCTCCGAGGTCCCTCCTCCCTCCTCCATCCTCGCTCCTCAGAGCTACATTAGAGCTTTTGGACGGCCGTCAATATGGCGGCGTAGAAACAACTTCCGGTTCAAGCGAGGATCGAGGAGCGAGGAAACGACAATTAAGAGACTTGAGAAGTACCCCTTGTCAGCAGTAGCAGGCTGGAGCTCTGGTGGCCGGTGAGACAAAGAGGAAGAGGAACACCAGCCCACGAGAGTCAGACTGATTGATGCACACTGGCCTGTGTGCGCTCTGAGGAGCCGGGCGGCAGGAGAGAGCACACGGCAGTGTGAAGTTTTGTTTAAGTTTGTAAATAAAATACTTTTGAGTAAACCTTAACTGCTGAAGACGGTGTGGTGTGTTGAGGACCCGCGAGTAACACGGAGTCGGCTACACTGGCACCTGAACCACTCCCACAGATCTCTCCCCTGCAGCCGAGCACAGACCACGCCCACTACCACAGTAGTCTTTTTGTCTCTTTGAGTGACATTTTGTAGGTAAAGGTCAGGGGGGCCCCTGACACTTTGGGCCCCTGGGCCTGTGCCCGGTAGGCCTGTTCAGTAATCCATCCAACAGCAGGATGAAGCCGGACAAGTTGTACATTTGATGATTGTAGAGGATGACATGCAGACAACGAGGCAGCTGATGTGAAGTGGAACATATTACCAGAAAATGTATCACTTTATGGATCTATACGTAGATAAATCAAATAGAGTTATTGATGAAACATGAAGGTGCTGCACTAGCAGCAGACAGTGAACCCACCTCAGAGTCTCCAGTCTACAATGTGGACTCTCCAGAAAACCTCTCAGCAGCTTCACTCCTGAATCCTTCAGGTTGTTTTCACTCAGATCCAGTTCTCTCAGATGGGAGGGGTTTGACTTCAGAGCTGAGCCCAGAGAAGAACAGCCTTCCTCTGTGATGTCACACTTTGACAGACTGCAAACACACAAAACAACACACAGAGTTTCTTATATCGATACACAATTAATCATTATTTTCATCATAAACATGAGTGGCTTTCATTTTGGTTTCATCTTCTTTTGTAAACAGACATTTTGTGAAAATCCTGTCACTGTAAAGACATTTAAAATCATTGATCAGTATTGATCCAGATTCTTCAGAGCGGATCAGAAAATAAATTATTATTATTATTAATAAAATATATTGAAAAATACCAAATGATCTGAAATCTTTTCCTAAACATTATTTAAAAAAAGGTTTGGTTCTTTAAGTGTGATTCAATGAAACGTTCTTTTAATGATGAACATTGAGTCTATCAAGTATAGTATACATAGTAGGGTTGTCACGATACCAAAATTATGACTTCGATACGATACCTGCCATAAGTATCATGATACCAGATACTTACGATACGATACCAGAATTCGATACAATACCACAAATACGATACGATACTGGTATATTTATCGATAATAGTAATAAATAAAACATCTGTACGGTTCCCTTTTTTACCAGCTTGTTCCTGCCCAGCGTTTTGAACACTTAACAAATGGCATTCATATTAATGTTTAACCTCTTCGCCTCTCTCTTTTGAGCCTCTCTCATAATTCCGCTGGCTTTCAAACACAGCTGAAGGGAACTCTGTCTCTGTGTTGCTGCTGACTCTGCTGGCATCTGTCTGACTGTCTGTGGGAGTGGGTGGATAAACAATGCTAAATGTACTTGCATAGTGAGTTTGATATTTTCACTTCATATTTTATCTTAATTTATGGAATAATTATTTTTCCTTAACTAACAATAAAAAGAATTAGCTCAAGATCCACCCTCAGGCTCCACATGTAGCCATTTTGCATCAATTGTGTTTCATATAGTACACTTTTGTGTGCATTGTGACCTCATGATCATATAGGCTTGTCGTCAAACTAGGCTAAGGCTACTCGTGTTAGGCTGTATATGGGTGAGCTTGGGGGTGTTCATGTTTATAATCACATTTGCTTTGAAAGGTTCGGGGTGTCTGTCTGAAAGGTGCTTTGCCATGTTAGACGTGTTGCCTCCCTTGGTCTGTGTGGCTTTGAAACACGTTTTGCAGACGGGTCTCTGTATGTCAGTGGGCTTTCCTTCACTGTCTGCAATGTAGCCAAAGCACTTCCAGATTTCACTTCTGGCATCTTTTTTTCCAACAAGCCGAGGACGGTCGGCAAAAGCTCCTGCACTTGAGGCCATGTTTCCCCAGTGATCGCTGCTGTGAGTGATGCTGCCTGTTGCTGTGTGAGCGCTGGGCAGCCCCGCCCCCTTGCAGTCAATGCGTGCAGGCAGCATGACAGGGAGCGGAGCAGTGAGTGCGCTCTGATCGCGCGCTATTTTAATGAAGTATCGATACTAAAAATATGCAAAATCGTATCGTTTTTAACGTACGGGTACCGCGGTACCTTTTTAGTATCGATACACCGTGCAACATTGATACATAGTATATTTATCACGTGTAGTGTAGTATATTCAAGTAACTTTTGTCTCTTTGTAGTCTTTTTTTGTCTCTGTCGTCTCTTTTGTGTCTCTTTGTAGTCATTTTGTGTCTTTTAGTGTCTCTTTGTAGTCATTTTGTGTCTCTCTGTAGTTGTGGTAGTGGGCGTGGTCTGTGCTCAGCTGTAGGGGAGAGATCTGTGGGAGTGGTTCAGGGGAACAGTGCCAGGGTTAATTGGCGCAGCTGTAACCGGTTGCTAATCATCCCTCATTCCTTGGGTACATCTCAAGTCTCTTAATTGCATCCCCGTTTCCCTCACTTGCGTCCTTTCCTTGCGTCTTAGTCCCTCCCACCAGGGATGCATGGAGGAAACCATGCAAGGAGAGAGGAACGAGGAAATATGTTTTAACAGACATGAGACGTCCTTTCCTCAGTTGCGTCACGTGAAGCGACGTCTGTTTCTGATGACGGAGGATCAGCTGATCACAGCTGGATCAGCTGTCAGTCGGCTTTAACAGCTGGAGAGACTTTTGATAAGTTTGTGTCTGTTCACATGATCACTGTACTTAATAGTAACTAATAATACTAATAACTCATAAAGACACACAGTAATCACCACTGTAGAGGTGTTTCTCTCTGTAGTCTGTTAAACTGTGTCCTGTGTTCTGTTTATAAGCACAGGATCCATTTCTACCGGCGGAATGCGATATCGTCTTATTTATGAATTATTTGCGTCTGTACGTTTTGAAATTGTGAGTGTGGCGTCATTATTAAATAACCCAGAATATGATTATTGTTTCTCTTAAATGATAAAACTCATCAAACACTCAGGAATGATGTAAAAAGTGTTTAGTCTCTCAGCTCTCTCTGACTTTAATTGTTTCCATAATAAAACTTTTTGAGGGAAATATCAGATCATGAAAACACAAATCTTTCTAATAAATGAAGAAAGTTGTTTGTGGTCGTTTTGTTGTTCAGACTACAATGAACATTTATTTAAACCAGACGGTGAATCAGAAACCTAATCAAATATAAACTTGAGTTTATTCTGTGATCCGTCTTCACTCTGGTGTTAAACTCCAGTCAGTCAGTCCGATCGGCTGCAGCGTCCAATCACATAACTGATGAACAATGAGGGGGCGTGTCGGCCGTTGAAAGACTTCCTGGAAGTCTGTTCTCGTGGTTCCTCGCTCATGGCTCCTCCGAGGTCCCTCCTCCATCCTCCATCCTCGCTCCTCAGAGCTACATTAGAGCTTTGGGACGGCCGTCAATATGGCGGCAAAGAAACAACTTCCGGTTCAAGCGAGGATCGAGGAGCAAGGAAACGACAATTAAGAGACTTGAGAAGTACCCCTTGTCAGCAGTAGCAGGCTGGAGCTCTGGTGGCCGGTGAGACAAAGAGGAAGAGGAACACCAGCCCACGAGAGTCAGACTGATTGATGCACACTGGCCTGTGTGCGCTCTGAGGAGCCGGGCGGCAGGAGAGAGCACACGGCAGTGTGAAGTTTTGTTTAAGTTTGAAAATAAAATACTTTTGAGTAAACCTTAACTGCTGAAGACGGTGTGGTGTGTTGAGGACCCGCGAGTAACACGGAGTCGGCTACACTGGCACCTGAACCACTCCCACAGATCTCTCCCCTGCAGCCGAGCACAGACCACGCCCACTACCACAGTAGTCTTTTTGTGTCTCTTTGAGTGACATTTTGTTGGTAAAGTGTCAGGGGGCCCCCTGACACTTTGGGCCCCTGGGCCTGTGCCCGGTAGGCCTGTTCAGTAATCCATCCAACAGCAGGATGAAGCCAGACAAGTTGTACATTTGATGATTGTAGAGGATGACATGCAGACAACGAGGCAGCTGATGTGAAGTGGAACATATTACCAGAAAATGTATCACTTTATGGATCTATACGTAGATAAATCAAATAGAGTTATTGATGAAACATGAAGGTGCTGCACTAGCAGCAGACAGTGAACCCACCTCAGAGTCTCCAGTCTACAATGTGGACTCTCCAGAAAACCTCTCAGCAGCTTCACTCCTGAATCCTTCAGGTCGTTGTAGCTCAGATCCAGTTCTCTCAGATGGGAGGGGTTTGACTTCAGAGCTGAGTCCAGAGAAGAACAGCCTTCCTTTGTGATCTTACAGTATGACAGACTGCAAACACACAAAACAACACACAGAGTTTCTTATATCGATACACAATGAATCATTATTTTCATCATAAACATGAGTGGCTTTCATTTTGGTTTCATCTTCTTTTGTAAACAGACATTTTGTGAAAATCCTGTCACTGTAAAGACATTTAAAATCATTGATCAGTATTGATCCAGATTCTTCAGAGCGGATCAGAAAATAAATTATTATTATTATTAATAAAATATATTGAAAAATACAAAATGCTGTGGAATGTTTTCCTAAAAATTATTTAAAAAAAAGGTTTGGTTCTTTAAGTGTGATTCAATTAAACGTTCTTTTAATGATGAACATTGAGTCTATCAAGTATAGTATACATAGTAGGGTTGTCACGATACCAAAATTATGACTTCGATACGATACCTGCCATAAGTATCATGATACCAGATACTTACGATACGATACCAGAATTCGATACAATACCACAAATACGATACGATACTGGTATATGTATCTATAATAGTAATACATAAAACATCTGTACGGTTCCCTTTTTTACCAGCTTGTTCCTGCCCAGCGTTTTGAACACTTAACAAATGGCATTCATATTAATGTTTAACCTCTTCGCCTCTCTCTTTTGAGCCTCTCTCATAATTCCGCTGGCTTTCAAACACAGCTGAAGGGAACTCTGTCTCTGTGTTGCTGCTGACTCTGCTGGCATCTGTCTGACTGTCTGTGGGAGTGGGTGGATAAACAATGCTAAATGTACTTGCATAGTGAGTTTGATATTTTCACATCATATTTTATCTTAATTCAGGGAATAATTATTTTTCCTGAACTAAAAATAAAAAGAATTAGCTCAAGATCCACCCTCAGGCTCCACCAGCATGTAGCCATTTTGCATCAATTGTGTTTCATATAGTACACTTTTGTGTGCATTGTGACCTCATGATCATATAGGCTTGTCGTCAAACTAGGCTAAGGCTACTCGTGTTAGGCTGTATATGGGTGAGCTTGGGGGTGTTCATGTTTATAATCACATTTGCTTTGAAAGGTTCGGGGTGTCTGTCTGAAAGGTGCTTTGCCATGTTAGACGTGTTGCCTCCCTTGGTCTGTGTGGCTTTGAAACACGTTTTGCAGACGGGTCTCTGTATGTCAGTGGGCTTTCCTTCACTGTCTGCAATGTAGCCAAAGCACTTCCAGATTTCACTTCTGGCATCTTTTTTTCCAACAAGCCGAGGACGGTCGGCAAAAGCTCCTGCACTTGAGGCCATGTTTCCCCAGCGATCGCTGCTGTGAGTGATGCTGCCTGTTGCTGTGTGAGCGCTGGGCAGCCCCGCCCCCTTGCAGTCAATGCGTGCAGGCAGCATGACAGGGAGCGGAGCAGTGAGTGCGCTCTGATCGCGCGCTATTTTAATGAAGTATCGATACTAAAAATATGCAAAATCGTATCGTTTTTAACGTACGGGTACCGCGGTACCTTTTTAGTATCGATACACCGTGCAACATTAACACATAGTATATTTATCACGTGTAGTGTAGTATATTCAAGTAACTTTTGTCTCTTTGTAGTCTTTTTTTGTCTCTGTAGTCTCTTTTGTCTCTTTGTAGTCATTTTGTGTCTTTAGTGTCTCTTTGTAGTCATTTTGTGTCTCTTTGTAGTTGAGGTAGTGGGCGTGGTCTGTGCTCAGCTGTAGGGGAGAGATCTGTGGGAGTGGTTCAGGGGAACAGTGCCAGGGTTAATTGGCACAGCTGTAACCGGTTGCTAATCATCCCTCATTCCTTGGGTACATCTCAAGTCTCTTAATTGCATCCCCGTTTCCCTCACTTGCGTCCTTTCCTTGCGTCTTAGTCCCTCCCACCAGGGATGCATGGAGGAAACCATGCAAGGAGAGAGGAACGAGGAAATATGTTTTAACAGACATGAGACGTCCTTTCCTCAGTTGCGTCACGTGAAGCGACGTCTGTTTCCGATGACGGAGGATCAGCTGATCACAGCTGGATCAGCTGTCAGTCGGCTTTAACAGCTGGAGAGACTTTTGATAAGTTTGTGTCTGTTCACATGATCACTGTACTTAATAACAGTAACTAATAATACTAATAACTAATAAAGACACAGTAATCACCACTGTAGAGGTGTTTCTCTCTGTAGTCTGTTAAACTGTGTCCTGTGTTCTGTTCATAAGCACAGGATCCATTTCTACCGGCGGAATGCGATATCGTCTTATTTATGAATTATTTGCGTCTACGTTTTGAAATTGTGAATGTGGCGTCATTATTAAATAACCCAGAATATGATTATTGTTTCTCTTAAATGATAAAACTCATCAAACACTCAGGAATGATGTAAAAAGTGTTTAGTCTCTCAGCTCTCTCTGACTTTAATTGTTTCCATAATAAAAGTTATTGAGGGAAATATCAGATCATGAAAACACAAATCTTTCTAATAAATGAAGAAAGTTGCTTGTGGTCGTTTTGTTGTTCAGACTACAATGAACATTTATTTAAACCAGACGGTGAATCAGAAACATAATCAAATATAAACTAGAGTTTATTCTGTGATCCGTCTTCACTCTGGTGTTAAACTCCAGTCAGTCAGTCCGATCGGCTGCAGCGTCCAATCACATAACTGATGAACAATGAGGGGGCGTGTCGGCCGTTGAAAGACTTCCTGGAAGTCTGTTCTCGTGGTTCCTTGCTCATGGCTCCTCCGAGGTCCCTCCTCCATCCTCCATCCTCGCTCCTCAGAGCTACATTAGAGCTTTGGGACGGCCGTCAATATGGCGGCGCAGAAACAACTTCCGGTTCAAGCGAGGATCGAGGAGCGAGGAAACGACAATTAAGAGACTTGAGAAGTACCCCTTGTCAGCAGTAGCAGGCTGGAGCTCTGGTGGCCGGTGAGACAAAGAGGAAGAGGAACACCAGCCCACGAGAGTCAGACTGATTGATGCACACTGGCCTGTGTGCGCTCTGAGGAGCCGGGCGGCAGGAGAGAGCACACGGCAGTGTGAAGTTTTGTTTAAGTTTGTAAATAAAATACTTTTGAGTAAACCTTAACTGCTGAAGACGGTGTGGTGTGTTGAGGACCCGCGAGTAACACGGAGTCGGCTACACTGGCACCTGAACCACTCCCACAGATCTCTCCCCTGCAGCCGAGCACAGACCACGCCCACTACCACAGTAGTCTTTGTGTCTGTTTGAGTGACATTTTGTAGGTAAAGATCAGGGGGGCCCCTGACACTTTGGGCCCCTGGGCCTGTGTCCGGTAGACCTGTTCAGTAATCCATCCAACAGCAGGATGAAGCCAGACAAGTTGTACATTTGATGATTGTAGAGGATGACATGCAGACAACGAGGCAGCTGATGTGAAGTGGAACATATTACCAGAAAATGTATCACTTTATGGATCTATACGTAGATAAATCAAATAGAGTTATTGATGAAACATGAAGGTGCTGCACTAGCAGCAGACAGTGAACCCACCTCAGAGTCTCCAGTCTACAATGTGGACTCTCCAGAAAACCTCTCAGCAGCTTCACTCCTGGATCCTTCAGGTTGTTGAAGCTCAGATCCAGTTCTCTCAGATGGGAGGGGTTTGACTTCAGAGCTGAGACCAGAGAAGAACAGCCTTCCTCTGTGATCTCACAGTGTGACAGACTGCAAACACACAAAACAACACACAGAGTTTCTTATATCGATACACAATGAATCATTATTTTCATCATAAACATGAGTGGCTTTCATTTTGGTTTCATCTTCTTTTGTAAACAGACATTTTGTGAAAATCCTGTCACTGTAAAGACATTTAAAATCATTGATCAGTATTGATCCAGATTCTTCAGAGAGGATCAGAAAATAAAATATTATTATTAATAAAATATATTGAAAAATACCAAATGCTCTGAAATCTTTTCCTAAAAATTATTTAAAAAAAAGGTTTGGTTCTTTAAGTGTGATTCAATTAAACGTTCTTTTAATGATGAACATTGAGTCTATCAAGTATAGTATACATAGTAGGGTTGTCACGATACCAAAATTATGACTTCGATACGATACCTGCCATAAGTATCATGATACCAGATACTTACGATACGATACCAGAATTCGATACAATACCACAAATACGATACGATACTGGTATATTTATCTATAATAGTAATAAATAAAACATCTGTACGGTTCCCTTTTTTACCAGCTTGTTCCTGCCCAGCGTTTTGAACACTTAACAAATGGCATTCATATTAATGTTTAACCTCTTCGCCTCTCTCTTTTGAGCCTCTCTCATAATTCCGCTGGCTTTCAAACACAGCTGAAGGGAACTCTGTCTCTGTGTTGCTGCTGACTCTGCTGGCATCTGTCTGACTGTCTGTGGGAGTGGGTGGATAAACAATGATAAATGTACTTGCATAGTGAGTTTGATATTTTCACTTCATATTTTATCTTAATTCATGAAATAATTATTTTTCCTTAACTAAAAATAAAAAGAATTAGCTCAAGATCCACCCTCAGGCTCCACCAGCATGTAGCCATTTTGCATCAATTGTGTTTCATATCGTACACTTTTGTGTGCATTGTGACCTCATGATCATAGAGGCTTGTCGTCAAACTAGGCTAAGGCTACTCGTGTTAGGCTGTATATGGGTGAGCTTGGGGGTGTTCATGTTTATAATCACATTTGCTTTGAAAGGTTCGGGGTGTCTGTCTGAAAGGTGCTTTGCCATGTTAGAAGTGTTGCCTCCCTTGGTCTGTGTGGCTTTGAAACACGTTTTGCAGACGGGTCTCTGTATGTCAGTGGGCTTTCCTTCACTGTCTGCAATGTAGCCAAAGCACTTCCAGATTTCACTTCTGGCATCTTTTTTTCCAACAAGCCGAGGACGGTCGGCAAAAGCTCCTGCACTTGAGGCCATGTTTCCCCAGCGATCGCTGCTGTGAGTGATGCTGCCTGTTGCTGTGTGAGCGCTGGGCAGCCCCGCCCCCTTGCAGTCAATGCGTGCAGGCAGCATGACAGGGAGCGGAGCAGTGAGTGCGCTCTGATCGCGCGCTATTTTAATGAAGTATCGATACTAAAAATATGCAAAATCGTATCGTTTTTAACGTACGGGTACCGCGGTACCTTTTTAGTATCGATACACCGTGCAACATTAATACATAGTATATTTATCACGTGTAGTGTAGTATATTCAAGTAACTTTTGTCTCTTTGTAGTCTTTTTTTGTCTCTGTAGTCTCTTTTGTCTCTTTGTAGTCATTTTATGTCTTTAGTGTCTCTTTGTAGTCATTTTGTGTCTCTTTGTAGTTGTGGTAGTGGGCGTGGTCTGTGCTCAGCTGTAGAGGAGAGATCTGTGGGAGTGGTTCAGGGGAACAGTGCCAGGGTTAATTGGCACAGCTGTAACCGGTTGCTGATCATCCCTCATTCCTTGGGTACATCTCAAGTCTCTTAATTGCATCCCCGTTTCCCTCACTTGCGTCCTTTCCTTGCGTCTTAGTCCCTCCCACCAGGGATGCATGGAGGAAACCATGCAAGGAGAGAGGAACGAGGAAATATGTTTTAACAGACATGAGACGTCCTTTCCTCAGTTGCGTCACGTGAAGCGACGTCTGTTTCTGATGACGGAGGATCAGCTGATCACAGCTGGATCAGCTGTCAGTCGGCTTTAACAGCTGGAGAGACTTTTGATAAGTTTGTGTCTGTTCACACGATCACTGTACTTAATAGTAACTAATAATACTAATAACTAATAAAGACACACAGTAATCACCACTGTAGAGGTGTTTCTCTCTGTAGTCTGTTAAACTGTGTCCTGTGTTCTGTTTATAAGCACAGGATCCATTTCTACCGGCGGAATGCGATATCGTCTTATTTATGAATTATTTGCGTCTACGTTTTGAAATTGTGACTGTGGCGTCATTATTAAATAACCCAGAATATGATTATTGTTTCTCTTAAATGATAAAACTCATCAAACACTCAGGAATGATGTAAAAAGTGTTTAGTCTCTCAGCTCTCTCTGACTTTAATTGTTTCCATAATAAAAGTTATTGAGGGAAATATCAGATCATGAAAACACAAATCTTTCTAATAAATGAAGAAAGTTGTTTGTGGTCGTTTTGTTGTTCAGACTACAATGAACATTTATTTAAACCAGACGGTGAATCAGAAACATAATCAAATATAAACTCGAGTTTATTCTGTGATCCGTCTTCACTCTGGTGTTAAACTCCAGTCAGTCAGTCCGATCGGCTGCAGCGTCCAATCACATAACTGATGAACAATGAGGGGGCGTGTCGGCCGTTGAAAGACTTCCTGGAAGTCTGTTCTCGTGGTTCCTCGCTCATGGCTCCTCCGAGGTCCCTCCTCCATCCTCCATCCTCGCTCCTCAGAGCTACATTAGAGCTTTTGGACGGCCGTCAATATGGCGGCAAAGAAACAACTTCCGGTTCAAGCGAGGATCGAGGAGCGAGGAAACGACAATTAAGAGACTTGAGAAGTACCCCTTGTCAGCAGTAGCAGGCTGGAGCTCTGGTGGCCGGTGAGACACAAAGAGGAAGAGGAACACCAGCCCACGAGAGTCAGACTGATTGATGCACACTGGCCTGTGTGCGCTCTGAGGAGCCGGGCGGCAGGAGAGAGCACACGGCAGTGTGAAGTTTTGTTTAAGTTTGTAAATAAAATACTTTTGAGTAAACCTTAACTGCTGAAGACGGTGTGGTGTGTTGAGGACCCGCGAGTAACACGGAGTCGGCTACACTGGCGCCTGAACCACTCCCACAGATCTCTCCCCTGCAGCCGAGCACAGACCACGCCCACTACCACAGGAGTCTTTTTGTGTCTCTTTGAGTGACATTTTGTAGGTAAAGATCAGGGGGGCCCCTGACACTTTGGGCCCCTGGGCCTGTGCCCGGTAGACCTGTTCAGTAATCCATCCAACAGCAGGATGAAGCCAGACAAGTTGTACATTTGATGATTGTAGAGGATGACATGCAGACAACGAGGCAGCTGATGTGAAGTGGAACATATTACCAGAAAATGTATCACTTTATGGATCTATACGTAGATAAATCAAATAGAGTTATTGATGAAACATGAAGGTGCTGCACTAGCAGCAGACAGTGAACCCACCTCAGAGTCTCCAGTCTACAATGTGGACTCTCCAGAAAACCACTCAGCAGCTTCACTCCTGAATCCTTCAGGTTGTTTCCTCTCAGATCCAGTTTTCTCAGATGGGAGGGGTTTGACTTCAGAGCTGAGCCCAGAGAAGAACAGCCTTCCTCTGTGATCTCACAGCTGTACAGACTGCAAACACACAAAACAACACACAGAGTTTCTTATATCGATACACAATGAGTAATTATTTTCATCATAAACATGAGTGGCTTTCATTTTGGTTTCATCTTCTTTTGAAAACAGACATTTTGTGAAAATCCTGTCACTGTAAAGACATTTAAAATCATTGATCAGTATTGATCCAGATTCTTCAGAGCGGATCAGAAAATAAAATATTATTATTATTAATAAAATATATTGAAAAATACCAAATGCTCTGAAATTTTTTCATAAAAATGATTTAACAAAAGGTTTGGTTCTTTAAGTGTGATTCAATTAAACGTTCTTTTAATGATGAACATTGAGTCTATCAAGTATAGTATACATAGTAGGGTTGTCACGATACCAAAATTATGACTTCGATACGATACCTGCCATAAGTATCATGATACCAGATACTTACGATACGATACCAGAATTCGATACAATACCACAAATACGATACGATACTGGTATATTTATCTATAATAGTAATAAATAAAACATCTGTACGGTTCCCTTTTTTACCAGCTTGTTCCTGCCCAGCGTTTTGAACACTTAACAAATGGCATTCATATTAATGTTTAACCTCTTCGCCTCTCTCTTTTGAGCCTCTCTCATAATTCCGCTGGCTTTCAAACACAGCTGAAGGGAACTCTGTCTCTGTGTTGCTGCTGACTCTGCTGGCATCTGTCTGACTGTCTGTGGGAGTGGGTGGATAAACAATGCTAAATGTACTTGCATAGTGACTTTGATATTTTCACTTCATATTTTATCTTAATTCATGGAATAATTATTTTTCCTTAACTAAAAATAAAAAGAATTAGCTCAAGATCCACCCTCAGGCTCCACCAGCATGTAGCCATTTTGCATCAATTGTTTCATATAGTACACTTTTGTGTGCATTGTGACCTCATGATCATATAGGCTTGTCGTCAAACTAGGCTAAGGCTACTCGTGTTAGGCTGTATATGGGTGAGCTTGGGGGTGTTCATGTTTATAATCACATTTGCTTTGAAAGGTTCGGGGTGTCTGTCTGAAAGGTGCTTTGCCATGTTAGACGTGTTGCCTCCCTTGGTCTGTGTGGCTTTGAAACACGTTTTGCAGACGGGTCTCTGTATGTCAGTGGGCTTTCCTTCACTGTCTGCAATGTAGCCAAAGCACTTCCAGATTTCACTTCTGGCATCTTTTTTTCCAACAAGCCGAGGACGGTCGGCAAAAGCTCCTGCACTTGAGGCCATGTTTCCCCAGCGATCGCTGCTGTGACTGATGCTGCCTGTTGCTGTGTGAGCGCTGGGCAGCCCCGCCCCCTTGCAGTCAATGCGTGCAGGCAGCATGACAGGGAGCGGAGCAGTGAGTGCGCTCTGATCGCGCGCTATTTTAATGAAGTATCGATACTAAAAATATGCAAAATCGTATCGTTTTTAACGTACGGGTACCGCGGTACCTTTTTAGTATCGATACACCGTGCAACACTAATACATAGTATATTTATCACGTGTAGTGTAGTATATTCAAGTAACTTTTGTCTCTTTGTAGTCTTTTTTTGTCTCTGTAGTCTCTTTTGTGTCTCTTTGTAGTCATATTGTGTCTTTAGTGTCTCTTTGTAGTCATTTTGTGTCTCTTTGTAGTTGTGGTAGTGGGCGTGGTCTGTGCTCAGCTGTAGGGGAGAGATCTGTGGGAGTGGTTCAGGGGAACAGTGCCAGGGTTAATTGGCACAGCTGTAACCGGTTGCTAATCATCCCTCATTCCTTGGGTACATCTCAAGTCTCTTAATTGCATCCCCGTTTCCCTCACTTGCATCCTTTCCTTGCGTCTTAGTCCCTCCCACCAGGGATGCATGGAGGAAACCATGCAAGGAGAGAGGAACGAGGAAATATGTTTTAACAGACATGAGACGTCCTTTCCTCAGTTGCGTCACGTGAAGCGACGTCTGTTTCTGATGACGGAGGATCAGCTGATCACAGCTGGATCAGCTGTCAGTCGGCTTTAACAGCTGGAGAGACTTTTGATAAGTTTGTGTCTGTTCACATGATCACTGTACTTAATAGTAACTAATAATACTAATAACTAATAAAGACACACAGTAATCACCACTGTAGAGGTGTTTCTCTCTGTAGTCTGTTAAACTGTGTCCTGTGTTCTGTTTATAAGCACAGGATCCATTTCTACCGGCGGAATGCGATATCGTCTTATTTATGAATTATTTGCGTCTACGTTTTGAAATTGTGAATGTGGCGTCATTATTAAATAACCCAGAATATGATTATTGTTTCTCTTAAATGATAAAACTCATCAAACACTCAGGAATGATGTAAAAAGTGTTTAGTCTCTCAGCTCTCTCTGACTTTAATTGTTTCCATAATAAAAGTTATTGAGGGAAACATCAGATCATGAAAACACAAATCTTTCTAATAAATGAAGAAAGTTGTTTGTGGTCGTTTTGTTGTTCAGACTACAATGAACATTTATTTAAACCAGACGGTGAATCAGAAACCTAAACAAATATAAACTAGAGTTTATTCTGTGATCCGTCTTCACTCTGGTGTTAAACTCCAGTCAGTCAGTCCGATCGGCTGCAGCGTCCAATCACATAACTGATGAACAATGAGGGGGCGTGTCGGCCGTTAAAAGACTTCCTGGAAGTCTGTTCTCGTGGTTCCTCGCTCATGGCTCCTCCGAGGTCCCTCCTCCATCCTCCATCCTCGCTCCTCAGAGCTACATTAGAGCTTTGGGACGGCCGTCAATATGGCGGCGCAGAAACAACTTCCGGTTCAAGCGAGGATCGAGGAGCGAGGAAACGACAATTCAGAGACTTGAGAAGTACCCCTTGTCAGCAGTAGCAGGCTGGAGCTCTGGTGACCGGTGAGACAAAGAGGAAGAGGAACACCAGCCCACGAGAGTCAGACTGATTGATGCACACTGGCCTGTGTGCGCTCTGAGGAGCCGGGCGGCAGGAGAGAGCACACGGCAGTGTGAAGTTTTGTTTAAGTTTGTAAATAAAATACTTTTGAGTAAACCTTAACTGCTGAAGACGGTGTGGTGTGTTGAGGACCCGCGAGTAACACGGAGTCGGCTACACTGGCACCTGAACCACTCCCACAGATCTCTCCCCTGCAGCCGAGCACAGACCACGCCCACTACCACAGTAGTCTTTGTGTCTGTTTGAGTGACATTTCGTAGGTAAAGATCAGGGGGCCCCTGACACTTTGGGCCCCTGGGCCTGTGCCCGGTAGGCCTGTTCAGTAATCCATCCAACAGCAGGATGAAGCCAGACAAGTTGTACATTTCATGATTGTAGAGGATGACATGCAGACAACGAGGCAGCTGATGTGAAGTGGAACATATTACCAGAAAATGTATCACTTTATGGATCTATACGTAGATAAATCAAATAGAGTTATTGATGAAACATGAAGGTGCTGCACTAGCAGCAGACAGTGAACCCACCTCAGAGTCTCCAGTCTACAATGTGGACTCTCCAGAAAACCTCTCAGCAGCTTCACTCCTGAATCCTTCAGGTTGTTTTCACTCAGATCCAGTTTTCTCAGATGGGAGGGGTTTGACTTCAGAGCTGAGTCCAGAGAAGAACAGCCTTCCTCTGTGATCTTACAGCGTGACAGACTGCAAACACACAAAACAACACACAGAGGTTCTTATATCGATACACAATGAATAATTATTTTCATCATAAACATGAGTGGCTTTCATTTTGGTTTCATCTTCTTTTGTAAACAGACATTTTGTGAAAATCCTGTCACTGTAAAGACATTTAAAATCATTGATCAGTATTGATCCAGAATCTTCAGAGCGGATCAGAAAATAAAATATTATTATTATTAATAAAATATATTGAAAAATCCGAGGTCCCTCCTCCATCCTCCATCCTCGATCCTCAGAGCTACATTAGAGCTTTGGGACGGCCGTCAATATGGCGGCAAAGAAACAACTTCCGGTTCAAGCGAGGATCGAGGAGCGAGGAAACGACAATTAAGAGACTTGAGAAGTACCCCTTGTCAGCAGTAGCAGGCTGGAGCTCTGGTGGCCGGTGAGACAAAGAGGAAGAGGAACACCAGCCCACGAGAGTCAGACTGATTGATGCACACTGGCCTGTGTGCGCTCTGAGGAGCCGGGCGGCAGGAGAGAGCACACGGCAGTGTGAAGTTTTGTTGAAGTTTGTAAATAAAATACTTTTGAGTAAACCTTAACTGCTGAAGACGGTGTGGTGTGTTGAGGACACACGAGTAACACGGAGTCGGCTACACTGGCGCCTGAACCACTCCCACAGATCTCTCCCCTGCAGCCGAGCACAGACCACGCCCACTACCACAGGAGTCTTTGTGTCTGTTTGAGTGACATTTCGTAGGTAAAGATCAGGGGGGCCCCTGACACTTTGGGCCCCTGGGCCTGTGCCCGGTAGGCCTGTTCAGTAATCCATCCAACAGCAGGATGAAGCCAGACAAGTTGTACATTTGATGATTGTAGAGGATGACATGCAGACAACGAGGCAGCTGATGTGAAGTGGAACATATTACCAGAAAATGTATCACTTTATGGATCTAGACGTAGATAAATCAAATAGAGTTATTGATGAAACATGAAGGTGCTGCACTAGCAGCAGACAGTGAACCCACCTCAGAGTCTCCAGTCTACAATGTGGACTCTCCAGAAAACCACTCAGCAGCTTCACTCCTGAATCCTTCAGGTTGTTTCCACTCAGATCCAGTTCTCTCAGATGGGAGGGGTTTGACTTCAGAGCTGAGCCCAGAGAAGAACAGCCTTCCTCTGTGATCTTACAGCGTGACAGACTGCAAACACGCAAAACAACAGACAGAGTTTCTTATATCGATACACAATGAATCATTATTTTCATCATAAACATGAGTGGCTTTCATTTTGGTTTCATCTTCTTTTGTAAACAGACATTTTGTGAAAATCCTGTCACTGTAAAGACATTTAAAATCATTGATCAGTATTGATCCAGATTCTTCAGAGCGGATCAGAAAATAAATAATTATTATTATTAATAAAATATATTGAAAAATACCAAATGATCTGAAATCTTTTCCTAAAAATTATTTAAAAAAAGGTTTGGTTCTTTAAGTGTGATTCAATTAAACGTTCTTTTAATGATGAACATTGAGTCTATCAAGTATAGTATACATAGTAGGGTTGTCACGATACCAAAATTATGACTTCGATACGATACCTGCCATAAGTATCATGATACCAGATACTTACGATACGATACCAGAATTCGATACAATACCACAAATACGATACGATACTGGTATATTTATCTATAATAGTAATAAATAAAACATCTGTATGGTTCCCTTTTTTACCAGCTTGTTCCTGCCCAGCGTTTTGAACACTTAACAAATGACATTCATATTAATGTTTAACCTCTTCGCCTCTCTCTTTTGAGCCTCTCTCATAATTCCGCTGGCTTTCAAACACAGCTGAAGGGAACTCTGTCTCTGTGTTGCTGCTGACTCTGCTGGCATCTGTCTGACTGTCTGTGGGAGTGGGTGGATAAACAATGCTAAATGTACTTGCATAGTGAGTTTGATATTTTCACTTCATATTTTATCTTAATTCATGGAATAATTATTTTTCCTTAACTAACAATAAAAAGAATTAGCTCAAGATCCACCCTCAGGCTCCACCAGCATGTAGCCATTTTGCATCAATTGTGTTTCATATCGTACACTTTTGTGTGCATTGTGACCTCATGATCATAAAGGCTTGTCGTCAAACTAGGCTAAGGCTACTCGTGTTAGGCTGTATATGGGTGAGCTTGGGGGTGTTCATGTTTATAATCACATTTGCTTTGAAAGGTTCGGGGTGTCTGTCTGAAAGGTGCTTTGCCATGTTAGACATGTTGCCTCCCTTGGTCTGTGTGGCTTTGAAACACGTTTTGCAGACGGGTCTCTGTATGTCAGTGGGCTTTCCTTCACTGTCTGCAATGTAGCCAAAGCACTTCCAGATTTCACTTCTGGCATCTTTTTTTCCAACAAGCCGAGGACGGTCGGCAAAAGCTCCTGCACTTGAGGCCATGTTTCCCCAGCGATCGCTGCTGTGAGTGATGCTGCCTGTTGCTGTGTGAGCGCTGGGCAGCCCCGCCCCCTTGCAGTCAATGCGTGCAGGCAGCATGACAGGGAGCGGAGCAGTGAGTGCGCTCTGATCGCGCGCTATTTTAATGAAGTATCGATACTAAAAATATGCAAAATCGTATCGTTTTTAACGTACGGGTACCGCGGTACCTTTTTAGTATCGATACACCGTGCAACATTAATACATAGTATATTTATCACGTGTAGTGTAGTATATTCAAGTAACTTTTGTCTCTTTGTAGTCTTTTTTTTGTCTCTGTAGTCTCTTTTGTGTCTCTTTGTAGTCATATTGTGTCTTTTAGTGTCTCTTTGTAGTCATTTTGTCTCTTTGTAGTTGTGGTAGTGGGCGTGGTCTTGCTCAGCTGTAGGGGAGAGATCTGTGGGAGTGGTTCAGGGGAACAGTGCCAGGGTTAATTGGCACAGCTGTAACCGGTTGCTAATCATCCCTCATTCCTTGGGTACATCTCAAGTCTCTTAATTGCATCCCCGTTTCCCTCACTTGCGTCCTTTCCTTGCATCTTAGTCCCTCCCACCAGGGATGCATGGAGGAAACCATGCAAGGAGAGAGGAACGAGGAAATATGTTTTAACAGACATGAGACGTCCTTTCCTCAGTTGCGTCACGTGAAGCGACGTCTGTTTCTGATGACGGAGGATCAGCTGATCACAGCTGGATCAGCTGTCAGTCGGCTTTAACAGCTGGAGAGACTTTTGATAAGTTAGTGTCTGTTCACATGATCACTGTACTTAATAGTAACTAATAATACTAATAACTAATAAAGACACACAGTAATCACCACTGTAGAGGTGTTTCTCTCTGTAGTCTGTTAAACTGTGTCCTGTGTTCTGTTTATAAGCACAGGATCCATTTCTACCGGCGGAATGCGATATCGTCTTATTTATGAATTATTTGCGTCTGTACGTTTTGAAATTCTGAATGTGGCGTCATTATTAAATAACCCAGAATATGATTATTGTTTCTCTTAAATGATAAAACTCATCAAACACTCAGGAATGATGTAAAAAGTGTTTCGTATCTCAGCTCTCTCTGACTTTAATTGTTTCCATAATAAAAGTTATTGAGGGAAATATCAGATCATGAAAACACAAATCTTTCTAATAAATGAAGAAAGTTGTTTGTGGTCGTTTTGTTGTTCAGACTACAATGAACATTTATTTAAACCAGACGGTGAATCAGAAACCTAATCAAATATAAACTCGAGTTTATTCTGTGATCCGTCTTCACTCTGGTGTTAAACTCCAGTCAGTCAGTCCGATCGGCTGCAGCGTCCAATCACATAACTGATGAACAATGAGGGGGCGTGTCGGCCGTTAAAACACTTCCTGGATGTCTGTTCTCGTGGTTCCTCGCTCATGGCTCCTCCGAGGTCCCTCGTCCATCCTCGCTCCTCAGAGCTACATTAGAGCTTTGGGACGGCCGTCAATATGGCGGCGCAGAAACAAATTCCGGTTCAAGCGAGGATCGAGGAGCGAGGAAACGACAATTAAGAGACTTGAGAAGTACCCCTTGTCAGCAGTAGCAGGCTGGAGCTCTGGTGGCCGGTGAGACAAAGAGGAAGAGGAACACCAGCCCACGAGAGTCAGACTGATTGATGCACACTGGCCTGTGTGCGCTCTGAGGAGCCGGGCGGCAGGAGAGAGCACACGGCAGTGTGAAGTTTTGTTGAAGTTTGTAAATAAAATACTTTTGAGTAAACCTTAACTGCTGAAGACGGTGTGGTATGTTGAGGACCCGCGAGTAACACGGAGTCGGCTACACTGGCGCCTGAACCACTCCCACAGATCTCTCCCCTGCAGCCGAGCACAGACCACGCCCACTACCACAGTAGTCTTTTTGTGTCTCTTTGAGTGACATTGTGTAGGTAAAGATCAGGGGGGCCCCTGACACTTTGGGCCCCTGGGCCTGTGCCCGGTAGACCTGTTCAGTAATCCATCCAACAGCAGGATGAAGCCAGACAAGTTGTACATTTCATGATTGTAGAGGATGACATGCAGACAACGAGGCAGCTGATGTGAAGTGGAACATATTACCAGAAAATGTATCACTTTATGGATCTATACGTAGATAAATCAAATAGAGTTATTGATGAAACATGAAGGTGCTGCACTAGCAGCAGACAGTGAACCCACCTCAGAGTCTCCAGTCTACAATGTGGACTCTCCAGAAAACCACTCAGCAGCTTCACTCCTGAATCCTTCAGGTTGTTTCTACTCAGATCCAGTTTTCTCAGATGGGAGGGGTTTGACTTCAGAGCTGAGCCCAGAGAAGAACAGCCTTCCTCTGTGATCTTACAGCGTGACAGACTGCAAACACACAAAACAACAGACAGAGTTTCTTATATCGATACACAATGAATCATTATTTTCATCATAAACATGAGTGGCTTTCATTTTGGTTTCATCTTCTTTTGTAAACAGACATTTTGTGAAAATCCTGTCACTGTAAAGACATTTAAAATCATTGATCAGTATTGATCCAGATTCTTCAGAGCGGATCAGAAAATAAATTATTATTATTAATAAAATATATTGAAAAATACCAAATGATCTGAAATCTTTTCCTAAAAATGATTTTAAAAAAAGGTTTGGTTCTTTAAGTGTGATTCAATTAAACGTTCTTTTAATGATGAACATTGAGTCTATCAAGTATAGTATACATAGTAGGGTTGTCACAATTCCAAAATTATGACTTCGATACGATACCTGCCATAAGTATCATGATACCAGATACTTACGATACGATACCAGAATTCGATACAATACCACAAATACGATACGATACTGGTATATTTATCTATAATAGTAATAAATAAAACATCTGTACGGTTCCCTTTTTTACCAGCTTGTTCCTGCCCAGCGTTTTGAACACTTAACAAATGGCATTCATATTAATGTTTAACCTCTTCGCCTCTCTCTTTTGAGCCTCTCTCATAATTCCGCTGGCTTTCAAACACAGCTGAAGGGAACTCTGTCTCTGTGTTGCTGCTGACTCTGCTGGCATCTGTCTGACTGTCTGTGGGAGTGGGTGGATAAACAATGCTAAATGTACTTGCATAGTGAGTTTGATATTTTCACTTCATATTTTATCTTAATTCATGGAATAATTATTTTTCCTCAACGAAAAATAAAAAGAATTAGCTCAAGATCCACCCTCAGGCTCCACCAGCATGTAGCCATTTTGCATCAATTGTGTTTCATATAGTACACTTTTGTGTGCATTGTGACCTCATGATCATATAGGCTTGTCGTCAAACTAGGCTAAGGCTACTCGTGTTAGGCTGTATATGGGTGAGCTTGGGGGTGTTCATGTTTATAATCACATTTGCTTTGAAAGGTTCGGGGTGTCTGTCTGAAAGGTGCTTTGCCATGTTAGACGTGTTGCCTCCCTTGGTCTGTGTGGCTTTGAAACACGTTTTGCAGACGGGTCTCTGTATGTCAGTGGGCTTTCCTTCACTGTCTGCAATGTAGCCAAAGCACTTCCAGATTTCACTTCTGGCATCTTTTTTTCCAACAAGCCGAGGACGGTCGGCAAAAGCTCCTGCACTTGAGGCCATGTTTCCCCAGCGATCGCTGCTGTGAGTGATGCTGCCTGTTGCTGTGTGAGCGCTGGGCAGCCCCGCCCCCTTGCAGTCAATGCGTGCAGGCAGCATGACAGGGAGCGGAGCAGTGAGTGCGCTCTGATCGCGCGCTATTTTAATGAAGTATCGATACTAAAAATATGCAAAATCGTATCGTTTTTAACGTACGGGTACCGCGGTACCTTTTTAGTATCGATACACCGTGCAACATTAATACATAGTATATTTATCACGTGTAGTGTAGTATATTCAAGTAACTTTTGTCTCTTTGTAGTCTTTTTTTGTCTCTGTAGTCATTTAGTGTCTCTTTGTAGTTGTGGTAGTGGGCGTGGTCTGTGCTCAGCTGCAGGGAAGAGATCTGTGGGAGTGGTTCAGGGGAACAGTGCCAGGGTTAATTGGCACAGCTGTAACCGGTTGCTAATCATTCCTCTTCAGCAGTGGCAGGCTGGAGCTCTGGTGGCCGGTGAGACACAGAGAGGAAGAGGAACACCAGCCCACGAGAGTCAGACTGATTGATGCACACTGGCCTGTGTGCGCTCTGAGGAGCCGGGTGGCAGGAGAGAGCACACGGCAGTGTGAAGTTTTGTTTAAGTTTGGAAATAAAATACTTTTGAGTAAACCTTAACTGCTGAAGACGGTGTGGTGTGTTGAGGACCCGCGAGTAACACGGAGTCAGCTACACTGGCACCTGAACCACTCCCACAGATCTCTCCCCTGCAGCCGAGCACAGACCACGCCCACTACCACAGTAGTCTTTTTGTCTGTTTGAGTGACATTTTGTAGGTAAAGGCCAGGGGGGCCCCTGACACTTTGGGCCCCTGGGCCTGTGCCCGGTAGGCCTGTTCAGTAATCCATCCAACAGCAGGATGAAGCCAGACAAGTTGTACATTTGATGATTGTAGAGGATGACATGCAGACAACGAGACAGCTGATGTGAAGTGGAACATATTACCAGAAAATGTGTCACTTTATGGATCTATACGTAGATAAATCAAATAGAGTTATTGATGAAACATGAAGGTGCTGCACTAGCAGCAGACAGTGAACCCACCTCAGAGTCTCCAGTCTACAATGTGGACTCTCCAGAAAACCTCTCAGCAGCTTCACTCCTGAATCCTTCAGGTTGTTTCCACTCAGATCCAGTTCTCCCAGGTGGGAGGGGTTTGACTTCAGAGCTGAGCCCAGAGAAGAACAGCCTTCCTCTGTGATCTCACACTGTGACAGACTGCAAACACACAAAACAACACACAGAGTTTCTTATATCGATACACAATGAATAATTATTTTCATCATAAACATGAGTGGCTTTCATTTTGGTTTCATCTTCTTTTGTAAACAGACATTTTGTGAAAATCCTGTCACTGTAAAGACATTTAAAATCATTGATCAGTATTGATCCAGATTCTTCAGAGCGGATCAGAAAATGAAATATTATTATTATTATTATTAATAAAATATATTAAAAAATACCAAATGCTCTGAAAAAATCAGCATCAGAAATTAAAAAAAACAAAATTACTTTAGCAGTTATTTTCCTAAAAATTATTTAAAAAAAAGGTTTGGCTCTTTAAGTGTGATTCAATTAAACGTTCTTTTAATGATGAACATTGAGTCTATCAAGTATAGTATACATAGTAGGGTTGTCACGATACCAAAATTATGACTTCGATACGATACCTGCCATAAGTATCATGATACCAGATACTTACGATACGATACCTGAATTCGATACAATACCACAAATACGATATGATACTGGTATATTTATCTATAATAGTAATAAATAAAACATCTGTATGGTTCCCTTTTTTACCAGCTTGTTCCTGTCCAGCGTTTTGAACACTTAACAAATGGCATTCATATTAATGTTTAACCTCTTCACCTCTCTCTTTTGAGCCTCTCTCATAATTCCGCTGGCTTTCAAACACAGCTGAAGGGAACTCTGTCTCTGTGTTGCTGCTGACTCTGCTGGCATCTGTCTGACTGTCTGTGGGAGTGGGTGGATAAACAATGCTAAATGTACTTGCATAGTGAGTTTGATGTTTTCACTTCATATTTTATCTTAATTCATGGAATAATTATTTTTCCTTAACTAAAAATAAAAATAATTAGCTCCTGCACTTGAGGCCATGTTTCCCCAGCGATCGCTGCTGTGAGTGATGCTGCCTGTTGCTGTGTGAGCGCTGGGCAGCCCCGCCCCCTTGCAGTCAATGCGTGCAGGCAGCATGACAGGGAGCGGAGCAGTGAGTGCGCTCTGATCGCGCGCTATTTTAATGAAGTATCGATACTAAAAATATGCTAAATCGTATCGTTTTTAACGTACGGGTACCGCGGTACCTTTTTAGTATCGATACACCGTGCAACATTAATACATAGTATATTTATCACGTGTAGTGTAGTATATTCAAGTAACTTTTGTCTCTTTGTAGTCTTTTTTTGTCTCTGTAGTCTCTTTTGTCTCTTTGTAGTCATTTTGTGTATTTTAGTGTCTCTTTGTAGTCATTTTGTGTCTCTTTGTAGTCATTTTGTGTCTCTTTGTAGTTGTGGTAGTGGGCGTGGTCTGTGCTTAGCTGCAGGGGAGAGATCTGTGGGAGTGGTTCAGGGGAACAGTGCCAGGGTTAATTGGCACAGCTGTAACTGGTTGCTAATCATCCCTCATTCCTTGGGTACATCTCAAGTCTCTTAATTGCATCCCCGTTTCCCTCACTTGCGTCCTTTCCTTGCGTCTTAGTCCCTCCCACCAGGGATGCATGGAGGAAACCATGCAAGGAGAGAGGAACGAGGAAATATGTTTTAACAGACATGAGACGTCCTTTCCTCAGTTGCGTCACGTGAAGCGACGTCTGTTTCTGATGACGGAGGATCAGCTGATCACAGCTGGATCAGCTGTCAGTCGGCTTTAACAGCTGGAGAGACTTTTGATAAGTTTGTGTCTGTTCACATGATCACTGTACTTAATAGTGACTAATAATACTAATAACTAATAAAGACACACAGTAATAACCACTGTAGAGGTGTTTCTCTCTGTAGTCTGTTAAACTGTGTCCTGTGTTCTGTTCATAAGCACAGGATCCATTTCTACCGGCGGAATGCGATATCGTCTTATTTATGAATTATTTGCGTCTGTACGTTTTGAAATTGTGAATGTGGCGTCATTATTAAATAACCCAGAATATGATTATTGTTTCTCTTAAATGATAAAACTCATCAAACACTCAGGAATGATGTAAAAAGTGTTTAGTCTCTCAGCTCTCTCTGACTTTAATTGTTTCCATAATGAAAGTTATTGAGGGAAATATCAGATCATGAAAACACAAATCTTTCTAATAAATGAAGAAAGTTGTTTGTGGTCGTTTTGTTGTTCAGACTACAATGAACATTTATTTAAACCAGACGGTGAATCAGAAACCTAATCAAATATAAACTAGAGTTTATTCTGTGATCCGTCTTCACTCTGGTGTTAAACTCCAGTCAGTCAGTCCGATCGGCTGCAGCGTCCAATCACATAACTGATGAACAATGAGGGGGCGTGTCGGCCGTTAAAAGACTTCCTGGAAGTCTGTTCTCGTGGTTCCTCGCTCATGGCTCCTCCGAGGTCCCTCCTCCATCCTCCATCCTCGCTCCTCAGAGCTACATTAGAGCTTTGGGACGGCCGTCAATATGGCGGCGCAGAAACAACTTCCGGTTCAAGCGAGGATCGAGGAGCGAGGAAACGAGAATTAAGAGACTTGAGAAGTACCCCTTGTCAGCAGTAGCAGGCTGGAGCTCTGGTGGCCGGTGAGACAAAGAGGAAGAGGAACACCAGCCCACGAGAGTCAGACTGATTGATGCACACTGGCCTGTGTGCGCTCTGAGGAGCCGGGCGGCAGGAGAGAGCACACGGCAGTGTGAAGTTTTGTTTAAGTTTGTAAATAAAATACGTTTGAGTAAACCTTAACTGCTGAAGACGGTGTGGTGCGTTGAGGACCCGCGAGTAACACGGAGTCGGCTACACTGGCACCTGAACCACTCCCACAGATCTCTCCCCTGCAGCCGAGCACAGACCACGCCCACTACCACAGTAGTCTTTGTGTCTGTTTGAGTGACATTTTGTAGGTAAAGATCAGGGGGGCCCCTGACACTTTGGGCCCCTGGGCCTGTGCCCGGTAGGCCTGTTCAGTAATCCATCCAACAGCAGGATGAAGCCAGACAAGTTGTACATTTGATGATTGTAGAGGATGACATGCAGACAACGAGTCAGCTGATGTGAAGTGGAACATATTACCAGAAAATGTATCACTTTATGGATCTATACGTAGATAAATCAAATAGAGTTATTGATGAAACATGAAGGTGCTGCACTAGCAGCAGACAGTGAACCCACCTCAGAGTCTCCAGTCTACAATGTGGACTCTCCAGAAAACCTCTCAGCAGCTTCACTCCTGAATCCTTCAGGTTGTTTCCTCTCAGATCCAGTTCTCTCAGATGGGAGGGGTTTGACTTCAGAGCTGAGCCCAGAGAAGAACAGCCTTCCTCTGTGATCTTACAGCTGTACAGACTGCAAACACACAAAACAACACACAGAGTTTCTTATATCGATACACAATGAATCATTATTTTCATCATAAACATGAGTGGCTTTCATTTTGGTTTCATCTTCTTTTGTAAACAGACATTTTGTGAAAATCCTGTCACTGTAAAGACATTTAAAATCATTGATCAGTATTGATCCAGATTCTTCAGAGCGGATCAGAAAATAAATTATTATTATTATTAATAAAATATATTGAAAAATACCAAATGCTCTGAAATTCTTTCCTAAAAATTATTTAAAAAAAGGTTTGGTTCTTTAAGTGTGATTCAATTAAACGTTCTTTTAATGCTGAACATTGAGTCTATCAAGTATAGTATACATAGTAGGGTTGTCACGATACCAAAATTATGACTTGGATATGATACCTGCCATAAGTATCATGATACCAGATACTTACGATACGATACCAGAATTCGATACAATACCACAAATACGATACGATACTGGTATATTTATCTATAATAGTAATAAATAAAACATCTGTACGGTTCCCTTTTTTACCAGCTTGTTCCTGCCCAGCGTTTTGAACACTTAACAAATGGCATTCATATTAATGTTTAACCTCTTCGCCTCTCTCTTTTGAGCCTCTCTCATAATTCCGCTGGCTTTCAAACACAGCTGAAGGGAACTCTGTCTCTGTGTTGCTGCTGACTCTGCTGGCATCTGTCTGACTGTCTGTGGGAGTGGGTGGATAAACAATGCTAAATGTACTTGCATAGTGAGTTTGATAATTTCACTTCATATTTTATCTTAATTCATGGAATAATTATTTTTCCTTAACTAAAAATAAAAAGAATTAGCTCAAGATCCACCCTCAGGCTCCACCAGCATGTAGCCATTTTGCATCAATTGTGTTTCATATAGTACACTTTTGTGTGCATTGTGACCTCATGATCATATAGGCTTGTCCTCAAACTAGGCTAAGGCTACTCGTGTTAGGCTGTATATGGGTGAGCTTGGGGGTGTTCATGTTTATAATCACATTTGCTTTGAAAGGTTCGGGGTGTCTGTCTGAAAGGTGCTTTGCCATGTTAGACGTGTTGCCTCCCTTGGTCTGTGTGGCTTTGAAACACGTTTTGCAGACGGGTCTCTGTATGTCAGTGGGCTTTCCTTCACTGTCTGCAATGTAGCCAAAGCACTTCCAGATTTCACTTCTGGCATCTTTTTTTCCAACAAGCCGAGGACGGTCGGCAAAAGCTCCTGCACTTGAGGCCATGTTTCCCCAGCGATCGCTGCTGTGAGTGATGCTGCCTGTTGCTGTGTGAGCGCTGGGCAGCCCCGCCCCCTTGCAGTCAATGCGTGCAGGCAGCATGACAGGGAGCGGAGCAGTGAGTGCGCTCTGATCGCGCGCTATTTTAATGAAGTATCGATACTAAAAATATGCAAAATCGTATCGTTTTTAACGTACGGGTACCGCGGTACCTTTTTAGTATCGATACACCGTGCAACATTAACACATAGTATATTTATCACGTGTAGTGTAGTATATTCAAGTAACTTTTGTCTCTTTGTAGTCTTTTTTTGTCTCTGTAGTCTATTTTGTGTCTCTTTGTAGTCATTTTGTGTCTTTTAGTGTCTCTTTGTAGTCATTTTGTGTCTCTTTGTAGTTGTGGTAGTGGGCGTGGTCTGTGCTCAGCTGTAGGGGAGAGATCTGTGGGAGTGGTTCAGGGGAACAGTGCCAGGGTTAATTGGCACAGCTGTAACCGGTTGCTAATCATCCCTCATTCCTTGGGTACATCTCAAGTCTCTTAATTGCATCCCCGTTTCCCTCACTTGCGTCCTTTCCTTGCGTCTTAGTCCCTCCCACCAGGGATGCATGGAGGAAACCATGCAAGGAGAGAGGAACGAGGAAATATGTTTTAACAGACATGAGACGTCCTTTCCTCAGTTGCGTCACGTGAAGCGACGTCTGTTTCTGATGACGGAGGATCAGCTGATCACAGCTGGATCAGCTGTCAGTCGGCTTTAACAGCTGGAGAGACTTTTGATAAGTTTGTGTCTGTTCACATGATCACTGTACTTAATAGTAACTAATAATACTAATAACTAATAAAGACACACAGTAATCACCACTGTAGAGGTGTTTCTCTCTGTAGTCTGTTATACTGTGTCCTGTGTTCTGTTTATAAGCACAGGATCCATTTCTACCGGCGGAATGCGATATCGTCTTATTTATGAATTATTTGCGTCTGTACGTTTTGAAATTGTGAATGTGGCGTCATTATTAAATAACCCAGAATATGATTATTGTTTCTCTTAAATGATAAAACTCATCAAACACTCAGGAATGATGTAAAAAGTGTTTAGTCTCTCAGCTCTCTCTGACTTTAATTGTTTCCATAATAAAAGTTATTGAGGGAAATATCAGATCATGAAAACACAAATCTTTCTAATAAATGAAGAAAGTTGTTTGTGGTCGTTTTGTTGTTCAGACTACAATGAACATTTATTTAAACCAGACGGTGAATCAGAAACCTAATCAAACATAAACTAGAGTTTATTCTGTGATCCGTCTTCACTCTGGTGTTAAACTCCAGTCAGTCAGTCCGATCGGCTGCAGCGTCCAATCACATAACTGATGAACAATGAGGGGGCGTGTCGGCCGTTAAAAGACTTCCTGGAAGTCTGTTCTCGTGGTTCCTCGCTCATGGCTCCTCCGAGGTCCCTCCTCCATCCTCAATCCTCGCTCCTCAGAGCTACATTAGAGCTTTGGGACGGCCGTCAATATGGCGGCGCAGAAACAACTTCCGGTTCAAGCGAGGATCGAGGAGCGAGGAAACGACAATTAAGAGACTTGAGAAGTACCCCTTGTCAGCAGTAGCAGGCTGGAGCTCTGGTGGCCGGTGAGACAAAGAGGAAGAGGAACACCAGCCCACGAGAGTCAGACTGATTGATGCACACTGGCCTGTGTGCGCTCTGAGGAGCCGGGCGGCAGGAGAGAGCACACGGCAGTGTGAAGTTTTGTTTAAGTTTGTAAATAAAATACTTTTGAGTAAACCTTAACTGCTGAAGACGGTGTGGTGTGTTGAGGACCCGCGAGTAACACGGAGTCGGCTACACTGGCACCTGAACCACTCCCACAGATCTCTCCCCTGCAGCCGAGCACAGACCACGCCCACTATCACAGTAGTCTTTTTGTGTCTCTTTGTAGACTTTTTGTGTCTGTTTGAGTGACATTTTGTAGGTAAAGGTCAGGGGGGCCCCTGACACTTTGGGCCCCTGGGCCTGTGCCCGGTAGACCTGTTCAGTAATCCATCCAACAGCAGGATGAAGCCAGACAAGTTGTACATTTCATGATTGTAGAGGATGACATGCAGACAACGAGGCAGCTGATGTGAAGTGGAACATATTACCAGAAAATGTATCACTTTATGGATCTATACGTAGATAAATCAAATAGAGTTATTGATGAAACATGAAGGTGCTGCACTAGCAGCAGACAGTGAACCCACCTCAGAGTCTCCAGTCTACAATGTGGACTCTCCAGAAAACCACTCAGCAGCTTCACTCCTGAATCCTTCAGGTTGTTTCCACTCAGATCCAGTTTTCTCAGATGGGAGGGGTTTGACTTCAGAGCTGAGCCCAGAGAAGAACAGCCTTCCTCTGTGATCTTACAGTGTGACAGACTGCAAACACACAAAACAACACACAGAGTTTCTTATATCGATACACAATGAATAATTATTTTCATCATAAACATGAGTGGCTTTCATTTTGGTTTCATCTTCTTTTGTAAACAGACATTTTGTGAAAATCCTGTCACTGTAAAGACATTTAAAATCATTGATCAGTATTGATCCAGATTCTTCAGAGCAGATCAGAAAATAAATTATTATTATTAATAAAATATATTGAAAAATACCAAATGATCTGAAAAAAAAGTCAGCATCAGAAATGTTAAAAAAAAAAAAATTACTTTAGCAGTTATTAACTAAAAATTCAAAAAAGGTTTGATTCTTTAAGTGTGATTCAATTAAACTATTTTTTAATGATGAACATTGAGTCTCTCAAGTATAGTATACATAGTATATTTATCAAGTATAGTATAGTATATTCAAGTAACCTTTTTGTCTTTTTGTGTCTTTGTCGTCATTTTGTGTCTCTTTGTAGTTGTGGTAGTGGGCGTGGTCTGTGCTCAGCTGCAGGGAAGAGATCTGTGGGAGTGGTTCAGGGGAACAGTGCCAGGGTTAATTGGCACAGCTGTAACCGGTTGTTAATTATCCCTCATTCCTCTTCAGCAGTAGCATGCTGGAGCTCTGGTGGCCGGTGAGACAAAGAGGAAGAGGAACACCAGCCCACGAGAGTCAGACTGATTGATGCACACTGGCCTGTGTGCGCTCTGAGGAGCCGGGCGGCAGGAGAGAGCACACGGCAGTGTGAAGTTTTGTTTAAGTTTGTAAATAAAATACTTTTGAGTAAACCTTAACTGCTGAAGACGGTGTGGTGTGTTGAGGACCCGCGAGTAACACGGAGTCGGCGACACTGGCACCTGAACCACTCCCACAGATCTCTCCCCTGCAGCCGAGCACAGACCAAGCCCACTATCACAGGAGTCTTTTTGAAGTCTTTGTAGTCTTTTTGTGTGTCGTTGAGTGACATTTTGTAGGTAAAGGCCAGGGGGGCCCCTGACACTTTGGGCCCCTGGGCCTGTGCCCGGTAGGCCTGTTCAGTAATCCATCCAACAGCAGGATGAAGCCAGACAAGTTGTACATTTCATGATTTCATGATTGAACCCACCTCAGAGTCTCCAGTCTACAATGTGGACTCTCCAGAAAACCACTCAGCAGCTTCACTCCTGAATCCTTCAGGTAGTTTCCTCTCAGATCCAGTTTTCTCAGATGGGAGGGGTTTGACTTCAGAGCTGAGCCCAGAGAAGAACAGCCTTCCTCTGTGATCTTACAGCCTGACAGACTGCAAACACACAAAACAACACACAGAGTTTCTTATATCGATACACAATGAATAATTATTTTCATGAGTATATATTTATGAGTATAAACATGAGTGGCTTTCATTTTGGTTTCATCTTCTTTTGGAAACAGACATTTTAAAATCATTATTACAGTGAAATAAGTTATTCCAGTGTAGTAGATTGCTCTAACAAACTAAAAGCACGACTTGAACTCTCCTGGTTCCCTGAAAGCAGGTGGGCCAAAGGATGTTCATGTTGGTTGGACAAGCCATCCAACACTTTGATCCTGAGCAGGATAGTGACCAGTTCACCATTCAGTTTACACCATTATTTCCAAACACATATTAGCAGAGACACTAGTAGACATTGTTATCCCACAGTAACATTTTGGTAACACCACCATGAACTTAGTAGATCCGACACTTAGACCACTTCACTTCGTCATCTTTGTAGTAAATCACCTGATCCTGACCTGAGAGTTTCAAGTGTACAGTTCGGACTCGCCAGTCCAGCAGAGAGCTGCGTCACTCCTGAGTCCTGCAGGTTGTTGTTACTCAGGTCCAGCTCTTTCAGACTAGAGGACTGGGAGCTGAGGACTGAGGACAGAGCTCCACAGCTTCTCTGTGAGAGGTTACAGCCACTCAGCCTAGGGGAGGAACAGGGATTAATACAAACAAAATGTTTAATCAAAGTAAAATATCAAACATATTTAGTAATGGTAATGTATCCGTAGTGTATCTGCCTACAGAGCTTTGTTGGAGGCTTTGATCACTGGCAGCAGCCTCAGCAGAGCCTCCTCTGAATCAGAGTATTTCTTCAGGTCAAACACGTCCAGATGTTTTTGTGATGACAGTAAGATGAAGACCAGAGCTGACCACTGAGCAGGAGACAGTTTATCTGTGGAGAGACGTCCTGAACTCAGGGACTGTTGGATCTCCTCCACTAGAGAACCATCATTCAGTTCATTCAGACAGTGGAACAGATTGATGCTTTTCTCTGGAGACACATTCTCACTGATCTTCTTCTTGATGTACTTGACTGTGTCCTGATTGGTCTGTGAGCTACTTCCTGTCTGTGTCAGCAGACCATGTAGGAGTTTCTGATTGGTCTCCAGTGAAAGACCCAGGAGGAAGCGGAGGAACAAGTCCAGGTGTCCATTTGGACTCTGTAAGGCCTGGTCCACAGCACTCTGATAGAGATGATTAGGTTTGTTTCTGAAGATGTTAGACCACCAGGAGGACAGCAGCAGGTTGACACCAGAGTTGATGAAGGTCAGATGGACATGAAGAGCAGCCAGAAACTCCTGAACAGTCAGATGGACGAAGCAGAACATCTTGTCCTGGTACAGTCCACTCTCCTCCTTAAAGATCTGTGTGAACACTCCTGAGCACTTTGAGGCCGCTCTGATATCGATGCCACACTCTGTCAGGTCGGATTCATAGAAGATCAGGTTGCCTTTCTGCAGCTGATCAAAAGCCAGTTTTCCCAGAGACTCAGTCATCTCCCTGCTCTCTGGACTCCAGTGTGGATCTGTCTCAGCTCCTCCATCATACTTGACCTTCTTCCGTTTGGACTGAACCACCAGGAAGTGGATGTACATCTCAGTCAGGGTCTTGGGCAGCTCTCCTCCCTCTCTGGTCTTCAACACCTTCTCCAGAACTCCAGCAGTGATCCAGCAGAAGACTGGGATGTGGCACATGATGTGGAGGCTTCGTGAGGTCTTGATGTGGGAGATGATCTTGCTGAGCTGCTCCTTATCTCTGAATCTCTTGCTGAAGTACTCCTCCTTCTGTGGGTCGGTGAACCCTCTGACCTCTGTCACCATGCCAACAAACTCAGTCGGGATCTGATTGGCTGCTGCAGGTCGTGTGGTTATCCAGAGGCGAGCAGAGGGAAGCAGTTTCCCCCTGATGAGGTTTGTCAGCAGCACATCCACTGAGGTGGACTGTGTAACATCAGTCAGGATCTCAGTGTTGTTGAAGTCCAGAGGAAGTCGAAACTCATCTAGACCGTCAAAGATGAACAGAACCAGGAACTCTTCAAAGTTGTAGAACCCTGCTTCTTTGGTTTCACTGAAGAAGTGATGAACAAGTTCCACCAAGCTGTACTTTTTCTCTTTCACCACATTCAGCTCTCTGAAAGTGAATGGAAAGATGAACTGTATGTCCTGGTTGGCTTTGCCTTCAGCCCAGTCCAGAGTGAACTTCTGTGTTAAGACTGTTTTCCCAATGCCAGCCACTCCCTTTGTCATCACTGTTCTGATTGGTTCCTCTCCTCCAGGTGAGGCTTTAAAGATGTCTTCTTGTCTGATGGTTGTTTCTGGTCTGTCTGGTTTGCTGAATGCTGTTTCAATCTGTCTGACCTCATGTTCATCATTGACCTCTGCAGTCCCTCCCTCTGTGATGTAGAGCTCTGTGTAGATCTGATTCAGAGGGGTTTTCTTTCCTGCTTTAGCGGTTCCCTCAAACACACTCTGGAACTTCTTTTGAAAGTTGGATTTGAGTTTCTGCTGACACTCCAGAATATCTGGATGAATAAAACAAAGATAAAAATCAATGAGGGGTTGTTTCAGTGAATGTGAGTCATTTCTAACAAGTTTACACATTTCTGTATTCATGAAATCTATTTATCTCATTTGATAACTAAAGGCTCTGAAGAGGTTAACGATTGTAAAATGACTTAGTATCATTTAACATCAACTGACATGTTGTGCTTCATGTGTGCATGAACTCTGTGGTCTCCAAATAACCAGAAGGTTTATTACTTCATTACAGAGGGAATTAATGACGTCCAAGCAGTATCTTACAGTCACACCAGTGTGCTACTTCTAAACATTAGAGGCAACAAAAACAGGATTGTCTGCCTTTGTTTCGTTGACTTTTCTGAAATTTTCAATGTATTTTCTCCGGTGGACGTGTGTTTGGTAGCTTCTTCTGAAAGCCAAGGTGCAACTCGCTTTTTTAGGTTTAAAGTCTTTGTGAGATGTAAGTTTGATCTTTGTGTTCATACCATGACTTACCTTTGGGTTCTGATTTGGTTTTTGATAAACTCTTCACTAGAACATTCTCACGCATCTTCACCAAAACTATTTCGGTCACTTTCATAGTGTCTCTGCTGTATTTCTCGACCATCTGATCCACTGTGTCCATCCGGTCTGCATTCTCCAGTCGACTCTTTGGGATTGCTGGGAAGCCTTCTAGGTACTCTTGCTTCTGCAAAAACCACTTGAATTTTTTAAACTGGACGTCTCCTAACTCCTCCAAAGTGTCCAAGAGCTCTTTAGGTGTCTCCATCTGTCCTCTCTGTCAAGATACAAAGGATATTGTTTCATAATACTATAATTCTTACATTTTAAAATCATGTGATGAAAGAATAATAATCATGCTGTACATATTTACTGACAATCAGCCACTTAAAGGAGAGTATGAAGGAGATTGCTTGATTGCGTAATGCACATGTGAGGATTAATTACAGGCCTGTGGATGTTTTCTGAGGTATAACAGGAGGATCATAAGACGGCTAACATGTTGTGACTTATTTACAGTCTATTACATACATTTTACAGGGTATTATAGCATTTTCTCTGTTACTACACCATCACACACACAGGTCCTCTAGGACGGGTTTTGTCCTCTGGGACAGTTGAGACATGAACTGAGCAAACAGGACTCCACTAGTGAAACCAAGTGTGTGTCAGGGTTGTTAAGATGGTTGTGTTGTGAACATTCAGAGTGTTAACAGTTTAAAAAAACTCAGGTTGATCCAACCTGTCAGACCAGTTCAGACACTCAGATTACAAACTTCTGTTGAATCTACTTGAGAAACATGAACATTATATTTCTAAAAATCATTGTTCTTTATCTCAGAGAGGAATTCTACTGCAAATAACAAATCTATCTTTTGAAACATCGTTCTATTCTCCAGTTAAACAGAGAAACAACACAAAGAGATCAAAGTGATCCTGATGATCAAACATGTACAGATTCCTCTGGTAGGATTCTCACCTGCTGAACTCACTTCAGGTCAGTTTACAGACACGTTCCACCTTCATGTGTGGAGGAAACACTGGAGAGAAGAAGCTGCTCATGTCCTCCTGTCAGTCCTGGTGTCTGTGTCCATTTGATCCGAGGACGCCGTCTCACCCTCATCACTTCAGAGTCCAAGTCTAAAATAAAACCAGTGAGACGTCAAAACCTGTCCGACAGGTGGTAGATGTCAGCCTATCAGAGGTGGTAGATGTCAGCCTATCAGAGGTGGTAGATATCAGCCTATCAGAGGTGGTAGATGTCAGCCTACCAGAGGTGGTAGATGTCAGCCTACCACTCTGGATGTTGGATCTGATCCTGGAGCAGTGTCATTAAAGATATGACTTTAATCTTTTATTCACACGGTGGATGTGAGGATATTATTCTCTGGAGAAATTTATCTATTGATCAAATCTTTATGTATTTCTTCGTCTTGTTATTGATCTCACCTGATGACTAATAATGATTAGAACATGTTGAAATCTGTATCAATATCCACAGCTACATTTTCATATGAATCTACATGCATATCAATGGATCAGCAGTATGCATCATGTTCAGGACCAACTGAGTCAGGACCAGCAGAGTCAGGACCAACTGAGTCAAGACCAGCAGAGTCAAGACCAGCAGAGTCAGAGTAAATATCTTTAAACATGTTGATGATGATGAAGGTCTGTGAGTGTCTGAACTGACTGTTTTTCTTTCTATGAGCAACATAACTTTCTGAATATCTCGCTCTGTCTGACTTCTCTATTTTAGTTTCCATTAGTTACTGCTGTTAGTATCACTTCTGATGCACTTTGTATTTTCTGAACTCTTACAAAATGTTGAGCAGCAGAAGATTCAACTGTTTCACCATCAGGAAGTGTTTCTCTCTGTTCCTCTTTTCACTGAAAAACAGACTTACACTGCCTGGAAATGTGAAGAAGTCACAGAAACACACTTTACCTTCATAAATACTCACATAAACACACTTTACCTTCATAAATACTCACAGAAACACACTTTACCTTCATTTATACTCACAGAAACACACTTTACCTTAATTTATACTCACATAAACACACTTTACCTTCATAAATACTCACAAAAACACACTTTACCTTCATTAATACTCACAGAAACACACTACCTTCATTAATACTCACAGAAACACACTTTACCTTCATTTATACTGGCAGAAACACACTTTACCTTCATTAATACTGACAGAAACACACTTTACCTTCATTTATACTGACAGAAACACACTTTACCTTCATTTATACTGACAGAAACACACTTTACCTTCATTAATACTCACAGAAACACACTTTACCTTCATTAATACTCATAGAAACACACTTTACCTTCATTAATACACAGAAACACACTTTACCTTCATTAATACTCACAGAAACACACTTTACCTTCATTAACACACAGAAACACACTTTACCTTCATTAATACACAGAAACACACTTTACCTTCATGAGCTGAGCTCCGGCATGTTGATCTGCCATCAACACGGAGCGTCCCGATGAACTTTAACACTGAATAAATAATGTGCAGTTGAACACCAGCAGCCTCAGGTAGAGCGGCCACACCTGGACCGACTTCACGTCGTCCAAAGAGTCAGAAACATCCAGCAAAGATCCTCTCCGGTGTCCGCTCCTCACCGCTCCTCATAGCTCAAGTGTTTCCTCAGATCTGTATCAAACTCCGGGAGAAGTTACGAGGCTTCATGTCTGTGATTTGATCCGCAGAGGAGAGGCCTGGAGCACCGACAGACCCGTCACATTCCTCCGTCCTGCTGCTGCTGCCGCAACCAGCTGAGCGGGGCGGAGCCATGAGGAACTCTCACTCCGCTGATGTTTCCAGGAACCAAAGTCTGACGAATGAGCAGAAAGTCCAGGAAGTTCCTTTCTTTCAAATTTAAACACCGGTTTTATTTTGCAAAACATTTTCTTCAAAAGAAAAGTAACATTTAAAGGATATTTTTTCAAGAACTGCACTTGAGTACAATAGCTACTTGTACTCAGTGGTGTAAGAAGTATTCACATCCTTTACCACACTAAGTACAAAGTAAAAACTACACTATTTCCATCTGATATGTAGTAGGCTACAGTAAAAAGTACAATATGTACCTCTGAGATGTAGTACAGTAAAAGGTACAATATGTACCTCTGAGATGTAGTACAGTAAAAAGTACAATATGTACCTCTGAGAGAGACTGAGCCGTATTTCCCTGGAGGCTACGGTTCTGCTAGCCGTGTCCTTTTGATCCGTGATCACTTCGGGCGACAGATTTTGGTGAATCTGTTCGTCGCCGGCGAGGATCCCTCAGTTTGGGCAAACTTCTGAGGGTCCTCGTTCTTCGTTAAAACAAAAAGGTCTCCCTCCAGGAGCGGGGGAGGGGCCTACCTTCAGTTTAAAACGTGTGACCATTGCACGTGACACCTGGTAGTAGGAGTCAGGGGTCCCGCCAAGGCCTGGTGAGTCATCTCCTCCTACACCACAAAGGATTTATTCCACAAAAAAGGACTTTCGCCCAGTAAGAAATTAATATAATGATCAGACTATAATAAATTGAAGCAATGGACGTTTTATGAGCTGTTGCTTTGCCCCTGCTAAGTATCCTGCAATAAATATCAATGATGCATGTAAAGCACGTAGTCTTGAGGATTCATTGATAAGGCAGTGAAGATTACTCATGTCGTAAAAAGTTAAGTATTACTGCTTAACAACTATAGATCTCTGAAGGGTTATTCTAGTTCTTAGTCCGCTAGACTTGGCTAACTAGAGACCGATCTTTAACCTTCCCTTCCTCTCTAGGATCCTTGAGAGTCCTGTGTCAGCATTTTGTTCAAACAACGCCACGATTGCGTCATCATAGTAGTCAGGTGGGGGACCAGGAGGATCCCCCAGGGTCCTCGTCGTCTTGTTGGGAACTGTTTAGTCAGGTCTATCCATCGCTGCAGTAGTCCTCTTATAAAAGGTATAAGGCAGCACCCACAAACAGTGAGCAGAGATACCGCTACAAAGATCGAAATAAACAGCGATAAGGCCAAATTCAGACAGAAGAAGTAATCTCTTTTCTTTTTAACATTTTTGCCATACAATAGTTCAAAAGGTGAAAGTTCTCTACTAATAGGCAAGATGTGCATACTAAGCATTACTGGAGCTAAACATTGTACCCAGTTCTTTCCTGTCTCAGCCATCATTTTTCTCAATTTAGATTTTATTGTACCATTTGTTCTTTCAATCAACCCTGCTGACTGTTGGTGATAAGAGCAATGATATTTCATGTTTATTCCAAATACTTCAGCCAAATGTTTTATTATCTTGTTGACAAAGTGTGTACCGTTATCACAATAAATCCTTTCTGGTTTACCAAATCACGGTATAATGTCTTTTGTTAGGGCTTTAGCTACCGTAATAGCATCTGGTGTTTTGGTTGGAAATACTTCGATCCATTTAGAATATCTGTCAATTATTGTCAAACAATATTTCTGCCCTTCACATTGGTTTAGCACAGGGGTCGGCAACATGTGGCATGCGGCTCTTCAGCCCCTCTGTTGCGGCTCCCTGAGTCTACATCAGGGGTCCCCAACTGGCGGACCGGATCCAGACCCAGGACCTAAATCCGATAGATAATTCGGAATTATATATAATATGCACTAGGTTTATACTTTAACCGGCGCTTCTTATTCAGCCGTTACGGTACTTGTTCAGCGGTGCAGGAAACACACCGACCAATGCGTTGCAAATCACATCACGTGATGCAGCTCAGCCAATCAAATATGAGTATTCTGACAAGTTTCCTGACTCGAGCGAGGTTTACACACACCGTGACACACGGGGAGAGACGAGGAAATAGAAAGAACTGCAGGGACATTGCGATAATCAGAGAAGTTATCTCACATGACGTTCTCCAAAAAGAGAAACGTGTTCAGAGAGAATATAATTTATAAGCAAGAATGAACAGAATCTTATATGTTAATTATTTCCACAGGCAGTTAAATCCTCTACTCCTGTCAAGAGCTTTTCCCTGCAGGTGGCTAATCATGATTTTCAGCCCCCGCTCTCTGTAAACTATCAATGGATAAATCCAAAAAAAGAAAAGTCACGGAGGAAAATAGAGAGTTTAATCTGCGTGGACGTCTTCATTTGCTTTCACTGCCAACGATGCTGACTTACCTCTATGCTTCCAGAACAAACACACATCATGTGCTGAAAAGTGTCACGCTGGAGATGAGCGAAAAAGAGCGAATTCTCAACTTCTGCAGCAAACTCTCCTCTTCATAAGAGTTTGATATTGTTATATCAGGTAAAATTGCAATACAATGTCAAGAATTGTCCTTATTCTTGTTCTATATTTTCATAAATACAACAAACTATAGTTTTTGTATATATAATATAACTATATATACAACTTTATAGGCTGTGATATCAAATAGCTTTTGCGGCTCCAGACGAATTTTATTTGGTGGAAAATAGAGCAAAATGGCTCTTTGGATCGTAAAGGTTGCCGACTCCTGGTATAGTTCAATGAAATCCTTGCAAATGTGTTGAAATGGATATTCTGGTTCTGGTAATTTACCCCTTGCTGGTCTTTGCTGGTCTTTGCTGGCCTTGAGGATTATGTTTTGCGCATACAGTACATGCTAGACAAAAAATGTTTGAGTAGTTTGTGAAGCCATATGCTGTAAATACTCTGGTTATCATAGATACAATCCCTCCTGTTGGGACATGGTCTTACCCATGGCTCAAAAGAGCCGCGTATCTATATAAAGTCTTTGGTAGTACTAGTTTGCCCTCGGGTCATCTCCAGAACCCATCACTGTCTGTTTTGCAGTTTTGTTTTTGCCAGTAAGTGCTCTCTTGTTTTGGAGCATTTGTTTGCATGTCTTTTAAAATCTCATGTGCTGCACTTCAAGAGGAAACTGGTCATGTGGTTTTTGTGCAGCCTTCTTAGCGTCCTCATCTGCTCTGTGGTTTCCTGCTGAAATGGGGTCAGTTCCTGTTGTGTGTGTTGTGCATTTACAGACTGCTACTTTTCTAGGCAGATGTTAGATCAAGTCTCTGTGTGTGATAGGTTTGTTATTTGATGTAACCATGCCTCTGTTTTTCCACTGTTGAGCGAATACATGTATGCATGAATATGTATAGTTACTGTCAGTATAAATATTGATAGTCTTGTCTTTTCCTAATTTGCATGCCTCTGTCAGAGCAATGAGTTCCGCTGTTTGCGCTGACAGGTGTGATGGTAAAGGTTCAGCTTTCAAAACTGTATTACTTGTCACTACAGCATACCCAGTCGCATTTGTACCATCTAGATTTTATTTAGGTACTTTTAGCATTAAAGGTTTGAATAACACTATCGGTGCAGATGTCTGTACAGACATTGATGCTGCGATTACAGCTTGTAAACAGACAGGCATTGCTTTAGCAACAGAATCTAGTTGAGAGGAATAGAAAGCTATAGGTCTGTGTTTTCCTCCATGTTCTTGAGTTAACACGGATGTCATAAAACCTCCTCTACCCTAACACAGATAAACTTGTTAGCATTTTCTTTACCAAAAAGCTTTCTCTGCTTCAGGGGTCCAGTTTCGTTTGTCATGTGCTGCCATAGTCTTTTCATGAATCAACTTTGATAAGGGATTAATCGACTCAGCATAATTAGGAACCCAGCTTCTGCAGAAATGAGTCATTCCTAAGAATGGCATCATTTGTCTCTTTGATAGATCATAGCCTAGGTATTTTACTTTTTCTTTCCACAGTTGCAGTTTGTTTTTGCTTACTTTATGTCCCTGCTCACAAAGGAATTTTAGCAGTGCAAGAGTATCTTCTTTGCATTTCTCTTGAGTTTTTCAACATATCAAAATATCGCCTACATGAAGTAAGATTTGACTTCCTAGTGGTGGTTCAAATTTAGCTAGATTAGCTGCCATTACTTGAGAAAATATGGTTGGACTTTCACAATATCCTTGAGGAATCATAGTGTAAGTGTACATTTTCCCACCGAATTGAAACGCAAACCAAAACTGACAGTCTTCATGCACTGGTACAGAGAAAAAGGTGTTTGCTAAGTCTATCACAGAAAAGTATTGACACTCAGGATTCATTTCATTTAAAAGAATATGTGGATCTGGCACTAATGGTGCTCTTGGCATTACTGCTTTATTTACTGCTCGCAAATCTTGAACCATCCTCCAGCCGGTGGATGGTGCTGCTTTTTTAAATAGGAATAGAGGTGTATTGCATGGTGAGTCTGGACACTCTCTAACTACCCCTGATTTTAATAGTGCTTCAAATATTGGTTGTATTCCCTCAGCCGCTTCTGGTTTGATAGGATACTGACTGCTCTGAATGGTCTGAAACTGCTTTTAAGAGTTATTGTTACTGGTTCTATCCCTTTTACTTTCCCTACATCTGCAGGTCCTTGAGACCATAGAGTGTTATCAAGAGTTTCTAGAGCCTCCTCCTCAGCCGAGGAGAGGGAGAAAACATCTCATCTATTTTGCATCTTAGCTGACATGTGTTGGCATCCTCTGATGCCAACCTCCTGTCCCTTCCACTCAGGACCAAGCACCGGCCATGGGGCGACAGAGCCTTCTCCATATCTGCCCCCTCCCTCTGGAACTCTCTCCCCAAACACATCCGAGACTGCACTGACCTTTCCACATTCAAATCTCAAATCAAAACCCACCTGTTCAAAATTGCTTTTAATGTGTGACCGATATTGTGTATTTTATGTTTTTAGTGTATTGCTTTTATATATAATGATTTTAATGTAAAGTGTCTTTGACTACTCTGAAAAGCGCTATATAAATAAAATGTATTATTATTATTATTATTATTATTATTATTATTATGTGCACTGCCTTCTTTGCCATTGTTACCCAGTTTAGCTCAGTTGTGTAGCTTTTCAACATGGGATAATGATAAATATTCTCTTGCACACGTTCCCACGGTTCCCCAGATTCTTCTGCTGTTGTCACAAATCCCCCTACATCTCTCCAAAATGCGGAGGGTGGCTTGGCTAGTGAGACATGTGGTGCATCACCTCCCCTGAAGAGCTTTTTCTCATCCTCTTGGAGTGCACATACAGCTCCCACAAAACCTTTGTTGTCCCAATAAAGGTTAGTCATCCTTAATTTTGCTGTTGGTGTTTTAAAGAACTTGTTTTCATACTTCTTATCTGTCCCTGGAACCCGGCATCAGTAACGGTATTGAAGCATCGTTGAGGAGAGAGTCCCAGTTGCCCACTATCTGTCTCATGCAGGCTTCTAAGCCATTTAATCTGTCGCTCTGGCACAGCAGGTTTACTTGTCATGCCATTTCAGCTTGATTATCTCTTGGATGTGGTAGACCCTCTACAGCCTTTTTTACATCAACCTGAGACCACGGTTCATATACGTAGACTGATTCTGGCTGGTTTTCTGCTCCAGCAGGTGCTGCACTAGCAGCAGACAGTGAACCCACCTCAGAGTCTCCAGTCTACAATGTGGACTCTCCAGAAAACCTCTCAGCAGCTTCACTCCTGAATCCTTCAGGTTGTTGAAGCTCAGATCCAGTTTTCTCAGATGGGAGGGGTTTGACTTCAGAGCTGAGACCAGAGAAGAACAGCCTTCCTCTGTGATCTCACAGCGTGACAGACTGCAAACACACAAAACAACACACAGAGTGTCTTATATCGATACACAATGAATAATTATTTTCATCATTAACATGAGTGGCTTTCATTTTGGCTTCATCTTCTTTTGTAAACAGACATTTTGTGAAAATCCTGTCACTGTAAAGACATTTAAAATCATTATTACAGTGAAATAAGTTATTCCAGTGTAGTAGATCGCTCTAACAAACTAAAAGCACGACTTGAACCGCCCTGGTTCCCTGAAAGCAGGTGGGCCAAAGGATGTTCATGTTGGTTGGACATTAGATGAACATCTATGTATATAAGTGTGTATAAGCAACGCATTCATTATTATTTTTTTTTACAAATCATCATCATGTAGTGATTTCATCTTTTTTTGTCATACATTATTTGTCATTAATTAAATTACAGCAATGTTTTGAGGGGTTCATACGGTCGTAGTAAACCAGATTAATTCAGCCGATGTGTACAAACAAGTGTCTTCTACTATTATATTTATAGTATGAAATGTATCTTTTACTTTTACTCTCATTATTTCTTGATGTTTTGGGCAATATTGTCTGTGTTACACTCTATAAATAAAGCATATTGAATTGAAGGAAAAGCTTGACACATGTGGCAACGAAGCAACAAAGGGAGTGCTCCGTGGTAAACGCGCAGTGTGGTCACAAGTTGTTCTGGTGGCCCTTTGCTGTTAGGAGCGACTGATGACTGTGTTGTACGTTCTTACACCATCAGCGTACAACACAGTACGCTGATGGTGGTGTAGTGGGAGTGCTTCTGACTGCTGACGTTTTTCTAATCCCGTAAATATGATTTATTTATGTTTATATATATTTGTATATATATATACTTATTTTAACTGTGAGTTCTTCTTCGTTACACATGTTTGCACAAAACAGGCTCCAAAGACGTTTATGTGTTTTTTTTACCATTTTATTATTTCAAAACAAGAGCAACGAGCTCTCTTCCTGTTTTCAACAGCTGCCTTAACTACAACAAAAGACGCGGCTGAAAGTCGCCAGTTAACATGGTCCCTTGTTAAACCGTAACATCAGTGTGACCGAGTTCATCGAGGAGACTAATGAGGACTACAAAGCTCCAACCACCTCCAGCGTCACCACCCGGATGTCCCACTGCAGGAACACACACACACGCACACGCACACGCACACATTTTATTGCACAGGTCTGGCAGAGGATGAAAATCAATACTATGTCACCATATTGTGGTTAAACAAAATATTATGGGAATACTGTACCAAAAATTGAAATAAAGTCCATGAAATGTGTTAAACTGCGTATAATAATAACCATAATAACAACAATAATAATAGCCAGAATGCATTATACTGAATTTGTATCATTATTTTATCTTCCTGTTTTAAACAGCTGCCGTAACTACGACAACATGAGACGCATTCGGCTGAAAGTCACCAGTTTACATGGTCCCTTGTTAAACCGTAACACCGGCATGTTGATCTGCCTTCAACACGGAGCGTCACGATGAACTTTAACCCTGAATAAATAATGTGCAGTTGAACACCAGCAGCCTCAGGTAGAGCGGCCACACCTGGACCGACTTCACGTCAGAAACATCCAGCAAAGATCCTCTCCGGTGTCCGCTCCTCACCGCTCAAGTGTTTCCTCAGATCTGTATCAAACTCCGGGAGAAGTTACGAGGCTTCATGTCTGTGATTTGATCCGCAGAGGAGAGGCCTGGAGCACCGACAGACCCGTCACATTCCTCCGTCCTGCTGCTGCTGCTGCTGCAACCAGCTGAGCGGGGCGGAGCCACGAGGAGCTCTCACTCCGCTGCTGTTTACAGGAACCAAAGTCTGACGAATGAGCAGAAAGTCCAAAAAGTTCCTTTCTTTCAAATTTAAACACCGGTTTTATTGTTCATAAATAAAATGTTTTATGCCAAACATTTTCTTTAAAAGAAAAGTAACATTTAAAGGATATTTTCTCGAGAACTGCACTTGAGTACAAGAGCTACTTGTAGTACAGTAAAAAGTACAATATGTACCTCTGAGATGTAGTACAGTAAAAATGCGACAGGTGGTGGAGGACTGGAAGTAGTCCAGGATGGACCTGTTTAAAAGGCCAACACAGGAGGAGGAACCCTGTGGGGTTGGGATCCTGCCTCAGTTATGAAGGTCAGCTTCAGGACTCTGACCCTAACACCCTCAAATCAGGTACCAATCTGACCCCTACTGCTTCACCAAAGACACAACAGTTATGTGTAAGTCCTGTAATCACATGAACACCAAGCATGATAAACCAGCAGAGCATCAAAACTATCTGAGCCAACCAAGTTAGTAAATCACATCAGACTGAAGAACAACATTTAAGCTCAGCTTGTAGCAGGTCTGTTGTTCATATTCATATCCAATCATGCACTGCTGTCAGCCTCTCAGGAGAAGAGCTCTCTGACCTCATGGAGACTACGCAGACACCCTCAGAGACCAGCAACACTGGGCTTTGGTTGGAATGTACAAAATACAAACCAGTTTTATTTGGTTTTTACAATAAAAAGAAGATTAAAAGTTACAAAAAAAGGATAATATGAAAAGCAAATAAAAGAAAAAGGCAAAATTCAAAAGTTCAAATCACCAAATAATCCTCGTCAAAAAGACTCCTAACTAGGAGCACCTGAATAAACCCAAAAAGCCTGATTGTTTGTAGTCTCCTCCTATTTCTACCTTTTTACTTGGAGCATCGTTAACCTCCTGGTCCATATATGGTCGACTACTAAACATTAGTAAATCACTGGATGAAGCTGTTTACGTATCTTACAGTTCATGACAGACTTCTTTAGGTTAGCTCTTATTTCTAAGGTTGCTGTCTGGTCTTCCTGGTGGAACATCAGTCAGGGTGTCTCCTAAACAGTTAGCATGGTTACAGCATCTGACCTTACATCCTGTTTCCTTTGCTGACTGACAAAGATCAGAGCAAAGTATGTCAAACCAAGATTATCTCATTAAATCATCTCAACCAATGATGCTTCACAGAGCATGTCGGATATCACATCGATAAATGACTGAAAGTCACTTAAACATTATCATCATTAAATGACCACTCAGTAATAATAGAAATCAAAGAAGTAAAATCATGACACATTCATTGATAGGAGAGAAATCAATAGTAACTCACAGAGTAGAATAAAACTTAAATGCATCAAGACTTTATGAGTCTGAAATAGAACTAAAGAAAACAAGCCAAGTCTGTTTCACAGCGCCGGGGTTACAACTGAAAGAATAAGACTCAAATATTGTCATTCGTGTCATCAGAATACATCTGCAGCACATGAATGTAACAGAATACACACATGTAGTAGATGTTGTGCTCTACATGAGACAGTGATGTTATGAATCTGTTCATTTCATCATTCACACAGTCTGTGATTTATTGCCAGCTGTTCTTTCTGCATTCAGCAGTTTAAACTGTGTTACTTTTATGACTTAACTTCTTCTTATTGGTTCAATATTTCCTAACGATCCACGTACTGAGCTCTGATTGGTCAGTAGGCGGTGCTTTTATACGAGTTAATAGGTGGGCGGGGCTACACCAACATTACAGAGTCAAGTCTCCTGCTGCTCAGAATAAAACCTCTTTTTGTGAGTAGGAGTTCTTTAACCCTGTGACTCTGTGAACACAGTTGAATTCTGTTCAAAATGATGGTAAAATACGTTCACTATACACTGTATAGTGAACGTATTTTAACAGAATTTTAGTGACTGTTTAACTTTACTACGTACTTAAAATAGCTGAAAGCACCATGAACAACATTACTACTGGTGGTGCCCCTATTGAGCGTTTTCACAATAGTTTTACAAATGTGGTTGAACATTATCATGAAACAAATCAAATATCCAGTCAATGACTTCTGGTGTGAGGGGCGTGGCTTTTCAAAAATCGCATTTTGGGACGTTAATTACAGCGCCACCATGTGGCCGATCAGAGTTATATGTCTTGAGAAGCACATGAACATCATTTCCAGTTATTGTTCCAAGTTTCATTTTTCTACCTCATTCCAGCTCACGGGAGTTTGAGCTGAAGCAGCAGACAACAAATATGAACCCTAACAAAAATAATCAGTAGAATTTCAAAAGGTCCTCGGGCCCTAAATAAGAGTAAATCTGTTGTGATATGAGGCCCAATGTCTGTATATGTGAGAGGGTGTCAGACTTTAGTCTTTAAAAGTCTTCTGGTGTTTGGTACACTAAATAAAATCCAGGTGGAGGTGGTGGAGCAGTCTCCAGTCTCCAGATGCTCTCTGGATCATCAGGACTCAGATGACAGAGATCACTTCCATCTGATGAGAGAAGAAGAAGACAAGAGAAGAGATGAATCAGTGTTTACAGAGACTCTCTTCATCAGCCGTCAGTCAGTGGCGCAGCTCATCCAGTAGAAAGAGCAGCTTCCTCTCAGCTCTCATGTTAACCTACACTGAGCTCCAGGCTCACACACCTGCAGACACTTTGGGCCTCCAGTCTGTTGACTCTGCAGGTTCCACTGAAATAAAGTGCTGAGAGTCCTGAACGCATCATGACTGCAGAACCAGAGAGGTGTTCACTGCTCACTGTAAAGATGGATTTAACCCTGTTATGCTGCGTTCACAACAAACGCCAAGCAGACTTTTCACGCAACGCGATTACATACAAAGTAAATGCAAAGTCACTAATAGACGTAAATTTGAGCCAATGAGGCAAAAGACGCGATGCAAATTTAAATATTTCCAATGGAGTAAGAGACACACGTGAGGCTGTGTCGTTAAAGCCTTTCAGCGTTGAGATTCTCCTCCTTCATCACTGACGTCCTGACGCTGTTGCTAGGCTATGCTAACATTGTAGCTGCTCCATCATCTAGGCGTAAATAGGTCAGCGTGGTTATTGTTTGTACCATAGACAGTCTGTGGTTCATACTCATACATTCATACACATAGTTTGGTCTCTGTATGAGGTATCGTAGAGCTCTGGGTGAACACAGACGGATACAATATGTTTATCCTCCATTTCTGATTCATCTATTGATCCAAACTCCATTCAGAAAACAACCATTTTAACAGTTGTTTGCTTGTCATCTTGTGAACAGACCTGACAAAGCATGAAGTCAGACTTTTTACAAATCAACATCATGATATAGTTATTTCAGCATCCTTTGAATGTTTGTTGAACTTAAATCACAGCTGAATCTGTTTATTTTGGGTTCATACAGCTGTAGTAAACCAGCCGACGAGTGTCTGGATAGATACAGTGAATACAGCCTCCAGATGATGTTATGAACCACACATGATGGAGTTTGGTTTCAGATATCTGGGACTTCCTCAACTTGTACAAAGCAGCACTAGTGGTTATTTCAGCCATGACTGATGATTGGCTACATGTAACGCTGGTTCTATGAAGTGAGAGCAGTGATGTGCAGGCTTCAGTCAGACTGATCTCAGAGCTGTGACAAAGATGAACTGATCAATAGTTTGATAGTGTGATGAATGAGGACCACTGTCTCTAAACATCTGATGATGCCGTCAGCTGTTAACAAGCTTCACTTCCTGTAGACGTGAACAACAACACATCGACTCAAACACACAATCACAACAAGCTTCTGACTCATCTGATTGGCTGACTGCTCTCTCTCTCTCTCTCTCTCTCTCTCTCTCTCTCTCTCTCTCTCTCTCGTCCAATCCTGAAGCCTGTGGATCTGTGTTTGGTACAATACTGCTGAAACCAGCATGGACTGACTCCAACCCTCTACTGACCTCAGAGTCTCCAGTCTACAATGTGGACTCTTCACAAGATCAGACAGCAGCTTCACATCTGAATCCTTCAGGTTGTTTCCACTCAGATCCAGTTCTCTCAGATGGGAGGGGTTTGACTTCAGAGCTGAGCCCAGAGAAGAACAGCCTTCCTCTGTGATCTTACAGCCTGACAGACTGCAAACACACAAAACAACACACAGTTTCTACAGTAGGTGGCGGTATGCACCTATGAAAGTTGGTTGCGACCCGCCAATCAAATTTAAAGAAGAAGAAGAAGAAGAAGAAGAAGAAGAAGCAGCTCTGGTGGCCGAAAAAGCAGGAAGGTGACGTATTTGTGTGAATCGACGCTCTCGAGGAAGTAACTCACGGACGGAGAGCTTGGAGAAGTAGTTTCAGCGGATTGTGCATAAAGTGATCTGTGACTGGACTAAGGATGGGAGGGAATAGTGATGGAGAGGGTGGGAGTGAGGATATGGATTACAATAACTGGACCGAAGTAGGGAAAAATAAACGAGCCAGGAAGCGTAGTAGTGTATCTGATAGTAGTTTGGAAGGGAGAGAGGAAGGCAGGGTGATGAGGAGGAAGACTGTTGAGAATGAGGGGTTCAAAGTAATTTTGAGATGCATGGAAGGAAATGATTTTAGGAAAGTTAGTCCGGTGGCGCTGACTCGTGGGTTGAAGGAGAAAGTTGGCGAAATTTTGATGGCGAAGGTGCTGGGTGATGGTGGCTTGTTGATTAAGTGTAAGGACGAGGAGCAGAGAGAGAAAGCAATGAAGCTGAAAAAAGTGTGCAACATGGTGGTTGGAACGCTAAGAAGACAAGTGATGGGCCCTTTGTGAGAGGCGTGATATATGGTATCCCAGTGGAGGAAAAGGTGGAGGATTTGAGATCAAGTATAAGAGGTGGAAAAATGATAGGGATTAAACGTCTGCAAGCAAGAAGAGGGGGAGAAAGGGTTGATAGTTTGTCAGTGTTGCTGGATTTCCAATAGTTGCCTGATAAAGTCACTGTGGGATATATGAGTTACAATGTAAGAGCTTATGTCCCACCACCTTTGAGGTCTTTCAAATGCCAAAAATATGGACATATTGCGGCAGCGTGCAAAGGGAAACAAAAATGTGGAAAATGTGGAGGGGAACATGAGTATGGGAAATGTGAGGATGGGACAGAGCTCAAGTGTGCAAATTGAGGAGGTGCACATAGTGTGGCCTATGGTGGGTGTGAAGTGAGAAAGAAGGCAGTGGAAGTGCAGCAGCTAAAAGTGAAAATGAATATATCTTATGCAGAAGCAGCAAAGGTGGTTCAGAGGGAGAGTAGAGTGGAGAGGGGGGGGGGGGGGGGGAGATATATCAAGGAAGGAACCGGGTCAACAGTCAAATGAACAACTTGTGACAAAGAGTCAAAGGGGAGATGGGAATGTACTGACAGTAAATAAGGAGAGCTTTGTGTGTTTCATGGCTGAAGTATTTAACTGCACATTCCAAGCAAAAGAGAGATCTGAGAAGATTGAAATAATAGTAAAGAGTGCAGCAAGATATTTAAATATTCATGGGATAACTGGGATGGCTGTTCAGGAGGAGCTTAAAAAACAGGAACAGTTAAACAAAGAAACATGTTCACAGGACTCGTCATAATGTTAATTCTGCAGTGGAATGCAAGGAGTCTGTTGGCAAATGGCCACGAATTTAAAGGTATTCTTAATGGGTTAGAATATAAACCAGATATAATATGTGTTGAAGAGACATGGCTTCAACCAAAATGTTGTGATTCAGGGATGTGTGTGCATAAGAAGGGATAGAGAAGGGGGTAATGGGGGAGGATGTGCTACCTTTGTTAGGAAAGGAATTTCTTACCGAGAAATAGAAAAAGGGAAAGACCCAGAATATGTAGTTGTTGAAGTGTGGTTAGGGGTGAATTTCTAAAATCTGTGTCAACGATTGGAATTAGAAGCATGAGAGGCAATAAAGGGACTAGACAGAAGAGGGTCATTTGGTGTGGTGATTTGAATGCGCATAGCACTCTCTGGGGAGTGGAAAAGACTGATAGGAATGGATTGATAGTAGAGGGTGTGATGGACTCCTTGGAACTTGTATGTTTAAATGATGGGAGGTTCACAAGAATTAATTACAAGTCAGGTAATGAGTCAAGTTTAGACCTGACAATGGCATCACGGTCATTGGCAGGTATTTGTGTGTGGGAGGTATGGAAGCATTCTACTGTTGGAAGTGATCATTACCCCATTTTCTGGAGAGTAAAAAGTTAAATGTTTTGAAAAAAGTTACAATCAGAAATGGTTTTATTTAAATATTACTTTGTTATTTTCCTAAAACTTACCAGAAAATGTATCACTTTATGGATCTATACGTAGTTAAATCAAATGGAGTTATTGATGAAACATGAAGGTGCTACACTAGCAGCAGACAGTGAACCCACCTCAGAGTCTCCAGTCTACAATGTGGACTCTCCAGAAAACCTCTCAGCAGCTTCACGTCTGAATCCTTCAGGTTGTTGAAGCTCAGATCCAGTTCTCTCAGATGGGAGGGGTTTGACTTCAGAGCTGAGACCAGAGAAGAACAGCCTTCCTCTGTGATCTCACAGTGTGACAGACTGCAAACACACAAAACAACACACAGAGTTTCTTATATCGATACACAATGAATCATTATTTTCATCATAAACATGAGTGGCTTTCATTTTGGTTTCATCTTCTTTTGTAAACAGACATTTTGTGAAAATCCTGTCACTGTAAAGACATTTAAAATCATTGATCAGTATTGATCCAGATTCTTCAGAGCGGATCAGAAAATAAAACATTATTATTATTAATAAAATATATTGAAAAATACCAAATGATCTGAAGTTTTTTCCTAAAAATTATTTAAAAAAAAGGTTTGGTTCTTTAAGTGTGATTCAATTAAACTTTAATGATGAACATTGAGTCTCAAGTATAGTATACATAGTATATTTATCAAGTATAGTATAGTAAATTCAAGTAACTTTTTGTCTTTGACAAATTTCCCCTTTGGGATGAATAAAGTATATTTCTATTCTTTGTAGTTGTGGTAGTGGGCGTGGTCTGTGCTCAGCTGTAGGGGAGAGATCTGTGGGAGTGGTTCAGGGGAACAGTGCCAGGGTTAATTGGCACAGCTGTAACTGGTTGCTAATCATCCCTCATTCCTTGGGTACATCTCAAGTCTCTTAATTGCATCCCCGTTTCCCTCACTTGCGTCCTTTCCTTGCGTCTTAGTCCCTCCCACCAGGGATGCATGGAGGAAACCATGCAAGGAGAGAGGAACGAGGAAATATGTTTTAACAGACATGAGACGTCCTTTCCTCAGTTGCGTCACGTGAAGCGACGTCTGTTTCTGATGACGGAGGATCAGCTGATCACAGCTGGATCAGCTGTCAGTCGGCTTTAACAGCTGGAGAGACTTTTGATAAGTTTGTGTCTGTTCACATGATCACTGTACTTAACAGTAACTAATAATACTAATAACTAATAAAGACACACAGTAATCACCACTGTAGAGGTGTTTCTCTCTGTAGTCTGTTAAACTGTGTCCTGTGTTCTGTTTATAAGCACAGGATCCATTTCTACCGGCGGAATGCGATATCGTCTTATTCATGAATTATTTGCGTCTGTACGTTTTGAAATTGTGAACGTGGCGTCATTATTAAATAACCCAGAATATGATTATTGTCTTGCACACGACGCCCCCAATTTTGGGGGCTCTCGGGCTCAGAACCCCTGAAAATCATGTTCGGAAAATAGCCTTATTCTTCGGTAATATTGTGGATTGGTCCAGTTTTTTTTCCGGATTAAACAGCAACGTATGGGCAACACTATCATATAAGTAACTTCTTACACACTCCAAACACAACTATAGGCTACTCATATAAGCATCTAGAAAACGTGGCATAAAAGCATGAAATCCTGGCCAGAAATCGCCGTTATGAGTACCCATTAGCACACGTGGCCGAACACGTAAATAACTTCGGTTTTCCGCTCCGTGGGAGCACTGGACAGCTGTGAGTGGTCAAACGTACCTTCGTACTGCCCTCCGCCGAAAAAAATCGTAGGTATGTGGCCAAGTTTTATGAAAAATGAGGACAATAACGTCGCACATTATCTGTTTCAAAGCTGGAGTCATTGTTGCCAACTGCATCCTGTTTACTTCCGAGCTGTTTCCAGAATAAGAGCGGTCAATCCAGCATGGGCGAGCGGTCAGACTTCCTGCAAGCAGAAATTTATGCCCGGGGAGATGCGGCACTTCTTGCAACTTTACTGGTTGAAACTTCTGTCAATCAACACCAAATTCGACAGAGGCCTAACTGAGACGCTGACGCGTCGAAGGAGGGCTTATTTACTGAAATCGACCAATGACAGGCTGAGATACAGCGCCATACACACACATGAACTGAGAAAATCCTATAGATGATAGCCAGAAAGATGCTCTGATGATGCTAGGAATCTCAAAATGATTCCTAACATCTGTATTTGGATGTATTGAATAATCTGAGTGATAAAAAACGTGAAATATATAGTTATATAGTATATAAAAGTACAATGGAAGAGCTGCAACAGATGGTTCGAAAATGATGACCTCGCTTGACCGCTCTCTACTAAAGCCTCTTATTCTTCACTTTATCCCACTTTAACCTTTATTCAGCAACTACTGATCGGTTGTGCTATGATTTGGGAGAGTTTTTAGGGAGATATCTGCATTATTTCAACAACCTTATATCAATAAAAGTGCTTTTTTTTTCAGCGAACCTGATTATTTTCAATTTGAGCTGTGTAATGTCTTCATTTACTATATTAACCAGCAACATATACACAATATTACCCATCTGAACAATCTCACAAGTGTTGTGATCTGATTATATCAACAAAAATTATTAAAATAGACCTTGTAGTTACAGAACTATGGTCACTTTAGTGTGGGTATGCTATTTTCGAGCAGAGGCCTACAAATAGGGCCCGAGCTTAAGAGGTTTTAAATGACAAAACTCATCAAACACTCAGGAATGATGTAAAAAGTGTTTAGTCTCTCAGCTCTCTCTGACTTTAATTGTATTCATAATAAAAGTTATTGAGGGAAATATCAGATCATGAAAACACAAATCTTTCCAATAAATGTAGAAAGTTGTTTGTGGTCGTTTTGTTGTTCAGACTACAATGAACATTTATTTAAACCAGACGGTGAATCAGAAACATAATCAAATATAAACTAGAGTTTATTCTGTGATCCGTCTTCACTCTGGTGTTAAACTCCAGTCAGTCAGTCCGATCGGCTGCAGCGTCCAATCACATAACTGATGAACAATGAGGGGGCGTGTCGGCCGTTAAAAGACTTCCTGGAAGTCCGTTCTCCTGGTTCCTCGCTCATGGCTCCTCCGAGGTCCCTCCTCCATCCTCCATCCTCGCTCCTCAGAGCTACATTAGAGCTTTGGGACGGCCGTCAATATGGCAGCAAAGAAACGACTTCCGGTTTAAGCGAGGATCGAGGAAACGACAATTAAGAGACTTGAGAAGTACCCCTTGTCAGCAGTAGCAGGCTGGAGCTCTGGTGGCCGGTGAGACACAGAGAGGAAGAGGAACACCAGCCCACGAGAGTCAGACTAATTGATGCACACTGGCCTGTGTGCGCTCTGAGGAGCCGGGCGGCAGGAGAGAGCACACGGCAGTGTGAAGTTTTGTTTAAGTTTGTAAATAAAATACTTTTGAGTAAACCTTAACTGCTGAAGACGGTGTGGTGTGTTGAGGACCCGCGAGTAACACGGAGTCGGCTACACTGGCACCTGAACCACTCCCACAGATCTCTCCCCTGCAGCCGAGCACAGACCACGCCCACTACCACAGTAGTCTTTGTGTCTGTTTGAGTGACATTGTGTAGGTAAAGATCAGGGGGACCCTGACACTTTGGGCCCCTGGGCCTGTGCCCGGTAGGCCTGTTCAGTAATCCATCCAACAGCAGGATGAAGCCAGACAAGTTGTACATTTGATGATTGTAGAGGATGACATGCAGACAACGAGGCAGCTGATGTGAAGTGGAACATATTACCAGAAAATGTATCACTTCATGGATCTATACGTAGATAAATCAAATAGAGTTATTGATGAAACATGAAGGTGCTGCACTAGCAGCAGACAGTGAACCCACCTCAGAGTCTCCAGTCTACAATGTGGACTCTCCAGAAAACCACTCAGCAGCTTCACGTCTGAATCCTTCAGGTTGTTGAAGCTCAGATCCAGTTCTCTCAGATGGGAGGGGTTTGACTTCAGAGCTGAGTCCAGAGAAGAACAGCCTTCCTCTGTGATCTCACAGCGTGACAGACTGCAAACACACAAAACAACACACAGAGTTTCTTATATCGATACACAATGAATAATTATTTTCATCATAAACATGAGTGGCTTTCATTTTGGTTTCATCTTCTTTTGTAAACAGACATTTTGTGAAAATCCTGTCACTGTAAAGACATTTAAAATCATTGATCAGTATTGATCCAGATTCTTCAGAGCGGATCAGAAAATATAATATTATTATTAATAAAATATATTGAAAAATACCAAATGCTTTGAAAAAAAAGTCAGCATCAGAAATGTTTAAAAAAAAATTACTTTAGCAGTTACTTTACAAAAAATTCAAAAAAAGGTTTGGTTCTTTAAGTGTGATTCAATTAAACTATTTTTTAATGATGAACATTGAGTCTCAAGTACAGTATACATATTATATTTATCAAGTATAGTATAGTATATTCAAGTAACTTTTTGTCTCTTCGTAGTCTTTTTGTGTCTCTTTGTAGTCTTTTAGTGTCTCTTTGTAGTCTTTTAGTGTCTCTTTGTAGTTGTGGTAGTGGGCGTGGTCTGTGCTCAGCTGCAGGGAAGAGATCTGTGGGAGTGGTTCAGGGGAACAGTGCCAGGGTTAATTGGCACAGCTGTAACTGGTTGCGAATCATCCCTCTTCAGCAGTAGCAGGCTGGAGCTCTGGTGGCCGGTGAGACACAGAGAGGAAGAGGAACACCAGCCCACGAGAGTCAGACTGATTGATGCACACTGGCCTGTGTGCGCTCTGAGGAGCCGGGCGGCAGGAGAGAGCACACGGCAGTGTGAAGTTTTGTTTAAGTTTGTAAATAAAATACTTTTGAGTAAACCTTAACTGCTGAAGACGGTGTGTTGAGTTGAGGACCCGCGAGTAATAAGGAGTCGGCTACACTGGCACCTGAACCACTCCCACAGATCTCTCCCCTGCAGCCGAACACAGACCACGCCCACTACCACAGTAGTCTTTTTGTGTCTCTTTGAGTGACATTTCCTAGATAAAGGTCAGGGGGGCCCCTGACACTTTGGGCCCCTGGGCCTGTGCCCGGTAGGCCTGTTCAGTAATCCATCCAACAGCAGGATGAAGCCAGACAAGTTGTACATTTCATGATTGTAGAGGATGACATGCAGACAACGAGGCAGCTGATGTGAAGTGGAACATATTACCAGAAAATGTATCACTTTATGGATCTATACGTAGATAAATCAAATAGAGTTATTAATGAAACATGAAGGTGCTGCACTAGCAGCAGACAGTGAACCCACCTCAGAGTCTCCAGTCTACAATGTGGACTCTCCAGAAAACCACTCAGCAGCTTCACTCCTGAATCCTTCAGGTTGTTTCCACTCAGATCCAGTTTTCTCAGATGGGAGGGGTTTGACTTCAGAGCTGAGCCCAGAGAAGAACAGCCTTCCTCTGTGATCTTACAGCCTGACAGACTGCAAACACACAAAACAACACACAGTTTCTTATATCGATACACAATGAATAATTATTTTTATCATAAACATGAGTGGCTTTCATTTTGGTTTCATCTTCTTTTGTAAACAGACATTTTAAAATCATCATTACAGTAAAATAAGTTATTCCAGTGTAGTAGATCGCTCTAACAAACTAAAAGCACGACTTAAACCGTCCTGGTTCCCTGAAAGCAGGTGGGCCAAAAGGATGTTCATGTTGGTTGGACAAGTCATCCAACACTTTAATCCCGAGCAGGATAGTGACCAGTTCAGCTTTCAGTTTACACCATTATTTCCAAACGCATATGTTACGTGCCGTGTTGTGCTTGTGCTCTCCCTCTGTTTTGTCTCTGTCTTTTCGAGTGCCACCCTCTGTCCCGGATGCAAGCTGCAGCGGCTGATTGGACGCGGCTGCGGACAATCGCGATCAGCGGTGGATAAGAGGAGAAGAGCTCCTGAAGGACAACCTCTTGGGGGCAGACTACAGTAGTGAGGCTGTGCGTGTCAGCTGACAACCCTTGGGCAACGCGTAGTGGTGGAGCTGCGTGTGTGTTGCACCTTTGTTCCAGCCATGTGGGCTGTTGTGTGTGTGTGTGTGTGTGTGTGTGTGTGTGTGTGTGTGTGTGTGTGTGTGTGTGTGTGTGTGTGTGTGTGTGTGTGTGTGTGTGTGTGTGTGTGTGTGTGTGTGTGTGTGTGTGTGTGTGTGTGTGTGTATATATATAGTGTCGCTTTCTTTCTATAAGGAAGTAGTTTTCTTTTGCTGCCGTGCAAGCAGCTAGCCTTTTTACAATAAATACTCTTTTTGTTAAACCGTCATCATTGCTCAGTCTCTTTCCCCGGGAAATAAACACCGTTACTCCCCGCATCCCTTAGATGCCAAAAAGGGGAACGTAACAGCATATTAGCAGAGACACTAGTAGACATTGTTATCCCACAGTAACATTTTGGAAACACCACCATGAACTTAGTAGATCCGACACTTAGACCACTTCGTCATCTTTGTCGTAAATCACCTGATCCTGACCTGAGAGTTTCAAGTGTACAGTTCGGACTTGCCAGTCCAGCAGAGAGCAGCTTCACTCCTGAGTCCTGCAGGTTGTTGTAACTCAGGTCCAGGTCTTTCAGACTAGAGGACTGGGAGCTGAGGACTGAGGACAGAGCTCCACAGCTTCTCTGTGAGAGGTTACAGCCACTCAGCCTAGGGGAGGAACAGGGATTAATACAAACAAAATGTTGAATCAAAGTAAAATATCAAACACATTTAGTAATGGTAATGTATCCGTAGTGTATCTGCCTACAGAGCTTTGTTGGAGGCTTTGACCACTGGCAGCAGCCTCAGAAGAGCCTCCTCTGAAGCAGAGTATTTTTTCAGGTCAAACACGTCCAGATGTTTTTGTGATGACAGTAAGATGAAGACCAGAGCTGACCACTGAGCAGGAGACAGTTTATCTGTGGAGAGACGTCCTGAACTCAGGGACTGTTGGATCTCCTCCACTAGAGAAACAGCATTCAGTTCATTCAGACAGTGGAACAGATTGATGCTTTTCTCTGGAGACACATTCTCACTGATCTTCTTCTTGATGTACTGGACTGTGTCCTGATTGGTCTGTGAGCTACTTCCTGTCTGTGTCAGCAGACCTCGTAGGAGTTTCTGATTGGTCTCCAGTGAAAGACCCAGGAGGAAGCGGAGGAACAAGTCCAGGTGTCCATTTGGACTCTGTAAGGCCTTGTCCACAGCACTCTGGTAGAGATGTGTTAGCTTAGGTTTTGCTCTCAACACTTTAGACCAACGGGTTCTTGGTTGTTTTTTTTCCATCAGATTGAAACCAGAGTTGATGAAGGTCAGATGGACATGAAGAGCAGCCAGAAACTCCTGAACACTCAGATGGACGAAGCAGAACACCTTGTCCTGGTACAGTCCACACTCCTCCTTAAAGATCTGTGTGAACACTCCTGAGTACACCGAGGCTGCTGTGATATCGATGCCACACTCTGTCAGGTCGGATTCATAGAAGATCAGGTTGCCTTTCTGCAGCTGATCAAAAGCCAGTTTTCCCAGAGACTCAGTCATCTCCCTGCTCTCTGGACTCCAGTGTGGATCTGTCTCAGCTCCTCCATCATACTTGACCTTATTCAGTTTGGACTGAGCCACCAGGAAGTGGATGTACATCTCAGTCAGGGTCTTGGGCAGCTCTCCTCCCTCTCTGGTCTTCAACACCTTCTCCAGAACTCCAACAGTGATCCAGCAGAAGACTGGGATGTGGCACATGATGTGGATGCTTTGTGAGGTCTTGATGTGGGAGATGATCCTGCTGGCCTGCTCCTCATCACTGAATCTCTTCCTGAAGTACTCCTCCTTCTGTGGGTCAGTGAACCCTCTGACCTCTGTCACCATGCCAACATACTCAATAGGGATCTGATTGGCTGCTGCAGGTCGTGTGGTTATCCAGAGGCGAGCAGAGGGAAGCAGTTTCCCCCTGATGAGGTTTGTCAGCAGCACATCTACTGAGGTGGACTCTGTAACATCAGTCAGGATCTCAGTGTTGAGCTCCAGAGGAAGTCGAAACTCATCCAGACCGTCAAAGATGAACAGAACCAGGAACTCTTCAAAGCTGTAGATTCCTGCTTCTTTGGTTTCACTGAAGAAGTGATGAACAAGTTCCACCAAGCTGTACTTTTTCTCTTTCACCACATTCAGCTCTCTGAAAGTGAATGGAAAGATGAACTGTATGTCCTGGTTGGCTTTGCCTTCAGCCCAGTCCAGAGTGAACTTCTGTGTTAAGACTGTTTTCCCAATGCCAGCCACTCCCTTTGTCATCACTGTTCTGATTGGTTCCTCTCCTCCAGGTGAGGCTTTAAAGATGTCTTCTTGTCTGATGGTTGTTTCTGGTCTGTCTGGTTTGCTGGATGCTGTTTCAATCTGTCTGACCTCATGTTCATCATTGACCTCTGCAGTCCCTCCCTCTGTGATGTAGAGCTCTGTGTAGATCTCATTCAGAAGGGTTTTGTTTCCTGCTTTAGCGATTCCCTCAAACACACTCTGGAACTTATTCTTCAGGTTAGATTTGAGTTTACTTTTGCACAGTACAGCACTAGTACCTGAAATAAAAAAGAAATCATAGAATGTAATTAGTGAGTGGTTGTCTTCTATTTAATTTTAAAGTTTTTAAAATCATCTTACTGCTCTGCAGACAGTCAGCCAGCTCCTCCTGCTTCATTCTCCTCAGGAAGTTTAGTGTGATCTTCAGAATTGCCTCCCTGCTGCTCCTCTTTTGCTCTTCCTCCTCACCGTCCAACACCTCATTATCATGGCATTCTGGGTAATCTGGACTCAGAACATTTTGGAACTTCCTTAACTCATTCTTCACAAAAGTGACAATGTTTTCTTCAAGCAGCTGAAACAGAAACATATTTAAATGTAAACCAACAGAAAATAACATCACATCTGTCCGTCATGTACTGAAAGACTATTGCTAACTGGTGTGTTGTGGTTCATTCAGAGCATTGATACGTTTCTAGTTTGACCGTGTAGCTTTCAGTTTCTAACTGTAATCTTTCATCTGGATTTGGTAACTAAAACAAATAAAACTCCTTCCTCATGGGAATACTTAACTTTTTTAACTTAACACATCAAGACCTAAGAAACACAACACAAACTGGACACCTCATGTTGCCAGACAAACAGTCTGAGAAATGATGAAGCTTTATATGAAGCTCTAGTGTAAGTTCAGTCAGGTCAGTTCATCAGCAGCGGAGAAAACATCTTCCTCTCGTTTCCCTGCCTGGGAATCTCACCGGTTACTCCGGGTCACTCTGTGCAGGTAACAACCTGATCGGCACCATGCAGTCTCTGGCCAAATCCAGCAAACTATCCACACGGGCCTCAGGGACGAACATCCTTAAACTTCTGCCTCCTTGTGGCAGCGGCCTCATTCATTTCACTTCAAGCTGCTCATCGATCAAGGTTAAGACTTGAATTAGCGTGTCGCATCCGGACCGTCTTCTCAATCAGATAAATATTGTCAGGCTGCTTTGACAATAGTTTTTAGTTGCTTTTTTTACTTGCTTTAGTTGTTGGCGGGCCTCAATTAACCTACCTCTACTACAAAGGTTCAAAAGGCTCTTTTGAAGCAGAGATATTAAAGACGTATTTAACCCCTCTGTTTCCTCAGGGTATTAGAATATCCTGCGTTTGCAGTGTTACATGCTCACTTCGATGAAAGTTGCAGAAATTGTCATAACTCTTAAGGTTCTCATCCGTACCTTAGTGTAGCCGTCTCCATTGTATGTCACTTATGCTACATTACTACAAGTTGTTTGGGACTTTTAACTTGAGTGCATTGTGAAGTTTTATTATGTTTATGGTTTAATTTTCAATCAAGCAAAGGGAGTACTTAATGCCAAAAGGCACGGCCATTCATGACATGGTCAGAAGTTATCCATAGCAGCGCAGATCATGACGTCCATAAGAAAGATCACGCCGGCCTCATTCAAACAAAGTACCCTGGTCATTGCTGACCTCATCACAAACCTCAACAAGCATGCTCAGTTGGCATAGCGGAAAAACTCTTCCATGTTTTGCCATCATATTTCTTTTGACTCTGAAGTTGGGACTCATGTCTATCCATGGGCTTTTGAGGGTCAGTGGTTCTCAGACTCCGTCTTCCCTCTACTTTGATATAATCTGCATTGTGTGAGATATCTGACCGCAGAAGCTCTCGTGTCTGGGGCCAGCAACCGAAACACAAACGCCTCACTCTCATGCCTCAATCAGTCGTCAGCATTCAGCATTCCTCTTCATGGTTCATGTGATAGTATCACGCAGTTAGCGGGCACACAAGTCATCATTGCAATCTTTCACGTGGCAGGGAAAGTGCTCGCTCTGTATATGTGCCTTGCTCAGATTTTATATACACATGCATATAACTGGTGGTGGAGTTTTTGCTTCACAGCTACGTCGCTGCTCACTGTCCTCTGATAACCGTTTTTTCTGGTCATAGCCGAGCTCGACATTACATTCACGTCTTTCTGGTCACAATCATTCAAGTCATCGATAGTCATTTTTTTAAATGTTATATTCTATTATATTTCGCCTCAGTGTGTGGCTGGTATTGTTTTCACCTTAATAATAATAATAATAATGCATTTTAACACACTTTCCATTCAGAAAATCTCAGAGTGCCACAGAGCCAGTACATAGTTAAAACATAGTTAAAACAAACTATAATAAAATAACTAGTAAACATAAGCATAATAAAACAGTGAATGAACAGAAACACAAAAGAAACAGTGATTTAGCACAAGGTCAGAAACGCCTTCCTGAATAAAAAGGTTTTTAGGCCAGTCTTAAAAGAGACCAGTGTCTGTGTTGCCCTTAGGTGTTCAGGGAGACTGTTCCATAGGCGTTGAGCTGCCGAGCCAAAGGCCCGGTTGCCCATGGTGCGGAGCTTGGTGTTGGGGACCCGGAGGAGTGAGCTGTTTGAAGATCTGAGGGTGCGGGTGGAGATTTGGGGAGTAATGAGTTCTTGTAGGTAGGGAGGTGCATGTCCATTTATGCATTGATGTGTGAGTAGTAGGACTTTGTAGTCAATCCGGAATGAGACAGGGAGCCAGTGTAGTGAGTGCAGAGTGGGTGTTATGTGCTCATACTTCCGCACTCTCATCAGGATCCTGGCAGCGCTGTTTTGGATGTATTGCAGCTTCTGGATGTTCTTGCCAGTGATCCCAGTGAAGAGTGAGTTACAGTAGTCCAGTCTTGAGGAGATAAAGGCGTGGACGAGCTTCTCTGCATCTGACAGGGTTAAAGTGGGCGGAGTTTGGAGATGTTCTTGAGATGATAAAAGGAGGTTTTGCACAGGTGTTTTATATGGTCATTAAAGGTCAGGTAAGGGTCAAACCTAACTCCCAGATTAGTGACTTTGGAGGAGAGGGTGATGACCTGACCGTCGAAGGTGAGATGAGTTATGGAGGATGACTGAACCTGGTGTGGAGTGTCAACAAGGAGGGCTTCGGTTTTGCTACTGTTTAACTGGAGAAAGTTGTTGCTCCTCCACGCCTTTATCTCCTCAAGACAGGCGGTGAGACATGACATGGCTGCAGAGGGGCTTGGGGCAGCTTTGATGTAGAGCTGTGTGTCGTCAGCATAACAGTGGAAAGACATCCTATGTCTGCTGATGACACGACCGAGGGGGAGCATGTAAGTAATGAAGAGGATGGGGCCGAGGACCGAACCTTGCAGAACACCACAGGAGACAGGGACCAGTCTGGACTTGCATCTTCCCAGTGAGACATATTCAGTTCTGCCTGAAAAGTAGGACTGAAACCACTTGAGTGCGTCATCATGGAGAAAATGTCCTGTAGGCAACTTCTGTAGCAGAACTAACACATAAGGGGTCTTTAGTACTTTGCCATTTGCTTGTCTGTCTGAGGGCAGATTTGTCCCGGTAATAGTGTCACAATAGATTAAGTCACAAATCTCTTCAAGTGTATAGTAGGATCACACAAAAAAACAGGCAGAGTTCAAAGATGTGTGCAGTCCGAGCAAGGCCGGCAGGAGTAGGTGTGTAAGAAGTGGGGAATGACCCATTGGCCGGTCCCACTTTACAGCTTGGCCTGATTTGGCGTTGCAAGATGTCCTCCTGTTGTTTCCTGATGTATTCTACTTTTTTATTCATTTGTTATTCATTGCGTTCTTCTAGATAAATACTATTCATAGCTTTCTGCTAATTCCCTCTATCCGTCGTACTCTGGTAAATGGGTCACTTTTAATGCATCATGGTCTAACGCGATCTCATACACTGCTTCATGGTCTAATGTGTCCTCATACTGTTGTCCTGTCATGTGTTGGATGCTGCTATTTGACCCTGTCTTGTCTTGTCTAGGTCTCACTGTAAAATAGGTTTTAATTACAGTGTGCGTCTTCTTAGTTCAGGGGTCGGCAACCTTTTCTATCCAAAGAGCCATTTTGACTTATTTTCCACCAAATAAAATTTGTCTGGAGCCGCAAAAGCTATTTGATATCACAGCTTATAAAGTGTTATATATAGTCATATTATTTATACAAAAACTATAGTTTGTTGTATTTCTGAATTTATAGAACAAGAATAAAAACAATTCTTGACATTTTATTGCTATTTTACCTGTTATAACAAAAACTTGCTCAGTTTGCTGCAGTAGTTGATAAATCGCTCTTTTTCGCTCATCTCCAGCGTGATACTTTTCAGAATATGCTGTGTGCTTGTTCTGGAAGTGTCTTTCAACATTACATTGTATTGTTTGCAAATTTCTCGCCACATATCAAGCATACAGGTAAGTCAGCATCGTTGGCAGTGAAAGCAAATGAAGACGTCCACGCAGAATTAAACTCTCCATTTTCCTCCGTGACTTTTCTTTTTTTGGATTCATCCATTGACAGTTTACCGAGGGCGGGGGTCTGCAAGTCATGATTAGCCACCTGCAGAGAAAGGCGCCTGACAGCGACGTAATGTGACACACATTGTAGTTGTTCCCTTTGAAAGATTGTCCACTGTGCAAAAAAGAACCGTTATTTATTTCCACGTTATTTTTTGTCAAAGCCTGAGGCCAAGTCCACACTACTACGTTTCCATTTGAAAACGCATATGCTTTGCTACGTTTACACTGAGCGTGTCACGCCCCTCTCACGTGACCCTTTCCCGGAAGATCACAAACAACAGTATGAGCAAGGAGCAATATATTCACAAGGAGGGTAAATATGTTGCTGCTTGCTCGGTGTGCCCCAAAGACATAGTTTCATTTGCCTGGACTTCGTCGTTCGCCTACCTCCCTCCGAAGATAAAATAGCAATTTTTTTCTGTTGACAGATTTTCAAAGATGGTGCACTATTCCTCTACCCAAGTTGCCTTCCACAAAGGAAATGGCGGTGGTTGTTCTGTCACATGTGTTTCCAGTGAGCTTTAATAGTTGTATTGATATCTGTTTTCAGGTTGTCTGAGTACAGTATACTGTATCCGTCCCTATCCAATAAACCATGAATAAATAAATACAGTTTTCACTGCAGTGATTTTACAAACTAAAACTCTACACAAACTAAAAGTGTACTTCATTTAATAGTCAATAGTCTGGCCCTCTTCAATGCAGACAGCACTGATGAAATACTGAGCGGAATTTGATTTGAGTTGACTTATAGCTCTGATAATTGAAATAGTTATGGCTCACTAGCACAAGCACACATATAACTGCTGGTTTGAATGTTAATGATAAAGTGGATTTATAATAACATGCCTCTCACGTGGGTCAAATGTCCCGTAGAGATGCACACATTCTCCCGTCAAGTTTGTTTTTAGAGATCACAACAAGCCTGTTTTAGGCCCTGCACACTGATGGCAGAGGTTGCCATACAAGGTGCAAACCTGCACATCAGCAGTGGTTAGACGTTCAGTGTCACATGCTCAAGGTATACAGAGGAAATGGAGGTGGGTTTTTTTTATGTACAAAACATACAATTAATATGCTCTGCATTCAGAGTTCAAATGTACACACCTTAAACACTGAATCGGAGTTTGCTTGAGGCTTCTGGAAATGCAGACTACTGGGAACATTTGATCTCTGAAGCTGAAGTCTGTAGAGAAAAAGGGTTTAGACTTAATGACAACAGAGTAATTCTGTGTCATATTATGAGAAACCAGAAAAATAAAGACTTACATAGAGAGAGGCGTTATTTTAGACTGCTTAATATTTTGTCTGTATAGATGATTCCTCACTGACATACAACAGTAAATTCTTCAAATGAAATAAGAGAAAAATGTTTCTTTCGGTTGAAAAGTTTACCCTTGTTTATTGGACTGATGTCCATGTAGGAACCCCCGAGGGACAGTACTGGACCGGTCACTGTTCGTGGACACACAGCTGGGTTCAGAGTCTGCTCTCTGCTGGTCGACACTGATAGAAACAGTTCTGATAAGTGCACATGTTCAGCAAACATCTTCACAGGAAATTCCAGAAAAGTGTTTCTTTTAGTTTACGATTTAATAATTTGTCTTGGTGTTTGCTCGGGGAAGACAAAATGTGACAAACAATACAAATACAAAACACAAGCGTTTGATGCATTCAGAGACCCACTAAAGGACACAGTTTAAGTTGAGTTCATAGACTGAACTAATGAGGAGTTAAGATCCCTGATTGCTTCAGGATGCTGTTACAGAAAAAAGCAGTTCTACTCTTAAAGTTACTACAAGGAACTTTGACTTTGTGTTGTTTCTGGCGGTCCCTGTGGACTAAAGTGGTAGTGTTTCTGAGCACCATAGTCCCTTTAGAAAACCTCTCATTTTACTGCAGCAGGGTCTGACAGTCTGCCCCTCTCAGTTCTGGTTCTGGTTCTCCCGTGCCTCCCTTCCCTCCAGCGGGTCCAGCAATACGTCCTGGGTCTCCAGCAGCGTGGTGTCGGTGTTGGCTCCCAGAGAGGAGAAGCTCTGCTCCTGGAGGAGGAGGAGGAGGAGACGCTGCTGCTGCTGCCGGGAGCTGAGCTCTCCTCCTCCCTCCGGAGCTCCAGACTGCAGGTCCAAGGCTGCAGGTGAAGCCGGATCTGGGTCTGTCCACGGTGGACCGGTCTCTGCTGGAAGATCTGGGTTTGTCCATGGTGGACCGGTCTCTGCTGGAGTCTGAGCTGAAGGAGTTTCTGGTGAACCTTCATGATTTCATCTGAGTTCACCAGAATCCGACCCGGTGGCTCCGATGACGAGCATTAAGAATAACTCTATAGAAACAAACCATCTTCTCTCTGATGGTCTCGTTTACTGATGGAGATCTGATAGAGGATCAGGACTAAACTGAGACTGGTTCAGGACCAGTTAAAAGTTAAAAAAATTAAAAATGATTTTCAAAACATCCTAAGCATGCAGGAGTAAAAGTATCACAGATGCTTTCCATACCTTATTAAGCTCCATTCTGTTATCGGCTGAGCATCTTTGAAATTAAGAGGGGGACTTATAGACCGTTCGCTCTTCAAGCTCACACAGCTGGGTTCAGGAGAGTCTGAGTTCTGCTTCTTGAACCTGATTGAAAGAAGAATAAAGAACTTTAAAAAAGCCAGTTCACATTCTTCTCAAAGATGGAAAATATGCGAGAGTTCATCAGCTAGAATGAACACTCGCAGACAGTGATGTACAATATCTTAACTCACTGAGTCTCTGAAGGAAGTTTTCTTTTAAAAGCAAGAGGAGAGTTCATGGACACACAGCTGGATCCAGGTCCAGGTCCATGTTCAGAAGAGTCTGGTCTGTTCAACACAACACACAGAGCTTAGAGGGTGAACAATGATGGTGGAGTGATGTGTCCTGGACAGTTAGAGATCCTCATCTCACCTCTGAGCTTTGGTCTGGCTGTCATGTTCCCCACACGGAGCGGTTTTAGAGGGAGGGACCCCCTCCTCTCTGTCCTCACACTGACTCATAGTCCACACCTTCACACAAACACAACAACATGCAGTCATTCATCACTACAAGACATCACTGAACACAAACTCTGTACAAAAGCTGTCAAACCCGTTCAGACGCATATTTCATCAGTGAGTCAAACTCAAGTTGGTTCTAGGCGTTAGTGCTTTTTCTAATACATGCACATCATTATCAAATCACTGTCTTTTAACTTAAATAAAGACTTTAGACAATATTTCCACCTAAAAGCAAAAATAAATGATCAGCCAATCAGCATCAAGAACCATTTCTACCGTCCAGTTAAACAGAGAAACAACACAAAGAGATCAAAGTGATCCTGATGATCAAACATGTACAGATTCCTCTGGTAGGATTCTCACCTGCTGAACTCACTTCAGGTCAGTTTACAGACACGTTCCACCTTCATGTGTGGAGGAAACACTGGAGAGAAGAAGCTGCTCATGTCCTCCTGTCAGTCCTGGTGTCTGTGTCCATTTGATCTGAGGACGCCGTCTCACCCTCATCACTTCAGAGTCCAAGTCTAAAATAAAACCAGTGTGACGTCAAAACCTGTCCAACAGGTGGTAGATGTCAGCCTATCAGAGGTGTTTGTATTTCCTCTCCCTCACCTGTAGCTGACTCATGTTGTGTTGTTGAGTGTTGGAGACGGTTATTGTAATGTGTGTTATGCTTTCTTAAATCAAGTCAAGTGTTCACTGAGTCCTTCCTTTCCTTTATAACACGTCCTCACAGCGAGCCAATCAGACACATCACAGGTGAGGTGATGTAGTTCTCCTCTCTGTCCACTAGATGATGCTAACTAACCATCTAAAGAGATAAAGATCAGCTCAGCTCAGAAAGATTTAATGAAGCAGCAGCAACTTGGATCACATGCATGTCTCACTGATGAGACACAATGTGACGTTTACATGTATTTATTTATAAAAGTGTTATTTTGAATGAAGATTTGGTGAAAAATGTTCATCAATCACATTCTTCTATAATGATTTATAACCTACATGTTGTAACATTTCTGAGCAGCAGCTTCTAAAAGTTTACAGTCAAAAGAATCAGTGTGAAGCCGTCAAATAAGCAGAAGATCACATGACGACGAAGAAGTAGAAGAAACATGTGAACATCTCATGTTATCACCAACAGACCATCAAACTGAAGGACCCGGATCAAACTCAGTGCTCCTGTTTCAAATACAAAGTGCAGCTCACATGAGACACTGGAGACAGTCTGGATGTTGGATCTGATCCTGTAGCAGTGTCATTAGAGACATGACATTAAGCTCTTAGACACGCTCTCTACATGCATATCAGTGGATCAGCAGTGTGCATCGTGTTCAGTCTATTTAAATGATGGAGCTCAAAGTCACAGAGCACAAGTTCACCTCAGGGGGCTTTACCACCGCGCTGCAGCGCTCAAAGAGTTAAAGTCTTTGATGCAGTCAGAATGCTCACATCTGATTATTTATTTTAATTATAACAAATACTGAAGAGTTCAAGATGAGACATAGAACACTGAATTAAAAAGTAGAGAAGCTTTTGCTAGTTTAATTCAATAAATGGAATGAGACATAAACACACTTGATGAGTGACAGAAGAAAGTGGTGCCTGTGGTTTCAGAGGTAGTCCGAGGTTGTCCTGCTGTTCATCAGACAATAAGTGACAGCAGCTGATGTAACATGGGACAGTGACTCTGATAACAACACTGTTAGGCCTGGACGGTCTGTAGATTATTACAATGATCACTGGATCTTTAGAGTTTACTATAAAATCAAGATGTTCAAATGAAGTAAACTGAGATAAAAACGACTCATTATTTAGAGATGTGATGTTTAAAAGTCCCAAATGAAGCGGCTGATAGTCAGGAGCAGGAGGTAGCAGAGGTTCAGAGGGACTGTAAGTAAATAGTTGTGGTTAGCACCAGAGGGGTTTGACATAGAGCGTGCTGCAGAGGGTCTGTGACAGGAAGTGATGCGTATAGGAATGAGTTTCTCTCAGGAGAGTATGAAGGAGATTGATTGATTGCGTAATGCACATGTGAGGATTAATTACAGGCCTGTGGATGTTTTCTGAGGTACAACAGGAGGATCATAAGACGGCTAACATGTTGTGACTTATTTACAGTCTATTACATACATTTTACAGGGTATTATAGCATTTCCACTGTTACTACACCATCACACAGGTCCTCTAGGACAGGTTTTGTCCTCTGGGACAGTTGAGACATGAACTGAGCAAACAGGACTCCACTAGTGAAACCAAGTGTGTGTCAGGGTTGTTAAGATGGTTGTGTCCCAATTAGGCTTTGCCTTCTGTGTGTGTCTTTGTGTAGCTCCACACCCTCCTCACTCTACCTGTCAGCCACTCCCTCCTCATCAGCACAACTCCCTTCACCTGTTCTAGACACTATATAAACTCCTGCCTCTCAGTCACTCTTTGCCAGATCATTTTCATGTCTACCCGCCCGTTTGGCTCGTCTTGTTCCCGGTTTTCCCGTCTGCCTGCCCTGCCTCATTCTGCTGGATTTTCCCCCTCGTCTCCTGTCTTGTCCGTGGATCCCCTGTTGTGTCCTGTGTTGATTTAATTCTTCATTAAATACCTGCTTCACGCTACTCTGTCTGGCCTGCATTTGAGTCCTCCACCACACCCTGTGACAGGTTGTGTTGTGAACATTCAGTGTTAATTAACAGTTTTAAAAAACTCAGGTTGATCCAACCTGTCAGACCAGTTCAGACACTCAGATTACAAACTTCTGTTGAAACTACTTGAGAAACATGAACATTATATTTCTAAAAATCATTGTTCTTTATCTCAGAGAGGAATTCTACTGCAAATAACAAATCTATCTTTTGAAACATCGTTCTATTCTCCAGTTAAACAGAGAAACAACACAAAGAGATCAAAGTGATCCTGATGATCAAACATGTACAGATTCCTCTGGTAGGATTCTCACCTGCTGAACTCACTTCAGGTCAGTTTACAGACACGTTCCACCTTCATGTGTGGAGGAAACACTGGAGAGAAGAAGCTGCTCATGTCCTCCTGTCAGTCCTGGTGTCTGTGTCCATTTGATCTGAGGACGCCGTCACACCCTCATCACTTCAGAGTCCAAGTCTAAAATAAAACCAGTGTGACGTCAAAACCTGTCCAACAGGTGGTAGATGTCAGCCTATCAGAGGTGTTTGTATTTCCTCATTCCTCTCCCTCACCTGTAGCTGACTCATGTTGTGTTGTTGAGTGTTGGAGACGGTTATTGTAATGTGTGTTATGCTTTCTTAAATCAAGTCAAGTGTTCACTGAGTCCTTCCTTTCCTTTATAACACGTCCTCACAGCGAGCCAATCAGACACATCACAGGTGAGGTGATGTAGTTCTCCTCTCTGTCCACTAGATGATGCTAACTAACCATCTAAAGAGATGAAGATCAGCTCAGCTCAGAAAGATTTAATGAAGCAGCAGCAACATTAAAGACATGACATTAAGCTCTTATACACGCGGTGGATGTGAGGATATTATTCTCTGGAGAAACTTATCTGTTGATCAAATCTAGAGGTTATAGGAATGGGTTCCTCCGTCCTGTTTATGAGAGCTCAATGGGGTGCAGGAGGATGAAAGAGTTGACTTGACATTTGCTACCATGAGGGACCTGTAGGGGGAGCTCTCATGGGATTCACTGTGCTGAGGTTGTGATGAAGAGGAAGAGGAAGAGGGGGATCCGTCTGCTGGGTGTTTGTGTGACATGGGGTACATCCCAAGTCTCTTAATTGCATCCCCGTTTCCCTCACTTGCGTCCTTTCCTTGTGTCCTAGTCCCTCCCACCAGGGATGCATGGAGAGACACAAGGAAACCATGCGAGGAGAGAGGAAACGAGGAAATATGTTTAACAGACATGAGACGTCCTTTCCTCTGTATCGTCACGTGTAGCGACGTCTGTTTCTGATGACGGCGGATCAGCTGTCAGTATTGTTGATAATTATATATTAACATTAATATCTTAGTATTAGCTGATTCTTCAGTTGTTTGAAAGCGTGTTGTTGACTCGTGTTGGTGTCTAGTTCAAGGTGATTGGTGGACACATGACTGTTGTATTCATATATTTAATGACCTGTAGTATTGTCTTCATGGGAAACATCAAAAACAAGTGACCTGATTTATGAGTCTTCAGACTGCTGAGCTCAGGATCGTTTTGTGAGTTTAATTATGTTTAATTTGTGCTTCAGCTGCTGCTGTGTCTCAAGTGGTTTGGTGGATTAGATCTGTCTCCTTTCACGAGCTCTCCTTTTCCTTTATGAGGGGAATAATGTGAGATTTATGATTTGTGTTCATTTAAATAAATATGTTCCATGCGAGTTGTCCCACTTAAAAGCATTTAACGGTAAATTACTGTATTGTTATGCAGGTAGAAGCAACCTGTGTGCAACACTGACAACCGTAAGATTTATTTTCCGTTAGATGCTCTATGATAGCAGGTTTAACTGTCAACATACAATCATTACAAAACGTGTGTGTGTGTGTGTGTGTGTGTTTGTATAAAGTAGGCCACTGGTCATTTTCTTCGTCAGAATAACCAAAACTTTTTTCAAAGTTTTGCTCTCAGTTTTATATTATTTTAGATTAATAAATCAGTCATTGTCAACATGTTCAACTCAAAGTTATTTATTCATAAATTCCATTTGCCATTAATTACCAACATGGTCAGCAAATGTAGATTTTTTTTTTTTACCCGATTCATTATTAAAGGAAAGCTCAAGGTTGAAATTTCAAAATCAATAATTTTTATATTACAAATGTATCTTTTCAGCCTCCACACACACACACGCACACGCACACACGCACACACACACACACACACACACGATATTTTTTCAAAATAGAAATAAAAATGTGGAATAAAATAGTCGATATTTTTAGGTTTTTCTGCATCAATTTCGATGTAAATGTTTTGAATGCAGACAGTACAACCTTCAAAATACAAGAGAAGCTCTTCTTTAAAACCCAACGAATGCTGGCCAACAGAGGAGAATAAAACTTAAATGCATCAAGAAGCCAAGTCTGCTTCACAGCGCCGGGGTTACAACTGAAAGAATAAGACTCAAATATTGTCATTCGTGTCATCAGAATACATCTGCAGCACATTAATGTAACAGAATACACACATGTAGTAGATGTTGTGCTCTACATGAGACAGTGATGTTATGAATCTGTTCACTTCATCATTCACACAGTCTGTGATTTATTGCCAGCTGTTCTTTCTGCATTAAGCAGTTTGAACTGAGTTACTTTTATGACTTAACTTCTTCTTATTGGTTCAATATTTCCTAACATTCCACGTACTGAGCTCTGATTGGTCAGTAGGCGATCCTTTTATATGAGTTAATAGGTGGGCGGGGCTACACCAACATTACAGAGTCAAGTCTCCTGCTGCTCAGAATAAAACCTCTTTTTGTGAGTAGGAGTTCTTTAACCCTGTGACTCTGTGAACACAGTTGAATTCTGTTCAAAATGATGGTAAAACACGTTCACTATACACTGTATAGTGAACGTATTTTAACAGAATTTTAGTGACAGTGTTTAACTTTACTACGTACTTAAAATAGCTGAAAGCACCGTGAACAACATTACTACTGGTGGTGCCCCTATTGAGCGTTTTCACAATCGTATTACAAATGTGGTTGAACATTATCATGAAACAAATCAAATATCCAGTCAATGACTTCTGGTGTGAGGGGCGTGGCTTTTCAAAAATCGCATTTTGGGACGTTAATTACAGCGCCACCATGTGGCCGATCAGAGTTATATGTCTTGAGAAGCACATGAACATCATTTCCAGTTATTGTTCCAAGTTTCATTTTTCTACCTCATTCCAGCTCATGGGAGTTTGAGCTGAAGCAGCAGACAACAAATATGAACCCTAACAAAAATAATCAGTAGAATTTCAAAAGGTCCTCGGGCCCTAAATAAGAGTAAATCTGTTGTGATATGAGGCCCAATGTCTGTATATGTGAGAGGGTGTCAGACTTTAGTCTTTTTAAAGTCTTCTAGTGTTTGGTACACTAAATAAAATCCAGGTGGAGGTGGTGGAGCAGTCTCCAGTCTCCAGCTGCTCTCTGGATCATCAGGACTCAGCTTAAACCCACTTCCATCTGATGAGAGAAGAAGACAAGAGAAGAGATGAATGAGTGTTTACAGAGACTCTCTTCATCAGCCGTCAGTCAGTGACGCAGCACATCCAGTAGAAAGAGCAGCTTCCTCTCAGCTCTCATGTTAACCTACACTGAGCTCCAGGCTCACACACCTGCAGACACTTTGGGCCTCCAGTCTGTTGACTCTGCAGGTTCCACTGAAATAAAGTGCTGAGAGTCCTGAACGCATCATGACTGCAGAACCAGAGAGGTGTTCACTGCTCACTGTAAAGATGGATTTAACCCTGTTATGCTGCGTTCACAACAAACGGCAAGTGGATTTTTCATGTGACGCGATTACATACAAAGTAAACGCAAAGTCACTAATAGACGTAAATTTGAGCCAATGATGCAAAAGACGCGATGCAAATTTAAATATTTCCAATGGAGAAAGAGATACACGTGAGGCTGTGTCGTTAAAGCCTTTCAGCGTTGAGATTCTCCTCCTTCATCACTGACGTCCTGACGCTGTTGAATCAGAAATAGAGGATAAACATATTGAATCCGTCTGTGTTCACCCAGAGCTCTACGATACCTCATACAGAGACCAAACTATGTGTATGAATGTATGAGTATGAACCACAGACTGTCTATGGTACAAACAATAACCACGCTGACCTATTTACGCCTAGATGATGGAGCAGCTACAATGTTAGCATAGCCTAGCATCTATTGATCCAGACTCCATTCAGAAAACAACCATTTTAACAGTTGTTTGCTTGTCATCTTGTGAACAGACCTGACAAAGCATGAATTCAGACTTTTTACAAATCCATCCATCCATCCATTTTCCTCCGCTTATCCGGGGTCGGGTCGCGGTGGCAACAGGCCAAGCAGGCTGACCCAGACTTCCCTCTCACCGGCAACATGTTCCAGCTCATTCTGGGGGATCCCGAGGCGTTCCCAGGCCAGCTGGGAGATGTAATCCCTCCAGCGTGTTCTGGGTCTTCCCCGGGGTCTCTTCCCAGTTGGACGTGCCTGGAAAACCTCCAGTGGGAGGCGTCCAGGAGGCATCCTAATTAGATGCCCGAACCACCTCAGCTGACTCCTTTCGACGCGAAGGAGTAGCGGCTCGACTCCAAGCTCCCTCCTGATGACCGAGCTCCTTACCCTATCTCTAAGGCTGAGCCCGGCCACCCTACGGAGGAAGCTCATTTCGGCCGCTTGTAGCCGCGACCTTGTCCTTTCGGTCACGACCCAGAGTTCGTGACCATAGGTGAGGGTAGGAACGTAGACCGAGTGGTAAATTGAGAGCTTTGCCTTCCGGCTCAGCTCCCTCTTCACCAAGACGGTCCGGTGCAGCGCCTGCTTTACTGCTGCAGCCGCACCGATCCGTCTGTCGATCTCCCGCTCCATCTTACCCTCACTCGTGAACAAGACCCCGAGATACTTGAACTCCTTCGCTTGAGGTAGGCACTCCGTCCCCACCTGGAGGGAGCAATCCACCGGTTTCCGGTAGAGCACCATGGCCTCAGATTTGGAGGTGCTAACTCTCATCCCCGCCGCTTCACACTCGGCTGCAAACCGCCCCAGTGAATGCTGGAGGTCACGATCCGAGGAGGCTAACAGGACCACATCATCTGCAAACAGCAGAGAGGCGATCCCGAGACCCCCGAGCCTGACGTTCTCCTCCCCCCGGCTGCGCCTAGATATCCTGTCCATGAAAGTCACGAACAGGACCGGAGACAAAGGGCAGCCCTGGCGGAGGCCAACACCCACCGGGAACGTGTCTGACTTATTGCCGAGAATGCGGACACAGCTCCTACTGCAGTCGTACAGAGACCGGATCGCCCATTGTAATGGGTCCGGCACCCCATACTCCCGCAGCACCCCCCACAAGAACCCCCGAGGGACCCGGTCGAAGGCCTTCTCCAAGTCCACAAAACACATGTAGACTGGTTGGGCAAACTCCCAGAACCCCTCCAGTAGTCTTGCGAGGGTAAAGAGCTGGTCCACTGTTCCACGGCCGGGACGGAATCCGCATTGCTCCTCTTGAATCTGAGGTTCGACAAACGGTCGGAGCCTCCTTTCCAGCACCCTGGCATAAGCCTTCCCCGGGAGGCTGAGTAGTGTGATACCCCGGTAGTTCGAGCACACTCTCCGGTCCCCCTTTTTGAAAATGGGAACCACCACCCCGGTCTGCCAGTCCATGGGCACTGATCCCGACCCCCATGCGACATTGAAGAGGCGTGTCAGCCAGGACAGCCCAACTATGTCCAGCGCTTTCAGCATCTCAGGGCGGATCTCATCCACCCCTGGCGCCTTGCCACCGAGGAGCTTTTTGACTACCTCAGCGGCCTCTGCCAGGGATATGGGTGAGCCTCCCCCTAGATCTTCAGGCGCTGCCTCCTCTGCAGAGGACATGTTGGTCGGGTTTAAGAGTTCCTCAAAGTGCTCTTTCCACCGCTCGACGATGTCCCCTGTCCGGGTCAGCAGTTCCCCCCCCCTGCTGAGAACAGCCTGGGGTAAGCCCTGCTTTCCCTTCCTGAGCCGTCGGATGGTTTGCCAGAACCTCCTTGAGGCCAACCGAAAGTCCTTCTCCATGGCCTCCCCGAACTCCTCCCATGCCCGAGTTTTAGCATTCGCGACCACCGCAGCTGCAGCCCTTCTGGCCTGCCGGTACCTGTCAGCTGCTTCGGGAGACCCCTGGGCCAACCAGGCCTTGAAGGTCTCCTTCTTCAGCTTGACGGCTTCCCTCACCTCCGGTGTCCACCACCGGGTTGCCGCCACGACAGGCACCGATGACCTTCCGGCCACAGCTCCTAGCGGCCGCGTCCACAATAGAGGCTTTGAACATGGTCCATTCGGATTCCATGTCCCCAACCTCCCTCGGGATGTGTGAGAAGTTCTTCCAGAGGTGGGAGTTAAAGACCTCCAGGACAACAAATCTTTTACAAATCAACATCATTATATAGTTATTTCAGCATCCTTTGAATGTTTGTTGAACTTAAATCACAGCTGAATCTGTTTATTTTGGGTTCATACAGCTGTAGTAAACCAGCCGACGAGTGTCTGGATAGATACAGTGAATACAGCCTCCAGATGATGTTATGAACCACACATGATGGAGTTTGGTTTCAGATATCTGGGACTTCCTCAACTTGTACAAAGCAGCACTAGTGGTTATTTCAGCCATGACTGATGATTGGCTACATGTAACGCTGGTTCTATGAAGTGAGAGCAGTGATGTGCAGGCTTCAGTCAGACTGATCTCAGAGCTGTGACAAAGATGAACTGATCAATAGTTTGATAGTGTGATGAATGAGGACCACTGTCTCTAAACATCTGATGATGCCGTCAGCTGTTAACAAGCTTCACTTCCTGTAGACGTGAACAACAACACATCGACTCAAACACAACAAGCTTCTGACTCATCTGATTGGCTGACTGCTCTCTCTCTCTCTCTCTCTCTCTCTCTCGTCCAATCCTGAAGCTCGTGGATCTGTGTTTGGTACAATACTGCTGAAACCAGCATGGACTGACTCCAACCCTCTACTGACCTCAGAGTCTCCAGTCTACAATGTGGACTCTTCACAAGATCAGACAGCAGCTTCACGTCTGAATCCTTCAGGTTGTTGTGACTCAGATCCAGTTCTCTCAGATGGGAGGGGTTTGACTTCAGAGCTGAGACCAGAGAAGAACAGCCTTCCTCTGTGATCTTACACTGTGACAGACTGCAAACACACAAAACAACACACAGAGTTTCTTATATCGACACACAATGAATAATTATTTTCATCATGAACATGAGTGGCTTTCATTTTGGTTTCATCTTCTTTTGTATAAAACAATGTAAAAGAAAAGCTAAATGTTTTGAAAAAAGTTTGTATCAGAAATGTTTTTTTTAAATATTACTTTAATAGTTAATAGTAAAACGAGGCAGCTGATGTGAAGTGGAACATATTACCAGAAAATATATCACTTTATGGATCTATACGTAGATAAATCAAATAGAGTTATTGATGAAACATGAAGGTGCTGCACTAGCAGCAGACAGTGAACCCACCTCAGAGTCTCCAGTCTACAATGTGGACTCTCCAGAAAACCACTCAGCAGCTTCACTCCTGAATCCTTCAGGTTGTTGTAGCTCAGATCCAGTTTTCTCAGATGGGAGGGGTTTGACTTCAGAGCTGAGCCCAGAGAAGAACAGCCTTCCTCTGTGATGTCACACCATGACAGACTGCAAACACACAAAACAACACACAGAGTTTCTTAGATCGATACACAATGAATAATTATTTTCATCATGAACATGAGTGGCTTTCATTTTGGTTTCATCTTCTTTTGTAAACAGACATTTTGTGAAAATCCTGTCACTGTAAAGACATTTAAAATCATTGATCAGTATTGATCCAGATTCTTCAGAGCGGATCAGAAAATATAATATTATTATTAGAAAAATATATTGAAAAATACCAAATGATCTGAAATGTTTTCCTAAAAATTATTTTTAAAAAAAGGTTTGGTTCTTTAAGTGTGATTCAATTAAACTTTCTTTTAATGATGAACATTGAGTCTATCAAGTATAGTATACATAGTAGGGTTGTCACGATACCAAAATTATGACTTCGATACGATACCTGCCATAAGTATCATGATACCAGATACTTACGATACGATACCAGAATTCGATACAATACCACAAATACGATACGATACTGATATATTTATCTATAATAGTAATAAATAAAACATCTGTACGGTTCCCTTTTTTACCAGCTTGTTCCTGCCCAGCGTTTTGAACACTTAACAAATGGCATTCATATTAATGTTGAACCTCTTCGCCTCTCTCTTTTGAGCCTCTCTCATAATTCCGCTGGCTTTCAAACACAGCTGAAGGGAACTCTGTCTCTGTGTTGCTGCTGACTCTGCTGGCATCTGTCTGACTGTCTGTGGGAGTGGGTGGATAAACAATGCTAAATGTACTTGCATAGTGAGTTTGATAATTTCACTTCATATTTTATCTTAATTCATGGAATAATTATTTTTCCTTAACTAAAAATAAAAAGAATTAGCTCAAGATCCACCCTCAGGCTCCACCAGCATGTAGCCATTTTGCATCAATTGTGTTTCATATAGTACACTTTTGTGTGCATTGTGTCCTCATGATCATACACACTGTAAGAAAAGTCAGTGAATTTTACAGTGAAAAACTGTTAAATCACAACAGTAAGAGACCGTAAATTGTAAATCGGTTATATTCAGTTTATCTGACAGTGAAACACCGTAAATATATATATCAGCCAAAACAATAATTTGTGCATGTATTTCTTGTATAAAATACATTTTGTCACTGTTAAATGTACTAAACATTGTACTGATAACGGAAATACACCGTAATATGAAAGAAAAATCCATACCGTGATTTTTGCATTCATTACTTTTAAACAATACATTTGGTTACTGTTAAATGTACGGACCATTGCACTGCCAATGGAGGTAAAATGCATCATATATTCAACAGCCAGCCCCGCATTTTTTGCATTTATTATTCGTAAAATATTCAGTTTGTCACTGTTAAATGTACTAAACATTGTACTGGTAACGGAAATACACCGTAATATGAAAAAAAATCCATACCGTGATTTTTGCATTTATTACTTTTTTAAAATACATTTGGTTACTGTTAAATGTACGGACCATTGCGCTGCCAATGGAGGTAAAACGCATCGTACATTCAACAGCCAGCCCTGTATTTTTTGCATTTATTATTCGTAAAAACATCAGTTTGTCACTGTTAAATGTACTAAACATTGTACTGGTAACGGAAATACACCGTAATATGAACAAAAAACCATACCGTGATTTTTGCATTTATTACTTTAAAAAATACATTTGGTTACTGTTAAATATACGGACCATTGCGCTGCCAATGGAGGTAAAATGCATCGTACATTCAACAGCCAGCCCTGTATTTATTGCATTTATTATTCGTAAAAGAATCAGTTTGTCACTGTTAAATGTACTAAACATTGTACTGGTAACGGAAATACACCGTGATATGAACAAAAATCCATACCGTGATTTTTGCATTCATTACTTTTAAAAAATACATTTGGTTACTGTTAAATGTACGGAACCATTGCACTGCCAATGGAGGTAAAACGCATCATATATTCAACAGCCAGCCCCGCATTTTTTGCATTTATTATTCGTAAAATATTCAGTTTGTCACTGTTAAATGTACTAAACATTGTACTGGTAACGGAAATACACCGTAATATGAAAAAACTCCATACCGTGATTTTTGCATTAATTACTTTTTAAAAATATATTTGTTTACTGTTAAATGTACGGACCATTGTACTGATTACAGAGATACACCATAATATAGCTAACAGCCAACTCTGCAACTTCTGCAAATATTATTTATTACCCATATCCCTGGCGGAGGCCGCTAAGGTATTCAAAAAGCTCCTTGCTGGCAAGGTGACGGGGGTGGATGAATTCGAACTTTGCCCATTCATTAAATGGTTTGAAAATCAATGGAAAATTCCAAACACTTTTTGCGTAGTGAACTATGGATTTTTGACCATATTCGGCCTAATTACCCATAGGAAACAATGGGCTAGGACCCTGAAATTTTCACAGTCAATCGACCTTTGGCCAAAGATCAAGTGGTATGAAAATCAATGGGAAATTCCAAACACTTTTCCCATAGTGAACTATGGATTTTTGACCCAATTTGGCCTAAATATGCATAGAAAACAATGGGCTAGGACCCTGAAATTTTCACAGCCAATCAACCTCTACCCATTCATTAAGTGGTATGAAAATCAATGGGAAATTCCAAACACTTTTCCCATAGTGAACTATGGATTTGTAACCCAATTTGGCCTACATACCCATAGAAAACAATGGGCTAGGACCCTGAAATTCTCACAGTCAATCGACCTCTGCCCATTCATTAAGTGGTATGAAAATCAATGGGAAATTCCAAACACTTTTCCCATAGTGAACTATGGATTTTTGAACCAATTCGGCCTAAATACCCATAGAAAACAATGGGCTAGGACCCTGAAACTTTCACAGTCATTCCACCTTTGCCCACAGATTAAATGGTGCGAAAATCAGTTGAAAATTGACTGTTTATTTCACCCAACAGAAAGGATTCTAACCCAATGGTACTTATGATCCGAAATGGCCTTCACCAGTCTTTTCTCTCAATTTTTACACTTTAAATCAAAGTAGAAATTTGAATCCTTTTCCTGTTTAAAGAGGGGCTAGTGAATATGAATTCCGCCAAATTTTACGGTCGTAGCTGCAAGTTAAGGTACCCAAACACAGCCCCAAAGGTCAAAATTGAGGCATATAGCCTTATTTTTCGGCTTTTTTTGGCAAGTGAGAAACGGGCCATTAAATCTTAGTGAAAGGTTGAAACTGCCTGAATTTTGCATAAATCATTCCCCTGTGATAACGTAATGCAGGATCTAAAGCAAGATCTCTGCAGACCCTTGGGAAAGCTAACTTCTGTTAGCAGCATGCTAATGACTTGAATCCAATTGAGCCTTTAAGAGGGTCCTCTTTTGTCCATCATATGTGAATATTAGGACAATAAGCCATTTACAAGTGTTTTCAAATGCACCCAACAGAGATGATTCGAACCAGATGGCACCAGTTTTCACCAGTCTTTTCTCTAACTTTTTATACTCTAAATCAGGGTAGAGATTTGACTCCTTTTCTCCTTCAAAGAGGGGCTCGTCACCATTACCTACCTATAATCTGGACTTCGTAGCTGCAAGTTAAGGTCCCCAAAAACAGCCCCAAAGGGCTTAATTGATGCCTTATTCCCTGAGTGGATTTTTTGACATATGCAAGAATGGCCATAATCTCTCAAATATGGGTCCCAGAACCCACAGATTCTGGACACACATTGTGGACTAGGCCTACAATGAGGTCACCTGAACAGAATCCCTCTAGATTATCTAGAAAAGATTATTGCCTGTATGACACTCAGACCTCAGCATGGTGTACACGTCCTTAAGGCGTACACCCTGTTGTACTCTTGGTGAGATCAGACCAACTTTTACTTCTAAAGATGTCAGAGCCCTGCTTTTTTAATATGTTGTAGAGTTGTTTGAAAACTCCAGAGTTACCTCTTCTTGTGGACAGTCGTAAATGCATACGTTTAGAAATGATGACATAAACACCCACGTTGTCTTTACTAGCAGCTGTTGTTCAGTTAAAGTCTGCATTTCTGCAGAGGAAGCAGCTGTTATTGGAGCGATTAGCGAGCAGCGTGTCCAGCGACGTTAGCAGACCTACGGAGCAGCCCCGTCTGAAGTCACGTTAACCTAATTCATGATATAGATTAGACCACATGGGATCACCTTTCGGTTTGTTTTTTTCCACATGGAACTATACATTCTGCCATTTCTCCTCGACTCTTTCCGCTTTGAGTCACTCAGCAGTGATTGTCAGAGCTAGCTGCACCACAAACAAACAGTCGGTTTGGACACCTGCATTTACTTTGACAGTCTTTATGTTACAAACACTGAAGCGCATTCAAAAAACATTTGTTTTTTTGTCGATCATTACAGGCTTACATTTATGATTGTATTCAGAGCTGAACTCAAAACATTCGAGGCTTAAGGCCTGGCAAAATGATCTTGCTACGCCACTGGTACACGCAGGAAATATTGTCTAACTCGTGCACGCAGTGTCTCATGGTCACAGAAAGCACAGCCGCGGCAACTAGAGTCCTGCTAGTACCCTCGACGTGCGTGAAGGTGCGAGGGCCCGATCAATGTTGCTTGCATTCATTATTTGTAAAATAGACATTTTGTCAAGGTTAAATGCACTAACCATTGTGCTGTTTTTGTAAATACACTATAATATATAAAATATAACACTGCAGTTTTTGTAGGTACTATTAGTAAAAAGAAATACATTTTGTCACGGTTAAATGTACGAACCATTGTGCTAATAATGTAAATATACCATAAGATAAATTTGAAGGCCAACACTGTAATTTTTGAAAGACATTTTGTCACTGTTTCAACAGTCAGAACTAATATTTAACCAACAAACAAAACAATAAGTGCTAGATGCAAACTAGTCTGCTTATTCAAAGCAGTAGAGAGTAACCTTCCATAAGTTTTCCTTGTTTTGTAATCCTTTTTTGCAGAGCATAAATTGCATCTCAACCCTCACCCCATCCCCCACCCCTCTTTTGATCTCTGTTGGTTAGTATTTTGTAACATTGCAGGTGCTTGCAGGTGCAGATCTCGCGACAGTTTCAAGGCACCCTGTGACATCTATTCCTAATGTGTGTGCAGTGCACCCTATATGATCATACTGTTTCACTGTTTAGCGATTCCCCCATGACACTTTAAGACCAACAGGTGCCTGTCTCAGTGAATAACCTGACCAAATGTGGTGGGAACACAGAGAGAGAGAGAGAGAGAGAGAGAGAGAGAGAGAGAGAGACGGAGGCCGCAGTGATCAGACCTACACAGCAATTTAAAAAAAGCAACGGTTGGAGGCTGAACTTTTGAACTCATTTCAGCGCCTTTTCTGCGCGCTCAGGCAGCACGTTACTGATGATCAACGGCCTGACTCCTGGAAACACAACACTTCTTCTGAAGGTAAGCATGTCAGCTAGCTAACATTACATTTGAATTTGAGGCTTTGTTTTCTGCAGTTTTGTGTCGCCCTTGCAAAAACGAGTCATTCAACGTTAAGAGTAAGTTAACTTAGCTATCTTATGAGTTGAGTTTACTTTTCGTGGATGTAACGTGGGTTATGGGTTTCTGTGTTGAACATTAGCTAGCTTACTTTACCAAAGGTTTGCTAGGAAAATGTTTAGTTGTAATTTCTGTGGCAAGTCAGTTAAAGCTAAAACATCGAGGGGTTATGTGCTTCATTGCAAACTTCATCGTAATGAACCACGTTGTTTATTTAAGTGCGTTGAAGCTGGTTGCAAGCAGACCTTTGTTAGATATGGAGCTATAAGGCTCATTTCTACCAGAGGCTTAACGGTAACGTATCAGCTAACGTTACAGCTAAGCTAACGTTACAGCTAACGTTACTGTTGGGACGGCTGTTAACTTTACCGCTTATAAACTGTCTGTTAACGTTACCGCTCATAAATGTGCTATGTCTGTTAACGTTACCGCTCATAAATGTGCTATGTCTGTTAACGTTACCGCTCATAAATGTGCTATGTCTGTTAACGTTACCGCTCATAAATGTGCTATAGCGTTATGTGAACGCACATGTCCAGACACAAAGTAGCTAATTATTAAAGTGAGTGGATGGTCAAATGTTTTCACGGTCAGATCTTCATTTACTGCCCACATGCCACGGAGACACAAATAGCAGACAGCAGTATTAGTGACATGTACAGAGAATCTGCTTCTCCTCAGTCATCAGCTGTTCCAACTGAATCACATGACTGTGGCCCTCACCTGCATGACTCAGAAAATGTTATAGAGACCAGCACAGATAAAGGTGATATGGATATTTCTGAAAACTTCAGTGATCTTTTTCTCTGTTTATTCTACTTGAAATTGCAGGGACAGTTTTTACTACCTGCTTGGACCAAACTAACTTCACTGTTAAAAATGACACACCATTATCAGATGAGGACATCAGCAAAGTTTGTGAGTCTTTGAGAATTTGATCTTTTCTCTGCATGTCATAGAGGGCCAATGAGGAAGGCATACTCAAGAGCTCAGTCTTTCAAAAAAGGGTTCAACTATGTGGAGCCTAAGAAAATGTTTTTAGGACGAGATGAGAACAGGACTGATATGTTTTCATATTATGTGCCTGTGAAAGAGACTTTAAAGTGTTTGTTGGAATCTGATCTGTGGAAGAACTGTGTGTCAGGAGAGCACTCAACAGAGTCTCCCTCAGAGTCAGATGTTCTAAGCGACATTAGTGATGGTCAGAAATCCAATGATTTTTTTGGTCAAAATCCATAATGCTTCAAGCTAGTACTATACCAGGATGCTTTTGAAGTTGTTAACCCTTTAGGCTCTGCAAAGACAATACATAAAATATTAGCTGTCTATGTATCTGATGATAATTTGCCAGTTCATGTAAGGTCTGACACAAACCACATGTCACTTGTTTTATTGTGTAGAGAGAAAGATTTCAAAACATTTGGGCATGCTAAGGTGTTCTCTGAATTACTAACAGACTTGAAGGATTTGGAGGAGAACGGGATCGTAGTATCAGATGAAACGGTAGTCAAAATAACCTTATATTGCATTGCAGGACATAATTTGGGCTCTCATGGCATTGGTGCCTTCACTGAAAATTTCAGTCACTCGCAATATTTCTGTAGGTACTGCCTAATAACCCGATCTGAATTTCAGGGTGACGATCCAAATCTGTGCGGAGCAGAGCGCACCATTGACAGCTACAACTCTGCTGTTGATCGCCTCCAGACCCAAGATAAACCAGATGTGGAAGGAGTAAAGTTCAAGTCAGTATTCAATTCTTTGAAATACTTGAATGTCTGTCAAAAGAAAGACAATTTGTTCCAGTGCTTTTGTGAAACTTCTAGGTCGAAGGCAGGTGGCATTGCTAAGAAGAATCTCCTTTAAAGTAAGTAAATTGTACACATATCTAACAAATATCTGAACATTTTAATTGGTACAAGAGCAGTTTGTGCAGATAATTAAGACAATTTACTCTAATCTTGCAACATTGAATTAATTTGCTCCTGCCACCTTTCAGACATTGCATTCAAACTCTAGTGGTTGTGGACTTGGATGGGAACAACTTGCTGGCTTTTATGACAACCAGGAAAACGGTGGGATTTTAATCCATTTAAATGCCCAAAGCAAGCAGTTGTTTTTTTTACTTTTAAAGATGATTTTTTTGTCATTCGTGTTTTATTGGACAGCAGAAGTAGAGAGACAGGAACCACAGTGGAGTGAGAGGGGATGATCTGCAACACATGGCCCAACGGGAATCAAACCTTTGTTGCTGCGATAACAATATGTGGTACGGGCTAAACCAGGTGAGGCACTGTTTTTATTTTTGAGTGTGAATTTAGCCATTTAATTTTAATTTGCAACCTTTGCATTGAAAAGAGTAAAAGTTGATGCTTGACATGATTTCATCTTTCACTTAAGAGGATGTATGTCCACCCCTTGTCTTTTTTCTCTTTATTCTTTCTTTCAGGTGTGATTACGACTACCAGCGGTTGTACTTCAGATGGACCTCATCACCCTCTTTGCTGTCCTACTAGTCTAACCTTATGATCGGATACATACAAGTGTTGTCAAGGATAAACAGAGGTAAGTTGTTGTAAAGTTCAATGTATGTTCATTTAACAAGAGAAGGCTTTAGGGTCTTCTATTTTTGTAAGCACTGTTTAGCCATTTCATGTTCAAACAGTGTATGCATGTATTGTTGATGTTAAGTACTGCATAAACCTAGGCATTTCATAATCCAATGTGATTTTAACTTCTTGCCAGAATAACCTTTTTTGACATACTGTGAATTTATTTTGACTTTATTGACATACCATACGTATTATGGCTATTTCTTATTCATGAATCATATTTGTAGCTTGACCTTTTTATGAAATCTTTAACCCTACTCTTTGTTTACCCTTTGGTAAGTTTGTTCTGTTTTACCCTCTTTAATGTTTTGTGTTTTTATAGTTTGATTGTTTTTTGTGTGAAGTATGGGAACCATTTTGCAACTGTGTAAGTGCTATATAAAGTTATATTATTGGTGATGTTACTGTTATTATTATTGTTAGTATTGTTAATGTTTTCTATGTTGTCTTTTTTTCTGGCTGGAAGATCATGCTAGCCCACAGCGAACACCAGATTGACTTGTGAGTCTTCAAGCAGAAATTATGACAACACCTGCCTAAAGTTCCAGTTTCCTGAACAGCATACCCTGTCTGTATGAGACTCTGTCCCACCTGTCTTCAGTCAAGTCTGGACCCAATGACTCAGACACCAGTCTTGTCAAGGCTAATTAGAGGTAAGCAGTGCGATAGGTGCAACTCAAACTTCACTCAATCAATCATCCTCAGGTGCACGGTCTGAGCCAACCGCTTCATGCAAACATAGATGAAACCACTGGAATATAGTTTTGTATTAGTACTATTTGTTTTTTAGTGCTCTGAACTGATATCCCCCTTACATTACGTTTCACGTAGCAGTAAAATGTCATTAATTCTGTGTACTATCTTTCCAAAATCCACCCAAAAGGGGTTTGCACCTGTGTCTTTGCACCCAAGTGGGCCCTACAGTGCACTCTTATGTTTATTTGATGGTAAATGCTGGGGGTCATTGTTTCCTATTGAACTGGGTCTCCGCCATACAGTTTGATTTTTGTTAACGAGAAGGCAGTTATATTAGCTATTGTACACTGAATAGCTCAGTTATTCAAATGCAATACAACTCAACAACAGGATACAGCTTACTGTATTCTAGTTTCTCTATTTATTTTGCAACAGTAATTTAATTGATTTTAGAGATATTTAAAAAGTCTTAAAAGTCATTGAATTAAAAAAATGAAAACAAAAAATGTAGAATTCATGGAATTAATAAGATGTGCAGATACCCTGGTTGTATCAAACATGATGATTGTCTTTACACTGTGTGCACAATTAATAGGCAAGTTGTATTTTTGAGTATTCATTTTATTGAACAACTACAGTGCTCTCGGTCAATCCAAAATGTTATAAACCTCAAACCTGAATATTTAATAAAGTAAAAGTGAGGTTTTGGCTTTCTTAGGAGAATATCTATGTGTGCACAATTATTGGGCAACTATTAGTGTGCACAATTATTAGACAGCTTCTTTTCCTCAGGCAAAATGGGCCACAAAAGAGATTTAACTGACTGAAAAGTCAAAAATTGTAAAAATAAATAAAAGTCTTTCAGAGGGATACAGCACTCTTGAAATTGCTAAGATATTGAGGCTTGATCACAGAACCATCAAACGTTTTGTTGCAAATAGTCAACAGGGAAAGTAAACGTGTTGAGAAAAAAAGATGCAAATTAACTGCCAAAGATTTGAGAAGAATCAAACGTGAAGCTACCAGGAACCCATTATCCTCCAGTAGTCATATTCCAGAACTGCAACCTACCTGGAGTGCCCAGAAGTACACGGTGTTCAGTGCTCAGAGACATGGCCACTATAAGGAAGGCTGAAACCAGGACCACCACTGAACAAGACACATCAAGACTGGCCCAAGAAATATCGGAAGACGGATTTTTCAAAGGTTTTATGGACTGATGAGATGAGAGTGACTCTTGATGGTCCAGGTGGATGGGCCCGTGGCTGGATCAGTAACGGGCACAGAGCTCCACTTCGACTCAGACGCCAGCAAGTTGGAGGTGGGGTCCTGGTATGGGCTGGTATTATTAAAGATGAGCTAGTTGGACCTTTTCAGGTTGAAGATGGACTCAAAATCAACTCCCAAACCTACTGCCAGTTTTTAGAAGACACTTTCTTCAAGTAGTGGTACAAGAAAAAGGTCTGCAACTTTCAAGAAGACCATGATTTGTATGCAGGACAATGCTTCATTGCCCTGCATACAAGTACTCCACTGCGTGGCTAGCCAGTAAAGGCCTTAAAGATGAAAGAATGATGACATGGCCCCCTTCCTCACCTGACCTAAACCCTATTGAGATCTTGTGGGCCCTTCTTAAACGGGAGATTTACGGTGAAGGAAAACAGTCCACCTGGGAGGCTGTGGTTGATCGTCAACAGATCAAGAAAGTGACAGAATCCATGAATGGAAGGCTTATTACTGAAAAGAAGGGGGGCTATAGTGTCACAGATTATTTTATTTTTTTAAATATCAATAACGTTTATTTGTAAATTTTGAGTTGTTTGTTTATTATTCTCACTTTAACAGATAAAAATAAACAAGTGAGATGGGAACATTTTTCATTTAGTTGCATAATAATTGTGCACACATAGATATTCTCCTAAGAAAGCCAAAACCTCACTTTTACTTTATTAAATATTCAGGTTTGAGGTTTATTAACATTTTGGATTGACCGAGAGCACTGTCGTTCAATAATAAAATGAATCCTCAAAAATAGAACTTGCCTAATAATTGTGCACACAGTGTATTGTTTGGAGGCATCTGTGTATTTAGGCTGCCTGTCGACAGAAATTAAACACATGCTGATGATGCCTTAGTGCTGAAATGTGTAGTTTTTTCACCATTCGACCTGATAGTTATTATTTTTTATTAAGTATAAAGTGCTGGTTTCTTCTAGGTCATTGGAGCTCAGTTTAACAGCAGAAGGCAGTAAATGTTTCTGTGTAGGCATCATGTTGAAGCACTGCATCAATCTAACTTTGCCTTTGTTTCTGTTTTTGGGTGCAGAGAGGATCATTCCAGTCCACAGTGAATACCTGATGGTCAACATACGAGTCCTCAAGTAGAACTGGTGAAAATACACGCTTCAAGTTCCAGCTTCCTGAACTTCATGTCCATGTGAGATGCTATACCATGTTGAGTGCCCTCTTCAGTCAAGTCTGGACTCAGTGACTCATTACTCTTGATCAACTCAGGGCAAGTGGCTAATCCTTTCATGTTTATTCATGGTTATCCTTCATATATATGGACACATGCTGTTTCTTCAAGATCTCAACACTGCTTTGTGAGTATATTGTACAAGATATTGTATCAGTTCAACCTGTTTTTCACAGAGAATGTTAGTTTCTTAAGGTATATCAATGATGGTCTGTACCTTGATTTACAATCTGCTTTATTTGATATTTCCTTTGTAATTTACAATAATCAGAAGTTGACTGAAATCTATGCCAACCAATTGTATTACGTTCTACGTTGTACCGTATTTTTGTACCGTGATGTCTTATACATTGTCACTATATTTTTTACGGTAAAGTTCTGGCAACCACAGCTGCCGGTAATTTACCGTTAAGTTGCATTTTTCAATAAAATGCCGTAATGTATCATACAGTTGTACTGTGTTTTGTACTGAGAAAAACTGTAATTAGCTTCACAATATAGTTGCTGTTTATAAAGTTATTTACCGTAAACACGTTTATAACATGGCTGTTATTTCTAAAGCAAATTACCGTAAACAGGTTTATGAAATCTCTTGTTTTTTATAGTAATTTACCGTAAACAAAAACAGTTCTCAACTGTGAAATCTACGGTTGCAAAATAATATACCGTGATGTATTATACATTCTCACTTTATTTTTTACGGTGAAGTTCTGGCAACCACAGCTGCCAGTAATTTACCGTTAAATTACATATTACCGTAAACAGGTTTATGAAATCTCTTGTTTTTTATAGTAATTTACCGTAAACAAAAAACAGTTCTCAACTGTGAAATCTACGGTTGCAAAAATAATATACCGTGATGTATTATACATTCTCACTTTATTTTTTACGGTGAAGTTCTGGCAACCACAGCTGCCAGTAATTTACCGTTAAATTGCATATTACCGTAAACAGGTTTATGAAATCTCTTGTTTTTTATAGTAATTTACCGTAAACAAAAAACAGTTCTCAACTGTGAAATCTACGGTTAAAAAAAATATATACCGTGATGTATTATACATTCTCACTTTATTTTTTACGGTGAAGTTCTGGCAACCACAGCTGCCGGTAATTTACCGTTAAATTGCATATTACCTTAAACAGGTTTATGAAATCTCTGTTTTTTATAGTAATTTACCGTAAACAAAAAACTGTTCTCAACTGTGAAATCTACGGTTGCAAAAAAGATATACCGTGATGTATTATACATTCTCACTTTATTTTTTACGGTGAAGTTCTGGCAACCACAGCTGCCAGTAATTTACCGTTAAATTACATATTACCATAAACAGGTTTATGAAATCTCTTGTTTTTTATAGTAATTTACCGTAAACAAAAAACAGTTCTCAACTGTGAAATCTACGGTTACAAAAAATATATACCGTGATGTATTATACATTCTCACTTTATTTTTTACGGTGAAGTTCTGGCAACCACAGCTGCCGGTAATTTACCGTTAAATTGCATATTACCTTAAACAGGTTTATGAAATCTCTTGTTTTTTATAGTAATTTACCGTAAACAAAAAACTGTTCTCAACTGTGAAATCTACGGTTGCAAAAAAGATATACCGTGATGTATTATACATTCTCACTTTATTTTTTACGGTGAAGTTCTGGCAACCACAGCTGCCGGTAATTTACCGTATATTACACAGAATTTTTTTTACAGTGCAGGCTTGTCGTCAAACTAGGCTAAGGCTACTCGTGTTAGGCTGTATATGGGTGAGCTTGGGGGTGTTCATGTTTATAATCACATTTGCTTTGAAAGGTTCGGGGTGTCTGTCTGAAAGGTGCTTTGCCATGTTAGACGTGTTGCCTCCCTTGGTCTGTGTGGCTTTGAAACACGTTTTGCAGACGGGTCTCTGTATGTCAGTGGGCTTTCCTTCACTGTCTGCAATGTAGCCAAAGCACTTCCAGATTTCACTTCTGGCATCTTTTTTTCCAACAAGCCGAGGACGGTCGGCAAAAGCTCCTGCACTTGAGGCCATGTTTCCCCAGCGATCGCTGCTGTGAGTGATGCTGCCTGTTGCTGTGTGAGCGCTGGGCAGCCCCGCCCCCTTGCAGTCAATGCGTGCAGGCAGCATGACAGGGAGCGGAGCAGTGAGTGCGCTCTGATCGCGCGCTATTTTAATGAAGTATCGATACTAACAATATGCAAAATCGTATCGTTTTTAACGTACGGGTACCGCGGTACCTTTTTAGTATCGATACACCGTGCAACATTAATACATAGTATATTTATCACGTGTAGTGTAGTATATTCAAGTAACTTTTGTGTCTTTGTGGTCTTTTTTTGTCTCTGTAGTCTCTTTTGTGTCTCTTTGTAGTTGTGGTAGTGGGCGTGGTCTGTGCTCAGCTGCAGGGAAGAGATCTGTGGGAGTGGTTCAGGGGAACAGTGCCAGGGTTAATTGGCACAGCTGTAACCGGTTGCTAATCATCCCTCATTCCTTGGGTACATCTCAAGTCTCTTAATTGCATCCCTGTTTCCCTCACTTGCGTCCTTTCCTTGCGTCTTAGTCCCTCCCACCAGGGATGCATGGAGGAAACCATGCGAGGAGAGAGGAACGAGGAAATATGTTTTAACAGACATGAGACGTCCTTTCCTCAGTTGCGTCACGTGAAGCGACGTCTGTTTCTGATGACGGAGGATCAGCTGATCACAGCTGGATCAGCTGTCAGTCGGCTTTAACAGCTGGAGAGACTTTTGATAAGTTTGTGTCTGTTCACATGATCACTGTACTTAATAGTAACTAATAATACTAATAACTAATAAAGACACACAGTAATCACCACTGTAGAGGTGTTTCTCTCTGTAGTCTGTTAAACTGTGTCCTGTGTTCTGTTTATAAGCACAGGATCCATTTCTACCGGCGGAATGCGATATCGTCTTATTTATGAATTATTTGCGTCTGTACGTTTTGAAATTGTGAATATGGCGTCATTATTAAATAACCCAGAATATGATTATTGTTTCTCTTAAATGATAAAACTCATCAAACACTCAGGAATGATGTAAAAAGTGTTTAGTCTCTCAGCTCTCTCTGACTTTAATTGTTTCCATAATAAAAGTTATTGAGGGAAATATCAGATCATGAAAACACAAATCTTTCTAATAAATGAAGAAAGTTGTTTGTGGTCGTTTTGTTGTTCAGACTACAATGAACATTTATTTAAACCAGACGGTGAATCAGAAACCTAATCAAATATAAACTAGAGTTTATTCTGTGATCCGTCTTCACTCTGGTGTTAAACTCCAGTCAGTCAGTCCGATCGGCTGCAGCGTCCAATCACATAACTGATGAACAATGAGGGTGCGTGTCGGCCGTTAAAAGACTTCCTGGAAGTCCGTTCTCGTGGTTCCTCGCTCATGGCTCCTCCGAGGTCCCTCCTCCATCCTCCATCCTCGCTCCTCAGAGCTACATTAGAGCTTTGGGATGGCCGTCAATATGGCGGCGCAGAAACAACTTCCGGTTCAAGCGAGGATCGAGGAGCGAGGAAACGACAATTAAGAGACTTGAGAAGTACCCCTTGTCAGCAGTAGCAGGCTGGAGCTCTGGTGGCCGGTGAGACAGAGAGGAAGAGGAACACCAGCCCACGAGAGTCAGACTGATTGATGCACACTGGCCTGTGTGCGCTCTGAGGAGCCGGGCGGCAGGAGAGAGCACACGGCAGTGTGAAGTTTTGTTTAAGTTTGTAAATAAAATACGTTTGAGTAAACCTTAACTGCTGAAGACAGTGTGGTGTGTTGACGACCCGCGAGTAACACAGAGTCGGCTACACTGGCACCTGAACCACTCCCACAGATCTCTCCCCTGCAGCCGAGCACAGACCACGCCCACTACCACAGTAGTCTTTGTGTCTCTTTGAGTGACATTGTGTAGGTAAAGGTCAGGGGGGCCCCTGACACTTTGGGCCCCTGGGCCTGTGCCCGGTAGGCCTGTTCAGTCATCCATCCAACAGCAGGATGAAGCCAGACAAGTTGTACATTTGATGATTGTAGAGGATGACATGCAGACAACGAGGCAGCTGATGTGAAGTGGAACATATTACCAGAAAATGTATCACTTTATGGATCTATACGTAGATAAATCAAATAGAGTTATTGATGAAACATGAAGGTGCTGCACTAGCAGCAGACAGTGAACCCACCTCAGAGTCTCCAGTCTACAATGTGGACTCTCCAGAAAACCACTCAGCAGCTTCACGTCTGAATCCTTCAGGTCGTTTCCACTCAGATCCAGTTTTCTCAGATGGGAGGGGTTTGACTTCAGAGCTGAGCCCAGAGAAGAACAGCCTTCCTCTGTGATCTCACAGCGTGACAGACTGCAAACACACAAAACAACACACAGAGTTTCTTATATCGATACACAATGAATCATTATTTTCATCATAAACATGAGTGGCTTTCATTTTGGTTTCATCTTCTTTTGTAAACAGACATTTTGTGAAAATCCTGTCACTGTAAAGACATTTAAAATTATTGATCAGTATTGATCCAGATTCTTCAGAGCGGATCAGAAAATAAATTATTATTATTATTATTAATAAAATATATTGAAAAATACCAAATGATCTGAAATTGTTTCCTAAAAATTATTTAAAAAAAAGGTTTGGTTCTTTAAGTGTGATTCAATTAAACGTTCTTTCAATGATGAACATTGAGTCTATCAAGTATAGTATACATAGTAGGGTTGTCACGATACCAAAATTATGACTTCGATACGATACCTGCCATAAGTATCATGATACCAGATACTTACGATACGATACCTGAATTCGATACAATACCACAAATACGATACGATACTGGTATATTTATCTATAATAGTAATAAATAAAACATCTGTGCGGTTCCCTTTTTTACCAGCTTGTTCCTGCCCAGCGTTTTGAACACTTAACAAATGGCATTCATATTAATGTTTAACCTCTTCGCCTCTCTCTTTTGAGCCTCTCTCATAATTCCGCTGGCTTTCAAACACAGCTGAAGGGAACTCTGTCTCTGTGTTGCTGCTGACTCTGCTGGCATCTGTCTGACTGTCTGTGGGAGTGGGTGGATAAACAATGCTAAATGTACTTGCATAGTGAGTTTGATAATTTCACTTCATATTTTATCTTAATTCATGGAATAATTATTTTTCCTTAACTAAAAATAAAAAGAATTAGCTCAAGATCCACCCTCAGGCTCCACCAGCATGTAGCCATTTTGCATCAATTGTGTTTCATATAGTACACTTTTGTGTGCATTGTGACCTCATGATCATAGAGGCTTGTCGTCAAACTAGGCTAAGGCTACTCGTGTTAGGCTGTATATGGGTGAGCTTGGGGGTGTTCATGTTTATAATCACATTTGCTTTGAAAGGTTCGGGGTGTCTGTCTGAAAGGTGCTTTGCCATGTTAGACGTGTTGCCTCCCTTGGTCTGTGTGGCTTTGAAACACGTTTTGCAGACGGGTCTCTGTATGTCAGTGGGCTTTCCTTCACTGTCTGCAATGTAGCCAAAGCACTTCCAGATTTCACTTCTGGCATCTTTTTTTCCAACAAGCCGAGGACGGTCGGCAAAAGCTCCTGCACTTGAGGCCATGTTTCCCCAGCGATCGCTGCTGTGAGTGATGCTGCCTGTTGCTGTGTGAGCGCTGGGCAGCCCCGCCCCCTTGCAGTCAATGCGTGCAGGCAGCATGACAGGGAGCGGAGCAGTGAGTGCGCTCTGATCGCGCGCTATTTTAATGAAGTATCGATACTAAAAATATGCAAAATCGTATCGTTTTTAACGTACGGGTACCGCGGTACCTTTTTATTATCGATACACCGTGCAACATTAATACATAGTATATTTATCACGTGTAGTGTAGTATATTCAAGTAACTTTTGTCTCTTTGTAGTCTTTTTTGTCTCTGTAGTCTCTTTTGTGTCTCTTTGTAGTCATTTTGTGTATCTTTGTAGTCATTTTGTGTCTCTTTGTAGTTGAGGTAGTGGGCGTGGTCTGTGCTCAGCTGTAGGGGAGAGATCTGTGGGAGTGGTTCAGGGGAACAGTGCCAGGGTTAATTGGCACAGCTGTAACCGGTTGCTAATCATCCCTCATTCCTTGGGTACATCTCAAGTCTCTTAATTGCATCCCCGTTTCCCTCACTTGCGTCCTTTCCTTGCGTCTTAGTCCCTCCCACCAGGGATGCATGGAGGAAACCATGCAAGGAGAGAGGAACGAGGAAATATGTTTTAACAGACATGAGACGTCCTTTCCTCAGTTGCGTCACGTGAAGCGACGTCTGTTTCTGATGACGGAGGATCAGCTGATCACAGCTGGATCAGCTGTCAGTCGGCTTTAACAGCTGGAGAGACTTTTGATAAGTTTGTGTCTGTTCACATGATCACTGTACTTAATAGTAACTAATAATACTAATAACTAATAAAGACACACAGTAATCACCACTGTAGAGGTGTTTCTCTCTGTAGTCTGTTAAACTGTGTCCTGTGTTCTGTTTATAAGCACAGGATCCATTTCTACCGGCGGAATGCGATATCGTCTTATTTATGAATTATTTGCGTCTGTACGTTTTGAAATTGTGAATGTGGCGTCATTATTAAATAACCCAGAATATGATTATTGTTTCTCTTAAATGATAAAACTCATCAAACACTCAGGAATGATGTAAAAAGTGTTTAGTCTCTCAGCTCTCTCTGACTTTAATTGTTTCCATAATAAAAGTTATTGAGGGAAACATCAGATCATGAAAACACAAATCTTTCTAATAAATGAAGAAAGTTGTTTGTGGTCGTTTTGTTGTTCAGACTACAATGAACATTTATTTAAACCAGACGGTGAATCAGAAACATAATCAAATATAAACTAGAGTTTATTCTGTGATCCGTCTTCACTCTGGTGTTAAACTCCAGTCAGTCAGTCCGATCGGCTGCAGCGTCCAATCACATAACTGATGAACAATGAGGGGGCGTGTCGGCCGTTAAAAGACTTCCTGGAAGTCTGTTCTCGTGGTTCCTCGCTCATGGCTCCTCCGAGGTCCCTCCTCCATCCTCGCTCCTCAGAGCTACATTAGAGCTTTGGGATGGCCGTCAATATGGCGGCAAAGAAACAACTTCCGGTTCAAGCGAGGATCGAGGAGCGAGGAAACGACAATTAAGAGACTTGAGAAGTACCCCTTGTCAGCAGTAGCAGGCTGGAGCTCTGGTGGGCGGTGAGACAGAGAGGAAGAGGAACACCAGCCCACGAGAGTCAGACTGATTGATGCACACTGGCCTGTGTGCGCTCTGAGGAGCCGGGCGGCAGGAGAGAGCACACGGCAGTGTGAAGTTTTGTTTAAGTTTGTAAATAAAATACTTTTGAGTAAACCTTAACTGCTGAAGACGGTGTGGTGTGTTGAGGACCCGCGAGTAACACGGAGTCGGCTACACTGGCACCTGAACCACTCCCACAGATCTCTCCCCTGCAGCCGAGCACAGACCACGCCCACTACCACAGTAGTCTTTGTGTCTCTTTGAGTGACATTTTGTAGGTAAAGGTCAGGGGGCCCCTGACACTTTGGGCCCCTGGGCCTGTGCCCGGTAGACCTGTTCAGTAATCCATCCAACAGCAGGATGAAGCCAGACAAGTTGTACATTTGATGATTGTAGAGGATGACATGCAGACAACGAGGCAGCTGATGTGAAGTGGAACATATTACCAGAAAATGTATCACTTTATGGATCTATACGTAGATAAATCAAATAGAGTTATTGATGAAACATGAAGGTGCTGCACTAGCAGCAGACAGTGAACCCACCTCAGAGTCTCCAGTCTACAATGTGGACTCTCCAGAAAACCACTCAGCAGCTTCAATCCTGAATCCTTCAGGTTGTTGTAGCTCAGATCCAGTTTTCTCAGATGGGAGGGGTTTGACTTCAGAGCTGAGTCCAGAGAAGAACAGCCTTCCTCTGTGATCTCACAGCGTGACAGACTGCAAACACACAAAACAACACACAGAGTTTCTTATATCGATACACAATGAATAATTATTTTCATCATAAACATGAGTGGCTTTCATTTTGGTTTCATCTTCTTATGTAAACAGACATTTTAAAATCCTTATTACAGTGAAATAAGTTATTCCAGTGTAGTAGATCGCTCTAACAAACTAAAAGCACGACTTAAACCGTCCTGGTTCCCTGAAAGCAGGTGGGCCAAAGGATGTTCATGTTGGTTGGACGAGCCATTCAACACTTTGATCCCGAGCAGGATAGTGACCAGTTCACCTTTCAGTTTACACCATTATTTCCAAACACATATTAGCAGAGACACGAGTAGACATTGTTATCCCACAGTAACATTTTGGTAACACCACCATGAACTTAGTAGATCCGACACTTAGACCACTTCACTTCGTCATCTTTGTCGTAAATCACCTGATCCTAACCTGAGAGTTTCAAGTGTACAGTTCGGACTTGCCAGTCCAGCAGAGAGCAGCTTCACTCCTGAGTCCTGCAGGTTGTTGTAACTCAGGTCCAGGTCTTTCAGACTAGAGGACTGGGAGCTGAGGACTGAGGACAGAGCTCCACAGCTTTTCTTTGAGAGGTTACAGCCACTCAGCCTAGGGGAGGAACAGGGATCAACACAAACAAAATGTTTAATCAAAGTAAAATATTAAACATATTTAGTAATGGTAATGTATCCGTAGTGTATCTGCCTACAGAGCTTTGTTGGAGGCTTTGATCACTGGCAGCAGCCTCAGCAGAGCCTCCTCTGAAGCAGAGTATTTCTTCAGGTCAAACACGTCCAGATGTTTTTGTGATGACAGTAAGATGAAGACCAGAGCTGACCACTGAGCAGGAGACAGTTTATCTGTGGAGAGACGTCCTGAACTCAGGGACTGTTGGATCTCCTCCACTAGAGAACCATCATTCAGTTCATTCAGACAGTGGAACAGATTGATGCTTTTCTCTGGAGACACATTCTCACTGATCTTCTTCTTGATGTACTTGACTGTGTCCTGATTGGTCTGTGAGCTACTTCCTGTCTGTGTCAGCAGACCTTGTAGGAGTTTCTGATTGGTCTCCATTGAAAGACCCAGGAGGAAGCGGAGGAACACGTCCAGGTGTCCATTTGGACTCTGTAAGGCCTTGTCCACAGCACTCTGATAGAGATGATTAGGTTTGTTTCTGAAGATGTTAGACCACCAGGACAGCAGCAGGTTGACACCAGAGTTGATGAAGCTCAGATGGACATGAAGAGCAGCCAGAAACTCCTGAACAGTCAGATGGACGAAGCAGAACACCTTGTCCTGGTACAGTTCACTCTCCTCCCTAAAGATCTGTGTGAACACTCCCGAGTACACCGAGGCTGCTGTGATATCGATGCCACACTCTGTCAGGTCAGATTCATAGAAGATCAGGTTGCCTTTCTGCAGCTGATCAAAAGCCAGTTTTCCCAGAGACTCAGTCATCTCCCTGCTCTCTGGACTCCAGTGTGGATCTGTCTCAGCTCCTCCATCATACTTGACCCTCTTCCGTTTGGACTGAACCACCAGGAAGTGGATGTACATCTCAGTCAGGGTCTTGGGCAGCTCTCCTCCCTCTCTGGTCTTCAACACCTTCTCCAGAACTGTAGCAGTGATCCAGCAGAAGACTGGGATGTGGCACATGATGTGGAGGCTTCGTGAGGTCTTGATGTGGGAGATGATCTTGCTGGACTGCTCCTCATCTCTGAATCTCTTCCTGAAGTACTCCTCCTTCTGTGGGTTGGTGAACCCTCTGATCTCTGTCACCCTATCAACACACTCAGTCAGGATCTGATTGGCTGCTGCAGGTCGTGTGGTTATCCAGAGGCGAGCAGAGGGAAGCAGTTTCCCCCTGATGAGGTTTGTCAGCAGCACATCCACTGAGGTGGACTCTGTAACATCAGTCAGGATCTCAGTGTTGAACTCCAGACGAAGTCGAAACTCATCCAGACCGTCAAAGATGAACAGAACCAGGAACTCTTCAAAGCTGTAGATTCCTGCTTCTTTGGTTTCACTGAAGAAGTGATGAACAAGTTCCACCAAGCTGAACTTTTTCTCTTTCAGCACATTCAGCTCTCTGAAAGTGAATGGAAAGATGAACTGTATGTCCTGGTTGGCTTTGCCTTCAGCCCAGTCCAGAGTGAACTTCTGTGTTAAGACCGTTTTCCCAATGCCAGCCACTCCCTTTGTCATCACTGTTCTGATTGGTTCCTCTCCTCCAGGTGAGGCTTTAAAGATGTCTTCTTGTCTGATGGTTGTTTCTGGTCTGTCTGGTTTGCTGAATGCTGTTTCAATCTGTCTGACCTCATGTTCATCATTGACCTCTGCAGTCCCTCCCTCTGTGATGTAGAGCTCTGTGTAGATCTGATTCAGAAGGGTTTTCTTTCCTGCTTTAGCGATTCCCTCAAACACACTCTGGAACTTCTGTTGAAAGTTGGATTTGAGTTTCTGCTGACACTCCAGAATATCTGGATGAATAAAACAAAGATAAAAATCAATGAGGGGTTGTTTTAGTGAATGTGAGTCATTTCTAACAAGTTTACACATTTCTGTATTAATGAAATCTATTTCTCTCATTTGATAACTAAAGGCTCTGAATAGGTTAACGATTGTAAAATCACTTAGTATCATTTAACATCAACTGACATGTTGTGCTTCATGTGTGCATGAACTCTGTGGTCTCCAAATAACCAGAAGGTTTATTACTTCATTACAGAGGGAATTAATGATGTCCAAGCAGTATCTTACAGTCACACCAGTGTGCTACTTCTAAACATTAGAGGCAACAAAAACAGGATTGTCTGCCTTTGTTTCGTTGCTTTTTCCAAATTTTTCAATGTATTTTGTGTTTGGTAGCTTCTTCTGAAAGCCAAGGTGCAACTCGCTTTTTTACATCTAAAGTCTTTGTGAGATGTAAGTTTGATCTTTTTGTTCATACCATGACTTACCTTTGGGTTCTGATCTGGTTTTTGATAAACTCTTCTCTAGATCATTCTCACCAATCTTCACTAAAACTATTCGGGTCACTTTAATAATATTGTCTATGCCGTAGTTGTTGACCATCTGATCCACTGTGTCCATCCGGTCTGCATTCTCCAGTCGACTCTTTGGGATTGCTGGGAAGTCTTCTAGGACCTCCTCCAAAAACCACTTGAATTTTTTAAACTGGTCGGCTCCTAACTTCTCCAAAGTGTCCAAGAGGACCTCTTTAGGTGTCTCCATCTGTCCTCTCTGTCAAGATACAAAGGATATTGTTTCATAATACTATAATTCTTACATTTTAAAATCATGTGATTAAAGAATAATAATCATGCTGTACATATTTACTGACAATCAGCCACTTAAAGGAAAGTATGAAGGAGATTGCTTGATTGCGTAATGCACATGTGAGGATTAATTACAGGCCTGTGGATGTTTTCTGAGGTATAACAGGAGGATCATAAGACGGCTAACATGTTGTGACTTATTTACAGTCTATTACATACATTTTACAGGGTATTATAGCATTTCCACTGTTACTACACCATCACACACACACACACACAGGTCCTCTAGGACGGGTTTTGTCCTCTGGGACAGTTGAGACATGAACTGAGCAAACAGGACTCCACTAGTGAAACCAAGTGTGTGTCAGGGTTGTTAAGATGGTTGTGTTGTGAACATTCAGAGTGTTAATTAACAGTTTTAAAAAACTCAGGTTGATCCAACCTGTCAGACCAGTTCAGACACTCAGATTACAAACTTCTGTTGAAACTACTTGAGAAACATGAACATTATATTTCTAAAAATCATTGTTCTTTATCTCAGAGAGAAATTCTACTGCATATAACAAATCTATCTTTTGAAACATCGTTCTATTCTCCAGTTAAACAGAGAAACAACACAAAGAGATCAAAGTGATCCTGATGATCAAACATGTACAGATTCCTCTGGTAGGATTCTCACCTGCTGAACTCACTTCAGGTCAGTTTACAGACACGTTCCACCTTCATGTGTGGAGGAAACACTGGAGAGAAGAAGCTGCTCATGTCCTCCTGTCAGTCCTGGTGTCTGTGTCCATTTGATCCGAGGACGCCGTCTCACCCTCATCACTTCAGAGTCCAAGTCTAAAATAAAACCAGTGTGATGTCAAAACCTGTCCAACAGGTGGTAGATGACAGCCTATCAGAGGTGGTAGATGTCAGCCTATCAGAGGTGGTAGATATCAGCCTATCAGAGGTGGTAGATGTCAGCCTACCACTCTGGATGTTGGATCTGATCCTGGAGCAGTGTCATTAAAGATATGACTTTAATCTTTTATTCACACGGTGGATGTGAGGATATTATTCTCTGGAGAAATTTATCTATTGATCAAATCTTTATGTATTTCTTCGTCTTGTTATTGATCTCACCTGATGACTAATAATGATTAGAACATGTTGAAATCTGTATCAATATCCACAGCTACATTTTCATATGAATCTACATGCATATCAATGGATCAGCAGTATGCATCATGTTCAGGACCAACTGAGTCAGGACCAGCAGAGTCAGGACCAACTGAGTCAAGACCAGCAGAGTCAAGACCAGCAGAGTCAAGACCAGCAGAGTCAGAGTAAATATCTTTAAACATGTTGATGATGATGAAGGTCTGTGAGTGTCTGAATTGACTGTTTTTCTTTCTATGAGCAACGTAACTTTCTGAATATCTCGCTCTGTCTGACTTCTCTATTTTAGTTTCCATTAGTTACTGCTGTTAGTATCACTTCTGATGCACTTTGTATTTTTACTCTTGCATTTAATCTTTGTTCTTGTATTTTACTTCTTCTATTTTAGTTGAATTTTATTTCCCAAAGGTGTCAGAATGACTTCTTCTACACTTAATAATTGTTATTATATTGTTTATTCTACTGTTTTTCTTCTGCTGTAATCTTTAATGAAAGAATATACTTCTGGATTAATAAAGTTCAATCTTATCTTTTCTTCACAGACTATTTTCTTCTCTGTGATGCATTCAAAGACAATCTGAGACTTGAAACTCGACTGCTGCAGTGATGAGCCATCAGAAAATCAGACAAATAAAAAATAACAACGTACAACCTGAGCAAGATGATGATCTGAATAATAGTGAGGAAGATGTTAAATGTAATTTGATTTTGCGTTAAATAGTGAAGTGGAGACATTGAGAGGTCAAAGGCCTCCTGTATAAAAGTGACCTCCAAGTTCATAAAATATGTACAAAATAAATAACATCACAAACCAGAAGATATTTGAGTTGATAAACAAGTTAAAAATCATTTCAATGCTTCAACAACAGTTAAATAAATGAATTTAAATTAAATGTTTGAGCAGAAACAGTTTGTGTTTCAGACAAAACTTCAGGAATCTAAATGCAAAAACCCGACAGACTTCTTTTAGTTTAAAGAGTTTCAGTTGCGGGTTTTTTGTGTTGTATTGATCATATGCTCAGTCTTGTCTTTCACCGCTCACTGCAGTTCGTCATATCTGTTCAGTTAACAAACGTGCACGATCATCGCTGTGTTGCAAAACAGAGAAGCAGCTCTGAACTCTTACAAAATGTTGAGCAGCAGAAGATTCAACTGTTTCACCATCAGGAAGTGTTTCTCTCTGTTCCTCTTTTCACTGAAAAACAGACTTACACTGCCTGGAAATGTGAAGAAGTCACAGAAACACACTTTACCTTCATTTATACTCACATAAACACACTTTACCTTCATAAATACTCACAGAAACACACTTTACCTTCATAATACTCACAAAAACACACTTTACCTTCATTAATACTCACAGAAACACACTTTACCTTCATTAATACTCACAAAAACACACTTTACCTTCATTAATACTCACAGAAACACACTACCTTCATTAATACTCACAGAAACACACTTTACCTTCATAATACTCACAAAAACACACTTTACCTTCATTAATACTCACAGAAACACACTACCTTCATTAATACTCACAGAAACACACTTTACCTTCATTTATACTGGCAGAAACACACTTTACCTTCATTAATACTCACAGAAACACACTTTACCTTCATTAATACTCACAGAAACACACTTTACCTTCATTAATACTCATAGAAACACACTTTACCTTCATTAATACACAGAAACACACTTTACCTTCATGAGCTGAGCTCTGGCATGTTGATCTGCCATCAACACGGAGCGTCCCGATGAACTTTAACCCTGAATAAATAATGTGCAGTTGAACACCAGCAGCCTCAGGTAGAGCGGCCACACCTGGACCGACTTCACGTCGTCCAAAGAGTCAGAAACATCCAGCAAAGATCCTCTCCGGTGTCCGCTCCTCACCGCTCCTCATAGCTCAAGTGTTTCCTCAGATCTGTATCAAACTCCGGGAGAAGTTATGAGGCTTCATGTCTGTGATTTGATCCGCAGAGGAGAGGCCTGGAGCACCGACAGACCCGTCACATTCCTCCGTCCTGCTGCTGCTGCAACCAGCTGAGCGGGGCGGAGCCACGAGGAGCTCTCACTCCGCTGCTGTTTCCAGGAACCAAAGTCTGACGAATGAGCAGAAAGTCCAGGAAGTTCCTTTCTTTCAAATTTAAACACCGGTTTTATTTTGCAAAACATTTTCGTCAAAAGAAAAGTAACATTTAAAGGATATTTTTTCAAGAACTGCACTTGAGTACAAAAGCTACTTGTACTCAGTGGTGTAAGAAGTATTCAGATCCTTCACCACACTAAGTACAAAGTAAAAAGTACAATATGTACCTCTGAGATGTAGTACAGTGAAAAGTACAATATGTACCTCTGAGATGTAGTACAGTACAAAGTACAATATTTACCTCTGAGATGTAGTACAGTGAAAAGTACAATATTTACCCCTGAGATGTAGTACAGTAAAAGGTACAATATGTACCTCTGAGATGTAGTACAGTAAAAAGTACAATATGTACCTCTGAGAGAGACCGAGCCGTATTTCCCTGGAGGCTACGGTTCTGCTAGCCGTGTCCTTTTGATCCGTGATCACTTCGGGCGACAGATTTTGGTGAATCTGTTCGTCGCCGGCGAGGATCCCTCAGTTTGGGCAAACTTCTGAGGGTCCTCGTTCTTCGTTAAAACAAAAAGGTCTCCCTCCAGGAGCGGGGGAGGGGCCTACCTTCAGTTTAAAACGTGTGACCATTGCACGTGACACCTGGTAGTAGGAGTCAGGGGTCCCGCCAAGGCCTGGTGAGTCATCTCCTCCTACACCACAAAGGATTTATTCCACAAAAGGACTTTCGCCCAGTAAGAAATTAATATAATGATCAGACTGTAATAAATTGAAGCAATGGACGTTTTATGAGCTGTTGCTTTGCCCCTGCTAAGTATCCTGCAATAAATATCAATGATGCATGTAAAGCACGTAGTCTTGAGGATTCATTGATAAGGCAGTGAAGATTACTCATGTCGTAAAAAGTTAAGTATTACTGCTTAACAACAATAGATCTCTGAAGGGTTATTCTAGTTCTTAGTCCACTAGACTTGGCTAACTAGAGACCGATCTTTAACCTTCCCTTCCTCTCTAGGATCCTTGAGAGTCCTGTGTCAGCATTTTGTTCAAACAACGCCACGATTGCGTCATCATAGTAGTCAGGTGGGGGACCAGGAGGATCCCCCAGGGTCCTCGTCGTCTTGTTGGGAACTGTTTAGTCAGGTCTATCCATCGCTGCAGTAGTCCTCTTATAAAAGGTATAAGGCAGCACCCACAAACAGTGAGCAGAGATACTGCTACAAAGATCGAAATAAACAGCGATAAGGCCAAATTCAGACAGAAGAAGTAATCTCTTTTCTTTTTAACATTTTTGCCATACAATAGTTCAAAAGGTGAAAGTTCTCTACTAATAGGCAAGATGTGCATACTAAGCATTACTGGAGCTAAACATTGTACCCAGTTCTTTCCTGTCTCAGCCATCATTTTTCTCAATTTTGATTTTATTGTACCATTTGTTCTTTCAATCAACCCTGCTGACTGTTGGTGATAAGAGCAATGATATTTCATGTTTATTCCAAATACTTCAGCCAAATGTTTTATTATCTTGTTGACAAAGTGTGTACCGTTATCACAATAAATCCTTTCTGGTTTACCAAATCGCGGTATAATGTCTTTTGTTAGGGCTTTAGCTACCGTAACAGCATCTGGTGTTTTGGTTGGAAATACTTCGATCCATTTAGAATGTCTGTCAATTATTGTCAAACAATATTTCTGCCCTTCACATTGGTTTAGCACAGGGGTCGGCAACATGTGGCATGCGGCTCTTCAGCCCCTCTGTTGCGGCTCCCTGAGTCTACATCAGGGGTCCCCAACTGGCGGACCGGATCCAGACCCAGGACCTAAATCCGATAGATAATTCGGAATTATATATAATATGCACTAGGTTTATACTTTAACCGGCGCTTCTTATTCAGCCGTTACGGTACTTGTTCGGCGGTGCAGGAAACACACCGACCAATGCGTTGCAAATCACATCACGTGATGCAGCTCAGCCAATCAAATATGAGTATTCTGACAAGTTTCCTGACTCGAGCGAGGTTTACACACACCGTGACACACGGGGAGAGACGAGGAAATAGAAAGAACTGCAGGGACATTGCGATAATCAGAGAAGTTATCTCACATGACGTTCTCCAAAAAGAGAAACGTGTTCAGAGAGAATATAATTTATAAGCAAGAATGAACAGAATCTTATATGTTAATTATTTCCACAGGCAGTTAAATCCTCTACTCCTGTCAAGAGCTTTTCCCTGCAGGTGGCTAATCATGATTTCCAGACCCCCGCCCTCTGTAAACTATCAATGGATAAATCCAAAAAAAGAAAAGTCACGGAGGAAAATAGAGAGTTTAATCTGCGTGGACGTCTTCATTTGCTTTCACTGCCAACGATGCTGACTTACCTCTATGCTTCCAGAACAAACACACATCATGTGCTGAAAAGTGTCACGCTGGAGATGAACGAAAAAGAGCGAATTCTCAACTTCTGCAGCAAACTCTCCTCTTCATAAGAGTTTGATATTGTTATATCAGGTAAAATTGCAATACAATGTCAAGAATTGTCCTTATTCTTGTTCTATATTTTCATAAATACAACTAACTATAGTTTTTGTATATATAATATTACTATATATACAACTTTATAAGCTGTGATATCAAATAGCTTTTGCGGCTCCAGACAAATTTTATTTGGTGGAAAATAGAGCAAAATGGCTCTTTGGATCGTAAAGGTTGCCGACTCCTGGTATAGTTCAATGAAATCCTTGCAAATGTGTTGAAATGGATATTCTGGTTCTGGTAATTTACCCCTTGCTGGTCTTTGCTGGTCTTTGCTGGCCTTGAGGATTATGTTTTGCGCATACAGTACATGCTAGACAAAAAATGTTTGAGTAGTTTGTGAAGCCATATGCTGTAAATACTCTGGTTATCATAGATACAATCCCTCCTGTTGGGACATGGTCTTACCCATGGCTCAAAAGAGCCGCGTATCTATATAAAGTCTTTGGTAGTACTAGTTTGCCCTCGGGTCATCTCCAGAACCCATCACTGTCTGTTTTGCAGTTTTGTTTTTGCCAGTAAGTGCTCTCTTGTTTTGGAGCATTTGTTTGCATGTCTTTTAAAATCTCATGTGCTGCACTTCAAGAGGAAACTGGTCATGTGGTTTTTGTGCAGCCTTCTTAGCGTCCTCATCTGCTCTGTGGTTTCCTGCTGAAATGGGGTCAGTTCCTGTTGTGTGTGTTGTGCATTTACAGACTGCTACTTTTCTAGGCAACTGAACTGCATCTAGCAGATGTTAGATCAAGTCTCTGTGTGTGATAGGTTTGTTATTTGATGTAACCATGCCTCTGTTTTTCCACTGTTGAGCGAATACATGTATGCATGAATATGTATAGTTACTGTCAGTATACATATTGATAGTCTTGTCTTTTCCTAATTTGCATGCCTCTGTCAGAGCAATGAGTTCCGCTGCTTGCGCTGACAGGTGTGATGGTAAAGGTTCAGCTTTCAAAACTTTATTACTTGTCACTACAGCATACCCAGTTGCATTTGTACCATCTATATTTTATTTAGGTACTTTTAGCATTAAAGGTTTGAATAACACTATCGGTGCAGATGTCTGTACAGACATTGATGCTGCGATTACAGCTTGTAAACAGACAGGCATTGCTTTAGCAACAGAATCTAGTTGAGAGGAATAGAAAGCTATAGGTCTGTGTTTTCCTCCATGTTCTTGAGTTAACACGGATGTCATAAAACCTCCTCTACCCTAACACAGATAAACTTGTTAGCATTTTCTTTACCAAAAAGCTTTCTCTGCTTCAGGGGTCCAGTTTAGTTTGTCATGTGCTGCCATAGTCTTTTCATGAATCAACTTTGATAAGGGATTAACCGACTCAGCATAATTAGGAACCCAGCTTCTGCAGAAATGAGTCATTCCTAAGAATGGCATCATTTGTCTCTTTGATAGATCATAGCCTAGGTATTTTACTTTTTCTTTCCACAGTTGCAGTTTGTTTTTGCTTACTTTATGTCCCTGCTCACAAAGGAATTTTAGCAGTGCAAGAGTATCTTCTTTGCATTTCTCTTGAGTTTTTCAACATATCAAAATATCGCCTACATGAAGTAAGATTTGACTTCCTTGTGGTGGTTCAAATTTAGCTAGATTAGCTGCCATTACTTGAGAAAATATGGTTGGACTTTGACAATATCCTTGAGGAATCATAGTGTAAGTGTACTTTTTCCCACCGAATTGAAACGCAAACCAAAACTGACAGTCTTCATGCACTGGTACAGAGAAAAAGGTGTTTGCTAAGTCTATCACAGAAAAGTATTGACACTCAGGATTCATTTCATTTAAAAGAATATGTGGATCTGGCACTAATGGTGCTCTTGGCGTTACTGCTTTATTTACTGCTCGCAAATGTTGAACCATCCTCCAGCCGGTGGATGGTGCTGCTTTTTTAAATAGGAATAGAGGTGTATTGCATGGTGAGTCTGGACACTCTCTAACTACCCCTGATTTTAATAGTGCTTCAAATATTGGTTGTATTCCCTCAGCCGCTTCTGGTTTGATAGGATACTGACTGCTCTGAATGGTCTGAAACTGCTTTTAAGAGTTATTGTTACTGGTTCTATCCCTTTCACTTTCCCTACATCTGCAGGTCCTTGAGACCATAGAGTGTTATCAAGAGTTTCTAGAGCCTCCTCCTCAGCCGAGGAGAGGGAGAAAACATCTCATCTATTTTGCGTCTTAGCTGACATGTGTTGGCATCCTCTGATGCCAACCTCCTGTCCCTTCCACTCAGGACCAAGCACCGGCCATGGGGCGACAGAGCCTTCTCCATATCTGCCCCCTCCCTCTGGAACTCTCTCCCCAAACACATCCGAGACTGCACTGACCTTTCCACATTCAAATCTCAAATCAAAACCCACCTGTTCAAAATTGCTTTTAATGTGTGACCGATATTGTGTATTTTATGTTTTTAGTGTATTGCTTTTATATATAATGATTTTAATGTAAAGTGTCTTTGACTACTCTGAAAAGCGCTATATAAATAAAATGTATTATTATTATTATTATTATTATTATGTGCACTGCCTTCTTTGCCATTGTTACCCAGTTTAGCTCAGTTGTGTAGCTTTTCAACATGGGATAATGATAAATATTCTCTTGCACACGTTCCCACGGTTCCCCAGATTCTTCTGCTGTTGTCACAAATCCCCCTACATCTCTCCAAAATGCGGAGGGTGGCTTGGCTAGTGAGACATGTGGTGCATCACCTCCCCTGAAGAGCTTTTTCTCATCCTCTTGGAGTGCACATACAGCTCCCACAAAACCTTTGTTGTCCCAATAAAGGTTAGTCATCCTTAATTTTGCTGTTGGTGTTTTAAAGAACTTGTTTTCATACTTCTTATCTGTCCCTGGAACCCGGCATCAGTAACGGTATTGAAGCATCGTTGAGGAGAGAGTCCCAGTTGCCCACTATCTGTCTCATGCAGGCTTCTAAGCCATTTAATCTGTCGCTCTGGCACAGCAGGTTTACTTGTCATGCCATTTCAGCTTGATTATCTCTTGGATGTGGTAGACCCTCTACAGCCTTTTTTACATCAACCTGAGACCACGGTTCATATACGTAGACTGATTCTGGCTGGTTTTCTGCTCCAGCAGGTGCTGCACTAGCAGCAGACAGTGAACCCACCTCAGAGTCTCCAGTCTACAATGTGGACTCTCCAGAAAACCTCTCAGCAGCTTCACTCCTGAATCCTTCAGGTTGTTGAAGCTCAGATCCAGTTTTCTCAGATGGGAGGGGTTTGACTTCAGAGCTGAGACCAGAGAAGAACAGCCTTCCTCTGTGATCTCACAGCGTGACAGACTGCAAACACACAAAACAACACACAGAGTGTCTTATATCGATACACAATGAATAATTATTTTCATCATTAACATGAGTGGCTTTCATTTTGGCTTCATCTTCTTTTGTAAACAGACATTTTGTGAAAATCCTGTCACTGTAAAGACATTTAAAATCATTATTACAGTGAAATAAGTTATTCCAGTGTAGTAGATCGCTCTAACAAACTAAAAGCACGACTTGAACCGCCCTGGTTCCCTGAAAGCAGGTGGGCCAAAGGATGTTCATGTTGGTTGGACATTAGATGAACATCTATGTATATAAGTGTGTATAAGCAACGCATTCATTATTATTTTTTTTTACAAATCATCATCATGTAGTGATTTCATCTTTTTTTGTCATACATTATTTGTCATTAATTAAATTACAGCAATGTTTTGAGGGGTTCATACGGTCGTAGTAAACCAGATTAATTCAGCCGATGTGTACAAACAAGTGTCTTCTACTATTATATTTATAGTATGAAATGTATCTTTTACTTTTACTCTCATTATTTCTTGATGTTTTGGGCAATATTGTCTGTGTTACACTCTATAAATAAAGCATATTGAATTGAAGGAAAAGCTTGACACATGTGGCAACGAAGCAACAAAGGGAGTGCTCCGTGGTAAACGCGCAGTGTGGTCACAAGTTGTTCTGGTGGCCCTTTGCTGTTAGGAGCGACTGATGACTGTGTTGTACGTTCTTACACCATCAGCGTACAACACAGTACGCTGATGGTGGTGTAGTGGGAGTGCTTCTGACTGCTGACGTTTTTCTAATCCCGTAAATATGATTTATTTATGTTTATATATATTTGTATATATATATACTTATTTTAACTGTGAGTTCTTCTTCGTTACACATGTTTGCACAAAACAGGCTCCAAAGACGTTTATGTGTTTTTTTTACCATTTTATTATTTCAAAACAAGAGCAACGAGCTCTCTTCCTGTTTTCAACAGCTGCCTTAACTACAACAAAAGACGCGGCTGAAAGTCGCCAGTTAACATGGTCCCTTGTTAAACCGTAACATCAGTGTGACCGAGTTCATCGAGGAGACTAATGAGGACTACAAAGCTCCAACCACCTCCAGCATCACCACCCGGATGTCCCACTGCAGACACACGCGCACACGCACACACACACACACACACACACACACACACACACACACACACACACACACACACACACTTTATTGCACAGGTCTGGCAGAGGATGAAAATCAATACTATGTCACCATCTTGTGGTTAAACAAAATATTATGGGAATACTGTACCAAAAATTGAAATAAAGTCCACGAAATGTGTTAAACTGCGTATAATAATAACCATAATAACAACAATAATAATAGCCAGAATGCATTATACTGAATTCGTATCATTATTTTATCTTCCTGTTTTAAACAGCTGCCGTAACTACGACAACATGAGACGCATTCGGTTGAAAGTCACCAGTTTACATGGTCCCTTGTTAAACCGTAACACCGGCATGTTGATCTGCCTTCAACACGGAGCGTCCCGATGAACTTTAACCCTGAATAAATAATGTGCAGTTGAACACCAGCAGCCTCAGGTAGAGCGGCCACACCTGGACCGACTTCACGTCGTCCAAAGAGTCAGAAACATCCAGCAAAGATCCTCTCCGGTGTCCGCTCCTCACCGCTCCTCACCGCTCCTCACCGCTCAAGTGTTTCCTCAGATCTGTATCAAACTCCGGGAGAAGTTATGAGGCTTCATGTCTGTGATTTGATCCGCAGAGGAGAGGCCTGGAGCACCGACAGACCCGTCACATTCCTCCGTCCTGCTGCTGCTGCTGCAACCAGCTGAGCGGGGCGGAGCCACGAGGAGCTCTCACTCCGCTGCTGTTTCCAGGAACCAAAGTCTGACGAATGAGCAGAAAGTCCAAAAAGTTCCTTTCTTTCAAATTTAAACACCGGTTTTATTTTGCCAAACATTTTCTTCAAAAGAAAAGTAACATTTAAAGGATATTTTCTCAAGAACTGAACTTGAGTCCAAGAGCTACTTGTACTCAGTGGTGTAAGAAGTATTCACATCCTTTACCACACTAAGTACAAAGTAAAAAGTACAATAATTACCTCTGAGATGTAGTACAGTAAAAAGTACAATATGTACCTCTGAGATGTAGTACAGTAAAAATGTGACAGGTGGTGGAGGACTGGAAGTAGTCCAGGATGGACCTGTTTAAAAGGCCACCACAGGAGGAGGAACCCTGTGGGGTTGGGACCCTCCCTCGGTTATGAAGGTCAGCTTCAGGACTCTGACCCTAACACCCTGAAATCAGGTACCAATCTGACCCCTACTGCTTCACCAAAGACACAACAGTTATGTCTAAGTCCTGTAATCACATGAACACCAAGCATGATAAACCAGCAGAGCATCAAAACTATCTGAGCCAACCAAGTTAGTAAATCACATCAGACTGAAGAACAGCATTTAAGCTCAGCTTGTAGCAGGTCTGTTGTTCATATTCATATCCAATCATGCACTGCTGTCAGCCTCTCAGGAGAAGAGCTCTCTGACCTCATGGAGACTATGCAGACACCCTCAGAGACCAGCAACACTGGGCTTTGGTTGGAATGTACAAAATACAAACCAGTTTTATTTGTTTTATACAATAAAAAGAAGATTAAAAGTTACAAAAAAGGATAATATGAAAAGCAAATGAAAGAAAAAGGCAAAATTCAAAAGTTCAAATCACCAAATAATCCTCGTCAAAAAGACTCCAAACTAGGAGCACCTGAATAAACCCCAAAAAGCCCTGATTGTTTGTCGTCTCCTCCTATTTCTACCTTTTTACTTGGAGCATCGTTAACCTCCTGGTCCATATATGGTCGACTACTAAACATTAGTAAATCACTGGATGAAGCTGTTTACGTATCTTACAGTTCATGACAGACTTCTTTAGGTTAGCTCTTATTTCTAAGGTTGCTGTCTGGTCTTCCTGGTGGAACATCAGTCAGGGTGTCTCCTAAACAGTTAGCATGGTTACAGCATCTGACCTCACATCCTGTTTCCTTTGCTGACTGACAAAGATCAGAGCAAAGTATGTCAAACCAAGATTATCTCATTAAATCATCTCAACCAATTATGCTTCACAAAGCATGTCGGATATCACATTGATAAATGACTGAAAGTCACTTAAACATTATCATCATTAAATGACCACTCAGTAATAATAGAAATCAAAGAAGTAAAATCATGAGAGATTCATTGATAGGAGAGAAATCAATAGTAACTCACAGAGTAGAATAAAACTTAAATGCATCAAGACTTTATGAGTCTGAAATAGAACTAATGAAAACAAGCCAAGTCTGTTTCACAGCGCCGGGGTTACAACTGAAAGAATAAGACTCAAATATTGTCATTCATGTCATCAGAATACATCTGCAGCACATGAATGTAACAGAATACACACATGTAGTAGATGTTGTGCTCTACATGAGACAGTGATGTTATGAATCTGTTCATTTCATCATTCACACAGTCTGTGATTTATTGCCAGCTGTTCTTTCTGCATTAAGCAGTTTGAACTGAGTTACTTTTATGACTTAACTTCTTCTTATTGGTTCAATATTTCCTAACGATCCACGTACTGAGCTCTGATTGGTCAGTAGGCGGTGCTTTTATACGAGTTAATAGGTGGGCGGGGCTACACCAACATTACAGAGTCAAGTCTCCTGCTGCTCAGAATAAAACCTCTTTTTGTGAGTAGGAGTTCTTTAACTCTGTGACTCTGTGAACACAGCTGATGTCACCTGTCACTGATCAAACCTAATTACCATAATATTGGAGATTATATTTTAATATTTCTGAGTGAGCAGGATCGTGGTGAAGAAGCACAATTTAGTTTGAAAGTGAGTTTTTTAAATAGGCTGTGTATAGTGAACATATTTTAACAGCATTTTAGTGACAGTTTTTAACTTTACTACGTACTTAAAATAGCTGAAAGCACCGTGCACAACATTACTACTGGTGGTGCCCCTATTGAGCGTTTTCACAATAGTTTTACAAATGTGTTTGAACATTATCATGAAACAAATCCTGCAAGTGTTGTGATGATGGGATTTATAGTCTGATTTATGTTATGATATGACCATTTCTGGATTTGTAGCGCCCCCTGGTGGCTGATTTAAAAAGAACGTTCAGAGTTAGTTTCAGTGACTCTTGTGGACAATTTCTGCAAGTTTTGTGGAGAATGGCCAAAGGGTTGTTGACTTAAGTCTGGTTATGTGCTGAGCCACGCCCCTTTTCGTGTTCTATGGTCAATATCTTGAAAACTAAATAAGTTATCCACTAAATTTTGGTCAGCTTTGACAATGTTTTAGCAATAATAATCCTCAGAACATTTGGTAGCAAACAGAGGTAAGGTTTAGGAGGAGATAGCAAACATCTGTATACGGTCCAAAAGGCTGTTTTGTAGAGCAGACTGAGCTGAACGTGGGTGTCAAATTTCCAGTCAATGACTTCTGGTGTGAGGGGCGTGGCTTTTCAAAAATCACATTTTGAGAGTTAATTACAGCGCCACCATGTGGCCGATCTGAGTTCTATGTCTTGAGAAGCACATGAACATCATTTCCAGTTATTGTTCCAAGTTTCATTTTTCTACCTCATTCCAGCTCACGGGAGTTTGAGCTGAAGCAGCAGACAACAAATATGAACCCTAACAAAAATAATCAGGAGAATTTCAAAAGGTCCTCGGGCCCTAAATAAGAGTAAATCTGTTGTGATGTGAGGCCCAATGTCTGTATATGTGAGAGGGTGTCAGACTTTAGTCTTTAAAAGTCTTCTGGTGTTTGGTACACTAAATAAAATCCAGGTGGAGGTGGTGGAGCAGTCTCCAGTCTCCAGATGCTCTCTGGATCATCAGGACTCAGATGACAGAGATCACTCCCAACTGATGAGAGAAGAAGAAGACAAGAGAAGAGATGAATCAGTGTTTACAGAGACTCTCTTCATCAGCCGTCAGTCAGTGACGCAGCACATCCAGTAGAAAGAGCAGCTTCCTCTCAGCTCTCATGTTAACCTACACTGAGCTCCAGGCTCACACACCTGCAGACACTTTGGGCCTCCAGTCTGTTGACTCTGCAGGTTCCACTGAAATAAAGTGCTGAGAGTCCTGAACGCATCATGACTGCAGAACCAGAGAGGTGTTCACTGCTCACTGTAAAGATGGATTTAACCCTGTTATGCTGCGTTCACAACAAACGGCAAGTGGATTTTTCATGTGACGCGATTACATACAAAGTAAATGCAAAGTCACTAATAGACGTAAATTTGAGCCAATGAGGAGAAAGACGCGATGCAAATTTAAATATTTCCAATGGAGTAAGAGATAAACGTGAGGCTGTGTCGTTAAAGCCTTTCAGCGTTGAGATTCTCCTCCTTCATCACTGACGTCCTGACGCTGTTGAATCAGAAATGGAGGATAAACATATTGAATCCGTCTGTGTTCACCCAGAGCTCTACGATACCTCATACAGAGACCAAACTATGTGTATGAATGTATGAGTATGAACCACAGACTGTCTATGGTACAAACAATAACCACGCTGACCTATTTACGCCTAGATGATGGAGCAGCTACAATGTTAGCATAGCCTAGCATCTATTGATCCAGACTCCATTCAGAAAACAACCATTTTAACAGTTGTTTGCTTGTCATCTTGTGAACAGACCTGACAAAGCATGAAGTCAGACTTTTTACAAATCAACATCATTATATAGTTATTTCAGCATCCTTTGAATGTTTGTTGAACTTAAATCACAGCTGAATCTGTTTATTTTGGGTTCATACAGCTGTAGTAAACCAGCCGACGAGTGTCTGGATAGATACAGTGAATACAGCCTCCAGATGATGTTATGAACCACACATGATGGAGTTTGGTTTCAGATATCTGGGACTTCCTCAACTTGTACAAAGCAGCACTAGTGGTTATTTCAGCCATGACTGATGATTGGCTACATGTAACGCTGGTTCTATGAAGTGAGAGCAGTGATGTGCAGGCTTCAGTCAGACTGATCTCAGAGCTGTGACAAAGATGAACTGATCAATAGTTTGATAGTGTGATGAATGAGGACCACTGTCTCTAAACATCTGATGATGCCGTCAGCTGTTAACAAGCTTCACTTCCTGTAGACGTGAACAACAACACATCGACTCAAACACACAATCACAACAAGCTTCTGACTCATCTGATTGGCTGACTTCTCGCTGACTTCTCTCTCTCTCTCTCTCTCTCTCTCTCTCTCTCTCTCTCTCTCTCTCTCTCTCTCTCTCTCTCTCTCTCTCTCTCTCTCTCTCTCTCTCTCTCTCTCTCTCTCTCTCTCTCTCTCTCTCTCTCTCTCTCTCTCTCTCTCTCTCTCTCTCTCTCTCTCTCTCTCTCTCTCTCTCTCCCAATCCTGAAGCTCGTGGATCTGTGTTTGGTACAATACTGCTGGACTGACTCCAACCCTCTACTGACCTCAGACTCTCCAGTCTACAATGTGGACTCTCCACAAGATCAGACAGCAGCTTCATGTCTGAATCCTTCAGGTTGTTTTTACTCAGATCCAGTTCTCTCAGATGGGAGGGGTTTGACTTCAGAGCTGAGACCAGAGAAGAACAGCCTTCCTTTGTGATCTCACAGTGTGACAGACTGCAAACACACAAAACAACACAGAGTTTCTTATATCGATACACAATGAATCATTATTTTCATCATAAACATGAGTGGCTTTCATTTTGGTTTCGTCTTCTTTTGTACAAAACAATGTAAAAGAAAAGCTAAATGTTTTGAAAAAAGTTTGTATAAGAAATGTTTTTTTAAAATATTACTTTAAACCTCTTAAACTCGGAGCCGTTTTTGAGGTCTCTGAGCGAAAATGCATAGCCCTACAAAACTGACCATAGTCCTGTAACTACAAGGTCGATTTTAATAATTTTTGTTGATATAATCAGATCACAACACCTGTGAGATAGTTTAGATAGGTAATATTGTGTATATGTTGCTGGTTAATATAGTAAAATAAGACATTACACAGCTCAAATTGAAAATATTCAGCTTCGCCTGGGAAAAATGCACTTTCAGTGATAAAAGGTTATTGAAATAATGCAGCTAGCCCCCTAAAACTTTCCCAAGTCATAGCATAACTGATCAGTAGTTATTAAAAAAAGGTTAAAGTGGAATAAAGTGGAATAAAGTGAAGAATAAGAGGCTTTAGTCAAGCGAGGTCATCATTTTCGAACCAGCTGTTGCAGCTCTTACATTGTACTTTTATACACTATATAACTATATATTTCACTTTCTTTATCACTCATATGATTCAATACATCCAAATACAGATAATAGGAATCATATTCATATTCATAACATCATCAGAGCCAGTTTTGGCTGTCATCTGTAGGATTTTCTCAGTTCATGTGTGTGTATGCGGCTGGACCTCAGCCTATCCTCGGTCGATTTCAAAAAACAACCCCTCCTTCGACGCGTCAGAGTCTCAGGAAGACCTCTGCCGAGTTTGGTGGCGATCGGCAAAAGTTTCAAGCAATAAAGTTGCCCGAGGTGACGCGTGTACCCCGGCGTAAATTTCCGGTCGCAGGCAGTCTGACCACACGCCCAAGCCTGCTTGACCGCTCTTATTCTGGAAACAAGTCGGAAGTCAACAGTATGCAGTTGGCAGCAATGACTCCAGCTTTGGAACGGAAATTCTGCGACGTTATTATCCATATTTTCATAAAACTTGGGCGCATACCTACGATTTCTTTCGGCGGAGGGCAGCACGAAGGTACGTTTGACCACTCACAACTGTTTAGTGTTTATACGGATCGTAAAACAGAAGTTAGTTACGTGTTTAGCCACGTGTGCTAATGCTATTACATGCATTGCATGACTTGGTAGCCGCTAGCATTAGGGTACAAACATTGATTTGCGGTACTCATAACGCCGATTTCTGGCCAGGATTTGGTGCTTTTATGCCACGATATTTTTCTGCTTATGTGAGTACCCTATAGTTGTGTTTGGAGTGTGTAAGAAGTGACTTATATGATGTTGTTGCCCAGACGTTGCTGTTTCATCCAAAAAAAAAAGTAGCCACATCCATGCTACTGGCTAATAATCAGGCTATTTTCCGCATGTGAGTTTGAGGGGTTCTGAGCCCGTGAGCCCCCAAATTTGGGGGCGTCGTGCTTATTAATAGTTAATAGTAAAAGGAGGCAGCTGATGTGAAGTGGAACATATTACCAGAAAATGTATCACTTTATGGATCTATACGTAGATAAATCAAATAGAGTTATTGATGAAACATGAAGGTGCTGCACTAGCAGCAGACAGTGAACCCACCTCAGAGTCTCCAGTCTACAATGTGGACTCTCCAGAAAACCTCTCAGCAGCTTCACTCCTGAATCCTTCAGGTAGTTTTCACTCAGATCCAGTTCTCTCAGATGGGAGGGGTTTGACTTCAGAGCTGAGCCCAGAGAAGAACAGCCTTCCTCTGTGATCTTACAGCGTGACAGACTGCAAACACACAAAACAACACACAGAGTTTCTTATATCGATACACAATGAATCATTATTTTCATCATAAACATGAGTGGCTTTCATTTTGGTTTCATCTTCTTTTGTAAACAGACATTTTGTGAAAATCCTGTCACTGTAAAGACATTTAAAATCATTGATCAGTATTGATCCAGATTCTTCAGAGAGGATCAGAAAATAAAATATTATTAATAATAAAATATATTGAAAAATATAAAATGCTCTGAAAAAAGTCAGCATCAGAAATGTAACTTTTTTTAAATTACTTTATCAGTTATTTTCCTAAAAATTAAAAAAGGTTTGGTGCTGTAAGTGTGATTAATTTAAACATTATTTTTTAAATCAGGGGTCTCAAACTCCCGGCCCGCGGGCTAAATCCGGCCCGGCACGTCATTTCATGTGGCCCGCGAATCCGCCAGCAAAAAAAAAAAGATTTTTTTTTTTTAAGTTAGACTTGATAATAAAAATATCCTCATAGTCGAAATTATGAGATTGAAAGTCGAAGTTATGAGATAGAAAGTCATAATTCTGAGATAGAAAGTCAAAATGATGAGATACTTAAACACAGTCACAGAAGCAGCTCTTTGGCTGGTTACTGTACACTTGGAATGGAAATGTATTGAGAGTACATTGAAGACTACTTTAAACGTGGCTTTAAAAACACATGAAATACTTCATGTGGGATTGTGTAAACGCACCCTTGAAAGGATTTTAAGCTTTGAACAAAGTTAATGTAATAACTTGTCTTTGATATTTTCTTTAATAGTTTGATCTTTGATAGAGTAATGTGGGTTTCTGAACCCTAAATTAAAAGGATTTAAGTTGTAACAGAAATGTGCTTAAATATATTTTTATATTTTTACACTTGAATAAACAATAATCAAATGCGGAGACAGTTATTTACCAATATGTTAGGAGTAGTTACATTTACACAGTCTTACATTTACAACCGGCCCTTTGAGGGCGACCGTGATGCTGATGTGGCCCAGAGTGAAGATGAGTTTGAGACCCCTGTTTTAAATGATTACCATTGAGTCTCTCAAGTATAGTATATAAAGTATATTCATCAAGTATAGTACAGTCTAGTATATTCAATTAACGTTTTGTGTCTCTTTGAGTGACATTTTGTTGGTAAAGGTCAGGGGGCCCCTGACACTTTGGGCCCCTGGGCCTGTGCCCGGTAGACCTGTTCAGTAATCCATCCAACAGCAGGATGAAGCCAGACAAGTTGTACATTTCATGATTGTAGAGGATGACATGCAGACAACGAGGCAGCTGATGTGAAGTGGAACATATTACCAGAAAATGTATCACTTTATGGATCTATATGTAGATAAATCAAATAGAGTTATTGATGAAACATGAAGGTGCTGCACTAGCAGCAGACAGTGAACCCACCTCAGAGTCTCCAGTCTACAATGTGGACTCTCCAGAAAACCTCTCAGCAGCTTCACTCCTGAATCCTTCAGGTTGTTTCCTCTCAGATCCAGTTTTCTCAGATGGGAGGGGTTTGACTTCAGAGCTGAGCCCAGAGAAGAACAGCCTTCCTCTGTGATCTCACACTCTGACAGACTGCAAACACACAAAACAACACACAGAGTTTCTTATATCGATACACAATGAATAATTATTTTCATCATAAACATGAGTGGCTTTCATTTTGGTTTCATCTTCTTTTGTAAACAGACATTTTGTGAAAATCCTGTCACTGTAAAGACATTTAAAATCATTGATCAGTATTGATCCAGATTCTTCAGAGCGGATCAGAAAATAAAATATTATTATTAATAAAATATATTGAAAAATACCAAATGATCTGAAATCTTTTCCTAAAAATGATTTAAAAAAAAGGTTTGGTTCTTTAAGTGTGATTCAATTAAACGTTCTTTTAATGATGAACATTGAGTCTATCAAGTATAGTATACATAGTAGGGTTGTCACGATACCAAAATTATGACTACGATACGATACCTGCCATAAGTATCATGATACCAGATACTTACGATACGATACCAGAATTCGATACAATACCACAAATACGATACGATACTGGTATATTTATCTATAATAGTAATAAATAAAACATCTGTACGGTTCCCTTTTTTACCAGCTTGTTCCTGCCCAGCGTTTTGAACACTTAACAAATGGCATTCATATTAATGTTTAACCTCTTCGCCTCTCTCTTTTGAGCCTCTCTCATAATTCCGCTGGCTTTCAAACACAGCTGAAGGGAACTCTGTCTCTGTGTTGCTGCTGACTCTGCTGGCATCTGTCTGACTGTCTGTGGGAGTGGGTGGATAAACAATGCTAAATGTACTTGCATAGTGAGTTTGATATTTTCACTTCATATTTTATCTTAATTCATGGAATAATTATTTTTCCTTAACTAAAAATAAAAAGAATTAGCTCAAGATCCACCCTCAGGCTCCACCAGCATGTAGCCATTTTGCATCAATTGTGTTTCATATCGTACACTTTTGTGTGCATTGTGACCTCATGATCATATAGGCTTGTCGTCAAACTAGGCTAAGGCTACTCGTGTTAGGCTGTATATGGGTGAGCTTGGGGGTGTTCATGTTTATAATCACATTTGCTTTGAAAGGTTCGGGGTGTCTGTCTGAAAGGTGCTTTGCCATGTTAGACGTGTTGCCTCCCTTGGTCTGTGTGGCTTTGAAACACGTTTTGCAGACGGGTCTCTGTATGTCAGTGGGCTTTCCTTCACTGTCTGCAATGTAGCCAAAGCACTTCCAGATTTCACTTCTGGCATCTTTTTTTCCAACAAGCCGAGGACGGTCGGCAAAAGCTCCTGCACTTGAGGCCATGTTTCCCCAGCGATCGCTGCTGTGAGTGATGCTGCCTGTTGCTGTGTGAGCGCTGGGCAGCCCCGCCCCCTTGCAGTCAATGCGTGCAGGCAGCATGACAGGGAGCGGAGCAGTGAGTGCGCTCTGATCGCGCGCTATTTTAATGAAGTATCGATACTAAAAATATGCAAAATCGTATCGTTTTTAACGTACGGGTACCGCGGTACCTTTTTAGTATCGATACACCGTGCAACATTAATACATAGTATATTTATCACGTGTAGTGTAGTATATTCAAGTAACTTTTGTCTCTTTGTAGTCTTTTTATGTCTCTTTGTAGTTGTGGTAGTGGGCGTGGTCTGTGCTCAGCTGCAGGGGAGAGATCTGTGGGAGTGGTTCAGGGGAACAGTGCCAGGGTTAATTGGCACAGCTGTAACCGGTTGCTAATCATCCCTCATTCCTTGGGTACATCTCAAGTCTCTTAATTGCATCCCCGTTTCCCTCACTTGCGTCCTTTCCTTGCGTCTTAGTCCCTCCCACCAGGGATGCATGGAGGAAACCATGCAAGGAGAGAGGAACGAGGAAATATGTTTTAACAGACATGAGACGTCCTTTCCTCAGTTGCGTCACGTGAAGCGACGTCTGTTTCTGATGACGGAGGATCAGCTGATCACAGCTGGATCAGCTGTCAGTCGGCTTTAACAGCTGGAGAGACTTTTGATAAGTTTGTGTCTGTTCACATGATCACTGTACTTAATAGTAACTAATAATACTAATAACTAATAAAGACACACAGTAATCACCACTGTAGAGGTGTTTCTCTCTGTAGTCTGTTAAACTGTGTCCTGTGTTCTGTTTATAAGCACAGGATCCATTTCTACCGGCGGAATGCGATATCGTCTTATTTATGAATTATTTGCGTCTACGTTTTGAAATTGTGAATGTGGCGTCATTATTAAATAACCCAGAATATGATTATTGTTTCTCTTAAATGATAAAACTCATCAAACACTCAGGAATGATGTAAAAAGTGTTTAGTCTCTCAGCTCTCTCTGACTTTAATTGTTTCCATAATAAAAGTTATTGAGGGAAATATCAGATCATGAAAACACAAATCTTTCTAATAAATGAAGAAAGTTGTTTGTGGTCGTTTTGTTGTTCAGACTACAATGAACATTTATTTAAACCAGACGGTGAATCAGAAACATAATCAAATATAAACTAGAGTTTATTCTGTGATCCGTCTTCACTCTGGTGTTAAACTCCAGTCAGTGAGTCCGATCGGCTGCAGCGTCCAATCACATAACTGATGAACAATGAGGGGGCGTGTCGGCCGTTAAAAGACTTCCTGGAAGTCTGTTCTCGTGGTTCCTCGCTCATGGCTCCTCCGAGGTCCCTCCTCCATCCTCCATCCTCGCTCCTCAGAGCTACATTAGAGCTTTGGGACGGCCGTCAATATGGCGGCAAAGAAACAACTTCCGGTTCAAGCGAGGATCGAGGAGCGAGGAAACGAGAATTAAGAGACTTGAGAAGTACCCCTTGTCAGCAGTAGCAGGCTGGAGCTCTGGTGGCCGGTGAGACACAGAGAGGAAGAGGAACACCAGCCCACGAGAGTCAGACTGATTGATGCACACTGGCCTGTGTGCGCTCTGAGGAGCCGGGCGGCAGGAGAGAGCACACGGCAGTGTGAAGTTTTGTTTAAGTTTGTAAATAAAATACGTTTGAGTAAACCTTAACTGCTGAAGACGGTGTGGTGTGTTGAGGACCCGCGAGTAACACAGAGTCGGCTACACTGGCACCTGAACCACTCCCACAGATCTCTCCCCTGCAGCCGAGCACAGACCACGCCCACTACCACAGTAGTCTTTTTGTGTCTCTTTGAGTGACATTTTGTAGGTAAAGATCAGGGGGGCCCCTGACACTTTGGGCCCCTGGGCCTGTGCCCGGTAGGCCTGTTCAGTAATCCATCCAACAGCAGGATGAAGCCAGACAAGTTGTACATTTGATGATTGTAGAGGATGACATGCAGACAACGAGGCAGCTGATGTGAAGTGGAACATATTACCAGAAAATGTATCACTTTATGGATCTATACGTAGATAAATCAAATAGAGTTATTGATGAAACATGAAGGTGCTGCACTAGCAGCAGACAGTGAACCCACCTCAGAGTCTCCAGTCTACAATGTGGACTCTCCAGAAAACCTCTCAGCAGCTTCACTCCTGAATCCTTCAGGTTGTTTCTACTCAGATCCAGTTCTCTCAGATGGGAGGGGTTTGACTTCAGAGCTGAGACCAGAGAAGAACAGCCTTCCTCTGTGATCTCACAGTCTGACAGACTGCAAACACACAAAACAACACACAGAGTTTCTTATATCGATACACAATGAATCATTATTTTCATCATAAACATGAGTGGCTTTCATTTTGGTTTCATCTTCTTTTGTAAACAGACATTTTGTGAAAATCCTGTCACTGTAAAGATATTTAAAATCATTGATCAGTATTGATCCAGATTCTTCAGAGCGGATCAGAAAATAAAATATTATTATTATTAATAAAATATATTGAAAAATACCAAATGATCTGAAATCTTTTCCTAAAAATGATTTTAAAAAAAAGGTTTGGTTCTTTAAGTGTGATTCAATTAAACTTTCTTTTAATGATGAACATTGAGTCTATCAAGTATAGTATACATAGTAGGGTTGTCACGATACCAAAATTATGACTTCGATACGATACCTGCCATAAGTATCATGATACCAGATACTTACGATACGATACCAGAATTCGATACAATACCACAAATACGATACGATACTGGTATATTTATCTATAATAGTAATAAATAAAACATCTGTATGGTTCCCTTTTTTACCAGCTTGTTCCTGCCCAGCGTTTTGAACACTTAACAAATGACATTCATATTAATGTTTAACCTCTTCACCTCTCTCTTTTGAGCCTCTCTCATAATTCCGCTGGCTTTCAAACACAGCTGAAGGGAACTCTGTCTCTGTGTTGCTGCTGACTCTGCTGGCATCTGTCTGACTGTCTGTGGGAGTGGGTGGATAAACAATGCTAAATGTACTTGCATAGTGAGTTTGATGATTTCACTTCATATTTTATTATAATTCATGGAATAATTATTTTTCCTCAACTAAAAATTAAAAGAATTAGCTCAAGATCCACCCTCAGGCTCCACCAGCATGTAGCCATTTTGCATCAATTGTGTTTCATATAGTACACTTTTGTGTGCATTGTGACCTCATGATCATAGAGGCTTGTCGTCAAACTAGGCTAAGGCTACTCGTGTTAGGCTGTATATGGGTGAGCTTGGGGGTGTTCATGTTTATAATCACATTTGCTTTGAAAGGTTCGGGGTGTCTGTCTGAAAGGTGCTTTGCCATGTTAGACGTGTTGCCTCCCTTGGTCTGTGTGGCTTTGAAACACGTTTTGCAGACGGGTCTCTGTATGTCAGTGGGCTTTCCTTCACTGTCTGCAATGTAGCCAAAGCACTTCCAGATTTCACTTCTGGCATCTTTTTTTCCAACAAGCCGAGGACGGTCGGCAAAAGCTCCTGCACTTGAGGCCATGTTTCCCCAGCGATCGCTGCTGTGAGTGATGCTGCCTGTTGCTGTGTGAGCGCTGGGCAGCCCCGCCCCCTTGCAGTCAATGCGTGCAGGCAGCATGACAGGGAGCGGAGCAGTGAGTGCGCTCTGATCGCGCGCTATTTTAATGAAGTATCGATTCTAAAAATATGCAAAATCGTATCGTTTTTAACGTATGGGTACCGCGGTACCTTTTTAGTATCGATACACCGTGCAACATTAATACATAGTATATTTATCACGTGTAGTGTAGTATATTCAAGTAACTTTTGTCTCTTTGTAGTCATTTTGTAGTCATTTTGTGTCTTTTAGTGTATCTTTGTAGTCATTTTGTGTCTCTTTGTAGTTGTGGTAGTGGGCGTGGTCTGTGCTCAGCTGTAGGGGAGAGATCTGTGGGAGTGGTTCAGAGGAACAGTGCCAGGGTTAATTGGCACAGCTGTAACCGGTTGCTAATCATCCCTCATTCCTTGGGTACATCTCAAGTCTCTTAATTGCATCCCCGTTTCCCTCACTTGCGTCCTTTCCTTGCGTCTTAGTCCCTCCCACCAGGGATGCATGGAGGAAACCATGCAAGGAGAGAGGAACGAGGAAATATGTTTTAACAGACATGAGACGTCCTTTCCTCAGTTGCGTCACGTGAAGCGACGTCTGTTTCTGATGACGGAGGATCAGCTGATCACAGCTGGATCAGCTGTCAGTCGGCTTTAACAGCTGGAGAGACTTTTGATAAGTTTGTGTCTGTTCACATGATCACTGTACTTAATAGTAACTAATAATACTAATAACTAATAAAGACACACAGTAATCACCACTGTAGAGGTGTTTCTCTCTCTAGTCTGTTAAACTGTGTCCTGTGTTCTGTTTATAAGCACAGGATCCATTTCTACCGGCGGAATGCGATATCGTCTTATTTATGAATTATTTGCGTCTACGTTTTGAAATTGTGAATGTGGCGTCATTATTAAATAACCCAGAATATGATTATTGTTTCTCTTAAATGATAAAACTCATCAAACACTCAGGAATGATGTAAAAAGTGTTTTGTATCTCAGCTCTCTCTGACTTTAATTGTTTCCATAATAAAAGTTATTGAGGGAAATATCAGATCATGAAAACACAAATCTTTCTAATAAATGAAGAAAGTTGTTTGTGGTCGTTTTGTTGTTCAGACTACAATGAACATTTATTTAAACCAGACGGTGAATCAGAAACCTAATCAAATATAAACTAGAGTTTATTCTGTGATCCGTCTTCACTCTGGTGTTAAACTCCAGTCAGTCAGTCCGATCGGCTGCAGCGTCCAATCACATAACTGATGAACAATGAGGGGGCGTGTCGGCCGTTAAAAGACTTCCTGGAAGTCTGTTCTCGTGGTTCCTCGCTCATGGCTCCTCCGAGGTCCCTCCTCCATCCTCCATCCTCGCTCCTCAGAGCTACATTAGAGCTTTGGGATGGCCGTCAATATGACGGCAAAGAAACAACTTCCGGTTTAAGCGAGGATCGAGGAGCGAGGAAACGACAATTAAGAGACTTGAGAAGTACCCCTTGTCAGCAGTAGCAGGCTGGAGCTCTGGTGGCCAGTGAGACAAAGAGGAAGAGGAACACCAGCCCACGAGAGTCAGACTGATTGATGCACACTGGCCTGTGTGCGCTCTGAGGAGCCGGGCGGCAGGAGAGAGCACACGGCAGTGTGAAGTTTTGTTTAAGTTTGTAAATAAAATACGTTTGAGTAAACCTTAACTGCTGAAGACGGTGTGGTGAGGACCCGCGAGTAACACAGAGTCGGCTACACTGGCACCTGAACCACTCCCACAGATCTCTCCCCTGCAGCCGAGCACAGACCACGCCCACTACCACAGTAGTCTTTTTGTGTCTCTTTGAGTGACATTGTGTAGGTAAAGGTCAGGGGGGCCCCTGACACTTTGGGCCCCTGGGCCTGTGCCCGGTAGGCCTGTTCAGTAATCCATCCAACAGCAGGATGAAGCCAGACAAGTTGTACATTTCATGATTGTAGAGGATGACATGCAGACAACGAGGCAGCTGATGTGAAGTGGAACATATTACCAGAAAATGTATCACTTTATGGATCTATACGTAGATAAATCAAATAGAGTTATTGATGAAACATGAAGGTGCTGCACTAGCAGCAGACAGTGAACCCACCTCAGAGTCTCCAGTCTACAATGTGGACTCTCCAGAAAACCTCTCAGCAGCTTCACTCCTGAATCCTTCAGGTAGTTTCCACTCAGATCCAGTTTTCTCAGATGGGAGGGGTTTGACTTCAGAGCTGAGACCAGAGAAGAACAGCCTTCCTCTGTGATCTCACAGTCTGACAGACTGCAAACACACAAAACAACACACAGAGTTTCTTATATCGATACACAATGAATCATTATTTTCATCATAAACATGAGTGGCTTTCATTTTGGTTTCATCTTCTTTTGTAAACAGACATTTTGTGAAAATCCTGTCACTGTAAAGACATTTAAAATCATTGATCAGTATTGATCCAGATTCTTCAGAGCGGATCAGAAAATAAATTATTATTATTATTATTATTAATAAAATATATTGAAAAATACCAAATGATCTGAAATCTTTTCCTAAACATTATTTAAAAAAAAGGTTTGGTTCTTTAAGTGTGATTCAATTAAACGTTCTTTTAATGATGAACATTGAGTCTATCAAGTATAGTATACATAGTAGGGTTGTCACGATACCAAAATTATGACTTCGATACGATACCTGCCATAAGTATCATGATACCAGATACTTACGATACGATACCAGAATTCGATACAATACCACAAATACGATACGATACTGGTATATTTATCTATAATAGTAATAAATAAAACATCTGTACGGTTCCCTTTTTTACCAGCTTGTTCCTGCCCAGCGTTTTGAACACTTAACAAATGGCATTCATATTAATGTTTAACCTCTTCACCTCTCTCTTTTGAGCCTCTCTCATAATTCCGCTGGCTTTCAAACACAGCTGAAGGGAACTCTGTCTCTGTGTTGCTGCTGACTCTGCTGGCATCTGTCTGACTGTCTGTGGGAGTGGGTGGATAAACAATGCTAAATGTACTTGCATAGTGAGTTTGATATTTTCACTTCATATTTTATCTTAATTCATGGAATAATTATTTTTCCTTAACTAAAAATAAAAAGAATTAGCTCAAGATCCACCCTCAGGCTCCACCAGCATGTAGCCATTTTGCATCAATTGTGTTTCATATAGTACACTTTTGTGTGCATTGTGACCTCATGATCATATAGGCTTGTCGTCAAACTAGGCTAAGGCTACTCGTGTTAGGCTGTATATGGGTGAGCTTGGGGGTGTTCATGTTTATAATCACATTTGCTTTGAAAGGTTCGGGGTGTCTGTCTGAAAGGTGCTTTGCCATGTTAGACGTGTTGCCTCCCTTGGTCTGTGTGGCTTTGAAACACGTTTTGCAGACGGGTCTCTGTATGTCAGTGGGCTTTCCTTCACTGTCTGCAATGTAGCCAAAGCACTTCCAGATTTCACTTCTGGCATCTTTTTTTCCAACAAGCCGAGGACGGTCGGCAAAAGCTCCTGCACTTGAGGCCATGTTTCCCCAGCGATCGCTGCTGTGAGTGATGCTGCCTGTTGCTGTGTGAGCGCTGGGCAGCCCCGCCCCCTTGCAGTCAATGCGTGCAGGCAGCATGACAGGGAGCGGAGCAGTGAGTGCGCTCTGATCGCGCGCTATTTTAATGAAGTATCGATACTAAAAATATGCAAAATCGTATCGTTTTTAACGTACGGGTACCGCGGTACCTTTTTAGTATCGATACACCGTGCAACATTAATACATAGTATATTTATCACGTGTAGTGTAGTATATTCAAGTAACTTTTGTCTCTTTGTAGTCATTTTGTGTCTCTTTGTAGTTGAGGTAGTGGGCGTGGTCTGTGCTCAGCTGTAGGGGAGAGATCTGTGGGAGTGGTTCAGGGGAACAGTGCCAGGGTTAATTGGCACAGCTGTAACCGGTTGCTAATTATCCCTCATTCCTTGGGTACATCTCAAGTCTCTTAATTGCATCCCCGTTTCCCTCACTTGCGTCCTTTCCTTGCGTCTTAGTCCCTCCCACCAGGGATGCATGGAGGAAACCATGCAAGGAGAGAGGAACGAGGAAATATGTTTTAACAGACATGAGACGTCCTTTCCTCAGTTGCGTCACGTGAAGCGACGTCTGTTTCTGATGACGGAGGATCAGCTGATCACAGCTGGATCAGCTGTCAGTCGGCTTTAACAGCTGGAGAGACTTTTGATAAGTTTGTGTCTGTTCACATGATCACTGTACTTAATAGTAACTAATAATACTAATAACTAATAAAGACACACAGTAATCACCACTGTAGAGGTGTTTCTCTCTGTAGTCTGTTAAACTGTGTCCTGTGTTCTGTTTATAAGCACAGGATCCATTTCTACCGGCGGAATGCGATCGTCTTATTTATGAATTATTTGCGTCTGTACGTTTTGAAATTGTGAATGTGGCGTCATTATTAAATAACCCAGAATATGATTATTGTTTCTCTTAAATGATAAAACTCATCAAACACTCAGGAATGACGTAAAAAGTGTTTAGTATCTCAGCTCTCTCTGACTTTAATTGTTTCCATAATAAAAGTTTTTGAGGGAAATATCAGATCATGAAAACACAAATCTTTCTAATAAATGTAGAAAGTTGTTTGTGGTCGTTTTGTTGTTCAGACTACAATGAACATTTATTTAAACCAGACGGTGAATCAGAAACCTAATCAAATATAAACTAGAGTTTATTCTGTGATCCGTCTTCACTCTGGTGTTAAACTCCAGTCAGTCAGTCCGATCGGCTGCAGCGTCCAATCACATAACTGATGAACAATGAGGGGGCGTGTCGGCCGTTAAAAGACTTCCTGGAAGTCTGTTCTCCTGGTTCCTCGCTCATGGCTCCTCCGAGGTCCCTCCTCCATCCTCCATCCTCGCTCCTCAGAGCTACATTAGAGCTTTGGGACGGCCGTCAATATGGCGGCAAAGAAACAACTTCCGGTTCAAGCGAGGATCGAGGAGCGAGGAAACGAGAATTAAGAGACTTGAGAAGTACCCCTTGTCAGCAGTAGCAGGCTGGAGCTCTGGTGGCCGGTGAGACAAAGAGGAAGAGGAACACCAGCCCACGAGAGTCAGACTGATTGATGCACACTGGCCTGTGTGCGCTCTGAGGAGCCGGGCGGCAGGAGAGAGCACACGGCAGTGTGAAGTTTTGTTTAAGTTTGTAAATAAAATACTTTTGAGTAAACCTTAACTGCTGAAGACGGTGTGGTGTGTTGAGGACCCGCGAGTAACACGGAGTCGGCTACACTGGCACCTGAACCACTCCCACAGATCTCTCCCCTGCAGCTGAGCACAGACCACGCCCACTACCACAGTAGTCTTTTTGTGTCTCTTTGAGTGACATTTTGTAGGTAAAGATCAGGGGGGCCCCTGACACTTTGGGCCCCTGGGCCTGTGCCCGGTAGGCCTGTTCAGTAATCCATCCAACAGCAGGATGAAGCCAGACAAGTTGTACATTTGATGATTGTAGAGGATGACATGCAGACAACGAGGCAGCTGATGTGAAGTGGAACATATTACCAGAAAATGTATCACTTTATGGATCTATACGTAGATAAATCAAATAGAGTTATTGATGAAACATGAAGGTGCTGCACTAGCAGCAGACAGTGAACCCACCTCAGAGTCTCCAGTCTACAATCTGGACTCTCCAGAAAACCTCTCAGCAGCTTCACTCCTGAATCCTTCAGGTAGTTTCCACTCAGATCCAGTTTTCTCAGATGGGAGGAGTTTGACTTCAGAGCTGAGACCAGAGAAGAACAGCCTTCCTCTGTGATCTCACAGCGTGACAGACTGCAAACACACAAAACAACACACAGAGTTTCTTATATCGATACACAATGAATAATTATTTTCATCATAAACATGAGTGGCTTTCATTTTGGTTTCATCTTCTTTTGTAAACAGACATTTTGTGAAAATCCTGTCACTGTAAAGACATTTAAAATCATTGATCAGTATTGATCCAGATTCTTCAGAGCGGATCAGAAAATAAAATATTATTATTATTATTATTAATAAAATATATTGAAAAATACCAAATGATCTGAAATTGTTTCCTAAAAATGATTTAAAAAAAAGGTTTGGTTCTTTAAGTGTGATTCAATTAAACGTTCTTTTAATGATGAACATTGAGTCTATCAAGTATAGTATACATAGTAGGGTTGTCACGATACCAAAATTATGACTTCGATACGATACCTGCCATAAGTATCATGATACCAGATACTTACGATACGATACCAGAATTCGATACAATACCACAAATACGATACGATACTGGTATATTTATCTATAATAGTAATAAATAAAACATCTGTACGGTTCCCTTTTTTACCAGCTTGTTCCTGCCCAGCGTTTTGAACACTTAACAAATGGCATTCATATTAATGTTGAACCTCTTCACCTCTCTCTTTTGAGCCTCTCTCATAATTCCGCTGGCTTTCAAACACAGCTGAAGGGAACTCTGTCTCTGTGTTGCTGCTGACTCTGCTGGCATCTGTCTGACTGTCTGTGGGAGTGGGTGGATAAACAATGCTAAATGTACTTGCATAGTGAGTTTGATATTTTCACTTCATATTTTATCTTAATTCATGGAATAATTATTTTTCCTTAACTAAAAATAAAAATAATTAGCTCAAGATCCACCCTCAGGCTCCACCAGCATGTAGCCATTTTGCATCAATTGTGTTTCATATAGTACACTTTTGTGTGCATTGTGACCTCATGATCATATAGGCTTGTCGTCAAACTAGGCTAAGGCTACTCGTGTTAGGCTGTATATGGGTGAGCTTGGGGGTGTTCATGTTTATAATCACATTTGCTTTGAAAGGTTCGGGGTGTCTGTCTGAAAGGTGCTTTGCCATGTTAGACGTGTTGCCTCCCTTGGTCTGTGTGGCTTTGAAACACGTTTTGCAGACGGGTCTCTGTATGTCAGTGGGCTTTCCTTCACTGTCTGCAATGTAGCCAAAGCACTTCCAGATTTCACTTCTGGCATCTTTTTTTCCAACAAGCCGAGGACGGTCGGCAAAAGCTCCTGCACTTGAGGCCATGTTTCCCCAGCGATCGCTGCTGTGAGTGATGCTGCCTGTTGCTGTGTGAGCGCTGGGCAGCCCCGCCCCCTTGCAGTCAATGCGTGCAGGCAGCATGACAGGGAGCGGAGCAGTGAGTGCGCTCTGATCGCGCGCTATTTTAATGAAGTATCGATACTAAAAATATGCAAAATCGTATCGTTTTTAACGTACGGGTACCGCGGTACCTTTTTAGTATCGATACACCGTGCAACATTAATACATAGTATATTTATCACGTGTAGTGTAGTATATTCAAGTAACTTTTGTCTCTTTGTAGTCTTTTTGTGTCTCTTTGTAGTTGTGGTAGTGGGCGTGGTCTGTGCTCAGCTGTAGGGGAGAGATCTGTGGGAGTGGTTCAGGGGAACAGTGCCAGGGTTAATTGGCACAGCTGTAACCGGTTGCTAATCATCCCTCATTCCTTGGGTACATCTCAAGTCTCTTAATTGCATCCCCGTTTCCCTCACTTGCGTCCTTTCCTTGCGTCTTAGTCCCTCCCACCAGGGATGCATGGAGGAAACCATGCGAGGAGAGAGGAACGAGGAAATATGTTTTAACAGACATGAGACGTCCTTTCCTCAGTTGCGTCACGTGAAGCGACGTCTGTTTCTGATGACGGAGGATCAGCTGATCACAGCTGGATCAGCTGTCAGTCGGCTTTAACAGCTGGAGAGACTTTTGATAAGTTTGTGTCTGTTCACATGATCACTGTACTTAATAGTAACTAATAATACTAATAACTAATAAAGACACACAGTAATCACCACTGTAGAGGTGTTTCTCTCTGTAGTCTGTTAAACTGTGTCCTGTGTTCTGTTTATAAGCACAGGATCCATTTCTACCGGCGGAATGCGATCGTCTTATTTATGAATTATTTGCGTCTGTACGTTTTGAAATTGTGAATGTGGCGTCATTATTAAATAACCCAGAATATGATTATTGTTTCTCTTAAATGATAAAACTCATCAAACACTCAGGAATGACGTAAAAAGTGTTTAGTATCTCAGCTCTCTCTGACTTTAATTGTTTCCATAATAAAAGTTTTTGAGGGAAATATCAGATCATGAAAACACAAATCTTTCTAATAAATGTAGAAAGTTGTTTGTGGTCGTTTTGTTGTTCAGACTACAATGAACATTTATTTAAACCAGACGGTGAATCAGAAACCTAATCAAATATAAACTAGAGTTTATTCTGTGATCCGTCTTCACTCTGGTGTTAAACTCCAGTCAGTCAGTCCGATCGGCTGCAGCGTCCAATCACATAACTGATGAACAATGAGGGGGCGTGTCGGCCGTTAAAAGACTTCCTGGAAGTCTGTTCTCCTGGTTCCTCGCTCATGGCTCCTCCGAGGTCCCTCCTCCATCCTCCATCCTCGCTCCTCAGAGCTACATTAGAGCTTTGGGACGGCCGTCAATATGGCGGCAAAGAAACAACTTCCGGTTCAAGCGAGGATCGAGGAGCGAGGAAACGACAATTAAGAGACTTGAGGAGTACCCCTTGTCAGCAGTAGCAGGCTGGAGCTCTGGTGGCCGGTGAGACACAGAGGAAGAGGAACACCAGCCCACGAGAGTCAGACTGATTGATGCACACTGGCCTGTGTGCGCTCTGAGGAGCCGGGCGGCAGGAGAGAGCACACGGCAGTGTGAAGTTTTGTTTAAGTTTGTAAATAAAATACTTTTGAGTAAACCTTAACTGCTGAAGACGGTGTGGTGTGTTGAGGACCCGCGAGTAACACGGAGTCGGCTACACTGGCACCTGAACCACTCCCACAGATCTCTCCCCTGCAGCAGAGCACAGACCACGCCCACTACCACAGTAGTCTTTTTGTCTCTTTGAGTGACATTGTGTAGGTAAAGATCAGGGGGGCCCCTGACACTTTGGGCCCCTGGGCCTGTGCCCGGTAGGCCTGTTCAGTAATCCATCCAACAGCAGGATGAAGCCAGACAAGTTGTACATTTGATGATTGTAGAGGATGACATGCAGACAACGAGGCAGCTGATGTGAAGTGGAACATATTACCAGAAAATGTATCACTTTATGGATCTATACGTAGATAAATCAAATAGAGTTATTGATGAAACATGAAGGTGCTGCACTAGCAGCAGACAGTGAACCCACCTCAGACTCTCCAGTCTACAATGTGGACTCTCCAGAAAACCACTCAGCAGCTTCACGTCTGAATCCTTCAGGTCGTTTCCACTCAGATCCAGTTTTCTCAGATGGGAGGGGTTTGACTTCAGAGCTGAGTCCAGAGAAGAACAGCCTTCCTCTGTGATCTTACAGTCTGACAGACTGCAAACACACAAAACAACACACAGAGTTTCTTATATCGATACACAATGAATCATTATTTTCATCATAAACATGAGTGGCTTTCATTTTGGTTTCATCTTCTTTTGTAAACAGACATTTTGTGAAAATCCTGTCACTGTAAAGACATTTAAAATCATTGATCAGTATTGATCCAGATTCTTCAGAGCGGATCAGAAAATAAATTATTATTATTATTAATAAAATATATTGAAAAATACCAAATGATCTGAAATTTTTTCCTAAAAATGATTTAAAAAAAAAGGTTTGGTTCTTTAAGTGTGATTCAATTAAACGTTCTTTTAATGATGAACATTGAGTCTATCAAGTATAGTATACATAGTAGGGTTGTCACGATACCAAAATTATGACTTCGATACGATACCTGCCATAAGTATCATGATACCAGATACTTACGATACGATACCAGAATTCGATACAATACCACAAATACGATACGATACTGGTATATTTATCTATAATAGTAATAAATAAAACATCTGTACGGTTCCCTTTTTTACCAGCTTGTTCCTGCCCAGCGTTTTGAACACTTAACAAATGGCATTCATATTAATGTTGAACCTCTTCACCTCTCTCTTTTGAGCCTCTCTCATAATTCCGCTGGCTTTCAAACACAGCTGAAGGGAACTCTGTCTCTGTGTTGCTGCTGACTCTGCTGGCATCTGTCTGACTGTCTGTGGGAGTGGGTGGATAAACAATGCTAAATGTACTTGCATAGTGAGTTTGATAATTTCACTTCATATTTTATCTTAATTCATGGAATAATTATTTTTCCTTAACTAAAAATAAAAAGAATTAGCTCAAGATCCACCCTCAGGCTCCACCAGCATGTAGCCATTTTGCATCAATTGTGTTTCATATCGTACACTTTTGTGTGCATTGTGACCTCATGATCATATAGGCTTGTCGTCAAACTAGGCTAAGGCTACTCGTGTTAGGCTGTATATGGGTGAGCTTGGGGGTGTTCATGTTTATAATCACATTTGCTTTGAAAGGTTCGGGGTGTCTGTCTGAAAGGTGCTTTGCCATGTTAGACGTGTTGCCTCCCTTGGTCTGTGTGGCTTTGAAACACGTTTTGCAGACGGGTCTCTGTATGTCAGTGGGCTTTCCTTCACTGTCTGCAATGTAGCCAAAGCACTTCCAGATTTCACTTCTGGCATCTTTTTTTCCAACAAGCCGAGGACGGTCGGCAAAAGCTCCTGCACTTGAGGCCATGTTTCCCCAGCGATCGCTGCTGTGAGTGATGCTGCCTGTTGCTGTGTGAGCGCTGGGCAGCCCCGCCCCCTTGCAGTCAATGCGTGCAGGCAGCATGACAGGGAGCGGAGCAGTGAGTGCGCTCTGATCGCGCGCTATTTTAATGAAGTATCGATACTAAAAATATGCAAAATCGTATCGTTTTTAACGTACGGGTACCGCGGTACCTTTTTAGTATCGATACACCGTGCAACATTAATACATAGTATATTTATCACGTGTAGTGTAGTATATTCAAGTAACTTTTGTCTCTGTAGTCTCTTATGTGTCTCTTTGTAGTTGTGGTAGTGGGCGTGGTCTGTGCTCAGCTGTAGGGGAGAGATCTGTGGGAGTGGTTCAGGGGAACAGTGCCAGGGTTAATTGGCACAGCTGTAACCGGTTGCTAATCATCCCTCATTGCTTTTCAGCAGTAGCAGGCTGGAGCTCTGGTGGCCGAGTGCTGCAGGGCACTTTTGCGATTTCTTAAAGAAACGGGATTAGACCGTAGGATTTAGTTGGTAGTAGGTGTTGTTTAGGTTTATTTATCTAGATATATATCTAGATAAATAAACCTAAACAACACCTAATAAATCCTACGGTCTAATCCCGTTTCTTTAAGAAATCGCAACAGTGCTATATATATATATATATCTATATATATATATAGATATATATATATATTTTTTTATATATATAACTATTATTATTTTTTTTTTGTATCATCAGAACAGTGAAGAAAAGGTTACCCTGAAACTGCACACTCCGGTACAGTAGGTGGCGGTATGCACCTATGAAAGTTGGTTGCGACCCGCCAATCAAATTTAAAGAAGAAGAAGAAGAAGAAGAAGAAGAAGAAGCTCTGGTGGCCGAAAAAGCAGGAAGGTGACGTATTTGTGTGAATCGACGCTCTCGAGGAAGTAACTCACGGACGGAGAGCTTGGAGAAGTAGTTTCAGCGGATTGTGCATAAAGTGATCTGTGACTGGACTAAGGATGGGAGGGAATAGTGATGGAGAGGGTGGGAGTGAGGATATGGATTACAATAACTGGACTGAAGTAGGGAAAAATAAACGAGCCAGGAAGCGTAGTAGTGTATCTGATAGTAGTTTGGAAGGGAGAGAGGAAGGCAGGGTGATGAGGAGGAAGACTGTTGAGAATGAGGGGTTCAAAGTAATTTTGAGATGCAGGGAAGGAAATGATTTTAGGAAAGTTAGTCCGGTGGCGCTGACTCGTGGGTTGAAGGAGAAAGTTGGCGAAATTTTGTTGGCGAAGGTGCTGGGTGATGGAGGCTTGTTGATTAAGTGTAAGGACGAGGAGCAGAGAGAGAAAGCAATGAAGCTGAAAAAAGTGTGCAACATGGTGGTTGGAACGCTAAGAAGACAAGTGATGGGCCCTTTGTGAGAGGCGTGATATATGGTATCCCAGTGGAGGAAAAGGTGGAGGATTTGAGATCAAGTATAAAAGGTGGAAAAATGATAGGGATTAAACGTCTGCAAGCAAGAAGAGGGGGAGAAAGGGTTGATAGTTTGTCAGTGTTGCTGGATTTCCAAGAGTTGCCTGATAAAGTCACTGTGGGATATATGAGTTACAATGTAAGAGCTTATGTCCCACCACCTTTGAGGTCTTTCAAATGCCAAAAATATGGACATATTGCGGCAGCGTGCAAAGGGAAACAAAAATGTGGAAAATGTGGAGGGGAGCATGAGTATGGGAAATGTGAGGACGGGACAGAGCTCAAGTGTGCAAATTGAGGAGGTGCACATAGTGTGGCCTATGGTGGGTGTGAAGTGAGAAAGAAGGCAGTGGAAGTGCAGCAGCTAAAAGTAAAAATGAATATATCTTATGCAGAAGCAGCAAAGGTGGTTCAGAGGGAGAGTAGAGTGGAGAGGGGGGGGGGGGGGATATATCAAGGAAGGAACCGGGTCAACAGTCAAATGAACAACTTGTGACAAAGAGTCAAAGGGGAGATGGGAATGTACTGACAGTAAATAAGAAGAGCTTTGTGTGTTTCATGGCTGAAGTATTTAACTGCACATTCCAAGCAAAAGGGAGATCTGAGAAGATTGAAATAATAGTAAAGAGTGCAGCAAGATATTTAAATATTCATGGAATAACTGGGATGGCTGTTCAGGAGGAGCTTAACAAACAGGAACAGTTAAACAAAGAAACATGTTCACAGGACTAGTCATAATGTTAATTCTGCAGTGGAATGCAAGGAGTCTGTTGGCAAATGGCCAAGAATTTAAAGGTTTTCTTAATGGGTTAGAATATAAACCAGATATAATATGTGTTGAAGAGACATGGCTTCAACCAAAATGTTGTGATTCAGGGATGTGTGTGCATAAGAAGGGATAGAGAAGGGGGTAATGGGGGAGGATGTGCTACCTTTGTTAGGAAAGGAATTTCTTACTGAGAAATAGAAAAAGGGAAAGACCCAGAATATGTAGTTGTTGAAGTGTGGTTAGGGGTGAATTTCTACAATCTGTGTCAACGATTGGAATTAGAAGCATGAGAGGCAATAAAGGGACTAGACAGAAGAGGGTCATTTGGTGTGGTGATTTGAATGCGCATAGCACTCTCTGGGGAGTGGAAAAGACTGATAGGAATGGATTGATAGTAGAGGGTGTGATGGACTCCTTGGAACTTGTGTGTTTAAATGATGGGAGGTTCACAAGAATTAATTACAAGTCAGGTAATGAGTCAAGTTTAGACCTGACAATGGCATCACGGTCATTGGCAGGTATTTGTGTGTGGGAGGTATGGAAGCATTCTACTGTTGGAAGTGATCATTACCCCATTTTCTGTAGAGTAAAAAGTTAAATGTTTTGAAAAAAGTTACTATCAGAAATGGTTTTATTTAAATATTACTTTAATAGTTATTTTCCTAAAACATACCAGAAAATGTATCACTTAATGGATCTATACGTTGATAAATCAAATAGTTATTGATGAAACATGAAGGTGCTGCACTAGCAGCAGACAGTGAACCCACCTCAGAGTCTCCAGTCTACAATGTGGACTCTCCAGAAAACCACTCAGCAGCTTCACTCCTGAATTCTTCAGGTCGTTTCCACTCAGATCCAGTTCTCTCAGATGGGAGGGGTTTGACTTCAGAGCTGAGACCAGAGAAGAACAGCCTTCCTTTGTGATCTCACACTGTGACAGACTGCAAACACACAAAACAATACACAGAGTTTCTTATATCGATACACAATGAATCATTATTTTCATCATAAACATGAGTGGCTTTCATTTTGGTTTCATCTTCTTTTGTAAACAGACATTTTGTGAAAATCCTGTCACTGTAAAGACATTTAAAATCATTGATCAGTATTGATCCAGATTCTTCAGAGCGGATCAGAAAATAAAATATTATTATTAATAAAATATATTGACAAATACCAAATGATCTGAAGTTTTTTCCTAAAAATGATTAAAAAAAAAGGTGTGTGATTCAATTAAACTTTTTAATGATGAACATTGAGTCTCAAGTATAGTATACATAGTATATTTATCAAGTATAGTATAGTAAATTCAAGTAACTTTTTGTCTTTGACAAATTTCCCCTTTGGGATGAATAAAGTATATTTCTATTCTTTGTAGTTGTGGTAGTGGGCGTGGTCTGTGCTCAGCTGCAGTGGAGAGATCTGTGGGAGTGGTTCAGGGGAACAGTGCCAGGGTTAATTGGCACAGCTGTAACCGGTTGCTAATCATCCCTCATTCCTTGGGTACATCTCAAGTCTCTTAATTGCATCCCCGTTTCCCTCACTTGCGTCCTTTCCTTGCGTCTTAGTCCCTCCCACCAGGGATGCATGGAGGAAACAATGCAAGGAGAGAGGAACGAGGAAATATGTTTTAACAGACATGAGACGTCCTTTCCTCAGTTGCGTCACGTGAAGCGACGTCTGTTTCTGATGACGGAGGATCAGCTGATCACAGCTGGATCAGCTGTCAGTCGGCTTTAACAGCTGGAGAGACTTTTGATAAGTTTGTGTCTGTTCACATGATCACTGTACTTAATAGTAACTAATAATACTAATAACTAATAAAGACACACAGTAATCACCACTGTAGAGGTGTTTCTCTCTGTAGTCTGTTAAACTGTGTCCTGTGTTCTGTTTATAAGCACAGGATCCATTTCTACCGGCGGAATGCGATATCGTCTTATTTATGAATTATTTGCGTCTGTACGTTTTGAAATTGTGAATGTGGCGTCATTATTAAATAACCCAGAATATGATTATTGTTTCTCTTAAATGATAAAACTCATCAAACACTCAGGAATGATGTAAAAAGTGTTTAGTCTCTCAGCTCTCTCTGACTTTAATTGTTTCCATAATAAAAGTTATTGAGGGAAATATCAGATCATGACAACACAAATCTTTCTAATAAATGAAGAAAGTTGTTTGTGGTCGTTTTGTTGTTCAGACTACAATGAACATTTATTTAAACCAGACGGTGAATCAGAAACATAATCAAATATAAACTAGAGTTTATTCTGTGATCCGTCTTCACTCTGGTGTTAAACTCCAGTCAGTCAGTCCGATCGGCTGCAGCGTCCAATTACATGACTGATGAACAATGAGGGGGCGTGTCGGCCGTTAAAAGACTTCCTGGAAGTCTGTTCTCGTGGTTCCTCGCTCATGGCTCCTCCGAGGTCCCTCCTCCATCCTCCATCCTCGATCCTCGCTCCTCAGAGCTACATTAGAGCTTTGGGATGGCCGTCAATATGACGGCAAAGAAACAACTTCCGGTTTAAGCGAGGATCGAGGAGCGAGGAAACGACAATTAAGAGACTTGAGAAGTACCCCTTGTCAGCAGTAGCAGGCTGGAGCTCTGGTGGCCGGTGAGACACAGAGGAAGAGGAACACCAGCCCACGAGAGTCAGACTGATTGATGCACACTGGCCTGTGTGCGCTCTGAGGAGCCGGGCGGCAGGAGAGAGCACACGGCAGTGTGAAGTTTTGTTTAAGTTTGTAAATAAAATACGTTTGAGTAAACCTTAACTGCTGAAGACGGTGTGGTGTGTTGAGGACCCGCGAGTAACACAGAGTCGGCTACACTGGCACCTGAACCACTCCCACAGATCTCTCCCCTGCAGCCGAGCACAGACCACGCCCACTACCACAGTAGTCTTTGTGTCTCTTTGAGTGACATTTTGTAGGTAAAGATCAGGGGGGCCCCTGACACTTTGGGCCCCTGGGCCTGTGCCCGGTAGGCCTGTTCAGTAATCCATCCAACAGCAGGATGAAGCCAGACAAGTTGTACATTTGATGATTGTAGAGGATGACATGCAGACAACGAGGCAGCTGATGTGAAGTGGAACATATTACCAGAAAATGTATCACTTTATGGATCTATACGTAGATAAATCAAATAGAGTTATTGATGAAACATGAAGGTGCTGCACTAGCAGCAGACAGTGAACCCACCTCAGAGTCTCCAGTCTACAATGTGGACTCTCCAGAAAACCTCTCAGCAGCTTCACGTCTGAATCCTTCAGGTCGTTTCCACTCAGATCCAGTTTTCTCAGATGGGAGGGGTTTGACTTCAGAGCTGAGCCCAGAGAAGAACAGCCTTCCTCTGTGATCTCACACTCTGACAGACTGCAAACACACAAAACAACACACAGAGTTTCTTATATCGATACACAATGAATAATTATTTTCATCATAAACATGAGTGGCTTTCATTTTGGTTTCATCTTCTTTTGTAAACAGACATTTTGTGAAAATCCTGTCACTGTAAAGACATTTAAAATCATTGATCAGTATTGATCCAGATTCTTCAGAGCGAATCAGAAAATATAATATTATTATTAATAAAATATATTGAAAAATACCAAATGATCTGAAATCTTTTCCTAAAAATGATTTAAAAAAAAGGTTTGGTTCTTTAAGTGTGATTCAATTAAACGTTCTTTTAATGATGAACATTGAGTCTATCAAGTATAGTATACATAGTAGGGTTGTCACGATACCAAAATTATGACTTCGATACGATACCTGCCATAAGTATCATGATACCAGATACTTACGATACGATACCAGAATTCGATACAATACCACAAATACGATACGATACTGGTATATTTATCTATAATAGTAATAAATAAAACATCTGTACGGTTCCCTTTTTTACCAGCTTGTTCCTGCCCAGCGTTTTGAACACTTAACAAATGGCATTCATATTAATGTTTAACCTCTTCACCTCTCTCTTTTGAGCCTCTCTCATAATTCCGCTGGCTTTCAAACACAGCTGAAGGGAACTCTGTCTCTGTGTTGCTGCTGACTCTGCTGGCATCTGTCTGACTGTCTGTGGGAGTGGGTGGATAAACAATGCTAAATGTACTTGCATCGTGAGTTTGATATTTTCACTTCATATTTTATCTTAATTCATGGAATAATTATTTTTCCTTAACTAAAAATAAAAAGAATTAGCTCAAGATCCACCCTCAGGCTCCACCAGCATGTAGCCATTTTGCATCAATTGTGTTTCATATAGTACACTTTTGTGTGCATTGTGACCTCATGATCATATAGGCTTGTCGTCAAACTAGGCTAAGGCTACTCGTGTTAGGCTGTATATGGGTGAGCTTGGGGGTGTTCATGTTTATAATCACATTTGCTTTGAAAGGTTCGGGGTGTCTGTCTGAAAGGTGCTTTGCCATGTTAGACGTGTTGCCTCCCTTGGTCTGTGTGGCTTTGAAACACGTTTTGCAGACGGGTCTCTGTATGTCAGTGGGCTTTCCTTCACTGTCTGCAATGTAGCCAAAGCACTTCCAGATTTCACTTCTGGCATCTTTTTTTCCAACAAGCCGAGGACGGTCGGCAAAAGCTCCTGCACTTGAGGCCATGTTTCCCCAGCGATCGCTGCTGTGAGTGATGCTGCCTGTTGCTGTGTGAGCGCTGGGCAGCCCCGCCCCCTTGCAGTCAATGCGTGCAGGCAGCATGACAGGGAGCGGAGCAGTGAGTGCGCTCTGATCGCGCGCTATTTTAATGAAGTATCGATACTAAAAATATGCAAAATCGTATCGTTTTTAACGTACGGGTACCGCGGTACCTTTTTAGTATCGATACACCGTGCAACATGAATACATAGTATATTTATCACGTGTAGTGTAGTATATTCAAGTAACTTTTGTCTCTGTAGTCTCTTATGTGTCTCTTTGTAGTTGTGGTAGTGGGCGTGGTCTGTGCTCAGCTGTAGGGGAGAGATCTGTGGGAGTGGTTCAGGGGAACAGTGCCAGGGTTAATTGGCACAGCTGTAACCGGTTGCTAATCATCCCTCATTGCTTTTCAGCAGTAGCAGGCTGGAGCTCTGGTGGCCGAGTGCTGCAGGGCACTTTTGCGATTTCTTAAAGAAACGGGATTAGACCGTAGGATTTAGTTGGTAGTAGGTGTTGTTTAGGTTTATTTATCTAGATATATATCTAGATAAATAAACCTAAACAACACCTAATAAATCCTACGGTCTAATCCCGTTTCTTTAAGAAATCGCAACAGTGCTATATATATATATATATATATATATATATATATATCTATATATATATATAGATATATATATATATATATATATATATATATATATCTATATATATATATAGATATATATATATTTTTTTTTATATATATAATTATTATTATTTTTTTTTTGTATCATCAGAACAGTGAAGAAAAGGTTACCCTGAAACTGCACACTCCGGTACAGTAGGTGGCGGTATGCACCTATGAAAGTTGGTTGCGACCCGCCAATCAAATTTAAAGAAGAAGAAGAAGAAGAAGAAGAAGAAGCTCTGGTGGCCGAAATAGCAGGAAGGTGACGTATTTGTGTGAATCGACGCTCTCGAGGAAGTAACTCACGGACGGAGAGCTTGGAGAAGTAGTTTCAGCGGATTGTGCATAAAGTGATCTGTGACTGGACTAAGGATGGGAGGGAATAGTGATGGAGAGGGTGGGAGTGAGGATATGGATTACAATAACTGGACTGAAGTAGGGAAAAATAAACGAGCCAGGAAGCGTAGTAGTGTATCTGATAGTAGTTTGGAAGGGAGAGAGGAAGGCAGGGTGATGAGGAGGAAGACTGTTGAGAATGAGGGGTTCAAAGTCATTTTGAGATTCAGGGAAGGAAATGATTTTAGGAAAGTTAGTCCAGTGGCGCTGACTCGTGGGTTGAAGGAGAAAGTTGGCGAAGGTGCTGGGTGATGGTGGCTTGTTGATTAAGTGTAAGGACGAGGAGCAGAGAGAGAAAGCAATGAAGCTGAAAAAAGTGTGCAACATGGTGGTTGGAACGCTAAGAAGACAAGTGATGGGCCCTTTGTGAGAGGCGTGATATATGGTATCCCAGTGGAGGAAAAGGTGGAGGATTTGAGATCAAGTATAAAAGGTGGAAAAATGATAGGGATTAAACGTCTGCAAGCAAGAAGAGGGGGAGAAAGGGTTGATAGTTTGTCAGTGTTGCTGGATTTCCAATAGTTGCCTGATAAAGTCACTGTGGGATATATGAGTTACAATGTAAGAGCTTATGTCCCACCACCTTTGAGGTCTTTCAAATGCCAAAAATATGGACATATTGCGGCAGCGTGCAAAGGGAAACAAAAATGTGGAAAATGTGGAGGGGAGCATGAGTATGGGAAATGTGAGGACGGGACAGAGCTCAAGTGTGCAAATTGAGGAGGTGCACATAGTGTGGCCTATGGTGGGTGTGAAGTGAGAAAGAAGGCAGTGGAAGTGCAGCAGCTAAAAGTGAAAATGAATATATCTTATGCAGAAGCAGCAAAGAAGGTTCAGAGGGAGAGTAGAGTAGAGAGGGGGGGGGGATATATCAAGGAAGGAACCGGGTCAACAGTCAAATGAACAACTTGTGACAAAGAGTCAAAGGGGAGATGGGAATGTACTGACAGTAAATAAGGAGAGCTTTGTGTGTTTCATGGCTGAAGTATTTAACTGCACATTCCAAGCAAAAGAGAGATCTGAGAAGATTGAAATAATAGTAAAGAGTGCAGCAAGATATTTAAATATTCATGGGATAACTGGGATGGCTGTTCAGGAAGAGCTTAAAAAACAGGAACAGTTAAACAAAGAAACATGTTCACAGGACTCGTCATAATGTTAATTCTGCAGTGGAATGCAAGGAGTCTGTTGGCAAATGGCCAAGAATTTAAAGGTTTTCTTAATGGGTTAGAATATAAACCAGATATAATATGTGTTGAAGAGACATGGCTTCAACCAAAATGTTGTGATTCAGGGATGTGTGTGCATAAGAAGGGATAGAGAAGGGGGTAATGGGGGAGGATGTGCTACCTTTGTTAGGAAAGGAATTTCTTACCGAGAAATAGAAAAAGGGAAAGACCCAGAATATGTAGTTGTTGAAGTGTGGTTAGGGGTGAATTTCTACAATCTGTGTCAACGATTGGAATTAGAAGCATGAGAGGCAATAAAGGGACTAGACAGAAGAGGGTCATTTGGTGTGGTGATTTGAATGCGCATAGCACTCTCTGGGGAGTGGAAAAGACTGATAGGAATGGATTGATAGTAGAGGGTGTGATGGACTCCTTGGAACTTGTGTGTTTAAATGATGGGAGGTTCACAAGAATTAATTACAAGTCAGGTAATGAGTCAAGTTTAGACCTGACAATGGCATCACGGTCATTGGCAGGTATTTGTGTGTGGGAGGTATGGAAGCATTCTACTGTTGGAAGTGATCATTACCCCATTTTCTGGAGAGTAAAAAGTTAAAAGTTACTATCAGAAATGGTTTTATTTAAATATTACTTTAATAGTTATTTTCCTAAAACTTACCAGAAAATGTATCACTTTATGGATCTATATGTAGATAAATCAAATAGAGTTATTGATGAAACATGAAGGTGCTGCACTAGCAGCAGACAGTGAACCCACCTCAGAGTCTCCAGTCTACAATGTGGACTCTCCAGAAAACCACTCAGCAGCTTCACTCCTGAATCCTTCAGGTTGTTTCCACTCAGATCCAGTTTTCTCAGATGGGAGGGGTTTGACTTCAGAGCTGAGCCCAGAGAAGAACAGCCTTCCTCTGTGATCTCACAGCATGACAGACTGCAAACACACAAAACAACACACAGAGTTTCTTATATCGATACACAATGAATAATTATTTTCGTCATAAACATGAGTGGCTTTCATTTTGGTTTCATCTTCTTTTGTAAACAGACATTTTGTGAAAATCCTGTCACTGTAAAGACATTTAAAATCATTGATCAGTACTGATCCAGATTCTTCAGAGCGGATCAGAAAATAAATTATTATTAATAAAATATATTGAAAAATACCAAATGATCTGAAGTTTTTTCCTAAAAATGATAAAAAAAAAAGGTGTGTGATTCAATTCAACTTTTTAATGATGAACATTGAGTCTCAAGTACAGTATACATAGTATATTTATCAAGTATAGTATAGTAAATTCAAGTAACTTTTTGTCTTTGACAAATTTCCCCTTTGGGATGAATAAAGTATATTTCTATTCTATTATTTGTAGTTGTGTAGTGGGCGTGGTCTGTGCTCAGCTGTAGGGGAGAGATCTGTGGGAGTGGTTCAGGGGAACAGTGCCAGGGTTAATTGGCACAGCTGTAACCGGTTGCTAATCATCCCTCATTCCTTGGGTACATCTCAAGTCTCTTAATTGCATCCCCGTTTCCCTCACTTGCGTCCTTTCCTTGCGTCTTAGTCCCTCCCACCAGGGATGCATGGAGGAAACCATGCAAGGAGAGAGGAACGAGGAAATATGTTTTAACAGACATGAGACGTCCTTTCCTCAGTTGCGTCACGTGAAGCGACGTCTGTTTCTGATGACGGAGGATCAGCTGATCACAGCTGGATCAGCTGTCAGTCGGCTTTAACAGCTGGAGAGACTTTTGATAAGTTTGTGTCTGTTCACATGATCACTGTACTTAATAGTAACTAATAATACTAATAACTAATAAAGACACACAGTAATCACCACTGTAGAGGTGTTTCTCTCTGTAGTCTGTTAAACTGTGTCCTGTGTTCTGTTTATAAGCACAGGATCCATTTCTACCAGTGGAATGCGATATCGTCTTATTCATGAATTATTTGCGTCAGTACGTTTTGAAATTGTGACTGTGGCGTCATTATTAAATAACCCAGAATATGATTATTGTCTTGCACACGACGCCCCCAATTTTGGGGGCTCTCGGGCTCAGAACCCCTGAAAATCATGTTCGGAAAATAGCCTTATTCTTCGGTAATATTGTGGATTGGTCCAGTTTTTTTTCCGGATGAAACAGCAACGTATGGGCAACACTATCATATAAGTCACTTCTTACACACTCCAAACACAACTATATACTACTCATATAAGCATCTAGAAAACGTGGCATAAAAGCATGAAATCCTGGCCAGAAATCGCCGTTATGAGTACCGCAAATCAATGTTTGCACCCTGATGCTAGCGGCTACCTAGCTTTGCAATGCATTTAATAGCATTAGCACTCGTGGCCGAACACGTAAATAACTTCGGTTTTCCGCTCCGTGGGAGCACTGGACAGCTGTGAGTGGTCAAACGTACCTTCGTACTGCCCTCCGCCGAAAACAATCGTAGGTATGCGGCCATGTTTTATGAAAAATGAGGACAATAACGTCGCAGATTATCCGTTTCAAAGCTGGAGTCATTGTTGCCAACTGCATCCTGTTTACTTCCGAGCTGTTTCCAGAATAAGAGCGGTCAATCCAGCATGGGCGAGCCGTCAGACTTCCTGCCAGCGGAAATTTATGCCCGGGGAGATGTGGCACTTTTTGCAACTTTACTGGTTGAAACTTCTGTCAATCAACACCAAATTCGACAGAGGCCTTACTGAGACGCTGACGCGTCGAAGGAGGGCTTATTTACTGAAATCGACCGATGACAGGCTGAAATACAGCGCCATACAAACACATGAACTGAGAAAATCCTATAGATGATAGCCAGAAAGATGCTCTGATGATGCTAGGAATCTCAAAATGATTCCTAACATCTGTATTTGGATGTATTGAATAATATTAGTGATAAAAAAGTGAAATATATAGTTATATAGTATATAAAAGTACAATGTAAGAGCTGCAACAGCTGGTTCGAAAATGATGACCTCGCTTGACCGCTCTCTACTAAAGCCTCTTATTCTTCACTTTATCCCACTTTAACCTTTATTCAGTAACTACTGATTGGTTGTGCTATGATTTGGGAGAGTTTTTAGGGAGATATCTGCATTATTTCAACAACCTTATATCAATAAAAGTGCTTTTTTTTCAGGCGAACCTGATTATTTTCAATTTGAGCTGTGTAATGTCTTCATTTACTATATTAACCAGCAACATATACACAATATTACCCATCTGAACAATCTCACAAGTGTTGTGATCTGATTATATCAACAAAAATTATTAAAATATACCTTGTAGTTACAGAACTATGGTCACTTTAGTGTGGGTATGCTATTTTCAAGCAGAGGCCTACAAATAGGGCCCGAGCTTAAGAGGTTTTAAATGACAAAACTCAAACACTCAGGAATGATGTAAAAAGTGTTTAGTCTCTCAGCTCTCTCTACCTTTAATTGTATTCATAATAAAAGTTATTGAGGGAAATATCAGATCATGAAAACACAAATCTTTCCAATAAATGAAGAAAGTTGTTTGTGGTCGTTTTGTTGTTCAGACTACAATGAACATTTATTTAAACCAGACGGTGAATCAGAAACATAATCAAATATAAACTAGAGTTTATTCTGTGATCCGTCTTCACTCTGGTGTTAAACTCCAGTCAGTCAGTCCGATCGGCTGCAGCGTCCAATCACATAACTGATGAACAATGAGGGGGCGTGTCAGCCGTTAAACGACTTCCTGGAAGTCTGTTCTCGTGGTTCCTCGCTCATGGCTCCTCCGAGGTCCCTCCTCCATCCTCCATCCTCGCTCCTTAGAGCTACATTAGAGCTTTGGGACGGCCGTCAATATGGCGGCAAAGAAACAACTTCCGGTTCAAGCGAGGATCGAGGAGCGAGGAAACGACAATTAAGAGACTTGAGAAGTACCCCTTGTCAGCAGTAGCAGGCTGGAGCTCTGGTGGCCGGTGAGACAAAGAGGAAGAGGAACACCAGCCCACGAGAGTCAGACTGATTGATGCACACTGGCCTGTGTGCGCTCTGAGGAGCCGGGCGGCAGGAGAGAGCACACGGCAGTGTGAAGTTTTGTTTAAGTTTGTAAATAAAATACTTCTGAGTAAACCTTAACTGCTGAAGACGGTGTGGTGTGTTGAGGACGCGCAAGTAACACGGAGTCGGCTACACTGGCACCTGAACCACTCCCACAGATCTCTCCCCTGCAGCCGAGCACAGACCACGCCCACTACCACAGTAGTCTTTTTGTGTCTCTTTGAATGACATTGTGTAGGTAAAGGTCAGGGGGGCCCCTGACACTTTGGGCCCCTGGGCCTGTGCCCGGTAGGCCTGTTCAGTAATCCATCCAACAGCAGGATGAAGCCAGACAAGTTGTACATTTCATGATTGTAGAGGATGACATGCAGACAACGAGGCAGCTGATGTGAAGTGGAACATATTACCAGAAAATGTATCACTTTATGGATCTATACGTAGATAAATCAAATAGAGTTATTGATGAAACATGAAGGTGCTGCACTAGCAGCAGACAGTGAACCCACCTCAGAGTCTCCAGTCTACAATGTGGACTCTCCAGAAAACCACTCAGCAGCTTCACTCCTGAATCCTTCAGGTTGTTTCTACTCAGATCCAGTTCTCTCAGATGGGAGGGGTTTGACTTCAGAGCTGAGCCCAGAGAAGAACAGCCTTCCTCTGTGATCTCACAGTGTGACAGACTGCAAACACACAAAACAACACACAGAGCGTTTTATATCGATACACAATGAATAATTATTTTTATCATAAACATGAGTGGCTTTCATTTTGGTTTCATATTCTTTTGTAAACAGACATTTTAAAATCATCATTACAGTAAAATAAGTTATTCCAGTGTAGTAGATCGCTCTAACAAACTAAAAGCACGACTTAAACCGTCCTGGTTCCCTGAAAGCAGGTGGGCCAAAAGGATGTTCATGTTGGTTGGACAAGTCATCCAACACTTTAATCCCGAGCAGGATAGTGGCCAGTTCACCTTTCAGTTTACACCATTATTTCCAAACGCATATGTTACGTGCCGTGTTGTGTTTGTGCTCTCCCTCTGTTTTGTCTCTGTCTTTTCGAGTGCCACCCTCTGTCCCGGATGCAAGCTGCAGCGGCTGATTGGACGCGGCTGCGGACAATCGCGATCAGCGGTGGATAAGAGGAGAAGAGCTCCTGAAGGACAACCTCTTGGGGGCAGACCACAGTAGTGAGGCTGTGCGTGTGAGCTGACAACCCTTGGGCAACGCGTAGTGGTGGAGCTGCGTGAGTGTTGCACCTTTGTTCCAGCTGTGTGTGTGTGTGTGTGTGTGTGTGTGTGTGTGTGTGTGTGTGTGTGTGTGTGTGTGTGTGTGTGTGTGTGTGTGTGTGTGTGTGTGTGTGTGTGTGTGTGTGTGTGTGTGTGTGTGTGTGTGTGTGTGTGTGTGTGTGTGTGTGTGTGTGTGTGTGTGTGTGTGTGTGTGTGTGTGTGTGTGTGTGTGTGTGTGTGTGTGTGTGTGTGTGTGTGTGTGTGTGTCGCTTTCTTTCTTTCTATAAGGAAGTAGTTTTCTTTTGCTGCCGTGCAAGCAGCTAGCCTTTTTACAATAAATACTCTTTTTGTTAAACCGTCATCATTGCGCAGTCTCTTTCCCCGGGAAATAAACACCGTTACTCCCCGCATCCCTTAGATGCCAAAAAGGGGAACGTAACAGAATATTAGCAGAGACACTAGTAGACATTGTTATCCCACAGTAACATTTTGGTAACACCACCATGAACTTAGTAGATCCGACACTTAGACCACTTCGTCATCTTTGTAGTAAATCACCTGATCCTGACCTGAGAGTTTGAAGTGTACAGTTCGGACTCGCCAGTCCAGCAGACAGCTGCGTCACTCCTGAGTCCTGCAGGTTGTTGTTACTCAGGTCCAGCTCTTTCAGACTAGAGGACTGGGAGCTGAGGACTGAGGACAGAGCTCCACAGCTTCTCTGTGAGAGGTTACAGTCACTCAGCCTAGGGGAGGAACAGGGATTAATACAAACAAAATGTTTAATCAAAGTAAATTATCAGACACATTTAGTAATGGTAATGTATCCGTAGTGTATCTGCCTACAGAGCTTTGTTGGAGGCTTTGATCACTGGCAGCAGCCTCAGAAGAGCCTCCTCTGAATCAGAGTATTTCTTCAGGTCAAACACGTCCAGATCTTTTTGTGATGACAGTAAGATGAAGACCAGAGCTGACCAGTGAGCAGGAGACAGTTTATCTGTAGAGAGACGTCCTGAACTCAAGGACTGTTGGATCTCCTCCACAAGAGAACCATCATTCAGTTCATTCAGACAGTGGAACAGATTGATGCTTTTCTCTGGAGACACATTCTCACTGATCTTCTTCTTGATGTACTTGACTGTGTCCTGATTGGTCTGTGAGCTACTTCCTTTCTGTGTCAGCAGACCGTGTAGGAGTTTCTGATTGGTCTCCAGTGAAAGACCCAGGAGGAAGCGGAGGAACAAGTCCAGGTGTCCATTTGGACTCTGTAAGGCCTTGTCCACAGCACTCTGGTAGAGATGTGTTAGCTTAGGTTTTGCTCTCAACACTTTAGGCAAATGGATTCTTGGTTGTTTTTTTGCCATCAGGTTGACACCAGAGTTGATGAAGGTCAGATGGACATGAAGAGCAGCCCAGAAACTCCTGAACAGTCAGATGGACGAAGCAGAACATCTTGTCCTGGTACAGTCCTCTCTCCTCTCTAAAGATCTGTGTGAACACTCCTGAGCACTTTGAGGCTGCTGTGATATCGATGCCACACTCTGTCAGGTCGGATTCATAGAAGATCAGGTTGCCTTTCTGCAGCTGATCAAAAGCCAGTTTTCCCAGAGACTCAGTCATCTCCTTGCTCTCTGGACACCAGTGTGGATCTATCTCAGCTCCTCCATCATACTTGACCTTCTTCTGTTTGGACTGAACCACCAGGAAGTGGATGTACATCTCAGTCAGGGTCTTGGGCAGCTCTCCTCCCTCTCTGGTCTTCAACACCTTCTCCAGAACTCCAGCAGTGATCCAGCAGAAGACTGGGATGTGGCACATGATGTGGATGCTTCGTGAGGTCTTGATGTGGGATATGATCTTGTTGGCCTTCTCCTCATCTCTGAATCTCTTCCTGAAGTACTCCTCCTTCTGTGGGTCAGTGAACCCTCTGACCTCTGTCACCATGCCAACACAGTCAGTCGGAATCTGATTGGCTGCTGCAGGTCGTGTGGTTATCCAGAGGCGAGCAGAGGGAAGCAGTTTCCCCCTGATGAGGTTTGTCAGCAGCACATCCACTGAGGTGGACTCTGTAACATCAGTCAGGATCTCAGTGTTGTTGAAGTCCAGAGGAAGTCGAAACTCATCCAGACCGTCAAAGATGAACAGAACCAGGAACTCTTCAAAGCTGTAGATTCTTGCTTCTTTGGTTTCACTGAAGAAGTGATGAACAAGTTCCACCAAGCTGTACTTTTTCTCTTTCAGCACATTCAGCTCTCTGAAAGTGAATGGAAAGATGAACTGTATGTCCTGGTTGGCTTTGCCTTCAGCCCAGTCCAGAGTGAACTTCTGTGTTAAGACCGTTTTCCCAATGCCAGCCCCTCCCTTTGTCATCACTGTTCTGATTGGTTCCTCTCCTCCAGGTGAGGCTTTAAAGATGTCTTCTTGTCTGATGGTTGTTTCTGGTCTGTCTGGTTTGCTGAATGCTGTTTCAATCTGTCTGACCTCATGTTCATCATTGACCTCTGCAGTCCCTCCCTCTGTGATGTAGAGCTCTGTGTAGATCTCATTCAGAAGGGGTTTCTTTTCTGCGTTAGCGATTCCCTCAAACACACTCTGGAACTTCTTTTGAAAGTTGGATTTGAGTTTCTGCTGACACTCCAGAATATCTGGATGAATAAAACAAAGATAAAAATCAATGAGGGGTTGTTTCAGTGAATGTGAGTCATTTCTAACAAGTTTACACATTTCTGTATTAATAAAATCTATTTCTCTCATTTGATAACTAAAGGCTCTGAAGAGGTTAACGATTGTAAAATCACTTTGTATCATTTAACATCAACTGACATGTTGTGCTTCATGTGTGCATGAACTCTGTGGTCTCCAAATAACCAGAAGGTTTATTACTTCATTACAGAGGGAATTAATGACGTCCAAGCAGTATCTTACAGTCACACCAGTGTGCTACTTCTAAACATTAGAGGCAACAAAAACAGGATTGTCTGCCTTTGTTTCGTTGCTTTTTCTGAAATTTTCAATGTATTTTCTCCGGTGGACGTGTGTTTGGTAGCTTCTTCTGAAAGCCAAGGTGCAACTCGCTTTTTACGTCTAAAGTCTTTGTGAGATGTAAGTTTGATCTTTGTGTTCATACCATGACTTACCTTTGGGTTCTGATTTGGTTTTTGATAAACTCTGCACTAGATGATTCTCACCAATCTTCACTAAAACTATTCGGGTCACTTTAATAATATTGTCTATGCCGTAGTTGTTGACCATCTGATCCACTGTGTCCACCTGGTCTGCATCCTCCAGTCGACTCTTTGGGATTGCTGGGAAGTCTTCTATGACCTCCTCCAAAAACCACTTGAATTTTTTAAACTTGTCGGCTCCTAACTTCTCCAAAGTGTCCAAGAGGACCTTTTTAGGTGTCTCCATCTGTCCTCTCTGTCAAGATACAAAGGATATTGTTTCATAATATATAATTCTTACATTTTAAAATCATGTGATGAAAGAATAATGATCATGCTGTACATATTTACTGACAATCAGCCACTTAAAGGAGAGTATGAAGGAGATTGATTGATTGCGTAATGCACATGTGAGGATTAATTACAGGCCTGTGGATGTTTTCTGAGGTATAACAGGAGGATCATAAGACGGCTAACATGTTGTGACTTATTTACAGTCTATTACATACATTTTACAGGGTATTATAGCATTTTCTCTGTTACTACACCATCACACACACAGGTCCTCTAGGACAGGTTTTGTCCTCTGGGACAGTTGAGACATGAACTGAGCAAACAGGACTCCACTAGTGAAACCAAGTGTGTGTCAGGGTTGTTAAGATGGTTGTGTTGTGAACATTCAGAGTGTTAATTAACAGTTAAAAAAACTCAGCTTGATCCAACCTGTCAGACCAGTTCAGACACTCAGATTACAAACTTCTGTTGAAACTACTTGAGAAACATGAACATTATATTTCTAAAAATCATTGTTCTTTATCTCAGAGAGAAATTCTACTGCATATAACAAATCTATCTTTTGAAACATCGTTCTATTCTCCAGTTAAACAGAGAAACAACACAAAGAGATCAAAGTGATCCTGATGATCAAACATGTACAGATTCCTCTGGTAGGATTCTCACCTGCTGAACTCACTTCAGGTCAGTTTACAGACACGTTCCACCTTCATGTGTGGAGGAAACACTGGAGAGAAGAAGCTGCTCACGTCCTCCTGTCAGTCCTGGTGTCTGTGTGCATTTGATCTGAGGACGCCGTCACACCCTCATCACTTCAGAGTCCAAGTCTAAAATAAAACCAGTGAGACGTCAAAACCTGTCCAACAGGTGGTAGATGTCAGCCTATCAGAGGTGTTTGTATTTCCTCATTCCTCTCCCTCACCTGTAGCTGACTCATGTTGTGTTGTTGAGTGTTGGAGACGGTTATTGTAATGTGTGTTATGCTTTCTTAAATCAAGTCAAGTGTTCACTGAGTCCTTCCTTTCCTTTATAACACGTCCTCACAGCGAGCCAATCAGACACATCACAGGTGAGGTGATGTAGTTCTCCTCTCTGTCCACTAGATGATGCTAACTAACCATCTAAAGAGATAAAGATCAGCTCAGCTCAGAAAGATTTAATGAAGCAGCAGCAACTTGGATCACATGCATGTCTCACTGATGAGACACAATGTGACGTTTACATGTATTTATTTATAAAAGTGTTATTTTGAATGAAGATTTGGTGAAACATGTTCATCAATCACATTCTTCTATAATGATTTATAACCTACATGTTGTAACATTTCTGAGCAGCAGCTTCTAAAAGTTTACAGTCTAAAGAATCAGTGTGAAGCCGTCAAATAAGCAGAAGATCACATGACGATGAAGAAGTAGAAGAAACATGTGAACATCTCATGTTATCACCAACAGACCATCAAACTGAAGGACTCGGATCAAACTCAGTGCTCCTGTTTCAAATACAAAGTGCAGCTCACATGAGACACTGGAGACAGTCTGGATGTTGGATCTGATCCTGGAGCAGTGTCATTAGAGACATGACATTAAGCTCTTAGACACGCTCTCTACATGCATATCAGTGGATCAGCAGTGTGCATCGTGTTCAGTCTATTTAAATGATGGAGCTCAAAGTCACAGAGCACAAGTTCACCTCAGGGGGCTTTACCACCGCGCTGCAGCGCTCAAAGAGTTAAAGTCTTTGATGCAGTCAGAATGCTCACATCTGAGTATTTATTTTAATTATGACAAATACTGAAGAGTTCAAGATGAGACATAGAACACTGAATTAAAAAGTAGAGAAGCTTTTGCTAGTTTAATTCAATAAATGGAATGAGACATAAACACACTTGATGAGTGACAGAAGAAAGTGGTGCCTGTGGTTTCAGAGGTAGTCCGAGGTTGTCCTGCTGTTCATCAGACAATAAGTGACAGCAGCTGATGTAACATGGGACAGTGACTCTGATAACAACACTGTTAGGCCTGGACGGTCTGTAGATTATTACAATGATCACTGGATCTTTAGAGTTTACTATAAAATCAAGATGTTCAAATGAAGTAAACTGAGATAAAAACGACTCATTATTTAGAGATGTGATGTTTAAAAGTCCCAAATGAACCGGCTGATAGTCAGGAGCAGGAGGTAGCAGAGGTTCAGAGGGACTGTAAGTAAATAGTTGTGGTTAGCACCAGAGGGGTTTGACATAGAGCGTGCTGCAGAGGGTCTGTGACAGGAAGTGATGCGTATAGGAATGAGTTTCTCTAAGGAGAGTATGAAGGAGATTGCTTGATTGCGTAATGCACATGTGAGGATTAATTACAGGCCTGTGGATGTTTTCTGAGGTACAACAGGAGGATCATAAGACGGCTAACATGTTGTGACTTATTTACAGTCTATTACATACATTTTACAGGGTATTATACCATTTTCTCTGTTACTACACCATCACACAGGTCCTCTAGGACGGGTTTTGTCCTCTGGGACAGTTGAGACATGAACTGAGCAAACAGGACTCCACTAGTGAAACCAAGTGTGTGTCAGGGTTGTTAAGATGGTTGTGTTGTGAACATTCAGAGTGTTAACAGTTAAAAAAAACTCAGGTTGATCCAACCTGTCAGACCAGTTCAGACACTCAGATTACAAACTTCTGTTGAAACTACTTGAGAAACATGAACATTATATTTCTAAAAATCATTGTTCTTTATCTCAGAGAGGAATTCTACTGCAAATAACAAATCTATCTTTTGAAACATCGTTCTATTCTCCAGTTAAACAGAGAAACAACACAAAGAGATCAAAGTGATCCTGATGATCAAACATGTACAGATTCCTCTGGTAGGATTCTCACCTGCTGAACTCACTTCAGGTCAGTTTACAGACACGTTCCACCTTCATGTGTGGAGGAAACACTGGAGAGAAGAAGCTGCTCATGTCCTCCTGTCAGTCCTGGTGTCTGTGTCCATTTGATCTGAGGACGCCGTCTCACCCTCATCACTTCAGAGTCCAAGTCTAAAATAAAACCAGTGAGACGTCAAAACCTGTCCAACAGGTGGTAGATGTCAGCCTATCAGAGGTGTTTGTATTTCCTCATTCCTCTCCCTCACCTGTAGCTGACTCATGTTGTGTTGTTGAGTGTTGGAGACGGTTATTGTAATGTGTGTTATGCTTTCTTAAATCAAATCAAGTGTTCACTGAGTCCTTCCTTTCCTTTATAACACGTCCTCACAGCGAGCCAATCAGACACATCACAGGTGAGGTGATGTAGTTCTCCTCTCTGTCTACTAGATGATGCTAACTAACCATCTAAAGAGATGAAGATCAGCTCAGCTCAGAAAGATTTAATGAAGCAGCAGCAACATTAAAGACATGACATTAAGCTCTTATACACGCGGTGGATGTGAGGATATTATTCTCTGGAGAAACTTATCTATTGATCAAATCTAGAGGTTATAGGAATGGGTTCCTCCGTCCTGTTTATGAGAGCTCAATGGGGTGCAGGAGGATGAAAGAGTTGACTTGACATTTGCTACCATGAGGGACCTGTAGGGGGAGCTCTCATGGGATTCACTGTGCTGAGGTTGTGATGAAGAGGAAGAGGAAGAGGGGGATCCGTCTTGCTGGGTGTTTGTGTGACATGGGGTACATCCCAAGTCTCTTAATTGCATCCCCGTTTCCCTCACTTGCGTCCTTTCCTTGCGTCCTAGTCCCTCCCACCAGGGATGCATGGAGAGACGCAAGGAAACCATGCGAGGAGAGAGGAAACGAGGAAATATGTTTAACAGACATGAGACGTCCTTTCCTCTGTATCGTCACGTGTAGCGACGTCTGTTTCTGATGACGGCGGATCAGCTGTCAGTATTGTTGATAATTATATATTAACATTAATATCTTAGTATTAGCTGATTCTTCAGTTGTTTGAAAGCGTGTTGTTGACTCGTGTTGGTGTCTAGTTCAAGGTGATTGGTGGACACATGACTGTTGTATTCATATATTTAATGACCTGTAGTATTGTCTTCATGGGAAACATCAAAAACAAGTGACCTGATTTATGAGTCTTCAGACTGCTGAGCTCAGGATCGTTTTGTGAGTTTAATTATGTTTAATTTGTGCTTCAGCTGCTGCTGTGTCTCAAGTGGTTTGGTGGATTAGATCTGTCTCCTTTCACGAGCTCTCCTTTTCCTTTATGAGGGGAATAATGTGAGATTTATGATTTGTGTTCATTTAAATAAATATGTTCCATGTGAGTTGTCTCATTTAAAAGCATTTAACGGTAAATTAATGTATTGTTATGCTAACCACAGATGTTTTTCTTTAATTCAATATCATTCATCAAAAATAATACAATATCTTGATATTCTTGATATTAACAATAATTCTGTGTTTAGTCACTTTTAATACAAATGCAGTATAATTAACTGTTATTATTATTATTATTATTATTATACGAAGCTTGACATATTTCATGGACTTTATTTAAATGTTTGTTACAGTATTCACATAATATTTCTATCATCGCACAAATTGAGATTATCGATGACGTTCTGTCTTTTTTAACCACAAGATGGTGACATAGGGTTGATGTTCATCTTCTGCCGGACCAGCGCAATGAAACGTGTGTGTGTGTGTGTGTGTGTGTGTGTGTGTGTGTGTGTGTGTGTGTGTGTGTGTGTGTGTGTGTGTGTGCGCAGTTCTCTAAAGTAGGCCACTGGTCTTAATTTTATATTAATAAATCAGCCATTGTCAACATGTTCAACCCAAAATGGTTTATTCATTAAACCCATTTGCCATTAATTAACAACTTTTCCAGCAAATGTAGATTTTTTTTACCTTAGTCATTATTAAAGCAAAGCTCAAGGTTGAAAATTATATATATTTCAAAGCATATCTGTCAGAATCAATAATCTTAACATTACAAATGTATCTTTTCAGTCTCTACTACCACACACACACACACACACACACACACACACACACACACACACACACACACACACACACACACACACACACACACACACACACACAGTGTAAAGATCCTCTCCTGACCCTCTGGCTGAGATTTAATACAGATCATCTGAAAACGTCTTCTCTCAGCTTCTCCCGTCACTTTCAACACGACACTGGAACAGTATTCAAGCACTTCATCGTGTGTGTGTGTGTGTGTGTGTGTGTGTGTGTGTGTGTGTGTGTGTGTGTGTGTGTGTGTGTGTGTTACCTCCACCTGGTAACTGTGATTGACTGGAAACCTGACAGAGTGAGATGTTACCTCGGGGTCGACGGCCTTCATCTTAGGAAACCTTCCCACCTGGGACTGACTGACATGTTCGTCACAGCGCAGACAGGAGACATGTTCAGGGTAGCCTGTAACTATAAGCATTATTTACATTCATTCACTGTTATTATTGCATGAATAATGCTATTATATAGAGCACATCACTTAAACAATGCTCTCCTTAATCGCTAAACTCCACCGATGACTAATGTCTGTTTCAGCAGTTACCAGCGGTAGGTCATAGCGGCTGTCGCTAATATTTTGCTACGCTGATACGTAGCTTTCTCATAGCAAAGAAGGTTGTTTAAGTTTGCAAAAGAATATTAAGAGAAAGCTGTGTTTTATAGCTAAATGCATTACTAGAATAAGAACATAGAAACTGAAGTTTATTGGGCCCCTTCCCTCCGTCTGCCTGATTCCATGTGAATGCAGTATCATTAACGCTCACTCTGTAACTTTATGGCCCAAATTAAACTTGGCTGTTGTTTGGTTGTCTGCACCAACTCAGCCAAATATTGTTCATGAGAGAAAAGAAGCTCCACTCTGCACAAGCTGGAGCTCCACGTTAGTCTCCAGCCGATCGCTTCAATTTCAGGATTCACATTCTCTTTTTTTTTAAAGCTTACTTGTGTCAGGTACAAATTTAGTCAACAAGCAATCGGATCAGACTCAGTCAGCGAACTCCTCATATCAAAGGACTTGGATCAGGGCCAAAAAAAACCTGATTTTGACTTCCCTAATCTGTGTGCCAGCCTGCAGGGATTGCATGGTCTCTGGCATTGGACATAGATGATGTTCTGCATCTCGTCGGACCTTGTTTACACATTAAATCACCACATTACTTCAGCTCATCCACAGGTCTAGCTGGCCGTACAGCTACAGGTTTGTACCCTGCAGAGGCACAAGTCTCTATGTGGTGTTAGCATCGTTTATTTATACAAGTTCTCATGACAAAGAAATGAACAAAAACTAAAATGTGAAGCATTCGAATCTTTGACAAGTAGGAAATATGTCTGCTGATAATAAAGCACGAGTCTCTGCTGAAGGTTAATAACCCATTTATTTTCTTTTGGCAAGTTCCCTCGCCATCATTTTTGCATCAAATCATTTGTACTTGTACCGTCTTGTCGCACCTTGTTTCGTGTTTTAACATTGGTCTCATTTAAATGGTCTTATTTCTTGTTGCAGAGAGTTTCCTCAGGCCGGCTGTGGGTTTCTTTCATGCCCGGCTGCATTCGTGTTGCTGAAACAAGCTCCCAGTGTGAGGGCTCTGTTCTGTACATTTTACATTTCACTCTCTTTTGCATTAATATCTTGTATTTTACACTCCGTCTTGTTTTTTTTTACATTAAACCTGTTTTATTATCTCTTAGTTCCTTTCTCGGTTAGAACAAGTGACCTTTAACTAAAAACAAGAGAAAGACTTCACCATGAGCTCCGGGACCTCGTGATCGGCATCTTTTACTATATTTTGATAGACAATTATTGGCAGATTGATCAGTAATGAAAATACAGTAATGATTTGTAGCAGCCCTAAATACATGCATCTATTCTAAGTTTTTAAGACTTCGGGCAATTTCCAAATTCAGAAGTAACTCATAAAAGAAAAAGGATGTCGTTTCAACGATCAATTCTACTCTTTGGTTCTGTGATGTCTCTTTTTCCTCCCTCAGTGTTGAGTGTATTATGTCACTCCCTTATTTTCTCACTTTGTGCTCCATCAGCGGGGTAGTGTGTTGCTAGAAAGCAGCAGGCCTGCAGAGTCTGGCAGCAGGTCCTCCTCCCACCGCTCCCTCGAGCCGACCGACCCGTTACTGTGTTTTATTTTTCCAGGGAAAGTTCACTGAGGTTCATTCTCGATTTCAGTTTATTTTGCTTTATCGTAGTCTGTTTCACAAACATTAAAGCCTTTTGTGTTTGTGTCTGTGTGTGTGTGTGTGTGTGTGTGTGTGTGTGTGTGTCTGTGTGTGTGTGTGTGTGTGTGTGAGAGAGAGAATAGCTGCCGGCATTTTAAATCAGATTAAAAGGTGTTCAATAAAGGACATCATGGCTGCTCCCGTTCTCTTTCCCCTTCTGGCTCATACAGTTGTTTATGGATTCATAGAGAGCATCTTATGATGTCTTCTACTGTACACAGTACTAACACCTCCTCACATCTGTGTCTCTGGGTTTATTAGGCCGTTGTGGGAGATGCTGCAAATCAATGAGCCGGGCTGCTTTATGGTAATATTGGATTTGTTTTTAATGTATTATATCATAATATACAGTATATTGATATTTCAATATAAAATGATACAGACATTGACACAAGATGTTGTCCATATTGCCCAATCGTCATCGAAAACTGCAGATTACTGGAAACAAGGTGGTGCAGGTGGCTCAGAATACACAACACCTTATGTATCACATTTGTTTTATTATTGTAAAAAACAAATATTCTATTTAATGTTTTTTAGTTATTTTTTCAAAAATGAGGCAGAAAGAAAGACACAAAATCCAGAGCTGTAAGTTTCAACACTTGGACCTAAGTCCACTTAACTGAATAACAACATAAAGTCTGACTTCTTCTGTGGCAGCACCATTCATCCAGCATGACAGGCTCATAGACCATGTGACGACGGATACATTATGAGAAGAAGAAGTGTGACCTCATATGTTCCCGTGCATTCATTAACTCGGTGAGTTCTCGTACTTTTCATTTCGCTCCTTGACCTCACAGAGCCCTGGCTATCATTAGCATTCATTCAAACACCTTCTTCTTCTGTGCTTCTTCTCTACTTCTTCATGCTGCGACTTAAATGTCTGTCAGCATATACTTTATGTCTGGAATCCAAAGGTGTGACTGAGGACCTCTTGTATAAACCTGAGTGAATAGCAGTGGAAGTTGAATAGCTTGTAGGTAAACCTTGAACCTCCTTTCAATTATACATAAAGCAGCTGCAGCAGTTACTTTATTATTTAGACCGAATAGTCCGTAATGCATTTGAGAAATAAATGTTGAAAAGCTGCAAAGCTTTAGAATAAGTAGAATAAGTAGAATAGTAATATTTATTTGTTGCAATTAAAAAATCAAAATCAATGTAGGTCTATTGAGGTAACATACCTCCTCCTGGAATATGAATCCTGTCCGAATGGGACAAAAAGAACAGAAAGGTGTTCTTACTTGAGAGAGGATTATCTTCCTCAAGTCTTTGCATGTTGATGTTGGCAGCTTCTTGTCATCAGTGACAGATTGTAAGGCAGGAAAGTGGTCTGAAAACTACTTGGTATGCTTTGAAATTCTGTCTCTTCTCATGTTAACACATATTGATGTGCACAGCAGCCCACACTGAGGAGGTTGCACAGGGAAGTACCTCGTGTCAAAGTGTGAACGTTAAGGACGACCTCACTCAGTAGAATACAAGTTAAGATAACAAAATAAACCATTTCTTTTCATACCGATAATGTCTTACTAACGCTGTGATTAATGTGAGGGCGGGTCCAAGTGATAAACAACAAAGCGGGGCTGAATGAGTTGGTTCTGGTTCTGCATTACGTCACACTGACGGGAGCTGTCCAGGAAGTGAAGGTCGGATCGTGCTTTGCTCTTCTTTTTGTCCACACACACAGACACACACACACACACACACACACACACACACACACACACACACACACACACACACACACACACACACTCTCCTTCTCATCTTTCCACTCTGGCTGATCGACGGATAATATCTCTCTGGAGTCAAGCGTGCGATTGACAGATGACAGTTGATGTTAACAGCGGGTCAGTGTGGACAAACAGATCCCACCAATCACAATGACCGATCGCTGACCAACCTACCAACAGACTGTCGGCCTTTAAGTGGCAACATAAACCTGATCTCCCACTGTTTCTTCTTTTCTTTTAGAGTTTAGGGTTTGAAAATTTGGAGGCTTACATCTTCTATTTTTATGCAAATGGATCAGAAATGGAGGAAATAAATACTGTAGCTGTGGTCACCGAGAGCTCTGCTATAGTAGCTCATATTCTTACAGAGACCAGGTGGAAATCTGTGTATAAGTGTATGATTATTTCTAGACAACGTTATTTTGAGTGTTGATGCTACATTGTTAGCCTAGCATAGCCCCGATCGATCCAGGCTCTATTCATAAAACAAGCATTGGATTCTGACTTTTTACAAATCAGCATCATAATGTCGATATTTCGCCATCCTTTATTTTTATCCGTGTATTGCGATTACAGCACAGCAAAATCTGTTAATTTTGTGTTCATCCCTCTTTAGTAAAGCAGCCCACATGTGGCTGTATTCAGCTCCGGGTGATGTTATGAACCAAGAGACCACAGTGTTTGGTCTTCTTGTGTGTGGGGAGTTTCACGACACGTACAAAGCAGCAGCAGTGGTTATTTTGATCATGGCTAATGAAACATTGTTGGTATCTACATGGAGGTAAGCCCCTCCTTCTCTCCTGATGCTTCTTGTTTGATGTGAACACACCATTCCATCTGTTTACTGTTAGTTGTGAGTTTAGTGGTTTACTATTTAGTGGAAGTTGAAATGAAGTTCTTCCTCAGACGATACCTGATGAATATCTCTTTGTCTTGCCATGTGATTTAAGTTCATTTTTTATTTTTAGTGAACCTCCTAAATCTGCCTTTTCATGTCTTTGATATGCTACATTTCCCATCATCTTCCCTCAGATTGTGGTTCAGTTTTGGGGGCTACCTGAACTGGTTTTCCTTCTTACCCAGAGTAAGTAAGATCACATCAAATGTTTACGTGTTATATAAGAATTGCACTGTTCTTGGAATTTAAAACAATAGACTTTTGACACGCTGTCTGGTTTGCCTGCCTTGTGTCGTGTAGAAGAAAAAGTAAGAAATTGTAAAATGCACAAATCATATCACAGCAGGTTGTGTGACTAAAGGCCAGGTGGGTATTTCATTTTACTAAGATGCAAGAACGATTTTAGGCCGTCGAATAGGCCATGAAAACCCAAAAGTCTTACGGTTACCAGGCTGTTGGTACAGCTGCTGCTTTGTTGAAAGTCTGTTTGTGACCTTGACAATAGTAATGTTAACTCAAGGTCCACTTTTCAGCTTTTTCCAGAGTTTGAAGAGAATTTTTTAAAAGGATTCTGCCTCGTTTTCAAGGTTCAATTATTGTCATTCTGCAACATAAGGTTGCACAATAAAATGCAAGTTGTTAAGCTACATGTTGCTGCACAAGTCATCGATTGAGGTCAACCACAAGCTGCACCTTTGTGTGTTTTAATTAAAGAAAATGTGGAAACGTTTCCTTTCTAACCACTTCTTCTTAAATTGGATCGAGCCATTAACTTCTGCTATGGATAACATAATAATGTAACTTCTCCAGCACTGGAACATGAGAGGAAGCATCACAGCATCAGAGTTCACCATGTTGGAAACACAAAAGCTTTGACGCAGGGAAAGTGAGAGGCGTGGCAGTAAATGATTGAGTGTGAAAGTAATCCTCTAACTACTAAGTGAGAGTGTGTGTGACTACAACGTGGGGGAACATGTGTATTCATGCAAGTAGAGTAAAGGGGTGAGAGGCAGATGAAGCGGGTGAAGGAGTTAAAGACTTTTTAGACTTTAGACTTTATTGTTCCCCAGGAGAAATGAATCTCCACAGCATTGTAGATGTCAGACAACAATACTAACAACACTACAGCACACAATGCCAGACAACAGGACACACTCAGGTCCGTTCAGCGGAGGTCTGCTGTTTAGGTTTTGGCTTCAGGGATCAGGTTTTACCCAAAACGAGCTCCCTCTGCACCTCACTGCTCCGTACCTGGAGGGCAGAGGAGTGAGGTGTTGATAGAGAGGATGTGTGATGTTCTGTTCTGTTGAGGTTGCAATGTGTGCTTTAGACTTTATTCTTTACCTCCTCGAGGTCGGCTGTGCGCAGACCAGTTATCCTGACAGCCGAATTGGCTGTGTGTGTGAGTTGGCCTCGGTTAGTAACGGATAAATGTGAAAGATGCAGGTGGACCAGACCGGTAGAATAGTCTGAATAATGCTCTGATACGACAGGAGGAGATGGAACATAGCCGGCCTTTAAGTTTACGGATGGCCGTCAGTCTTTGCTGGTTGAGTCTCCTGTCAAGTGTCATTACGAGGTATTTAAAACGGTCAACTGTTTTAACTGTTTGGTTATTGGTAATGACAGGATGTTGAGGTGAGGAGGGAACGGTTATGAGTTCCTGACATCGAGGTGAAGATGCATATCAAGTGTGCAACCATGTTGTGATGCTTCAGAGTAGAGTGGTTCTCAGTGAGGAGTGCAACACTGGCTCTGTCATCTGAGTATTTGAGTTAAGGAGAGACGGGTGACGGACTGGTGCAGCCATGGCTGTAAAGTGTGTACAGGAATGGGCTCAACACACAACCCTGTGGTGCTCCTGGTGTTACTGGTGATGTGGTTGCACTGCTTGCAGTCTGTCATCCAGGAGGTAGTGCATGAGATGGATCAGATGGAAGGTGGGGGGTTAGGGTTAGGGAGAAAAAAAACAACGAAAAACATTGGTGAAATTTTAACATAGTGATTTTCAGTTCAAATGATCTGCAACTGGGAACTTCAATCAAAAAGATGTATTACTATCAACCTTATGTTGGTCGTACCATGTACAACAAAAGGAATACTCTTTACAGCAATAAAGTACATTAATGTCTGACAGCACATCATACCTCCACTGGGCTCCACTAGCAATGAAGTTGCACGATTCATTCCGATACAACATTTCGAGAACTGGATATCCAGAGATCGTCGGTATAAAATGTAATTTAAGGCATCAAGTACAATGCCTTCTACAGTTCTATAAAAAAGGGATTTTCCAGATCTCTGCACCACATTGTCTTGGGGGAGAAAAGTTCTAATAATAACTGTTGCTAGTTACGTTGTTTATTATCAAGAGAAGCAGAGAAACTGATGACTCACAACCTGAACTAATAAAGATAAAAACCAAGTGCATGGGTAGATGCTACTGTCCAGGGAGGGGGACATAGATAACATGCTTATTGAGTTGTAGTTGAAATAGAAAAGGAGCGATTTGTACGGATACAGACGGATAGAAATACGAGGAAGTAGACTGAGAGAAGATCAAGGAAACGTCTTTTTCTTTCATGGTGTCTAACAGCCGGCTCCCATAACTTAACAGGTTTGAACAAACCCGTCACGCCTGAAAAAGCCGAGTTGCCAAAATACTTACTGTCGATATTGTCTCAGAGTTGTGGGGATCAGAGTCAACTTGTCGACGTCTAAGCTTTTCACCACAGCATCAACCAGGAACAATGGGACTCATGCCACTTAGAAGAAGCTGGTTATTCGTCTTAGGGAAAGGCTGTATTTAGGGATTGCCAGTTGCAAATCCAAAATTACAGCTTTTGTAAATCATCCCGATGAGCATTAGTGTCCGGGTTAAAGCTTGTGACGCGAGTTCAAACTGCCGACCTCGTTACTTTTCTCTATTGTTGTCTGCATGAGTTGATCCCCACTGGAGATTAATAAAGCTTTATAATGTAATTATTTTGGTATGCTTCTATAGCTGACATTGCTCCCTTTATGTTCTACTGCCATCTAGTTCCATTATGTTAGAGTGAAGGCAGTAATCTCTACATACAATATCCCCTAAAATAGGCAACAACTCCCACCAAAACAATATACAGTAAATAGAACTCAAGATGTTTTTATTGAAGTAAAATCAAAAGAAATCCACCTGGATAAATGCCTCTTTTAGCTTAATTTAACTAGAATTAAATTAAACTTGTGTGTGCAGCGGCTGGACTTTGGGAAGCAGGAGGACTGACACAGAGATTAGGTGCAAACCAACCAGGTGTTTATTTCACCAACAATGATACTAAATACATGACACAGCTCATTACAGGGTGGACCACGGGCAGCATGTGGTCCTTAATACCTTATATGGCCATGCTACTGACGAGGACCTCAACCACTACAGTATAGGTAACTAGTCCCCTTATACCTGAAAACACACTTACCTAAACCATAACAACTACATTAAAATGGATTCCTAACATCCTAATGTCCATTATCTGTATGATCTCTATTGTGGTTACACATCACAATAGAGATCATATAAAGCCTGAACAGGGAATTCAGTTTTACCACCACCCCTCTACTAATTAATACATGGTACCTCTCGGAACTATAACATGGTGCTCATGTACCCTGGGGACTCTTTTAGGCCGAACACCCTGGAGAGGAGACACAGCAGAGGTAGGTGATTTGAATATGTTATTTAACAGGTTATACTCAATCCTTTTGGTAAAGATAACCAAATTATTAATATGTTTGTATCTACAGGCCCGACCTTCAATAGCTCCACCTGAGAACATCCACCAGAAACACAACAATACAATAAAACATTCAACCCTCCGTGTGTGTCTCTTATTCCCTTGAAACAGTCCACACATGCTTGTAATGGAGACGGTCCCGAAGCACCGTAACAGCAACTCTCAGTAAACGTGTGCCAGAACCAGCCAACAGATGCAGTAAAGGAGAAATGTGACCCACAATCACAACCTCATTGTCTTCTTACAGTTATGATCCGGATCAAACATCCTCCACTAGGGATGGACATTAGGCCAACATCTGCCCTCCAGATATAAAGGTCATTTCATATCTCAATAACAATATCACGATATTTGGGATGTCAGTTTCAGTTTGTTTTTAGGAAAATGCAAAATGACATGAAATACAGGAGGTGATCTCCTTTTACTCATTCATCTTTGGTGCTGCATGTCGGAGCGTTCTATCTGTCCAGTTTTAAAGATTTACGTTGTCGATGTCTTGCCTTTTTTAAAAGGAAATTCTGTTGGCCTTGCTGACGTTTATTGACTCATTATAATCCGGTCACTGATGCTCCTATTGATCATTAACCAGTTCTTATTAGCTGATATTCATCATAGCTTTGGTGGTCTCTACAAAGGCCGATCAGTTGATGCATCAATCTGAATTAAAACAATTACCAGAATCATTTGTCTGCTCTTTATGTCGCTCTGACAGCAAAGCTCTCTGAACATATATATCGTAAATTAACTTTATTGATATGACGTGTGTCACCGGTCAAACATGTTCTCAGTGGTTAATAATAACTTTATTCATAAAGCACCTTTAAAGTTTACAAAGTGCTTTGACAGACAAAGCAGCAAAAGCGAGACAATAATAACAGAAAGCTCAGTGAGACAGTCGACACGATAAGAATCAACTAAGAAATAAAAAAAATAAAAAAATATATATAATAAAAATAATTTAGTAAAATGTCACTACACAATATAGCGTGTTTTCTGGTAATTTAGTAAATGCATGTGTATATGAAATAACAGCCTTGTTATGACCAAAGAGTTGGACCAACTGATAAAACCATCGTTAGAGCTCAGCTCAGGAATGAAACTGTTTTTAGTTTCAGTCTTTGTCTTAAACAATGCTCGACTCATTCATAGGTGTGTTATTCTGGGACATTGTACTCATGTTGAAAAGTCCTGTTTTAGATTTAGTAAATCACAGCTGGACATTTGAGTGTTTCTGCTAAATGATTAGTCTTGTTGGCATGCTTTGTTTTTTAGGGTGGATAAAGCCGTTAGTGTTTTAGTTTAGAAGCTTTAAAGGATAATCCGTCGTTGAGCCCGTCGGAGGAAACTTCTGCCAAAGAAACATGACGTTGACTCTTTCACAACCGACTTGTTGACTGTGTCGTTCTACTTTTCACATTGTGCTCATCATGTGACTTGTTGGGGGTGTGTGTGTGTTTTGGCTGACTAATGTTTCTCTCAATGATCAGAGTTCACGACACAGAAATCTAACTAATCCTGAGACTCTGGAGGACGAGACTCTAACTTAGTGGACTGTTCGTCTTGTTGTTGAGCAGGCTGCAGACAAGAAAACGTGGGCGAGGTTATTCATAAGTCACTCTGCAATGTGAAATATGTCTTCCAAGAAATAAGGTTTGTCTACTTTAAACAGGATCATATTAATGCAAGGACACGAGGAAGCTTCAGAGAATCTTATTTCACCATCTGCATTCACATTTCACCCTTTTCACCAGTTTTACATTCTTTTCTGTTTATTGTAATTTATGTTTTTTAATGTTTTCCCTCTTTTGGTCCTTTGTTGCTTTTGACTCTTTCATACACCCTCTCAAACTGTGATGGGTGTTTAAAAGAGAGGTTGTGTAACTATTACTGATGCATGTTAGTGTCATTGACTGCTCTATACATCGATAACAGCACTGTCCTTTATTTTTAATAGAAGGATCTTTTTAAATGACTGAAATTAAATTCATGCATGTAATTATGTAAATGAATTACATGGCGAGTGTGGCAAGTATAGAGAGCCAATTCAGCTGCCACTCAATAAATAAATGCATGTAATAGAGCTGTGACAGAAGCTTTTAAATGTTTAAAAGTGATACGACCACAATGACCGATACAGTAAAAGAATAAATGCATAACAAAACATGCTGAGATAACTTAATATTAGTTAAGATATTCATAACTTAAACGTTTTTATTGATTTTCTCTGTCTTATTTCATCACAAACCCTCCTCTGTTTCTTCCTCTACAGTCTGTTTCTCTGTTTGTTGTGTTGGCGAGGAAGACGAGGAGTAATTGATGAAATATGAGCCGTTCAGCTGCAGTGAACTAAAGAGAAAGACAGTTAGTGGAGAGAGTTCAGGGACCTCCATTAAAAAGGCTCATTTGCGTTTAGGAACGGGTTTCTGTTCTCCGACGTCGTGGCGGGTGTTTGAGCTGCAAAATATGTGTGTGTGTGAGAGAGACACATAGCGACAGAAAGGAATGGCTGTAACATGATATAATGATGATGAAGAGATTACGGAGGGAAAGTGATTTCTCATTCGACTGTAAAACAAATCTTAAGCAAATATCTGAAGTGTTTCCAAAAACACACGGTCAGCTCTTCAGCCAAATATTAAAGACATGCATCATTTCTCCGGGTCCTAAGTGGCGTCAGAGATATTACGCACTGTCAGAGTTTAACGTTACCATCAAATGTTCCCACGGATGACTTCTCCTTCTTGTACTTTTTCATATTTTACTGTGAATAGAGAATCTCTGGAACATTGAGTCTCACTTGGAAATTGGTGACAACCTCAAAACACATTTATTTTTGCTCCATCCGGACGTTAGTCCTACAACATCACATCGGTCATTTAATACCTCTCTGGTGAAAGCAGAAGCTTTTACGTGTCTTAAAAAAAGTGCAATCCATCTGGAAGATACACAACAATAAGCTGGTCAATAATGCTGTCAAAATGAAGGCTATTCCGTTCAAATGTACTTTACTAAAAGGTCCATTTTTAGGTCGCCGAACGATTTATTTTACTTTCATCAGCTGTTAATTTGAAGAAAAACAAAACACCAAAATGAAACCAGAAGTGTGAGTGAGACCCTTTAAACAGCCTTAATGTGCTGAAGGACATCGTATGAACCGGATTTAAGGTTTAAGAATGAAAATGGTGAATAAAGAGATTAACATGGTTAAGAGAGGAGGAGGAGGCAGATGGTGCTGACGCAGGAGGTCCAATACCGCCCAGAACTGTGTGTGTGTGTGTGTGTGTGTGTGTGTGTGTGTGTGTGTAATAACCCAGCAGGTCCCAGGAAGCGGGAGCAAATTCCCAGCAGATCTGCTGGTTCAGACACAGCTATGCTCCACTAATATGCACAACACACTGTCTCTCTGTCCATTCGTCCATCTGTCTCTCTCTCTCTCCTGTCTGTCTGTCTGTCTGTCTACCTAATCTATCCGTCTTCCTTCTGTCCCCCTCCCTCTGTTCTGCTGGTCCTGCCGGTATTATTATGTTCCCATTCATTCACTGTTAAATATTTTGACGACTCACCGCTGCTGTTGTCACCGTCACAGCCTGCACAGAACTCACTACTCCACTGTGTGTGTGTGTGTGTGTGTGTGTGTGTGTGTGTGTGTGTGTGTGTGTGTGTGTGTGTGTGTGTGTGTGTGTGTGTTATTTCCCTTTTGGGGTGGGTAAGAAAAGTAAATAAATAATTGAGAAACAGAATCATAAAAATCCAGGAATCTATCAAGTGAAGATATGCAGCTTTACGGACATAAATACTAATGTGAGAACTATCAATAACAACACAGTTGCAGTGTCTTTATTCAGTGTTCATACAGTGTAGGGCTGCGGGCTACGATGTAAAAAATGTCTATCCTAAATATTTTTTTATGTCGTTTCTATCGAGATGTCGAATGAGCAGCGGCTGGACTGTGTCACTGCAACGTGGAGACGTTAACAGGACGAGACAAAGAGCAGCGTCTGGTGTTCCCAAGACTCTGGGGAAGCGTTCCCTATCTGAAACGAACAGATGTGTTGATTGCTGTCACACATGAAGGGAAATGAGCAACTAAAAGAAGAATAATCGCGGCGTTTGTTGTGTTCTAGCTATTTAAACTGTGCTTTATCAGTACGGCGTCTGCGTTGTGACAATAAAGCAAAAGCAGAACGAGAGGAGACGATCAAAAAAACATGCACTTTGTTGTATTTTTGCTCCGCTGAGCTCTTATCACGAGGGGAAAATGTAGAGAGTTGTGCTATCTTGTGCCTCAGTGGATGGGCTGTTTTTGGAGCAACAATGCTTCTGTTCATATCACAGACTGTCAGAGTTTGGCCTGAAAACTTTGAAGCTGTTCTGCATAGTTTCACTCCAGCAGATTCGCTCCTCACTGTCGACGTAGAAGCAGCTAATCAGATGTTAACCCTCTGTATGACGGAGCTGTATACAGCACACACTGCAGAACCCTGCAAGATTAAAATGAGTTTAATTAGCATGAAAGCTCCTGCTGGGGCCGGCCTCATGTTAAATATATTATGATTTAAGCTTCTCCGTTAGCTGCAATCAAATATATTCAAACACCGCTGGTTCGACTTTAACGAGACTTTACAGTGATGATGCATGTGGTGCCATGTTGTAATGTGTGATACATGGTCTGAATCCTGTTTCACTCAAATCATGGGACGTGAGCGTTAGGAAAGTAAAGAGGGAGTCAGTCATTTTAATTCTAAAACATTAGCAGTATCAATTTGTAGACTTTGCGTACAGATGTATCAACTAAAGACCATTTTTGCATCTTCTCTGTGGAATGTTATGTCCAGAAGGCTGAAATATGGGTTTGTGATGAGTCTAAAAAAGAAAATAAAGTATATTTCTTGTCTTGTGCAGGAGCACAAGGCCGCGGCGAGGACGTGATAACACCTGAAAGAGAGTCTTTGTTTGAAACTGGAACAAACGGCACGGAGGAAAGTGATGAGCCTGCAGAGACACAAGACTCTGTCTGCCAACGGCCTTGATGTGTGAGGAACACACACACACACACACACACACGCACACACACACGCACACACACGCGCACACACACACACACACACACACACACACGCACACACACACGCACGCACACGCACACACGCACACACACACGCACGCACACACACACGCACACACACACGCACGCACACGCACACGCACACACGCACACACACACGCACGCACACGCACACACGCACACACACACACACACGCACACACACACGCACGCACACGCACACGCACACACGCACACACACACACACACAGTTTGCAGGATTTCTCAAATTCTAACAGACTTCAGTAAAATTGACAGAAAGTTGGTGGAAAGTCAGGATATTGATCATGGAAGAAGGTCAGGCCCTATTCTGACTTCATATTTTCCACTATTTGAATTTTTGAGAGTGTATGTGGCAGTATTGGTTATGTATGTTAAAGTTCATCAACACACTGAATGAATGCATTGTTGTTTGTCGTGTTCTCGGTCGGGAACCTTTCCCCTGGCTGTTGCCAGAACAGTCCCAACGTTGCTGTTCCTAGGAACCAGCTCACGATCTGTCCCAGCATGCCTCAGTCTGTCTGTCTGTCTGTCCCTCAGTCACTCCCCCTCTATAGTATCCTGACTCATTCCTCTCAGTTTCTCAACATTCAGTATTTTAAGTTTCAGATAGACGAGAAACTTTTTTTTTTCATTCTTGTTTTTTTAATCGCTCTTCTTCCTTCTTTTGTTTTTTCCCGCTAACGGGACTAATTAAAGTTTCCAAACTTAATCCGGTCGTCCGTCAGCTTCAACCCGAAACCGCTCACAGCTGTTCTACGGGCGACAACAGAAGCGTTATCCTCTTCCTGTTCTGGTTGTGTATTTGTTCATTTTCCCGGGAGATCGTACCCAGTGTCCCGGGAAAGAGAGGCCTATAGAGAACCGATCTAAATGCAGATGGTCTCGTTATTCTATAGCCACTACATTGAGCAATCACCGTTAACTTCATAATGATAAGTAAAGCTAAAAACAAAAACTTTAAACTTTAAAAGTATTAGGCTCAATTTGAACCAATGGCTACATGTTGGGAGAACAAGAACACTTCAGCCTGCTGCTGCCTGCGTGTGATCCTTATCAGCCAGCCATGGCAGGCGTTAAGGAAGGTGGGGGCAAACACTGTAAATCAAACCTGCCCCGATGGGGGTAATTACTTCACAAGTGGGGGAGTGGGGGAGGTTACAGAAATGGAGAAAACTGAGACACTGAATGGATAATTCATTTACTGCTTTAAGTGTTGATTTTATAAAACTCTCCTGCAACTTTTTACTGCTTTTACGTGCTTTCAATTTCGGTGTTTTTGGAGGGAGGACCGGCACAGATGAGTCAGTTGCATATCTTGTTTTTTTTTTTATCGTTGCATCTCATCTTAGTTTATTTGGGAAAACATCTAGATGTGGAATTATAAATGCACTATTGATATCATGAGGCTTTTGTTTGGAGGAACTCCGGTTAACATCGCTCTGATCTTTATCGGTCTGCATCGAGGAGTTTAGGAACTACAATATATACGGTGCACGAAGCTGCACATCACATGCCACCGAACCTATCAGCTCAACTTTAGTTCTGAAGGGAAAGTGGAGCAATGTGTCTGACAGAAGACTATCCATCGGCGCGTGTAGTTGGACAATTCTACGATAATTCAGAAAAGTCTCATTTTAAAGAGATAAAAAGGCTCCAAAGTGTCTCAGACTTTTGAGCTATGTGGTGCCATGAAGCATACATTAACATTTGTATTGTCTGTAGTTCAGACCGTCTATTGGTTTTCTTCTCTGTCCTCTTTACGGCCCCAAAATTCCTCCTCACCTCTGTGTGGAGAGAGAGCGAAGAAGTGGACTTGTTGATGGACACATTGACACGGAGGACCATTCAAGGGCCCTGCAGCCTCAGTCCATTACTGCACCTGCAAACTGGTTATGTCGACATGTGGCGACAGTTTTCCTTTCACTATCCGTCGATCTTGTGGGGCGACAGGGTGGAACACGAACAGGACGTAGCTGAACCGATGAACTCCGAGCTGACCCTGCAGTCACACTGAGAGCAGCTCAGATGATGGGTTGCTCTTCTCTTGATTTGTCGCTGGGCTCCAGTTGCATTCCTTTAAATGGTCTTTCATTCCAGTCAATCTTAAGCTGTGTGTTTTACTGCACTTAGGTCATACATGACATTACAATTCAACAAATTGCCATAGCTTGTTATCAAGTACCTTTTTACTCAGCCTTAGGAGACAAAAAGAAGCACTCGAGTGCTTGAGCAAATACAAAATGATCGCAACCAATCATGCTCACTAGCCCATGTGATGGCAGAGTCAATCTTTCAGTCAGTTGTTTTGATGGAGAGCAAACTATCTCGATGCCTATCGGATAAATGTGCATGAGCTTTGGTACATTCATGGTCCTCAGAGGATACATCCTAATGACTTTGGTGACTCCTGACATGTCATCTGTGCTAATGCTAACATACACGTTTTAAAAGCTGCACATGTTGCACTACACATTCCAGACTGAATTCACTTTGTTCAGCCTGACTTTGCCTTCGTGTTTGAGTTCTGTTTGGGGGGGGGGGGTTGTTTCATCTTGCCCCAACCAATCAGCAGCAAGTATCCGTCACGCCGACGTCATTTTCCCGACACAGAAGCTAGTAGTTGATAGGAGCAGTTAAAAGTTTTTCACGACAGGCAAGAATTATGCTAATTGAAGGATAATTTCTGTTAACCAATTTAAACCTAAACAGCTGTGCTGAACTCATCCATTCAGCGCTTTTTGTGGCAAATCTTCTGTCACCATTTCCCTACTTTAAAAATCTCTGGTGCATTGTTCCCCCCTCCCCCCCTCCCCCCCTACTACTATATGTAGTAATATAACATACGTATGTCTTCATAGGATAGGGTATGATGTTGACAAATACTGTACAATAATAAACACTTAAACCAATCTGCTTACAACTACATTCTAATGTTTTATGAACTATTTATTGAACTATTCATATACTTATTATAAATGCTAAATAGAAGGGCTAAATAATTAAAGATGTGTTTAGTTAATTAGCTGATGACATTGCAGTTAAATGTTAAAATGTCACGGCTACAATAATACTGCCCTGGTCACATCTGGGGCATTTGATCAGTGCACACGTATCCGATATGTGTTGAATCTTGTTTTATTACATGTTGGCATGAGATTTATTGGATCTGCCCCGTGTGGGTTCCTGGGGATGTGCAGGCTGTGACTGCATTAACTCCACCTCTTTAATCACGGCTGTAACTTCAACCTTTTAGACTTCTCCTATAGTTTCCAGTTCAGCATAAACTGCTTGTTTTAACAGCTCAGGCAGTAAAGAGAATATTCCTACATTAAGAAAGACGCACCTGCCACTTCACAGGACGGGTTTCTCAGAGACATTTAGCTTTTCTTAACACTTTAACCAGGCGGCAACCTCCGGTTCTGCAGAGTGAAGCCGATGCTTCATGTGTTAAAGCTGCATTCTCTCTAGTGTCCACCAGGGGGCGACTCCTCTGGTTGTATAGAAGTCTATGAGAAAATGACTCTACTTCTCTCTTGATTTATTACCTCAGTAAACATTGTAAACATGAGTTTATGGTCTCAATCCCTAGTTTCAAGTCTTCTTCAATACAGCATGATGTTCATTTAGTACATTATGGTCCATTTAGAGTCAAACAGACCATAAAGCAGGGGATGCTTTAGGGCGGGGCTACACGGTGATTGACAGGTCTCTACCAGAGCCGTATACGGTCACCGCTCCACATTCCCAATATGGTAACTTCTGTTTATCGGTTGCAAAATAGCCAAGATGGCGACGGCGAACTTGACAAACTCGGGTTGTCACGATGGCTAAGTCCACTTCTTATACGTCTATGATATCAGTTCATAAAGCCGATGTTCCCAGACATTTGTCCCTTTTATCATTCAATAGACACAGAAAATTAGACACGCCTTTCTCTGCGTAAGTCTTATATAATTGGCCTTTTGTTTTGCGGTAGACTGGCTGAGGTGAGGCCAAAGACCTGGTCAGGATTATGCATCTGACCTCGGACAGGTGGTGGAGCGTTTACCTCCACCGATGATGTCGTGACCGAAAAAGCAAAACAATCAATAGTTCTTCTTCATTTTTGAGTTTGCGGTAGTTTTGAGGTTGTGATGCTGCTTGAAGGACTCAGTGTTTCCTCCACTGAAGGATTCACCCTTGAATGACTCCTGAGTGTTGAAAACCAAACACCCCGAGTCACAACTCTTTGATTCTGGGATTTATCGTTGAGGTTTTAAATTCTCAGAGAGTCGCCCCCCCCCCCCCCCAGTATGGATTGAACAGCATGAGACGGCAGCAGCAGGTTACGTAAGATGGATTTTAGCTCTTCATTTCCTCCAGGCTCTCGTGCTCTTTGCTCAGGTTCACCTGCTGCCGGTGGCTTGGTGCCCACCTTCTGTTGGTGTTTATTTCTAGACCAGCTCTCTTTTCTCCTCTCTCACTCTCTCACTCTCTCACTCTCCTCTATCACCCCTTCTCCACCTTAATCCATCTCTTTTGTAAGACGTTTTTTTTCTGATTAATCCACTTTCTGTTTCTTTCCGTCCCTCCTCCACCTCTTATATCTTCTCTCTTCACCTCGTCCCTCTTCGATCCTCCCTCCATCACCTCCGTACATTCCTCATCGTCTTTCTTTCCTCAGCATTGTTTCACATCTTGTCTCACCTCTCTTCTCCATCATCTCCCTCCAACAACATGTTTATTTTCTCTTTACCCTCTGTTGCTCTACACCTCTTTACCTTTCTCTCTTTATTTTCCATTGATCTCTAACTCTTTCTTTGCTTTTCTTTCCATTTACCCCATCACCTCCTTTCCTCCCCCACCCCCCCCCCTCTCTCTCTCTCTCTCCCTCTCTCTCTCTCTCTCTCTCTCTCTCTCTCTCTCTCTCCACAGGTCCATGTGTTCTCTCTCTCTCTCTTCTGTATCATCATGTCTCTCTACGTTGGCCTGGAAATACTGGACACGGAGCCTCAGGGAAGCTTCTGCTCACCTTCTGTTGCAGCTTTAAAGGGACGATGCAACGTTCAATACAGGCACATGTTTCAGGACATTTGTGGTGGAGTGTAAACATTTAAAAGAAGAGTTGCGGATAAAGTGCAGTTTGTTTCAGATGATATGAAGCATAAAAACTAAACTGCTTTTCCATTTTAAGTTTTGACTAAATAACAAATCCTTATTATTATCCCAGTAATTATCACATTGATGAATTACCGTTTATAGACTCTTTGTTAAGGAGTCCTGCTTGAATCCGATGTCTCAGTTATCAACCTTTTGTGTTCCTTACAGGCCGCTGAGCTGAGCCTCAGGTTTTACAATTCTTTGATCTTTAAACCTTGACAAGACAGAAATTAGCTAAAATGACGTCTAACCACGCTCGTGGCCCGGGCCCGGGGGTTAGAGAGCTGTATGCGGTGAGTTTACTCCTGTTTACACAACACCAACACACAGACAACCATAGCGGCTAGTCACCCCTCTCTGTTCGGGGGAGATGGTTCATATATTGGTACTGTTAGTTACTGGTGGGTCACCTGGTTACACCCAGACTGGTCAGCTACGAGTTATTATCACTAGCTTGCAGCTTATTAATTATCTGATTAATTAAACACATTTTATGCACATATATACATATTGTAAATGTGTTTTTCTCAGAGGTTAGTGGGTGATAATCAAGCAAAAAGAAACATTTTCTGATTCCAGCTCATCAAATATGGGAATTTTCTGTTTTTCTTTGTACATTTTGAACTTTTTGACATAATGCACCTTTGCAACGTTGGACTTCTTTCATCACAATAACTTATTTTGTATTGAGTATTTTTTCATGTGTGTAAATAAATAGTTTGTGGTTTTACATTGTTTATGCAGCCAGCGTGCCTCAAACAGCCCCTTGAGGGACGCATGTTGTTCTTTAGTTGAATGGAGGAGAAAACATATCTGCATGGCCAGAAGCTACCAGGGGTAAGTGTGTTTCTCTGTCTGCAGTTTGGTTGGACTGACGCCTTTAAAGTGTTTTGTTGTTGTTGTTGTTGTTGCAGCGGTTCTATTGGTTGCTCTTAAAGTTCCACGCAGGTCACAGATGGCCCTTTAAGCTTTGTTTGTCGACATGTTTTTATTTATTTATCAGTGAATATGAATGTGTGTTTAATGACTATCGTGTCAAGAGAGTTTCCCTCCATTCTGAGATAATTCTCCAGATAATTATTCCTTTGAATGTTGAGCCTGGCTCAAAGTTGCTAATTTGAGACATTTGCCTCACAATTAAGAGATTTTCTTTCTAAACAAATGTACTGTACAGATAATAAAACCATTTCATTTGACTCACCCAACTTGCTGCATTAGATGTGTGTTTTAATCAGCTGTGGTGTGTGTGTGTGTGTGTGTGTGTGTGTGTGTGTGTGTGTGTGTGTGTGTGTGTGTGTGTGTGTGTGTGTGGTTTGCTTTGTTCTTATACAATAACTTTTTCAGTCGTTCTTTCTTACATCCAGTTGCTGCATCTACTGGTTGCAAAATAAAGTAAACATGCTTCAATGAAAAGGTTCTGAATTGAATCAGATTCAATTTAACGTAACTACTTATTACAGAGATATGTACATTGTCAACACACACACACACACACACACACACACACACACACACAAAGATACACACCCTGGAAGCACAGTGCTGGCTAAGGCCCAAAGGCCTGAGCCCACAGGCAAGAGGGGGGGGGGCACAGCCCACAATCTGGGCAAATGGAAGGTGTGTGTGTGTGTGTGTGTGTGTGTGTGTGTGTGTCACAGAGAGGAGGGACAGTGTGAGAAGTGGGTGGAGATGGGACTCCTGAGGGAGTGTTGAGGTGTCTCAGCAGCACTCTGGTTCAGAGCCTTTGCCGGCACTGAAGTTGAAGTTAGCGTCAGTTGAAGCACACTCTTACATCTGTGTCTGTGTGTGTGTGTGTGTGTGTGTGTGTGTGTGTGTGTGTGTGTTTCTTACCGTGTCTTTTTCTCTTTTGTTCGCTGACTTTACACCAAAGCACTATGGGAGTACAGCGGCTGTTGGCGTCCTGTCGAAGGACTTTTAAAGTTCCTGAAGTGTGAGGGGGACAAAAGAGAGACGGATATTCCTGGAGGAGTCACCTAACTGGACCTAAGGTAAGTTTTCCTTGACGCTCACCACGCATGCTGCTCCACTTCACACTGCTGTTTATTGTGGAGCATACACCACTATTTAGCATTACGATTACCAAACACTGCCCAGGAGTGTGTGTAAACAGTAGAAGTGCCTCGGAAGAAGAACTCAACTTTATGCAACACATAAATGACAAAGATAATTCAGTTTTTTGCACATTATGCTTCTTATATCATAGTTAAGATCATGCCGCTACACTGCGCACATGAGGTTCACCTCATGCTTTATAATGTGTTTTTATGTTGAGCACCAACTGTTAACAAAGAGGGATTTAACATGTAAGAGAATCAGTGGAGCAATTCACTTTATCTCAGAGAAAAGAGAATGTGTGTGTGTGGTTATTGCTGTGTGTGTGTGTGTGTGTGTGTTCGCTCACATTGCTAACAGTTGTATCTCGGAGTATTTGCATGGGAGCAGAGGTACAGAGCAGCAGCGGAGGTACATGTCAAAGCACGCAGCTGAGCTCTTGACGTTTTGAAGCGTTGGTCAGGGCGGCCCTCCCTTTCTCTTAACAGTTTTTCCTTCTGTGTGGAACGACATTACTCAATCGTGTTTTTTGAAGCGACGATGACGCATGCGCTCAAATCTACTCCGATGCAATGATATGCCAATAAATGATGTCTCTTTTATTTTTAAACGCCTGTCAGGTGAGCAGCTGGGTTTTCTCTTTCCCGCTCCGAGTGTGTTGAGGTCAGATAGTGTGACAAATATGAAACAGAGAGATGGTGGTTTGTGATTGATGGCCGACAAGATAACCTTAGAGGACTGACCTCTTCATTTCTCAATTGAAGAGTGACTTTCTATGATGGAAAGCGGCACACAAGTGGTTGTTTCGTAAACAGTGTGAAAAGAAAACTACCGCCTCATTTTCCCGAAACCCATTTGACCTGAGAGTTGCCTGAGGACATATTTCGGGTTTGATTTTAGAGCGTATAATTGGTTTTTAGCGCCCTGGAGAAATCTCTGATTAGACCATGTGGGTTTTTAAACTAGGATTAAGTCGGTTTAGTTTCCACATCATGTAAACTTTTCGGAAAGTTTATGCTGAAATATTACAGTCAAGCATGTGCAGACCACTCAGTCGGGACTGAGGGCTTTTTTTTGGAGTAGTTGAGATGAAGTCTGGACTTGGAGGATGGATGGACCTGCCCGTCATAAAGGATACATGGATATTACTCTCGTGCAATAAGGCCGTCGGCCTCTTCGAATGACTGTTTTATTGCCTGTTCTGCTATCCGGCTCATGGGAAGTAAATAAATTAGCCAAGGAAAGGGTCGAAGAGAGTGATGATATGAGTGATAACTGTAGTTAAAGGCAGTCTAATCCCAACAAACACACCTGTGCACCCCCTCTAACTGACCTGCACACCTATCTAATCACTCATCCCGTACGTCGGGTCCAAACTGACCGTCAGAATGTCTATCGGGGTAAATGCTGCCGGGGCATTTCTGACCCTCCCTGTAATTATGGTATTTGCTCTGAGGCCTGAGTGACCCTTTGGGTGTGTGTGTGTGTGTGTGTGTGTGTGTGTGTGGAGGGGCTATTTAACTTTAAAAGGACCCCCCCTCCTCACAACCTTTAATGACCCAACCCTGCCCACTGCAGCTCTGACAGGAGAGGCCCAGAAAAACACAGCGAAACAGGCTGTCCTATATACTGCACAGTATGGTATTATAGACACATATATACTGTATATATATATATGTATATATATATATATACATATATATATATACATGAGAGCTCTGTAGTTAAGGGTTAAGAAGCTCCGAAAACCAAAAGCAGCTCGGGGCTGTTAGCCCACCCCGATATAACCACTCAGCTCCAGTTAAAGGCCTCCGTGGCTTCATGCTGCGGGGGGGTCAGACAGGTCGCCCTTCCCCGACCCCTGACCCTCTCCGGGCCGGGGTTAGCGTTGCAACCCCACCCTGACGTAATCCAGGAGGTCTGATCTGAAATGACACTCCTGCAGAGGCGTGGGAGGGTTTCTGCAGATGGTGTTTTGAAGTTTAGTTCTCAGTAATTTAACTTTATTTATTATGCAGAATATAGCAATTCCAAGCTTTAATGCACAGACCATATTAGACTTAAAGTACTGTGGGTAAAGTTCTCTTTTGCTGATCATTCTAAAAACTGACTCTATGCCTCAAAACTCAAACCTACAAGTCTGAAGCTAATGTTGTATGAAATGTTGGAATAATGTCCCTGAGTAATGAGGTCCGACGCTATGCATGAATTAAAAGAGAGGGATGAGTGGACACTGTTGAGCAGAAGTCAAGAGTCAGAGTCATTACGCACAGATAACAGTGATGCAGGAAAAAATAATGAAGGGAGAGCAGAGCGTCTGAGAAGGGAGAGGGGGATGAAGGAGAGGGGGATAAAGGAGGAGGGATGAAGGAGAGAGGGATAAAGGAGAGGGGGATGAAGGAGAGGGGGATAAAGGAGAGGGGGATGAAGGAGAGGGGGATGAAGGAGAGGGGGATAAAGGAGGAGGGATGAAGGAGAGAGGGATAAAGGAGAGGGGGATGAAGGAGAGGGGGATGAAGGAGAGGGGGATGAAGGAGGCTCGTCCCGTCCGCCCTCTGACCTGATATTAATAATCATCTGGAAGCATGAAGACGTGTGGAGGAGAAGTGAAAGCTGGATTGTTTTTTTGTTATTTAAATGTCAACACCTTCTTTAAACACCAGCCTGTAACTTTCATCTCTCTCTTGGTGGTCTGGCAGAGCTCAGTACGCGTCGGCTAATTGGAGTCGGCTGCACTAAAGATGATTGATTTTCTTTTGTGAAATATATTATTAGTATTTAGCTTCAGCAGAAAAACTCCATACCAAACCGGAACCAATTTCCTGTGTAAAACCCGCCAATATAAACCCTCCTCACACCCGATGTGATGAACACATTGGGTGCCATTTAACTTTGCTTCCATCGACATCGGGATATGAAGAACCTCACACTGTGCCGAGGATAACGTAAGACGTTCCACAGACTGCAGGCAGCTCAAATAACTGCTGACTACAGAAACCTTCCAGCTATGTATTTGTTTTGTATTATTCTCGAGGACACGAAGACCCTAAACTCAGTTTCTACTCCCCTTGATATGTTGATAGAAACCCTGAGGCCCATTCAGACAAACTGTGTGTGGCATTGGACTGATTAAAGTTGTAAGTCAGCAGCGTCTCTACCTGACAAAAGCCTCAGGTTTGACTTAGATTGATTTAAATCAGGTTTAAGAATGCAGGGTCACCCTTTACCTCCCATTGTCCTCAACATTCAGAACACTTTAACCTTATTTATCTGCTAGTGAACCAGCTTTTTTCTTTGATTGTTGTTGCTCATCACTTCCTTACACCCCAGAGAACTCTTAACAGGGCTTTAAATGCTAAAGACCTGCACATCTCACCAAGTGTACTAAGTGTAACCTTTATTCTGAAAGGAGCCGCCTCCTGCAACACCTCACTGTGGCAACTCGCTGTCAAATTTGACATTTCGTGCGTTATTTCACTCCGTGAATCTTAGAGGAGGAGCAACAACATCATTTGTGTTTTGTAGTCAACACATTTGGGGGGTGTTTTTTTAGTTTTTATCTCCGCGGTAATACGAGAGTGAGCTCTTAATAGAGTGACATGGAGTGAAGCCCATCCATCCATCATGGCGTCATACTGCCGCACAGACTCATTACCGGCTTAGATTGTATCAAGGCACAGACTGTGGGTGTTAATGGAGTTTTTTTATGAATGGGGAGGAAATTTAACTCGGTTTATGCAAATGAGAAGTAGTCTGAAAGTAAGTTTGGTTGCACGTGGAGGAAAACGTGTTTGCAGCATCACGACAGTCAACACTTCAAACCCCTTTATTTAACACTTTATAAACACTTTATAAACACTTAAGTCATTGTTTATAGATAAGGACATTTTTTATGCATTCTATTTATATAAAAAGGTAATTAATGACTTATTACACAGGATGCAGAATATATAAATCTTTAACCGTATTTAATGTTATGTAATAAACATGAACATGTCCTTGCGTGATACATTTGTTAGCCGTTTACATGCATGCACACATCATTTACAAATGAGTTTAAAACGAGTCGTGATGATTTTGAAGGTTCATTCTTCACCTTTTGAAATAGTAGTTTGAGAAGAAACTACTCAAGACCTAAACTTACTGTGTCTTTCAGCTTTCGCCCGCATTTAGTTGCCTTCATCAACAGTCATGGAGTATTTATAGATAATTAAATTCCTCATTCATAATTATAAGTATGATACCATACCATTAGAAGTATACATATAATTATACATTTAGTAAATATATATAATCTATCATAAAGACCAATCAGATTAAATCTGTGTAATAACGTCTAAAATGAATCAACATTGAATGTCGTGAAGTCAGCTTCCAGCTACAGTCTCTTATAAATCAATCATTTATATTTGTATAGACTTCTGATCAATGCCAAACGGTGCGGGTTAAGATAAAGTGTCATCAGTGGAGATCAATGGTTGAATAAAGAGGTATTTCTTTGACGGAGCGGTACATTGGTCCATCTGTTTATTTTAGCGATTCCTTTGAAACGTCCAAAAACCTGCAGCTCTGATATTACATTTCAGCTGAATCCCAGCAGCTCCTTTTTCTTTCTTTTCTTCTGGAGATCGGGGGTGTAATCGCCTCACAAAATAACAGGAAACAGGGCTCTGGGATGAATGCAGTCGGAGAAGGAACAGGAGGGCCTGGGGGGGGGGGGGGAATAATGGCGTATAGTTTACAGGAAAAAAACCCTGAAATCCTTTAATTCCCTTATAAGACCACTTTCCTAATCTTTTTACCGCACTTTTCTGGTGAAGAGCCTTTGTACAAACATATGGAGATAATAATTACCTGTGTGCTGTGTGCTGTTGGCTCCGTCAGATCAAACCACACTCCCCCCCCCCCCCCTGCCCTCCCATCATAAAATAGTCCCAGGGTTTACAGAGCCAGATTGGCAGCTCTACGGATCCATGATTCAACATGTCGGCGTTGCAACAGTCAACACACAGGAAATGGGTGAATGAGTGAAGTGCTCTGTGCGTTAGAAACTGATGAGTCAGCAGACGATGGCTGAGGCCAAGAACAGACAAGAGGTTAAACTAACCGTGATGTACTTATTGATTCTACTGTTTTTACTATTTGCTTAAATATTCCTTTAAGAGGGAAACCTCACACACAAAACGTGAGATAAGAGGCCATTGACCCTTCGCTAAAAACCTTCTTCTGTTCTATCAATCTAACACATCTGACACTGAGCTATGAATCCAAACCTTCACTGTACTGTAGGTATGGGGGGGGGGGGGGCGTCAAGTATAAACCCACCTTCACGGTAAAGATAAGATAAATGAGTCTGTGAAAGCTGTGTGAACAAACACCTCTGTGTTAACCTTCAGAGCATAGAGAGGAATGAAAGTGTAAAGTCTGGTGTATGTAAGAGCTGCTGAAGTAAAACTCATAGATATCACCATGAAACTTCACTTCATTACTCACATTAAGATGATTGTTTTTTGTATCACAAGTTTTCTGAAATGTTATGTTTAAATATGCAAATGAGGCATTATGTAATGGTAACTTTTGGTGATATTTAGGAGAAATCTACAGACACAAATAGATAAAGTAGTGAAATAAATAACTAAATGTGTATTTTGGATGTTTTCATTCCACTAGGCTGAAAGGAGACATGTTATGGAAGCTAAATAGACCAAAATCTACGGTGTTATACCTGCGATGAACCTTTTATTAGGTTGATAATATCATCCTGCTGATACATCGGTCCGCTCTACTGGAAACTCTCAATGGAGAAGTGATAAGGATGATTATGTGGCCTCAGCCTGCAGCAGAGAAGCTTCCCTGACTGGTGATAAGAACTGTGTGAGACAATGAAGAGGTCAGTCAGCTCCACGCTGACAGGCGGAGGTGGTGGAGTGAATGAAGAGCTGCAGATACTGTTCTGTCTGTACTGGGAGCCATGGGGGCGATGGTGAAATGTGATCCAGGGAGCTGGAGCTCGACATGTGGCTGCAGGTTACTACCTGGAACACACACACACTGGGCTGGGGAAAGGTGTGTGTGCGTGTGTGTGTGTGTGTGTGAGGATGTGTGTAACTTGCATGTGTGATTTGACCTCAGCAGCTGCAGTAATGGTCTGAGGTTTCTGCCCTGCAGTGCTGGATGTGTGGATTAAAACATGAATGTTTCCGCTCAAGTTCAGTCGAGTTCACTGAGAAACTCACACTGACTTGTCAGTTTGCAGCAAAACCATAAACATTTATTTTGTGTTTTTTTTACAGCAGTGTTACATGAAATACTTGTCAGCAGTACTAGTGACTGTGGTCGAAAGTCAATTTTTTAGATTACGAGGGAGAAAATAAATGAATGCAGTTTTGTTCATTTAGAGTGGATATTTTTTTAATTTACATAAAGTCCAGCACACAAAGGTTCACTTCCACTATAACTACCTCTGTGTGCCGGGAAACTGCGTGTGATAATGAGGCAAGTAATGCTGATTTGTGGGATTCATTACACGTCTGACAGCGTTCATTAGATACAAATGGAATGAATCATATTTCTGTGTTTGTGTAATCCATCCTCCTCTCCTACTTCCATCAGAGCTCCTCTGTTGGTCACTAAAGGCTTTAGCTGCTGATTTGTCTTTATTTCATCCTCATGAGAAACACTACATAAAGCAGATATTTGTATCAGTGTTTCTCCTTTTTGAGTTATGATGTTACCAAATAGTGTTGGATGCTTTACATCTTTAGCTTAAGAGTACTGGGTCATCTGTAATTTCTTTCAATAGGACAAACGTTTCTAGATTTGTTCTTCTTTGTTTTTTGACTGCTGACTTGATACTGTAATATCTCTTATAGTAATATTAGGGTTAGGTTTATGTCCATCACAGTGTTTACTTTGTTTATGTGGGCCACAGATCATATTTCCAGATATTAAATAACTGCAGAAACCTGGCCTGATATCGCCAGATTAGAAAGCGAATGTGCGTTAGTCCGGCACTTTACCTTTCAACGGGTTATCAACATGTGAACAATGTACCTTCATAAAACGGTTCGTATGATATCAGACAAAAAAAGTAAATCCCCATTTTTGTAGTTTAAGATTTCTCTTTTTTGATAAAACATTCAGCATTTTAAATCAAATCACTTCAACATTCTAGGTCAGTTTTAAACATATTGGTCAACCCCGGTGCAATGTTTTGTTCGAAACTGTGAAGTGATTCTTCGGATACGAAGTTGATATCATTTTTATGTTATTTCACTGAGGATTACTTTATTCCTCATTATGCTGATCCTGTAGCTCCGTATCTTTAAGACCCCGATCAATGTGAACTTTGATGTATATGCTGTGCACATATTGTAATCAATGAACCACACACACTGTCGCTCAAAATAAATAGTTCCTCTTATTTATGTATTCATGCAGTGAAAGCTGTAATCCATCAGGTATCTCTATTGAGATTTGAGCCTCACAAGAAAAGAACCCCAGGTAGCACATGTTTAGTGTCCCTGGTTTGAAGTAGGATTCAGCAGCTACTCTAAATTATGCTAAAACCTATTTTATTCCATCTTTGGAGATGTAGAATATAGATAAAAAAATGCCTTAAATGTCTTGCGAAACCCAAATAGTGACCCTGACTATCTGTCACCGAGTGCCCTGACTGGAGATAAAACCCCACATACCTGTCACCCTCCACTGGAACCCCCAGCGCCAGTCTACCTGGAGACACAGACGTGAACGTTTGGTACTTCGAACACGAGCTGTTTTTATAAACCCACATAAATCCTGAGATAAAGTACGACACCGGCATCCATAGCATCACAACATGGAGGCATCTTTCCCCTTGGTGTGGCTCATTAGGACTCTAATGGCTTCACAATGGGGTCAAAGGTTTAGATTCTCTTCATAATACTATCTGAAGAAGCTGATTTCTTGCAGTGGAGTGAAATGGTAACAAAAAACAAAAAAGCACCACCCAAAATATCTTTTCACCGCTGATCTTAGGGAACGGCATCTCTGCAGATTGTTCAGTGCAGATTCCTTTTAGCTCTGGACGGGCTGTCAGAGTGGCAGTGAAGGGCAAAGTGTTCTAGCCTGCAGTTCTCCCTGCTGTCAGTCTCGAGCGCTGTGAAATCCGAGCTGGCTTGGTGTGGTCGTGCATCCGCCCGGCTCACTTTAGCTCATGTCGGTCCATGTTTCTTGTGCACGTTTTCACTACAGAGCATGGAATCCACATGCAAAAGGCACATCCAGCCTCCAGCATGTGTCAAACACAGTCGCAGGAATAACATGTTGGCATTGGGAGTCTCTGCAAACCCTGAATCTCAACGTTTCATATCAACATTTCTACATAATCATATATCAACGTGTATAATATTTTAACCACTTGTGGCTCTTTTTCCATTTTAAAACTGCATTCTTAATTACGTATAAGTTTTGCGAACAAAGCTATTTGGTTAGTTTTAGAAAAGTGTTTTGGGGTTAAAATAACTACGTTACTTTTGGTTTCACGCGGGACTCGTACACAGGTCTCCCTGGTGAAAGTCCCATCCACCCCAAACTGCTGTGTGTATTTGTGATTCGTCAAAAAAGAAACTTAATTTGGGAGAAAATATTTTCCTTCAAACTTAATTGACAGTTCAGTTTTATTGTCAGTGAACGTAATTTTGACCAAGCTGGTAAAAGCTGAATTAAGGTCATCTTGCATTCATGAGCTCATTTTTGCGGGCGACTGTGGCTAAGTGGAGAGCAGGGCTGTCTTTCAATCAGAGGGTTGGGGGTTCAATCCCCGGCTCCGGCTCTGCTAGTCACATGTCGATGTGTCCTTGAGCAAGACACTTAACCCCAAAATTGCTCCAGTAGTTGTGCTTATGGTGTAGAAATGTGATAGACTCTGAATTGTAAGTCGCTTTGGATAAAAGCGTCTGCTAAAATGACTGTAATGTAATTTTTTTTCTTCCCCAGCGTGTTTCTCATATAATGAGGTTGATTGTTAAGATGCGTCCCTTGATTTGTTAATGGTGTTGAGAAAGGTGCCAAAACATAAACGGGCAGCTTTGCAGAATGCTCCAACTCTTCCCACGTTACTCATATCTCCCACTTTGTTCCTTTTGCTATCAGTCTGAGGGTCGACGAACTGTACCTGCACACAGGTAAAGAGTTAGCATAGCCAGGGAATGCTAAATCCTGATAACATCAGTTATGCCACCGTAGGACTGAAGTATGAATAACACTGATTAAAATATAGATAAGGGAATATGATTCGACAATTTTCTCACTGTTGAATCTGCTCTGAAGGAAACTGAAAGTGAGAATATCTTTAAATGACACTTTGTGGGTGCTTTTATTGAAAAGAATATAGAATATGTAGTAGACAGATAACTCAAAACAGACTTTAATCTAATGCGCGAGTCTCCAGCCTTTCAGAATTATTTTATGCATGTTTGGAAAAACCATAAGAAAACCTTTAGAGAACAACTTGCCATCTAATTAAATGCAGCATTCAGTAAATGTTTTACAAGCAATGCAACTGAGGCCGTGGTTTCCATCTGAGACGCTTCAACTTTATTACAGTCAGTGATCTAAATTCGTCCCAGTGTTCATGCAGCCCATTCTGACCGAGTCTCCCTCGTAACTGAGACATTGAAATTCCGACAGTGTGGGATTTTGATCCTTTGTTGATCATGAAAGCAGCAGTTTGGTGGCTCATGGCTTCAGGGACGTCTGATGCACACACACACACACACACACACACACACACACACAGCAATCAGCAGCTCAGACGTACAGTACACATGCAGCCGTTTACACTCGGATCAGGACTGAACCACCCACTGTCATCTGCACGACACCGAGTCATCAAACTACAAATCCCTCCTCAGAGCTCTGTGATGACAAAGGCTTAGAAGTGGTAATTATGATGAGTACTTTTTGCTAATATTTGGCCACCAAAGGAATAATTATGGGGAAGGTTTTGAGCTGCCACCTGTCTATAAAAGCTTGGAGACAACTTTCTGCTGCTGAAACAACGTGTTGTTTTACTTTGTCTTCTTCTTTTTTTTTTGTGGTAAAGGCAAGTTGGGGCAGGAGTCAGATACCTCGCCAAAGGCCTCCCCTCTGCTGCGTCATTGTGTATTCTGTGTCCATTTTGTACTCTTTTTGGAGCTTAGTGGCAATGATTGGTTTCTATTTAGAAAATAGTGTAGGTACAAGGGTTAAGTGTGTATTACATGTTATGCAAAGCGAAACAGACAAGATTATTTACTCAAGGAAACTTCTTTTGTTTCCAAAAAGGCTTCTCCTTTTCTTGGTTTATAGATTATATTCACATGACATTTAATTGTCTCGTTCTTTCTTTCCTTTGTACAGGTCTGAGGATCTTCATGGAGGCACCGAAGATGGCAGCTTTAGGAACAGCTCTCCTCACTTTAGCATCGGTCCTCCTGCACGTGGCGAGATGTCATGGGAGCATGGGAAAAGGAAAAGACAGCTCGCCGCTGAGGTTCACGCATCATCTCTACAACGCCACCATCAATGAGAACTCGGCCCCGCGGACGTTTGTTGAGACGCCGGTGAAGATGGGCGTTGAGGTGACGGATCTGTTCTGGGAAATCAAATACGATGTCGTCTCGGGCGATGACGACGGCCTTTTCCAAGCAGAGGCAGTTCAGGTTGGAGATTTCTGCTTCCTCAGGATCAAAACACGCAGCAGTAACTCGGCACAACTCAACAGGGAGGTCAGAGACGCTTACACTCTCACCGTGGCTGCGACCGAAAACACTTTTGACTTACAGGCGAAGACGAAGGTGTTTGTCCAAGTGCTTGATACCAACGACCTAAAGCCTCTTTTCTATCCTGCCTCGTACAACGAGGCCATCAGGGAGGACACTCCAGTTAAGTCAAGTGTGGTGAGGGTAAGCGCCACAGACGCCGACATCGGGAGCAACGCTCGGTTTTATTACTCGTTCACCACCAGAGCTCATCCTTTTGTCGTCGACCCTTTCACAGGCACGATCAGCCTCGTCAAGAAGCTCAATCACGCCCAAAAAGAGAGGTACGACCTAACGGTTTTAGCTGAGGACCGGACGAAGAAGATATCCGGTGTTCAAAAATTTGGTAATGTCGCCAGGGTTACAATAAACGTTCAAAAGACGTCCGTGGGGGCTCCAGTTATTAAACCTCCCCTCAGACCCACAATATCTACAGATGGCAAAATAACTATGGATGTCCACGTGGAAGCAGGAGTTAAGCCTGTGGAATCCCTAAATATTGTTGGAGGGGATCCACACAAGTGTTTTGAGATAATCCCTTTAGGTGTGCAGGGCTGTGACTTCCAAGTCATCTCTACAAAGAGGATTATCTGGTCTCAAACTCCTTTTGGGTTGAATCTGTCCCTTCAAGCTAAAGACAGGAGCCTCCCTAGTTTGCTCTCTCCAATTACGCTAATCCACGTTCCGGTTTATCATTACAGCCCTTTAGCATTTTTAGAGGACACCTATGTTGTCACCCTGAGTGAGTTCTCACCCCCTAAAACTCACGTGGTTAAGGTTTCGGTCACCTCGGTACCTTATAATGTTACCTTCAGTATCAAAAATAACCCGGACAGCACTAAATTCACAATAAATCCCAAAACCGGAATTATCATAACAACAGAGAAATTTGACTATGAGAGAAAGGAACGATACGAGTTCGATGTAGTGGCCAATCACGGTGACGCTGAGACTCACATAGTGATTGAGATAACCGATGAAAACGACAACAGCCCACAGTTCACCCATCCCTCCTATCAGGCCACACTGGATGAAAACACCCCCGTTGGCAGCAGTGTTTTGAAAGTCGCCGCCACTGACAAAGATAAAGGAAAAAACGGCTTTGTGACTTTCGCTATTGCGAACGCTGGACCCTTACCTTTCATAATAGACCCATTCACGGGTGTCATCTCTACCACCGAACACTTGGACTACGAGCGCATGAAACGGCTGTACCACCTGAGAGTTTGGGCCTCAGACAGCGGAAGCCCCTTCAGTCAGGTCAGCGAATGCCCCGTGACGATAACCCTGAACAACGTCAACGATAACTTCCCTCTGCTTGAGAGGGTGGGCTGCAACACCACCATACCTCAAGATTTACCCGTGGGACACACAGTCGCTCAGCTGTCGGCCATTGATGTGGATGAGCTGCAGCACTTGAGGTACGTCATCGAGTCGGGAAATGAGCTCCAAGTATTTAATCTTGACTCGGTGTCGGGAGCCCTCACCCTTAAGCAGCCAATTCCCCTGCGAGAGGGTGCTTTCAATTTGAGAGTTGTAGCCACTGACGGGAAACATTTCTCTGAAGCTTCACTTATCAGGGTAACTGTCACTAACAGGGGCGATAACGCAACGCTCCGCTGCCACGAAACGGACGTTTTAAAACAGCTGACCGATAAACTGATTGAGTCAATCAAACCCAGTTTAACCAATCAAGAAGAAAACACCTTCTCTGATATTCACATCACCAACCGGCATTCTCCCAAGTTTGACTCGAGCATCCCAGGTTCAATCAACCTGATTGAGGACCATCCACTGCTTTCCACCATAGTTCAGTTCAAGGCGACAGACACTGACACTGGGTTTAACAGTAAGCTGGTGTACACCATATCAAGTGGGAATGAGAACGGCTGTTTCTCCATCGACATGTTCTCCGGTGACCTTCAGTTAGTTTGCCCATTAGACCGAGAGAGTAAAGAGTTCTACATCTTGAACATCACTGTTTATGATTTGGGAACGCCGCAGACATCCGCGTGGAAGTTCGTTGCAGTGAACGTCATGGACGTCAACGACAATGCTCCTGTTTTCGATCAGCCCAGGTATGTGGTACGTGTGCCTGAGAACACAGAGGTGGACTCCATCGTTTTTACGGCTCGCGCAATAGACCCCGACATCGATACGAGCGGAAGTGTCCAGTACTCCTTGCTGACGTCTACCGACATGTTCAGAATTGATGAAGTGACCGGTGAGGTGACTGTGACGAGTGGTTTGGATCGAGAAACCTCACCCAGGCACGACCTCAGGATCGTAGCCAGAGACCAAGCCAAACTCGGCCCTCAGTTGTTCTCCATGGTTGACCTGGTGGTGGTTTTGCAAGACATAAATGACAACCCACCCAAGTTTGTACCCAAAGTTTACAAAATAAAAGTTCCAGAGGATGTACCTGTGGGCACCCTCCTCATGTGGGTTGAGAGTGTTGACTTGGATCTGGGCAGCGGAGGCTTCGTCACCTACAACCTCAAGAATAAAGAAGGCGAGATCTTTCACCTCGACTCCTCCACGGGTGCCTTGATCCTCGAGAGGGAGCTGGACTTTGAGAGGCGGGCGGTTTACAACCTCACAGTCCGGGCCGTCGATCACGGCCTCCCTCGCTCCCTCTCCTCCTCCTGCTTTGTGGAGATTGAGGTTCTGGACGTCAACGAGAACCTCAACAGACCAGTGTTTTCAGAGTTTGTGTATGAAGCCGGAGTGATGGAGGATGCAGCAGTGGGGACATCAGTGGTCACACTTACAGCTTCAGACAAGGACCTGGGCAGAGATGGAGTTGTCCGGTACCACATCCATGAAGGCTCTGGTCTTGGAGTGTTCACCATTGACGAGGAAACAGGTACAAACACTGGTTTTGCCTTTTTCTAATTGGTGGTTATATTGTTGGCATTTTGGGGAAATGGGGAATTTTTTGCTTGATCTACACTAGGGTTAAAAGAAAAAAAATCAAGTTTGAACATGTGATCCGAATATATTCAAAAACATCCTGCAGCCGATCCTAAACTCTGCTGGTGAACTGACGTAGTTTGACTCATTTGCCTCATTTGCCTTGTGTGCTTGACGTGGGTGAGCAATGGCGCTAATAAAACCAGAAATAGAAGACCCAGGTTGGCTATTATGTTGCTGTTTTTTTGTCGCATTTTGAAAGTCTACAAACTGCCTTAATTTCATTCATAAATTAAAAACCCGCCAGCCAACAGAGATTTCCAGACGTTACTCGTCTCTTCCCAGAAATGAAGCTGTAATTTAAAAAGCTCATCATTACAGATCTTTTTTTTTAATTGCATTTTTTGTATCGTAAAGATTTCTCATCCATGTTCACATGAATGTGGAGAGTTTAGGTCATACTTGACCATGGAAACAGCAGTTGGCAAACTTAAAATACATTTCTATGACAACTGGGCAAGATCTATCAGCTGATGAAGATCATGTGCTATGACTGAAAGCACAAGAAACTGCTACTAATATCTTGTGGTTTTACACCAAATTAGTTTTTTCTATTGTGTGTCGGCACTATTCACCTCTAAGCAGGTCAGAGGTCAGATTCAGGTAGAGTCTCCATTTGTCCATCAGCGACCTCTCAACAACTCCTTCAGGGTATCCAAAGAAACTATGTGCACAAAAGTTGACTTCTTGTATTTAGACCCAGGGCATTCAGCTTTTTGTAAACTAGAGGAATTTGAGTTAGTTTTGGCAACACAAGCGTGTCATGCTGCTGAGCCTTTGGGCACCAATCCAGACTTTAAAAAATGCAAACAAGCACCTTAAACTAGATGAATGTCATTGTGATTGATATTTCCTCCGGGCTGGCAACAGTTATTAAATCAAAAATGAATAAAAAAATGATAAGTGATAGATCCTTGAGGCACAGCAGCAGTTTGAAACAAGTAGATACACGGTGTGCTGTTCACAAGTGAAATTGTTTCATCTCGGCAGTTAATCCTTGCCCCCCCCCCTTCACGTGTCTCAGGTGTGATTCGTACAACGGAGGCGTTGGACCGCGAGACGATGCCTCACTACTGGCTCTCCGTGTACGTCACCGACCTGGGGACCGAGCCTCTGATCTCCTGGACTCACGTCTTCCTGGAGGTCCTGGACGTTAACGATAACGCTCCAGAACTCTCTCAGCCGGTGTATTTCGCGACCGTCCAGGAGAACTTGGCCACCGTCAGGTCCGTCGTCCAGGTGTCGGCCACAGACGTGGACTCGTCTTCTGAGGGGAAGCTGTCCTTCCAGATTCTGGAATCTCATCGGACGTTCTTCAACGTGGATCCACAAACAGGTAATTAAGAGTGTCCACTGAAACACAATATGTCTCCAATGAACATGCAAAACAATCACCAGTGATAATATTACTGGTTTTATTTTTTTGTTTTAACTAAAAGACATTCTGTGAGGAAATGTTTCCGTTACAGCACGAGGCTTTCATAGTAAAGTGACTTACTGCTCATTTATAAGCATGGTATCAGCCTGTTGTCTGAGCAGCTTCAGCCTCCTGCTTTGTGACAGTAAGTGTAGACATTTGAATACTCAGAGGCTTTTTACGGGCAGGCAGATATATTGTTACTCTGGGATGTAGGATGTAATTGGATCAGCCGGCGAAATGCCATCCTCCACTTTCATAAGCAGTTTGGACAGAAATATAGGCAACTCGCTCCGTTGTGATGGATTTAACTCCCTTTGTGAATGTACCACATCTGGAGGACCTCTGTGTTTTCTCTTTAAATAATTATTTCGACATACCTGTACATGTCGCCATGTCCCCACTGCAGATTTACATTCTGATTCAGGGGTATTGCTGCGGCTGTAAAACCTAACAGCGAGTTATTTACCACAAAGGGGGGGAGGGTGAAAAATGGTTAATATGTCTTAATGCACTGTTACAAGTCTGAGCAGAGCAAGGCATGCAGTAACTGGGCATGTCACAAAGAGGACAACGCTGAAAATGAAACTTTATAATGAGAAACTCCTTCAGAGGTCACTCACAAACTCACTCATCTGTGGTCTGAAAGGATTTTTGGAGCAAAAACAGAAATAGCAGGAGTAAAAAAGAGGCCTGAAAACCCTCTCAGGTATCTGGGTGTTCATCTTTGACAGTTGCAACTGAGTCATCTGCTCTGGACTTTGATGTTCAGGCAAATTGGCGCAGCGTTAGCTCCGACGCTACAAGCAGCTACAAGCCCTGTGCTCTTTATATAATCTCTAGGTAGCTCTGGTGTCCACACCCTCAGGCCAATATACCGAAGGATTACTGACAGTGGGCGAGTTCTGCTTCACGGAGAGACGTCACACAAAGGCAGGGAGGACGGGAGGTGTTGAAACAGCCACATTAAAACAACCCTTTTTTTTGTGCAAAGGCAGGTGTATTTGATGTTCATGTAGTCGTGCATACAAGCACAGGATGAAAAATGTGTTAGGTTGAAAAGCTTTATTGTGTCATTGTGTGTGCGCTTTTTACACTGAGGATTTCTCTAATGTCAAGCCTCGGCAGTAGACTGAGGTATTTTGAATGTAGATGACCCAAATTTGTAGAGAAAAGCTGGTCAACTGTGTTCTTTATTCACATATTTGGTCCCCATTGGCTTCCAAAAGTGAGTCTTCCAACGGTCCACATAAAATAATAAGTTTTAATGAATTTGAAAATTACACAAATGAAAGGGCAAAGTTTTAAAGTTAAACGAAAATGTCAAAATCAATAAGAAGAAACTGAAAAACTGAATAAAACAAGATTATTCTAACATTAGCTCACATTACATGAACTGCTAGAGACATTATATGGCCAAAAGGTTCTTGTGTAATCTTGGTTTTGAGCTGTTCATCTTGATTTTCCCCCTTTAGAGCCGATGAATGGAAATCTTAATGTGTCATCTTACAATGATATTTTAGACAAACGTTACAACTTTGTGGCAAAAGTTTGTTTTTGTCCCTTCCTTGTGTCAACCAAAGAAGTACAATAGGAGTAGAAGGCACATTTACCTGTTTACCGTGGTCATTTGACTAGAACAAAAGAAAAAGGCTATTGTTGTTAGTGTTGTTGCAGCTCTGGAGACGGATGGCTGGCTAGTTAGCTGGGGAGTGACCAGTATGGGCCGTTAGATCACCAGCCGGCTGTTTGGCTCATTTTCTGTAACCAGTGTAGCATTAAAGCATGGTGGAATAAGCAAGCTAGCTAAGTAGCCAGCTTTCCCTAGTTAGCTAGCTAGTTTTCTTATTCCACCATGATTTAATGCTACACTGGTTACAGAAAAGGAGCTGAAGAAAGTTGGCGCTCATCTGTTTAGTTTACACGTCAGTTATAAGACAGTCTGTCCCTTCTACTCCTGTTCTATTTCTATGGTTTCAACATGACGATTCCCCTGCGCACAAAGACATGTTTTTCCCAGTTTGGTGTGGTAGAACTTGACTGTCCTGCTTTACTGGCCCTAACCTCAAACCAATCCAACACCTTTGGGATGAACTTGAACAAACACCCAGCGTCAGTGTTGGACCTCACTGATGCTCTTGCGACTGAATGGGAACAAAATCTGGTAAAAAGCCTGAAACTAAAGGAGTAAACGCTGCTAAAGCAGCACAATAATGCCTTTGGTCACATATAGGTATAATGTGTCCACGTATTTTAGGCCGTGTAGTTTAAATCAAAAGGGAATTTGCACATAAGGTACAAAAACCCTTTTGAGGATACGTTGACACAGATAATCTAACCTTTAACTTCAAAGAGGGAACGCTCCAACTAAAGTAACTCTCCTGAAAAATCCTCAGAAAACTAAAGAATACAAGTTGGATATCAGCGTTCATGGATCGTGTAAACGAGTGAGATTGCGTTACCTTGAATTACCTAAATGTTCTGTAGATACCTCCTCTTCAGAACATGACCCACCTTGTCCTATTTTCACAAATGAACCCACTATTACTAATGCAGGTGACTGGTATTGTTGAAACCTCTCATGCCTCGACAGGACGAAATGACTCATGACTGTACGCAGGTTTCTGACTAAGCCTTTACCCTCCTGAAGCGTGCATTTACTTTATGTGTCTGATTAAACTTTAAATAATTAGTTGATTAAGTTTCAGCAGCGTAGGATGTGTGCTGAGCAACAGAAAAACACAAGTCCAAACTGTTTTTATTGAGCCGTTGCTGCTTCAAACAAGTTGTTGTATGGCTTCGACAACAGGTCGGTGCAGGGAGCAAGGGCGTGCCAAATTACCGAAAATGACCGAAAATCGTCATCTCGGTTATGTTAGTTCACTGTGGGGCTCATTATGTGTTGTCAGCAAGGCCAGTCGTGGCAGGATGTGCCCAATTCATTAGCATTTTGCAACAGAAACTTCCTCAAATTATTGCAGAGCCGCTCATCCTTGAGCTGCTGTATTGTGTTGCATTCTGCTTAACTTTCTGTTCAACAGCCACAAACTGAGAGCAGTGCAGAGCAGCGGCCGTAAGATAATCAGTGGGAAAATACTCACAAGAACACCCAAATGTGGATTCATCCGCCGCTGGATATAGTCCCCAACAAATACGCTATTATCTGCTGTTTTTTTGGGAAATTACTGAAAATTAACTATATATTCATAAAATTCACAACAAGAGAGAATATCTCCAGCCTCTTTGTTTCACTCTTTCTTTAATTTGGGATAACTGATAATTTCCACTTCTTCTTAAAACATTTTCAGCTCAAACTCAAATGTCTTTGCCTTTATTTCTTCCACTCCGTTTGTGTCCGTGTGTTAAACTTTACATTTTGTGTGTGAGCTCCATTCAGAATGGTCGCAGTGATCAGATAGCATTGCTAGTAAGTCAGGCAGACGAGTGATTTGTATCTCAGATCGGATCCGATAATGATCTGATAATGAGGGGCACCTCGAGGCCCTCGGGGGCCCAGCTCGGTGGATTTGTTTTAAAACCGTTCTTGCAATTAGTAATGAATTAGGCTGTTTGTTGCTCTTTTGTTTTTACCAATTGCATACAATTGTTATTCAAGACGTAATTTCGTATTCTTAGTTCAAGAAAGACAGAAAATCCCCCGTCCAAACCAACCCCAGAGAGTGTTTGACTGACTCTGTGCCTCATCGTTTAAGACACGGTTTTAACAGGGAGTTAAATACATTACATTACTACATTACAAAAAAATATATACAAAGATGTGAAGTAGCAGCTGTAGAAAAGCCAACTGGCGGTGAAATTAGAGGGAAAAGACACGGAAACAAACAAACCGGGCCCTGACATGCCAGACAACACTGTTTATCTTCACGTGGGTTTGGCAGCGAGGGAGAGACTCGGCTTCATCGCTGATTCCCACGTCTGCACTAATGACAAAAAAACTCTTCCTAACGCGCCCCACCTGTCCCGACCACGTCCTCCCTGCAGAGCTCGTTTGCACTCGTCGTAAAAAAAGCCCCGGTCGACCCTCAGCGGGGTCTTTCACTGCCCCCCTTGAAAGAGAAGCTCCCACACCTCCTCCAGTCTGCCTCCTTCACCCGGTCCTAACCAAGACTGGAGCACATTTTATAAACGGATTAAATAAAAAGACAGATATAAATAAGAGAACGGACATAAATTATTAAAAAAAGACAAAATAAAACAAACAGCATTGCACAAACAAAACAAAACAATAAATACAAATTTAAAACCAGAGTGTGGTCACTCTCCTTTTGTCTCTTTTACCTTATTGACATCACATAGGTGAAAATGAGCCAACTATCTAAAACGCCAAATGCAAGCTTTCCCAGTGAAGGCTGAAGCCAGATGTTAGTGGGTGGGAAAGTGGGTTTGAAAAGCTTGACACCTCACAGCGGTGATCTGTGTAATTAATCAGAGAGAGAGAACAGCGGAGGAAAGAATGTGCGTTGTACTTGGAGTTCTGCCCATTTTCACATGTGAACACACACCTGGCCTCCAGCTCAACAGAAGTCAACCTGCTGAAACAATAAGACATTATTATGGCTGACATTTTGATGTCCCTGTTTCTGTCAACAGATAGTTTCCTCCCCCTCCTCCTCAACATAAATCCAGGCCCATTGCAATAAAACCATCTCACCCAGATAGTTTTATAGTTTTCCAAAAACTGACAATGAGACGGTGTGTGGCCGGGTGTGCAGAGCGAAGAAAGAAGACGAGCTGTATTTCAGTTTTAACACGACTACTTCTGTGATGCAACACCACGAATGCCTTTGTGACGTTATCCACGCTAGTTGTTAAGGTTATTGTTAACGATATATAAACCTTAGCTGTCTGTGCCGATGGTCTCACCTTATGCCATTCATATCTTTTATTTTGTACCAAACTTTTAAAATTGTGCTCCATCTTGTCTCCTTATGAAAAGTTAAATTACCAACTTTATTTTTGTCTTTTAGATAAGATAGATAGATTTATTTTGAACATGCTTACATACAAACATACACAATGAGAATAATCACTAAAATGAACAGTAAACGTGCAGAAAATTCAAAATACTTAAATAAAAGAAGAGCGACAACCTAATTTCCTTACCTCTTAAAAAATATTTTCATATTTTCTTAAACTAATTTATGTTTTTATTTCAATCATCTTTATGATTGATTAAAGTGGATTTCATGTGTGATTCTAGTGTCACTATAAAACCTGAAGTTGATCCTTTTAATAAGCTGAGGAGCATCAGATTCTCATAATCATTTCACACCAACAACAAACACCAGGGTTTTCCTCAAGCCTTGCTTTGGTGTGAAAGAGGACACACACACACACACACACACACACACACACACACACACACACACACACACACTCACTCTCTCTCTTCTATCCACACACTCGTTAGCCGCCCTCCTCTGCTGGTGTCTCTGCTCTCCTTATTAGAGCTAATGGCCCGAAAACTTTTCACTTCCTTCATTGAGATGAGATGAGGTCAAAAGCCCGACTGGTAAATTTGACTCACAGCTGCAGAAAGAAAGAGATAAGACGGAGCAAACATACATCGAAGTGCAAGCTTCAAACTAACATATCTTAATTAAAACATGATCAATTATAATAAGTTCAGGATTTATAAAAATAAAAATAAATACAAATTTGGTATAGATACAGTACTATTAAGAGAATCTTTTATCAAAGACCAAACACATTTTTCAGTTAATACCAACGACTAAACATATTCAAACATATTCAAACATATTCTAACATTTCACAAAAGGTATTTGAGTCAAAATATCTCGACCAAACAAGAGTAGGACCCATAGTGATGATGTTTAACTGGCAGGTTTTACTGCAGGTCTGAAGTGAAGAAAACAAACAGCTGCAGACACACAAACCGACTCCCAACCAACAGCTGTGTCTGAATAACCTGCTGAGCCACATTTATAACTCTTATCAGAAGCAAAGCCGATGTCTGCGGTTCATAAACACTGATTCAACAAAATGTCAGTCTGGTGCGGACGAGAGTCGGGGAGAGCGAGCTCTCTGATTGGCTGTTCACTCTGCTGAATAATTGATTTATGTGTAAAAATATCTTGACTTAAAATCTGGATGAAATTATTTCATCCAGTTTTTAGTGTTTGGCAGCAAAACAACACTGGTATACACACACTTGTACTGTATACACACACTTTAATATAACTCTGTTAGACACACACAAAGACACACAGCTTTACCAGCAACAACAACAACAACAGCAGAAACAACATCCATAAACCAACATGTTTGCTCGGCTCGGTCACTGAGGCACACCTACAACAATAGAAACACTAACACTCCTAACCTTCTGTTTGTTTAGGTTTAGAACTCTCACTTCCCAGCACTGAGACTCACACACACACACACTAACGATATTGATTTTTCTCGTGTGTGTGTGTGTGTGTGTGTGTGTGTGTGTGTGTGTGTGTGTGCAGGTGTTATCAGCACTCTCAAAGCGTTGGATCGGGAGAGTAAACCTGAACACAGCGTCGAGGTGAGTCTCTTGTAAACCTTTTCCCTTCCCTTCGGAGTTGATGCTGAGACAAAAACAAGTCCTGGTGTTCTGTAGTCAATAAATCTATGGAAGTATAATAAGTACTAAAGGCTCATAAAAACACACACACACCGCCTTTAATAAAATGAAGACAAGAGTCCGTTGCTGAAAACGTGACGTCCAGTCTGGATTTATTGGGTTTAATAGCAGGATGAGATTAGGATTTGGCTTCAGAGTCGAAGACTGAAGATGTCTTTTTAAAGCAGCCTAATTTCAAGCAGTCGTACAGGAAAACAAAAACCTATGGCAGCAGAGGACACACGGAGAACATTTTCTGAGTTCACAGGAGCAGAAGATAGACCAGAATGCACTGCAGCTACAAGAAACCACATTTATTCTTCCAACACCACCAAAAGTATTTTAAATTAAATCTTCCTTATTGGGCTACACCGATACATTCAGGCATGTTTCAGAATTTTTACAGAGACTTGGACTTTATATATTTTTTCACAAGATACTATAAAAATAAAGTCAGTTTAAATCTCACAGAATATTACCGGTACATGAATGTCTTTGTTGAGAAGAAACTGGTGCTGACTTTCATTCGTCCTCTTGGGAAAAGTAGTTTGAACCCTAATCTGTTGTCTCAACATAATTTAATATCTTTTTCTGTTTCTTAATTTTTTCCTGTGGATTAAGTTTTCACTGCAATTAACAGAGCTAGATGAGAGTTATTGATTAAGGAAGGACAGCATGTGGCTCTGAAATCAGGTGTTCCCCATAGAGCTGCGAGAAAAGTTTACTTTCATTATTGTCTGTAAATGCCTGAAAAAAGAGGTGTTTTTTAATTACATACAGAGTTTCATCAAGCTGTAAAATGATACAATCATGACGCTATTAATCCTCTTCTCTTCTTAATTCTCAGGTGATCGTCTCCGATAACGGATCTCCGTCTCTGCGCTCCACCGCAACCGTCGTGATCCGAGTCCTGGACGCCAACGACAACCGGCCCAAGTTCACCGACAAGCTTTTCCAAGTTCAGCTGCCCGAGCAGCGCCGGCCGGCGGGCCAACGGGAAGTGTGCAGGATGGTCGCCCGCGATGACGACGAGGGCTCGAACGCCGCGGTGACCTACAAGCTCACGGACGACAGGGACCAGGGATTCGAGATCGACCCGGTGACGGGCGTGGTGACGTCGCACGGAGACTTCTGGCCCGGAAACTACAGTATTCTCACGGTCGGTGTCCAGAACTTTGAGTTAAAGATGACGATGAGTTTGTGTTAACATGCTTGATGTGAATACTTTCTCCAAAGAGTTGTGCTTCATTTACGTTTTCCTCTGAAGGAGGTGTGAGGACTCCAGAGTCTCGACCGAGCCCACCAGCTCTGCTACAGAGGCTACGTTATCCGTGTTTAAACACCGGCTCTGAAACCAAACCAGAGGTCTTTGTTTCTCTTGACGTTGAACACCTTTACAGACAACCAAAGCACGAGGCTGGTGTTATTCTATGTTCTTCTTATGGTTAACCAAGCTAACACCAAATGTGTCAGACCGTCTCCCTTTACTTCACCACTTCCCTCGCCTGTTTGCAGCTCTCAGCTCCGAGCTTATCGGTACCTAGTGAAGACTTACGTCTTTGAAAACGGCTCACAGATGACTCACAGGTTTCATTTTTAAAAGGACTCATCTCCTTAAAACAGCTAAGTCGCGGTAGACTTTACCAAACGTTTCTCAAACAGGAGGAAATAGAAACCGATTTGGCTCAAATGAAGCCGAAGACATTTGAGTTTGAGTTGCAAATGTTTCGAAAGAAGTGAAATATTTTCAGTGAACCCAAACTTATGAAGGAGGGAAAGAAAGATAAGGATAAGGCTGGGGCTATTCTTTTCTCTCTTGTTGTAAATCTTATGAATAGATAGGGTCTACTTTCAGCGGCGGATTAATCCACATGTGGTGCTCTAGTGAGTCTTTGTGACAGCAGGACGGTGTGTGTGTGTGTGTGTGTGTGTGTGTGTGTGTGTGTGTGTGTGTGTGTGTGTGTTTGTGTGTGTGTGTGTGACTGAGTCAGAATAAACTAGTGTGTGTTCATGATGATGAAGGAACAACAGTGAGGATCATTGATGAGTTTTATTGGAGCTCTCAGAGGAAGAAGAGATATCAGGTTTTGATTCACACACAATATTTAGTTGTAGTAGATACATTAATTGATGGTTTGCGTCTTTTTTATATTTGTTGACAAAAATACAAATATTGCACATATATATGATTTTAACAAATGGGTAAAAGTTTGGTTTAAAGCCACAGTTCACCACTACTCTTTACTGTAATCGACAGATTGGGGGTTTATGTGGAAATTTAGTTCTACAAATATCATTTCAAGTTCCAGTTTATCTACACTGAAGCACTGTGTGTTGTGTTTTCTAGTCATTATTCTGTTAACGGAACCAGCAGCAGAAAACACAATAAAATTGAGATAAAATTCCATCTTCTTTTAATTTTTTAGGTTGAAATCTGTAAAAAAAATATAGTAAAAATAAAATATAAAAAACAAAATGTCTGAAAATAATGAAGAAATCAAATGCTACATTGTTGCTCTAGTTTTTGATGACATCATGCAGGCATTACATTCATTTAAATCTGATTGTGGGCTCCCAAACCTGCAAACACTTGAACTTTAACTGAGGTAGACTTAAAGGAATACTTTTATATAATTCGTTCACTCTGTGTTACTTTGAATTCTTGATAATTTAAAGTAAATGGGGACGCGTTTAACAGCAGCTAAATCTTTCTGCTGTGTTTTCCTTTAAGTTCTCCTGTACCATCTTACAGTTTCTCTATATTTTAGTCAAACCCTCATTTCAATGTTAATCTCCACGTTCATTCCCAGATTAAAGCTACAGACCAGGGCAGCCCGCCGCGCTCGTCCACGGCGAGACTCGACATCGAGTGGATCGCCCCCCCGCCACCCTCCGCCGAGCCAATCACGTTCGAAGAGCCCCCCTTCACCTTTGCCGTCATGGAAACGGACCCCGTCACCAACATGGTGGGCATCATCATGACGGAGACGCACCGGCAGAGATGGTTCGATATCATAGGTGAGGGGGAAGTGAAGACACACTCACACACACACACACACACACACACACACACACACAAAGATGTTTGCAGAACAAACTTCAAGCTCTGATGGAAAACAAGCATCACCCAAATGAGAGGAATGATTTCTAAAAGAAGTCAAAGGCTGACTAAAAAAAAAACGATAATTTTTTTGTATTTCCACAAGATTCCTCAATTTGAAATGAAACGGCAGGAAACAAAACGCACACTTTCCTTAAGTCCGCATTTCTGCAGACCTTGCCTGAGGTAATTACCCACAATTCATAGCGTTGTGACGGTTAAACCATAGACCGCCGTCGCCATCTTGGCTTATTTTGCAACCGATGAACGGAAGGTACCCTATTTGGAATGCGGGGGGAGTGATGCAGAGACGCCGTACGCCACTTTTCTCATAGACGTCCATAGAATCTGTCTTATTTTTGCAACCGGAGGAGTCGCCCCCTGCTGGTCAGTAGAGAGAATGCACGTTTTAAGACACTTCCGCATCGGCTTCACTCTTCAGCACCGGAGGTTGCTGCCTGGTTATTCTTCAGCGGCCATGCAGGCTTCTCTGTGGCATGTGAGAGGAGAACAATTTAAACTGATAAACTGGCAGATATTTTAAATAAATGTTTGGAGGATAGATGGATAGAAGATGAATATATGCAAACAAAATATGGATAAATAACACAACCTTGCCACCACAGCTCATGAGTTCCTGAAGCGATGGCTGAATAGAGAGGAAAAAAGGAGGAGAGGAAAAAAAGGTCTTGGTATCAGCGGGACGTTTTCTCTTTCTGCGAGGATAAATCAGTGGCGTTCCTCCTCTCATCACCTTCCAGATCACCACAGGAGGAATGAGCTGGCCATTCCTGCTGCTCCTCCTCCTCCTCCTCCTCCTCTTCCTCCTCCTCCTCCTCCTCCTCCTCTTCCTCTTCCTCCTCTCTGGCTTCTCTCAGACACGGATCACTATGAGAAGGACAGAGGGCTTCATGAAAATTTAAAAAGCGTGACAGTATTATCAGTTGAAGTGGAAATCATCCCCCTGTAGCTCCGGACGTGCCGGTTTCTCGTTCCCTTTGAGCCTCCCAGAAAAAAAAGAAGAAAAAAAAGCGGCATCAGGGTCTGCCAGGCCACTTCCTGCCAGGCGGTGTGCAGAGAAAGGCCGAGGTTCCTCCTGTTCAGTTTGCTGTGCCAAGCTCCATCTGTGCCAGAACCCCCGACAGCACAACAGACACCCTCTGCATCCCCCGTGGGGACATGCAGTCGTCTCATAGCTGCTGACGCCGGATGCTACGTCTTCTGTCACACGTGAGTTCAGTTATGTCACGAAGCAGAGGAGTCCTGATCGTCCTGAGGAGGCTGGCAGCACTGACTATAGTTTAAAAATACAGTTTTCAAAGTTATGAAAGCATGAAAAACATAGCAGAACCTTCATGCATCTATAATCTCTTTCATCTATTCACATCCTTTTTCTGGAGACCAGAATAACTGAATAACAGAATAACTACAAAAAGGCCTCGCTGCATTTAGAGCCAAGTGGAAACACCAAATCTGGATACCTGCTGTTGTGTGGATGCACGCGGCTAGGTTAGGAGAGAGAGAGAGAGAGAGAGAGAGAGAGAGAGAGAGAGAGAGAGAGAGACAGTCACAGGAAAGAATCAATGGATCCTGACCCTCACCTTTTGTCTTCAACCTCTGAGCAGCGATCTGGAGAATGTAACTGCTGATCTAATGAGAGGAAATGATGTCCTCTCTGCAGGAGAGTTGACCTGATTCTCTGTGTACAACGTGAGGACAACACGCAGCTGTTGAGGCGGGTCAGGTACCTGGAGGACGCCCCGAGGCGAACACGGGACAAGCTGAGGAATTCAAACCTGCTTGTGCCTCGGAGCAATTACTGGAGGAAGTTGCAGCAGGAAAGGGCATCTGTGTCATCGTCATGCCAACTTGCCCTGAAGGGAATGTTGGCAATGTTGTCTGCAAAAGTTTGGCCATTTGAGGATCAAGACATTCAACTCGGGAGCATAGCTTGTTCAGAATGCATTGTATTCAATCATACAGTATACTCATACTCCATGGTGGGAAAAGGGATTTATTTAAGCCCAGTGTGATTTAACATGTCCCAGCCTGAGCGCTCTAAAGCAACCAAAATGAGCAGTAAAGCAATGCAGTGCAGAAGTGACAGATAAAACAAACCGCATGCTCTTTCTTCCTCTAGGAGCCAAAAACATATTAATTTTGTCCCGAGGCACCCAACGTCGTGAATTGAAACAAAACAACTTATGAAACTTGACCCTGGTTTAAGTACGCAAGTTACGAAACAAAAGTACGATGGAATTAGTTTTCGTTGACTTTTGCTTTCACAGTGTGTTTGACCCAAGCATTGGACCGGACTCCTGCTCCAGGTGGATTTCACCGCTCTTTATTCTACGTCACCTGACTTCCTCCTTTGCTCCCGTCAAACTTACTACGGCCACGACTTCGTCTTCTTGCATTCATATTGACGATCAACCATTTGAATAGATGATAAAGGCCTTTAGCACCTGCTAGTTGGTGTAGCAGGTCTCTTCTAATATCTATGAGGCGTTAAAATTGTGATTTGGGGTATTTGTAGGGAACTTGATGCTTGATGACTGGCTTGATGAAAGGTCAGAGGGTCACCTAAAGCATTAGGAACCCAAAAAGCCAATAGAGCAACTGTACGGACGTATGATGTTGAGCAACGGACAAGTTGAGCTCAGCATCTGACTCAACTGAGAACCCAAAGACTCTTTTCCTTCCCGTCTCTTATGGACTCTGTATGCAATAGCGCCACCTCTTAAATTCTCTTTGCGTCCAACATTCGCTCTCCTTTTAGTTCTGTTTTGCTCTCCACCAGCTCCTGAAAATAATATCTGGCTCTTTAGCTGCAAGATGTTCCACTTTCTAACTGTGTCTGTCTGCGGTGTGGTGCAGGAAGTGTACAGCGGGCTTTTATTCTAGTCGGCGCTTCGAATGGAAACGAGGAAACAAATGAGAAAAGAATGAAAGCCACTCCACCGTGACCTCCTCTCCTGCTGCTCTGCATGTGAGGTCCACCGATGTGACGAATTCAGCCACATATAAGCGATAACTGAGGAGATCGAGGATGATGGGCCAGAGGCCTCTCGGTTCTGGTCCTGACCCAGAACGTTTGCCGTGCACTTTTTAATCTCCCAGTACCATGAGTAAAATATATTTTTTGCATGGCTTGCTCCAGAGGGAATGGAACCTCCAACCATGGCAGGGATATCTTATCTTCCTGGAAATGATCAGGAGGGAGAAATTGTGTTCACTGTAGATCTTCCTCTCTTTGTGCTGAGACGACAGCCGGCGATGAGCATTGCTGCGTCCGATTCACTCTTTTCTTTTTTTCACGAAAGCCTTGGTGGCTGCTGGTGTGTGTCTTACAGGAAGTCAATCCAGAGGATTTGGAAATGTAAATCACTTAAACAGACCTGTCAATGCTGCTGCTTAGTCTGCAGTGTTTCCGCTCGGTCATTACGGAGTAACTGACAGATAATTGAGTCATGTAGAGGTCTATTTCTATCGATCAAGAACAAACAGAGAGTGCAGAGTGTGTGTGTGTTTGTTTGAGTATATCAGGAAAGAGAAGAAAGGGAAAAGGTAGAGAATTAGAGGTATGTATCAGTGCTTTATTCTCTCTTTACTTAAATGATTTAGATTAAATAGAAGTGGCGACAGAGTGCAGTCTCAACCGTCACATAATAGAAACATATGTAGAGGTATAAAAACGTCTCTGGGTGTGTGCTTAGTCCTTCGCAAGGTGTACATCTTAATAAACACCATCTGGAGGTTTACCTTTCTCACGTACATACACGCAACCTGCTGAGAGAGAGAAGAAAGTCACGGCAAGAAAAAGCAAGAGGGTGCAGGATAAAGAGAAGGAAGAAGGGAAGAGTGGAGAGAAAAAAGAGAGAAGGAAAGGGAAAGAGGACGCAAAGGAGTGAAAAGAGAAACAGACGGGCAGAGTGAGTCACTGCAGATTTAAAAACAGAAAAACAATCACGCATGCAGTCGGTGAAAAGTCAGAATAAACTATGAGAACACTGATGTAAAAAAGTACTTTTTCCACATTTGAACACCTAATTGGCAGCAACAAGGACAAAGGATATATCTCCATAACTGACTCCGATGAAACTAAGGATCGTTAAGTTTTCGTTAGCGTAGAATGACACCTCCATAGCTACATATGGAGCGAGTCCTAATCACGGAGTCCACCATGTTGCACCGCCATCTTTCTACAGTAGCCCAGAACGGACAAACTAAACACTGACTTTAGAGAGGGACTTTTGCCTTTTTCTCGTCGGCCACCGTAGTTCTTAACATTGGCACACAGGAGAAGATTCAGTTGGTTGCAATCTGTAACCTCACCACTAGATGTCGCCAAACCCTACACACTAGACCTTTAAGGGAGCCTTATCAACAGTTTGTTGATGTTTTAAAACCATTTAAACTGTACATCAGTATTTGTCTCAAACATCCAGACTTCTTGGTGCTTTGAGGACCATCTCATCAAAATATTGGTGTTCACCAACTCATCTTAAAGTCTAGATAAGGCAAACTGCGTCTGTTGCTCCGACAGCAGGACAGGAAGGAGAAACAGTCGAGGGCAAACAAAAACTCAGAATTCTCTTTTCAAATCAGACAGACGGGTGGTAAGACAGGCGATGAGACAGACAGACGGGTGGTAAGACAGGCGATGAGACAGACAGACGGGTGGTAAGACAGGCGATGAGACAGACAGTACTGTTGCTGCCGTGGAGGGTCTTGTTTTCTCAGCTCTGTGTGTAAATAAGAGGCCATCAACATGTCCTGCTGTGATGGATGGATCCTTATGAAGATAAGAAAAATCTATTTTGATTCAATAGGTTTATCAGAAAACTTGTGTTTACAAAAGTTGACACAATCTAGCCGGGATGAGACCCCCCCCCCCCCCCGGAGGACGAAGCCAAGATGCATCATTCCTGCCACCAGTCAGAATCAGACCTGCAGAGTCTGACACACTATCTAAGATATCACATGTGACAGCTGGACACCCACAAGCTGATGGAACACACCTCTGTCTGTGTCTTTCTGTCTCAGGTGGTGATGAAGACAAGGACTTTGACATCCAGAGAAACACAGGAACCATCTCCATCGCCCGCCGGCTCGACGCGGCTCGGCGCTCCAACTACAACATGACGGTGCGGGTCACCGACGGCCACCATAGCACCACCACACAGGTGAGAAAAAAACAGAAGACTTTCGGAAAAACATGCCTCATTTGTAAAGAGAAAAGGAAGGATTTAGGAAGGAAGGAAGGAAGGGAAGAATGGTCTTAATTTCCTTTTATTTTAGGATTAAAACATGTAAGAATGGCAGAAAATATATAAAATGAGAAAAGAAAATCTGTCGGATCAAGATATCTACGTTGTGTTCACACCAAACTCATTTGCAACGACTAAGTCTTCTCTAAGTTTTTGTATCTTGAGAAAAGTAATTCACAGATACTTTTTTAGAAGTGAGAAAACACCCCATCATGTTGGTTTAATGATAGAAATAACCAAAACTCAGTCCTCTCAGCGAGCCACGTTACTTTTCAAGTTTAATCCACAGAACAAAAAATATCCCAAAACTTTATTGGTGTCCTCATTTGAACATCTCTGGTTTAGAATCTAATCTTAAACCCTGCAGGCCGCAGCGGGTCGGGTGTTTTTGTGTGTGAGCCGCTGCTTTCCTTGATTTTAATGTTGTTCCTGCTGAGCATCCATTTTCTCAAACCCCGTGTGTCCCATCTCCAAACTGCAGGCCTACATCCGTGTGCTGGACATGAATGAGCATCGGCCCGTCTTCCTGAAGACGCTGTACCAGGTGAGAGTGGATCCAGTATATTTCCATTTGATTATCAGAGCTCACAGGAGACTTATTACAAGCAATAATACCCTAAAGGGCATTCTTTACAGATAATTATGGGCGTGTCAGAGATGCAACCAGGTGAAAAAAGCAGTGCTACTCTATAATCACAAGACTAAAAGTCCTTAAAGGGATAGTTTTGATGTTTTGATGTGAGGTATGAGGTACTTTTCCATAGTCAGTGTATTACTGCAGTAGAGTTTGTAGAAACAGTTTAAGTGTTGGCTATATTTAAAATATGTTCACCTCTTCACCCTGCTGTCAGACGGCCCTTTCTGACGGGGAACTGAAGCCGCTAGCTATACTCTTTTCAGACCCACAAGACTCCTTTGACAAAACCTGTAATTTTACCTCTCAGAACACAGGAGTCGCTGGACTACAGCTGCCTCCATCCGTTAGTGTGTTTGTGTTGTTAAGTGACTTTGGTGTTTTAAAGGGTTAGTTCAGATTCACCAAAGTCACACAATGACCAGCATGCCCTGTGTTCTGCAAGGTAAACTTACTGTTTTTATCAATGATGTCTGGTACTATCCATTTAAGGACGTTCATTCTTGTAGTTATAGAGGACAAACAGTACTTTTCACATCTGGTTGCACCTCTGACATATCAATGATTATCTGAAAAAAAATCCAAACCAGTCCTAACATTTTTTTTCCCAAAGGGTTTTACACAACAAACCTTTCTAGGCTAACTAACTTTCCATCAAAAAGCATACCAGTAGTTCTCAAACTTTTTCTGCCATGTTCCCTATTGGAAGCAGAAAAAAGAAAGACCCAAGAGACTAATGTGTCTCACTGAATCTAAAAGTGTGTGTTCAGAGTGTGTTTTATTATGTAAATTGCAGCAATTGGGAGCTAAGGGTTTCAGCGTACCGTAGGCAGTGCTTTATTTTAGCAAAGTAATCTAAAGTTAGACATCTTTCAGACATAAAAATTTAAATTTAAATTTAAACACATGTTGAGAATTATTATCAGCCTCAGCAGGAATGCTTCACTGTGATTATCAGGACGTCCAACAGACAGTAGCTGCTGTTGTTTTCCTAATCACAGTAATCTGGTCCTGTCTCTGAGATTGCTGCTCCAACAGAACATTTTCTTGTCTCAAAATGCTTTTTGTTGTTCGTCGGACCACCTTTATGAATAAAAATTGTGTTGTAAAAGTCCAACGTCTTCAGTTTCCAATCAATTTTTTTGTATCCAGCCCTGTGTTTTTCTTTCTCATTACCTTGAACAACTTCACCCATCTTCTCCTCCTCCTGTCTCCTGTGTGTTTTGAGGTGAGGGTTCCTGAGGACACCTCCCCGTGGAAGGACATCCTGCAGATCAGCGCGCAGGACGATGACATCAACAGTAAGCTGGTGTACTCCATCCACAGCAGCCTGCATCCAGACAGCACCAAGTTCTTCCATCTGGACCCAAAGAGTGGAGTCCTGGTGATGACAGAGGAGCTCGACTACGAGACGATCTCCGTTCACACGCTCATCGTTATGGTAATGACACCGTTATCTCAGTAGAATCTCATGAGGGTATCTGTAATGATATATAGAGCAGAACAATCAGGGTATGAATGACCCGGTTATCAAAAATATTTTAAGTTTATAGAAACTATTGTTCCAACAAATGATGAAGGAGTATGCTTTATATCTGTGTTGCACCATTATTACATGAAATGCCGCTTAAAGTTCTCCACAAAGTTCTAGCTTTATAAAGAAAACAACTAAAATAAAGAGCAGACAATTAAAATAATTGTTTAAAATGTTTAGATATTTTGAATTCACAATTTGTTGTTCCAATTCATGCATGATAAACGCCTCCGATAACAGGCGCAGTGCTCATTATTTTATATATATATTTAAAGATATATTATCTATAACAGTCTCAGAAGCCTCATACCACCGACGACACAAACACTTTTAACATTTCCTTGCTCCTCTTCAGGTGCGTGACCAGGAGATCCCGGTGAAGAGGAACTTTGTGAAGGTGGTGGTTCATGTGGAGGACTGTAACGACCACTCGCCGGCGTTCCTCAGCCCCCGCTACGAGGCCAGCATCTCCAGCTTGGCCCCTACAGGCTCCGAGGTCGTCCGGGTCAAGGCCCTGGACAAGGACATGGGCAGTAATGCCGACATCAGCTATTCTTTGAACTCCGGTGAGCTGTTTTTTAAAATCTTTTATTTAAGTTTGCTGCTTTTCCAGCTACACTCTGCTTTACATTCATTCAGTTGCACATAACCACACCTGGGAGCTGCCGCCATTTTCTAATATAGACCGCCGGGAGCTGCCCTGCGCAACCGCAGCCTTCAGATGTCGACTCCTTAGCTCAGAGGGTTCAAGGGCACAGTGATGATGCCTGAGGGAGGAAAAGTTTTTCTCCGTTGCCTTGTCGGCTATGATTTTCTGTTTGGGATTTAAACCTCCTGGTCTCTCTGGTATATTGCTGATCATATGTGATCAAAGCAGTTGGTTAATGACTCCAACTGCTGCGGTGCAACAAGTTATGCTTGCTCATTGTATTTTATACAGCAAAGAACATCCATTAATGTAACTGACTCCAGAGCAGTTTCTCTTGTTAATATAAAAAAGGTACCGTATTTTCCGCACTATAAGGCGCACTTTAAAGCCTTTCATTTTCTCAAAAAACGACAGTGCGCCTTGTAATCCGGAGCGCCTTATATATGGATCAATTGGTTAATTGGTTGATCCATACTGGTTGTACACGGCGCTCTGTCAAAATGTTTCAGTACGACTGGTAAACTACAAAGCCGCACCGCGGTAAACACCGGTACTGTGCTTACTCCTAGTCCAACACCACTTGTGTGTATAAAGACCCCAAAATGGCACCTTTCAAGAGACACGCTTACGACGCTATTCTATTCTATGCGCCTTATAATCCGGTGCGCCCTATATATAAAAACAGTTCTAAAATAGGCCATTCATTGAAGGTGCGCCTTATAATCCGGTGCGCTTTATAGTGCGGAAAATACGGTACTTACAAAGAAAGAATACGCCTCAGTGCAGCAGAATCAAGAAAATGGCACTTTTGACTATAAATCTTTTGTTGAAAGCCAAACTGAGAGAAGTTATCTCAAACTAATATCAGATTGATTTTATTGGAATTGTTGTAATTTTGCTTTTTTACAGAGACTTAGATGAGTCTAAGTCAAAACTCAATCAAAACTGATCAAAACTACCTTAAATAATACAATTTCATTATTATTACATTATTATCTAGTGTTGTTTAATCCGTACAAAACTGAAGTGTTACATTTTTTTTTTTTAAAGCATCCACCGGACTATTTCTTGGTCGGGGCTCGGGAACAAAAAAAAACACATCCCCAAAATATCGAGCTTTTCCTTTTGAGAAAATAACATTTCATAATAATAGATAAATGACCTGTAAAATGTTTTGTAATAATATCAAATATATTGTTAATGCAAACCTATAAGACAGATACGTAGGAGATTAAATCAAGTTAAGGATTCACACACTGCATAAATGAAAGAAGCAGCAACATTCCAGTTATAGACCTAAAAGATAGTGTAACAGGATAAAAACGATAACATTGATTATTATGTGTTTTGGAGTAGCTCATTGTGACTGTAACACATCATTTCTCTCTGCAGGGAATATCGACAACATCTTCTCCATTGATCCAGGGCTGGGCTCCATCAGTGTGGTAAAGCCTTTGGACCTTCAGCCTCAGGACCGCTTCCACTTGACGGTGAAGGCCACCGATCAGGGCTTCCCTCAGCGCAGTGACCTCTGCTCCGTCCACGTCCACATCCGCATCTCCGACCAAAGACCGCCCGCCTTCTCCTTGGATGAATACCTAACAGAGATCAGTGAATTGAGCACCTTTGGAACTCCGGTGGTCACCATCTCAGCCTCCAGCCCCGCTGCTGTGCATTATGAGATAGAACGTGGTAACTCTAATGGAACATTTCACATCAGCCCGTACACCGGGTTGATTTCAACCCAAAAGCCCCTTGATTTTGAGAAGTGTACCTCCTACAAGCTCAAAGTTACAGCTTCCACCACGGCTGGAGCCTCGTCCAAGACCGTCGTTTACATCTACGTGATTGACGAGAATGACAACGCTCCTGTTTTTCAGCAGCGGTTGTACCTGGGGCAAGTCAGCGAGTCGGCTCCCATAAACAGCATGGTGATGGGAGAAAGAAACACCCCTCTGGTCATCCATGCCTCAGATGCAGACAAAGATTCAAACTCTCTGCTGGTGTATCAGATCCTCGAACCGGAGGCCCGGGACGTCTTCAAGATAGACTCAACTATGGGCACCATCTCTTTAATCTCACCCGTTGACTTTGAAGCCAAGGCCGAGTATCACTTCACCGTGCAGGTGAAGGACTCCGGGGAGCCATCAATGTATGCAACGGAGCCCGCCAAGGTCACTGTTCACGTCCTGGATCTGAATGACTGCCCGCCACAATTCACCACCCCTGAGTATGCGCCATCCATCATCTTCCCGGCTGTCAGAGATACAGAGGTGGTGCGCGTCACGGCCCATGACGTCGACTCGGCGGTCGCGTACAGCATCGCCGAGGGGAATCTTCACAACGCCTTTTCAATTCACCCCAATACTGGAGTCATCACCGTGAGCAATGTGTCCGAATTCAGGCATTTTTACCAGCTGGTTGTCAAAGTCTCTGACGGGCTATACAAAGCCTCAGCTACCGTCAAAGTAAATGTAACAAACCTCACAGCGAGCGATCTTGGATTTGAGCAGAAAGTGTATTCAGCCAGCATTTCAGAAAACCTAAAGACAGTCAAAACTTTGGTGGCACTCAAGGCCAGGGGTTGTTTTTTAAATGAGCCTCTTTTATATTCTATAGTCAACCCTGTAGGGAAGTTTGTAATCTGCCAGACATCTGGCATTCTTGAAACAACTGGTATCCCATTTGACCGGGAGGAACAGGATGTTTATGACGTAGTGGTGAAGATAGAAGACATGAGAACACCTCCTAGGACAGCAACCACCCTGGTCAAGGTTTTTATAGATGACATCAACGACAACTCTCCACAGTTTCTAAACTTGCCTTTTTCAATGATGATTTCTGAAACCACTGACCCAGGAGATGTCTTATATCAAGTAACTGCCATCGACGGAGATCTGGGAGAGAATGGGTCCATCATGTACTCACTGGAGGAGGACTACGACCTCTTCAGGATAGATCCTGATGTAGGCGACGTGTCCCTCCAAAGGCCTCTTGACTTTGAAGCTCTGAATAAGTATGTGTTGACAGTCTTTGCCACAGACGACGGCGAGCCCAGTCACAGCACAATGGCACAGCTCAGCATTCAAGTGAGGAATCAAACCAACCCTATTTTCCAGACACTTCTGTACCCGCTGAAAGTCCCCGAAAACGTCCCCCCATTCACCACCATCTTACACGTCCAGGCCAGGAATCCCGAGGGCTATCGGCTCATCTACAACCTTGAAGAGGAAAACGCCTCACAGCACTTTCACATTGATTTCAAAACTGGTGTGTTGACTGTCAGCGACCGTCTCGACTACGAGAGCCAAACCATGCACGTGTTGATGGTTCGCGCTACTGACTCTGTGACCGGAGCTTTCTCCGAGGCCTCCATTGAAGTAGAAGTAGAGGATGTGAACGATAACGCGCCGGTTTTCTCAAAGCTAATGTACACTGCGACCTTTGAGGAGGATCTCCCAATCCACACCTCTGTCATACAACTTTCTGCCTCTGATAGCGACTCTGGCAGAAATAAAGATCTAACCTTCCAGATGGTGAAAACGGAGAGTAACGAGACGGATTTCTTTGAGATTGACCCTTATAGCGGGTTGATTGTCACAAAACAAGTGCTGGACCATGAAAACACAAAACACTTTCATTTGAAAATCAAAGCCACTGACAATGGCAGCGTTCCTCTTAGTAGTGAAGCCCACGTCTTCATAAATGTCACCGACGTCAACGACAACCCACCAGACTTCGTGAGCTCCCAATATGACGCCTCTCTGGATGAAATGGCAAGGTGTGGCCACATCGTCATCAAAATCCAAGGTTCAGATCCGGACTCCGGGGACCTGGATAACCTCAAGTATAAAATCCTCTCAGGGAACAAAGGCCGCTACTTCAACATCAATGAATCTTCAGGAATCATCTCCTTTTCTAATGTCTGTAAGAGGAATCTGGATCCTTACTACAACCTGACTGTGGCGGTGTCGGACGGAGTGTTTCAGAAAACCGCACCAGTGAATATTGACATGATAAACAGCAACAGGCATAGTCCGCACTTCAAGCAGAGCATCTACGAAGCAGAGCTGGCTGAAAATGCAGAGGCAGGAACTCGGGTGATCCGGTTAGCGGCCATTGACCCCGACGACGGGCCGTATGGCAGTGTTGACTACACCATCATAAACAAACTCGCTGATGAGACGTTTGCCATCGACATTGATGGGCAGATTGTTACGACACAACCGTTGGACAGAGAGAACCCGGCCCAGAGAGTCATAGCCATCAAAGTGATGGCTAAAGATGGCGGCGGAAAAGTGGCCTTTTGCACGGTCAAGATTATTCTCACGGACGAGAACGACAACATTCCTCAGTTCAAAGCATCAGAGTACCAGGTTTCAATTCAGTCAACTGTAAATAAAGGCTCCCCCGTGATCCAAATCATGGCTTATGATGCAGATGATGGCAAAAATGCAGACGTCACCTACACAGTGGATGAAGCCGAAGAGATGACCGAAGACATCATCGAGATCAACCCCTTCACTGGAGTCGTGAGTGTCAAAGAGAGTCTAGTTGGCATGGAGAACAAGATCTTCAACTTCAAAGTCAAAGCACGCGATGGCAGCGTTCCTTTCTATAACTCCACAGTCCCCGTTCAGCTGAAAGTGGTTCCTCCTGAGATTCCTCTTCCGAAGTTCTCAGAGCCCCTCTACACCTTCTCGGCTGCAGAGGACATCCCCATAGGGACAGAGGTAGGCTCGGTGAGGGCGGACTCCAACATGCCCCTCATTTACAGCCTGGTGAATGGGAACACTGTGGAAAGCAACAAAGACAAAGTGTTCCGTTTGGACAAAGAAAGCGGAACTTTGCTGTTGCAGAAGACCATCGATCACGAAAAGACGAAATGGTATCAGATAGATGTGATCGCTCAGGGGAGCCACAACGGGACCAATGTTGCATCCTTGGTGTCGGTCAGCATTCAGGTCCAAGATGTGAACGATAACCAGCCGGTGTTTGAGGCAAACCCATACAGGGCCTTCCTGGCTGAGAACATGCCTGCAGGAACCACTGTTATTCAGGTGAGAGAGTTTTGAGTATTTATCATTGGAACTAGCTGATACTGTAGGCAGAACAGGTTCATATAAAATGTATTAAAAATCTGTTTCTCATCCTGATGGAAAAGCAGTCTAACACTATTAGCTAATTGTGTCCTGGACACATACTAGCTATAAGGATTTACGCAGCCTCAGGTTCTGAACAGTGAAGTCAATGCTGAATTGTATTCGTATTAGTTTGTTTCTGCACTGTATTTTTGCTCTAGTTTATGCTCTTATGCTTGTGTAAACAAGGAGATGCACTTATGACTTCTGGTGAATTCTAGTTATCTTGGATACCTATGATGAATACACTTATTGTAAGTCGCTTTGGATAAAAGTGTCTGTTAAATGACTGTAATGTAATGAAGAGCCTTAAACCTGCATTCTCTCTAGTGTCCACCAGGGGGCGACTCCTCCGGTTGTATAGAAGTCTATGAGAAAATGACTCTACTTCTCTCTTGATTTATTACCTCGGTAAACATTGTAAACATGAGTTTATGGTCTCAAAATCTAGTTTCAAGTCTTCTTCAATACAGCATGATGTTCATTTAGTAAATTGTGGTCCATTTAGAGTCAAATAGAACATAAAGAGGATAAGTGTGAATTTGTAGAATCGTTGTAGATCCAGGTCTCAGATATCTGGAATTTCTTCCACTTGGTGAATAAAAGTTGTCACTGAACTAGTGGCAAATTTGCTGCAAAGCCACCATTGCTGGAAGTAGCATCGAAATAAATTTATGTAATTAACACTCATTCAGTCGCAGCTATACATTGTTTGTATCTGCTTTCACTTGTTGACAACTGCTACAGACATGAAGCTCAATAAAAATGAGCTGTTTATCTGGTGTGACTACAAGGATGGCCATAGTGGTATCCATCTTAGAATAATGCATGCAACTTCCAAGTCTGCTGATATTGCATAAATGCAGGATTTGCCTAGTTTTAGTTTTAGCCTAACTTAGCCAATTGCTAAGCTCGGCTTAAAATACCCTGGACTGGTATTAAAGCACAGAGATGAAAGTAATATACATATTCTCCTCTAATTCCCAGTAAGACAGCAAACAGGCTTATTTCCTAAATCATCCACATATTTCTTGAAAATGCTTTAATTTGATAAAGAAAATATTGACGAAATGCTTGTTTTGACCCACAGGTGACCGCCAACGACCCGGACACGGACACCAACGGCCGTGTGACCTACAGCTTGGAGCCTCTACCCGATGACACCGCGGCGGACGCCACCGAGGTGTTCTCCATCGACGGAGACAGCGGCTGGATCACCTCCGTGCGGGAGACGGACTGCGAGGCCGCCAGGTTCTACCGGTTCAACGTGGTCGCCACGGACCACGGCGGCGACGTCAAGCTGTCCTCCAGCGTCGCGGTGGAGGTGACGGTGACGGACGAGAATGACAACCCGCCGAAGTTCTCCGACGACGTGTACCGCGGCTCCGTGGTGGAGAACAGCAGCCCCGGGGAGGTGATCGTCTCCATGATGACCACGGATGCTGACGTGTCGCTGGAGAACCGCCTCGTGACGTGTTACATCACAGGTGCGTACGTCTTGAGTGTGCATTCATGAGTGTGTGAATGTGAGTGTGTTTACAGTCATTAAGTTTACATTCACTCTTTCTATGTATCATGTATTTATGTGTCTTTCTCTGTGAGTGTGTGTGTATGTGTGTGTGTGTGTTTGTCAGCCAAATTGCTACACTGTGGGATTCATCAGGACAATGAGGTGAAATTAAATCATAATAGAGTCATAATAGAACATTATTCAGCCACAGATGAATCACAAAGAGGAGAAGGTTGGAAAGCCGACGTGACAGGATTACCAACGAGATGCCCCGCAGCTAACAAGATCAAAGCCAGAGAATAATGCGAATCTATTCCTTGTTCCTCCCGACTGTTAGAGCCGGACCGCTCTTAAGGAGCTCTGCTGTCATAACAAAGTTATTTTACAAAGTGCACCGGAGGAACATTTGCTTTTGGATTATTTAGAAATGGTTTGTCTGACATTGACACTGGCTAGTCAACAATAAACACGAACAAAACCAAATGTTTGATATTAAAGTTGCCCACCGCCGGTTTTACTAATTCAGTGTCTACGACTGAGCTGCTTCACACAATTTCTTTTTAAGAAAACCAACGTCTCCGCTCAGCACCTCAGACCCGTTCGGCAACTTTTGACAGCTTTAAAGAATTCAAACAGTTTCCGCAGCGGCTCCCTCAGCATGTGTCACCTGTCACACAGGTGGTTGACCGGCTGTGGTGCAATCTGCTGCAGCACACCGACCGATGGCCACACTCATACCAGCCGGTGTCAGCCGTCAGAGAAAAAGCACTTTTCATCTCAAAGGATAACAGTTTGTTAGAAAGAGAAGAAAACAGTAAAATACAAAGTACGCAGGTCAGTCAGCCTAATATCAAAATGCATCCACAACACAGATATTTGTGAATTATTCATCAGCAAAAACACAACATCTGAACTCAATATTAAAGCCAGAAGGTAACAGAGAGACACGATAATAAAAGCAAAAGCATAAAATAAACTCAACACAACCAACAAGAAACTCAGCGAATAGCAATATTAGTACCACTTGTATGTAAAAGTATACAAATATTACTTCTGTCAGAGCCTCGTTCCTTGTATCTGTTGATAACAAACATTACACCACAGGGAACAAAGTGGAAACATAATTCACATGAACTGTAAATGGAAGGAAACACACGGAGTCAGACGGTTACTGATTGTTGATCTATCTTAGATATGAAATTTGCAATTTAATACTTTGTTTAATCTGCCTTCCATCTGGATACAACATAAAAAAGATGATTGACAATCATTTAGGATCGTCAATAACAACTATGTGGTGTCAAAAGTTCACATTTTAATCATTTTTAATTATAGTCCAGATGAGATGTTGAAGGAGCAGCTGTATCAGACATGTTAATGTTATAGGATACTGTGATGGACATTATTTACTGTTTTCTAATGTTTTCTTGACCTGAAGTTTAATTAATGTATCAAGAAAACAATTGCCAGATTAGTCTATAATGAAAATGATCATTAGTTGTTGCCTTGTTTGCTAAAATGTGTCCATGAATCCCTTAAAAAATGCAGAAGACGTGACTTCTGTGTCTGCGATGGCGGCTGCGGCCCGGCTCTCGTGTCATTGGTCTCAAATGACACGAACATGTTGAAACTGAGATGAACTGTCGAGTAATCTCAGTTCTCCATCTCGCGTGCAGACGGGGACCCTTTGGGCCAGTTTGCCATCATCCAGGAGGACGAGGGCAAGTGGGGTTTGATCGTGAAGGAAGCTCTGGACAGAGAGACCAGAGACAGATACACGCTCAAAGTCACGGCCACCGATGGGAAGTCTGAGGCTCCGGTTACCGTGGACGTCCACGTCCTGGACATCAACGACAACAGTCCACAGTGTGAACAGGTGAGCTATAGTACGATAATCTACTCAGCTGCTGGGAACACTTAACCCAAAATGTTTTTTCCTTTTATTGTACTAATAACGTTCGTCAGGAAATGAAGTCTTCATTTACGAGTAATGCACCGTGTCTGCCTCGCAGAAGCCTCTCTAATGAAGAATCTTATTAGTTTCATTGGAGTGTTTTAGTGAAGAAAAGTGGTCAACCTGTGCTGTTGAAAACTTTACTGTCCTGCAGTAGTTTGTTGTTGGATGTAATGTAAACTACAAACCCGTCATGTGCTGACATATACTGTGTAGAGCACCACAGCGCCGCAATAACAGAAGGGAAACATCCAACTCTGCAGAGTCAGCAGTCTCTTCTCCGTTCATATTTCATGCTGCAGAGCAACCAAAAAGCATGTCGATATACTTCTGAGAGGAGCATCTGCACTCAGAAATCAGACATGTGGCATTGTTGTGGTTTTGTCGAGTGTAAACAGAGTTTTATTTTTATTTATCTCCCTAAGCTATAAGCTGTGGTGGTTAGTGGAGTATTCATCAAAAAGCATCCTTGATTTCTGACAGTAAGCTTCAGGTCAAAAGATGAGAAGAGGATGAAAAACTAATCCCAGTCGAGGGTTTCCCATCACTACACTACGCACAAGTCATTTCAACTTTCAACTCGTGTGCAGTTTGTTCCACTTTCACTTAAACAGCTGTACATATTCATCAATGTTTGATGCAATAACACATAAATGTGCCAATAGTCCTATTACTTCATGTTTAAAATGTTATGTAAATATGTTATATATGTGTTTATCTAATCTTTACAACGTTCATTTTAATTTGACAGACGGATAACCTGTGGTATGTAACTTGTGGAAAATGATGGAATCTTAAAATATAAGGTGCACTGCAGAAATTGTCGCTTTCTGTTTTGTAAACATTATATTTAAAGTTGCTCTCCCCGCCTGCAGCATCACATACGAACCCCCGATTCTAGTGGGTCAGAGGTGACGTTTCAGAGCGTCTTTACATTTTTAGGAAAATCCATAGTTTATTTTTAATGTGGCGGATTTTAATGGATTTGATTTCATAGTAAACATTCATAGGAACGTTAGTTTGCATATTTTTTAGACAGCAAAATCTTTCAAAACAAACCAAATATACATGTTTGCAACTAGAAACTATCGAGGCTTTTAGAGCTTGTACTGACAGTTTGATATTTGTTTTAAATCCAGCTTACTCTTGCTGTTTTCTCAAGATTACCCAGCGTAGCTTCACCTTGCGTTCTCTTCATTACTGGAGCCCCAGCAGCTGTGTCATTGTCTTCATGCAGCCCTCAGTAGCTTGACTGATTTAAAGTGCCGTGTTGAACGGAGGCCTGATTTGTTGTTGGTCTCCTCCCGATCCAGCTGGTGTACACGGAGGCGGTGATGGAGAACTCGCCCTCCAGCATGTTTGTGCTGAAGGTTTCGGCCTCGGACCCGGACGTGGGAGCTAATGGCCAGATCTCCTACACCCTCCACGGTCCCAACGCAGACAAGTTCCATCTGGACCACAGGACAGGTATGAAGCCGCCTGTTTGGGGGTCAAACCACGAGTGCTCCCTCTGAAGTGTTTGAGCTGTTGATACCATCAGCAAACTTTTCCTTTGTCGTTTCTGTTTTTCTCATATTATCCGGAGCGACTCAGCGACATCCATCACACTGCGTTTCTGTCTCGACATCTTTCTCTTTCTCTTTTGTTTTTCTTTGTTTCAAATGGTTTTATTGTGAGGAATCATTTTCCAACACAACAAAACATTGTTGTGCTCTGTTCTTTTCCATTTAAACATTTAAACATAATGTCAAAAAATAATGAAATAAATAAATAAATACATAATAAGTATATGAAGTATTTAAAATGAGCTCCGCCTTGATCGACGACAACACTAAAGTAGCGCTTACATGTTAACAGTAATAATGATCCAAAAATAATATCTTGTTAAATAAATGTATTATTTGTTTGGTTTTAGTCGTGTAATGAGCCTCAGCGGGCTGCTAGTGTAGTCGATTATTTTTTTACACAATGAGGAAAATAAACATTAAATCTGTAAACTGCTAATAAAAGGGTATAAAATGTGTTAAATTAAACATTACAATTAATATTATGTATTTAATATTGTGTTTATTATTCCAGGATAAATGACAAACCAGGTGACGAACTTATTTTCGAAATGCATTATGACTTCAGTGTCGTCTCCATCGCTCCCCAGGTGAGCTGTTCACTCTGGCCACGTTGGACCGCGAGCGGGAGGTCGAGTACAACGTGGCGGCGAAGGCGACGGACGGCGGCGGGCGGTCGTGTCAGGCAGACATCCGGCTGACCATCCAGGACATGAACGACAACCCGCCACACTTCTCCTCCAGCCACTACGAGGTCACCGTGTTCGACAACACCACCGTCAGGACTCCCGTCGCCGTCGTGTACGCCAAGGACCCGGACGCTGGTAGGTTATTAAGTGACGTTCAGGGTTCTGTGAAAAAGTTAAAGAGACCATATGGAGAGCCAACGTTTTCTGTCAGGTCAGAACATGCTAGTGTAAACCCTTTATACCTGGTATCAGCGATTCCTAACTGTACTAAAGCCCAACGCACAGACGCTCCTTTGTGTGTATTAATGCTAAACATAATGAAAGACTGAGCCATTCCCAGCAGAGCAGCGCCCACCTGATGCCTCCCAGCTGCGCTGCTACTCAGAGATTTTAACCCCTTAACCCTTCTCTGCATTAGCCTCTTGCTCTACTCATTATGCCAAATTAAAATTAAATAGCTTCTGTTTGGTGACTCTCCGACTTTTCATAGTGCCAGTTTTTTAATTTGCCCAAAAAACTTTGGTTTGTGAGCAAATACCTGACATGACATGACCATCGGCCTCAGCTGTAGTTTGTGTCGAGAGCACGTCAGCAAACGTTAGCATGCTGACATGATAAGCTAAGATATTATATATCATTGATAAATACCTGCAAAAAATAAGCTGTTAGCTTCTCACATCTAACTAAAATAGATGGAGTCTCCATTCGACTGTCATTTTGATTTTCTCAACAACCGTTCACCCGATCGACTTCACACTTATCCTCTTTATGGTCTGTTTGACTCTAAATGGACCATAATGTACTAAATGAACATCATGCTGTATTGAAGAAGACTTGAAACTAGAGATTGAGACCATAAACTCATGTTTACAATGTTTACTGAGGTAATAAATCAAGAGAGAAGTAGAGTCATTTTCTCATAGACTTCTATACGACCAGAGGAGTCGCCCCCTGCTGGTCAGTAGAGAGAATGCAGCTTTTAAGACACTTCTGCACCGGCTTCACTTGGCAGAACCGCAGGTTGCCGCCTGGTTTATACTCCAGGCTTGCAAGAGGATGCAACAATGTCACAGAGGGTTTATTGTTCAAGGTATTGAGTGTTAAGTTGTTTGGATGAGCCGTTCCCCAGAAATCTGTGAGCAGCAACACCAGAGGGCAAACATTCTCCTTTTAGGCGGACCGGTACTGAATAATATGAGACCTGAAACAGACTCACAAGATCTCCTAGTTTAGTTCTGCAGTAGCGAAACTACTAAACTTTACTAACCTTTATTTGTCTCTTCCTCGTTTCCTTCGTGCTACTACTTCGTGATTTTCTTTGTCATTCTGTTTGTATGTTTTATTTGCACAGGTTCTTTTTTCTCCCTGAAGGTGGCTGACACAGTTTGGTCCCAATTTCCACTGCTGTGTTTGAATGTTTTATTCATGCCTTGGTTTCGATGGTCAGTTGGGTTTTTATTGGTGTAAACAGGAAAGTCAGATAAAAGTAAAGTTAAACTGACAGTTGTCCTCGACTGAAACCATCTGTAGCACACACACACACACACACACACGCACACGCACACACACACACTGGAATAGTCAGTTCCCACAAGAGGATCATTAAATATGCACAGACAAAGCCACCAATACAAATATTCTGCATGTACAAAGACTAATACACACACATGCTTTTGTTTGCACTGAGATGAACAAATTCAGACAGGTAGACATGCACACACACACACGCACACACACACACACACACACACACACACACACACACACACACACACACACACACACACACACACACACACACACACACACACACACAGGTAGAGAAACAGGAGCAGACAGAACAGGTCAGCCACTCCTTCAGATGTGCAGCAGCTTGTCCTCTTTCTCTACACAGACGACTTTCCCACAGACTATGACAATGACTAATCAACTTTTCTCTTCTTTTTATTTTTGAATGTTTTATTTTTGAAAGAAGTTTATAGAAAACATTTCCATCAACTGCGGGTTTTCTAACCGGTAGAGACAGAAACACAGACGCTGATGATTCAGTGGATCTCTCTTTGTGATGATTTGAATTTAATGCGTAAAAATGTAAAAATAATCAGTAATATGATGCATGTGTATCATTGTAATCCTTCCTGGATTCATTCAGAGTGAAACTGGTGTCACAGCAGTTATATATTTAATTATTCTTGGAACATTTTGCCTCTTAAGGACATTTCACACTGAGGAAACATGAGGAAACAAACAGAGACAACATCAGTGACGATCAACAGTTAAATCACTGATCCTCTAGAAAGCAGGATGAGAAATGTTGGCCTTTAACCACAGCGCCATCTTTAGGCTAATTCATTTGCTAAACTCTTTAACACGGTAAAATAAATGCACCTCTCCTCCAGAACTTGCCAAACCACCTTTTTGTTGAAGCTCCGTTTGAGTTAAAAGTGTTGACCTTTAATCCTGACACTCCTGTAATTATCCTTAAACATCTGTTACAGTGCATACACCGATGAACGTTAAAACGCCTCCCCCACACCAACACATGCTCTCTCTTTCAATCCATCACCCACCTTGTTGAAAAGGTCGGCGTTGAGATATTTGCACAACTTCAAAAACATGTTTATGTATAAGTCTTAAGTTAACGTTTAAAAGAAGGTGTGTTTCTCTGTTATTTCTGGGCATCTCTGCCTCGGCTGGTTGGTTTGAGTTTGAGTGATTTTGAGTGTCGCAAACTGCAGTAAATACTGTATTGTGAATGTATGCTGTGATGCTGTATACACGTCTCCTAAAACCTGAATATTATCGGCATATCCCACATGTCTTAATCGGAAAAAGCTATATTTGGAATAATAATAATCCATCCAAACGTAATATGTTGTTCACATGACCTGAAAACAAATTCAGAATGAGCCACCAAAGATTGAGCAGTTCAACAACAGACATTATTGTTATTTGAATAATAGATAGATACATACACACATACATACATACGTACATACGTACATACATACGTACATACATACGTACATAGATGGATAGAGGTCTGAAAAGGTCAAATCTAGTATTTCACCGTCCTGTAACCTCTCACATTTCGTATGTTGCCTCCTTGTAGTTTTCAGACCTCCAGGTTTAAAACCAGAGTCAATAATTCAATAATTTATTACCATATTAATGAAACATTGATTGCATTTTGTCTTGTGTGCTCGTCGTAGACAAAAACAATACAGCAAATGCACACCAACACAGACGTATCACATATCAGCGTAAACACATGGAGGTACTCTTTAAAACACACGTGTCTGCTGAGAAACCTGCTCGCAAACACAGTTGAAGTGAAGTTCATGGACTCAACTGATGATGAGGAGGAGTCATGGAAACAAATAGCTTAGTTCTTAATACTACGCAACCTTGTTTACTGAGGGACGGAGGACAGAAAGTGAACTGTCTGGATGAGAGAGCTCTCTGATTATTCTCACAGCCGTCCTTGGAGTTCTACATATTACAGGCCGGTGATCTTTGATGCTGCCTCTACTGCCTTATTTAGTTCCTCCTCTTCATCGGCTGGGCAGTTTGTGCTCTCATGAAACAAACATCACTGATCTGGTGTTACCAGTTGTGTGTCAGTTGGCCTGATGTCGGGGGATCTGGGCGCGTTTTCCACAGGACCTAAATATGGAGATGACTTTCATTTGATGGAGTCTTTCTGTCCATCTGTCCAACCCTCTGGTGCAGAGACATGGACGGGTCACATTGCCTTTAAGTGTGCTTTGGATATTCATGGTCCCTGGCAGATGATTCCTGTGTTTATCGGTTACCCCCGTTGCCCTTTTCCTCCAACGCCACCAGCACAACAAAATCAAGAAATATTGAAATCCAATGTGCTTTTCCAAAACCTATACGACCAGACTATTCAGTATGCCAGAAACAGATGGAGTCCCAATACACAGTATGTCAAATGCAGTACGCCAAACAAGTACCAGTGTCCTAGTACATCTGGTCGTATTGTCAGCATGCTCTTCTGGCTGTTGTGACCCACAATCCTTTGTGCAGCAGCTATATTGAGCAAGAGGGTGAAAGTCATGACGAAGTAGTGTGACCCACTTGAATGCATACTGCATGCAACACTACGTACTTTGTGAGGGCAGCTGCAGCACGTACTAGTAAGTGAAAAAGGAAAAAGTATGCGACTTTGAACGCAGCTCTAGTGAGCACGTTCATCCTCCCAAAGGAAGAAAACCCCGTTACTGGATTAGTTAATGAATCCATGTGCACACGGTGCTTGTGGTGGACTTGCTGCAGTAGTGGTGTACGGGTACGAGGATGATTTACCATCTTCAACACGTCGTCCCATTTTTTTTTTAAATCAATGATTCTTTATCATCAACATCTCAACAGCTTCTCATCCTCTGATCATAGAGATGAAAGTTATCTGATGTGCTTTGACATCATGTCCTCACTTTTAAACACAAGCACACCTTGCGGGGATGTGGTTTTTGATAACAATAGAACATTCATGGGCCAATTTGTTTTCCCTCTCAAAGAAACTAATCCAGGTGTCGTAAGGGCCAATACACAACACAGACGTCACATGACAAATTAAATGACTTACAGTATTAACCCTCTGAACCCCAGGCAGTTTCGGGGCGCTTTTCGCTCCTGTCCCATTCTTCTATATCTATTCATACAAGTTGTTTCCTAGTAGCCACACGTGTTACCCATTCTGGGAAAGAAATGGAGGCTGTTTGTATTGAGATATTCACATTTTTACAACCTCTACTCCAGCCTCTCCTCTCCTCTCTGCTCTGTGTTCAGCAGCCTGCAGCTCAGTCAAAGGTTCACCGAATTGTTGTCACGTGACTGTTGCTCTCACGTGAATCAATCATAGCTTCCTTGTTGCGTTGAGAAGCTCAGAATTTAATGTTTTTACAGAATCTGTGTAGAATAAATGGTTTATTTGGGGCGACATTTTCAATGAGTAATGTAGAATAAAATGTTTTTGATGAAATATCACAATTTTAAGATTAGTTTAGCTTGAGATTTCTGACGAAAGCATTCATCACACGTGACCTGTTCAAGGACCGTCGGAAAGAAGAAAATCTGAAGATAGATTCAGCTTTTACAGCTTCTGGCTACGATAAACGGTGTAGATTTGGCCTTTCTTTAAAGAAAAGATGCTTTTCAATCCCGCCGGCGGGTTTTGGGGCTCAGAGGGTTTAAAGTGTAATAAAGTTGCCGAATTCAGCCAGCGCAACTTTCATCATTAAACACTACACTACATTATCAGTCAGGGCATTTCATCACATTATTGGGTTTTATTACATTTTCAATCAGGTCAAGTTCAAATTTTAACACATTTCAGGAAATTATTATATTATTCGGATCTACAATTTTCGATAAAATCATTCACGTGTCTCCATCTTCTCCTCCTCCAGGTATAAACTCTGAGGTGAAGTACTCGCTCCTTGCGGGCGACGGAGGCTACTTCTCTCTGGAGGAGTTTTCTGGGATCCTGCGGCTGGAGCGACCTCTGACCTCCGACGCTCCGCCCGCCTTCGAGCTGAGGGTGAAAGCCACCGACCGCGGCCTGCCTCGTCACCTTTACTCCGTCGTGGCCGTGACGGTGGACGTGGTCTCCCTGGACGACTACCAGCCCGTCTTCCTGAGCTCGGAGTACACCGCTCAAATCCCAGAATCCCTGGCGGTCGGGTCGGAGGTGCTGAGCGTCTCCGCGCTGACGAGGGACGGCGGAGGGCCGGATCCCATCGTCTACCGGATCGCGTCTGGCAACGAGGAGGGACGCTTCCTGCTGGACACACGGACAGGTTTTTATACTCCTATATTCTATCTGTCTCACTCTTTGTTTACACATCTACAACCCCAAATTTACAAACAAGGGAGATCGTCAATTAATCATACCAAGGACCGCCGTTTTGATTCCTCAAGTTCGGCGGTTTCGCTGTTGCCGTCGCCATGTTGTTTTTTGCAACCAATAAATGAAAGTTTGGAATGCGGAGGAGTGACGTAAAGACGCCGTATAGGGCTCTGCTAGCGGTAGCCACCTGTCAATCACCGTGTAGCCCCGCCCTAAAGCATCCCCTGCTTTATGGTCTGTTTGACTCTAAATGGACCATAATGTACTAAATGAACATCATGCTGTATTGAAGAAGACTTGAAACTAGAGATTGAGACCATAAACTCATGTTTACAATGTTTACTGAGGTAATAAATCAAGAGAGAAGTAGAGTCATTTTCTCACAGACTTCTATACAACCAGAGGAGTCGCCCCCTGGTGGACAGTAGAGAGAATGGCAGAATTGATGAGAGCCGTGAGAGTGAATCAAAACAGTGAAGGTGTGAAACCAAACCAATAAACTGAAAGATGTTAAAACGCTCCGTAGTGTTCAGAGGAACTGCAGAGTTTGTATCATCATGACGATGAGTAAGTCCTCCCACACTTCACATAATCATGTGACCTATTATCTTCATAGAAATATTGATTAATGCAGTTTAGTTTATTTTTCCAAGCTGCAAAAATGCCACAATTTCATTTCCCTCCGAGGTGGCTGGAGGCTGACAGTCAGGTTCACTGTAGTATCATCTTTAAATGAATAATAATGGTAATATTTATGTGTGTGTTAATATGCACCACCTATGAATTGAATGTCACTTTTAAACAGCTGCATCATTTATGATTTTCAACAGATAAAACACTAGATGGTGATGACTTTCCATCTGTTTCCCATTTAAAAGAATACATATCATGATCTCATCTTCATGCCATCTGACACGTCATCCAGTATTATTTAGTTTTACTACTTTTATAAAAGTAAGAGTTCTGCTTGAAGAGCTGAAGTTCAGTAGAGTTGAGTTGAGTATTTCGTGAGCTCCGTTCCCTGCTGGATCAAAGAAAGAACTTGCAGAGTTCTGCAGTGAACCTTTGGACTGCGTAGGACCGTCTCACGGCTTCATGCCGATAAATCATTAAAGGGCAGCTGGTCAGAGGAGTCATTGATCGCCGCCCACTGCATTAGCTTTCATTATTTGGGGAGAGCAGAGAGTCTGTAAAGTTAGTAAAGTAGAAGACGTGTCGATCAGAATCTCGGACAGATAAACAGGCACTGGGAGGAATACGGTTGTTGAGATCGGAAGAAGATGTTTATTTATTCAAGTTGAACGAGAAGAGCAAAACTATAAAGTATCTAAAAAGCCCGTCGGACCTGAATCACATATTAAATCATCTGGTTCTGCTCAGGAAACTAATCCGAACTAAAAGTAATCACAACAGACTCACTCACTCATTTCAAAGTGAAACCTTCTTCATTTGTTTTTGAATAACAGGCTGAGGAGGACTTTAACTTATGTTCTCTGTGTAGCTCCTCCTGATCAATTAATCCCCCGATCAGCCTTTTTTCCTCTCTCAGTAGTTACACACAGAGCTGAAGAGTCACGGCTAAAATAACACAGTTTACTTCACCGCCTCTGTGTTAGGCATCAACCGCAATTGTTGAGTCAGCATTTGTGCAAAGACATGTCAGTAATGAAAATTCATACAGAGCCCAGTGTAACCAACACACACACACACACGCACGCACGCACACACACACTGCTGCCTTAGAAACTGATTGGATTGATCTGTGATTGGTTGATAACTTTCTGATGCGATAGCTCAAATAAATCAAGGTGAAAAGGTCGACCAGTTAAAGTTCCGCTGGTTTTTATGAGAGGTCAGATGAACGAGGACTCCGCACCATCTGAAAGGAGTGACTTAATAACAGACTTTAAAAAAAATAAAGTGGACACGACACATTCGACACAATCTTTCATTGCCGCCATAAATCGAGGTTAAACTTCACATGTGGAGGACGGATAGCACACGAAGACAGCAGCAGCAGCTGTGGAGACATTTATCGTCCCTGAAAGGTTAAACTCACAGCTTCAAAAGTGGGAGTTCACTACATGTGTCACATGACGCCACACACACGCACACACACACACACGCACACGCACACACACACACACACACATAGGGAGTGTTTGACTTATGGTAGACATTATCATCTAAAGCACCTCACCTGTACCATTGGGGGGCGTGGTCCCTGCTGTCATTGGTTAATAAACCAGTGGTTCTCAAATCTTGCTGCTGTACGGTCACAAGTGGGACTTTGGTTCACTTTATACTTTACCTTTCTGGTGTGGTGTTGTTAACTACTGTGGCTGTGAGCCCCGCCTACTCCCTGAGTCTCTCTACATCCACACACACACACACACACACACACAGGAGAAAAACACAGAGGTCATAGCGAGACTTTAAAACAAAGTTCTGTATCTCTGACGAGTGGTCAGCCATGCAGCATGTATTTGTAATGATACACCCACCGGTGGATCTGACCGCGGCGAAGAGGCTGAAGATGAGACACCTTGCACATTTGTTATGAAGCCCACAGTGTTTGGCTCATAAGGTGAGCCGAGCAGCTTTGCTCAGTCGGGGAACTTTGTGCTAAATATTGTAGATCAGAGTTTAAAAGTCAAAAGATGTCGACTGTGATGTTTTATACTAAAGTAAACCAAAGGGATAAAAGGTGGAAGAGATCTCACTTTCAGTTGTTGTGTTTGTTGCGCTGTCACAAGTCAAAACTGTACTTTACGACGAGATTAATTTAAGTCTCCTCCTCTTGCAGGCCTGCTGACCCTCGTGGCCCCGCTGGACTTTGAGGTTTCCCGGGAGCACTACCTGTCTGTAGAGGGAAGTCGTGGCAAGTCGTCCCTCAGCGACGTCACCACGGTTATCATCAACGTGATGGACCTGAACGACAACGCGCCGGTGTTCGGACGAGGCGACCACAGCGCTGAGATATCGGAGGATCTCACGCCTGGAGGCCTGGTGATGAAGGTAACGGCACAAAGTGACCGAGATGTTACGGGTCCGTTGAAACGGTACAGGGTTCACTGTCTGCAGCGGCATGCAGAATACACGCAATGTAGAATGATGGATGATCACAATCGATAGTAGCGCCTGGAAACTTTCACCAGTACTTCTGCATGCGAGTTACACTACACAACACTACACAGCTGGTTCCTGGTCAGTTGCAACAGAAACACAGTGTCTCTGCTGCTTTCAAGCTGTTTTTATTTTCAGTTCCACAGAATATGAGATGCTTTTCACTTTTACAACCTGTTGATACCTGCTGCTTTGTGGGGAAATGTTCGTAGAGTGAAATGTTCCTTATTCTTAGATAGAAAATCGTTTCCCAAAGATGCCAGTTGCAAGATGTCGGTTGAAAAGAAACGTATCCATAAGCATATATATATATATATATATATATATATATATATATATATATATATATATATATATATATATATATATGTTACAAACTGGTGTAAAAGCTCAACCTACACTGAAACTGAGCAGGAGACCGAGAGTTGTCTAATAAGCGGCGCTGAAAAGAAATAGTGAAGTGAAGGTTACATTGATTAAATTACTTCATAAGGGATTCTTCAACACACACACACACACACACACACACACACACACACACACACACACACACACATACACACACACACACACAGTAAACAGTGGAACATTCATATGTCACAGACACATAGACATCAGTAATCTTTGATTGAATCACTGAATTGAATTGGACTTCAATTTAACTGAAGGACATTTCTCTGTTTTCCTCTCTCTGTCAGCACACACACACACACACACACACACACACACACACACACACGAACGACATGCATCAAAATCACATAAACTGATTATTCCAATAACACAATAAAAGGGCAGTATGAGATGATCTGGCAGCCTGTCGATGATAAACGTGTGTAAAACACACACACACACACACACACACTCTGTCATCTGTCGGGCGGGCAGCAGAGATAATGCAGCGATAACACAGCTCAGTGGCGCTCTGATGAGTCGGTAATCATGTGGTTCCATATTTGACATTTTTCTCCTCGAGGTCGCTGTTTCCATCTCTCTGTTTTAACCATTCAACAGCAGCACGTCACCGTTTGAAATGTTCCAAGTCTTTTGACACAACAAGGCGAGGGAGTCCTCTGTCAGGAAACAATTATAGGATTCTTGAGCTAAAGCAATAAAGAGAAAAGCAAGTTGAGAACATGGTTTTATTGCTAGATTTCTCCATTTAAAGAGTCATCTATGTCTGTAATTGAGCCCAAAAGTGTTTTAAAACAAATGAAACAATCTGTTGTTGGAGATTTTTGTGTTTCAATTGTTTTTTTGAATTTTTAATTTCTTATTAACGAATCTATAATGTGTTTTGGCATGAAGCCTCCATGGCAACAAGGCAATATCTTTGTTTTCAAGTGGATAACAAGGTTAAAGCGAGCTAGAACCAGAACCAGAACCAGCTGCGCGCGCACACACACACACACACACACACACACACACACACACACACACACACACACACACACACACACACAGGTGTTCGAGGTATCAGGTTACAGCAGCAGAGCTGATGAACACATCATCTGCTTGACTAACAGTCACATGTGTTGATGTCAATGTCGTCCGTCAACAGTGTCCTTTGACCCAAGCAACAACATTAAAAACCCTTGAATGACGTGTTTTTAACAAGAGTCAGAGGTGCCAGTGGCAGATTCAGGCTGTTTGAGGTGCAGGAGCCACAAAATATTATAATGAAACCAGCCGCATACAGTGGGGCACTAAGGTATGGAAAGTATGGACGCCCTAGTGGGCACATCAGCACGTTATCTCCAATGTAGGAGCATCCTAGAAGGCACTGCATCATGTTTTCTTGCACATTGGGCCATCGTTTTTGGCACTTTCAACGTTTTTATTGATTGTCAGGACATCCAACGGTATTTATTTTAGACAGTGGGAGCACCAGAGTGGGCATGTAGATAACCATGACCTCTCAGCTTACTTTATTATCGTCGGGCATTGTTGTTGCTCTGTTGGATTGTATTTGTTGGGTGCTGACATTGTCCCTCACCTCCCCTCCCTTTCTTTACCTCCAGGTAACAGCCAGCGATCGGGACGGTCCCATCAACAATCTGCTGCGTTACTCCATAGTGAGCGGGGACTCTCTGCAGCAGTTCTCTATTCACCCTCGTAGTGGAGAAATCACTGTCCGCACTGCACTGGACAGAGAAGAGGTCAGTGTGCATCTGTGTGTAAGATCAGTCAATGTCAAAAACAGACAGATATTAAGATTAAAACACAATAAATACATATGAAACAACTCAGAAAGTAAAATAAATAACAAACAAATAAAAAAGGGAAAAGAAGTATAATAAGAAAAGGTTGCCTCTGTCTTCTCTCCAGGTCCCTCATTACTCTCTGACGGTGCAGGCAGCAGATGAAGGTAATCCTCCTCTGTCCTCGGCCGTCCTCATCACCATCACCGTCACCGACGTCAACGACAACGCACCCGTCTTCTCCCAGGTCAACCACAGTCTGCAGCTGCAGGTATGACGACTGCAACATCTCCAACATGTCTGCTCAACAGGATGCATGTGTTTACATGCTGCTGCATCCCACAACAAAAAAACCAAAAGCTGTGATTTATCTGATCAAATCTCTCCCTCTAGTTCAGAGGGTTTGTGTTCGCAGCGTGGAGCGAAAACACAGACCTTACACAAACCGCTGCATCGACAAAAAGTCAACAAGCAATATGTCAAAAAAAACGTGTATATGTAAAATAAATTCACCGTGAAAGCTCTGGAAAGAATCGCCTGCTCATCAGCTGCTGCAGATAACGTCTGACGCCTCGAGGGGGGGAAGCGTCAGTCGCATTCACGTGTGAAATCTGACACAATGGAGAAATATTAACTCGCTTTTACGTGAATATAAGCCGAACACGCAACTCCTCACGAAAAGACAGTTCAGTTCATTCCTTCAAGTTGCGTTGGTGACCTTAAAAAGCTAAGCTGAACAAAAGTAGCCAAATATTCCTGGAGCAAGGCTGTAGAGGTCTACCTGCTCTGCTCCGGACTCCCTAACAAGGTGATATGAAGACAGATGTTCTAATGATTGAAGCTAATGGAAGAGAATCACTGAAGGTCTGTCGTTCTCTATCAATAAATCTCTCTGTATCATTATAACCAGTGAAAATATACCGCGGGGCCCAGAGCTCATTAAAGCTGTGTGCTGAGAGGTGCCTGCGAGTACGTATTTGTGTCTTCACATGTGTGCGTTGGACGATCACAGCATTGTTTTTTTGCCACGCTGGCTGTACATTTAAAGTCTTTACTGCCCGTTTGAAAGAAAAACGCCCATTCAGCCACAGAAGAGACATTTCGCAGGGCGGAAAAAACCCTCAGCGCTGTGTGGCGATGAATCCAAATTATTGATATCGTCCCCATCTGATAATGTCCACAGCCAGCTCGGCCTGATGATGAAAGCTCTCATTGCAGCAGATGGATGTTGCTGAAACTGGGGAAAGGGGGTTGTCGGGGTGGTTTCCAGACAGGTGTTGCAGGTCAGCAGCTGCGGTGTCGTTTTCTCTCCTGTAGACATATTTTTTTACGGCTTGCACATCTGTTGTAGTGGAGCGTGAGCGCCCTGGTAGGCTGCAGAAGGATGTGAGTACTTTCCCTAAAAGCAGCAGAGGGACAGGTGATTCTGATGCAACACGTCTGCAGAAGGATGCAGAAGCTCGACAGCACAGCGATGGATTGGTTCACCGCTCGCCTTCTCTCCAGCATGCTGAGCAGTGACACGTGAATAATCCATGTGAACGTGTCTCACTCCCATTCAACAGGATATCAACCAGCTCTGTGCGGCACTGCAGCTGTCGCATGTTTTCGATTTTATATTAGCGTTCATCTTGGTGATACTGTGGTAAAGGTTAAGAGAAGCAGACAGACTTCAGTCCTATACACTTGACCCAGTATGACTGGTCAGAACGCTCTCTGTTCGCTCCTCTCTCTCTGATGAAGCCGTTCTTTGTGTCTCGTGGAGCGTGCTCTCATTGAAATTTGAAAGACAACACAGGAATTGCATGTTTTAGCCCATTGACTCTAAATTGCTGCCCGTCTACCAAAGCGGGCTGTACGTTTTTAGATTGATTGAACTTATTTCCGTTCTATTAATGTCAGCAGACGGAGCCTTTTAGAGGGCTCTGGATAGGTAATCCATCACGGTGAACAATAAAATAACGGCATTATTTGTTTGTATAAAGTTGCTGTTCTGTGGTACTAAAGGACCATTTTCAATCCTTGGTACTTTTAATGTACTGAGCTGCTGTAAAGTATTGTATTGATACGCTACGGTGTCTGTTCAAAGGTAATTCATTTCTTAAAGGGTCACTTTGGTATTTTTCAACCCTTTTTTTGTGTCTATAGGGTCAACTATTGTTTTTAATTGCTCCAGAATTGAGCGAGAGGGCTGCAGCTGCTAAACGTGTTTCCACGTAATCCAATCGGGCGACTCCTCACCGTCAATGTTCGTCCACTAAAAGTGCTTGTTTGTGTCTCTGACAGACTCAGATTGTCCGTCAACAGTATGGAAAGAATCCTGCAGACCTTTAGCTCGATCAGGTCTGTTTGTGATTGTGTCACTAAGTCTCCCTCACGGAGAAGTCTCCTTCTGAAGTCTTTAGAAGACAGCTGTAGAGTTGGAGTAAGAGGAAGAGTTTGTTGCGTTAGAGTGTATGAGTATCCATGAATGCACCGAACGTAAAGGCTTTGAAAACAGATAAAACAGATTATTGAGTGATGCTGATAACATTATTAAAGTGAAAAAACCCACAATTGAGGCGACTTAAACCAAAACTGAACTAGTTGAATAAAAAAGGTGAATTAACACACCTGTTCTCCTGCAGGAGGGCGAGTCGCTCGGCCGCAGCGTCCTCCAGCTCGTGGTGACGGACAAAGACACGCCCAGGAACGGACCGCCGTTCTCCATCCACATCGTCAGCGGCAATGAGGACCGCCGCTTCCACGTCGACCAGGGCGGCCTGCTGTCGCTCTCTGCTCCGCTCCGAAAGAAGGTCAAACCCCACCACCAGCTGAAGATACAGGTGAAGACTCTTTATGCTTAGATGTACATGTTTGATTCATATACAAGCTCAATTTCCAAAAGTTCCACATGCAGCATTTAGAATATCGTCTAAACAAGACAGCAATAAAAGCAAGAACAAAACTTCACCATCTCCTTATATCTTACTTCCTTCAAAGCTTATTATCTGTTGTTAACAGAGACAACATTTATCGTAGTTTTAATAAAAAAGCAAATATATCATCAGTCTGTAACTGCTCTTCATGCACCCGTCAGGTGACAGACAGCGGCCTCCCCCCCCTCTCCTCCATCTGTGTGGTCAACATCAACGTCACCGAGCAGAGCAAGTACCCTCCCTCTGTGGCACCCCTGGAGGTCTTCATCACCACCTCCGGTGGGCTGTTTGCCAACCGGCTCATCGGCCGGCTCCACGCCTCAGACCAGGACCTGCAGGACGTCCTGACCTACAAGCTGGTGTCGGAGCACCCGGGCGGGGGCAGGTTCTCCGTCGACCTCGCTGACGGCAAAATCTGGGCAGACGAGAACCTGAAGGAGGGTTCCTACTCGCTCAACGTCAGCGTGGCGGACGGGAAGTTCAGCGTCTGGACCGAAGTCAGAGTTCACGTGTGGGCGGCGGACCAGAAGGCGCTGGACTCCGGCCTGACGCTGCAGCTGGTCGGGTTGTCACCGGAGGAGTTTCTGGGCGCCCACTGGAGAGGCCGGCAGCACAGCTTGGGACAAAGTCTGGGTTTACCCGGACAGGAGCTTCACCTGGCCAGCCTGCAGCAGCTACCCGACGCCCGGGGCCTGGAGGCCCTGCTGATCTGGAGGCCTCAGAGTGGACTCGCCCAGACTCCGCCCACCAGCAGACTCGCAGGTGATCGATCAATATGTGATAATAAGACAAATATATGAGCGTCTGTCAGCCCTAAATGTTACGCAGATTTCCATAAAGCTGTGATAAAAATGATGTGTTTTAATGTTGAGGATGTGAAATAAAGGTCAACGTCACCTCCAAACACATCACTAATTAGCTTTCAATGGAAAAACAAATAAAATAATGTCAACTCCCTCCAAAGATGAACAAGAATGAAACACAGAGCGATGAATTTCAGCTGCATTTCTTCTTCTTCTTCTTCTTCTTCATTTGGACACAAAGTAAGTCTCTTTGAATGTGCAGTTCTGACACCCTGAACCCTTTGATGTAGGTATTACATCGGCCATCGAGGACTCTCTGGGCCTCAGGAACCTCAGGGTGATCCACAACGGGTGTCTGGGTGCCGGCTGTCCGCCGCGAGGCTGCAGGAACGCCGTCCGGCTGACGGCGGATCGACTGAGCCATTTCACCGCCGCCGGAGCCGGTTACATCACCCCGCGACACACCTGGGAGAGCGTCTGCCCCTGTAACGGTACGTCTGTCCGTCTGCTCTGGAGCTAATGAGGGAGAGTGTGTGTGTGTGTGTGTGTGTGTGTGTGTGTGTGTGTGTGTGTGTGTGTGTGTGTGTGTGTGTGTGTGTGTGTGTGTGTGTGTGTGTGTGTGTGTGTGTGTGTGTGTGTGTGTGTGTGTGTGTGTGTGTGTGTGTGTGTGTGTGTGTGTGTGTGTGTGTGTGTGTGTGTGTGTGTGTGTGTGTGTGTGTGTGTGTGCTGATGTGAGAGTGTGAACCAGGGGAGGAAGTCTTTAGCTGCTGTGTAGCGCCTCCACCTCCACTGTGGACAATAACAATGACAGCAAAACTCAAACGTTAAGAGTTTGTTTCCTGACTGCAGGATTCACTTTGCTTTGTCCAGTCTTGAGTTTGAACACACACTCGAAAATCTGCTTAGAATTAGCAGCTAGTGTGGATTTGTGACTTCTGCTCCATTGTGGTCTTTAGTCTCTTCAGTGTCTGTAGTTTGTTTTCAGAGGCCGACACTGAGACGTCAGTTGTGGTGTTTGAGGACGATGTGAGTAAACTCCGTCTTTAGTATTTGTGCCGGTTAGGAATTGAAGAGGTTCATCTTTCCAACCATACAGACTCAATCCTCCATCAGATTAAATCCTCACTGGTATTTTCAGAGATCAAAGAGCCTTCTTCTCGTGACCTGTTCAAACACAGTAAACTCAACGGATTTCATACGAATCCCTCGCCGGCCCTCAGGTAGCTTCTAAACCGTTGCTTGTGTTGTCGTTCCTGTGAGGATTAGTGGTGTGAGCACACGATCCTGCAGTCAGCTCGGGGCTCTCCAGCATGTACACTCATTATCAGTCTTCCTCCCTCTGAAGCATCCTCTCCGTGTGTTATCGACGCCGTGTTTTGTCTATATATCGGACACGTCTTTAGTCGTGAGAGACTCTGGTGTTCGGCGATAACGAGAGCACGCAAGAAAAACGCAGTAAAAGCAGTTTGTTCCCATGTTGAAGGTTAACGACATCTTTTTGTATTATTTTTACATATTTAAATCCTAAAATCCTCAATTTGAATAAAGTTATTCATCAGATTAAATGAGTTAGTTTTATTTGAATAAGTCATCTTCCTCTTATGAATATAACTCATCAACATGTTTTTGAAAGGCTAAAGGCCGACAGAATATTTCATTAGATAAAACATGTTGTGAATGATGACCGCTATCGTTTTTATTAATACACTTTGACTTTTGGACTTTACAAACTCTCTGGAGGTATTGGAAATGTTTAAATAACCTGTGGGCGGATCTTTACCTGCAGCTCTGCAGAAAGAGGAGGAGGAGAAAGCAGCGAGGCTTTGAGGAGCGATGCAGATAAAGGCTGTTTCTCACTAAGTTTTGTGGCCTTGAGTTGAAACGTTGTTGCATTGAAAAGCTTCAATAACAAGAACGTGCGATTTTTAAAAGTCCACCGACTTGAGAGTCTTCAGAGTTTAAACTTAATAAGAGTTTATTTGCAGAGAATATTTCGTGAAACATGTCACGTTTTAAAGACTTTGTCTTCACTCAGAAGTGACCTCAGAAATGAGCAGAAGTAGTTTTCTTTCTTTAAATCTTTTCAAACACATTATCGAAAGTTAAATCAAAAACATAATCAAATATGTGCAGTTTGTCTTTATCTTACCACACTAATAAACCACAAAGAGTTTCATACCTTCCAGCTTCCAAGTGTTTGAGCAAGGCAGTGGAGGTTGTTGTCTATGTGTTGGTTAGTTCATGCAGCAGACACAAAGAGATGAACATCGTTGCATAGGAATAAGGAAGCAACTATCCGTTATTTGAGTTGGATTAAGCTGCTCGTTTAATTGTTTTGTCTATAAACTGTCCAAAAATGTCCAAAAAAAAGGGGGAAAGACGATCACAATTTTCCAAAAAGCCCAGCTTGACATCATGTCGGTCACATTACTCGGCCGACACAATATTCAATTTACTGTCAAACATTCAGATTTAAGAAGCTGCAACCAGAGCACTTAACAAAGTACTCAAAGGTTTTATTCTCATTTAATTTGTTGCCAACAAAGTATTGAACAATCAGGGAAAAGAAACGCAGCAGATGTGTGTGAGGCACCCGGCTATAGTGTGTGTGTGTGTGAATGATACGACTACATAAAGGTGAAGGAGCTCCACGTCTTTCTTTCGTGGTGCTTCTCCTGCTGCTCACTATCTGTTGTGTGTTTTCTCTGTTTCAGAGTCGGCCGTGAGGTTCGATGGTCACGCCTACCTGAAGTACCTCCACCAGATGGATGAAGACAACCAGGACTTCAAACTGTCTCTGAGGTTCAAGACTTTCCAGGACGGAGGCGTCATCGTGTCCACCGACAGCACCGACGACTGGGGAGCTTTACAGGTAAAACAAGACTTCTCCTTGAAACGTTTGCGGCAGATGTTCTTCTCACTGATTATTTTTTATGAACAGACGTCTTTTTGTTTGTTCCAAAAGTTAATTCTGCTGCTGGATGTTGTGTCTGTTCTGTCGGAGCTTGTTCCAAACACACGTTGGTTAACAGGACGGGTAGCTTAGTGGAGCCAATCAGCTGCTGGACTCCAACTAAGTACATTTACACAAGTACTGGTTTGAGATACTTCTGCTTTATATACGTACATGTTTCCATTTTCATTCTTGCTGGAGGATAAAAAGTTAGCAGTGAAGCACGAACCCTAAATCACATTGAATTCATACATTTCACAGTTTCAACTCATTAGAGGACGGTCCAGTCTTTTTTTAAATGATTGTTAAAGGTTTTTATATGATTCTGTAGCTTCCCAGAAGTGTTATTAATAATGTATTCAGATCTGAAAATTAAAAAGTTTATATGTTTCAGCATCAAAATACTATTTTCCTAAGCCCTCGTATAAACGTGTTTTAGGTGATGCATGATGACGTTGCTTCGTCTAAACCCCCGACTCCGCCTAACGTGGTGTATATGAGGTATTTATCCACAGTAACTCAAACAGTGGCGATCGGCACGCTCCCAAAAGTCACACAGTAACACAAACTAACAGCAGACCAGCTACTCCGTGTTCTTCCAGGTAACTCGAAGGAGTCTGGTGGCTCTGAAGAGATAGATAACGGCTTCAGTTCCCCATTAGTAAGACAGCAGGATGAAGAGGTGACACTGTTCTAAATATAACTGAAACTGATTGTTTTAGGCGTCTGAAATACGTCCACAGCAGTTCGTCCTACGTCATCGCTTTCCTCCACTTGGAAAAACTCTGGAAAAGAATGCAGATAGAATCCACCTTTAAGTTGAGTTTGTTTCCATCAGGATGTGTCGGCTAACAGCAACATTCTGCTGCATTCATTCAAAACTGGCTCAAGGACGAAGCGGTAAAGAAAAGACGACGTCATTGTTTGTTCTGTTCACACGAGACTCAAAGCTCTCGTCTCTGTCGGTTTGTTGGAAACAGCTCAGGTTAATCAGGCTAATGCAGCAATTAAACAACTAAAGGGACAAGAAAGTCATCATTCCTGTCGTGTGTGAATATTAGTTTTATTCTCCTCTGAGCTGGAGTTTTATTTTTGCTCGTCGAGTTTTGCTGCTGCGGAGAGATTAAATCTCTCTGTTGTTGTTTGACACTAATTTACTTTCACCACGATCAGATCTCAGAGCTGCTGATTTGATCTTCGGGAGCTCTCACTGGGGAACGCCGTTGACAAATGAAGCTTTAAAATCCACAAATGTCTCCAGCTCACATTTATAAACTCTACTGGATGTTCTACTTCACTGACATCGTCTCAGACGTTAATATTTCATTTCCTAGCAAATAAAAAAACACCTGATTTTAACTCGTTCTGTTGTAACAACACTGACATGTTCGACCACGTGAAGGGCCAGCTGTGTCCGGGGCCTTTTCATTTCCTATTTGTCGAAAAAAGAAAAGCCAGCGTGAGGGTTTGTTGTCGAGTTAGTGATTTTACTTGTTAAACAAACTGCTGGTTCTCTCTCTGGCGGATCGGTTCATATGTGCTAAATGCCTGATTAAACAGGAAACTCCCGCACTGCACATATTTGTGATCACGAAGCCGGCGATACACTATTTATTATTTATTACTCCTGCTCTTCCAGCGTAATCAGCTCATCGATGACCTTTTAAAGTGACGACTGCTGGCTCTGAACGCAGCACGCGTTGCCCTTTTCCCTAAAATAATTTTAAAAATGAACAGCGAGGGAACCGGCGAGACTCCTGCAGGAGTCCTGATGAAAAATTGTCTTGTCTTCAAGATTTATTGACGTGCCTTTTTTTTGGAATTGTCAAAGGGAAGAAAGGAAGATTCCTCCGGGCGACACAACACCAGGTCTACTGTATTAAACATGCAGGTTGGAAGAGAATGATGAACTGTTGTATTCTTTGAGAGACGTGAATAATTCTCCAAACAGATACAGAAATGCGGACTTGATAAGGACTTGAAATGCAGCGGGATGCTTCCCCTTGTGAGCTCCTCTCATCCGTGTGACATCCGTGTGCAGAATACTCGATCAGTTTGATAACTTCAGAAGCAGCGTTCAGTCTTTCCCGAGGTTCTACCTCCTGGGTTCTGGTTTCACGGCTCGCACATGCGATTCATTGTGAGCAGAAATGCCTTTATTAAGTCATTTTTTTTGCATTCTACTTCCCACCACCAGTCATTCCTACACGGAGGGATTTCTGAACGGGTCTACCGGTCACAGGCCCAGGGGTCCAAAGTGTCATAGCCCCCCACCGGCCTTCACCTACAACATGTCATTTAAAGAGACACGAACCAACCAGGAAGCGATGCGAAAAGACTACGGGGAGACAAAAGATGACTTCAAAGGGATGCAAGAAGACCACAAAGAGAGGCTGAACAGCTAGAATGTCTCTGTTTTGCTTCAAGGGGCCCGTTGTCTCTTTAAATCCGACAGTGCCTGCAGATTTGAGGCCAAACTCTCAATGTTAGCTTATTCATTTGCATGTAACCACAGAAGCGGTTCACATGTAACTACATTTTATTTTGTACCACAACAAACAAGCTGCAGAGGTTTAGCGCTGCCTCCTGTATGTAACACCTGTGTGTGTGTGTGTGTGTGTGTGTGTGTGTGTGTGTGTGTGTGTGTGTGTGTGAGCACATACATCACGTACCAATGCAGAATACAAATGTACTTGTGTATCAGTCGTCGTCGTTGCATACTGAACTTTGCTCAGCAGTATTAAATCTCTGCAGCGTTTGCATCGGCGCTCAGCGTCTCTGATTTATGGAGCCGTGAAGCCCTGATTCTGTAGAACTCTGGTTCCCTGCGGAGTCCGACTCGACACTTGTGTCTGAGCTACATCGGCCGTGCTGATACTGTAAAATCATCAGTGCGTCGAACTGTGCTATACCTCTTCAAATATCCACCATAAATCACCTGGGAAGCCTCACCAAGGCATGTACAATAGATTAAAAGACAAGCGACAGGCGCCTCGGATGTCTCTAGGTTTTTTTGTTTTACTTGTTCCTCTGCCAGCTCTTCGACGTCTTCCCCGTGATAAGCAGAGCAGTCCCCATCTCGCTCTGTGTGCTGTCAGTAATCCAAGTGAAGAATTTTGCCCATGCGTCCCTCCAAGATAAGTCATTCCAGCAGGGACAGAAAGCAACCTGTCCACGCTGCACCAAAGACTTTCATGAGCCCAAATCCCAAACTCGCCGATTCTCCTGTAAAGTCTGTGAGGGTTCAGTTCTGTTCCTCTGTCAGATGTTTCAGGGCTCTCTCTCTCTCTCTCGCAGACATTTAGAGCCCTTTATGAACCCTTTCCTTAAGTCAGAGTAAGTAAGTCAGAGTTTGCCTGAGGGAATTACCCACAATTCACAGCAAAGTGACGTTAAACACTCGGTTACTAGTGAACGCATGGAGACGTAAGAAGAAAAAGGTCAACAAAGAGGACGGCACATGGGTGTTAAATTACATTTACACAGAAACATTAAGGGTTAAAGATGGAACATAAAAACACATGATAGCAGAGATTATATTACACGGCTGGTTTATTTATTTTGTTTGATAAAAACAAGTAAATAGATTATTTGACAAATGACCTCGTCTCGTGAGGGAAAAACCTGGAAGACGTTCAAATCAGGGAGTAAAAAATATAAAGTAAAAACCCACAATTGTACATATGTGACATGATGTTTTCATGGTAACGTGTACCATTCGTACCTTACAGCCTCTCACACTGAAACCATTCACAAGGTGACGTCAGTTAGGTCCCTGAGGGTTCAGGGTTTAGGGCCTTAGGGGGGACGTTTGGGACCTGGCCTAAGAAAGACAATACATCTACAGAACAAAAGGGAGAAAACACAAAAAAGATCATCCTCATCAATTTAAGAAGCCGGAGCAAAAGCAGATCAATAATGCATCACGGCCCTCAGCGTCCGATGGGGTTGATGCTCAATAACACACAGACACACTCCGTCGGTATATTTAACACGCTACCATGAGAGGAGCCTGAAGAGAACTTGATAGATTAAAAAAGTAAAAAGTTAGTTTGCGGGAACGCTGAGCAAGCAGAAAGATTGAGATGTTGATGAATAGATGCTGCTGATGTTCAGATGGAACATCAGCAGCATGAGATTGTTGTGACTTGTTCTGTTCATTTTAATCTCTCGTTTAAATACTCAAAGGCTTATTTTTGGTACATTGGATCTATAAACACAACAGGTTATCTCTCCATACTATTGCAACAGTGATTGAGTCGGTCGGTTTCCGCAGGTTAAAAGATTGTTTAATTGAATCAACTATATTCCAACATAACTACTTGATGAAACACAGAAATACAAACAGAGTTTAACAAATAACCTTTTGCTTTCAAACCTATTTAGTCCACGTTTGTCTAAGACGACCTCTGACCTGTGAGCCGCAGAATCGATGCTTCCTGTGGACTAATTACAGAAAATAATTACTGTAATTTAAAGGAAGAGATCAATACAACAATCACGACTACGTGACGCACAACAATACAGTAACGAAGGCTGAGCTGCACTTTAAATGCCAACTGAATGCAATTAGACGATGACGAGTACGTTTAACACACCCGGATGTAAACTTTGAATGACAGTACAAACATTTTTTAATTGAACAGAAATTATATATAAATTCAAGAGGCAGTTTTTCTATAAAACAAGAAAAACCTGACCGGTTGTCCTTTGGTCCTCCCACTGAAACTCTTTCTGATAATCTAACTCGACATTAAGCCATAGCTTCTTCTTCTTCTTCTTCTTCTTCTTCTTCTTCTTCTTCTGGTACATTAAAAGCTTCTTATGCTGCTTTCTTGCTCTAGATATCACTGAAGTGTTGCTAACTGATCCTGGTTTTGCTTCCTCAGCTGACCGATGGAGAGCTGCACTTCAGGTTCAGCTGTGGAAACACCTCCCCCGGTTCCTTACTCATCAGATCTGATCCGGTGTCTGACGGCCGGTGGCACAGCGCCCTGCTAGAGGTCAACTCCAGCGCCCTGCGACTGACCCTGGACCAGCAGCGTTCGGCCTCCGTCCCCCTGACCGAGCCGTGCCGGATGTTGCGCCCCCACGGCGCTTTGCTCTTCGCCTCCCCGCCTCGGGACGCCTCTCCGGAGGTCCTCCGGCGTCCGCGTAACTTCACCGGCTGCCTGGAGGCCCTGGAGCTCAACGGGGAGCCGATCAGAGGAGTCGGTGACGCGGCGGAGTGGGCCGGGCCGGGGGGGCGGCGGGTGTTCGGGGTTTACCGGTGCTGCGGCAGGGCCTGTGACGACCACCCCTGTCAGAACGAAGGGGTCTGTGAGGAGGACGCCAGCGGAGGTGAGTCCACTGAAGACGTCTTCTCACTCTGACTTAAAGTTCACTAAATCGTACAAAATCAATACATTCATACATTCCCTCTTGGCTGTAGTGTTAAAAATCAACCTCGGTTGTTTTGGAGTGAGTGTCCTTGATTATCTTGAGTAACCGGGTCAGGATGGAGTTTTGCAAATGTATTTTTTTGGCGCTTTGAGCACCACAAGCTGACCATTGACTTCCATTATATTGGAGGGAAGACACCATTGACTTCCATTATATTGGAGGGAAGACACCAAAGCCATGTAGATAAATAGAACTACAGGTAAGAGGACAAATACGTATTTCTGATGTTGGAGTGAATTGTCCTTTTAAAAGCATCTGAAAACCTTTTTAACTGAAACATTAAATTATTTAATAAGTAACTTCAACTTGTTTTTTTGATGCGTTCTTCAGTATTTTATTATTAATTAATTGAAAATGTTAAACAAAACAAGCAAAAAGAAATCTCTCACGTGAAACAACCACAACTCTAACAACGGTGCGTTCATGTAATCACAAAGTCCCTCGTTAGATCGGTTTCATCTCCTCTGCTCTCTCGTCGTGTCTCCTGCTGACTTTTCCTCCTGCAGAAATCAACAAGCTGTCTCCTCCCCAATGATAATATAACAGTTTATTCCACACCTTCCATGTACTGCACCACTAATTAAGGATGTTTTTGGGCCTTTTCATGGGAATTCTTGACTGTAAAATAAATATAAAATAATGCCATCTTTGTGGGAATTGGGGTCCAAAATGTTCAGCTAGATCCCCTGGAAATCAGTACGTCTTATTACCACACAAGAAGAGGAAGAAGTAGAAAGTATTTCAGTTTTCCTCCCTTTAAATATTCTCAAAAGTTCACCTTCTCAGTCCGGTACGAACCGTGAAGGATTAGTTCCTTATCAGACTCTCGGCCCTTTATGGTGATTGCCGTTTTAGGTTATCACTAAGTTGGCCGAAGGCATCAGTACTTGTCGAAACACAAAAGAAAAAAAATTGGGGTCAGAAAGTCTTGCGGTGACTTTTTTTCCGTTCTGTTTCACAAAAGAGGACTTTTATTTAGAATAGCAGCCGATAAGAACACCTGCAATCTTACAGCCAAGAAGACCGGGAGAGCTTTAAAATGATTATTATTTTTTCACGAGTCTCTGTGAGACTGTAATCTTTCTCTATGAAGGCTCGATATGAAACCAAACACAAAGCCGGAGAAGATACGGATCTCTGTGCTTTTGGAGGAACTGCGTAAACAAACGAACCTCAAAGCTGTTATCAAAAAAAACAAAAGCTGCCGCCTGTTTGGTGTTTCTTTACCTGTCGGGCCGCTGAACTTCATAACTTCTCATTCTCCTTCAGTCGGATGAGGACATGTTCAGCGTGGCCCTGTGGACACAGGAGAAGAAGGTCACAGCCAAGTATGACGTCTCTCAGCACTTTATTCATCATCACGTCAAAGTCAAATTGCAGTTATGCTGCACGATCAAATTCTGTGTGTGAAGCCGAAACAACAAATACATATTGTTTCCCAAAAAAAGATCCTTCCAGGTCAAATGTGATCAGACAGGCGGCAGCAGCCGAGGCTGTGCATGTTTCTTTATTCGTACTGCAGACTGTTTCACTGAGGCATCAACTCTGTTTGTTTCCTGAGATAATGTAAAAAAAAAGGATATTAACAGATGAAGACAGCAAGATTTTACTTGTTTTCTTATTATATTATACCAGTTTAAAAACATACAGTAATACTGGTTTCAGGCAGTCTAGTACTGGTTTAAGGCAGTCTAATACTGGTTTAAAGCAGTCTAATACTGGTTTAAGGTAGTCTAGTACTGGTTTAAGGCAGTCTAGTACTGGTTTAAGGCAGTCTAGTACTGGTTTAAGGCAGTCTAATACTGGTTTAAGGTAGTCTAATACTGGTTTAAGGTAGTCTAGTACTGGTTTAAGGCAGTCTAGTACTGGTTTAAGGCAGTCTAGTACTGGTTTAAGGCAGTCTAGTACTGGTTTAAAGCAGTCTAATACTGGTTTAAGGTAGTCTAGTACTGGTTTAAGGCAGTCTAGTACTGGTTTAAGGCAGTCTAGTACTGGTTTAAGGCAGTCTAGTACTGGTTTAAGGTAGTCTAGTACTGGTTTAAGGCAGTCTAATATTGGTTTAAGGCAGTCTAGTACTGGTTTAAGGCAGTCTAGTACTGGTTTAACGTAGTCTCATACTGAAACCATTTCCAATAACAGACTTGTTTGTAGCTGCTGGACGTTGTCCGTTTTTGAACCAGCTATCCACACGAAAGAAGAAACACAACTACACAAGTTCTCCCTCTTAAAGATCAAAGACACTCTGGTGTTCTCCGGCTGGATCCGGTTGACCTTTGCTGTGATTATTCGCTGCCTGGAGGGGAAAAACCCGATGAATAGTCGCTCTGGTCTCAGACGTCTGGGTGTGTTTTCTTTACTCTGCAGAGCCGCGCTGCAGGTGTTCGGGATTCTTCCACGGCGCCCGCTGTGAGCTGGCCGACAACCCGTGTGCCTCCCAGCCGTGTGATCAGGGCCGGGTGTGTGTGCCCAAACCTCAAGGTTACATGTGCAACTGCTTACCGGACAACACGGACACACGGTAAAAACATACACACACACACATACACACACATTAATTTATTGACTTTATTTACATGCAGTAGTTTCTATACTGGTGAACACGTGTGTGCTGTGTGATCCCTCCCTCAAGATGTGATGATGCTGGAAAAATCGTATTCATGAAAATGCTGTTTCAGAAGCTTTTACAGAAGATTAAGATTATGACCAGCAGGGGGCGACTCCTCTGATTGTATAGAAGTCTATGAGAAAATGACTTCTTCAATACAGCATGATGTTCATTTAGTACATTATGGTCCATTTAGAGTCAAACAGACCATAAAGCAGGGGATGCTTTAGGGCGGGGCTACACGGTGATTGGCAGGTCTCTACCACGGTGTGGTCCCGTCTGGGAGTTGTCCGTGTTTTCGTCTTACAACTTTAACCCTTTCACTGTGTGTTTTCACTTCATTAAAGTTAATTATAACTTTTTAGTCACCTAAAAATTCAGAGTTACTTAGCTCCGCCCTCTCGTGTCTCTTCTGGTTGCAAAAAAACAAGATGGCGACGGGCCAAAAAACCAACATGGTCGAGGGTCAAAATGCAGAACTCCAGGCTTCAAAGTGGCATTATGCAAACCAATGAGTGACATCACTTTGACTAAGTCCACTTCTTATATACAGTCACTTTATATTTAAATCAGTCACTTCTAATGGAACTTTAATTTTCCTCGACTGAATGATTAATGAAATAATCACAACACAAGATAAATGAAGATAATAACATACAGCTGCAAACTCTCCCAGATCACGTACACACACAAAATTGGACACAAAGAGATAATATCATGACGCCAACATGGCATACTAAACACAAACTGCAAAAGCGTGCATGGTTTTTAATTTGCATGATTGGACGCATACTTTTAACTATAACACACTGCTGCCACAGCTGGTTGTATTCCACTCACACCACCGGGTCACGTTAAACGAGCTTACAGCAGCGTTTGCATGTTCCTCCGTTCATTGAAGGCCCTCCGGTGGGATTGCGTCGCTCCTCGGGGATATTAACAGCGATCCGTGTTCCAGGTTTTATGATTAACTCTGTGAAGGAAAGATGACCTCCGTTGGATCCTAATTTTTAGCAAATGGGAGTTCGCCGTGTGACTTGTAAAGTACACAGATAGATGTTTTATAATGCGAGTGCGTCACGTTGTGATCAAGTCCGTGCACATGGGAGGAAAATGTATATTCACACGTCTGCTGTGTCTTTTTGATTGAATACCATCCAAAACCAATTCATCACTGTGTCCCAATACAAAGAAAAAACACAGGACTTGACAACTCGGTTCATCAAAAAACTTTTATCTCGCTCCAAAAACAAACATCTTGTCCATTAAAAAAAAAGAAAACATCTTTGTATTTTGTTTTTTGGCTGTGTAACTGCTGGAATATACTTTAAGAATTTAACACCTGGGAAATGAGACCAGGCAGTTTCATGGAAAACAAAATGATAGTTTTTGTCCGTATCGCAGAGCAGCGGCACTTAGCAATCAGAGCTGTGCCAGTCGCTCCTCTGGGTCGGTTATTTATTCTTTTTCCATGTCTGGATCTGAGAGATGGACGACCGCAGCGATGCTCTCAGCATCGACAGTCAAAAGTTAACCTTAACATCGCGGGGTCAACGTGGGAGGAAGCCTCTCTGCTGCTCTTCAGACGCAGCAGTTTGGTCACAAACACCAACTGTTTCGACAGAAGCTGCTTGATCATTTTTTTTGGGCCACAATCTGGAAAATTCCAAGTGAGGGAAAAACATTCTGGCACTTTTCACTTTTTTTTTTATCCTGAATCGTGTTTTGATTTCAGCTGATTAGAACTTGATTTCTGTGTAGCCTGAGGAAATCCTCCACCTTTGGTCCATTTACTGAACTTAACAAAATAATCTTACCCAAGCTTCACTTGCTAGCTTCTTCTTTTTTTAGCTTTTAGCTGCATCTCACTGTCTTCAGCAGAGAAGACTGTCTACATGCAAACTGTATATGAGAAGTGGACGTAGTCGTCGTGATGTCACCCGTTGGTTTGTGGACTGAAGGTTTTGAAGCCTTGAGTTCGGCGATTTTGCTGTCGCAATGTTGTTTTTTTGCATCCAATGAACGGAAGTTATCATATTTGAAATGCGGAGGAAACGCCGCATACGTCATTGGCAGAGACCTGTCAATCACCGTGTAGCCCCGCCCTAAAGCATCCCCTGCTTTATGGTCTGTTTGACTCTAAATGGACCATAATGTACTAAATGAACATCATGCTGTATTGAAGAAGACTTGAAACTAGAGATTGAGACCATAAACTCATGTTTACAATGTTTACTGAGGTAATAAATCAAGAGAGAAGTAGAGTCATTTTCTCATAGACTTCTATACGACCAGAGGAGTCGCCCCCTGGTGGACACTAGAGAGAATGCAGCTTTAACACATGAAGCTCATTGGCTTCACTTGGCAGAACTGGAGGTTGTCGCCTGATTATTACGCTAACAAGCTAACTGTTACATATTAAATGTTAGTATGTTGACACTGTGCTAACACTATGCTACATTAGCATACTTACTTTATCCTTCATCTTAAAGTGTACTCAGTGAACCAGCACCCAACAAATAACAAGCACACAACAAGAATACAGCAGAAAGAAATAAGGCTCACTCCACCTCCTCTACTCCTGCAGGTGTCACAATCAGACAAAGTGTCAGCCCGATCCGTGTCCTCCAGGCTTTGATTGTAAAGTCATTGGCGACACCATCCACTGCGACCCGATGCCTCAGGTCAGTCGCAACTAATTGCTTATTTACTGTGTGTGTGTGTGTGTGTTGTGTTTTAAAAAACTATTTCAGGAAATGACATTTACATTTACATCCAAACGGACCTTCAATCATTCTCAATCCATCACTCGTCCTGCGTCTCTTTCAGGTGTCTCAGAACATCGGCTATGTGGAAATCATTGAGATCAGCGCCAGCGTGCTCGGGTTGCTCTTCTTGGTCGGCGCCTTCGTTTGCATCCGGAAACGTTACGTTCAGCAGAAGAAGAAAAAGCCCGTCTGTGTCCAGGACTCCAACGGGTGAGAGCTGTTTGAGTCTGAAGTCAAGTTATATTTCTATTAGGCTGTGGTGTTATTATAACTTCTTATACACTTTATTTTACTCTTGTTGTTGTAGTTCACTTTTTCTATTTTAGTTTACTTATTTTACTAAATGTATACAGCTGGATTAACCGATTGTTGGCCACTTAGATGGTTAAAGGATGAACAGCAGCAGCAGCTCAAACCCAACCGATGATAGCAGCACTCATCATACGTGTAATAACTCTTAATATTGGACTAAAAGTGAAACACTACTCTTCACACCCTCAGCTACTTCCAGCCCAGTCTGACCAAGAGCCTGAAACCCAACAACCATGAAGACGTCCCCATAGAGATGAGCTCCATCAACGACCTCGACCACACGCCGTTCAGGTCGCTTCGCCCTCGCAGCCAGATCGTCTCGTCGGGAGGCGGGGTTTCCTATGCAAAGATGCAGGGGCCGGTGGTGTGCAGCGTTGCCCCGAACCTCCTCGACAGGCCACCGTCCAGCTCCGACAACGACTCCATCAGGAAGAACCACTGGAACATGGACTACGAAGGTATTTGTGTGTGAATTTAGGAGGATTTTTAAATGTCCCATTCAGAACATATCGCGCTCACAATTCTCTGAAAGGAAGAGGATCTTAGTCAAAGATTGGGTGTCGTTTTAAAACGCTCAACATCGCTTTAAATATCTTGCCTCAAAGCTCCAGTATTGGTTAAAGTTATAGTTAATATTTCACTGTAAATAAAAGCGTGAACGTACTGGACAATCTCAAAAGGGAAAAACAGACAAACAAACGGTAGTAAACTGTAAACTGTAAACATTCTGTGCGATGCTGCAACGCCACACTGGCTGAACGACTCAACCAAGGTAATTGTGAACGAGTGTCGACTTGTCAGGGCGGAGTGGTGCATCATGGGAGAGGCAGAGGACTGCCTGTAGAGCCGTCAACACACGACGCTGACTAAACTCTGGAAGATGAAACATTCATTGACGAGGCCGATTAGACGCCATAACATCAGGAAATAACAAAGAGATTCCTGTTTCATTGCAGCATGTTTTTACTCTCCACTTTCTCTCTCTCTCTGCGATTGATTCCCTCTCTCTGTCCCATATATATGAATATATATCTACATATATATCTATAGATATATTCTATGCTGGTCTCCTTCTATATTCTGTAATACCCTCCCGTATTGACCATCCTCTTTGCTCTGTCTCGCTCTCTGTCTCTCCATCTCTTTCCTGTTCCTCCTTTTGTTTTGTCTCCCTCCCATCCTTTGAGTTTCTTACTCTCACTCCCCCATCTCTTCTTTTACAGTATGTTTCTCTCACACCTTTTTTCTAGCTTCAGTCGAACAAACACCTGTGGACAGGTATCATTAGATATGTTAAAGAGAGAGAATTAGGACCGTTTTTAGAGTCCAACTTTGGAACGCTTGTACAAAAGAAAGTGAAGACGGTTTGAGGATAAGAATAAAAGAACATGGTCTCCCTGCTGCCCTGTCTCAATGTTGTTCACCCTCTTCTTCTCTCATTCTATCCCTCCTTCATCCTCATCATCTTCCTCCTTGTTCCCTCTTCATTATCTCCCTCTGGTCCATTCGTCTCCTCCTCCTTCCTTCCATCACACTCACTCCATGTCTCTCTCTCTCTCTCTGTCTCTCTCTCCCTACCTCTCTCTCTCTCCTGTTATGTGCAGCATATAGATATATATTTATGTCAGGGATCAATATGCTGTGCTGCTATGTTGTGGAGACGAAGATGAAAAGGGGCAGATGAGGCGTTCGTCATGCCGTCGCTCCCCGGGCGATGCTTCCCTGACAGGTCGTTCATCTGCTCGACCTTATCGGAGGATAAAGGACTCGTTCCTGTAGTCGGTATCTGTCCCGTGGTTAAAGGGAATCCTCTACGTTTCTCTTTTTGGGTTTCTCCTCGCGACCCCGATACTAAATCAAAAAACCCCTCAAGGCCCTCGACTACAGCTGACATGTTCCGTGTGTCTGCGATGCTCAAAACCGGTTAAAAGTTCTGGAGTAAAGGTGGTGTTTTAGTTTAATATATTGAATAATGACCTGTCACCATCAGTATCATTGGATTGGTGATGAATCATCCAATCACAGAGCTGCATCAAACTGAAGCGATTCATGAGACGGATGCTGGAGCGAGAAAGAGAAAAGAGATCGTTTGATTTGGTTTTGTCCTAAAATAGAAAAGATTTTACTTTTCATATCACGCCTCAGTTTATTTGCAGGATTCTTCATCATCCGAGCTTTTTATTATACTACTTGAATACTTGTTAAGTATGTGCAGGCAGATGAATGTTGTTCACCAACATATTTATTCTCTATATCCTTTTGATAAAGCGTCACTGATGCTGTAATAGTCAGATTTCTGCTGACTGAGGTCGTTCTCTCGTGAATGTTTCAGTTATTTGCAGCAACAAGTCTTCACGGTGAAGTGGAATTTCTTCAACACATCAGGATTTTCTTGAAGTCCTTTCTCTCCGAGGCGGCTTGAATACCAGATGTGTAGGGACAGAACCTTAAAGAGAAATACCTCAGACTGTGGTGAATGTTGACAACTGCAAACATTCATCACTCTGCAGGTAAAATACAAAAAGACCTTTACAAACACAAACGATATGTTTGCATCGTAGACTATTTATCACATTTCATGAGGCCTTAAATTACTTCTCAGGGATTTATGTTCTTATTTATATGAACTCAGTTTGTGAAAAATGCTTAAGTGAACAAAGTAAGTCTGCCATTTGTTATGAATGTTGCCGCCTGCAGTGGTGAGCCGAGACTCGGTGCTCTGCTCTCTGCAGCTTTAGAAAAAGAACGGCTCTTGTTCTTTTGTTCTTCAGTAAATGAATTGAAGTGTGCAAAGTGTGCAAGACTTTCTTTAGTAAATGTAGTCACTGAAATCATTCGGTTAAGCGTTCACTTCCTGTCTCATGATGGATAAAACCCACAGAAAACTGCAGACAAAGATGCAACCGCTTCAAATGTTATCAGATGTTATCGGACTCATAGATACGTGAAGTTATCATCTGTTCACACGGACGATCACGATACGAATACAAGACAACACCGCCGTATTAAAACAGAGCGCTGTCATACCGTGAACGTTTGTTTATCTACAGAAGTGAGAGTGTGAGTTAAGGTGCAGATGGGAGCCGTTCTTATCTCACTAATATATATATTGATTAACAATCATAAGACATTAATATTAAAAGCTCACAGCTGAAGTTATTTTTTTATTTAGTAGTTGATTTAACCTGTAGAATAACAAGCTTTAGTTATTTAACGTGTTCTCATTCTTTTAAGGATCATTGTAACTGATAATAATAACAACAACAACAACAACAATAATATTAACAATAAGTGTAGGCTTATTTTAACTGAAGTATGCTACCTGGGCTGAATAATGTACTTAACTTAAGTTACTGAACAAACATACTTATTTTAACCTAAACCACAATCTTTCCCTAAATCTATTCAAGTAGTTTAGTTGCCTGAACCTAAACAAGTTGTGTTGTTTCAATTCAAAACGTGAAGGACTGTAAGTGCAGATCAGCCCAGTTTTAACTCGGCTGCAGGCTGTTAGTGTCCTTCAGGATCTGTTTTAAAGTTATTTTGCTCGTTTGCTCTTAATGGTTTGGGACCACATCACTTTAACAGTCGCTCTTCCTTTTTAAATCTTTTCCTTGTGCCTTTCTTTCATTGCTTGGTTTTATCGTGCAGTATTTGCATGTTTTAATTAGTTCTTTAGTTTATTACTATTATTATTGTTAAAAACTGCGACTGCTTGCTGACTCTCCTTCTCTCCCCCACATGTCCCGTCTGCCTCCACTATCACTGTCAAACACAGGCACAAAATGTCCCCAAAAAACTGCCACCATTTCCCTTTCACAACGTGAACGTCTGAAGCTTTAGAAGTGGCGGCGATAACAACTGATGAAGTAGATATGCACCGGTAGGTTTATTGTCAGAGTTGTCAACAACTAGCTCTTTTAGGAAGGTAGATGTTGATGAAGTTTGCCGTATATAAATAATATTAAGGATATAGAGTTGGGGATAGGGAATGATGACAGCATTAGTCCTCTGTGCTTGTTCTTAACTATTTATTGAACTGTGGAAACAACACGAGCTGAACTCCTCTGATGTCTGTTAAGTCTTCAGATGTAAAGATGGCGTCACTTCTTCATCTCTTTAAGCATCCTCTTCATCATGCAGACGCTCTAATCTCTTTCTCCCTGTCTCACTTTGCCCTCCTCCTCCTCTTCCTCTCATCTATTCGTTGTGCCTCTCTTCCCTTCACTACTTTTGTCAGTTGTGTCTCAAACTTGTTCAAAGCAGAGACTTTTGATGTCAAGTGTTCTTTAATCAACATCTAAAGCGTAATGAAACTTCATCAAAACACTTTTGTTTGTGAAATTTGAAAACGTCGACAACAATTTCTTCATATTGTTTGGTTTTTTTTGTACAATCAAATGTTCAAACCCCAAAGAGATTTAATTTACATTCATATAAAGCAGAGAATCGGTAGAGCAAGGCAAACATTACAACCATTACTCGCTTTTTATCAGAGCTGCTGATCAATTATTAATCATCTAAACGTTCTAAAGGACGACGTGTGTCACAGTCACTTTGAGAATAACTGGGTTTATGTCCATCAATGCATGCAGGTGTGTGTAACCAGCATGTTTACTGCTTCCCCACATTGAACAAAGCTGAATTACAAATCATCCAACACATCAGGAAGAACGCTGCGTGTTCAGAGAACTCTCTGATCGGCAGAATAACTGAAGTATGAAGGCCGTAAACACGCCGGGTCCTCAGAATAAAGACAGCGTTCACCTGCAGCACACTCCTGCTGTTGAAAGATGTAAAAAGTCTACTGGGCGTAACATCTTGTTAGCACATCATAAAAGGACAAGAGAAGTATTTCAAGGTTGGGGACTCAGCTTGAGATTAGTTTCAGGGAAATATTTAAATGATGAAGTTTGTCGAGCTCACACGAGGACGTACAAAAAGCCAGAAGAGCTTTTTTTTATCAAGGCTGCCTTTGAATTGTCTTAATGTTAAATCTGTTGGATCATTGGACTTCAGGATCAGTCATTTGGTCTAAATATTAAAGTACATGTGGTGACTTTCGGAGATATGCCCTCCTCCTGTTCCACTAATGAAACCCACGCAACTTCAGTGGAGGTATTTAATATGCAAATACTCAAAAAGCTTTGCTAAAATCCCTCCTGCACAGCAGCAGCTGTCCCGCTGTTTACCAGCATTAATCGCGCAGTGACAACACTGATTAGAGTTGTTTGTTCGGTCTGAGAGCTGATCTCTGTGTGGCAACTAGTCACGACTCACTGGTAAACTTCTCACCCCGATGGCTGTGGATGCCAGTTTCTGTTCTGTCTTTACATTATGTAGATTATGAGGTCGTGCAAAGCAAGCGCGAGTTTAGAATCAGAGCTGGATCAATGGGTCGACCAGGCCGATATATACCGGAAGATATTGTTACTGCAGGTATATAATATGAAGTGTCAGATATAAACATATACATTGGCCTCAATTATCCAGGATTGGTCGGGTTCCATTACATCTTGCCTGCAAGTACTGGATTTTGATGAATTAGTGAAAGCTTCCTTCCAGCGAGCAATTATTTTAAATGTCCAATTTGGCAAATAAATCACTGTCTATAAAATAAAAAAGTTAATAATTTCACAGATTCCAATGTGATGTCTTCAAATCGGCTCAATTTACAGAGACATAAATCGGCTAATTCTCACATTTGAGAGGCTGAAACAGACAAATGTTTGACATGTTACATGAACATGTGAAGTAGTGGATCTGTCCTCTCTCCTCAGTCTATCCAGCAGACCCGGACTACTACGGCCGCCCGGTGGTCCAGGACTTCCCCCAGTTTGACATCGTAGAGGACACCTACACCCCGTCCTCCACCACGGACTCCCGCAGGAACTCTCGATTCGGCGGCTTCCCGTTCCCGCTGGATCGCTGCGACCGCCGCGCCCCCCTGCCGCCCTGCTACAGCAACCAGAACCTGGACGACTTCCTGGGCCCCGACGGGCTCCCTCTGCCCAGCTCCCAGTGCCCCAACGAGTACACCGCCATCAGCTACTACCCCACCCAGCACGCCCGCAGCATGGACAACGTGTCGGGGGGCTACAAGAGGCTCAGCATGCGTCTGAGCGTGGCCATGCCGTCGTACGCGGAGCAGGCCGGCCCGCCGCCGCCGCCAGCACCATCGCCGAACACCGCCCAGCCTCAAACCAGACCGCCGGGGCCGAACCCGAACCCGCGCAGCTACGAAGGCTCCAGCATGGTGGAGAGCGATTACGGGAGCTGTGAGGAGGTGATGTTTTAAGACCAAGTTTAATTTCAGAGCCTACGTCCCTTTTTTTTGCGTCCTTTTCGGTGATTATTCACTTTAATTCATCTGGGGACCTAAACAGTGCGAGTACACGCCACTGTGACTCCATTCTAAGGCAGCTTTGTGTACAAGTACGCCTCTCAGATGGTCTCTCACTGTTCCCGAGATGAAAGCGCCGAGTGAAGAGTTTGGATGTCTTTCAGTTGTGTGGCGTAGCCTCGCTGTGTCCGATTAGATGGGAGGTTATTCAGCACTCCTCGGAGAAAGTTCAGCAGAAGTTCATCGCTTTGACTGAGAGACGCCCGGTAAATTGTTAGGTGTGAAACCCTGAAGAGTCTTATACTGACTTGACTGTTTCAAAGTCAACATCTTTTAAGCCGACACGAGACAATCTCAGAAGAGCAGAGGACTCTGCTTTCCAAACATGTCCAAACAAACAACTGCCTTTTCACTTCTCAAACATCTGTCTACAACACGCCAGCAAACATCCACGCCAGCTCTGACGAACACAACAATTATATATTCAGAAAGGCCTCTCTGATGAAATCCTGATAAAGAGCTTTGATGAGGACTGTTGCGCTTGTATGAAAGGTAAACAGTGTTTATCACATTCTGCTGTGTGTTTGTGTTCAAAGCAAGAGAACACACACACACACACAGAGGTTTATGTGTCTAATGTCGGCCCGCCATTTCCAATCTAAAGGTATTAAAAAGTGACACGGAGCACATTTCATGCAGGATGAGCGTTGGCTTGGACTCTATAATCTGCTTACTGTCTGTTACAATGAAGGAGGCTGGATCCTCGTAAACAAGTGACAAAGTTCACGTTAGTGGTGACGTGGATGTATTCTAACTTTTGAGTGTTCCTCGTGTCAATACTGTCTCCGTTACCGTGGATTCTGTAGATTATGAATCTAAGCATGTCCCAGGTGGATTACAGTTTTATTTTGCAGTGTTTCTGCCCCCCCGATGACAAAGGGACCACTTAACGTGGGCAGTAAAGAAACGTCTCTGCAGCCATTAAATATGCAAAAGCCTCATGAAAGAAATGTTGTTTTGGTCAAAGAGCTTGTCGTGCATTATTCAACATATTCAAAAGTTGTCAAACTGAATACTGAACTGTTTGACAGTTAAGAACCACAATTACATATCATTTTATCAACATTTGCTTTATAACGACTTTAGAGCAACAGCAGATCACAGCTTTGAGTCGAGTCTCATGTAACTCCTGCCATCTCCAGAAATGTGGAATATTCCTTTAAATGACCCGTTCCCATTGTTTAAAGATGACAATGCTCTCATTGTGCTCAGCCAGACTTATGAGTTTGTAAAATAGAAAAGAAAAGGTCAAAGCAATATATTTTACAAGCTGCTACTGAAATCACTCAGTGAACTCCCAACAGTTCTCCGTCATAAATACAAAAGCGTATTTATTTCACTTGTGTTTGTGTTTTTCAGTCCAAGCATTTTAAAGCAGTTCTGTAACCACGGATTGAGTTTGTTTTCTTTAAGATCAGGTAAAGTGTTTGTCGTAACCAACAGGTAATCTTAGCCAGGCTGTTATAACGGCCTCGATATACTCGCTAACCAACATTTCCATTTGAATGAGTTTGCTCGGTCAGTGTCTCCACTTTATTCAGATTCTTTACTTATTTGTTAATTGTGAAATCTGAGAATGTGTCAGTAGCTTAAATGCCGTCGTTGGTAATTGTTGTTGTTGCTGTGGTTGAATGTACAACGTCGGTCCATCGCTGGTGGTTTAACTGTGACCTCAGAGTACAGAAAGCCCTTGATAGTGTACAGGTATTGTGTTGTACATACCATCTGTATCTGTGTGCAGTTGTGGCAGGTTGTTGTTTGTGCAGAACTTGGCTTCACTTGAATGTAAGTTACATTTGTTTTCATTCATAAAGTTTATTTTTTTATCAATGTGGGCCTCCCCCACGTTTCTCTGTTGTTTCTCTGTGAGAGATTTTATTAAGATTCCGTCTTTCTGTTTAGTTTTTTCAATATTGTAAAGAGAATATGAATAAAGGTATTATCTTCTATGAGCACCGATTGAAGAGATCAGACTTCTTGCTTCTGTCAAAACAGATGAGCTTTAAAAACAATAACACACACACACGCGCACGCGCACACACACACACACACACACACACACACACACACACACACACACACACACACACACACACACACACCTGAGGGTTTCGTCACTGGAAAGAAATGAAAAAACGTTGAGCCTAATCCAGACAGGATTAGTTTTATCAAAGGACATCTTGGGTTATTTGTATTTGTTCATGCACATCAGTGATGTTAGTCGTGTAGACGGTAAAATCATTTTCAGGGTTCGTCTCAAACACGTCAACTGAGAAATTCACAGCCTGATCAATCAAGTTAAGATGACGAGAACAGCAAGGAGCACTTCAATTTGACGTCACATCCGTGAAGATTATGACAGAAACGGTGCATTTAGCCATATTTTGTTGATTATGTTCCAATAGTTTGCGTTCTAAACGGTGACATGAGGAGGACACTTTATATTACATTTACTGTTTAGACCAAGTATCAACGCAACGTAATTCAGATAGACGGGGTGGGAACAAACTACAACAGAATGAACTAAGGTGATGGTGTAGCATGTACAAAAACAAGTTATAGTATGTCGAAAGAAGTAATGACAGCGTCACAGTATCGTGTGTTGAAAAGGTAACAGTAAAGTATGTGGGGAAAGTATCGTGTTTCAAAAGAAGCAAAAAAACTAAAGTCAACAATAGTCGTATATTGATTACTGAATATGTAAAAAGAAGTCGTCAAAAAAGTAATAGTACAGTATGTCTACAAGTCATAGAAAAGTCATAATATACACGTATGTAAAAAAAAGTCATAAAAATGTCATCGTACTGTATGTCGAAAACAGTCAGAGCAAAGCAGAATATGTGGCGTGATGCTACATTTGCACAAAGTAAATGAACAGACCATTCCAGTGTGTTTGGAGTTTTTTGCTGATATCTAGTTTTCTTTTGCTAAGTATCTCATAATGCACAATTACATAAAACTGAGGAAATGAGCTGAAGCTGCAGTGATCGTCTGCTGACTGGAGGACAGACGTTTGTTCATGAGACACAGAGAATACAAGAGATAAAGGCAGGACACACACAGCCACTGCTCGTGTCTGGCAGTCTGAGATTTTGTGAATACTTAAGGTGTGACAGAATGAAAGTAGCTTGTGTTTGTGTGAAACAGAGAAACAGAGAGAGAGAAATGTGGGGCTTCTGAGATAAAGACGCGACAGTTGGTGTGTCCGTGTGTTTCATTCCAACAGAAGGAGCTCTTATCTGACCCCGTCAGCAACTTTCTGCCACATCCTGACGCTCCATGATAAGGAGTGTGTGTTTAGAGGTACACAGCACACTGCGTTTCAAAGACCTTCCACCGCTCTAATTCATTGCCTGGAGGCCTGAAATAAATCATCAGACTGTGATGATATATACGTCTGCTTGTTTGGTGAACCTACTTTCCCCGAAACTACTTCTTCTTCTCCATCAAACTTCTGCTTCAAGTTAGTGTAACTCATGTTTTCCAAAATTCCTTTGAGGAACACAACACCTCGTGCTCTCAAATTACTCCGGAGCACTTTTAAAGAAGCACTAAAAGGTATTACAGGTACAAAGTGCCAATCTAACGCCGTTATCTTAACGGTGTTTTGGGGCTGGAAGGTTCGATGCAATCAGGACCCGATGCTAAAGGTACAAGATGACAAAACATGAGACAGACATTTAGGTCCATGCAGGTATCTACTCAAACACACTTACCCAGTTACCACGAAGCCCACACTGCCACTAACTGCACTCACTGAAGACATGTTATCACATTTCAGAAAGAAGCCGACGTAAGGGCTCTACAATATGTGTTTGAGGATATATATCCAGTACGTCGAACGGATTGAGCAGTGAAAACAGGTTAAACAAAGATAAAGGTAGAAGCTAAAGCCTACAGATCAGAATGTTAAAGTAATTGAGGAACACTGTTCCTGTAAAGCCAGGAAGGAGATTATTCACTGTAATCAATACAAACGTGCTTGAGGTACTCTGCTAATGTTAGCTCCACAGGTTGTTATGTAAATGTGACATTTTAGAGATGAATCTCCTTCCAACCACTTTGGGGTAACAACATTACACAACGTTTACACACACACACACACACACACACACACACACACACAAAGACTCATAGCAAGTGTGTAATGCCAGTTCCTGTCTTAAAACCACAGCTGTGGAGATGGCTGACCTCTCCAAGTCAGCTGTCAATCACTCTTTTCCTCCCTGTCATTCATATACACACACACACACACACACACACACACACACACACACACACACACACACACACACACACACACACACACACACACCCTTGCTGGTGTCAGACAACAAAGGTGTTATTATGTCAGGTGATATTGTATTATATATTTGCCATGACACAATAAGAAGCAACAGACAGCATTCTGAGGTAAAGCAGTAAAGGGGTTTGATTCTTAGCTACAGTCTAATCTGAGACTAACATTTAACCAGCTTGAGTGTTTGTACGTCTATTCATTAACAACAGTTTATGGTACAAATGTTACCAAAGCATAAAAGTCAAGTTGTAAAAAATGTGTCGCGTTAGTTTTGTGTCATTTGCTGCTCATCCCTCTGAATAAATCAGGTGCATATTCAGAGGTGTTAGTTTTTAATCCCCCCCCCCCAAACCCGGAGTTAAATCTTGACAGGTTGAGATGAGGATTAGAAAAGAAGAAAATATCCCATTTGTCATAATACCGACGCACCTGCATATCCACCAGTATTTAATACTTCAAGTTTTACTGCTATGGGGGGGGGGGGGGGGGTTAACCCGTTACCAGATCAACTGCTATCTTGCTGGTCAAACTGCCTTAATCCTTGATCCAGATCCCCACACAGCCAAAACCATCAAATCAGTGTTGAAATCCTGCTTTTAACTCAAGTGACTATCAGCCAAAACGTTTTAAACTGGTGTGTAGCCTGAGCCTGTAACAGTCTGTTCGTTCTTGGTTGGACTCTGGTGAAGCGTCCACATTTCTCTTTTTCGAGCACGTCAGTAACTCCTCTGACTCACGTCCTTCTCGACCGGGATCGTCAGCCTACAAATTAAGCATGAAAGTTCATTCTTGGAGATAATAACTTGACAAGACGTTCCAAAATCAACACTCACTTTGTGCATAAGCTTTTCAATAGACCTGGTCCTGACAGTGTGCGGAGATGTTTGTTTTGCAAATGTTTGCAATGAATTTTTAGAAGGATTCTTGTAACATCTGCTAAATATATTTTAGACTTTTTATATATATATATATATATATATATATATATATATATATATATATATATATATATATATATATATATATATATATATATATATATATATATATATATATATATATATATATATTTATTTTGTGTAAATTTATTTTTGGAAATATGTGAAAAAAAGTAAACAAGCCATTGATTTGTCAACAAAGAACAGTTAACAGAACTGTCAAATAATTAATAATTACAAAACTTAACAGTAATTTACTAGGAAATTGTCTGACAATAACACAACTAACAAATACACTCAGATCCCAGTTTACCAGGTACCTTCTAGCTAAAACAAACGCAACATGAACGTTACCCAACAGAGACGTGGTTCACCTGCTCACTGGTCGCAGGAAATACACTCAGGACCCGGCAGTGAGTCGGTCAAATGATTCAAACCGTTTATTATTAATGAACATGTTTCTGTACATCATTATTATTAAGAAAGGTTAAGGTGTGTGTGAATAATATTTGACGAGACATTAAACAGCTTCAATTATTTCAGCACCCCGGGGGTCGTCCTCATTATCCACTTACAACGGCCAGTGTGTGTGTGTGTGTGTGTGTGTGTGTGTGTGTGTGTGTGTGTGTGTGTGTGTGTGTGTGTGTGTGTGTGTGTGTGTGTGTGTGTGTGAAGTTGTGGTTTAACAAGAGATTATGTGCAACCGACTTTTTTCTTGGCCGGTCACAATAACTCGCTACAGTCTCTGCAGGTTGCTGATGATTCCAGCAAACACCTTCTGGTGCTGAGGACAGTTCTTCAGTGAGGATCCCGGTGGTAAAGGGGAGTGTTTTTAATTATCAGACTTCTTCTTCATGGGCGAACCAGCCGGGAGTGATCAGCCTCTAACGCCGCAGACCCTCCTTCCGGATCCACCACGAGGCCTTTACAGCAGCTCTTCTGCACTGCAGTCCTTTTTACTCCAGGGAGTTTAGAGTTTGAGAGTTTGCTGTAGTGAATGACTTAAAGCCCCGTCGCCCAACTTTGACCGGCTCACAAAGAGCTTCTCCAGCACTCTGTAAAAAGATCCGTCTATTTTACCCTTTTGAGCTTGTTTGCTTCTTCAATCCGGTCTTCCCAGGGGACGGTAAGTTCCAGCAGGACCACTTGTGCTTTGTAGACTCGGATGTTCAATGAACTCGCATTTGTATGGCTATATTTCTAGTCTTCCAACCACTCATGCGGCATTCACCTAACACACACACACACACACACACACACACACACACACACACACACACACACACACACACACACACACACACACACACACGCACACACTTTCATACACAGATGACACAGCAGCTTTCTGGAACAATTTGGGCTTCAGTGTCTTGTCCAAGGTGCCCCTCTTCTGGCACAGCTGGTATGCGTCATAGACTGATTTGATGAGAAACTTGATGTGTATTTGTGACCAGCTTTTAAGGTTCTGCATGCTCCCGTCTGGTCCAGGCACCTTGTTTCTGTAAATGCCGACCATCTTACGACAGCGTTCTTCCTCCAGGTTAACCTCTGTTTGCTTCTCATCTTCAACCAGTTGCAGTCTCTTATATCCAGGGGCTTTTATCAGAGCGTGGTTTAAGGAAAACTGCCGAGTGCCGCCCACCGAGATGTTGTGCCTTAGCCGTGCTCCGCTCTGTCGACAGCTTCCTGGGCCCGACACTGTCCTCTGGTCTTTACAAGGACTCCTGCCAAAGCGACAACCTCACAGTGACGACAAGACTCCGTGAAGTCGAGGTGTCAAAAAATGATCCTTTTTGTCACAGACGTTTGTGTCGCTTTTAGTTTGGCTGTCCTGCTGATAGGAACGTCAGATCAGAAGACATCCACGTGACGTTCTGGAAAGCAAAAACAAACAACCTTGTTTTTTGTTTAATTGAGAGGACTTTTTAAAAGTTAAGTTCATCTCAGGTAAGAATAGAGTTGCTGCTAAAACATTAAAAAAATGTAATTCAAAAAGTACAACTCTTGGAATACTCTGCTCTGAAAGTGAATTTTCAATCAATCCCGACTTTCAGGCTTCATTTACTTTTCATGGTTTTTTTTCAAAGCATGCCCAACTGCTGATCAACAGACATCCATTCATCATCTTCAGGTGCGTCTCTGTGCTCTTCTTTGACTGAACGCAGGGAGTAAATGCCTCAGGTTCTAAATAAACCTCTCAGAACATGCTGAGTGTGAACGTGCCCTGAATCTGCTGATAAGAGTTATGTATGCATGAAGCACAGGAGATGGAATATGTTCACAAAAACAACCACAAGAGGGTTTTCTGTGTCTCTGTGCATGAGTGTGTGTGTGTGTGTGTGTGTGTGTGTGTGTGTGTGTGTGTGCGTGTGTGTGGATGCTTGAATGCAACCAACACAGTCAATATTATTCACAGTGAAGACTCTGTTTTTTAAGCGCCAACAAAGTGCATGTCGGATGAGGGAGAGGAGAGTATTTGCCCCGTTTGGATGAAAATCCAAAGAGTTGGCGAACGAAGCGTTTGATGTGATGAATGAATGATTCAAAGTCTCCGGGGACCGTGTTGTCTTTTTAAACCCCCTTTCTCTTCTCTTCTTATTTTGAACTACAGCCAATGGTCCACATCCATCTCCGTGTTTCCTCCAGCATGCAGCATCCTGTGTTGAATTGTTTTCATCTGAGCTGCCATGAGGTTATTTATAGCCATGTGCTATTTGTGGTTCAGTTTTGGGCAAACAGTCGATGATGTTATTCTTTTTGGGGGGTGAAAGGAAATGCATTCTAAGCTTTCATGTAAAACAAGTGTGCAAGAGGTCATTAAACACTCCCGGTTCAGGTCGTGTCACGGTTTTGAATCACGGATCGGATCAGCATAATAATAATAAACCCGTCCAATCATGTCATTCGGCCTGGATCCCATGTTCGTTGTTTACGTCCATTATTATAATTTTGGGGTTTGTCCACTTTCTCGCTAGATTTAGCAACTTTTGGAGAGAGAGAGCATCATTGTTGGATGCTATAAGGCGCGTAAACGTCGTCGACAAGGACTCAGACGCTCAGAGTTGAAGTGGCTTTCAGCACGTGAGGGTCTGAGTGACCGCGAAGACCGGCAGACTGAGAGACAGACCGGCACCTGAAGCTGGAATCATGAAATAACGGAGCGGGTTTGTGAATGAAACCTCAGAGTGGAAACATCACTCCAGCACGCGCGAAAAGGGACTCAATTCACAAAATGAAGCGGTCGACCTGAGATGCTTCCGATCTGCAGTTTTGTTTTACTTGTTTTTTCCCAGTTTAATTGGGAGCCGAATGCAAAACCCGCGTGCTTGCTTTCAGAAGATTTATTATTTTTAATCGCGTTTTCTGTCCGAATGTTCAGAAGATTCGCAGAGCGTTAATGATCAGTCACCTGTCGGGTTTATAGTCTCGTTTACATCGGAGACAAGTGAACGGATTAAAGATAATAACGCTCTTCTTTCATACAAGGGTTCTGCGATTTCCCGTTTGGAGACTTAAAGGACCCCTCGCTCCGGTGCCATTACGCGCACTGATGCGCACAGCTCCCCGGTGCTCCCAGTCGCATGGACGCGGGAAGTGCACCCTAAAACCAGGCATTATGAAAAAAAACATTAATTCATGAAGAAGCTTAAACCTATATAATGTTTTTCTTACTGGCATACATGTGTAGTACACGAGTACACTAGTGGGGTTGTAGTTTACCGCTGGTTTGTTGTATTGTAAAATCATAGATAGTGAGTATTAGATATAAACCGCCCATTCAAATGGCTCATCATGTAGCATGACGCCATCATATGGACTGTGCACCCCCCTCCCCTCTCCAACAACTCTGACTGACCTCCAGCATCCCCGTGCGTAATGCTGAACAGACCGACCCTCCGCGACCACGACCCGATGAGACTCCTGGACGCGAGGCACCTTCCGCAACTGATGTCCCTGGAGGACCATGAGCCCACCCTGGTGGAAGGGACCCTGGGGCCGCGCAACTCCACGCCGCCCGGGGAGGAGGGGGCTCCGGGTCAGCAGCACCAGTCCTTCCCCTGGGTGGCGACCCTGCTGGCCGGCGTCCTGATCACGACCATCGTGGTGGATGTTATCGGGAACCTGCTGGTCATCGTGTCCGTGTTCCGGAACAGAAAACTCAGGAAAGCAGGTTCGTCAGCTCCGGAGAAATATATTTAAAAAAAATACCTAAGAGGTGTTAACTTCTCATCTTCTATATTTACATTGTTATGACCCTGATGCTGACCAGTAACTGATTTATGATTATCAATGAGTTTATTACCCAACTACCTTATTCAATTCTGAGGTTGCTTTAAGATGTTACTCTGAAAAAATATTTAAAAAAGCACAATTTGATCAATTTAGTTATTACATGAATACAGTTTGAATTCGATATTAAAATAAATTTAAGGCGTTTTCCAAAAATAAATATTAAAATGACACTATAAATAAGAAATGATTATTGTTATTGTCATTGTATTGAGGCAGTCACAATGTCCTGCAATCAAATTGAGCTGTATTGATCATAAGTGTATGTCTTTGCCTCTTCATTATGAGATTATAAACAGGAGAAATCAGGTTGGAGAAGTTGCAGAGAGCTCAGTTCTCTGTAACTTTTTTTCATCTTGACCACCTTGAACACATCACCGCTCGATGTGCTTCTCAAGGACACTTTGACAGAATGTTTTTGCTGCTGCAGACGATCAGGAGCCAAACGCCGCATGACATGTTGTTATAGTCTTGTAAAAAAAAAAGAAAATGCAGCGCTGAGAGAATATTTGTCAGAGACAGTTGGGTCTCTTTGGAGCAGCTCTGCAGTGAGCCTGAGAGACTGGCTTATTGGGTCAAAAGATTTCTGAAAAACTAAAAGAAGTGAAGCAATAGTTAGTGACTCACTGGAATCGATGTGTAAATCTAATAGTAGCTGCAGACTGAAGTGGACTACAAGCCTTCAAGAGCACTTCTGTGCATAAATAATCAGATTACTCAGGACCCCTCAAACATACAGACAGAGAAATCAATCAATCCGTGGGCTCCTTATTGTTATCCTTCACTCTGCTGAGCCATCTGGAGTAAATATCACATTAAAGCACTTAGTGAGGACGGGCACCTTCTTTGTACTCATGCAAACAATAAATAAATATTGATCAGCTTGTTTTTTTTTGACGGTCTTTGCATCCCGGAGCAGTGAAGCCAAACTTCATGTCTAGCTGTCAATAACCCAACACCAGCATCCCAACGCACCCATCGAAGAGAAGAAACGTTGACGATAGAGCGGCTTGTTGAAAAGTTACAGCAAGGTCGAGTTGGACTGTAGAGAGAAGACCCTGCACGGGGAAACCCTTTTACACCTTTGTGGTAAAAAAATAAAACATTTGAATGTCAAAATGTTTGACTATACTCACGTCGCAGCAGTAATCGACAGTAAGCGTCACGGCAGGTTTTATGTTTTTGCAGTTGTTGTGAAAAGAATACTGTTTTGTGAATGTCAGATTATAGGTTTCAGAAAGTTACAGAAGTTGTTGATCACATCTGCCCTTATCCAACACTGGAAATGTGGTGGTGTGTGTGTGTGTGTGTGTGTGTGTGTGTGTGTGTGTGTGTGTGTGTGACAAGCACTTCTGATGGAGTATACTGGCCCCTTGAGAGTGGAGAGTATGGAGAAAAACATCTGCTGAAAAACACTGAAGGTCAAGTCGTCTTTGTTTCTGCGGCGTTTTTCCAGGAGACCTTTCAGTATTTCAAACGAATGCTCCACCCAGGACTATTTCACAGAAAATATAACACTTTGTGGGAATACATTTTACAAAAATCAGCTTTTTTTGGAGGGAAATAATAAAAGAAGAACGAGACAGCAGTGTGCGGCAGATAACTGTCAGCCAGCAGCTGCCTATTGATGATCGCATCATCTCTAATCTTACACATTTACTGATTCAGTTGCACATATTAGACACAACCGGGCTGAATGTGGCTGAAAAGTGAACGTTTCTTGAGTTGTTTACAACTGTTTCAAAAGCAGAACAATGACTGTATTTCACTGTGAAGCCAGTGCTAAAGACAAGTTGAAACACAGTCATTGAAATGACGTTGAAACAATGTCTATTTGTCTAAAAGATGTCCACAATTAAGTCAAAATTGGCCTATTTTTAACTTAAACATCTATAGGACTTTGTGAACATCTTCATCTTCAAACTAGGACGTGAACGTCTTGATTGTCGAGTGATAAGATCCCAAATAAAGGGATCTTACGTCGGGAAAGCGCTGGATGTAAGCAGCGGGAGGCTGGAGTTGCCATTGTTTACAACTTAATTATCTTTATCTCGGTCAGAGTTGATTTTGTGTCCCCAGAGCGTCTGAATCTGCAGCCTCCGATCGTCCCGTCACAGTGACGAATTAGCATCGCCCACGAATCAATACGAGAAATCACCCATAGCGGGTCATTCCCTTTAGCTCGCCAAAGCCGTCCTTTAATGAAGTCATTTGTTTCCCCTGCTTTTTTCCATCAATCCGGAGGCAGGTCCCTGGAATCCCCGAGTGAGAATGTAATGATTGGAGGAGGGAAAACTGGATGAAGTGTTCGCCGTGCTCATTTATTCTTCCCGCCGCCTCCTCATTGATCTCATCTCCCTCCCTGTCCTCCCTTTAGTTTTTTTAATCCCTCATCTTCTCTGCTCTCATCTCAATACAACTCACTGCATCTCCAGTTCTCCTTCTTCAACCAGTCCCGCCTTCCTTGTCCTTTCCATTTGACTCATTCCTTTAGAGCTCTTCTTCTCTCTTTTCAATCACTCCTCTCTTTGCTCCTCTCCTGACCCGTCGGGTGTCTCATCTCTCCCATTGTGAACCGGTGAACTCGTCTCTCCTCTCCTTCTTCCTTGTCCTCCCGTCTCATCCATTAATCTCCACCCGTCCATCTGCCCTGTCAGAGACACGTTACCTGATCGTTACTGAAGTCCTGTCATAGTTTATTACGTCACCACATCTCGAACAAATCCGACACTTCCATTCGAAAACCTCCATTCCAAATAAAAATACTTATTTATACGTTCTAAGAGAACAATTCAATGGAAGTAATATGTAACTGTTTACATCTGAAAAAGCTAATTATCAGGAGAACAATGGCCTTTGTGTTTTGCATCGCCTGGCTCCTGGCTGATTGCCCAAACTCACCGAATCCTAATGATTCGCGTGTGTCCTGCTGGAAATCGATTTGCCGAAACGTGAGTGAGTCAGACAGCTTTCATTGATCTTGGGGGTGCGGTGGATCTGCGGTCCTTAACCTTATTTTCAGACCCAGAGGACAGTCCCATCTGGGCGGAGTAATCCACAGCGAGCCAGGCCGGATCAACTCTAAATGTCACCCAGGTCCATTCGTGAACATGCATTTTTATTCCGTCTTTATTTTAAAAGTGCAGCAATATCTAGTGACGGGAATCCTGCAGTTAAATGTCGAGAGCTGCATCACAATATGCTTTAACTGACTCTCTGTAGCATCACTGATAGTTCTCCAGAGCAACCCTTTAATGTCTTCTTACTGAGAGCAACATGGCGGCACCACGTGGGAACACTTCCATCGTTATTTTAACCCAAACCACCGTCTTTTCCTCAACCTAACTAAATAGTTTTGTTGCCTAAACTTATAGTTTCCTGTTAATACGGAAGTATATTTTGAAAAGACTCGATGTAACGAGTGGAAAATTGACACGTGTGACTTTCGCACATGAAAAGTGTAAAAGGATTAAAGTTTTGTAAGATATATATATATATATATATATATATACACACATGTATGAGGATACGTTGCAGACAGTTTACTGTGTTTGTGTGTCTGTGAGGAGTGAATGTGTGCAGCTCAGACAAACTGATTTCAAAACTTACCAGGAACTCCAGTTGACCCTCTGGATTCTCTTCTTCTTCTGCTTCTGTCTCTAAAACAGAGAAGAAGAGGAAGATGAGGAGTCAAACAACTTGAGATCACAGCAAAACTTAAAGCGTTCAGCTTGAGTGGTGGACGTGTTTGTGCCACTTTGAGCAAATCTGCTGGTGTTCACTTTTTGTGTTTTTCCATTCTTGAACCGTTTACGTCCATGTTTGCTTGCTTGTAGCTTACTTTCCGTTTTTGGTGCATTGTTGCTACATTTACGTAACTAAACAGACTGATCCACACAGCAGTAAAAGGGAGAAGACTGTAGTTAAAGATACTACAAGGAAATTTCATTTTGTGTTGTTTCTGGCGGTCCCTGTGGACTAAAGTGGTAGTGTTTCTGAGCGTCTCTTTAGAAAACCTCTCATTTTACTGCAACAGAGGTCTGACAGTCGGCTCCTCTCAGCTCTGGTTCTGGTTCTCCCGTCCCTCCCTTCCCTCCAGCGGGTCCAGCAATACGTCCTGGGTCTCCAGCAGCGTGGTGTCGGTGTTTGCTCCCAGAGAGGAGACGCTGCGACGACGCTACTGCTGCCGGGAGCTGAGCTCTCCTCCTCCCTCCGGAGCTCCGACTGCAGGTCCAAGGCTGCAGGTGAAGCCAGATCTGGGTCTGCCCACGGTGGACCAGTCTCTGCTGGGGGATCTGGGTCTGTCCACGGTGGACTAGTCTCTGCTGGGGGATCTGGGTCTGTCCACAGTGGACTAGTCAGCTGGGGGATCTGGGTCTGTCCACGGTGGACTAGTCTCTGGTGAACCTTCATGATTTCATCTGAGTTCACCAGAATCCGACCCGGTGGCTCCGATGACGAGCATTAAGAATAACTCTATAGAAACAGACCATCTTCTCTCTGATGGTCTCTTTACTGATGGAGGTCTGATAGAGGATCAGGACTAAACTGAGACTGGTTCACAACCAGTTAAAGTTCCTCAAACGTTTAACATGCAGTATCATTTCATGCTTTATCACGTGGTAGTCTTTATGTCCAAGACAGATAGTGACAAATACAGTAATGTTGAATAAACACCACTAAGCGGAGCAGCATGAAACCTTTGGCACCAAACTAAGAAAACAGGGACCCACTCATCCAAACTTTGCTCCATAGCGGCTCCTAGTGGTCCAACACTTTTGTAAAACTTTCCATGGAGACTTTGCCGTCAGCCTTGCACCAGTTAATCTGCTCTTAAAGAACAGGATGATACATCATCTTACAGTCTGTGACACATCATCTATTTAATGTGATAAATGTCAGCAGCTCCACACAGATGGAGTTTGGTCACTGTTAAGCGTTGGGATGGTGGGTGGTGTTACTCTCTGCTTCATGAGAAGTAAAGCTGAGCAGACGGTCGTTCTCTGGGTGTTTCTCTTAAGCCCGAACCAACCGGCCCGACGGCTGGAAACCAGCAGGAAGTGGCTGGTCTGCTTTGAAATCCCCACTGAGGGGATTTACTCGTGAGATGAGCTCACGATTCTTCTCTTTTCATCTCAACATCTGAAGACGTCTACTCTGAGGAGCTCTGACGGATCAACGAGCCCCGAAGCTCCCAACTAATTAATGAGAGTTATTAACGGTCTGCGATGACCAGATTCTGAACATATACAAACATACATCCAGGAGCTATAATTAGGTTTGGGGTTTTCTGATAACAGAAGTGAAACTATCTGTCAAATCCTGGTTCTTTCAAATCTCTGAGGGTTTAGCTTCAAACGTTTTGAAGTAAAGATACACAGTACGCTACAACACTTGATATTCAGGAACAAAACTAACTGTAGACATCAGGCTGTTCTCATCCAGCGTTCGCAGCTAATAAAATAATGTGCTGTTATTCGTAGATATCCCACAAAACCATTTGTACATAATCAACATAATCATGAATCAGGAAGTATAAACAGCACAAAAACCCTCACAGGCATGCGTGTCAAACACAGACCGGGTTTTCACCCACGAGACGGCCGTTTGGTGATGTTTTTGTCACGTAACTCGTGTACTTCAGTAACGGCACTTCCTTAGTTATTTTAACTCAAAACACGATCTTTTCCTCAACATAAATAAGTAGTTTTGTTGCCTAAACCCAACCAAGTTGTTTCCTGTGAAGACAGAAGTTATATTTTGAAATAACTGGATGTAACAAACGGATGTCGACACTTGTTGCTGGACTTTTGTAGAAAAACACACGAAAAATGAGGAAAAACTTTTCTGTAAAATATATGAATTGTTGATTAATATGTTGCAGATATTGCCTTAATTGACATTTGTATGTGTAGTTGCTCCCAAATCAGAGCAACTGAATTGAAAAGATGAAGGTATTAATTAATATGCTGAAAGAAATGATCTATTTGCATGTGAAATATTGTGCTAAAAAGACGAGTTGATAAATTGATAATTCAACCGTCATTGATCAAGCAGAAATGTGAAATATTCTCTTTAACGGCTTCTCAAACGTGAGAAAATAAGAAAAGTAAATAATCAATTTGAAGATGTCACCTTGGACAAATATTAAAAATCAGGATGACACTTTTCACTTCTTTCTAACATTTATAGATCAAATAATAGATTTCTATCTTGAAAATAATAATCAGTTGCATAATCTACAAATATTAAGTTGCTGTGAAACGTTGGGACTCAACATACGAAGGATCTGAACGGTGACTCTGATTCATGGCCCTCTAGAACCCCTTAGACCCCCCCCAGTCTTTCATATTGGAACCAGCCATCAGGACCCGACCCCTTTGTTTAGGTGAAGCCCGTTTCGGCTGTTAACTTACAGGAAAAACAGGCCGACCATGTTGGTGTCAGCAGCATGTTATTCTATTGGTCTTATTATGAATTTGAGGTCTGGCAGAGTTCATTTTCCCTTTTCATCTCGCTGAATATATATTTCTTGTTAACTACAGACTTTAAGGGAATATGAGGAGTGAAATGTATTTCTTTCACATCATTAAACTTCTACAGCTTCAGCATCGGGCGGCCGCTCTGCCTGAGTAAGGTCACAGCTACAGCAGGGGAAAGAAACGCCCCTCTGGGGTTTTTAAAGATACGAACACCTTTTAAAAAATGCTGTACCTGCTCCAACACAACCAGTTAAAAGCTCCTCGCAGTAACTTTAAATATTAACGTGCATTTAAAATATTTGGCCCTAAAATCAATAAATAATCGTGATAAATAAAGTGACATCAATATCCCAATTCTCTTTCCAGCCATAGTCGTGCAGCCCTGTACACAATAGAAAAGAGAGGTGTTACAACAACAGCGACAGGTGGCAGGAAGCTTAACAACCCAGCACACGTCCGCTGTGTGGTGAAGGCATGTGTTCTGCTGCTGCGTATGACATGAAGTCACGCCCCCCCCCCCCCCCACGACATCACGTCTGATGAGGCTGACCCGATCCCAGCCACCTGCACACGACCTCGTCCTGCAGCAGCACACCTGCCCGAGGATTCAGACGCTCTCTGTGATTTATTTTGATCTAATTCCCTTTAGCTGCTCGGGGGGCTTTATCATTTTATATAAATGTGTGTTTGTATTGTCAGCGTTGGTGAGGACGCTGCTGGAGGCATTCGAGATGCAACAATCCTGCCTCATCTTTAACCTCACACCCTCTTAGAGCCTGACTCTGGAAATAAATTAGTCACGTGAATTTCTTCTGGTTTATTGCGACTTCTTTGTTTGGTTTGTGAAAAGTTTGTGGGAATTTGAACTCATGACCTCGGCCCTGAATATGACCCTCTAAATACTCCCAACCTCAGTTTTAGAACCTCCAACTTCTCTCTACGATACTCCGGAATGATCCAGAAACGTCAGTCGAAAGGTTCACTCAAACTCAATATCTACCCGTCTGTGGGCGGCAGCAGTGTTTGCTGTTGTACTTGAACAAAGTACAAGCAGCCGCAGTCAGACACACACACACACACACACACACACACACACACACACACACACACACACACACACACACACACACACACACACACACACACACACACACACACACACACACACACACACACACACACACACAGAGTGAATCATCTCACTTCAGAACAAAGTCTCCGTGGAGAAGCTCGGCCAGGCTGGCATCTGTGTGTGTGTGTGTGTGTGTGTGTGTGTGTGTGTGTGTGTGTGTGTGTGTGTGTGTGTGTGTGACTAGAGGAGAGTTCACAGGGCTGATCCGTGTACTGAACAGATGAGCTGATTAGATTTATGCAGCGACTTGCTGCATAAATTAGCATTTCAATGTTGAAAAAAAAAGATGACTTTGAAACAACTGGAACTTCTCAGTGCGTTCAAGAGGCAAAAGATCACACCACACTGATAGAGATCTGTGCTCATTAATTCATCATTTGTTTTAATGGACCTGCTAATTAGCATAACTGGTTGTGATAATGGATCATTAGGGAGCTTAGGTGTTGGTGAGAACTGTGAAGTCTGAAAGAGCGACACATGACTCACTCCACTCATTTAGGATTGTAAACAAACAAAAGTCATGTTCAGCGTCGCTGCATATCTCGTGTATCATGTCACCCTCTCATACTGTAGAAGAACAATGCCTTAGTGCTGTTAGAGGTAAACAAACAGAAAGAACTCCACAGGGAACCTTCAAGTTTAAAGGAACAGTGTGTAACATTTAGGGGGATTAATTGGAAGCATTGGAATATAATATTCATAACTATGTTGAAACTAAGTATTGTTTTGTTTTCCTTAGCTTAGAAAAAAACATTTATATCTATTTAGGGAGCGACTCGGCCGCCATGTTACACTGCCTGTGCTCAGTGCTCCGATCTCCCCCCTAACGAGCTCTCTGTGACGCGCCGGAGACCAGGAGTTGCCATCAAGAACAATAGAGATGAAGCTTCTTCATAATGAAGATGGAGGTGGAGCAAGGCGCTATTAACGCTGCCAGAGTTAACGACCACACGCTTCCACCAAAACGTATCAATTACAGCGGCGGCAGATGGCGGAGACACACCTCTGAGCCGCTGGAGGTTTCAGCTCACCTCCAGTGTCTAGACTTCATGCTCAGTTTGTTAATAAGATTTCTGATTGGAGCATCCAAAGGCCTTGTGGTTAAAATGTTGATGCAAATGCATCTGTTTCCATCTTAAACCCTTAAATCAGGCCCTCAAACTTGATTTCCCCATGTGGGAGACCTTTACAGAAAACCAGCTGGGTCACAACTTTGTTATACAAAACATACACTATTTGGCTGAGCCAAAAAAAAAGGAATAAACTCCAACCCACCTGCGCTGTGGCTGGAATACAAACCAGTGTTTACCCTCCTGGGGAACGAGAATGGCCCATCATTGTGAACTTCATGTGTGAAATGCCTAAATAAGAGTGCAGGTTATTGAACTGGAGCAGCTCGGGACAGTTGACTTCATTAGCCTCTAATGATGGTTGGGGCATTTAAGCGGCAGGGATGAGGTTTGGAGAGTAATGATCCAGATGCCAAAGGGGATTGGGATCTCACTGGGAGTCTGGCTTTTTGTTTTTGCTCTATTTTTATCTCCTTCAATGACGTCCTGTTCCATGTTCCCGGTTCCTGTTTCTGTTTTGATTTTGTTGTTGTTCTGCTCCGTTTTTCTGTCAGAGCTCGCTTCTTTCTTGACGAGTTGTTTTTACATTTGTTGGCTCCAAACCTTTCGTCTCTCACAAAAATACCAGAAAATATCCAACGTTGTTCTACTCGCAAACTAACTTGTCTTTTCTGAGTTCCTCATCAATTAATCTGTTGATTATCTTCAGGACTCATTCACTCATTAAAAATAGGGAAAAGTGCCCAATGTTACGTCATTAAAGTCTTCTTCTGCCCGATCAAAAGGCCAAAACACAAACATATTTGGTTCAAGATGATACAAGAACGTTTGCTACATAAATGACTGAAATGATTAAATAATGATCAATAGGATATCAAAATTGCTGACAACTTTCTGTCCATTGACACATTATTTGACTTGACCTTTCAGCGCTTCTTTACGCTACCATCAACCTTTGTCCCAAGTGTCAACAATCATAGTTTCATTTACATACATGTGTTAGCAGCCACCAAGAACACCAACCTGCAGAGAGAAAGAGAAAAGTATGGTCCCACATTCAGAAACTGATCTTCTGCCGAGAAACATTGTATTTACAACCTTTTGTTTCTTGTTGTTAGAAAATTAAACCCGGGAGACAGGAACGCAAATTGAGACGGTTAATCGCCAATGGCTGAAAACTCATGACATTCAAATGCCGAGAGGCAAAGCATCGATGAATAACAAGTTTATCAGAACCCTAAACCTTCAATCAAGTTTCAAGTCTTGACGGGTTGATTCAAGTAGAATATTAAAGGAAACCATTGTTTGCATGGAGAGCAGGTGATCATTATGATTCACTACTGTGGAATAGATGCATTGTAGTATTTATACACTGATACGATCCTTTAATAAGGCAGGCTGGAGGGGCGTGGTGACGAGACTAAAAGCAATATGAAACAGCTCTATGTCTACTTACTCACTTGATTCTGATTTTTAGGACAAACAAGAATATTTGGGACGAACTCACCTTTCCCATCTGTTCTGTTTACATTCCACGTCCCGATGACTGGTCTGTCTTCCTCTTCTGTCTGCAGGAAACGCCTTCGTGGTGAGCCTGGCACTTGCCGACCTGGTGGTCGCCATCTATCCCTACCCGCTGGTGCTGACCGCCATTTTCCACGACGGCTGGATCGCCGGCTACATCCACTGTCAGATCAGCGGCTTCCTCATGGGCCTCAGCGTCATTGGCTCCATCTTCAACATCACGGGCATCGCCATCAACCGCTACTGCTACATCTGCCACAGCCTCAAGTACGACAAGCTCTTCTCCAACAGCAACACCATGTGCTACGTGGTGCTCGTCTGGGCGCTCACCATCCTCGCCATCGTGCCCAACTGGTTCATGGAGTCGCTGCAGTATGACCCGCGGGTGTACTCCTGCACCTTCGCCCAGTCGGTCAGCTCGCTGTACACCATCACGGTGGTGGTGGTGCACTTCATCCTGCCGATCAGCATCGTCAGCTACTGCTACCTGCGCATCTGGATCCTCGTCATCCAGGTGAGGAGGAGGGTCAAGCCGGACTCGCGGACAAAGATCAAGCCGCACGACCTCCGCAACTTTCTCACCATGTTCGTGGTGTTCGTGCTCTTCGCCGTCTGCTGGGCACCGCTGAACCTGATCGGCCTGGCGGTGGCGCTGGACTCCAGGCTGAGCCGGGCGATACCGGAGTGGCTGTTCACGGCCAGTTACTTCATGGCGTACTTCAACAGCTGCCTCAACGCCGTCGTCTACGGCGTCCTGAACCACAACTTCAGGAAGGAGTACAAGAGGATCGTCCTGATCATCTTCAAGTTTCACTGCTGAGACGATGCGCTGATGGGGTGGCGTCATTCTCTGCTTTTGTGACAAGAAAATACTGTTAACATACCTGCAAACTTGTCGCTTTTTCGCCGAAATTCGCCGTTTTGAATCAAAATATATCATCCACGTGAATCGTGTAGATCCGTAGAGGTTTTTTTTTTTTTTGGGGGGGGGGGGGGGGGGGGGGGGGTCATCTGGCCAGCCAGCGTTTCTCAGATTGGAGTGAGACGAGGAGAAAAGGTGATGTTGTGATCTTCACAATAAAACATCTTTGAGTTTTGGCCAATCAGCGTTAAGACGTCTACACCGTCTTCATTTCCCTCCGTTAAAGTTCAAGTTACTTATGTTCTGCTACAGGTCAGACTTGCTGGGTTAAGTTAACGTCCACTGCATGCGGAACTTTGTCGACTGTTAGCGTTCGCCATTATCGCAATTTAGAAGGAAAAAATGTAACGTGATGAAACATGCAGCCCCCCCGTGTTCCGGTTCAGTTCACGCGGTCACTCGTTAACGTTAAACCGGAACACCGGCGCATCTGGTTGCAGGTTGTTGTTTTTTTACTCAAAAGTAGAATGAGGATGATTTCGTGGTCAGAATAAGTTGAAACATGAGGCCCAGATACTGATGAGATGATGAGGTCAGAGAGCTTCAGGGAGAGGAGGCTGGTTGTGTAGCGCAGCTTGACGCAGGGCAGAGCTGTGAGTGGAGCTGGGCCTGGATAAAGGTGGAGCTGGGCCTGGATAAAGGTGGAGCTGGGCCTGGATAAAGGTGGAGCTGGGCCTGGATAAAGGTGGAGCTGGGCCTGGATAAAGGTGGAGCTGGGCCTGGATAAAGGTGGAGCTGGGCCTGGATAAAGGTGGAGCTGGGCCTGGATAAAGGTGGAGGTCTAAACGGACGTGAGTACAGCTTCCTGCTGTCACAGTGTTTTAAATACATTGATAAGGCAGGGTATGCTAAATGCAGCCTCTGCTCCAAGGAGATGAACTACAGCAACAAGGGCTCACATGTCCTCTCATCACACTGTTCACTGTGATGACCACAGCCAGTGGACCAACAGTCCCACGTTGCTCCCAAGAACCCTGAAGTAATGAGAGGGTTAAGGAGCCTGTACCTTCATCTCAGCAGGTTGCTAATGCAGAGGTGTGTGTAGATCACAGCTATTATTTTACTCTTGATAAGCTACTTTAGCCAGAGTAGATTATCATTTTCATTTAAATAATTGAACTGGGTTGAATGCATATTAATTGCAAATAGAAGATAGGTCACAATTCTACCAGCTGTACAGTAACAGTGGAAGTTAATATGAAGCCGTACAGTAACAGGGTTCAATGAAAACTAATCACTTTATTTGTACAGGCGATGGTTCTCTCTCGCTATCTATGTTTTTATATGACAAAAAAATGAGACCTCAGTCTCAATGGATTTTGTCTAAATAAAGGTTAATAATAATAATAATAATAATAATAATATTGATTGGGAAAAATAAAAAGCTAACTAGCCAGCTGTTCAACTAGAGCTGAAATACTGATTAATCACTGAATAATCAATTAGTTTGTTGCTTAAAGTAAATGTCTTATCACTTAATATTTTTCTCAGAGTACAACAGAATGCTACATTTTAAAGCTCATATTTAAAACCTCATGAGTTTGCAGGTATGTGTTAAAAAGAAGAACTTGACCTTGACAAAGAGAAGTACTGCATGAAGAAAAGGGAAAAACACTTTGTATGAGAGAGAGAAGAACTTTAATAGCTGGAGGAGGAGGAGGAGGAGGAGGAGGAGGAGGAGGAGGAGGAGGAGGAGACAAAGTGAAACAAATGGAGCCACACAGAGTTATCAGTGATGCCTGAGACTTGAACTTGAGAGACTTTCTAAATACAAGAGAGGGAGGCAGAGACTAGAGGGAGTCATTTAGTAATGTGTGTTATCACACTTTCCTTTGATAATGAAGTCATGAATTACTGTTCAAATGAAAAAAGTCCTTACTTATGTTTTTAACAACTTCATACTTTAATTTGTTGCTGGGGTTCTTTGTGATCATCTTCTTCCCCCTCATTTATTTTGATGCTTGAAATCTTCTTTGAACCATTTCAAGATGGACAAAACTCCAACATCGGGATGTTTAAAGGACGTCAACGCTGTTTCTGTTTCCACAGAAGGGAAATGTGACCGGTGCTGTTCTGAAGGCTGTTATTGAACAGAATAACAAATCGGTGCTTTTTAGGAATATAGTAGTGTGATATACCTTTGAATCAATGCGTGATTAGAAAGGTCAACATCAAACGTCAAGATTTAACATGAACTGTGATAGAAGCGGACAATCTTCTGGGCTTTAGTCCTTGTTTACACTAATAATCTTGATATTTTAACAAAACACTCACACTCTCACTGGGACAAAAGAAAACGATGAAAGGATGCCGGACAGAGATGAGAGTACTTCAGTTCAGTAGAAAAAATAGAAAAAAAACTTGTGAAAGGTTGAAAGTTTTGGTTTTGCAGTACCGGAGTTGCCGACTTGACTTTCAGTACCGACATCTGGGACCGAGACCTCAAGATTTTTTTTCCGCTGTGGTGAAAGCCGTCGGTGGTGTTTCGTGCTCAAGTCTTTTATCCTCTGGGACACTTTCTCACCTCATTGTCCTCTTCTATCTGGGACAAGAACAGCACCCCCCCCCCCCCCCCCCCCCCCATCTCTGCCACATCCTGATCCAATATGAAGACTTTTTCTCACATCTGGAGGTGTCTGTGTGTGTTTTCGGACACTTAAAACCTGAATGGAAAGAAAAGACAAAAACACGGTGTCTCTGCCGTTCAGAAGCAATACTGTGTGGACTGTTTATTTCTAAGTTAAACATCAAAGCTGTTCATTTCAGTTCCCTCAGCGCTCACATACTGAGCTCTATTACACATCAAACACCCTCCAGCAGCGAGTACATTTACTTTACACTTCATATGTAAATTTTAAACATGACAATGAGAAAGAGATGTTAAAATGAGTAATGAAGTTCTGAACAGTATTCTGACCGCATCGCTGTGTTTCACACTCCTGGAAAGTGGAGGCTGGATGTTGCATAATGTATGAGTTAGCGAGGTGTTGCTGCTGCATTTTAATGAGCCCACTGTGTGTGTGTGTGTGTGTGTGTGTGTGTGTGTGTGTGTGTGTGTGTGTGTGTGTGTGTGGGGATCAGGCTGTTCTGGGACCAGTTCTTCCCCAATATAAAAGGTCCACCAAGGACCTCAAACAGGGCCAGGTGTTGGAGGGAATGTGTGTGCATGTCTTTGTTCAAATTTTGTGCCAAAATGTTGCCGGTTCCAAACCCAGGAATAAACATGTTTTCCCAAACTGTCAAACTCTTCATTAAACTGATTAACATGGGAATTCAAACCCAATCGACAGGTTTGCCATTTCTTTAATTGAAAGCATTAGTTTGGCATTTTGGGAAATGCGTTTATTGTCATTGTCTTGGCGACAGTTAGATAACGTCAATACCACTGTCATGTCTGTCCATCAAAGCTGGGATCTGATTAGCTTAGCTTAGCATAAAGACTGGAAGCTAATAGAAACAGCTAGCCTGGCTCTGTCGAAAGCAAAACATTATATAAATACAAACTCATATTGTTGAGATTGTTGAGCTTTCCACCCTGCTACCAGTCTTTATGCTAAGCTAAGCTAATGGACTCATGGCTCCGTGCTGATCGTGCAGACATAATCGTCTTTCCGAGAGTTGGACTTTCATCGACCTCTAGAAAAGACAGCAAAAAATATATATTTAATATTTTCTTTGATATTTCAGCTAAATATACTTTTACACTTTATGTATGTGATTATTCTCTTAAAAAGTATCTATAATATAAGAATGCAATATTATTATTATTATATTATTAAAATGTTTATTTAATTGGAATTTGAGTTGGTTCAGTTATCACATGGACACAGTATGGAGTTACAGTTTTACCTGATAGAACTTTGTTTCTGCTATTTTAATAGTGAACCAAGTGAGCTCAAATTGTTGTAAACAATTGTTTTAATATATTTAAACAATTGTTTACAACTGCATAAATGACTATTATCTATATTATTAGACATATAATCATTGAAATATATTAAAACAAGGGTTATAGACGTCTCCAAACTTTGGCCCAGTTTTGATCGAAGCAGAAATCTGTTCACTTGCAAATTACCAAAAACTGGGTCTACTGGGTGATGAAGGCGAGTCATACGTGGAGGTGAAGCAGAAACACACATTTCCCTTGCCTTCATTTGAAAGTTAAAAAGTTAGATATTAAATTAAAGCGCGAGTTAAAAAGAGAATATTGATGTGAATTTACATCCACTGGACCTGGTTTAATAAATCGTTCGTTAGAAGAACTTGTTGAGGACAGAAGCAGATAGAATCGGCCCACTGAGGGTCTAAAAGATGACGGCCTTCTACATGTTGTGGTGTAAATCGAAAGTTGCCTTTTTTCCTTCTTTTAAGCGCTAAACACCAATGCAATGGACTGAGCTTGTTGTTGTGTTTGAAAAGAATATATATATATGTATAATTTTAAAGAAAATATAAAAACAAAGTGTCTGTGCCTCTGGCTGAGGGTCCGCCTCTCGCATTGGAAGCCAACGGTCGATGAGAATGTACCCGGCTTCCTTTCACACGCTGCTTTTCACACATCGCCTTGAAGAATGTTTCCTCTGAATGTCTGTAACGCTGACGAGACAAAAAGTCCTGAAAAACATGTCTCAATAAAAAGAAGGTTCACTGTGAGCCGCCTGCCGCTTGATTGTTTCTAACTCCGTGTTTACTATAAAGGAAAGACACAACGTTCCTTCAGCTCTTTCATAGTATTGTTCATGTTGAAAACACACATTTTCTCTGTAATCCCTAAATGGTCCCGTCAGCTCACGTTGGATGTTTGACAGTTTAACATCAACAGTGAGTGAGAAGGATATTGTGAGAGTTGCTGGTGCATTCGGATGCTAAGGAGGGAAATGTAGATCGATAAACTCTTGTCTGTGCACCAAGTTCAGAGCTGGAGGCAGTTAGCTTCCTCTCAAACCGAGTTTCTCAAACTGAGTTTCTGGAGTCCCACTTTTAAGAAAAATGACAAACCATCACGAACAAATTCACAGATTCATGGTTCTTCAGCGAATGTGCATATGTGAACATTCTTGTCCATTTTCTACGTCACCTTGTGACGATTATGGCCAAAAACGTTTGTTTGATCAAAATGTTTCATTGTTTTAGGGACAAAATGTCACACAAGTCAAATAAGCAGAGCACAGCTTTCACTTCCTCATTCCTGCCAATGTTCAAATCTCTGCATCATAATAAGACGGGTCCTTATTCACAGCTTCTCATAGAAGCGAGTGTACCAACATTAAATCAGCAGAGCTCTGCTTTTACTTTAATGTTGTGCGTGTGTGTGTGTTTGGCTTTGCATTATTAAGACTTCAGGTAAAATAAGGTTCTTCTTTCAGTGCATTTCATTTAACTCGTCTGCCCTCTTTTAAAAGGAGTAATATAGAGTGCATTAAGCTGCAACATTCAGTACAGTTTTCTCACAGGCGGCCACCGCTGGCTGCAGGTGCTAAACATCTGGATCGTCCCCTGGTGGCTGGCTGGCAGAGTTTTCTACAAGCTGAGCGTGCATTTTAAAGACGACAATATCGCAGTCGATCATGTTCATTTAATTGTGGGAAGCCAATATCATTAATATTAGATTCATTGTGCAGCTTTAGTCAGCCTGGAAGAGTAAACTTTGTTGTTCCCGAGGAAATTTGTCTAAAATATATTTTAAAAACCCATCACAAAAAACAACATGAAAACATTTGACAGCTTTAAAAATATTAATTGTAACGCAACAACTGTACTTATTTTAACCAAAAAAAGATCTTTTACTCAAGTTAACCAAGTTGTTTCCTGAGAACACGGAAGTTTATTTTAAAGACAAGAACAAGCAGAGAATGATGAGAGTAAAACTGACACCAGAGACTGTTGACCTCTGACCTGTATTTGATGAGCACGTATTGGTCTCAGAAACAAAGTGAATAAGCATATCGTTTAAAATGTGTACTTTTGTTTACATTTCATGACTGCTTTATGGAAAGAGTTCATTATTTACAAGATATTAAAGTTAATGTTTCGAGCAACATCTTTTAGACTTAAACGTGGTTTTATCCGTAAACACGTCCCTCTGTGTCTCCATCGTTTGAGTCCACAGAGAGGGGGAGGGAAGCAGGAGCCTGAGGAGACCAGAGGAGGACAAGAAAGAAGAGGACAGTGAGATGAAGAGAAGACAAGGAGTGAAGGGAGGTGACCGAGATGGCAGCTGAGTTTCTTCCATCCTTCTTACCTCGGTCACATCGTCTTAACTGAATCATGTAAAGTTAAACACTTCACGGAAAGAAAAGCAGGTAATCAGTAGACAATACGTCTTTGATCCAAAGTCACATGACTTTCTCCTTAGAAACTAGCTCGAGGAAAGTCATTTGCGTAAAAGCTAAAGTGGTGAAATAGTGACTAGTTGGTGAGCTAACTGCTAATGCTAACGAGTGTAGTGTTTTTTAGACTATTTTCAACCTAAAGTAGCTAAAAGCCTCCACAAAAAGTTAAGAACATTTCAGCGTGCATGCAGCTGAGACGGCATGAAAAGTCGAATGATGCACAAACGGATCAAACGCTCCCCGTTCTCTTCTCTAGTCCCGGGCAAAGAAAGGAGGAGGGGGAGCTGAAATGGGAGGAGGACAGCAGGAGTGATGAGGAGAGAGGAGAAGAAAGGCTGGACTCATGCAGGAAGGAGGAGGAGGAGGAGGAGGAGGAGGAGACAAGAGATACAGGGTGAATGAGGGAAGATGATATTATGAAAATTAAAAGAAGCAACATCCGCTCCATCAGGTCCACAACTCTAAATATACTTAACTTGTAGTTTTTTGTAGGTTTTTGGGTATTACATGTTGGTGTCGAGTGAAAGTAAAGCCTCATCCGTCTAAAACAAGACATCTGATTGTCCTTTTTTCCTTTCCAAATAGCATGAAAACTGATATTTGGTGATTCACAGAGAACTGAAGCAAATGAGAGAAAAACAATCAGATGTTCCTGTGCGGACGAAAGCATCCGTTAAACTTCAAAAGCCACCGAACACTTTTTAATAAGAAGTGGCTTTGTTGAGAGAGAGAGAGAGAGAGAGAGAGAGAGAGAGAGAGAGAGAGAGAGAGAGAGAGAGAGAGAGAGAGAGAGAGAGAGAGAGAGAGAGACAGAGAGAGAGAGAGAGCCTGTATTCAGCAAAAAACAGCAGAAGTTGAGAACATAAATGAAGTTAAGGTGTGCATTCAATTAATTAACCGAGTCTTTATTTGCTACCGGTTGAGACAAACGGCAGCATTGTGGCTATTTACACCCGGCCAAGTAGAATATGCTGCTTTATTTAGCTTTACAAGATAGTTAACGAGCTAGAAAGCCGTTTCTGGCAGAACATTTAGTCCACTTCTTCTATTCAGTCTGTGGTTGTGAATGGATGAAAGAGCAGCAGATTAGATCTGAGATCAGAGGAGGAGAGGAGTCGATGTCAGGATGGACGGACGAGTTCTCCGGCACTGAATGAAATGTATTTATTCATCTTTATGTTAAATAGTACGAATCACCCAAAGCTGCACTTTGCAGAGAAGCTCAAACATGCATTAAAGAACGTGCTCCCTGCACGTTGCCTCTCAGGTGACACTCTGCTCACTGTGTAAGCAGCTGTGAGCATGAATTTCAATGCAGTCAAAGCCAATCAAGAGCAGAGGAGCCGAGCGGTGACCTGCTGGAGGCAGAGAGCACCGTTCAGGTCCGGTAGGGTCAGACCATTAACGGAGACGTCAAAGGGCCTCACATGACAGCTGACCTCACCGCCGGCCTTCTACACGTGTAGAGAGGGCTGGTGGATCAGTGACCGATCCGCCTCCTTATTTGAGGAGGAATTAAAGATGTCACTTAAAGCTTCTGAAGAGAGGGCAACTAAAACAGGAAACCTTCAGGATATTGGACCTCGATCAAGAACATCGGTGCATTTCTCTTGAGGTCAAACCTAAACCAAAAGATGTGAGAAGAGGTCAGGATGTGAAGGCGCTCACCTGGTCGAGGAAGCTCAGCTCCACTTGCTGAAAGGTGAAATCCAAGAGAACCAACCTATACTGACTCCACCTCCAGCTCACCTGCAGCCCCTGGTGTGTGTGTGTGTGTGTGTGTGTGTGTGTGTGTGTGTGTGTGTGATTGCAGGAGTGGCGACAGGTGTGTGAGAGTCAGGCAACCAGCTGTCATTTATTTATTCCTCATTAACTTATTCAGTGGAAGTTTTACATATTTTAAATAAATTAAAAAACATTTTAGAGTTGAGAGAGTTAAGTGGACTGTTTTCCTGCCTGATTAACCTGAATAAATAAAGATTATAATAGAAAACATCATGAAATAAACATGAATCAGACCTCAGTCACATGAAAACAACATCTCTTCCCGTCTCTCTCCTCATCGCTCCGTTCGCTCCGATGATCCTCAAACGGTTGAATCGTCTTAAAGTGTTCCATGTGACCAGAGTAACCAGCAGCCCAAAGATTTTTGTTGAGTACTTGATGAGTCATCAAACATTTGAAACCATTTCACAGAGGAAGAAAATACTTTTTAATGTGGATTTGATGTGAAAAATATACATATATTTGGCATAAAACAAGAGATAAACGATTAAAACAGGAAAAAGGTTTTTAGCTGTGACTTTAACATCAAAATATGTTCATTTTTAAGAGAGTTATGTGTGTTTATATACGTATATATATATATGTGTGCTGCATCCATCCAGCACTGAAATCATCAGCGTGTGGTTTGTGGTTCTGCTCACAGGAAGCCATACCGGGCTTCTTCTAAAGGAGCGATCAGCCTCTTAAACAGAAAACACACACATCATTCTCCGCTCAGCTCGGCTCTCTCAGACTTTCCACTGATGTGAAATAAGAATCCTTTCAGCGGAGGGAAGCTCTCCTTCTGTCTCTGCTCTCAGTGGAAGCTGCTGCTGCTCTCCAGACTTCAACATGTTTCAGCTCAACAATCTCAAGGTACCAGAAGGAGCAACGCTCAGTCGTTCACACGGTGCTTCACTAAGAGCTGGAGGGGAAACGTGATCGTGTTCACGCAGGTCTGTGTGGAGGTCTGAGATTTTATATAAATATACATATATTTCTATATAAATGACAATAAAAAAAGAGAAAACCCGGATTGAAGTTGGTTGAAAAGGTTTCATGAAATAGTTTTTGACTACATTTGAATGTTTCACCTTCAGCTGAAGGTCAATTATAGGACGTATCTCCCAGCAGGAGAGGACTTTACCTTCCAATACTAAAGCTGCCACTGCCGGCTTCACCATATTACGACCACTACTATAGTATATAGTATATATCTAAGCTTTGCAGCTGGATACATGATGACAATGTGACTGTCATGGCACATAAACAGACAAACCGGGTCTGTGTTTTCTTTTTTCCGGCCTAAAACTGAAGGTGAGCTGGGAACTACTCGTCATCTGTGAAGAAGAAGAAACGTGAAGTCGTGACAGTAAATAAACCTCAGATGGTATCTATTCACCCTGTGGGACATTTTCACCAAAGTAAAAGTTAAATGCAGGCGTGCATATAATCTAATATAATCTAAAATGCACAGTAGCTGTGCGTCAGAGGGTCCTCTGCTTCCCACTCGGGTTTATGAAACTCCATCTGAGCGTGTGAGCTTTATGGAGGAAAATTAACCCCAACGGACCTTCTTCTTCTTCTTCTTCTTCTTCTTCTTCTCTCCTTCCCACAGCAACCAGCCTCCCTCTCCTTTGTATCAATTAGGCAGCAGACAGGATTACTCACACTTCTTGTGCCAACCGAGCAGCTGTGAAAGCAGCTCAGCCTCAGAGCTCCAAGGTCTCTTATTTGGCTTGAATCTAAATTCTGCAGACTTAAAGGCTCACAAACTGACATCACATAGTTTCCCCCTGCTATGGTTAGCTCATGTTATTGTTGACGGCAATACACATACACATGAATGTCTTAATATTTACACAAATAATGGAAAAATCTCAACCAGAAAAGTCAGAATGGTGGTGAAATAAATAAGTCTGTTAAAGCGTAAGAATAATTGGAAAAACTGAAGTCAACAAGTTGTAGAAACCATTTAACTCACGACGGCCTTCCTCCGGAGATATTCGGCCACAGACACAAGAGCGTCTTCATGCATTTATCCGTCTGCATTAGGACGGGTAACAAATAACTTATTTTACTTTCTTTTTTTTTTTTTTAAATCAATCAGACTTTAAACAGACGTTTAATTTAGTTTCTCTGCCCTCAGTCTGTCCTCTTTCCGTGTGAAGCTATGAGGAGATTCAAGAAGTCACTGAAGAAAGGAGCAAGTGATTTCTTTCTTACAGTCGTCAATCATTTACACCTCAAAATGTTTCTTTAAAGGTGCTAAAGCTGTATTTGTATTTGTAGTTGACGTGAGAATGTTGTCATGTGACGCAACTTCCATATCAATATAAGTTATGAAATTTATATTTTAACCCAAATTATGATCATTTATTTAACTCTAAATCGTCTTGTTGACCTGTCAATCACCGTGTAGCCCCGCCCTAAAGCATCCCCTGCTTTATGGTCTGTGTGACTCTAAATGGACCATAATGTACTAAATGAACATCATGCTGTATTGAAGAAGACTTGAAACTAGAGATTGAGACCATAAACTCATGTTTACAATGTTTACTGAGGTAATAAATCAAGAGAGAAGTAGAGTCATTTTCTCATAGACTTCTACACAACCAGAGGAGTCGCCCCCTGGTGGACACTAGAGAGAATGCAGCTTTAACACATGAAGCTTCATATTACAGTTCATAATCTGACATAAAAACACTGCTGTTGTCCACACGGGGCGCCAAAATCAACACACGACTAGCTTTAAGAAAACAAAACGTTTTTAGCAGCAACCAAAGAAAAAAAGACAGGAAAGCACACTGGGATATTTTTGAATGTTATTTATTCATGAAGGAATTAAAACAGATAACCCTTAAAATGTCAATTTAGCACTCTTTCATTTCTTAATTGATCAAATCTCAAACATCTGTAGAGTGCAGCTTTTTAAACCGTTGGCCTCGGAGAACTCGAGTTGGGCATTCGCTCGAAAAAAAAAAGAATAATGAATTAATCAAGTTTTCCTCCGTAAATGAAGACGAGCAAAGTGAAATTTGTCTTCTTTGGGTAGCTGCACATCTTCATCATCATCCTCATAAAGTGTCCAGTGGAGAAAATCTCAAACTATTTTCTATATATACACACACATACATATATAAGGAAATAGGAGAAAAATGGATAAATAAAATGAGATTTAACATCGCGTGTGTGTGGACATCTACAACAAATGGATATATTCACAAAAGCGACTTCCGCTGTGATTTAAATCAGCAGCGTCACACATGAGGCTCACAGCTGAGCTTAGAAACAAGCCGTCCGTATGCGGCCACACAAACACTGAAGACGCACAACAGTGCAGAAGCTTTACGACCAACCGATAGCACGGGTTGACTCGTGTCTGACGCAGGTTTGATTTACGAGTTAATACCTGTGGCTTGTAATTAAAACGCATGATTTATATTAAATACATATTATATTACAAGCAGAGCCTCTCTGGAATTAAACCAACAGAACATGTTCAGGGTTTAGCCGTGTGTCTTAAGAATGCATAATGTTGAAAAAATAAAACTATAAAAAAAAATAAAAGTACCCGAACCTGTAATGTTTGTTGTATACATCAAAACATAGAAAAAATGAGTTGGATCAAAAAAAGAAGTTTTACAGACAAGAAAAAAAATAAATAAAAGTGTTCCACAGAAGAGCTCCTACAGAAAAACAGTACAACTACGTTTCTGATATATTTATTAGTTTTGTTGAGAAAAGGTGATTTTTGTTCTGGGGTTGAGCATCAGTGAGATTTATTAATCTGGGTTTTTAATAAAATCCTGGTTTCGTGTTTGTGCAAAAATGGCAACCGAAATATGTCGACGGTAAAAAACAAAAAAGAAAATAAAAAGCTTTTAAAAATCTAATATACAGTAAAATATAAATATTAATCTCGTCATGAACAAGTTCGATGTCGTCTATTTTCCCTTTGAGTTTTTCTTGAGCCAGATGAGCCAGATCCTACTTCTTCCTTTAATAAGTGTGATTTACTTCCACACTTTAGTTATATTGTAAACACTCTGCATGGACACGTGTCAGGATGACAGCCCTGAGAGGAAAGTGAGGAAAAACAATCTGGTGATTCGTTTACCAAGTCTGATCTAAATCATTTTATCTCCTGTGCTTACTACTAAAGAAGAGGTGACGACAAAATAAATCATATATCAATATAATGTTCGGTGATTGTTTTCTTTAAGTTCATTTAGAACTGTTGTAATACTCATTTCGGTCACAAGAGGCTGAAGTTCACCACCAGCAGCGTGTTCTAGGACTGAGAGCATTCATGTTTTCTCTAACGGCAGATTAGGAAGGACAGACAACACTAACGTTACGTACCTTGTGTTTAAAGTGCATGGAGAAATGAGAACAATAACAAGGAACACAGATTTAAAAACAGAAAATGAATCACCAGAACGTTTGGTTTTCCTCATTTGGCTCTCTGGGGCTTCCATACTTCCAATTCCTAATTGAAGCCGTGTCCAATAAAAAGAAAAAACATTTTGATACTCAACCCTTTCATTGTTCTACGTTTGGTTAAGTTACCGTTACTTGATTTAAAGTCTGTGTGTCGTCAAAGAAGTGCTGAATAAGGCATAAATCAAAGTGCGACAAAACTAATCAGATTTTCCTCTAAAGGAGGAGTGTGATGGTCTAAAAGCTCTAATTGAGAAGCAGTTTGGGAAACCAGTCCACTTAATATCAGCATGTGTGCCAGTTTGCTTAAAACATCACTATATTTAGCTTTTAAATGAAAACTAACCTCTAAAACCGCTCCTAAAAATCTCTTGAAGCTACCTGAAGGAATGATCCGTCTCATGAGATTACGCTAAATATGCTGGACCTGATGGAGAGTGACGTAACCAGCAGTTGGCGTGTCATGATTAAGACGGGACACAGTAGTGAAACATGATCAAACACCACGAGTCCTCACAGGTTTATACTGCTCAAACATGAAATAAAAATGGTTTCTAAATGGCCTGGGTGACTAACAGTCACTTCCTGTCATCACTGGACCCTGAAGGAGGAGGCGAGCATCTCTACGTGTTTCAGAGCGTTGCGGGCGATGATCTGCTCGATGGCGATGTACGTCCCAGCGAGGAAGCCGATGAGCCCGATCAGGCTGATCACGACGTTCTTGACGGTCACTGGCGGAGACAGCGTGCCCTCCGTGTGGAAAGTCAGAAGCTGAAGGATGGGCGGGAAGATCAGCGCCAGGAAGCTGCTGCTGACCGAGCCGACCAGCGAGATGACGAGGTCCAGCTCCGGGATCAGGACGGCGAGGGCGCCTGGAGGAGGACGAGCAGAGAGACGTTTGTGAAAGGACTGGCTGTTTGAGTTTCTAAACTTAAAGTTGTATGAAGAACCTTCAATGATAAATGTGAATATTCAAACTTTCTTCCCAAGTGTTCACCATACACACCTCGATCAAATCAAAATGAAACATTCAAAACAAGCAACAATTCAATCAGATCAAACCATAAACAATATTTGTCTGTTTGCTGCAGCAGAATGCGAGATTAGCCGTGGACAGACACAGAGGTGCACACTCACTCACTCACACTGTCAAACACACACACACAACCGAACACATGACCTCCCATCATCTCATATCTGTTAAAATAAACGTGTTTAATGTTATAGATTATTTCTTGTCCCCACTACAGTTGTCCTATAAATTAACTCATTTGACTCTAATAATATAATATTTTGCATTAGTCCTCAATAACTGTTCCTTGAACATACAGATTCCTCCAACATCATGTTTAGCATCTCATTTGAAACAACTTTTGTACTTTTAGGAAACATTTTAAAGTCAACAAAATCTTTACATTTAAGTTATTTTAATTTGATAAAAACTGGTTTTGTTTACAGTTCGTGTGGCTCTCGTTGTGCTAAAGACCTGCAGTAAACAAACTAACGAGACTTAAAGGGGTAAAAAACAGTATTGTCTCACAAGAAACTAAATTAATTTGATTTTGTTGTGAAAAAACAAACCCCTACACGTTGTCTTTTTAAACTTCTCAACATACGTTTGTCATGAATTATGTCCGAGTCTTGATTCAAACTAAAAATAGCTTTTCAGTCTCATCTTCCTCGGGACTGATCCGGTTCTTTTGGATTCAAGCTTCCAGTATTGTCCCTTAAACGATATATAAAGCTGAGCTCCAAACATCATGAAGGGAGTCTGGTGAAACTCTTGTGTTACAACGCGTGGCAGCATCTTCACTGTTTGACGTAAACATTAAAAACAAGCCAGGGGAAAAGACTCTTAAAAACTCATCAAGACTGCGACCGTTGGCCTCTTTGGAGGATTTACTAGCATACCTCTCTGGCAACGAGCATCTTCTCTGATGTACAGAAGATTATGTGCAACAAAAATAAAAAAAGAGAGAAGAGAAGGGAGAAGACGACAGATTGAGACGGAGAGGACAGAGGACGCTGTGAGACAACAAAGGTGTGATTGAGCAGATTGTTTTTTTCCACGCGTCAGTGGTCTCGGTCACCGGGGAGCTGAGTCATCTTCATCCGTTGCTGCAGAGACGGGAACAAACGGTGACGGGGCTCGGATGAAAAATGAAAATGACGCCCGCGCTGCAATGTCCCGACCGAGGTGTCGGTGACCTGGATGGACACACACCACACACTCCATCTCGTCTGTTAGCATCTCCTCCGGAGCAAGAGGTGAGGACACGTCGGGACGTTCTCGCTGATGAAAAGACTCATAATCAATCGCTCGCTGCTGCATGTTCACAGTCTGTCAAATTAGCCTCTGGGGGGCGACGGCAAGGTCGAGCTTTCATGTGACGAGTTTACACGGGGGGGGAGAGAGAGAGGGAGAGCGAACCGGTCACTTCCCCATCTCCCGGTGATGGCTGCTCTTCAAACTGCATGTGAAGCTTTTTGATGTGAAGCCAACAAACTCGTCCGGCTCTGATTTGGTCGTACAGAAACATAAGAGACGATGCCAACTCTGGGGCTGAGACCCCTTCAGAGGACGACAAAGACGTCGGAGAAGAGAGACGATGCGATGATGTTGCTACAGGCATGGTGACCTCATCAACAATGCACCTTTAATTTCTGGCCATCGCATATGCAGATTCTTTGTGAAGACGAGGGACCCAGCTAGGCCACAGCTTTATTACTACATCGTAGTAAAAGCAAAGAAGAACGATGAGTCTACAACTCCTACATATAAATATGTTCAAACAGCATCTTAATGGCTGTTTTTCAATGTGAATCCGCTCTTCATTTAGAAACAGTCACTCAAAACAACAGTAACAGATCTTAGGTGGTTGGGGTACTAGGACGGTGGCTGGATGTTAAACGGTGCAGAAAGGTGTTGAAATAACTACAAGAACTTGTTCCCCGGAGGTCGTCTGACTGTTTATCTACAAACTCTGAGCCTTGAACTTCACACCCACCAGCATCAACAGAGAAACCGGGCAGGCAGCTCAAATGAGCAGCCGCAAGACGAAAATAAAAAAGCACAGACTCAGAGGGAAGGAGGGATGGTGGGGGTCCGGCTGAATTTATACGGTCAGCAGGCAGTTTCTTGACTGAGCCCACCGACTTTTAAATTCCACTGAGGGAGGAAAGATGGAGTCAATTACCTCCAGAGCCACGAGCGATAGTCAGCGGGAGGGGACGCTCCGTCTGGGGTTGGATCAAAGATTGGTAGAGAGGGTCTTAGCTCTCTTTTCTCCACAGTCGATCAGGACGTACTAGACGCCGTCCCACCATCTCATTTCTTCACCTCGCCGCCAAAAATCACCAAGCGGGAGCCGACTTTCATCTGGCACGCCCGGGTCTGGCTGACCTGCAGCTCAGAGGACTGTAGCTCATTAAAAGATGGAGGTGAGGCTGCTTTCACTGGCAACCAACAGGAAGTGAACAGTCGAGGTCTGCGGATGCTAATGTTAATTATCCAGGAGAGGATCTACTCAGCATGGAGGCAGCAGCTACGTTACGCTCCGCTGACACTCCACAGATCATCAATAAAAATAAAAAGAAGTTTCAGACGATATGCCTCAACTGATACCAACACGATCAGGGGTGTTCTGAGGAGAGTCTATAAATCTATAAACCATCATGTTCCAAAGAATAAGACAAAAGTTAGAAAACTCTTAAATATGCCGTTATGCAATTTTGGATTTCACCATCATCATTTAACTAACCAGCCGTGACCCCGAAAGGATCATTAAACTGGCATCAAACACACCTCGTCTGTCCGAATACGTAACCCCCGGCTCACCTCCCGCTCTCCCACCGCTCCATCACCCCGACGAGTCAGCAACAAGACGTCTTCTACAAACCAACAGACTCTGTGGATTAATCACGTCACACTGCTGCTCTACGCACCGGTGGACGTCGGAGAGGAATTTAACTATTAGAGCTGATTTAATGGTGACATCAGCTTGATTTACACAGCAGGTCCGACCTGTTCCAGTGCTAATAGACAACCTTCAGCTGATCATTTCAGTCTCAACATTCTCTCGTCATAGCTTGACAAACGTGAGAATTTGCTTATTTCCTCAATTAAACTTGTAAATCTTTGGGCTTTAACGAGACATCTGAAGACATCACTATGGGTTTATGAAGTTGCGATCGACAGGCTACCGTAATACGGCGTTGACACGTTGACAACTGTTTGACGGATTGGTGTGAACTGTGAAGTGTAGTTTTACGTACCTTCATTTTCAGATCCATCCTTTGTATTAACAGCGAGCCAGCATATCATCAGGACTCCAGCACCAAATAGAAATCACGTTCACTTGATTAAATAAACATTTGTGGGCCTGAGGAGCAAATATCTAGCGGGAGCTCGTAGAAAAGTACAAACATGTCCTTCCTTTGAAATTACAAATTAGAGTAATTAGATAAAGTTAGAGGCGGGGGGGGGGGGGGGGGGGGGTGTTCCTTCTAGATCCTCTACCAATGACTAGAACTTCTGAAGGAAACTAAATAGATTATTTCAGGCCTTGGGACACTTTGCAAGAGTCGTCCTTTGGTCAAGTGGAAACGGGATGTACACTCATCACAGGAACCAATTAAATGAATCGTATCTCATGGTTGTTTGAAATTACAACAAATACACGGCAGCGGGAGCCGTCATTACATCCCTTCCCTACGAGCGGTCTGAGTTTGAATGAATTTAATCAGGAGGCGACAGTCTGCTGGAGGGAATGCAATCAATTCGGACTGTGATGATTATTTATTTCATTTTTATTTAACCTTTATTGAACCAGCAAAGCCTCAGTGAGGTTACAAAGAAGGGGCAGACGCCACAAAGTGGTGGTTTGATGTTTGTTTGTGATAAACAAAGTTCAGATCTGAAAGAAGCAGCAGTAAAAGCGACACTGACCTACTGAATCTCTGTGGATCAGAGCTCCAACATGTTAACGTACAGAAAACTATTTCTGCCTTTGCCATTATAGGTTTCACCTTCATCAGCCACTGAGGAACATCTTAGAGAAATGATCCACAGAAGAAAATACTTCAGATTTCAAAGCAGAAGCACATTTTTTGCAGGCAATCATTTGTGTCTTTGAGGTCTCAAGTTTCAGGCTTTTATGCCCTTTAAGATCAAACATTTGTAAATAGCAAAACAAAATTAATAATACTCTTTTTGGTAATTTCTTTTGTGTGACAAAAATATACTCAAATTTGCCATAGAGTCAATTACGGTTTAATAATCTTCGGAACCATCTTTTCAGAGACACGTGGGGGTTTTTCAGTACAATTCCAAAAACACAAAAACCTTGTTGTATAAATCATCTTCGTGCCTCGAGTGTGTTTAGATATTTCCGGTTGCCTTTGCATTCAATATCAACAACTGATGGTTGTGCCAAGAAAGTGCAAACATCGTCAAAAAGGCCTCAACACAGAAAGACCTAAACTGATTTTAACATTAAGCTTAAAGCACTTCTCGGAATACTACAATGAAAATAATGAGAAAAAGACCCCAGCACTGTGGGGTAAAGAAGCTCCCAGAGGACTCTTCACTTTATCTCCTCACCAAACAAGGCTGAGGATGAAACAGAGACAGGATCAGAGAGAGACTGCAGTCCTTTCCTGGCGTGACACCACACTGACCCGTGGATATTTAAAGAGGCATTGGAGGGGGTCTCAGTGCAAGAGAAGCTTTAATGACAACAGCACTTTTTCGACCTGTACGACCTGTACGTCCTGCTCTGGGAACACTACTTTTTGTCCTATTCTATGTCAAAAGACACACTTAGAACACAAGTTGTGGTTGTCAGAGATTAACGAGGATGAAGACAATTGTTTGAGTCACCGAGGGTGCTGATGTTTTCTCTAAATAGTTTGATCGGTGGTCTCTGTAAAAGGCCGATCAGATGACGAAAAACAGGTAAGAAGATTCTTCTATGTGGCTCAATGGCTTCACTGGAGTCCTGAGTTGTATCTCAAACATAGACTGTATATAAGAAGTGGACGTAGTCATCGTGACATCCCCCCCATTGCTTTGAGGACTGCCGTTATGAAGCCTAGAGTTCGCCATCTTGGAATACGACCGATGAACAGGAAGTGACCATATTTGGAATGGGAGAAAGTATCTGCAGCTTGGTTTCAAAGGAACCAGAGGAGTGGCAGCTGACATCCATAATTGCATACGAGTGTGACGTAAGTTTATTGTAATAAATTTTAAACGGAAGGAAAAGGAAAATATAATGTTGTAGTCCAACAGGGGGCTTCAACTGCTTCTCTCTTTCCATTCATATGATTTATTGTTTATATTTTTGCATTTCTAAAGTTACCTACAGTACGTTCATCACATCTAATGTTTGATTCACTGCTGCCAACAGACACACGGTAATTCAGATGAGCTGAACGGCGCAGAGAGCGGAGGCCAAACTACACAAGTCAATTAGCTCAAATAGAAGTAAAAGGTGAACATATCATGTTTTCTGAAAGGGTAAAAACATGAAGGCACTAGAGCAACATGCAGCATGCATTCCCAGTGGCACGTCACCTTTGTGCCACAGTGCTGCTGGAGGAAGAACAGAAATAAAGGAAGAAGAAGAAGAAGAAGAAGAAGGAGACGAGGAGGAGGCTCACACAACGTCCTCTCCTGTTCCCATCAACGGCTCTAACAACACACACTGGCTGCTCAGTTCAAGCTTGTGAAAAAGTGACTCAGACAAAAGAAGCCAACACAGGCAGGAAAAATAAAAGCTTCATGGCTTCTCAGCAGGTATGGATGTATGCGTGAATACAAGTTGTGTATTTAAAGCTCCTTTATTGTGGAAAGCAAGAATTGGAATCGAATCGCACACGTATCGGCTTTAACAACGCTGGCTCATCTGGATAAGGGAGTCACAGCTGGTGAACAAAACAGTGAACCATCTATTAGCTGAAGAGCCAGACATTTTCCTCACAAGCTTGTTGTATTGGTCTGCGCCCTAGTGGCCAAAAGAACGGATTAATGCAGCTTTAAAAGACGGGACATAGGCCAAGCTATCGATCACAACCGGATGACGTAGCTCAACAAGTTCCTTTGAGGTGGTTTTGGAAGTCCTCCATCTTCTTCTGTTGGTTAACAATCACTTAATGCAGATTTACCAGACGGTTTGACATTAAGAACGCCCACTTGAGATTTATTACCGGATCAAACGCCAATCCAAGTCCTCTGCCTTGGAGGCAATCCTTTTTCAAACCGCGTGACATAATGGTATCAAGGCTCATACAGCGACAAGAAAACAGGCAAAGCCACACGGCATCCCTACAGCCGTCACTCAGAGGCCTTTTGATCCAGAACAGCAGCAGCAGCAGAGCAGCAGCAGCAGCAAGCTCCTTCAACCCTCAGCCTCTCGCTGCTAAATTAGAATAGAGAGAGAGCTCACTTCAAAAGAAATCTCACTGCAATGAAATGTCCTGAACTTTAAAGCAGAGCACAAGTCACAGCTCAGCAGAGAGAAAGAGAGAGGAGAGGAGAGGAGAGAAGGAGAGACCGAGAGAGAGAGAGAGAGAGAGAGAGTTTGCTCAGGGCGTTCTTCTCTTTTAGCTCTTATCTGACTGCAAATCAAGAGAAACGTAATACATTTTTTCACCATCAGTCACTCAGAAGGCAGATTTACCACCGAGATGATTTGTTGGCTTAATCTCACATTAAGCTAAGACATTTGAAAATGTCAACGATGCATCGAGTAAACAAGCATGTCAACGAGACAAAATGATTCCTCACGCTGAAGATGTTGCCTCTCTTTAGGGGGAGGTAACAACTTTTCAAGATGAGACATCCTTCGGGCTTCTAAACACTCACGTCGCTCACGTCGCTCAGGTTATTAGTGTCCGAGTTGAAGTGTCTGTGATATGCTGTTAGACATTAAAATATCTCTTTGCAACATTTAGAAGAAGCTTAAAGAGAGTGATGCACCGGCTCTGTGTAACGTTCAGGGGTCACCTGTCAATCACCGTGTAGCCCCGCCCTAAAGCATCCCCTGCTTTATGGTCTGTGTGACTCTAAATGGACCATAATGTACTAAATGAACATCATGCTGTATTGAAGAAGACTTGAAACTAGAGATTGAGACCATAAACTCATGTTTACAATGTTTACTGAGGTAATAAATCAAGAGAGAAGTAGAGTCATTTTCTCATAGACTTCTATACAACCAGAGGAGTCGCCCCCTGGTGGACACTAGAGAGAATGCAGCTTTAACACAAGAAGCATCGGCTTCACTCGGGAGAACTGGAGGTTGCCGCCTGGTTGCAACGCAGACCGACAGAAACAAAGTCACAATATTTAAATAAATACGGTAGCAGTAGTGTAAAGAGGACAAAGCTTCTCCCTCCGGACGGTAAAGAACAAACATCTGCTGTTGATTCAAAGACGATCTACTCCACACAGAGACGATGCTCTGCCTCGGTCTCATCTTGTATTCGATTCAAAACCAAAAAAGCAACATCGAAGATGTTTATGTATATTACTTGTTCTCACTCACACACACACACACACACACACACACACACACACACACACACACACACACACACACACACACACACACACACACACACACACACACACACACACACACACACACACACACACACACACACACACACACACACACACACACACACACACACACACACACACACACACACACACACACGGCTTTGCTGCTTTGCATATGACCTGCGGACATGATGTAGCACATGCATGCATTACCTTTTATCATCTCATCAACATGCATGTGCAGAAACCTGTACCGCGTAGAGTTTGCATAATGTTCTACAGGCTCCAATCACAGCTAATGAACGTAATTAAGATCCCGAAGCTAACAAGCGATGCCTGCTGTTCCATAACTCAATGAAGTCTGATGGGACTGCTTGACATGTTTTATTATATAACATGAAGTACTGGATTAACCCAACTGTAGACACACAGACCTGCTATTAGAAAGCATCAGTGACGTCTCTCTAAATGAGTCCAATAAAAGGTATAAGATATGCATCTCTGCCTCTGCAGAGCATCTTATTCTCTGCTCCATTTCCTACTCCGCAGAGATCTAGTCTGGTTGTTAACTCACATGTGAAGATGACCAACACGGTGCGGAGCAGCAGGTTGACGGGCGTCTGCCACCTCTCAGACACGCGGGCCAACACCGGAGGAATGAGGATCTCTGCAGGAACGTAGAACTGAAGGGCGAAGGTGATGAAAATACCAAAACAGTAGAGCAGCTTCACCGCCTGGTACGTCCTGGAGAGAGAGGAAAGAAAGAGAGAAGAGACTTAGCCGCTGTGCATTACTCTGTTATATGATAAGTGAACAAACACGAAAAATGTCCCCAAAACAAACCACAAGTTCTGATCACACGGCCAAAATCATGCATTCTATTACATCAGGCTTTTATTCTAGATGAATTTAATCTCCACCAGATTAAAACCATTGTCTCAGGTTAGACCTGTGGGGGTAAACTCATTTCCTGGTTTCCATTAGAAGCATTGCTGCTGTATAACTGAGGAATACATTGTTTGATGCAATGCATCATTTTGCATGCTGTTGCCAATCATTGACATATCCCACACTTTTAAAAATAAGTTTTTAGTATACAGAAGATGATTAGACTTTTGTGTTTTCACTCTGTATATAATATGTAAACAAACTGACATTTAAATGGTTACAAAAGAGGACAACTTTTAAAAGAAGACATATCTATTAAACGTGGCTTTTATACCCGAGGTGAATTTTAGTTATCTTAACATTTTATTGTTTGTTCTTTTGTATATTAAAATATCATTTGATGGCAGTATGTTGATCCTCTAAGGACAGAGTTAAACATGTGAAACGTTACACCTAAAAACAACATTAAATCATATTTAAATGTGTTTGTTACACTGAAATGCTGCTGATCAAAAACCTTTCATGAAATACAAAACAAATCAAGACAAATTTTCATGTTCAAGATCGAAAAAAAACCATTAGAGACATTCATCGGTTGTCCTTGTAAACAGTAAATTAAAATAAAGTGCTGGTAATTATAGCCTTTGAGGTTTCAACCTTATTGAAAAGCCAATCTACTCCACTGATCAGTGGCATCGGTCCAGTTACGGGAGGCCTCGTCTCCTGTCGTAATGAGGAGACGAGGAGAAGATGAGCGCCGTTAGTCATCATCTACGAGCCCGAAGACCCACACCACAGACAGACGTCAGCTCAGTGCGTTCTCTCTGAGGACGTGAGGATTATTCTCCTAACCTGCTCTATATGGAACGTCTGTAGGTTCATGATTAGCTCTGTGTGCACGGACGACTCCACCAACTAACGGGGTAATGATCCAAAGGGGTTGAATCGCCATCGTACAGATACACTATGATTTAGTTTCACGATTGAAAACAGCTGGTCTTCATGGACTGTGGTAGATCTGCTGAACACCTGGGACCTGTACCCTGGAGGTGACGGGGTTCTTTTCCATTTACAAAAGGACCAAAGACAGTTTGCTGAGATGTAAAATGCAAATGAGGCATTATCTAAAGGTAACTTTTGGTTCATTTAGGAGAAATCTACAGACAAAGTAGTGAAACAAACTCGCTTAAATGTATATCTATTTGTAATCCAGGGAGTGTTGATGTCTCACCAGCAGTTTGGCAGGTTGAGAGTGATGCTCCCTCCTATGTGCTCTCCAAAGCACATGTAGCCGATGGTGCCCAGGCTGATGTAGAGGAAGGTGACGATGCCCATCCCCAGATACAGGACCGGGAGGAACCTCTGAGGCCTCTGCATCTTGTTCTCCAGAGGAAGAACCTGCAGAGACACATGTAAACAGGCTTTAACCGTTTACACGTTAACGTGTTTGACCCGTGTGCTTTATCACTTAGTTAACATCAGTCCGTCACGTACCACTCCGATCCCTTCGAAGGCAAAGATGGCCGTCCCAAAGAAGAGAGGGTAGTCTACAGCTCTGCCCACTTTGGGCAGGTCGATGGGGTACTTGATGTTCTGCAGGGAGAGAAGAACATTAACTCTACATTCCAAGGGTTTGCTGAATGCTCCGGCTGCTCTTCCACATCTGAACCCATCACATCTACAGTCAAGAGGTCCATTTGTAATCAGACCGAGTATCAACACACCACTCGATTGTTGGTCAACGCATGCAAATGCCTGCTTGTAATAGAGCAATTAAATGTGACTACGGTCTTTGATAAGTTATAAAAAGAGAACTGGCATCACTGTGAAATGAAACAAGAGTGAGAGAATAAAAGCAAAATGAAAGCCGTTAAACGTCATCTGTAGCTGCCGACAGAGTTTGTCGTTACAGGGAAACCTTCACTTCAGTTTGGAAGAAAGTTTTTTTTAAATTACTCTTAAAATGAAGGTCACCGTGATGAGGCTCAACACCCTAAACCACGACGTAGTCATTCAGAAATGTTTGGTGAAGGAGAGGCTCGTAGGGAACCGATCTAAACGCCGACGGAGTCATTTTCCTTTAGCGTTATATTGATTAATATTAATACAAAGTGTTACCCTCGTCTGTCGACACTTTAATATCTTTATACAACCCCAGCAACAAAAACAACCAGATGTTCCGACGCTTACAGAGTTCATGGTCTCTTGCTCTGGTGACTCATCAGCCACATAAACACCTTCAGGGCCACATATCTCTCTTAGTGCTCAATCTTTGAAAGATTTCTGATGCAAGAAATTGCTTTTTTTTCCAGGACAAAGCTGTTTCTCAGCGAAGACGACTGCTTTACATCTGTACAGGTGCAGAAGGTGCGTGATGAAATACTCTAAACGGGTCATCTGGAGACCGGTTGTCCTGTAATCCACAAGAACCCGATCAGCAGGGTGGAAACATTACAAACTCTCAGAGAGAGAAAAGCGGGACGCTGGTCGTACAGAACATCTCACATTGGATTACTGCTTCATCTGCATTACAGAAACATATCGCAATATTCACATATTTTAGTCCTGTACACAGTGAGTCTCTCACTTTAATAACTCATTGTTTGAAGAAACAGATCTAGAGAAATATTGTTATGAAGTCAGTCATGCTCACATCTTTGTCTTCCTCATCTTTTAGATTCATAGACGTGTACATCTGTTTAAGTTTAAAAGTATTTCAGCTCAGGAATTCAGATTTGTTCCCAGTTTTTAACTCTTTTAACACAGATCAGGAAAAGTATCAGAAGCAGAAAATAATCATCTCTTCTCTGTTAGTTATGGAGGAAAGTGAGAAATAATAATAATAATCTGCTGATTTATTTCTAAGTCTGATCTAAAGTGTTTTCTCTCCTGTGTTCATGACTTGAGATCAGGTTTTAACAGAATCATCTTTAAAGTCCCGTAATCTTTCTCACCTGTAAAAAAGGAACAAAAGAAAAAGCTGCTCTGAAGTTATAAACGTAATAAAAATCAGACTTCAGAAAATGAATCACCAGATGTTTGTTTTTCTCACTTGCCTCTCAGGGCTTCCGTAGTTTGTGGATATATGAAAAACTAAATAAATAAAAAGATGTACTTAAAGTAAAACCTCAAGTAACACAAACAGAGGCACACGCTGGAGCTAAAATATGCAAAACCTGGTTAAAAATATGAAACAGGTGAAATCTGTCAACTTGTTTGTTTACAGCTGTTTACTGTGTGCATGTAAACGTAGTCAGAGTGAGAACATGCCGAGCGGAGAAGCAGTGAATCCTGTCTGAGGTACTGAAGGTTAAAGCAGAGAGAGAGAGATAAACGTGGTGTTTCACCGTGAGCGAGTAGAAGTAGATGAGCACCAGGCTGGCCGTCATCATCAGGTTGGCAATCAGAGAGAAGGGGGCCAGGCACCGGAGGTCGGGGGTGAACACCAGCAGGACGATGGCGGGCAGGAAGCAGAGCATGTAGAGGCGGGAGTCGAAGCTCGGCACCAGGACCTGGGTCTGGTTGGTGTAGTTCATTTGGCAGTTGAAGGTGGTGGCGTTGGCGGCTTCGACCACCTGGTGAAGGAACGAATGGAGGAGGTGAGCGCGGAGGAACGAGTCCGTTTATGAATGAGACGAGGACGTCTGCTGGAGACTGGTGCCTGAAGATGTCTTCATGAGGGACAACTCACTTTGCTATGGAAGCCATGTCCACCCGTATGGTGATGATAAATAGGATTATGGGAACTTTCTCAAGATGATAAGTCAGTATTCCAAAATACTGAAACACTGCCTTAGTATAATGACTTAATATCTCAAAATACTGAGAAAATTTCCCAAAATAATGACGTACTCATCTCTAAACAATGAGTTGGTGTCTTAAAATAAAGAGAAGCTTTCATAAGTCAGCATTTTCAGAAGGTTTCTAACTATTTTGAGGCACAAAGTCAATATTTTGAGATAAAAATTCATTATTTAAAAAAGGTTTCTCACTATATTAACACAATATATCATCTTATTGTTTCTTTTACTGGCAGGAAATGGTTTTCCATACTGTGGCGAGTACAGGTAGGTCGGTAGGTAACTCCCAAAAGAAGTTTGATGGTTTCAATGAAGTTACTCTGCGTTGCGTTCATGTAACAGAGGAAGAAATGAGACCAACACAGTAGACAGACATCACCACCTAGTGGTGAGAAACTGTACCGCACAAATAAAGTCTAACCAGGACCACAGTCGCTCGACATCTTAACTTTATTATCTGAAGAGTTTTCTACTCACAGAAACACTACAGATTTTGCATAAATGAGTCTCATATTTAAGAAAGCAAAGATAAAGAGAGGTTTAAAATATCCATATCACATATCTTCTCATGCAAGTTCCTGCAAATCCTCTAAAGCTGTTTGTGTTATCAGTGTTATCGACGATGTAGTTCTATTGTATTCTATTGAAGCTGCAGCATGTGACTCCTCTCCTGTGTGTTTGTATCTCGTGTGAGTCAACACTGGAACCTTCTCACGGTTCTGTGAGTACATGCACAAGCAGTACTCTTACATAACTGTGGGAACTGCCATGTAACCTAAGAATAACCGTCACGGGAGCACCTCAAACTGAACCTATGACATAAATCCATAAGCAGAGAACACAGGAACAGGTTCACACCGTTAGATCTGTGCTCAACCTCTTCATTATGTTTAGAGCGGTGTAGGTCAGAGGTCAGAAGACACAGTGGCCTGTGTTTTGCGTCATACAGCGCCACTTCTAAACAATCCAAATGATCTCTTTAAAATCGAGTGTGTGTGTGTGTGTGTGTGTGTGTGTGTGTTCAGCACCTGCTTGATATTGTCACTGAGGAACACAAAGTAGACGCAGCAGAAGCCGAGCTGGGTGATGATTAGAAACAAGTTCACCGTGTGTCTGAGAGAGAAGAAGAGGTGGGACGAAAGGGAAGAACGCTGACACGGTAAATATTGAGCCTGAACTAAATACTTCTACTGTCTTAATCGACCCAACAAGTAGTACCAAGTTACAGCAATGTGTACAGAAAATACATCTATTGTACTTCTATCTGTTCTGGAGAGGAATCCTTCAGTAGTTGCTCTCCTGAGGATCTAAGGACATCAGATGTTGAATGTTGTACAGATTGTAAAGCCCTCTGAGGCAAATGTGTGATATTGGCTTTTACAAGTAGTAGTGGTAGAGCCTCTGTAACAGTATTTATACCCTCATGAGACTGAGCTGATGCATTACGCCTTAAAAACTAGATAATTGACTAAAACATGGACGTTACTGAATACAGTTTCATGAAATGAGTTTAAAAAACACACAACACGACATAAAAGAAACTCTGCTGTTGTTTCTAAAGGGAACTTTTAAACGTTCGTCTTACTTTCCCCACTGAGAGTGTCTCCTGAGCCACGGCACGTTCTCCATCCCGTACTGCATCGCCTCGCCGTAACTCAGAGACGGACGGTCCAACCTGGACGGGGAAACCAAATTAAATAATCACATCTTTAAACTGACACTGTATTCGTGTGGTTGGATTACATGTTCCCTTTGGGGGACGAGACACAGACTGAACGAACCTCTGAACACAGATCTGATACGTTAATATTTAGATATCATGGAGCTCGTTCTCTCTCTGCACCCGTGAGCTTTACAGTCACCGTGTTCCTACAACTCATAATGGTGCTACATGCACGCATTGGAGCTTTGCAGGAACACAGTTTCAGACATTGACACACCAAGAGGCTGACGAGTAAAACCACTGCAACCCTAAACCTGCAGATAAACACGACATTATGAAACCATATACTGCTAAATGAACAGATATACTGTACGTTGGGGAAGAAACAGTAACTGCTAATAAAGACTAGAGGTGGACTACATATTTAAAGGTTCAGTAAATGCATCCTGTTGCTCCTGCGTGTTTATGACAGTGCGAGAGGAAGTGTTGACGCTGACTCTGCAGTAAAGAGCAGCGTCTCGTCTCAGATGGATATCTTGACTTCTGTAGAAGCTTCGTGGTGGAAGCTCTTCATTCACACGCTCCATCTGCTTAATCCTCTTTGGCTCAGCTGGTGTGTACATCCTGCATGAACAGGGCAAAGGGTGGGAGACACGGCGTAGACGGGCGGGTCGACTGTTAACGCACGCACACACACACACACACACACACACACACACACACACACACACACACACACACACACACACACACACACACACACACACACACACACACACACACACACACACACACACACACACACACACACACACACACACACACACACACACACACACACACACACACGGCTGGTGATCTGATAAAGTGTGTTGAGTCACCTCACACACCAGCAGCTGTCACTCAGATAATGGATCATATACTTTGAGGTTTATTGCATCATTGGTTCATTTTTACCTAATCTGAAGGGTTTAAGTTGGACAGGTGAAAACATGTACTGGTGGAGCTGCTCTGGTGTGTGTGTGTGTGTGTGTGTGTGTGTAACCTGTATGCTGCTGTTTACACAGCAGGATAAGCGTGGAGAGAGAGAAACGCCAAAACAAAGTGTAATCTGTCACTGTTTGCACAGCCAAGCTAACAAGTGAAAACAAAACACAGAGCAGAAGCTGCACGGCGTGAAGATAATACGAGAGGAAGGAGCCACAGTGGCCCCGCTGTGAGGGGACGGAGGTAGAGACCAGAAGTTATCTTTGGAAACAAACAGCTGATCTACAGTGAGAGACAAGATGGTGTGAACCACCAGGGAGAGGGACTTTGATCAGGAGCCGCCTCTCTCTGTCCAGGTTAACGGGAAGTAGTCGAGATCACCACCGGAGCAAGGGAAGGTGACGAGGAAAGGAGTGAACTCAATGACTAACGCTGCATTCACATGCAAATCAGGCAGACGATATCATGGGAGCGAACACGAGCAGGACGGGGAACTTAATGACGGTTTTAACTCGTAAAGTTGTTTAAAGTTCACTATAGAATATTAAGACAAAGCTGCATTTTACAGCTTCATCCATTACTGGAATAACTACACAAAATAACTATTTAATACATTTCATTCCATCAACAAAGCACCATATTATCAGGAGGGTTTCGTTGTTTGTTTTTCCTGCGCCGTCCAGAAGCTGTTGCCTGTACACCGTCGACCATCTGCCTGATTCCATGTGAGCGCAGCAGAAGTACAATATCATTTAGGATCACACACACACACACACACACACACACACACACACACACGCGCACACACACACACACACACACACACGAGCTCCAGGAACAAGGAGCACAGAGGGAAGCCAGACATCCTGTATTTGCACAAACCACCCAGGTTTCCCTCTAAATAACAAGTGTGACCGATAACCTCCCGAAGTCCAAAAAGGCAAATCCATTAAAAGGCATTAAGATCGTGGCTGCATTGCATTGTGGTCTGTTGACACATGAAGTCTTTGCCGTTTGCTTTGTGGGACGGAGCGAACATCCACATTTAGTTTCGCTCTACCTGCTGGAAGTCCGTAAACACGACAGAAATCCAGTGAAAATGAGGATTTCACGCGTTGAGACTCTCGAGGTGTCGTTACTCACTTTGCACTGAGGTGGTGGGAACATTTCACCAGCAGCGTCATACAGTGGACCGCTACGACTCCCATACACAGCAGGCTGATGGGGCCGAGCTGCAGAGAGACAGAGGAGCGAGATCAACACCGAAGATTAAAGTCACGACGTCATAATGAAACCAGGAGGACGATGAACAAAGTCCAGCGTGATCACAGGTACACGTATATAGAACATACTCCATGTGATGCATAAGGTGTGTGTGATGCATCTGGAGGGAAGTAGGGAACAAGGAGAGAGCGAAAGAAGTGAAGTTTACATGCGTCAGTCAAAGCTACTCTGAATTCTAAAATATGAAGTTAAGATGCATGTTGTATAATATATATTACTACTTCTGTTTCTAACCTGGCCGCTACCTCTTCCGTATCTCTCCGTGTGTCACATGACGGTTCTGGTTTTTGTCTGAGGAGATAGCGGCTCATAGAAGGGATAACCTCACCTATCGCTCTAACTGTGGCCGCAGTATTTCCCTCGCGGTGCAACATGCAAATGTTCTCCCGCCGCAACCCCGGCTCTTTAACGCTGCTGTGAACATCAGAAACCGTCTCCAGACCCGTCATGTGACCTGGTGTGATGATGTAATAACGCTGCGTACTCACCACCAGGCCTGCGTTCTTGACGGCCAGAGGAAGGCCCAGCAGCCCCGTGCCGATGTTCCCCTTCAACAGGTGGATGAGAGTCTGACAGAAACTGGAGAACAGGTCGTATCTGCATTAGAGCCGGGCCAACAAGCTGTCGTTGCATATCAGACCTCATCATACTTACGAGGTGCCCTCCCGTCCTCCGATCCTCTCGTAGGAGCGTTGGGGTCTGGAAGGTCCTGGAGGAGAAGGACAAAGCGCATCCATTTCTGATGGAATTGGGTCGGAAAACAAAGAACCTGCCGCGAAGGAGAGAATGCAAAAAGAGAGAAGAAGTGAGGCCCTTCAGTCGCGTGGCACCAACAGGATGTGGGACGAGTTTCTCTCACAACCAGCTTGATAAAAACACTCCACATGAGATAAACACATCCTCTCTGTTCCAGAGCGCTCTCACACCGGAGCGTAGGACTCAGACTTTAGAAGTTCATAAATCAATATTTCTTCTATTTTTATTGGCGTCAACTTCATCGACAAAAACTACATCTGTTCACAGACTTTTTCCCCCAAAACGTAAACAAGGTAATCGATAAAGAATGGACCGACTATGTATGTATCTGTAATAACATTAGAATCAATAGAATCTATTCCCATCACTAATGTGGGTTCACAGTTAAGGTTACGGTCAACAGACTAAATGCCCCTGATGTTCACTCAATGAGTGTAAGAGTGTTACTGCAGAGCAGCACTGAGAACAAATGCAAACATCAAAGATGGCGGATTATTGATTTCTGGAACAACTACTCCCAACGTGCACGGAGAAGGAAACCCAGACTGAAGAAGTCAAAAACTCCAGACGACACTTGAAGTGTTGAGAACAACATTTTTGAGATGAATATTTGACTAAAACGCAACAACAAAAAGATGAACATGCGACTGAAACATTCTTCTGTCAATAGATCAGAACTACGGCTCAATCTGAATCTCCTCATGCTCTCCAGTAATGGGAAACTTTGGGATTTGTTAAATAATCTCACACTGATCTTATTCCTGCAGAACAAAGTCTGCTGTAAAGCAGCCGACTGTAGTGAACACAGAGAACTCTTTGCTTTGGCAGAGTAAGAAGAGTCGCCGTGCTGCTACCTGCCTGTTAGCGCACACACACACACACACACACACACACACACACACACACACACACACACACACACACACACACACACACACACACACACACACACACACACACACACACACACACACACACACACACACACACACACGGAGAGGAACTGATGAGGCATGTTCTGGTGAGGGGAGGTCTACTCGTAGTGTGAGAAGTGAAACTGAAGGCCGTCTTTAGAAGCCACAGCGCTCAAAGGAGCTCGTCTTTAATGCACTTCAGAGAAACTATTTACTCAAATCTGAGTGAATCACAACAGAAATTAGATACAAATCATTTCATTTAGTCAGTCGCTCTGAGGAGAAGTGGAATGGGAGTAAATGTATCACAGATAGTGCACCTTTATCACATCATGCTGAATATTCAACTTCCTGCTTCCTCCTAACCAACAACACACCAGCTGAGCCAAAAGAAAACGGAAGCAGCTTTGCCGAGTCAACGTCTACCTGCTAGCTGGGATTACAAATAATCCCACACGTCCATGTAGCTCCTCTCTATATCACACGACACCTTAACATCAGAGTACAGCCCTGCTGATCCAAGGAGAGACTCATAACGCTTGATATTAATCTACCTTCACCCCGGTTGTCCACGTCGCTGGAGGCCATCATGTCGGGTGGTTTGGTGGACGGCCGGGCGTCGTCTCTCCCAGCCTCACAGATCCTAATGCCGGGAGATCAGGGAGTCCAGCATCGACACCTGCACGAGGCAGAACCAGAGAGACACAGCGCTCGTTAAATAACATGCTGCACCCTTACAAGTGAGGCTGCAAGCAATGATGGTTTCATGGTTGATTCTGTTCTCCGTCAGCTTAACATCTCTCTGAGCGACGTGTTGGACAGTCTGTTAATCACAACACTTGACCTCGGAGCACTGAGCCACCGCGTTACATAAGAGCAGCGCAACGGAGCGACAGCTCAACCAGGTGAGAACATCGCCACGACCTGTGGTCCGCTGAGAACATCGCCACGACCTGCGGTCCGCTGCTGCTAATCACACAAGGATTTGTACCGAGAAGGCGTCACTTCATTGTTCATTGCAGCGAGAACAGAAGAGTTCAGACTGTAGACGCAATTTCTAGGCACCCAAATTTGCAATTGTCATACCTGCACGTCTAGTGAGACCGCTTCCTTAAATCTTCTCGTCAGAGCATTTCTGTTTAATGTCAAATTAGTTCAGAACTTGTGAAACTGGATCGTATTTTAAAGAGAACTTATAAGACGGACACTTTAAAGGACGTTGTAGAATGTCTCCTTTAACACGACACAGTGGAACTACACAGACGTAGTTTAAAAGACAAAGCCTCTCACGTGTGAACATGAACTCCTGCAGCTCCTCTGTGGTTCAGTGAGTCTGTGACTTCCTCAGTAACCACAACGTTACTGAGAGCACTTCATGAGCTACACTGCAGGTTTCACAATGAGAGGACTAAACTGAAGCACCGCTGAGATGACAATATGACGGGGAGAGATTTATGACATTAAGATGTGGAGCATTTTTAAAGTTGCACAGGCTTTACAGCTCACTGCTACGTTAAATATTCTCACTAATCTTCATTCTTTGGAGCCCTCAGATGAAAGTTTCTAAAGAGAGGAAATGAAAATGAAAGATTCACTTAATCTGGGAATCTTTTCGAAGCTTTTACGAGAAGGCCGGCTCGTGATCTGCTGATGAAAATACAATTTCTAATAATTTTTGTATGTGATGAATGCTCATCAGGGCTGCGGATAAACAATTATTTTCATTATCGTTTAATCTGGGAATCATTTATGCGATGATGTCAGAAACCGGTAGATTACAACCGATCAATACCTGAAAGAGTCGTAGATTCATTTGTTCTGTGGATTGACTAGTTGAGCAACTTCTGTCGATGCAGAGAACTCTGTGTTTGTAGCTTTCGGTCTAAAAGGACCTTAATGAGAGCATGCATGGTTCAGCTGGAATGACCGGTGTAAACAAACAAACACTTCATGTCCCCATCACTTTATAGTTAACAGGAGGCGGAGCCTCTACCTCCAAGGTGTGCAGCATACAGTGATTGGGACGTTTGTTTCTAAACCTGCCAGTCCAGCTCAACCATGTATACCTGAAGGTCCTTTAGAGCCAAAGTGTTCTCTGCATAGATTGAAGTGTGCAGATATCTATTCTACCAGTGTGAGCTTGTTTGATGCTTCCGGCACCTTATTTAATATAATATTGTTGTATTAAAATGCCTCACTAATGTGCCCCAATGAACAAAGTTTAGATACAGTTTGCTTTCTAGTGTTCTGTAATGAAAACAAGACATAAAGTCAATTCAGCTCATAAAACATTATAAAAAGGTACAAACAGTGACGTTTACATTCAAAGGTCTTAACGTCAATAATAAATGTGTTTATTGTTTACTGATAATAAACTAACAGGGTGCGGTCAAACTAAAAAACCGTCTTCATATGTTCCTTAATGTCCATTCATCACACACGCGCGCACACACACACACACACACACACACACACACACACACACACACACACACGCGCGCACACACACGTAAATAATAATAGCAATGAAGGTGTGGGCTGACAATAGGAATTACTAGCGTTAGATACGTCAACAACAACACTACTCGTGAGCCGTTATTAGCATGGAAACATAGAGGTTTGTTTAGCATCTTCACCATATCACAGCTAACCTAGGTTAGCCACCGTTAGCTCTTCGTTGTTCGTAAAGGTGCCATATTTGTAACCGTAAACAAGCCGAACCCATAAAGCTCGTAACCAACAACAACAACAACAACCTACCTCGTACTAACGGTAAACCTCGTGCTAACGTCGCCGTTGGACCTCTTAATGTCCGCTGGTACACATGGTGGTCGTGGTCGAGAACTAATTGAATGCTATAAACCGGAGAGTCAGCTGGGCTCTGTCTGTCTGTCCGCCGAGAGCTTGGTCACGTGTCCGAGCCAGCGCGGCTTTGTCACGTGACCACGACCGAGAGGACGTAGTAGTGTCACGTTTAACAACTTTAAAGCAGCGTCACTTTTTGGGTATCTTACAACTATATTTCTATAAAAAGCAGTATGTGTGTGTAAATTACTCTTAATATGTCCTGTTAGGACATTTTTTATTTGCTAGTTCACCTAAGATGATCACTTCCTGTCAGCTTTTATTTTGTAAGTGCCTTTTTTTTAAACGTTTTGGATCCTTTATTTTGAAGTTATTTTGGCGTAACCGGAAGCTGATGCAAACTCGTCAGAGAGCAGTAACTTGATTTAGCATAAAAAGTAAAATAATTGCCGGTGTGTATTAAAATAAAAGTGTTTGTAAGAAATCCGTTTGCATTGAGGGTTACTTCATTGAGGGTTAAGCTCCTTCTTGGAAAGGGAACAATATATTGTGTGTTTGGTAAAGCTTACACATTTATTACAGGTCTAATTCTGGAGAAAACTCGGCGTCACTGCTGACAGGGCTTTTATCTTGAAAAACTGTAATGTAATGTATTTGGAAGCGCTTGATTTGAGCGCCAGGGCGGCTGGTGTTATGGTTCAACAAGGGGCCGTGTTAACTGGCGACTTTCAGCCGAATGCGTCTGTTGTCGTAGTTACGGCAGCTGTTGAAAGCAGGAAGACAACACGTAGCTGTCCTCGTGAATGCCGCATTGTTTAGTTTTGCATTACAATGTCAAACCTTCTCATTTACAGTCTTTGGTCAAAACACACCGGATTCCACGTTGGAGAGTCTTTTGAGGAATCGAGTCCACTCAAGTTTGAAACGTCGCTTTGTTGTTTATGTTGAAACAGGAAGAGAGCTCGTTGCTCTTCCTTTGAAATAATAAAGTTGTTAAAAAAAACACAAACGTCTTTGGAGCCTGTTTTGTGCAAACATGTGTCACGTAGAAGAACCCTGTAGCACAGTTAAAAGAAGAAGACAAATATATATAAATAAATCATATTTACAGGATTCAAACTCATATCATTGTGTGGATTGCGCGTTCACGACGGAGCACTCTGTGTACTTCAGAGCAGTTTAGAAGCTGGTTTCCGAATGCACAAATGGTGCCTTTTTAAAATGACAGTTCAAAACGTCTTTGTCTCGCTGCAAATGAATGAGGCAGATGTTTGTGATGTCGTCATGAGGTGAAGATACACAATGTGGACATAAAGCATGAGAGCAAACAAGGAAAGCTAAAACATAAAATGAAGAATTTAACCAGCCAAGAACACAGATGTCAAACAGTTGAGTTCATTTGAGTTTAATAAGTAGAAGACATAATCACATTTCATTTGACTCACATAGCATCACACTGTGTCATACATGATGGGACTATTTGTGTCCAGCTTATTGACCAGGTTGAATGGTCGTCCTTAAAACTGTATATTGTGTGGAAAGCCGATGGCCTCTCTCTAAACCTCTCTCGGCTCGGTTTCTTCTTGAGTGTGCCCACCACGTATTACATGTTGTGATGCTATGTGGCTCTGCTCTGCTCTGAAGTACTCAGAGTGCTCCGTGGTAAACGTGCAGTGTGGTCACAAGTTGATCTGGTGGCCCTCTGCTCTTAGGAGCGACTGATGACTGTGACTAAAGGAAGGACTCAGTGAAAATTTGACTTGATTTAAGAAAGCATAACACACATTACAATAACCGTCTCCAACACTCAACAACATGAGTCAGCTACAGGTGAGGGAGAGGAAATACAAACACCTCTGATAGGCTGACATCTACCACCTGTTGGACAGGTTTTGACATCACACTGGTTTTATTTTAGACTTGGACTCTGAAGTGATGAGGGTGAGACGGCGTCCTCAGATCAAATGGACACAGACACCAGGACTGACAGGAGGACATGAGCAGCTTCTTCTCTCCAGTGTTTCCTCCACACATGAAGGTGGAACGTGTCTGTAAACTGACCTGAAGTGAGTTCAGCAGGTGAGAATCCTACCAGAGGAATCTGTACATGTTTGATCATCAGGATCACTTTGATCTCTTTGTGTTGTTTCTCTGTTTAACTGGAGAATAGAACGATGTTTCAAAAGATAGATTTGTTATTTGCAGTAGAATTCCTCTCTGAGATAAAGAACAATGATTTTTAGAAATATAATGTTTATGTTTCTCAAGTAGTTTCAACAGAAGTTTGTAATCTGAGTGTCTGAACTGGTCTGACAGGTTGGATCAACCTGAGTTTTTTAAAACTGTTAATTAACTCTGAATGTTCACAACACAACCTGTCACAGGGTGTGGTGGAGGACTCAAATGCAGGCCAGACAGAGTAGCGTGAAGCAGGTATTTAATGAAGAATTAAATCAACACAGGACACAACAGGGGATCCACGGACAAGACAGGAGACGAGGGGGAAAATCCAGCAGAATGAGGCAGGGCAGGCAGACGGGAAAACCGGGAACAAGACGAGCCAAACGGGCGGGTAGACATGAAAATGATCTGGCAAAGAGTGACTGAGAGGCAGGAGTTTAAATAGTGTCTAGAACAGGTGAAGGGAGTTGTGCTGATGAGGAGGGAGTGGCTGACAGGTAGAGTGAGGAGGGTGTGGAGCTACACAAAGACTCACACAGAAGGCAAAGCCTAATTGGGACACAACCATCTTAACAACCCTGACACACACTTGGTGTCACTAGTGGAGTCCTGTTTGCTCAGTTCATGTCTCAACTGTCCCAGAGGACAAAACCTGTCCTAGAGGACCTGTGTGATGGTGTAGTAACAGAGAAAATGCTATAATACCCTGTAAAATGTATGTAGTAGACTGTAAATAAGTCACAACATGTTAGCCGTCTTATGATCCTCCTGTTGTACCTCAGAAAACATCCACAGGCCTGTAATTAATCCTCACATGTGCATTACGCAATCAAGCAATCTCCTTCATACTCTCCTGAGAGAAAGTCATTCCTATACGCATCACTTCCTGTCACAGACCCTCTGCAGCACGCTCTATGTCAAACCCCTCTGGTGCTAACCACAACTATTTACTTACAGTCCCTCTGAACCTCTGCTACCTCCTGCTCCTGACTATCAGCCGCTTCATTTGGGACTTTTAAACATCACATCTCTAAATAATGAGTCGTTTTTATCTCAGTTTTACTTCATTTGAACATCTTGATTTTATAGTAAACTCTAAAGATCCAGTGATCATTGTAATAATCTACAGACCGTCCAGGCCTAACAGTGTTGTTATCAGAGTCACTGTCCCATGTTACATCAGCTGCTGTCACTTATTGTCTGATGAACAGCAGGACAACCTCGGACTACCTCTGAAACCACAGGCACCACTTTCTTCTGTCACTCATCAAGTGTGTTTATGTCTCATTCCATTTATTGAATTAAATTAGCAAAAGCTTCTCTACTTTTTAATTCAGTGTTCTATGTCTCATCTTGAACTCTTCAGTATTTGTTATAATTAAAATAAATACTCAGATGTGAGCATTCTGACGGCATCAAAGACTTTAACTCTTTGAGCGCTGCAGCGCGGTGGTAAAGCCCCCTGAGGTGAACTTGTGCTCTGTGACTTTGAGCTCCATCATTTAAATAGACTGAACACGATGCACACTGCTGATCCACTGATATGCATGTAGAGAGCGTGTCTAAGAGCTTAATGTCATGTCTCTAATGACACTGCTCCAGGATCAGATCCAACATCCAGACTGTCTCCAGTGTCTCATGTGAGCTGCACTTTGTATTTGAAACAGGAGCACTGAGTTTGATCCGAGTCCTTCAGTTTGATGGTCTGTTGGTGATAACATGAGATGTTCACGTTTCTTCTACTTCTTCATCGTCATGTGATCTTCTGCTTATTTGACGGCTTCACACTGATTCTTTAGACTGTAAACTTTTAGAAGCTGCTGCTCAGAAATGTTACAACATGTAGGTTATAAATCAATATAGAAGAATGTGATTGATGAACATGTTTCACCAAATCTTCATTCAAAATAACACTTTTATAAATAAATACATGTAAACGTCACATTGTGTCTCATCAGTGAGACATGCATGTGATCCAAGTTGCTGCTGCTTCATTAAATCTTTCTGAGCTGAGCTGATCTTTATCTCTTTAGATGGTTAGTTAGCATCATCTAGTGGACAGAGAGGAGAACTACATCACCTCACCTGTGATGTGTCTGATTGGCTCGCTGTGAGGACGTGTTATAAAGGAAAGGAAGGACTCAGTGAACACTTGACTTGATTTAAGAAAGCATAACACACATTACAATAACCGTCTCCAACACTCAACAACACAACATGAGTCAGCTACAGGTGAGGGAGAGGAATGAGGAAATACAAACACCTCTGATAGGCTGACATCTACCACCTGTTGGACAGGTTTTGACATCACACTGGTTTTATTTTAGACTTGGACTCTGAAGTGATGAGGGTGTGACGGCGTCCTCGGATCAAATGGACACAGACACCAGGACTGACAGGAGGACATGAGCAGCTTCTTCTCTCCAGTGTTTCCTCCACACATGAAGGTGGAACGTGTCTGTAAACTGACCTGAAGTGAGTTCAGCAGGTGAGAATCCTACCAGAGGAATCTGTACATGTTTGATCATCAGGATCACTTTGATCTCTTTGTGTTGTTTCTCTGTTTAACTGGAGAATAGAACGATGTTTCAAAAGATAGATTTGTTATATGCAGTAGAATTCCTCTCTGAGATAAAGAACAATGATTTTTAGAAATATAATGTTCATGTTTCTCAAGTAGTTTCAACAGAAGTTTGTAATCTGAGTGTCTGAACTGGTCTGACAGGTTGGATCAACCTGAGTTTTTTAAAACTGTTAATTAACACTCTGAATGTTCACAACACAACCATCTTAACAACCCTGACACACACTTGGTGTCACTAGTGGAGTCCTGTTTGCTCAGTTCATGTCTCAACTGTCCCAGAGGACAAAACCCGTCCTAGAGGACCTGTGTGTGTGTGTGATGGTGTAGTAACAGTGGAAATGCTATAATACCCTGTAAAATGTATGTAAGAGACTGTAAATAAGTCACAACATGTTAGCCGTCTTATGATTCTCCTGTTATACCTCAGAAAACATCCACAGGCCTGTAATTAATCCTCACATGTGAATTATGCAATCAAGCAATCTCCTTCATACTCTCCTTTAAGTGGCTGATTGTCAGTAAATATGTACAGCATGATTATTATTCTTTCATCACATGATTTTAAAATGTAAGAATTATAGTATTATGAAACAATATCCTTTGTATCTTGACAGAGAGGACAGATGGAGACACCTAAAGAGGTCCTCTTGGACACTTTGGAGAAGTTAGGAGCCGACAAGTTTAAAAAATTCAAGTGGTTATTGGAGGAGGTCATAGAAGACTTCCCAGCAATCCCAAAGAGTCGACTGGAGAATGCAGACCGGATGGACACAGTGGATCAGATGGTCAACAACTACGGCATAGACAATATTATTAAAGTGACCCAAATAGTTTTAGTGAAGATGTGTGAGAATGATCTAGTGAAGAGTTTATCAAAAACCAGATCAGAACCCAAAGGTAAGTCATGGTATGAACACAAAGATCAAACTTACATCTCACAAAGACTTTAAACGTAAAAAAGCGAGTTGCACCTTGGCTTTCAGAAGAAGCTACCAAACACACGTCCACCGGAGAAAATACATTAAAAATGTCAGAAAAGTCAACGAAACAAAGACAGACAATCCTGTTTTTGTTGCCTCTAATGTTTAGAAGTAGCACACTGGTGTGACTGTAAGATTCTGCTTGGACATCATTAATTCCCTCTGTAATGAAGTAATAAACCTGGTTATTTGGAGACCACAGAGTTCATGCACACATGAAGCACAACATGTCAGTTGATGTTAAATGATACAAAGTGATTTTACAATCATTAACCTCTTCAGAGCCTTTAGTTATCAAATGAGAGAAATAGATTTCATTAATACAGAAATGTGTAAACTTGTTAGAAATGACTCACATTCACTGAAACAACCCCTCATTGATTTTTATCTTTGTTTTATTCATCCAGATATTCTGGAGTGTCAGCAGAAACTCAAATCCAGCTTTCAAAAGAAGTTCCAGAGTGTGTTTGAGGGAATCGCTAAAGCAGGAAACAAAACCCTTCTGAATCAGATCTACACAGAGCTCTACATCACAGAGGGAGGGACTGCAGAGGTCAATGATGAACATGAGGTCAGACAGATTGAAACAGCATTCACCAAACCAGACAGACCAGAAACAACCATCAGACAAGAAGACATCTTTAAAGCCTCACCTGGAGGAGAGGAACCAATCAGAACAGTGATGACAAAGGGAGTGGCTGGCATTGGGAAAACAGTCTTAACACAGAAATTCACACTGGACTGGGCTGAAGGCAAAGCCAACCAGGACATAGAGTTCATCTTTCCATTCACTTTCAGAGAGCTGAATGTGGTGAAAGAGAAAAAGTACAGCTTGGTGGAACTTGTTCATCACTTCTTCAGTGAAACCAAAGAAGCAGGAATCTACAGCTTTGAAGAGTTCCTGGTTCTGTTCATCTTTGACGGTCTGGATGAGTTTCGACTTCCTCTGGAGTTCAACACTGAGATCCTGACTGATGTTACAGAGTCCACCTCAGTAGATGTGCTGCTGACAAACCTCATCAGGGGGAAACTGCTTCCCTCTGCTCGCCTCTGGATAACCACACGACCTGCAGCAGCCAATCAGATCCCTATTGAGTATGTTGACATGGTGACAGAGGTCAGAGGGTTCACCGACCCACAGAAGGAGTACTTCTTCAGGAAGAGATTCAGAGATGAGGAGCAGGCCAGCAGGATCATCTCCCACATCAAGACCTCACGAAGCATCCACATCATGTGCCACATCCCAGTCTTCTGCTGGATCACTGCTGGAGTTCTGGAGAAGGTGTTGAAGACCAGAGAGGGAGGAGAGCTGCCCAAGACCCTGACTGAGCTGTACATCCACTTCCTGGTGGTTCAGTCCAAACAGAAGAAGGTCAAGTATGATGGAGGAGCTGAGACAGATCCACACTGGAGTCCAGAGAGCAAGGAGATGACTGAGTCTCTGGGAAAACTGGCTTTTGATCAGCTGCAGAAAGGCAACCTTATCTTCTATGAATCCGACCTGACAGAGTGTGGCATCGATATCAGAGCAGCCTCAAAGTGCTCAGGAGTGTTCACACAGATCTTTAGGGAGGAGTGTGGACTGTACCAGGACAAGGTGTTCTGTTTCGTCCATCTGACTGTTCAGGAGTTTCTGGCTGCTCTTCATGTCCATCTGACCTTCATCAACTCTGGTGTCAACCTGATGGCAAAAAAACAACCAAGAATCCGTTGGCCTAAAGTGTTGAGAGCAAAACCTAAGCTAACACATCTCTACCAGAGTGCGGTGAACAAGGCCTTACAGAGTCCAAATGGACACCTGGACTTGTTCCTCCGCTTCCTCCTGGGTCTTTCACTGGAGACCAATCAGAAACTCCTACAAGGTCTGCTGACACAGACAGGAAGTAGCTCACAGACCAATCAGGACTCAGTCAAGTACATCAAGAAGAAGATCAGTGAGAATGTGTCTCCAGAGAAAAGCATCAATCTGTTCCACTGTCTGAATGAACTGAATGATGGTTCTCTAGTGGAGGAGATCCAAAAGTCCCTGAGTTCAAGACGTCTCTCCAGAGATAAACTGTCTCCTGCTCACTGGTCAGCTCTGGTCTTCATCTTACTGTCATCACAAAAACATCTGGACGTGTTTGACCTGAAAAAATACTCTGCTTCAGAGAAGGCTCTTCTGAGGCTGCTGCCAGTGATCAAAGCCTCCAACAAAGCTCTGTAGGCAGATACACTACGGATACATTACCATTACTAAATGTGTTTGATATTTGACTTTGATTCAACATTTTGTTTGTATTAATCCCTGTTCCTCCCCTAGGCTGAGTGGCTGTAACCTCTCACAGAGAAGCTGTGGAGCTCTGTCCTCAGTCCTCAGCTCCGAGTCCTCTAGTCTGAAAGACCTGGACCTGAGTTACAACAACCTGCAGAACTCAGGAGTGAAGCTGCTCTCTGCTGGACTGGCGAGTCCGAACTGTACACTTGAAACTCTCAGGTCAGGATCAGGTGATTTACTACAAAGATGATGAAGTGGTCTAAGTGTCGGATCTACTAAGTTCATGGTGGTGTTACCAAAATGTTACTGTGGGATAACAATGTCTACTAGTGTCTCTGCTAATATGCATTTGGAAATAATGGTGTGAACTGAATGGTGAACTGGCCACTATCCTGCTCAGGATCAAAGTGTCGGATGACTTGTCCAACCAACATGAACATCCTTTGGCCCACCTGCTTTCAGGGACCCAGGACGGTTTAAGTCGTGCTTTTAGTTTGTTAGAGCAATCTACTACACTGGAATAACTTATTTTACTGTAATAATGATTTTAAATGTCTTTACAGTGACAGGATTTTCACAAAATGTCTGTTTCCAAAAGAAAATTAAACCAAAATGAAAGCCACTCATGTTTATGATGAAAAATAATTATTCATTGTGTATCGATATAAGAAACTCTGTGTGTTGTTTTGTGTGTTTGCAGTCTGTCAGAGTGTGAGATCACAGAGGAAGGCTGTTCTTCTCTGGGCTCAGCTCTGAAGTCAAACCCCTCCCATCTGAGAAAACTGGATCTGAGTGGAAACAAGCTGGAGGATTCAGGAGTGAAGCTGCTGAGAGGTTTTCTGGAGAGTCCACATTGTAGACTGGAGACTCTGAGGTGGGTTCACTGTCTGCTGCTAGTGCAGCACCTTCATGTTTCATCAATAACTCTATTTGATTTATCTACGTATAGATCCATAAAGTGATACATTTTCTGGTAATATGTTCCACTTCACATCAGCTGCCTCGTTGTCTGCATGTCATCCTCTACAATCATGAAATGTACAACTTGTCTGGCTTCATCCTGCTGTTGGATGGATTACTGAACAGGCCTACCGGGCACAGGCCCAGGGGCCCAAAGTGTCAGGGGCCCCCCTGATCTTTACCTACACAATGTCACTCAAAGAGACACACAAAGACTACTGTGGTAGTGGGCGTGGTCTGTGCTCGGCTGCAGGGGAGAGATCTGTGGGAGTGGTTCAGGCGCCAGTGTAGCCGACTCCGTGTTACTCGCGGGTCCTCAACACACCACACCGTCTTCAGCAGTTAAGGTTTACTCAAAAGTATTTTATTTACAAACTTAAACAAAACTTCACACTGCCGTGTGCTCTCTCCTGCCGCCCGGCTCCTCAGAGCGCACACAGGCCAGTGTGCATCAATCAGTCTGACTCTCGTGGGCTGGTGTTCCTCTTCCTCTCTGTGTCTCACCGGCCACCAGAGCTCCAGCCTGCTACTGCTGAAGAGGAAAGAGGGATAATGAGCAACCGGTTACAGCTGTGCCAATTAACCCTGGCACTGTTCCCCTGAACCACTCCCACAGATCTCTCCCCTACAGCTGAGCACAGACCACACCCACTACCACAACTACAAAGAGACACAAAATGACTACAAAGAGACACTAAAAGTTACTTGAATATACTATACTATACTTGATAAATATACTATACTTGAGACTCAATGTTCATCATTAAAAAAAAGTTTAATTGAATCACACTTAAAGAACCAAACCTTTTTTGATTTATTCGTAAAATAACTAATAAAGTAATTATTTTGTTAACATTTCTGATGCTGACTTTTTCAGAGCATTTGGTATTTTTCAATATATTTTATTAATGATATTTTATTTTCTGATCCGCTCTGAAGAATCTGGATCAATACTGATCAATGATTTTAAATGTCTTTACAGTGACAGGATTTTCACAAAATGTCTGTTTACAAAAGAAGATGAAACCAAAATGAAAGCCACTCATGTTTATGATGAAAATAATGATTCATTGTGTATCGATATAAGAAACTCTGTGTGTTGTTTTGTGTGTTTGCAGTCTGTCAGACTGTGAGATCACAGAGGAAGGCTGTTCTTCTCTGGGCTCAGCTCTGAAGTCAAACCCCTCCCATCTGAGAAAACTGAATCTGAGCTACAACAACCTGGATGATTCAGATGTGAAGCTGCTGAGAGGTTTTCTGGAGAGTCCAGATTGTAGACTGGAGACTCTGAGGTGGGTTCACTGTCTGCTGCTAGTGCAGCACCTTCATGTTTCATCAATAACTCTATTTGATTTATCTACGTATAGATCCATGAAGTGATACATTTTCTGGTAATATGTTCCACTTCACATCAGCTGCCTCGTTGTCTGCATGTCATCCTCTACAATCATGAAATGTACAACTTGTCTGGCTTCATCCTGCTGTTGGATGGATTACTGAACAGGCCTACCGGGGACAGGCCCAGGGGCCCAAAGTGTCAGGGGCCCCCCTGACCTTTACCTACAAAATGTCACTCAAACAGACACAAAAAGACTACTGTGGTAGTGGGCGTGGTCTGTGCTCGGCTGCAGGGGAGAGATCTGTGGGAGTGGTTCAGGTGCCAGTGTAGCCGACTCCGTGTTACTCGCGGGTCCTCAACACACCACACTGTCTTCAGCAGTTAAGGTTTACTCAAACGCATTTCATTTACAACCTTAACCAGTAACATATACACAATATTACATGTCTGAACAAGTGTATCACAAGTTTTACCTGTATTATACTGTAGCACCCCGTTGCCACAGACACCCGGTTCGAAACACCGTAAAGGCACGTACACACAGGAAGCAGTGTTATGAAAATATAAATCTTTTATTTGTACAAATATAACTATGTGGAGTAACCAGTGACAGCTGGTTTAGCGGGCAGGAGGAGTTCACAGACCAGGTGCCAACATAGGCATCAAACAACTTAAAGAAACAAAACAAAAGACCAAGGCAGCGTCCCACTAACTAGAAAAGACATGAAAACGAAAACATAAGTAATCACAAATAACTGCCAATAAAAAGAAAACAAACCCAAAAAGATTGTACTTCAACCCATCGAATGTTCAGCAACCCAGCCACCCCCACTTGGATTCCCCCCAGCTACCATTGGGTGCACTGCTCAGGAAGCTCTAAAAGAACACAAATACAACATTAGATCTTTCTTAAAAGTGTACCCAATTTCCCCAGCACACGAAATACAAAAAGAAAAACCCTTCCACTATAAATATCTTTACCTGAATCAGCCATCCCCCAAACACACGCTGTCCCCTCCGTAACGGATGCCTCTCAGACACTGCGCTACCGACGCAACGTATGCGGCCTCACGCTACGTGTCCGCTTGTTGCGGGAGAGCAAGTAGTTGGACTCGGCACACCCGCTCGTGACGCCGGAGAGAAAGACAAAGAATGCGATTTGCCAGCAGGTGCATCTTTTCAGCTAATCAGGGCCCGTGCACCCCATTACCGGTCCGGCGGACCCAATAGTTTCACCCCATCAGTTCCACTTGGTTACATCACCATCAAAATTATTAAAATAGACCTTGTAGTTTCAGATTTACAGTCTTTTAAGTAAGGGTATGCAATTTTCGAGAAGAGACCTAAAAATAGGGCTAGGCTTTACAAAACTTCACACTGCCGTGTGCTCTCTCCTGCCGCCCGGCTCCTCAGAGCGCACACAGGCCAGTGTGCATCAATCAGTCTGACTCTCGTGGGCTGGTGTTCCTCTTCCTCTTCGTGTCTCACCGGCCACCAGAGCTCCAGCCTGCTACTGCTGAAGAGGAATGAGGGATAATTAACAACCGGTTACAGCTGTGCCAATTAACCCTGGCACTGTTCCCCTGAACCACTCCCACAGATCTCTCCCCTGCAGCTGAGCACAGACCACGCCCACTACCACAACTACAAAGAGACACAAAATGACTACAAAGAGACACAAAAAGACTACAAAGAGACACTAAAAGTTACTTGAATATACTATACTATACTTGATAAATATACTATACTTGAGACTCAATGTTCATCATTAAAAAAAAGTTTAATTGAATCACACTTAAAGAACCAAACCTTTTTTGATTTTTTCGTAAAATGACTAATAAAGTAATTATTTTGTAAACATTTCTGATGCTGACTTTTTCAGAGCATTTGGTATTTTTCAATATATTTTATTAATAATATTTTATTTTCTGATCCGCTCTGAAGAATCTGGATCAATACTGATCAATGATTTTAAATGTCTTTACAGTGACAGGATTTTCACAAAATGTGTTTACAAAAGAAGATGAAACCAAAATGAAAGCCACTCATGTTTATGATGAAAATAATTATTCATTGTGTATCGATATAAGAAACTCTGTGTGTTGTTTTGTGTGTTTGCAGTCTGTCACACTGTGAGATCACAGAGGAAGGCTGTTCTTCTCTGGGCTCAGCTCTGAAGTCAAACCCCTCCCATCTGAGAAAACTGGATCTGAGTGGAAACAACCTGAAGGATTCAGACGTGAAGCTGCTGAGAGGTTTTCTGGAGAGTCCACATTGTAGACTGGAGACTCTGAGGTGGGTTCACTGTCTGCTGCTAGTGCAGCACCTTCATGTTTCATCAATAACTCTATTTGATTTATCTACGTATAGATCCATAAAGTGATACATTTTCTGGTAATATGTTCCACTTCACATCAGCTGCCTCGTTGTCTGCATGTCATCCTCTACAATCATGAAATGTACAACTTGTCTGGCTTCATCCTGCTGTTGGATGGATTACTGAACAGGCCTACCGGGCACAGGCCCAGGGGCCCAAAGTGTCAGGGGCCCCCCTGACCTTTGCCTACGAAATGTCACTCAAAGAGATGTTACAGGTCCCAGGATGAATGAGCCTGATGACAGATTTCATTCCTGAGAAAAACAGGAAATAATAAGACAGGCAAACGTGTGGCTTCTTCGTTCAGCGCCTTCTCAAGCTATTTTATTTCACACTTCACGTGAAAACAATCTCCTGTATATGTTTCTGTTGGGAATAACATAGCCTCAAAAAGGGGGGCAAGAATATGTTGGGAACGTAAAGGAGCGTGTTTGGGTTATCAGCATCTAAGAAACTAAATTCTTGACATCAATAGAATTATTAATGTCAGTAACAATTATTAATGATTATTAATAATAACGGGGCACCACCCTGCGGACAGGGACCAATAACCAAACGATAAAACTAAGTCTCATAATTAGTGTTCACTCACAATGTCAACAGTCTGAGTACTGTTACACATTCAGAGTGAAAGTGAAGGTTTAAGTTCGAGCACAGACCACATATACAGCTATCATCACAATACACATGCACAAAGTAATCACATACAGCTGCTCTTTAAAATATAACAGAGTTTAATACGTTCTAATACTAATGATCTAGTCAATTAATATCTAAACTAACAACTATACATTCATGAGCACACTATCTAAAATCAACAGACTATTGAAAAGAGGAGGGGGAGTGTGTGTGTGTGTGTGTGTGCGTAAGGGGGAGGAGCGAGGGAACAGCTCAGCGACGTATGACGTAGTTGGGACGTGGTGACGTCTCTCATGCGCGAGACTCAAAAATGGCGGATAGCCAACAGGAGACCCGGCGTCTAGTGCCGGTAGCCGTTTAGCACGTAGCTAGATTAGCTCAAAGCTATATGTGTGTGTGTGTGTGTGTGTGTGTGTGTGTGTGTGTGTGTGTGTGTGTTAGTAAAAGAGAAGGGAAAGGAACAAAACAAAATGAAATAAAACAAAAGATTAAGATCCTCCGCACCGCGCGGGAGTACGGAAGATTGCTCTCTCAGCCAGGGGAGCAAGAACCGCGACTCTTTGTCTCAGCCGGCGGTTTTGACCTCCTGAACTGATGAGAAGCAACTTCGACCTCACTGCGGCTGTCTCGACACGAATCACGGTAGCATAGAATACACGGTAACTTCTACACAACACTAGCAATTTCAGGGATCGCCAGTGTCGGTGATCATAAAGCATATACCACGTTATAAAAATGAACAGTACTTTAAGCACACAAACAAGATAAAATACACACAAATGAACTCTCTCTAACTCTGCCCAGACTCTATTTCGCCTTACGGTACGATGCAATCGTGGTAATTGAGGGGGGTTCTTCTGAGGGGTTCTTCTGAGCTTCGTTGGGCCCAGGCAGCGCGGCTGCGGGCCGCGGGAGGTGTTCTCTCGGTAGGAGAGAATCGCTGTCGTCTGGATAAGGGATTTTCGCATCCTTATGTCCGGAGCAAACGAGGCGCTTGGTGGAGAGTAGAAGTTCTCTCTCTCTCTCTGAAGAAGTCTTGCTTCTTCACTTCTGCAGGACTAAAAAGGGGTTCGCTTCGTGGATACAAACAAAGATAAAATAGACAGTTTGGTGAATTCGGCCAGCGAATATAAACTGTTAGACCTAGGTTTTGGTTGAAAAGGGAAACAACGTTGGTGTGCTCCCTAGCTCGACGGAGGTCGAAGGGAAAAAGCCTTGAGGTGGGGGCTGCAGGTAGTTTTGTAGAACAGTGGCTGAACCACAGGGGTCCTGGGGTGTCTTGGCCCTCGGCCAATTAGATTGCAGCGCTGCTTTCAGGTAACTTCGGGGAAGCATTGTTTTTGGGGGGAGGAAACTCACACCCTAATGTGAATTTCTTCAGAGCTGGGGGTTTTGTGCTCAAACTACAATCAGGATGAAACCTTTGCTTGCAAAAGGGAAGGCCTGACTCTCTCTCTTTGTTCCACAGCACATGTCGAAGCCATATAGTCAGATCCCAACATTTCTCCATTTCAACATGACAAAACACAGGAAAAATACAGTAAATTGTCCTAAACAAAATAATCAAAGTTTACATTACTATTAATTAATTAGTGCTGGGCAAGTTAATGCGTCAATTGCATGTTAACGCATTCATTAATTAACGCCGACAATTATTTTATCGCGCGTTAATGCATTTTTTAAAATTTATTATAATTTTTTTTTTTTTTTAAATTGAAAGACAAGAGACAATACATAGACATAACAACAAGAGGATGACAAGAACAGTGGGATAAAAGCCAGCAAACATCCTATAGTCAGTAATTTTAGTGCACCTATATGCTTAAATTCACGGTAAACGCATTCAAACGGCACAGATCGGGAGCGAGCGAAGGACTTTGAAAGTTAGCGGAAAGATTAACGTGAGACAACATCCGGTTTCTTCAGACGAACATCCGGTTTTCAGAATAAGATGCCAACAAAGTATGAATTATATTCACATTAAGTATAAAACATGCTACCTGCATCTCGTGAACCAAATGTTATTGCCCTTTTGTTCATATAGCAGTACTTTTAAAATAAAAGTGCGCAATACACTACTTTTGAATTCATTATTGAACTTTGCCATAACAATGGGATTAATCGCGATTAAATATTGTAATCGTTGCCCAGCACTACTATTAATACATTAACAAGTTCCATTACTATGTTTGATCAACATATCTGTTGTCATTCGGGATAAAACCCTTCCTAACTGCACTTTGGCAATGTGCCCACAGCCACTGTGGCGTACGTGAGGAAGACACCATTCCAAATGGCGGCGCTACGTCACCAGTACAGCAAATCGCTAACAAACATTCCCAACAGTTATATACATATTACAGTCACATTAATTAACCCTAACCCTAACCACAACATAAAGAGTCGATTAATTTCATTATAAAGAAAAAGTATAATGTGTAGGAGCCAGATAAAAACAAGGGATGTAATACAGGGCTACTATCAGCTTAGCTAGCACTCAACAGTCAGTCTTAACTCACGTAGCTACCAAACAACTACATAAAAACACAAAATACTCAATAAAATGTTAAGTACACATTGGTCCCCAATTCATATGTTATCTTTGGTGCACTTTACATGTTACTAACTGGAGAAAAACAGGAAATAATAAGACAGGCAAACGTGTGGCTTCTTCGTTCAGCGTCTTCTCAAGCTATGAGGAGATGCTGAACGCGCACATACAAATCTCGGGTCACGAGGCGGAACCACAGCGCTGCACTGCCACCTACTGGGCATAGATAGAAATACACTTCTACAGGAAGTTTTATTATGATTGGCAAATCACAGAAATTCATTTAAATATCATGAATCAAATAATCATAAAATAACAAAAATGTGACCATACATTTTGTGTCACAGAGACATAAAAATACTACAGAGACAAAAAAAAGTTACTTGAATATACTATATAAACTATACTTGAGTGATTCAATGTTCACTGGGAAATGTAATTTAATCACACGAAAATAACTAAACTTTTTTTTTTTTTGGAAAATAACTATTAAAGTAATATTTAAAAAAACAAAACATTTCTGATAACTTTCTTTCAAAACATTTGGCTTTTTTTTTTACTTTTTTTTTTCTGATCCGCTCTTTAGAATCTGGATCAATACTCTTCAATACATTTTGTAACAGATGTCTCAAAGTTCTATAAAGCATCATCCATTTCACATCTTTCATCAACCTGTTGTGCTCCAGGTTCATTTGAACATTTGCTTTGTGATCAGTTTGTCCTGAAAGTTAATATTATATTTGAAACAAGTCATGAATTCTCCTGACTTAAGCTGCTTTTACACGTCTGCTACCATGCTGCAAGAAACCCTTGTGAAGTTGAGTTACACATTTAAAAGCTGAACACATCTGATTGGATTATGAACAGATTGTTTCTCTTCATCATTTCTTCTTTATGCAGATTGAGTCACTGCAGTTTGTCAGAGGTCAGCTGTTCTTCTCTGCTCTCAGCTCTGAAGTCTGAAGTGCTCTGAAGTGATCTACTGCATACAAGTTCATGGTGGTGTTACCAACATGTTACTGTGGGATAACAATGTCTACTCGTGTCTCTACTAATATGCGTTTGGAAATAATGGTGTAAACATAATGGTGAACTGGTCACTATCCTGCTCCGGATCAAAGTGTTGGATGGCTCGTCCAACCAACATGAACATCCTTTGGCCCACCTGCTTTCAGGGAACCAGGACGGTTTAAGTCGTGCTTTTAGTTTGTTAGAGCGATCTACTACACTGGAATAACTTGTAGCCCACCTTCTCAGTTATATTGTAGTTCAGGGTCTTCATGTCATACCCCTGTTGCATGGGAGGTGAATTGGAGAGGGTCTATTTGTAGGGTCTATATCTAATTGGGGCGACTGTGGCTAAGTGGATAGCAGGGCCGTCCTTCAATCAGAGGGTCGGCGGTTCGATCCCCGGCTCCGGCTCTGCTAGTCGCATGTTGATGTGTCCTTGAGCAAGACACTTAACCCCAAAATTGCTCCCGTAGCTGTGCCTACGGTCTAGAAATGTGATAGAATCTGAATTGTAAGTCGCTTTGGACTTACAATCGCTTTACAGTCGCTTTATCTGTAAGTCGCAGATAAAAGCGTCTGCTAAATGACTGTAATGTAATGTAATGTCTACAATAGCCCCATTTAAGTGAATGACTGTGACTAAGGTGCAGAGAGGCCTGGTTAGCTGATGATACAGCTATACTGACCTGTGAGTTCAAACTCCCATGCATTCACATGTAGCCCTGTTTAGGCCTTACTTTCTATGTTGACATGCATTACTTTAATACATGAATATTTAAACAGTCAACATTTATTATAACACCAAAATTGTGACCAACAGAAAAATAAAAGACAATAATAGTACCCGGGATTTGATAGTCAGTGTGATGGTACCATGACGTTGGCGCGCTTGTTGGAGCTCATTTGAATCAAGGAAAAGTTGTGTTCAGTACTCACTGTTCCTCGGTTACTCAGAGAGCGCTAGATAACAGACTTGGTAAACCCTGTGTCCAGCAGGAGGCGCTGTGATGAGAGGAACATCTGTCCTGTGTCTCTGTCCCTCGGTTGCATCGCAGTCCTGAGCACATCTACTGCAGCAGCTTGTGGCAGCACTCGACACACACTAGCCAGAGATTCACAAACCCCAATGAGTTCCCTATGTTGCTACTACAAAGGTCCATGTCATTATATGTTTATCTCACAGACTCACTCACACACTCGGTGCAAAACAAACGGGTTTTCCCGCGCGCGCGCCGGCTCTCTTCTCCCAGCTAGCGAAGCCGCTAGCTTGTTAGCAGCTAAGTCCAGATGCAGCGATGACCTCAGCGCCACTTAAAAGTTTTACCGACCCACCCGGCTTCCAGCACGGCTCACTTTCTGGTATTATTGGACCATACACGGCTACAAAATACTCCGGTTTTAACTCGATCAACTAAGAACAATAACACACATTTTCTGAACTTATAACTAGTGCTACATCTCTCTCTATCTTCACCCGCTTTCCCTCTTTTTCTCTCTCTTTCTCCGCGCTCTCCGGTCGTTAGTCCCGCCCCTCTAAGAACCCGGTAGGTTACCAAAAAGTCTCATCTGACTCTCCTGATTGGCTGGAAACACATTGACACCTGACCAACCAATACGGTAAGGACACGAGAGGTTCACGGGTAACTCGAACTGTAGGACACTTAAGTACTTTTCCAAATTATATTTCTCTGCCTATGAACACAAATGCAAATGTACTGTTTTACAGACATTTCAAGGAACACATGTAAACAAATTAGCAGGGTGCTACACTTATTTCACTGTAATAATGATTTTAAATGTCTTTACAGTGACATGATTTTCACAAAATGTCTGTTTACATAAGAAGATGAAACCAAAATGAAAGCCACTCATGTTTATGATGAAAATAATGATTCATTGTGTATCGATATAAGAAACTCTGTGTGTTGTTTTGTGTGTTTGCAGTCTGTCACACTGTAAGATCACAAAGGAAGGCTGTTCTTCTCTGGACTCAGCTCTGAAGTCAAACCCCTCCCATCTGAGAAAACTGAATCTGAGCTTCAACAACCTGAAGGATTCAGGAGTGAAGCTGCTGAGTGGTTTTCTGGAGAGTCCACATTGTAGACTGGAGACTCTGAGGTGGGTTCACTGTCTGCTGCTAGTGCAGCACCTTCATGTTTCATCAATAACTCTATTTGATTTATCTACGTATAGATCCATAAAGTGATACATTTTCTGGTAATATGTTCCACTTCACATCAGCTGCCTCGTTGTCTGCATGTCATCCTCTACAATCATGAAATGTACAACTTGTCTGGCTTCATCCTGCTGTTGGATGGATTACTGAACAGGCCTACCGGGCACAGGCCCAGGGGCCCAAAGTGTCAGGGGCCCCCCTGACCTTTACCTACACAATGTCACTCAAAGAGACACAAAAAGGCCACAAGGAGACATTAAAAGAATTTTGTCGTGTTTTTTTTCCTCGTTGATGAGCCGCTTCTTTGACTTTACCTAACGGCGGGCTCAGTAACTGTTCTCTATCTGACTCGTGGTGAGACACCACAGGATCTCACTATTAGGAACTCAGTAACGAACACCCACAGAACACAAGAGAGATTGGATTTTCTTCAGTTCACGCTGATTTATTTGCATCACAAAGTATACAAGTAAACCGAGCTGTCAACTAACTTCACAATAGCATTGTTCATTATTTATACCTCCATTCTACCCTAAGTCCCCCCCCCCCTCCCCCCCTTTGGAGATGTCCTCCTCCTCCTCTGAACTCTCACCTAGACAAGTTACACTGTGTCCCTCAGACAAGTCATAACAGAGGGTTTTTTGATAAACCACCATCTCCTTCCCAACTCGTCTTCTTCTGATTTTGCTTCTGGCCGCCCGTCACAGCGACTGGCTCCCGTTCTTCCCCTGCATTAGAAATCTTGCCCTCCTTGTCTATCTACGTCATCCCCCCTCTATCTTCACCCGGGCTCCAAGGCCGCTATACTAGACTCCAGGGGCGTTTCTAGGATTCAAAGAAAGGGGGGGCTTAGCCCCAAGGGGAGTGGCATGTTTGCGTGCGGCAATTTTTTTTGGGGCCAATTTGGGGCCGCGGATATCCATTGTTTCAGACAGTTCATAGATTGGTTCAATCCTAGTGCCCGGGGTTTATATCGTTAAGTATGATGATATTCACAGTTTTCAAATTTAACTGGATGGATTATAAATAATACATTGAAATACATAAATAGATGTTCTTCTGTTTTCAAGTACAATAAGGGCTGGAATAAAGAATAACTGACATAACAGAAAGCTTTTCAAAAATTAAAATTTAAAATAAAGTACTTCATTTAAAAAAAAATAATTTCACTAAATTGTCCTGCAGCTTTAAATTCAGTTCATTCAGGTGTGAAGTGATGTCAATCGAAAGCCACAATATTATATTTTTGTCATCTAAAAAGATAAATTAGTGAGCATGGACTTGCTCTGTGGTTATTAAACCACTTGTTTCAGCTCTATTCTCTCTGTTAACATCCTTGTTGAACAGTGAATTCATGTGTTAGGATTCTGATCATATTGGGCTCTTAAGTTTATTTTCTGTGACTTCATTTCAGATGTGAGAGAATACGTTTGTTCAAAAGAGTTGTGCTTTGCCTCGTAGTGCGCTTCATTTGCCGCTTTTATCAATAGTTACGGTTTCTGAACATATGAAACATGCTGGTTTTAACTGCCTGTGGGAAGAATTAACATAGAAGAGTCTGTTCATTTTTGCTTATAGATTCTATTCTCTCTGAACACGTTTCTCTTTTTGGAGAACGTTAAGTTAGATAACTTCTTCGATCAACGCAATTTTCCTGCTCTTCTTTCTCTCTCCTTGTCTCTGCCCCGTGTGTCACGTTGTGTGTAAACCTCGCTCGAGTCAGGAAACTTGTCAGACTACCCATATTTGATTGGCTGAGCTGCATCACGTGATGTGATTTAAAACGCAGTGGTCGGTGTGTTTCCTGCACCGCTGAACAAGTGCCGTAACGGCTGAATAACAAGCGCCGGTTAAAGTGTCAATCCACTGCCTGATGTGTATATTTCCAAATTATCTATATGTTTTAGGTACTGGGTCGACGCGGTCTGCCAGTTGAGGATCCCTGGGCTTTATGATTGTAATTTGAAGGGGTAGAAAACATACAAACCAGAACGCACGCACATATGTAGCATGTTAGAGTTATACAGTAAATGACTTGTCCATGTGAGAAACAATAGTTTAATTTAATGACATCAACAAAATAAAAATAAAAATACATATATTTTTTTTTAATAATGCCAAATTATATGGGGGGGCTTAAGAACATTTCAGGGGAGCTTCAGCCCCCCTAAAAAGAAAGCATTAGCTGTTTTGTGAGATCATATTTCTCAGATAGCAAGCTGTAATAATCAACATCAGTATTACACAGAAATGTCACTTTCAAAGTCCTGCTCATCAACGGGAGGAAAACAGTCGAGCATTGGAAACAAGTCAGATGTTGCAGGATCGAGAAATCCCTGCTGAAACTAGACAAAAATTTAAATTATGAAATAATAACCCAACAAAATAATAATAAAATAACAACCCAACAAAATAATAATAAAGTAAAATAAATAAAAGTTTGAAATAAATATCCCACAATAATAACCCAACGAAACACAATGGTGAACTGGTCACTATCCTGCTCGGGATCAAAGTGTTGGATGACTTGTCCAACCAACATGAACATCCTTTGGCCCACCTGCTTTCAGGGAACCAGGACGGTTTAAGTCGTGCGTTCAGTTTGTTAGAGCAATCTACTACACTGGAATAACTTATTTTACTGTAATGATGATTTTAAATGTCTTTACAGTGACAGGATTTTCACAAAATGTCTGTTTACAAAAGAAGAAGAAACCAAAATGAAAGCCACTCATGTTTATGATGAAAATAATGATTCATTGTGTATCGATATAAGAAACTCTGTGTGATGTTTTGTGTGTTTGCAGTCTGTCACACTGTGAGATCACAGAGGAAGGCTGTTCTTCTCTGGGCTCAGCTCTGAAGTCAAACCCCTCCCATCTGAGAAAACTGGATCTGAGCTACAACAACCTGAAGGATTCAGGAGTGAAGCTGCTGAGTGGTTTTCTGGAGAGTCCACATTGTAGACTGCAGACTCTGAGGTGGGTTCACTGTCTGCTGCTAGTGCAGCACCTTCATGTTTCATCAATAACTCTATTTGATTTATCTACGTATAGATCCATAAAGTGATACATTTTCTGGTAATATGTTCCACTTCACATCAGCTGCCTCGTTGTCTGCATGTCATCCTCTACAATCATGAAATGTACAACTTGTCTGGCTTCATCCTGCTGTTGGATGGATTACTGAACAGGCCTACCGGGCACAGGCCCAGGGGCCCAAAGTGTCAGGGGCCCCCCTGACCTTTACCTACACAATGTCACTCAAAGAGACACAAAAAGACTACTGTGATAGTGGGCGTGGTCTGTGCTCGGCTGCAGGGGAGAGATCTGTGGGAGTGGTTCAGGTGCCAGTGTAGCCGACTCCGTGTTACTCGCGGGTCCTCAACACACCACACCGTCTTCAGCAGTTAAGGTTTACTCAAAAGTATTTTGTTTACAAACTTAAACAAAACTTCACACTGCCGTGTGCTCTCTCCTGCCGCCCGGCTCCTCAGAGCGCACACAGGCCAGTGTGCATCAATCAGTCTGACTCTCGTGGGCTGGTGTTCCTCTTCCTCTTTGTCTCACCGGCCACCAGAGCTCCAGCCTGCTACTGCTGAAGACGAATGAGGGATAATGAGCAACCGGTTACAGCTGTGCCAATTAACCCTGGCACTGTTCCCCTGAACCACTCCCACAGATCTCTTCCCTGCAGCTGAGCACAGACCACGCCCACTACCACAACTACAAAGAGACACTAAAAGACAAAACGTTACTTGAATATACTATACTATACTTGATAAATATACTATGTATACTATACTTGAGAGACTCAATGTTCATCATGAAAAAAAGAGTTTAATTAAATCACTCTTAAAGAATCAAACCTTTTTGAATTTTTAGGAAAATAACCGCTAAAGACATTTTTTTTTAACATTTCTGATGCTGACTTTTTCAGAGCATTTGGTATTTTTCAATATATTTTATGAATACTATTTTATTTTCTGATCCGCTCTGAAGAATCTGGATCAATACTGATCAATGATTTTAAATGTCTTTACAGTGACAGGATTTTCACAAAATGTCTGTTTACAAAAGAAGATGAAACCAAAATGAAAGCCACTCATGTTTATGATGAAAATAATGATTCATTGTGTATCGATATAAGAAACTCTGTGTGTTGTTTTGTGTGTTTGCAGGCTGTCATACTGTAAGATCACAGAGGAAGGCTGTTCTTCTCTGGGCTCAGCTCTGAAGTCAAACCCCTCCCATCTGAGAAAACTGGATCTGAGTTTAAACAACCTGAAGGATTCAGGAGTGAAGCTGCTGAGAGGTTTTCTGGAGAGTCCACATTGTAGACTGGAGACTCTGAGGTGGGTTCACTGTCTGCTGCTAGTGCAGCACCTTCATGTTTCATCAATAACTCTATTTGATTTATCTACGTATAGATCCATAAAGTGATACATTTTCTGGTAATATGTTCCACTTCACATCAGCTGCCTCGTTGTCTGCATGTCATCCTCTACAATCATGAAATGTACAACTTGTCTGGCTTCATCCTGCTGTTGGATGGATTACTGAACAGGCCTACCGGGCACAGGCCCAGGGGCCCAAAGTGTCAGGGGCCCCCTGATCTTTACCTACAAAATGTCACTCAAAGAGACACAAAAAGACTACTGTTGGTTTTTTCCTCGTTGATGAGCCGCTTCTTTGACTTTACCTAACGGCTGGGCTCAGTAACTGTTATCTATCTGACTCGTGGTGAGACACCACAGGATCTCACTATTTGGAACTCAGTGTTGGGAACGTAAAGGAGCGTGTTTGGTTATCAGCAAATATGAAACTAAATTATCAACATCAATGGAGTTATTAATATCAATAAGTTAATTAGTAATTACTAATAAGAACGGGGCACCACCCTGCGGACAGGGACCAATAACCAAACTATAAACTAAGTCTCATAATTAGTGTTCACTCACGATATTAACAGTCTGAATACTATTACACGTTTGGAGTGCGAGTGAAGGGTTAAGTTCGAGCACAGGCCACTACATCCAGTTATTACACACCTATGCACAAGTAATCACAGACGACTGCTCTTTAAAATATAACAGAGTTTATTAAATCAAAATAATAAATGATCAAATCAAGTAATATCACAATCAACAAACGCTATCATACAATTATATGTCTAATACCTAAAGTCAAATGAATAACGTGGGGTAAGGATATGTCTATCGATGTGTGTGTGTGTGTGTGTGTGTGTGGAAAGAAAGGGGGGGGGGGCTACTCAACAGTGATGGTGGGTAATCTCAATAGGGGGGGTGTGAGCCTACAGGCCAAGATGGCGAGTCTACAGACAGGCGACCAAAATGGCGCAGAGGTGGCTGCTATAACCACGTGGGACGGCGTACCATGTGGGTTGGGGTCAGAGATTACGTAATCACGAGTCTGAGAGGTTCACCCAAAATCAGTAGCTCTAACTACGTGTGTGTGTGCGGGTTAGTAGAGGGAGAGAGAGAGAGAGAGAGAGAGAACATCGAGCTCTGAGCGCGGTGCTCTGCGCAGTAGTGAGGCAGTGAGGAACAGCACGCTTTTACGGTGATAGTTGTGGTTCTAGATCTCACTCGCAGAGCCGATTTAAAGAGGAGAGAATAAAACCAAAAACAAAATAAAAGAATCCCCAAAACAAACAGATCTTTGTCACTGCGGTGAAACGCGAGTTTGTCTCCCTATCACCCCGAAACTCGGTCGGCCACCGTAGTTTTAGTCTTTAAAGTGATAGAATCACAAGCTCCACATCCACTAGCAGCGACGGATCAAATGCGAACGGTTACAGTAGGAAATACACAATATAACGGGACTCCGTGGTCCGCGATGCTGGCGTAATAACACGTTATAACACGACAGTAACTTAACACAACAAGATACAGGAATAACAACGACATAAACGAATAGTCTAAATTAAGCTAATGCTAAGCTAAACTAAGCTAGGCCCAGATACCAGTAACTCTTACTTTGAGAAGCTTCGTTCGGTAGGGGCCTTTTCCCGTGGTGGGAATCATTCAGTCCTCGGGAGATGAGGGCTCCCGGTGGTGCGGCTAGTGGAGCTAGCGCAGACTCGATCCCCTCGCTGCAGAGAGGGGTCTTCTTAACGTCGGAGGCGTGCGGGAGTCGCTCGTCTTAGGCCGGAAATCTTCGGCTCTTTAGGGGCTCAGTTGCCCTCTTTTGCCGGCAAGGTGTGCACTAAAGGGTGGGAGGACGGGTCGTAGAGATTATCCGTTCTCGCACTACGGGATCCAAAACTCTAAATAAAACACAGTCTGTAGTTTCGACCAGCGAATGTGACATGTGACCTGATAGGATTTGATGAGGCCGCGGCTCCTCGTGAATCTTCTTGTTGCCAGGACGAGGTCCGGAGGGAAGAGAGCGAATGGCGTTTCCTGCTCGCTTATAAACCAGGTCTCGAACCCAGTGGGGGGCCACTTCTTGGCCAATGAGGGGCCAGGATCAAGTTTTGGCTGTGCTGGGAGGTGTAGTCATTCATCTTGGAGTTTCCATCAGACGTTGTATGACAGGAAGGAGCATGGGTGCTTCTAGACTAGAGCCAGATCCCAACATCAGTAACAAACACCCACAGAATACAAGAGAGATTGGATTTTCTTCAGTTCACGCAGATTTATTTGCATCACAAAGTATACAAGTAAACCGAGCTGTCTGGAGTCAACTAACTTCACAATAGCATTGTTCATTATTTAAACCTCCATTCTACCCTAAGTCCCCCCCCCCCCCCCCCCCTTTGGAGATGTCCTCTGAACTCTCACCTAGACAAGTTACACTGTGTCCCTCAGACAAGTCATAACAGAGGGTTTTTTGATTAACCACCGTCTCCTTCTCAACTCGTCTTCTTCTGATTTTGCTTCTGGCCGCCCGTCACAGCGACCGGCTCCCGTTCTTCCCCTGCGTTAGAAATCTTGCCCTACTTGTTTATCTACGTCATCCCCCCTCTATCTTCACCCGGGCTCCAAGGCCGCTATACTAGACTCCCTGTCTCAGTGACGTGAATAACATATGAATGATACCGGCCATTATCACAGGATGAATGTGAACATACATGGATACATTTTCCTCCCACATTCCCCCCTTGAGTGACTCACATCACTCATACTAGAAACATGTTAGAACCTCCCGCTGGTCTTCAGGTCCATGTACTTTACGCTTTTGTTTCTTCTATGTTTTAATAGTCATTGTTTCATTGGTTGGTTACCTTATGCCTGCGTTTGTGGACTGTCTACTGTCCTAAGTTTGTCCTAATGTTGTCTCTGTAATATTTCACTGTACAGTTACTGAATCGGTTGACAACTAGTTAAACTTACTTTCTCTGGCTCTTTTAGATTGGGTTTAGGTTTAAGCGATACAAGTTACATCTAAAAGAACGTGATACATTGCCCCAACAATTCCCCCCTTTGGCCATTCAAGGATTTATAATTGATCAAAACACCAACACATATTACCCAGAATGCTTTACATATGCACATCATCCATCGATGAGGTTAAAGCTTTGGCTGTTTTGTGAATTTTAAGCAACTCTATGTTGTAGCAAGCTAGATAATGTTAACATCAACATGGCAAAATAAATCTCCTGAGATGAGGTGAAACACAGAAAGCGGACCTCCATCTCTGTTGAACTGTATAATGAGACAACATGTCAGTGAGTTTCATAACAAATAAAAATCAAACAATTTAAACAATTTGTAAGAAATTCTACCATCGAGTATTTATATTACCATAATAAACATTCTGAATCAACTGTCAATTTAAATGATTCCTTTTTCAAGTATAAAAGAAAATAAAAGAAAGCATTAGCTGTTTTGTGAGATCATATTTCTCAGATAGCAAGCTGTAATAATCAACATCAGTATTACACAGAAATGTCACTTTCAAAGTCCTGATCATCTACGGGAGGAAAACAGTCGAGCATTGGAAACAAGTCAGATGTTGCAGGATCGAGAAATAAGAATGATGAAATAATAACCCAACAAAATAATAATAAAATATAAATAAAATAAATAAAAATATGAAATAAATATCCCACAATAATAACCCAACGAAACACAATGGTGAACTGGTCACTATCCTGCTCAGGATCAAAGTGTTGAATGGCTCGTCCAACCAACATGAACATCCTTTGGCCCACCTGCTTTCAGGGAACCAGGACGGTTTAAGTCGTGCTTTTAGTTTGTTAGAGCAATCTACTACACTGGAATAACTTATTTTACTGTAATAATGATTTTAAATGTCTTTACAGTGACAGGATTTTCACAAAATGTCTGTTTACAAAAGAAGATGAAACCAAAATGAAAGCCACTCATGTTTATGATGAAAATAATTATTCATTGTGTATCGATATAAGAAACTCTGTGTGTTGTTTTGTGTGTTTGCAGTCTGTCACACTGTGAGATCACAGAGGAAGGCTGTTCTTCTCTGGTCTCAGCTCTGAAGTCAAACCCCTCCCATCTGAGAAAACTGGATCTGAGTAGAAACAACCTGAAGGATTCAGGAGTGAAGCTGCTGAGAGGTTTTCTGGAGAGTCCACATTGTAGACTGGAGACTCTGAGGTGGGTTCACTGTCTGCTGCTAGTGCAGCACCTTCATGTTTCATCAATAACTCTATTTGATTTATCTACGTATAGATCCATAAAGTGATACATTTTCTGGTAATATGTTCCACTTCACATCAGCTGCCTCGTTGTCTGCATGTCATCCTCTACAATCATGAAATGTACAACTTGTCTGGCTTCATCCTGCTGTTGGATGGATTACTGAACAGGTCTACCGGGCACAGGCCCAGGGGCCCAAAGTGTCAGGGGCCCCCCTGATCTTTACCTACACAATGTCACTCAAAGAGACACAAAAAGAGAGTTGAATATACTAGACTGTACTATACTTGATGAATATACTTTATATTCTATACTTGAGAGACTCAATGTTCATCACAAAAAAAATGTAACTTTAATTGAATCACACATATAGAACAAAACCTTTTTATTTTTTAGAAAAAAAGCTGCTGCAGTATTTTTTTTAAACATTTCTGATATTGACTTTTTTCAGATCATTTGGTATTTTTCAATATATTTTATTAATAATAATATTTCATTTTCTGATCCGCTCTGAAGAATCTGGATCAATACTGATCAATGATTTTAAATGTCTTTACAGTGACAGGATTTTCACAAAATGTCTGTTTACAAAAGAAGATGAAACCAAAATGAAAGCCACTCATGTTTATGATGAAAATAATTATTCATTGTGTATCGATATAAGAAACTCTGTGTGTTGTTTTGTGTGTTTGCAGTCTGTCAGGCTGTAAGATCACAGAGGAAGGCTGTTCTTCTCTGGGCTCAGCTCTGAAGTCAAACCCCTCCCATCTGAGAGAACTGGATCTGAGTGTAAACAACCTGGAGGATTCAGGAGTGAAGCTGCTGTCTGATCTTGTGAAGAGTCCACATTGTAGACTGGAGACTCTGAGGTCAGTAGAGGGTTGGAGTCAGTCCATGCTGGTTTCAGCAGTATTGTACCAAACACAGATCCACAGGCTTCAGGATTGGACGAGAGAGAGAGAGAGAGAGAGAGAGAGAGAGAGAGAGAGAGAGAGAGAGAGAGAGAGAGAGAGAGAGAGAGAGAGAGAGCAGTCAGCCAATCAGATGAGTCAGAAGCTTGTTGTGATTGTGTGTTTGAGTCGATGTGTTGTTGTTCACGTCTACAGGAAGTGAAGCTTGTTAACAGCTGACGGCATCATCAGATGTTTAGAGACAGTGGTCCTCATTCATCAAACTATCAAACTATTGATCAGTTCATCTTTGTCACAGCTCTGAGATCAGTCTGACTGAAGCCTGCACATCACTGCTCTCACTTCATAGAACCAGCGTTACATGTAGCCAATCATCAGTCATGGCTGAAATAACCACTAGTGCTGCTTTGTACAAGTTGAGGAAGTCCCAGATATCTGAAACCAAACTCCATCATGTGTGGTTCATAACATCATCTGGAGGCTGTATTCACTGTATCTATCCAGACACTCGTCGGCTGGTTTACTACAGCTGTATGAACCCAAAATAAACAGATTCAGCTGTGATTTAAGTTCAACAAACATTCAAAGGATGCTGAAATAACTATATAATGATGTTGATTTGTAAAAAGTCTGACTTCATGCTTTGTCAGGTCTGTTCACAAGATGACAAGCAAACAACTGTTAAAATGGTTGTTTTCTGAATGGAGTCTGGATCAATAGATGCTAGGCTATGCTAACATTGTAGCTGCTCCATCATCTAGGCGTAAATAGGTCAGCGTGGTTATTGTTTGTACCATAGACAGTCTGTGGTTCATACTCATACATTCATACACATAGTTTGGTCTCTGTATGAGGTATCGTAGAGCTCTGGGTGAACACAGACGGATTCAATATGTTTATCGTCCATTTCTGATTCAACAGCGTCAGGACGTCAGTGATGAAGGAGGAGAATCTCAACGCTGAAAGGCTTTAACGACACAGCCTCACGTTTATCTCTTACTCCATTGGAAATATTTAAATTTGCATCGCGTCTTTTGCATCATTGGCTCAAATTTACATCTATTAGTGACTTTGCATTTACTTTGTATGTAATCGCGTCGCGTGAAAAGTCTGCTTGGCGTTTGTTGTGAACGCAGCATAACAGGGTTAAATCCATCTTTACAGTGAGCAGTGAACACCTCTCTGGTTCTGCAGTCATGATGCGTTCAGGACTCTCAGCACTTTATTTCAGTGGAACCTGCAGAGTCAACAGACTGGAGGCCCAAAGTGTCTGCAGGTGTGTGAGCCTGGAGCTCAGTGTAGGTTAACATGAGAGCTGAGAGGAAGCTGCTCTTTCTACTGGATGAGCTGCGTCACTGACTGACGGCTGATGAAGAGAGTCTCTGTAAACACTCATTCATCTCTTCTCTTGTCTTCTTCTTCTCTCATCAGTTGGGAGTGATCTCTGTCAGCTGAGTCCTGATGATCCAGAGAGCATCTGGAGACTGGAGACTGCTCCACCACCTCCACCTGGATTTTATTTAGTGTACCAAACACCAGAAGACTTTTAAAGACTAAAGTCTGACACCCTCTCACATATACAGACATTGGTTCTCATATCACAACAGATTTACTCTTATTTAGGGCCCGAGGACCTTTTGAAATTCTACTGATTATTTTTGTTAGGGTTCATATTTGTTGTCTGCTGCTTCAGCTCAAACTCCCGTGAGCTGGAATGAGGTAGAAAAATGAAACTTGGAACAATAACTGGAAATGATGTTCATGTGCTTCTCAAGACATATAACTCTGATCGGCCACATGGTGGCGCTGTAATTAACGTCCCAAAATGCGATTTTTGAAAAGCCACGCCCCTCACACCAGAAGTCCCATTGACTTACCTCTGTTTTGCTACCAAATGTTCTGAGGATCATTATTTAATTATTTAATTTAATTTATTTTACTATATTGATCCCTTTAAGGGAAATTTGTCTCTGTATTTGACCCATCCCTGTATATAGGGAGCAGTGGGCTGCCAATGACAGGCGTCCGGGGAGCCTGGGGTTCAGTGTATTGCTCAGGTACACTTCGACACGTGACACGTCCCAGTCGAGGATCGAACCTTTGATCCTTCCGGTTCCCTTGCCAGACCGCGCGGCACCCGGGGATTCTTTCGCTAAAACTCCCTAAACAGTTTCCCATTCATTTTCAATGGTAGTCCTAAACCAGTACGGATGTAATATATCTTTGGCCACCAGCAGCGCTGTGGTGCCGTTTTGCGAGTGAAAGACTTTCTCCGGCGACAGCCCGGATATTCTGGAGCTCTTCGCTGTGTGGACGCTACGTTACACGGTAAGTAGTCATTAAGATGAATAACAATGAATTAAAATGTCATGATAATTAGTCTGGATTGTCTGAGATCCACGTGAAACCTATAAAGATAAAGTTCGTGGTGTTTTTTCAGTTTTATTGTTCATACCGGTTCATTCATGTCCGACTTTGTTGTGTTTTTGTGGCCGAAATTATCACAAGTTAACACGAACGTGCATTTAAATATATGATTTAACGTTTACTGCTGATAACGTCAGATACACTCTGGACGTTACTTTACGGGCACGTAACGAAAGAACAACAAGCTGTGACTGGACCCGGTGCTTCATTTGAATCACGTTAACGTTAAATAAACACGCACGTCTCCGTTGTATCACGTCACGTATCGTCATTAATGCATGTAGTTCATAGTTATGTACATTAACTGCTCCACGTGTGTTTGACAGCATTAGTTACTAGTTACTTAGCAGATTAAGGATATCAGACTAAATATACTCAACTAATAAATTATGTGTTATTACAGATTAAACTACCAGCAGTGTATAAAGTCATTAAAGTGATGAACACATGAATTTTTGTACTTTTACTTAAGTCAGACTTTGAGTAAGTAAGATTTGAATGCAGGACTTTTACTTAAAAGAGTATTTACACCATGTGGTGGTATTAATACATATTTTTTTACTGAAGTACAAGATGTGTAGACTTTCTCCATCACTGTTAAAGTAATGTTGTTTATTACATTATACAAGAAGTGCAAGAAGATATTCATTTAATGACGTTCTTATTCTCGTCTGTTTGCATCTCAGTGATGGATGAAGAGCTGGAGAGGGATGCTGAGTATCTCTCCTTCCAAGCAACATGTGCAGAGCTGTGAGTAAACATTTGTCTTTTATTTCTTTGTTTCTACCACCTGAAGATTCATTCTATTCAGTATATATGATATGTTTTTTGTTTATGTTTAACAGCTGTTTCTGCATCATCATCAACAGCCAGACAACAACACGCTTCAGGAACAGAAAGAGGCTTTTCACCAAAAACGTTCTGCCGTCAACCGACAACCCTGGAACCATGACTTCTTATCCCACATGAAGCATGACTTGAACCGTTCTGTCTCATGTTTTGGTGTTCTACTTGTTGTCCTAGTGACTATGAATTGATACCAGTCATGATGAGGGTACGTATCACTCTTTGTTTTCTTATATGGATAAAAAGAAACAATATGTATGTATGAAACTGCTGTGTTACTCACACCTGAATGCATGTGTTTGAAGTGTGCCATGTTGCTTCACCTGCCTAGGTTACATCACAATGACTGGCGACTGAATATTAAACGATTGAAACATAAACACCCATGTATGCATGAAGTATATTCTTTATATATTAATATGAGAAACAGTCTGTCATTGGATAAGGCTGAGAAAGGTGAAGTAACAATACTAACAGTAGTGTTTCTTTGTCAAAATATAAATGGCTTACAAGGTTTTTTCCGTTGTAGAACCATCTGCTGCACTGGCTGCACCAACTCATCTGAAGGGTTCACAAGTAGATGGTAAATACATCCAACATGTAAACGTATCTGTCATATTCACTGTGCTCATATCCGTTATAAACCATTGATTATGTTTTGTGATCCTTCTCTAGTTGCAGCCGCCGCTCTAACTATAGAGAGACCTGTGCCTGTTCCCCAGGAGCTCATGTGTCTGCTGCCAGAAGGAGCGGGTCGTCCATCAACAGAGGCGGCTGTCACAGTTCCTGGTGTGTATTATTTGACCTGTATTTGCACCTTACAAATATCCATATATAGTGTCCATCAAAACTGTTGTTAATTCTTTAAAGTTACCGCTGCACTGTATTCAGACAAAAAGTAGGCAGGACTCCAGTGTCCAGCTTGCTGAGTTTCACAGACTACAGTGTAGATGTTGTGTTACAGTCTTGCTTCATCTTACTGTCAATAATAATAATAATAACATGTTTAATATTCTCTATAGTGTCAGAGGTCCCCCTGATTTCTCCTGAGACGTCTGCAGAGCCCGCTCAACTGTCACCTGCACAGAGAGATCAACGTTAGTATTAGAAGGTTTTTCATGTCAAAAAGATTAAATCAAGAAGCACCCAAAATCGTACTAATATGCTCTGTTTATTCTTGTCTGACTAGGTGAGCCGTTACCCCGTTAGCTGTCCCCACCCGTCCTCCTCCACAGCTCCCTGGCTACGACCATGAAGTCAGCCAGTGTAACTGTTCACAGCAGCAGAGGATCTGGATGAAGACAGAGCTGGACTCCACGGGTCTCTGGACAGGCTCCTTTCCTGTGCGCAACCTCATGAAGATGGTGTCATTGTGGCGTCTCCCTCCCCAGCCAGAATTAATCGACAGCATCTCTGATCTTTCTTCCCCAAAGTACTTTCAGCTGGAACTGGATGCTACAAGGAAAAGGGTGGAGGAGAGAGGACAGCAGAAGAGGAAGAGGACTGAATATTCAGTATATATATATATATTCACTGTCCCTGTTGCGTTTAATAAATATATTTCATTCACTAATGTTTACATGTCTCATTAATACGTGAATCATTATAGTCAACAGTAAAAACTACAATATAATAGGTTAATAGCCATAAATAAGTCAAGTACTTGATAATCTATCTGCCACTACAATCTAGTGATAATCAGTAAAAGGTAAAGTTGGATAAACATTTCTTGATTTATAAATGGCTCTTTATCGTTGTGTGGCGCTGTGAACGTGGATTTTGAGCACCTTGGACAGCGTTAATAATGCTGCAATTTCATTGGCTGTCAGCGTATGCCAACTACACGACTTGCCGCGGCGACCCAGTGAGCCATGGTCGCCCCAATTATTGCTAAAACATTGTCAACGCTTACCAAAATCTTGTGGATTTCGGAAACGAGCTATATTCTAAAGTGCTCTGAAGTGCACAGAGTGCTCCGTGGTAAACGTGCAGTGTGGTCACAAGTTGATCTGGTGGGCCTTTGCTCTGAGGAGCGACTGCTGATTGTGTTGTACGTAGTTTAAGTTTAGCCTACAAGACAACACAGTACACTGATGGTGGTGTAGTGGGAGTGCTTCTGACTGCTGAGTTTTTTTTCCACACAATGATATGAGTTTGAATCCCGTAAATATGATTTATTGATATTTATATGTATTTGTCTTCTTCTGTTAACTATGCTACAGAGTTCTTCTACGTGACACATGTTTGCACAAAACAGGCTCCAAAGACGTTTGTGTTTTTTACCAACTTTATTATTTCAAAGGAAGAGCAACGAGCTCTCTTCCTGTTTCAACATAAACAACAAGCGACGTTTCAAACTTGAGTGGACTCGATTTCTCAAAAGACTCTCCAACGTGGAATCCGGTCTGTTTTGATCAAAGACTGTAAATGAGAAGGTTTGACATTGTAATGCAAAACTAAACAATGCGGCATTCACGAGGACAGCTACGTGTTCTCTTCCTGCTTTCAACAGCTGCCGTAACTAAGACAACAACAGACGCATTCGGCTGAAAGTCGCCAGTTAACACGGTCCCTTGTTGAACCGTAACACCGGACTACATTGAGGCGTTTAGAGTCAACGCAGTTTGTCTTTTCGTTTATTCTGTCTTCTACTACAACTTACTCGAGCAACTATGAGAACATAAACTAAATACAACTAAAGGGGTTTGAAATGTGCAGTAAATAGAAAAAGTCAAGTTACCCGGAAGATAGCTTGCTGTGCATCAAGTTAGCAAAAATAAAAGCAGAGATGAGACTGGCTTACTTCCGTTACAAAACAAAACTTTATTTAATCTTTTTAGTCTATATTTACGTTATTAATTACGTAATTACGTTACATTATATATAAAATATATAAAAGTTTTATAGATTCATATACATAAATAAATGTATATAAATATATGTACGCCCTTTCAAATTGTTCATTGCCCCCAAAAACGTAATATAAAAATATGTACGGTCTCTTTTATTTATTTATTTATTTTTCATACCGGATATCCGGTTGCTCCGTTGGCCAACGTCAGAGTCACACCAGGTAGTGGACATTTGTGGAGTTTTATTTGGAGCAACGTTTGCTTGTCAGTCAGAGGCAAAAGTCCACAGCTGGGTCGCACCACATCACTACAAACATGACCGTGAGTTATTACCGTTACTTTAGCTTTAATTTACTTTTAGTGTGAAGTTAACTCAGCACTTCCTGTCCGCGTTGCGTTATAGCCTTCAAGCTAGCTAGCTATCAAAGCCCATTTAGTTAGCGTTAGCTTGTAATTTAACGTTCGATTATGTTCGTCACGTGATTGAGCAAACACGTGACTGGAGCAGCTCGTATGTATCGTCACATGCTGCACCTGAAATATGGGTGTGATGAATATAATGATGAATATGATAAAGTCATTACATAAACTATCACAGATTAAGATAACAGCACATGATGTATGTATATATTTATATTTATTTATATATATTTATTTATATTGATATCTATTTATGAATATATCTATTTATACTTATTTATGTAGATTTATATGTGTGTGTGTATATATATATATATGTATATGTATATATATATATGTATATTTCTATTTATTCATATATTTATTTGTATTCATTTATTTGATATAACCATTTATTTAGAACGTCCATGTTGTTGAGTCAAAGGTGTCTCTGTCTCTAACAGAAGCATGAGTTTGAGGTGGCGATGACATGTGAGGGATGCTCCGGAGCTGTGACCAGAATCCTCAACAAACTGGAAGGTGAGACTGACGGCTGTCCTCCGTCTCATCCTGCTGCGTCCGCTACGACAAGAGGAACGATGGAGATCGTCAATATTTATATCAGTGTGCGTGTTGTGGCGTTTATATTGGCCGTGCATGCTATCCACTTACACTGTGGTGCGTGCTCCCCTCAGAGCCCAACTACATCAGCGTTTAACACCTAAAATACAATAATACCTCCTTCTCATAATAGCAAGTGTCTCTTGAAGCCAAAAGCACTTTAAAGTTGTCCTGCCTAAGTGTGAGGAGAGTCACCTTGTGACTGGTTCAGCCTTTGACCCTTCTTACCCTGGCAAGAAGAAACACCTATAAACTGCACTTATTAAGTGACATTTATTGCTGTTCAAACACCTTATTTAAAGAAGTAAGTTCTAAATATTTACTGGAATACTCAGCGATCCTCATGATTAAAAACCGGATGTACCAGTTAGTAGTTTCACTCCTCATCTTGGGCTTGTTTTGCTGAAATGCAGACAGATGTAAACCTCAGTGCATCATGTGCTCCCCTCCTGCCTCGCTGTGTAATGTTAAATGAATGAAGCTGAAGCTCTGTCCTCTCTCAGAGAATCCAGTAGAAGCCAAAGCACACATTCAAATCTTTCAAAGGCCGCTTGCATCACACCTCATGACTTCTCTGTCTCTGAATGTTGACTCGGCCAACAAGCTCACAGTCTGGATATAATAATAATAATAATAATATAACTCATAACCCACATTAGAGTCAAAGTGTCTTTTGGTGAGTCTTATTCGGTGTCAGCGCACTGCACGGCGTCTCCCGCGCTGCTGCTTCCTGGAGTGAAACAAAGTGCCTCTCTGTTCTCTCAGATGTGAAGTTTGAGATCGACCTGCCGAAGAAGCTCGTCTGGATCGAGTCCGACAGAGACGTGGAGTTTCTCACGGACACGCTGAAGAAATGCGGGAAGGAGGTCAAGTACAACGGCACCAAGTGAAGGAGGATGTGCTTCACGGAGCAGGTGATTTATGATTATGATCTCCATAAACTAACTGTATATCTGTAGGGTTTAAGTGTTTTAATTTTATTAGACGTAATGTCCTTCAGAAATAGTTTTGCGTGAATCTGATGGCAATAAAGATGTAAACAAATTAGTTATTGATTTCTCTGAACAGCTGTAAATACAAACTGAGCGTATTAATCCTGCAAATCACAATCATTGTTTTACCATGATGTGATTTATTATGGATCTACAGATATAGTCAGCTGACTTGCTCTCTGTGTTTGTGTTTTCTTTAGGAAATCATGGTTGCTGATGCAAAATGAAGATTTATGTTGCAACTGAAGTCCCCCCCCCCCCCCCCCCCCCCCGTAGCATCCTCTTGGGAGCAGATCTCCTCTGTGTTGTGATGTTAACATCTGTGAGAACGTGTCTTTATCTGCAGCACTATACTCTACCCTCTACTTCAGCTCGTCTCCCACGCGACACGCCTCTCTTCAGCACACAGCTGTGTTTTCAGAAAGGATTTGTTAGAGTTTTTATGTTTTGTTAGTTGTGTTTATTAGCTGGATAGCAGACGGGGAACTCCAGCTGTGTAGAATACAAACATCAGGACGTACAACTGTCTCCTGTTTGTGTAAAAGCTGCAAAACGATCGCTAGCAAACGTCCTGAGACACGATTACAGTTTACATTCAGAGGTTTGTAAAACATTCTGCAAACTATTGTCTGCGTCTGCCTGCAGCTCGGCCTCTCGTGTTACTGGTTTACAGTGATGAGAGACGTCTGTAGATGTGCACCGAGGGGAGGACTCCTCCTGCTGGACTTAAAACTGCTTCCTGTTCGCTGCATCACACTAATCTGTTCAAACCACAGGTCACATAAATCATGCTGATTGATTACTAACTCATCTTTGTTTTTCTATGAACGTGAAGCCCTTGTGCTTATTAACTCTTTTCTGTTAGTCTGTGAAGAAGATCCTCCCTACACCGGGCTTTACTGTCTTCATGTTGTGTTCATGGGAAATAAAATCACTTCTGCCTCTCTGTGTCTACTGTTTGATTCCCTATTCTATAGCTTTACTAGTCGTACATATTTTAATGATGCTGATAATAAACATGATGTTTGTAGCATTTATTATGGCTAAAAAAAGAGCAAATTCCTGTTGAACTGAGTTAAGTGTTTGTCTGTGTGCATGTTTATCTGAATACCAAATGAGAGACTGAGCAGCTTTATGTTTCATCAGTAGACATGAATAAACATCACAGGCAGCTCGGTATGCAAACATGTAATGTGTTACATCAGATATGCACGTTTGCATATTCAAGTCATCTCTCTCTCTCTCTCTCTCTCTCTCTCTCTCTCTCTCTCTCTCTCTCTCTCTCTCTCTCTCTCTCTCTCTCTCTCTCTCTCTCTCTCTCTCTCTCTCTCTCTCTCTCGTGTCCCGACTGAAAGTGTATAAAAGCTGAATGCATGTTCTCTCTGCTCGCTCACTCTCACCTGCAGGAGTGAAGATGTTCAGGTTGCACAATAACTCGATGGTTTGACCACCAGGAGGCGCTGTGAGATCAGCATGTGCTCACTTTGATGAGAGCTTTTCATTGTTTTGTTTCATGCAGCCTCTGTCAGCTTCCATGAAGAGCTCAATGACTTGTTTACTTTCTCATACAGTTGGTAAGAATACTATATTTAGTGGAGCAGTTCATCATGCTGGTGATCCTCACAAGTCAAAAAAACATGGCTGCCAGCGGGGGGGGGGGATCACTCCTGGAACAGTTTAATGTTTTAAATCTTCTTGTCAGAAACGTCATCGGCTGCCAGGATTCACTAATGAAATGCTAATAACTCAAGTTTCACAGAGGGCGGTGATGTGACCCATGTGACCTGGATTCCTCCAAAAATGAGTGTTTCCATATCTGTTAAATTATGAAGTCACAAACTTTAATTGGGGGAGAAAGATTCCAGCAGCACAGGAAACAGAAAACATGCATTACAAAGCACCCTGATATGAGAAAATATACATGAAATATATATGAAGGTATTCACGTGACAACATCCAACGTTTGGTGATGTATTTCCAATCTCAAAGAAGGTTTGAATTGAGGTTTATGTTATATATAGAGAATGAGCTAAAATGTGCAAAACCACCTTTAATATTGAGTGAGAACCGTAAATAATCCAAACAGTTTGCAGATTAAAGCTGTATTTACCTTAATCTTTAGTCTCAATGATTTAATAAATATATGTGATTTCCACTGCTTGCACCATTCAGTACAATAACTCAGAGAGCCAATGCAACACTGAACATTTGTATTTAAACTGCCTGTGATGTACTTTTATGTTTGAATCTGCTGTTTGTGCAGAAGCTTGTGAAAGTTTGAGGTTGATCTCAGGAGCTCTCTTGGTGCGTGGCGGTGTTCGGACGTGAGTAATTGGCTTTTTCTTTATTGGAGCGAACCAGTGCTATGCTAACTTTCTATTGCACTACTAACACACTTAATCCCTGCAACACTTTAAGCGCCCTGAACGCCTCAAGTTGAAGTAAATTGAGTTCAGTGCGGAAAAGCGCCAAAAGTCATCAGCGTTATTTATTTCATTGTGGTGACTGTCGCTGTGTTTCCTTTTCTATGTGCTGTGTTATTGAGAAAACAGCCGGAGGGAGTTCAGTGCGGTCTTTGTGATTCCGGGTAAGTTGTTTTCATTAATTCTAACATAGACTAATGAACTATTAGGTGGCGTACAGTTCTTGGTTTGTGTTAAGCTAACGTTAGCACTCGTTCGCTGGTTGCTTTGTAATTATTTTACAGCTGGAGAAGCCTTCGTAGGCGCTGCAGAGGGCAAAGAGTCCCTCGCTGGCCCCCTCAGTCTGAACCAGCCACTGAGGGGAACAGAGGCTCATTGTGTACAACACAAACTCCACAGATAACAGGGTTGTCAGTACAGTCACTGGATTCCTCATATTACCCTCCCACACACACACATAAACACTGTCTCTTCACATAATCCACAGAAAGTCCAACTCCACTATGAAAACTAAAACGTTTAGTGCAATCGCCTGACACTCACCGTGTAACTATATATATATATATATATATATATATATATATATATATATAGTTATCACACACTTTTGTTGTGTATATTGAACTTTATGTACTTAATGTCCTTTTGAGGATAAATTATATCTGAGCTTGTATGAAATCTGTGCACAATGTATTTACATATCCTGAAGAAAAGTTAATAAAATGTTTAATTTTTTTTATATTTGTCTTGTTATTTGGCCAAAGGTGGTGTCTGCATACTGATGGGTACCTGATGGTCCCGGGCTGTTCATCACAGGTGGTAACCTCTGAGACCTGACCACATCCCATTCCAACACCTTCGGGATGAACCGCAGCGCCGACTGTGAGGCGGGGACAGCAGATAGAATCACGTGTTCAACTGTCATCTATAATGTTCAGATACGGAGATCATGATTGGATGATGATTGGATGAACTTTTGACTTGTATCAGTCTACAGCTGTATTAGGCTGAGCACATTAGCATATTACATTTTAAAAACTCTCTCACACACACACAAATACACACACACACACACACACACACTCTGTCCTCAGCTGACCAGTGACTGCTAATATATGAGTCTGTGGGGGTGGGGGTGTAGTCAGGGCTGTCAGATCCTGTCCTGTGTGCCAAAACAAACACACCCATCACCAGGAGGTTGCAGCCAGTCGGGGAAAATGTGCAGTTTGACTGACGAGAGCAAACAGTCAGCCGACCCTGCGGCTCCCCGTCTCTCTGGGAGTCTCTGCCGTATATATCTCCTCTCTGTTCGGTGACTTCATCGCCCTGTTCTGGTGGAAATAAGTGTAACAACATCCATTTACTCTCACACGACTTCTACTTTAAATCTGATACTGTTCATGAATATCTATGTGCAACCCAACTGATCCATCCCGTCAAGCATTTATTTTTCTATTTGCACCTTATTGTTATCTTAGACTTTTTAGATTCACACTCTTCCCACTTTGTATTGCAACTGCTGCGCAGCAATTCCCCTCAGATATACAACGTTTTATTTCATCTTATCATATCTTAAATCTAAAGTATGTGTTTGAGAAAAACATTTTTTATTTAAGGAGATAATAAGTCAGTGACAGGTAACGCACAATCGCTCCATATCCTCATTCTCAGTCCGAATCATAAAGCCATAAGATACTCTGTTACTGTTAGGACCGTACGAGTGTTCTTCCTCTCGGTAAAGACGCTCTGATCAGCAGCTCATTTCTATGCATCAACATTCATAAAGGGCTTTGTGTTGAACATTTATGGTTGGATTGTGTGCATGTGGGCGGGATGTGAGGCTGAACCAGCTGAAAACATTTACAGGTAGATTTGGGATTCATAAAAGGAAATAGCTCACTGGCGTACGTAAGGTTTTATCAATCAGAATATTTTTTGGCATATTCCTCCTTTGAACATACGCAAACATTCAGTGTGGATCCTACGCATCCATCCATCCATCCATTTTCCACCGCTTATCCGGGGTCGGGTCGCGGTGGCAGTAGGTCAAGCAGGCCGACCCAGACCTCCCTCTCACCGGCAACATGTTCCAGCTCATTCTGGGGGATCCCGAGGCGTTCCCAGGCCAGCTGGGAGATGTAATCTCTCCAGCGTGTTCTGGGTCTTCCCCGGGGTCTCTTCCCAGTTGGACGTGCCTGGAAAACCTCCAGTGGGAGGCGTCCAGGAGGCATCCTAATTAGATGCCCGAACCACCTCAGCTGACTCCTTTCGACGCGAAGGAGTAGCGGCTCGACTCCAAGCTCCCTCCTGATGACCGAGCTCCTTACCCTATCTCTAAGGCTGAGCCCGGCCACCCTACGGAGGAAGCTCATTTCGGCCGCTTGTAGCCGCGACCTTGTCCTTTCGGTCACGACCCAGAGTTCGTGACCATAGGTGAGGGTAGGAACGTAGACCGAGTGGTAAATTGAGAGCTTTGCCTTCCGGCTCAGCTCCCTCTTCACCAAGACGGTCCGGTGCAGCGCCTGCTTTACTGCTGCAGCTGCACCGATCCGTCTGTCGATCTCCCGCTCCATCTTACCCTCACTCGTGAACAAGACCCCGAGATACTTGAACTCCTTCGCTTGAGGTAGGCACTCCGTCCCCACCTGGAGGGAGCAATCCACCGGTTTCCGGCAGAGAACCATGGCCTCAGATTTGGAGGTGCTAACTCTCATCCCCGCCGCTTCACACTCGGCTGCAAACCGCCCCAGTGAATGCTGGAGGTCACGATCCGAGGAGGCTAACAGGACCACATCATCCGCAAATAGCAGAGAGGCGATCCCGAGACCCCCGAAACTGACGTTCTCCGCCCCCAGGCTGCGCCTAGATATCCTGTCCATGAAAATCACGAACAGGACCGGTGACAAAGGGCAGCCCTGGCGGAGGCCAACACCCACCGGGAACGTGTCTGACTTATTGCCGAGAATGCGGACACAGCTCCTACTGCAGTCGTACAGAGACCGGATCGCCCGTTGTAATGGGTCCGGCACCCCATACTCCCGCAGCACCCCCCACAAGACCCCCCGAGGGACCCGGTCGAAAGCCTTCTCCAAGTCCACAAAGCACATGTAGACTGGTTGGGCAAACTCCCAGAGCCCCTCCAGTAGTCTTGCGAGGGTAAAGAGCTGGTCCACTGTTCCACGGCCGGGACGGAATCCGGATCCTACGCACTGTTTTTTAAACGAGACCCCTGCTCTCTACTGACTACACTCTTCTAGTTACTGAGAAGTAAGTTCTTATTTCTGCTTTCTCCCCCAAAACATTTAGCCTAATAAATAACTTCCAGTGTTCAAACGAGATGATCATATTCTGGGTTATAAAATAATGAATTCACGATCAGAATATCAATAAGTACAGACTGAAATAATATAACTGCATTCTCCCAGTAGAAATGGACACAGTACACCTTATGAATACAGAATGCAGGTAGTTCTTCATGTTCATGTGTTTGTTAGATTGCTACCTGCATGTTGACGTGTCTGCACTAAGTATGTGCAGGAGTGAATATACTGGAGTGTCTGTGAGTAAAACCGCTGCAGTGAACACGACGATTCTCAGTTTCATGTGATTAAACACGAATGAAAACATGCCAATAAATCACTGGGCCTTAAATAACTGCCTCAGAGTTTTGTCTGTTACCATATCGTTCCCGAGTTCAGCAAACTGCATGTCCTGATATGAACCATAAGTGTAAGTTGTCCCGTCATAACAGGTGCAACAAAACCAACAAACAAGTGAGTGGAGGAGACGTCAATCAAACAACGAACCCACACAAGGCCCGACAAGGCAGATCAGGTTAAATCAGCACCACCAGGTGTAGCACGGCTGTGCAGGAACTGGAGGGCGCTGCTCCTCTTTGCCTCCAGCTCTGCAGAAACACGACGACGTCGGGACATGTTCAGCGAAAACCAACAGCACGATGCCATGCAGTTTTTTTTTAGCCGCCCAGTTCAGCGGCCTTGTTTTGGCGAGTGCGAAGGCGATTCCAGATTTGATTTCCATTCCAAAATTGAAAGAGTGCCCGGATCTGGATCAGATAGTTCACAATCAAGAGTTCAAGGACAGATCAGATTGGAAGGTGATATGGATCATCTGGAATTCCTGCTATCGATTACGATCTCGCCTGCAAAAGAGATGCATGTAATGTCCACAAAACACACGACAGGAAAGAGACACATCAAGCCTGAAAAAACCCAGATGAATGCAGACATAGCTGCCCCTCAGAACACATGCACCTGAACTCAAACACATGCACTGTGTATGGTTTTATCTGAAGTAAAGGTTGTTGTTGGCAGACTTTGCTGCAGCAGCCAAGAAGAAACCCTAACAAGGCTGTAGCGGCCAAAGACACCACAAGGAAAGATTCATTACGATAATGAGTCGGCCTTTAATGTCAGGTTTGGCCCCGGGCCGATACTGCACAGTTATAATTGATGAACACTGCATCAGCACTCTCTGAGCCTCCTAAATGGTGTAAGTGTGATTCCCTCACGCTGGAATTCATTTCTGTTCTCTGTTCACACTGGACTCCAATATTGTGACATTTTGGCGTCATGTTGGCATTTAGCTGTGTGCTTCTGCTGACGGAGATTAAAAGCTCAGATTGCTATTCAGGCTTTTTTGTTGAACACGCAGAGAAGCGTGTATGAACCTGGAAGGAACACAAGAGAAGGCAGGAAAACTCTTGAAAAGATCCCTCCCTCCAAAAACTCTCTGACTGTCTGAGGCCGTCATGTTTCACGAGATATCCGAGGCAATTTCAGACGTTGTTGCAACTTTAAACTGGTAAAAATAACAAAAGCAGTTTGACATTTTGAGAGATATACTTTCTTGGCGAGAGTTAGATGAGAAGATTGATACCACTCTCATTGTTGTGTGCCAAACATGAAGGAAGAGCCAGAGAATGGTTAGCCTAGCTTAGCATAGAGACTGAAAGCAGGGGGAAACAGCTAGCCTGTCTGAAGGTTAAGAGAATCTGCCCATCAGCAGCTCTAAAGCTCATTCATTAACACATTAAAGGAGCTGTATTTAACATTCTGAACACTAATATAGCAGCAAAAAACTATTAATTAAAAATATGTAATGTCCGCCGCTGTTCTGCACTGCTCTCATACGGCGGTTACAGTTGATAACAGCGTCGTCGTCATGGAGGCCTATAGTACCCCCCCCCCCCTCCAGTTCCCCCTCAGGTAAACACTGTTAGCACTTTTTCCGTAGTTTGCAGTGTTAGCGCTGTTAGCATCGTTGGCTATGAGCCGCTCGACATGTTGCGATCAAAATGCTGCGTATCTCGGATCCTGCGACTTTAATTCGTACAAAAAGTGTGATTCTCCGTAACACCACAATTTGTCTTCTTTAAACGTCCATTTTTGTTTTTTCTGTATTCACGTTCACTCACTCTTTCATGGCCTTCCCTCTGGTGCCACATTTAGGGCAAACTTTGTACTTCTTGTCTCACTGGTGGTAAAACTGGGAACTTAGCAAAGTTTTTCATTCCTCCAGTTCCTCCCTCTTGTTTAAAGAACATGAAAAAGTACTAAACTCTTAACCCTGAACGCAATAAAATCTTAAAATTACCAGAGTAACAGAATAAATCTCTCACTTTTCCTATAATTGTGCAATTAATGCCATTTATTCGACCTAAACCTTGATCATTTCTGTAAGCGCAGACTGAAGAGCATTAAGGGCTTCACTTTGTTCAGTGGTTTTAATATGTTGTAATATAAAATGTAAAGGCCTGTATGTAATAAATGTGAAGCAACGCTGCTGCTGCTGCTTGGGCTCGTTTCAAAGTACTCTCTGTTCTGCAGGACGTGAACGTGTTCTCCGTGAAATGAGACGAAGCCGAAGTAAAGGGTTTGTTTTATGTGCTGAGAGCTGAAAGCACTTTTTACTGCACCGCCTGCAGTCCCAGCCTCTGCCTCCGTGTGTGTGTGTGTGTGTGTGTGTGTGTGTGTGTGTGTGTGTGTGTGTGTGTGTGTGTGTGTGTGTGTGTGTGCGTGTGTGTCAGAACACTGTGTTCGAGCTGCAGTTTACACGTCACCAAACTGTCTGCAGCTGCTGCTTTGACTCAGACTTTCATCCTGTTTCTACCCAGAACACGTGTTGAACTCCACACTGTCTGACAGGATCATTTATACTTTCCATCATTCTTCCAGCTCTTCATTGAACCTTTAAGATGTTTACACTGAGTGAAACGTACAAACTGAAAGCTCCATGTTTTTTTATGGCTGCACTTTTCCCTCAGACGTCTTTGTGCATCATTTTAAACACATTTTTAGAACCTAACCTATTCAGTATCAGACTCCACTATTAGCTCTCCTCTAGAGTTTGAAATAAAGTTACATAAAGAGTTTGTAATGTGTGGTTTAATAATGGACTGCTCATTATGTTTTTAAACAAAAACCCAGAAGCTTTGCCTGGTCTGGTGTCACCAGTAGGTGTCTGAGCCAAGGTTACATCGATACTACTAACTATCAGACACGTCACTCATAAGGTCTTTAAGGTAAATGCCTCAACTGAACTTTAAGTAAAGGAAGGGAGACCACGGACTGTTTATAAGAAGTGGACGTAGTAACCGTGACGTCACCCATGGGTTTGTGGACTGATGTTTTGAAGCCTTGAGTTCGTCATTTGGGCCGTCGCCATCTTGATTTTTGGCAGTCGCCATCTTGGGTTTATGCAACCGAAAGTGATACGAGAGGACGGAGCTTTGAACAACTAAACACCGAATACGACCAAAAATATTACAATTAACTTTCATGAAGTGAAAACACACAGTGAAAGGGTTAAAGTTCGAAAGACGAAAACACGGACAACTCCCACATCGGGCAACGCCGCGGTAGAGACCTGTCAATCACTGTGTTGCCCCGCCCTAAAGCATCCCCTGCTTTATGGTCTGTGTGACTCTAAATGGACCATAATGTACTAAATGAACATCATGCTGTATTGAAGAAGACTTGAAACTAGAGATTGAGACCATAAACTCATGTTTACAATGTTTACTGAGGTAATAAATCAAGAGAGAAGTAGAGTCATTTTCTCATAGACTTCTATACAACCAGAGGAGTCGCCCCCTGGTGGACACTAGAGAGAATGCAGCTTGAAGACACAGTGGCCACTGTTCATGTAAATGTTATATATGCGTTTAGTGTCCACTTGCTATCTAAACCACATGTGCTTACTGCATCTGTGGACGATACAGAACCGAACCACACGCAGCGATAACACGCTCTGTCCTCACCCGTACAGATTTTGTCTGACCTCATATTTATTTTCGGACGCCCACTGCGGATGACAGCGTGTCCTTTACAAATCCCTACAAACCTGGACCGAAGGCAGTGAGCTCATCTGCTGTGCTCTGTGTCGGTGTAATTACAGCCTGAAACCCTCCATCGTGGTTTCGTCTCTGTGTGGCGGCGCAGACATTCTGTTTTTCAGGAACGTCTAAATCACAGACTTCCCTCGAACGCACAAACAGTTCGCTCTGTCACGTTTTAGACATCCAGTGAAGATACGCGTATTACAAGCAAACAATACTTCTTCAGTACTGTATTAATACATACTACACTGATTATCTGATTATTTTTTAAAGTAAATTAACAGGTTTACTATACGATTAAATTATTTATTTTAATTAAATGCAGGCAAATATACTTTAAGTTGCCTTTTAGTTGATGGTTTACATTTACAACGTGCGCTAACATTGTTGTGTGACGTCAGACGAGATGAGTTTATAACTCTGACTTTGATCGGCGCTCCGTTTGACTTTTTCCAGAGTTTCTAGTTGTCTGGAATGCAGATTTTTCATTTCAATTGAACTTTCTGTGATTTATTGTCACGGAAATCCTCTAAATGTGTTTTTCTGTGTGGGTCTGTTGGCCGTCATTGTGCGGCTGGAAAAACATCCGATAATGGAGAAGAAACAACTCAACAAACTTCATCTTCAATTATCAATTTCCCCTGAAATGTATTGTGACTTCTTTAACTGAAACGTTAAGCTCTCACAGCCAGAAGTGGTCGGCCAGTCAACATGTTAACAGTTAAGTTCACTTCGGCTACTTCATGTTGGTCATGTGACCTTTAACTTGTCCCTCGAGACCTCGGGCATTAAAAAAAATAACATTTTAACTTCTGTGGCAGCCAATAATAACTTTTATATGGCTCTTATGATTCCTCTCCATATTTATAGATTCATCCTTGAGGGCGCTGTGAAGTTTAGTATTTCTAATTTAACTTCTATTCTGTCCGGTCGTCCAATGAGAGGCCGCTGCACAACAAACATGTCATTTACACCTCGAACAATGTTCATACGAGCAAAATTAAATTAAAAAAAATCCCCTTAAAATAAGACCCACAATTGCTTTTGGGTGCGTGTTTCTGCTGCTGAGTGTCGAAGAGGAGGAGGAGGAAGAGGAAGAGGAGGAGGAAGAGGCCCAGTTTAAGTGAAGGCAAAACATCTATCAAAGTGAAAAGGCTCCCAGTAGTAATCATTTTAAGAGCCGCTGGGACTTTATAGAGGAAATAGTGGTTAAAAAAGTGGCTTTGATGTTTGCTATGTGTTTAATTAATCTTACCTTGAGGGTTTACTGCACTCTAAACATACAGGTGATCCTGCAGAGCAGAGGGAGGAACTAAATTAAAGTTAAATTAAAGTGAAAACGTCACAGAATAAACAGTTTTTAAGATGATCTATCCAAACACTGGGACACATTGTGTCGACTCAACACGTTAACAGTGAATGAACTCTGGTCACCGTGCAGCTGTGACCAACTGATATCAAACTATACATTTACAGCTGAATCGAGCTGCTTACTGCCTTATTTATGAGGCACTCAGCGTTTTTCTACACATCTGACAACTATCATGCAGTCTTGATAGTCGTTAGTCTGATTGTTGGGTGCATTCCCTTAAACGTTCCAGGAGGAACAAAGAGCACATGCAGACTTGAACATAAGAGACATGAAACTGTGATATTCTTTTGGTAGCTGTTGAGAGGAACCATCAGCAGGATAGAAAGCAGCTTATAAGCCCACAAAGGGAGCAGACAGGAAAGCTACAAGCATGTGGTTAATTAGGGGGAATAAGGGGCAGGTGTGCAGACAGGTACGGAGGAGGAGGAGGAGGAGGAAGAGGAGGAGGAGCTGGGGACAACTGGACAGACTAGAGCACTATGGAAAATCTGCCTTTTTCACACAAGATATTTTGACATGTCTCAGCAGCAGAAGTATGTATCTGATAAATGGCTGAATTCTATTCAGTTTCAGGGTCCTGGTGTTTTATTGGCTGACTGGGACACTTTAATGGAAACAGAGCATTCATTAATGTTATTAGTAACACATGTGCATTTCCTACTATGACAACAATCCTCTGTTGTGAAAAAGACTTTCCTGATTACAACCAAACGTATTATAATAGTGTCCACACCAGTGAATACGTCCATTTCTAAATGATTCTACTTCCCGATACTTGTTTGCCAGATAGTGATTCCCTGCGAGCTTTTATTTCAGCCTTCCTGTCCTCAAAGGAAACGTTGTTTTGCATCAGAGTGAGACATGATCTCATGGGAAGGCGTATGAATATCACGTCCCTTTCTAATAATTTTGCGTGTCATGAAACGTCGTAAACAGTCGCAGTTTTAAACGCGTGGTTAACATTGTGAATTCAAACAAGACTGCTTGGTTAGGTTTAGGAAAAGATCACGAATCTCGTTAAAATAAGGATGTTTGTTGTGCACATCAGTTAAGTAGTCAACGTAAATAAGTGAAGGTTGACTTGTGGCTTCACACAGAACACAAACATTGGTCTCCCGGGTGAAAGTCCTGTGTTTGTTTGACCCGTCCAACCAGCCCGTCTTCCTCCCTGCATGGACTTTCTCGCTCTTTACACTACGTCACGTGACTTCCAAAGCACTTTGTCGTGATGATCCGTTGCCACGGCGTGAAATGACGCATGAAAAGCATGAAGCGTAGCGATGATGTGCGAAATTACTCTGGCATTTATGTCATTCATACGTCATTTGGTGAGACCAAACATGAAATATTAAAACTTATAATATAAAGACGTAAAACCAACCCGAAATCGCCGAACTCGAGGCTTCAAAACATCAGTCCACAAACCAATGGATGACGTCACGACGACTACGTCCGCTTCCTAAATACAGACTGTGGCTAAAACCACAGCTCACATAGAAACACAAAGTGTCATGGCACAGCCAAACAATGTGCTACATCATGCTAACCATCGTCATCACCACCCGCAGAGTTGGAAGAAAGACTTATCATTTAAATGGCATTAAAAGGTATTCCCAAAAATCAGTTCTGTGCAGCCAGAGATAAAGTATAAGAACCTAAACACATCAGGTCTTTCTTCTTCTTTCTATTCCTTTTTGAGTGCATGATGTGGCACAGAGAACGTATTTTATATAACTTTAATTGTGTTGCTTTAAGTGTCTGTGAGCACACACTTCTGATATTCTGGTCTGTCACGTCTCAACGTGGTTAAAACATGCAGATGGATGATTCAGCGGCAATTGAGAAAAACATAATTGCGGCTCCTCACCTCTGTGAGACATGTTGAGTCGAACACAGAGAGACAACTGCCACGTATACAGAGAGAGAGAGGGAGAGAGAGGAGGAGAGGAGGAGAGAGGGGGGGAGAGGAGGGGAGAGGGAACAGTCTGGGTGTGAGAGGAGGGAGAGGGGGAAATAAAAGACTGGAGGAAAAAGAGGGTGAACGTGGGAGGAGGAAAAGAGAGTCTCACGGTATAACGACACCTCCACCCCCTCTCCTCCTCCTCTCCTCCCCCTCTCCTCCTCCTCTTCCTCCTCCTCTCCTCATCGTCGGCTGGACTGTGGCTTCCAGGCAGAATGGAAAATGCCACGTTGCATTGCAGGTTTTTCTTTTTTTTTCCACCTCTCCCTCTCTCCCTCTCTCCCTCCCTCCCTCCCTCCCATCCAGCTGTTACTCACATCAGCCCATGTGGGAACAGACAGGAGCAATCCTTCAGCCCCCGTCTGCATAGAGGAGCGTGAGGGAGTGCGTTTGGAGCTCGGCTGCTTCTGTCTGTCGGTGTGACGGCAGGTGTTTGGATCATGAATCTGCAGTGATGAGGTGAATGTTCCAGAGGACTGAATGTTTTCACCGAAGCTTCAGAGCTTTGATGTGTTGATGAGTTACATGATAGAAATTCAAGACTTCATGCATCATGTCCAGGAAATATAAAACCACTGTTGTGTATTAAATTCCACTTACACGTTAAATACCTGCTGTCTTTAGAGAAACCTTCTGCTATGTTACAGCTTTACATAGCAGTGTATTCATGGTTTAAGTAAACTTAAAGTTACTGTGAGGAACCTTTAACTGGTTCTCAGTTAAACCCTGATCCTATATATGACCTTCATCAGTAAAGGAGACCATCAGAGAGAACATGGTCTATTTCTATAGAGTTGTTCTTAATGCTCGTCATCAGTGTGACCAGATCAGATTCTGCACAAAATCAGACAAAATCATGCAGTTTCACCAGAAACTCCTTCATCTCAGACTCCAGCGGGGCCTCCAGCGGACAGACCCAGATCCTCCAGTAGAGACCGGTCCACTGTAGACAGACCCAGATCCTCCAGTAGAGACTGGTCCACTGTAGACAGACCCAGATCCTCCAGTAGAGACCGGTCCACTGTAGACAGACCCAGATCCGGCTTCACTGCAGCCTTGGACCTGCGGTCGGAGCTCCGGAGGGAGGAGGAGAGCTCAGCTCCCGGCAGCAGCGTCTCCTCCTCCTCCTCCTCCAGGAGCAGAGCTTCTCCTCTCTGGGAGCCAACACCGACACCACGCTGCTGGAGACCCACTTTAGTCCACAGGGACCGCTAAAGTCACCACAAAATGAAAGTTCTTTACATTTGAATTGTACAGCACCTGCTGTAAAGGGGTGTTTTTTCTTGTGATTCAACACTTGTCACTATATTTTTCCGAACTGTTGTTTGTATCATGAGCACACAGAACACAAATAGTACACAGCGAATAACGCCATAATCTGTTTTCGGAACAATATTAATTATTCTAAGCTTTTGCACCGTAACTTAATGCTTCACAGTCCAAAACCAAGATTGCAAACTTTATTAATCCTTTCAACCTTGACAAAAGCAGCACTCCTTCTGTTAAACACTGTTGAGCTGTTTACCAGAGGGAACTCAGATTCACTCAGAACATTTTGCTAGAAGTAAACTCAACAAAACAGCTTACAGAAGGTTATACAACAGTTTACCTCAGACAGACTTCCAGACGCTGCTCTGGGTCAAAACGATCCTGGTAGTTAGTCCTCTGTCTGCACGTATCTATTCAAACCTTTTATTCAACAAGTGGAGCAACCATTGCAAATTATCCTCGCTGCCGATAGGAAAATATTCACATCAAAAAAAGCATAAAACAGAGTCTCCAGCCATGCTACCTGCTCTGTGAGGAAGCACTGAGGGGCTCTGAGCTAAATGCTAACGATGGCCTGCTAACGTTCTCACAATAACAATTAATGCTGATGTTTAGTAGGTACAGGGTTTACCATGTTTACCATGTTTACCATGTTTCCAGATAAAGAAAAGGTGGCAGGTCTGGAGGGAAATGGGAGGAGGAGGAGGAGGAGGAGGAGGAAGGGGATGGAGTGGCGGCGTTGAAGCCGAGGATGCTGGGAAATAGCAGGCCAGTTTGGCAATCTCAAAGAAAAGGTCTAATCCCCCGACAGGAAGTGAGGATTGTGCTGCTGTCTGAACTCAATGTGGAGAAGAAGAATCTGGAGTTTAACGTCAGCAGAGAGAAAGACTCCATCACAGACTCCTTTAATTAGACCGACGTGCTGCTCTCTCCTACAAGCAATGTTTGTATTTACACCCGTTTCATTTCCAATTTAGGAAGTTGTGTGACATCCAAAAAGAAATGTATGCAAAGTGTTTGACTTTACTGCTGGCTGTGATCCCGTCTCATGCCTCGAGTCAGTGTTGATTTATTCCGTATTTAACCAAGACCACAACCTTTCCCTGACATTAATAAAACTGTTTGGCTGCAAAGGAAACCCTAAATACCTTACTCATGTTTTACTTGGCACAAGTATCGTAGGAATGAAACTTAAATATGTTTAATATTCTACAGATGGGCTTAATATTGCTGCAGCCCCTGAACAATACAGCTGTTAGAGAAGCGAGTGGGTAGAAGTAGAGCAGTAATAGTTGCTGCTGTAAACTAAACTCTAAATATTTACTGGTGCTTCCGAGTGTCTCCTGACGGCCCGCAGAGACCAGCATCTCTGAAACGGTCCGTTCTGCGGACAAACATGTCCACAGTTTAGATCAGTGCGACATCCAAAAGGGACTACAATCATTTCAAGCGTGTCGCGTTTAATGCATTCATTTAGATTCATAAAAAAAAAAATCGCATGTTAACAAATGTAAATGAACGCACAAAATGTAATACGTTACAATTCATTGATCTCTAATTCCACCTTTAGGTATTTGTTTTCAATGCTTTACTCATGTGTCACATCATGCTTTGAGTTAAAACATCTTCATTTGAGTGACATATCTGTGAATGTCTTTAAATCAGCATTTATATTTCTGCCCTTAAAGTCTCCATGTTCCCATGAATATTGTCTCTAGACCAGGACGACTGGCTAACAACATAATCTGTCTCTGAGACATCGGCCTCCGGTCCCGGTGAGTCTTCACAGTCGTAGAAATGATTGCCCTCACTAGAACCATCAGCTTAAATGGTTCAGAGAGTTATAATAAAACAAAGATTTGGGTCGAGAAGTTTCCAGTAATGTGGTCAATTATTTTTAAACAGAAAGTTATATAATTTCACTGCCTGTTACAACATCAAACTAAGTTAAACCCAATTTAAAATGGATGAGATAGAGATGAATTAATAGTTTATAGGTGATAGAGGTCACTTCTCAGGGGTCTGGTGTGAGAAAAAAACATGTTTTCCTTCATATTATTAAAGTTTATTCAAATATGTTCAACTAATTCATTTGTCAAATTAAAAATCCCTTTAAGAAAGTCGTCAACGTATCTAAAAGAGAAAATGAACATCTGATGAGGTTTGCCCTGAAAGATCTTTGCATTGGTTTTCATCTGTATTGTTAGCTACTCAGTTACAATATGAGCTCTCCCCACATGGCAGAGAGGGAGAGAGGGTGCGATGGGAGGTTTGAGAGAAGGGAGGCGGGGTCTGTGTGTCCAAACTGGGACGTCCCACTGGAAGCGTCTCCTGTGTGAACCGTTGAGGCTGTTAGATCGTCCTGGGGTCCCGTTCACAGCTGACTTGTCTCCTCTGTTGTCCCTGCTCTGCAAAGCTAAAAGGTAAGAGCTCTCACTCTGTCATGTGACTCAGATCTGGACTACTTCAGCAACCTGTAGATGTAAAAGAAGACTTTTTTCACTTAGAGAACTTAGTGGCAAACTTAGGTTTCAGTTGTTGTGTGATAATCCTGCTGCAAAACGTCACCTTGATGTTGGGGTTAGAAGTCTGCTGAAGTTTAACTTTTAAAATGAATTCACATTTCTTTGTCAGTTGAATAATCAGGTAAAATCTGCTTTTTATGCAAGTCTGACCAAAGTGAACCGAGATCTCTTCTTCTCAACATTCACCACAGACAGTTTGATGCTGCAAACTCAAAATCAAAATCCAGTATTGGAAAAAACAACAACTCACACGACACATTCTCCAGCAGCTTTACACAATTTAAAGTTTAGAATGAGTGGACATCTGGTTCAACAAGCAGCTCCTGTGGCCTCAGACCTCAGTGAACAATCTCCTCTGTCATTACTGCCAAAACAGCTGCGAGGAAAATAGCTCCCTGCAGGTAAACAAGCTGTGGTTATGAGGAGTCGTGTGTGTGCAGGTAATTGTGTGCCACATCGGCAACAGGAGGGGGGGAGGGGGTGAAGCTTGGGGGAGGAGGGCGATGCCGACACAAGCTGATATGCAGTTTAATTTGTGGACGCTCTTTTGTTTGGTCGCAGTATCTTCTGTCAAATAACGAAAGTTTTGTAAAACTTAAAGTTGGGATGCAGAATCTGCTGCTCTCTCTTTGTTTGTGAAGAATTCCCAGTTTTGTCAAAGGATCCTGAAGGATTGATCGCTGTGAAAAAGTTGTTAAAATAGAGTAACTGAACAGAAGTGAAGAAAGAAGGGAAGGAGGAAGAGGAGGAGGAGGAAGAGTGGGGGGTGGATGGGATTACAACAAAGCCCCCATGATCGAGCAATGGGAGCCTTTCTCCGACAAATCTCTCTCCTTTCCCTCCCTCCCTTCATCCCTCTGTGACTCCCTCTCTCTCTCTCTCTCTCTCTCTCTCTCTCTCTCTCTCTGCATTACTCCCATGTAAAGGAATGTGGGTTGCCATGGCGATGGGTTACCAGCTGTTTAAAAAGGCTCCGTGAGTTTGTTCAGATGCCTTCAAGTGTCGGGGCGTCACCCAGAGGGAGAGCGGTCTGCAGAGAGAGGCTGAAATGTTTTGGTTTGAGGCCGTTCTTCATCCTGCAGCGGACGATGTGGGAACAGTTTCCTGTTGCATTAAGGAAGGTTTATTGTTCCCAGTTTGATGTGTTGACTGTGCGTAAAGCCTCCAACACCTCTGGGATGAACTGGAACGAGCCAGACCTGATCCCCCCAACGCGTTGAGTGTTTTCTGTTACAAGTGGTGTGATTTGTCTTTAGATCCGTTTGAGTTGAGGTCCCAACATCCGGTGGAAAGTCTCCCTTCAGTAGAGTCAGTAGGAGTTGGGTGTGCCGGTTGTTGGAAAGAGACTTTTCAAACCTGCGCTCTAACCCTAACCCTCCAGATAAAGAAAGGAAACGGGTCAGTGATGGATTAAAAGAGCAATTAAAAGACACGACAATACATTTAAAGTCGCCCTCCACTAAAACATTGCTCCTTCACATGGATGATTGAGCTTCACTGTGCAGAACTACTACTGAACATGTGTGAGAACAAGATGATTCGTGACATCACAACTAGCGTGGAAGCCAATCACGGCCCTCAATGCAAATAACACACGTGTGGACTTTTTAAAGTGTCTTAAGTGTCCAGCAGTTCAGCCGTATTGGCATATCTTCCCAATATATTTATTGTCGATGATACATGATGCTGCTATTCAAGTCCAGGACGCCGTGTTTATTTTAAGGTTCATGCAATTTTTTGCACGGCATCTTTGAAAACTAGAATCTCAAGTAAAGTCTTTGCAAGTTGTTTGAGTCCAATCTGAGGTGATGTCACATGATGAAAACACGTTAGACTCTTCTCTCTGACTTATATCTCCGTCTTTTAATGAAGTTCTCCTTCACCGTGTTCGTCACACCTGTCTGAAGGACAAAGTGTCTCTGGCTGCTTAATTGTCGAGGTGGCGGTCTGGAGGGACATGGGAGGAGGAGGAGGGGGAGGGGGAGGAGGAGGGGGAGGAGGGGAAGGGGTGCCGGCGTTTGAGCCGAGGATGCTGGGAAATAGCAGGCTAGTTTGGCAATGTCAGAGAAAAGCTCTAATCCCCCGACAGGAAGTGAGGATTGTGCTGCTGTCTGAACTCAATGTGGAGAAGAAGAATCTGGAGTTTAACGTCAGCAGAGAGAAAGAAAAAGATCGTGGAGAGAAAAACTGGGAAACATGTTACAAGTTAAATAATAAAAAATAAAGCAGATAGTTAACAGAGCTGTGAGTCAACAGAAAAGGTGGAAAGAGTGACGGAGGTGAGGTTTAGAGAGAGAGAAAGAAAGAGAGGAACAGAATGTGGGTCAGTTCGCTTCAGACGGAAAGATCTCAGTGGCTTCAGGTTTGTCACGAGTTCTTCAGAAACTCTTTTGTTTGTCCGTCCAGCAGTTACATCACAACTCCACAGAGCTTCTTTTTATTATTGTAAAAGACGTCAGCTAACGGAAACTCAGTCTTGATCTGGTTGAATCGCTGTTATTAGCAAATGTTAACACACTGAGTTGCTGCCCTCTGACCTCTCACAGCATACAACACAAAGACAGAGACAGATCGCTGGAGATGACAGAAGTCATTTCAACCTCAGATTTGCGCTGAGCGGATTTTGACTGATAACATCTACAAACAAGGATTTTAGCCGTTGAACCATTTTTATCTTTGAACAAGGATTTTAGCCGTTGAACCATTTTTATCTTTGCAGAGAGGCAGAGGCATAGAGATGTACATCAACACTTATGACAGTAATGTAAAAACACACAAGGAGAAGAGAGAGACAAGGGCGATCAAAGCCAAATGAAAGCATCATTTTCTACTTTTAAGTCTGTCATGTACGGTGACTGAGCAACAATAGTGTGAGGCTCTCCTCTCTCTCTCCTCTCTCTCTCTCTCATCTCTTCTCACCTCTCTCTCCTCTCTCCTCTCCTCTCTCTCCTCTCCTCTCTTCTCACCTCTCCCCTCTCCTCTCCTCCCCTTTCCTCTCCTCTCCTCTCTCCTCTCCCCTCTCCTCTCTCCCCTCCTCTCTCCTCTCTCCTCTCCTCTCCCCTCTTTGCTCTCCTGGTCTGAGCTCTTTGTGCTCAGAGTCTCCTGAGTGATCTCTGAAACTGCTCTTTGTCCGGGCAATGTAAAGCCCCCCTCCCCCCCCCGAACTCTCCAGGGGGATTAAACATGTCAGGTGTCTTATTGCTACCTGAGGAGGTCCAGCTTGGATTGGAGGGCCTGTAGTCGCCTCAGGTCACTAAGATCGACCTGTGAACTGACCGAGCTTGAAGACTCCCCCTCTGAATAAAGTATAGAAGCTTCCAATCTGGTGCATACAGTCGTATGCTGAATACTTCACAAACACATGCATCTTCCCTCAAACTTTTATATTAAAAATACTTTCATGCTTGCACAGGCGCGCTACTCGTCCGTGCAAGTACAGACTGTTTAAGAAGAAGTGTTTTAGTGTGTGACAAACAAACGTTTATGACAGCGTGAACATCATCAGCAGAAGTAAAAAGCTAACGTTAGATGAAAGAGCTCCACCACGGTCACATGACTTCATGTCTCCTCCACTAAGCTGAAGGAGGAGAGTAGTGACGACGCTTAGTCCTCTCATTTAGACTTTTTTAAGATTCACCAGAGGGGCGTTCACTGACATGTTTTTATATCGTAGAACTAAGCGTTAAAATCTCTCAGCCTGTCCTAAACACAGACTTTATTTCAGACATTTAACCAAAAGCAAAAGTGCAAAAAATTTCAAATTATTTTTGAGTCTCCGTTCACCGTGGAGGCTTTTTATTTATTGGTTTATTCGGTCAGGGGTCAGCACACGTTAATAAAACATTCCTGTAAATGCGCCAGAGTTAGCCAAGAGGCTATTTTTCCTCTGTAGTCCCAATGAGGGGAAAACGTAGTTCTCTTCCAGAATTCGAGGTAACACGGGGTGAGTAATTGATTTACTCAACATGTGAAGTATGTGAAGTATTCTTTAAGACGATAAGGTTCTCTGATAATGACTTCATGTCTTCCAGTAAGTCTTTATCTTCTTGCAATTTCATTCCTTGCTTCAGGTATGAAAAATGGAGGTTTTTCATCGGATTTTGGATGCACGCTTAAAGTTCTGCGTCGCTAGATCAGATGGAAACAAACTGCTGCACCATCCATCTGCATTTAACAAACCTCATATCTGGAGGGCATTTCAATAACTTCAAGGATTCTCCTTAATAATAAAAACCTCTCTGTCTCCGGAGCTCAACACAGACAGAGGAAATCACTGTTTCGTCTCAGAGCCTTCGCTGGATATTTGCATGCCTGTGCTGTTTGTCTGCACTGTTTGCTGGCAGACACACAGCTACAGGTTGTTTTTCCAGACTTCCAAACCCGCCTGTTATGTCACCGAGGAGCAGAAGAAAGAATTCCTCTAAATCTGCCCCTCTTTAGAGAGCAGACAGGAAGAAAGAGAGGAGAGAGAGAGAGAGAGAGAGAGAGAGAGAGAGAGAGAGGGAGAGAGAGAGAGAGAGAGGGAGAGGGAGAGAGGGAGAGAGAGAGAGAGGGAGAGGAGAGAGAGAGAGAGAGAGAGAGAGAGAGAGAGGGAGAGAGAGAGAGAGAGAGAGAGAGAGGGAGAGAGAGAGGGAGAGAGAGAGAGAGAGAGAGAGAGAGAGAGAGAGAGAGAGAGAGAGGGGGGGAGAGAGAGAGGGAGAGAGAGAGAGAGAGAGAGAGAGAGAGAGAGAGAGAGAGAGAGAGAGGGAGAGAGAGAGAGAGAGAGGGAGAGAGAGAGAGAGAGAGGGAGAGAGAGAGAGAGAGAGAGAGAGAGAGAGAGAGGGAGAGAGAGAGAGGAGAGAGAGAGAGAGAGGGAGAGAGAGAGAGAGAGAGGAGAGGCAGATAGCATCTCCAGCGCAGGTTGTTTTTCCTCCACAGCCAGTTTACACTCGCTTACCTAACTAACCTCCCAAATTAAATACACTGGAGGAGAAAAAAGGAGCTCCTTCATGAGCCTGGAGTTTCCCTTTTAGCCTCGGCCCCTGTTTGATTATGAGAGCAGCTTTCCAAATAAAATAACTTGTTTTGCTGTCGCGTCAGAGCGTCCGGCCTCCGGACCCAACGACTCTCCGACCAACCGGAATAAGTGAACATACGACGGGAAACAACACGACCCTCCAAATCAAATACTGACCCCGCACTTTGTGGAGATGACACACGTTTTAAAAAACGTTTTTTCCCTTTTCATTGAGCTCTCGCTCCCAAACACGCTACTTACACATGCGTCAGAAGTTCTTTTTTTACCTCGCTTTATTTGTATTTCTCTCTCAGAGACGTGTCCTTGTGTGCAGGTTCTTTGGTGACGTCACCGTCTGCGTCCTCTGCCAGCGTTTCTGTAATTTTCCAGGTCCGAGCTTAATGACCTCTCATCTCTGGACCTTTCGTGAACAGTGGTCACCGTTGTGAAAGTCCTGAGTGAAGCACGAGCGACTTGTACTTTTTCCTTTGGAACAAAAACGATGAACAGTAATCATGTTGCATCTAAACAGCTGTGATGTGATGTATTGTCTAGATTGTGAACAGAACTTAGAAAAATACATAAATAAAATAAAACACTTCGAGAGAAAGGTGGAAATATGACTACAGAACCTCTACCCTTCAAAATAAAAGGCTCACAATGCTCTGCTCATAATTCATAAACATCACACTGATGCATTGACGTTCAGCTGTTCTAATTATCTGATTCATCATAAATCTGGATATTGGGTCTCTGTTGTGATCTTGACACAAAATGGCAATTTGTGAAGTATTTTGAAAGATGTTCGTAATCACAAGATTCAAACAAATAATCCGCATTAGCTCGTTTTTTCTGTCTGATCATCAAACCGATCTCGTTTCAGCATCGAGAAGATTCCTCCGAGCAGAGACAAGACTTAAAGGAAGTCTGTATTAAAAACAATAAAACTATTAATGTTAAGACGCGTGCATGACTGATTTAAAATGAGACTTCCTCCAAAGCTGCCGTGTAAGTCAGCGGTAGTTAGCATAAAGGCTCTTTGTAGGTTTGATGTGTAGCAGGACGAGGTCTACAGGCCTTCTGATCATCAGATGATAAAAGCAGACCAGCGTCTCCTGGAGATTACGTTCCCTTAAAACCAAACTGGGTTGTGATTTACGTTTTAATGGAAGCGCGTTTTGTTGTGGATGATGTTGTTTGTTTTTAACGTGTGACGAATGAGTTTCAAATAAGTCCACAGGAGGACGTTGGGATGGTGGTCCTGGATGTCCTGTGTGTAGCTTTTTCTGTTTTGCTTTGTTTTTATTTACAACGTTAACAACTTCAAACTGTTTCACACTTTAACGACCATCCCGGAGAAAATAAGTTTCCCGCAAAACGTAATTGCGCGTGCAGTTCAGTTGTGTGGGATCCGGATTTTGTTGGAGACAGTTTTGGATAAAACGAGTGCAAACCTGCTCTCAAGAAAGAATGCGACATGTGAAGCGAAATGATCACACTTCCGTCATTTCTAAAGACGCACTTTGACTATTTTCAGGTTGACAAAAGAAGGAAAATGCGCCTGCAGGTTAACACTCAATAATTATTTTGTGTCTCTTCGGGATTCGTCAAACGTGTGAACACTCGAGGTCGACTGTATGCAAACTTTACCCTTTTCTCCGCACCTGTCCAAACATGCTGCCCTATTCAGACGCTTCGTGTCAAGAGGCCCCTCCGACGTTTTTCAGGACGCCCGGCAACCGGCCAAGCAAAGCATCCCCCCCCCCAACCTCAAAATGTCACGTTGAGTTTCCCTCAAGGCGATGCTTCTAGAGCCGAGGAATTCATCTCTCCTTCCTCCGTGTCTCAGTTCATAGATGCTGCACATGTTGAGATAAAAACAAAGAGGAAAAGCTGAATGTTCAATGAGAAGATTGGAAGTTGTATTGATTTCCTGTTGGTCTTATCCGAGGCGAAGGAATTCAAACTATTCCCAGCTCTGTTTTGTGACTCTTATTATCCCGCTGATCTCCTGCAGCGTGCAGTCTACTCACTTCAGTGTTACTGCTCTGCGTGAGGACTTTCCTTCACAGCGGTGGAAGAACTCAACAGGAACAAGAGATCCTGTGTTTCTGATATCAAACACAAACAACATAAAGGAAACGGGGTGAATGAAATGACAGTTAGACCTTTGATCTCTGCAGTCCAGACACTTTAAACAAACCACACGTCCTTTGATGTCAGGACGACGGAGATTGTTTCTGGATGTCTGGGTTAAAACATTCAATGGAGGTGCAGAGGGAGATAAGTACTTTAAAGAGGGAGGAAGACCAAGCAATGTCATGCTCCGTTATGGAACAAAGAACCCTTATTTAGTCCTTCAGACGAGACGTGATAGAGGAAGAGAAGCAGGGAAGAGGAAGGGTTTCCAGAGCTCAACACCAGACAATCAGACAATCAGACAATCAGATGGAGAGGAGAGCAAGAAAAGACAGATAGGGGACTCATCTCTTATACATATACATATATATATATATATATATATATATATATATATATATATATATATATATGTATATATATATATGTATATATATATATATATATATGAACGTAGTGTATTCCATGTGATACGATGAAGTAGAGCCTAGTGTGTAAACTTGACAAGGATGTAAAGAAAAAGAAAAGAAATCTTTGTTTTCATCCGTTTGGCTACTGAGAGTGAAAATGAACGGTTCCTTTTCTCTTTAGTCTGGATCCGTTTCTGGATCCTCTAGCAAGCGGTCTTGGACCGATTGTTTTGGTCCGCACCAGAGTACGATTACATTGTTTACAACTTCCCAAAGTAACTGCACCAGAGTTTGATTAAACTAGACTAAATGTTGGACGCATTCTTACATGAATCCCCCCAAAATGATGTTAAATCATAAAGTAAATAGATGAGGAAGAAAGTTTGTATTTGTACATCAACAATATTGGTCATAAGACTTAAACAACTATGGTTACAGGCCAGTTTTCAAAAATGTGTGTTTATGTTCAAAATTGGCAAACATTTTTTTTAAATCTCAAATGATGACATTGTTATTGGTCTCACAGATACAAACACAGTGCTGCACGGGGCTCTAATCGATGGTAGTATAATAAAAACAGGCTTTGTGTCCTTAATGATTTGAAACATGTGTGCAACATATTCACACACAACTCAGTGCAATCAGCTACTGTGCTCTCACTCTGATTTATGCTCCAGAATGAGAGAAGATCCCCGTCAGAGGACGAGAGGATGTTCTGGGAGAGACTTTTCAACAAACGCACACACGGCCAGAAGCTTTCAACACGAGCTGCCAGTGAACAAAGCAGACAGTGAGGCTTTTGTTTGGGGAACTGGAGAGCTTCCATTAGTCTGTCACAGAGAGTTGTGTTACAAGTTGTGTCCAGATGCTTCAGTTGTCTTCAGAGAGGCTGCAGGGCTTCATGAGCGTAGGGTTGGATGTTGGTTAGGATTCAGATTCAGATACTTTTTATTGATCCCGCTTCTTATCCTGATACTGATTATTCTCATTTTAGTGGAGTAAATAAAGAAACTTAAAAAGAGAGAAAGTAAAACAAATACAGCTGTGGCTTAGTAATAGTTTGTGTGAACGTGACGATCGGATTGAAATAATAAGAAACTGGGTTCACTTGTCCGTCTGTTTGTCTCCACAGACTTTAAAGATGAGGATGTGGATCGTCTTCCTCCTGTGCCTGGCTGGCCACGCCATGGCTGCTCCTGTAAGTGATGCTGTGTGTGTGTGTGTGTGTGCGTGTGTGTGTGTGTGTGTGTGTGTGTGTGGTCTGCTTTTGTCTTTATGAGCATGTTCCTCTCTTTGTTGGCTTTCCTAAATGTCTCCTCCTTTCCTCTGTTGTTAACAGTTCACGTGTGAGTTTCCATGTGTGTTTTCCTATCGATGTGCAGTTCCTGTGTGTGTGTGTGTGTGTGTGTGCGCGTGCGTGCGTGTGTGTGTGCGTGTGTTCTTGTTGCAAGTCTGTGAAGATTCAAAGTGTGTTTTGAGGGTGAGGTTATTGTCTGCTTCTGACTTGCTTCACTTAAGTGTTTTTGTTTTAATCTATTAGTACTCACAAGTGTGTGTTCACGTGCAGAAGTAATAATGTTTTATGTGTGTGTGTGTGTGTGTGTGTGTGTGTGTGTGTGTGTGTGTGTTCCAGACTGAGGAGGTGCCCATCTTGGAAGAGCTGGTAACCGAGGAGCCAGTTGTTGAGGTCAGTCCAGATGTTCATCATGTTTTTTTATTTTCTCCTTAAAAGCCGAAACGGGTGAAACCATGAAACTTCCCCGGTTGATTTCTTTTAAGACAATTATTTTTTTGCAGAACCAGCTCCCATTTAAATATGCAGATGAGCCACGAGCTTCTCAAATATAAGAGCACACCTTTGTTACGTTCATAGAGAGGAGAAGTCTCTCTAATTACTTATGTTCAGTCTAAAAGCCTGAAGACACCAATGACCGAGGTTTTTTTTATCCGTCACCCCCCCGATGTGTAAAGACCTCTAGACTCCAAGAGTTAACGACATATTATTTTTCAGAATAAAGTCCCATGTTGTTGCACCAGAAGTGGAGGCACTTCGCCTCTCTTTACTGTCATTACACTGATCGTTTTTTGGGAAACTCGACCTAAATACTTTTGCTCTCGTCTGAGTTTGATTTGGCCTCAGTGATGCGCTTCCTGAGCCAGGCAGCTGCTCGGAGAGATGATCTGATCTGTGATGGAGCTCCGGTGGTTTCAACACTGCAGCCAAAGAAGCTCAGTGGTATTTGTTCACGTGACGGTGGAGGAGACGCCCACAGCCGAATTACTCGTTCAGCCTGTGACACAATCGGTCCGTCACAGAATCATTGGAAACTAAATACAAGTCGTGGAAATGAAACTGAACTAACTGAAAATGTTTGAAGGGTTGCAAAAGTAATGTCTACCTTTGACCCTTTGTAAAGATGGACTTTTTATGGTTTCATTCACTTCTTTATGCCGAAAGAAGTGAAAATCTGCAGCATTTCAGGGACTAATTTTGACCTCCAGATTGAACTAATCTGAAGTTCTAAAGTTCAACAAAGATTCTCCAAATTCTAATCACCAAATATCCATTTGTGATCTCTGGCTTTTGTCAAATCTTTCCAACAAACAGAGAGGGATGAAAACAGGAAAATCCCTCCTGCTCCGTCCTTGATTTTTCCTTAAGAGGAGAAACAAAAGTATTGTAAAAGAGACACACAACACTAAACCTCCAAAACATCCTCCTTCATGTGAACGTTATTTTCCTTTCCTGCTCCGGAGGTCCAGCGGGACCAGAGATCCCACAGCTGTTAGTTTTAGCCGGTCATGACAGGAAGCCGTTACGTTCCTCATGGCTCCACCACATGTGGACCCAGCTGCTTGTTATTGTTGGATGTATTACGGCCTCGCCGCTCCCACATTCTGTTTGGCCTTCAGGGAGGAACCTTCTTTAGCGGTGACGTTTAAACCTTTTTTCTTTCTTTTTTTTGAGGAAAACCAGGGATATTTAAGCGGTTTTACTTTAAGTGGACGTCGTGCAGAAATAGACCTGAAGACTGTTGCACGGACATCATGTGCAAGAAGGAATTCAGAGAGCGCATTAAGAGAAAACTTATCTCTTGTCGCTTCGTACCTCACAACATTAAAATCCTCAGCATGTGACTCATGAAGCTTACGGTCTGACCTTTGACATCTGATGTTCCTCCAGGAGCCCGAGGTGGGGGCCAACCCGGTGCAGATTGAGATCGGAGAGTTCGATGAGGCCATCGAGATTGTTGAAGAAGAAGAAGAAGTTCTTACTGAGAGTAAGTTCGTAAAAACACTCGGGACGACATGACATTGACTTGCATCAATTCCCAGGAGATTTCTCCGGTGCAATTAATTTGTTTTCACATTGTGCAGAATGGACATTATGTTGTACAACAACACAGGGAGTCCGAGAGACAAACTTTATTACTCCTTTCAACCTTGACAAAGGCCGCTCAGACCAGATCCACTCCTTTCATTCTTACCTTTCACAATAAAAGCCCTAGACATAGACACTGCGTAACTGTTTACCAGAGGGAAGTAAACATTTCACTAAACAGAAACTCAATAAAACATCTTAGAGTAGCTTTAGGCTAAAACAACAGTTAACCTCAGACAGACTTTTATTGCAATTGTCACATCATTTTCGTGTTATTTATTAATCACGCCAATCATTTTCCAATTCATTTAATTCATTAATTTCTTCAGCAATATTTTTTATAATAACAGCACATCAAATGACAAGTAGAAGTTCTGCTCGAGAATCAACATTTAAATGTAGTTGTGTGTAATCAAAAATAAGAGAATTAACTGTTTGTTCATATTTGTTTATTCATATTATAAGCAAGTAATAAAAGTTGTCTACAAAATTGGTATAAAGGTGTAAACATAAACTAAGCTAGGGAAGTAAAAGTTGTGAAAAAGATTAAAACTTCAATAGAAAGTTGTGAAAACATCACTGTGTGTATTTGCTTCCACAGGTTCATAAATGTGGTGCACACACACTCTACGTAGATTCAGAGTCACATGACCTCAACATGAATCCTTTAGATGGAGACGTTTCCAGGTATAAATGTGTCACGCTTGTTGCTCTACACGTCGACCGCCTCTTTTTACCGCGACTACCTTTTGATTTAGCATGCTGGGTCGCAGACCTCAGACTGGCAAATCAAACATCCCATAATAACAGCCCGGCTGTAATTACACGTTCCAGCTGGCTTTAAGTGCAGCTCAGCCGCAGTCTGTACAACGTGTACAGATATCTAGTTCTAACTCCTTCACTTCCTTTAAAAGTACCACAATTATAAACAAGTACTTTATTCTCAGTATAAATGTATTGCATTTAAGATGAAAGCATCTACATCTAAACAAATCTACTTCATAGTGTTCTCTTTATGTATTGATATTGTGAGATATCTCTCACCACGCCACACATTGAAAAATACATTTTAAAACAATCGATAGCAACAGAAACAAAGTCCTTTTTAAATATTCCTTAATCCTCCGACATATGAAAGATTTCATTATGAGTTTGCTTCTGGCCCTGGAGGACCGGACAGCGGAGTCATTTCCTGAGAAATAACTCTGCTTCTGTACGTCTGTGTTCTTCCTACAGATCCCTGCCTGAACCACCACTGCAAGAAGGGCAAAGTGTGTGAGGTCGACGAGAGCAACCTCCCCATGTGTGTGTGCCAGGACCCCTCCACCTGCTCGGCTGCCGAGGGAGAGTTCGAGCACGTGAGTTTGAAAAACAAACCAGACATTTCTTTAAATTGTAAAATCCGTATTTATCCTGTGGCTGTGAACTCACCACCGAGGATCAGTTAACATACAACCTCAACGAACCACAGAACAGACTTTGATGACTGACAACTCATCCGTCTGCGTTTCCCCTTCTCAGGTTTGCGGCACCGACAACAAGACCTTCGACACCTCCTGCCACTTCTTCGCCACCAAGTGCGCCCTGGAGGGAACCAAGAAGGGCCACAAGCTGCACCTGGACTACATCGGACCCTGCAAATGTGAGCTCCCACACTCTGCTTCTCAGTTTCCCAACAGAAGTTACAGCTCAGCTCTCTCTGTGTTCCAGCGTTTTCTTTAATTGTTGGGCGGTTCAGATTCTGTCAGGTCTGGGCCTGCAGGCTGCATTTCTTCCACTGTTTAAACTGAACATGGCACACACACACACACACACACACACACACACACACACACACGCTCAGTTTGAGGAAATGAGTCAGGGCTGAAAGGCTCAAATGGGGATCAAGGTGCTGTTCAGTGCACAAGAATAACAATTGAATGTATATATTATATATATATATTGAGGATGAAATGTTGAGATGCAGATATTTTTTCTGCAGTTTGCTGATAATTGTTTTCATGGCACTTAAAAGGTTTAAAATGTCATTTTTTTCGTTGTGCGGTGGGTGACGTAGAGACGCTGTATACGTCTCTGGTAGCGACCTGTGTAGCCCCGCCCTAAAGCATCCCCTGCTTTATGGTCTGTTTGACTCTAAATGGACCATAATGTACTAAATGAACATCATGCTGTGTTGAAGAAGACTTGAAACTAGAGAATGAGACCATAAACTCATGTTTACAATGTTTACTGAGGTAATAAATCAAGAGAGAAGTAGAGTCATTTTCTCATAGACTTCTATACAACCAGAGGAGTCGCCCCCTGGTGGTCAGTAGAGAGAATGCAGCTTTAAGACACTTCAGCTTTGGCTTCACTCTTCAGAACCGGAGGTTCCCGATGTTGTGCTACAGTAATGACCAATGATCTAGTGACATGCCAACAAAAGCCTTTTAAAATGGAATGCAGCTTTTTTGACTGATTAAAGCTTTTATTCAGATGATTATCACAAACTACTTCCAAAGCAAACCTCAATTAAATTATGAATCACACATCCAACTGACAGCGTTTCCTCCCCACAGACATCGAGCCCTGCATGGACTCCGAGCTGAGCGAGTTCCCCCTCCGTATGAGGGACTGGCTGAAGAACGTCCTGGTAACTCTGTACGAGCGCGACGAGGACAACAACCTGCTCAACGAGAAGCAGAAGCTCAGGGTGAGTCCAGAAAGTCACTAAGACCTAAGTTAAATCAAAGGGACGTGGATGGAATAATGCACAGGACTACGTTTTATTGTAGATAAATCCTCCTGGCAGTGAGGCAACAAGGTAAAATAAGGGTTAAAAGCCAACACAATATTCAATACAATGCAGATACAACATCTTATAAACTATCCAATACAGAAGACATGGTATTATCAAGTGTTTTATGTGTTTAAATACAGAAGTCTGTAATTTTAATGAAAGTGCGTTTCATTTAGTCGCCTGTCAATGGCGTCATGTCCCCTCTCGACTTAATTTATTTGTGAAAGGAGACTAATCGTCTACATGTTTTCACAAACTGCCTTATATAAGAAGACACTTCACACAAAGAAGAATTCAACTGAGTAAGAATAAGTCGTCTCACAAGAGAAATAAATCCAATAATGTCACAAATATTGAGAGACATTTCCATCAACAGTGAAGGTAAAGATTGAAGACGGGTTCACCAGACACACTGTTTTACTTTACTACACAGTGATTGACAGGTCTCTACCAGAGACGTACACGGCGTCTCTACGAGTCCAAATATGGTCACTTCTGTTTCACAAAGCAGTGGGTGACGTCACCGTGACTATGCTCTTATATACAGTCTATGCTCCAAGTCGCTCACAATCGACATCTAAACGGTGCATCAACGTTTGTTCTTGACGTGGGTTGTGTCTGTTTGACGTTTCAGGTGAAGAAGATCTTTGAGAACGAGAAGAGGCTGCAGGCTGGCGAGCACTCTCTGGACCTGCTGGCTCACGACTTCGAGAAGAACTACAACATGTACATCTTCCCCGTCCACTGGCAGTTCGGCCAGCTGGACCAGCACCCCGTCGACGGGTACGTAGTGGGAGGGAACAGGGACGGGGCGGCGGGTTCAGAGTTTGAGATCTCTTTAGTCACCCAGTCGGTAGTTATTTTTCAAGCCGAATAACTTATTTATAAGGAATTCATGAACACATTTCTGGAAAACACAAGATTTAAAGTGGTGCTTTTTTTGTGCTTCTTTGTGGAGAAACTCACTTTACAGATCTGCTGATTAAAATAAACGAAATGATTACAGCTTTATTATAGCAAGGCTCATTCGGCCTCCACATCTGTCTTTCATAGACTGGAAAATAGAGTGCCTTTTGGGCAGATTCTGCAAGTCAGCACATGTTGGGCCTTTAATATCAGTGCTGCTCAGGCAGCGGTTGAGCTTGAGGCAGACTGAGAGCTGGTTGGTTTCCTTTAATCTCACACCACAGCATCACTGATGGATCCAACAGACGCCAGCTGCCGTTCACTTTAGAGCTGCTCGCTCCAGAAGACGATGACGTGGCTGCTGGACTCTTAATGCTCCTTTATGCTAGTGCTAACAGTGTGATACAGTAAAAGAGCTGAAGGGAAGGTGTTTAAGGAGACAATGACATCGTTGAAACATATTTTATGTAAAAGCAGACAGTTTGTGGATGAAGGTGACTTTCTGTATTTTGTTTTTAACTTGATCACAAACAAAGATCCTGACATTTTAAAGCTCCTTCTGAGATCACGAGACAAACGTCGGTCTTCATATTTTCTTATACATTTTCTCACGATTTCAAAATAACGTCGAACACACACCAGTGTGTGTGACCTGTGGCGAGTCTCCATGCAATGTCTAAAATAAATCTCAGCGAGCTGCGGCCATTTTTGATTCTGCGGTTGGAAAAAGTTTAACTTTTAGCGGTCGAAGTGCGGACAGAGAATACCCCCACAGCCAATCAGTAGACAGAGTCCTGTGACATGTTCGACTAAAGAATTTGTTCCCGCCTGAAACACATGAACCGGCCTCCCGGCTGCAGAAAGATGTAATTATTGTGGCGAGCCGCACTTTGCCGCTGCCTGGTGTGTTTTCGGTGTAAATAAATACTGCAAAACAGAAACACAGAAATTGAAAAGCATTCCATTGTAAAAGTCATTTCCTTGTTGTGTGTATGCGACGCAGGTACCTGACCCACACGGAGCTCTCCCCCCTGCGCGCCCCTCTCATTCCCATGGAGCATTGCACCAGCCGCTTCTTCGAGCAGTGCGACGCCGACAACGACAAATACATCGCCCTGGAGGAGTGGGCCAACTGCTTCGGCATCAAAGAGCGTGAGTATCGACCACATGCGTGAAGACGATCGCCACGCAATGAAAGAATTATTAGTTTACCCATAAATATGAACCTCTAAATATAATTAAAATAAATGTGCTGACGGATGTTTTCTGTGTGTTTGCAGAGGATGTGGACAACGACCTCATCGTCTAAGCTGCCAGCAGTCTGACGACTCCGAGTCGTTACTAACGGGACGAGGTGCTGATCCCTAAGTTAAAAAAATAAATCACAGTAACGGTGCTAATTGCAAATTCCTTTTTTTATTTTGTTTTTAAATAATGACCTTTCCTGCATATACCACTAAAAAAAAAAAAGATTACAACAGAGAAATGTGCACAGTCTGTACTAACCATCTTTGAATTCTCTTGTTTGTTGAACAAAACACCCAGTAAAGAAAACTAAAGACCTCTGATGTAAATGTATGTTGTTGACAATAGTATATATGTGTTATGGATTATGGATTTGTTCAGGGCTTCAATTTGAGATCAATTTGAGACAAAACTGTAAAGTCAAAAAAATAAAGTTTCTAAATAAATGCTCCCTCTGCTTGCTTTCTACACAACCTATTAGTTTTGCACTCTTTTGGTGGTGGACTCTTTATTCTTTTGTGCTTTTATTTTGGTTTTTGATCCTTTGACTACTGCTTTAAGAGTTGTTCACTTTTATTTTCCGTGCAGATTCCTTGTCCCAGACGAGGACGCGCGCGTACTGATATTTGAAACAATAAAGAGGATATATGTTTGGACCTTTTAACGAGGGGAAAGTCTCGCAGGCTGAGAGTTTTTTTCTCCTAATTAAGATGTTTCGTCTGACACTGAGAGCACGACCGAACACTCACCATGAATAAAAGACTATGAAAAGATCTCTGCATGCATTCATATCTTTCTCCTCCGCTACAGTCAGGAATTCCTGTTGAGACGATCACGACAAGGATCAGCACGGCTCCACGGGTCTCAAGGAGGCCGGTGTGTTGACCACGTTGTGTCACGTTGTTATCTCTTTGTGAGTCACTTGGTTTGTATCCTGTGTCTTTGTGCAGCAGTGATGCTCTTACAACCGTCTCTTTATGAGTTGCGGTTTATTTGTCAGATTCTCAAATCTAAATTCTTGTTAAGTTTTGTTCAGCTTTCTGGATAGAAAAAAGTAAAGTTCATCGTCTTGGAACTCAGATAATTCCACAATGTTCGGGCTCATGACATCTTGCACAGTCAATGTAAAAGCAGTTGACTGCTGTCGGAGTTTCACATATAAAATGCAACATATCCTTAAACGACAGCTCGTATGATGGCTTATAAAAAGTTATTTTTCATGTGTTTTCCTGCGATTGTCCAGCGACATGAACGATCAGTGCTCCTGTAAAAGCTCCTGTAGAGCAGAACCTGTTTAGGGAACAAAACTACTCGTTTAGGTTTAGAAAAAAACACATTGTGCTTTGGGTTGAAGACCTGAGAGACTGTAAGAGACCTGTCAATCACTGTGTAGCCCCGCCCTAAAGCATCCCCTGCTTTATGGTCTGTTTGACTCTAAATGGACCATAATGTACTAAATGAACATCATGCTGTATTGAAGAAGACTTGAAACTAGAGATTGAGACCATAAACTCATGTTTACAATGTTTACTGAGGTAATAAATCAAGAGAGAAGTAGAGTCATTTTCTCATAGACTTCTATACAACCAGAGGAGTCGCCCCCTGGTGGACACTAGAGAGAATGCAGGTTTTAAGACACTTCCTCATTGGCTTCACTCAGCAGAACCGGAGGTTGCCGCCTGCTCCAAAACGCATGCATTTATTTTCGTACGAACAGCGAATGAACGGCCTGATGTGTGTGAAGGGTTTCCACGCCCCTCTCCTGTCACATGGTCATTTAGTGTCTGAACTTCTCCCTCCACGCCGCAATCATCTCATGTTCCTCGTTAGACGTTTGTCGCTTCTCATTGAAAATAATTAGTAAGCGGCGGGCGGTGGCTTGGCTTTGCTTTTGTTTCTTTACAATAAATAAGTGTGTAATCAGACAGTAATAGAAAACATCTGTGTGGATGTGCTGTGAGAATGTAGGGCCCTTTAAAACAAACCCAAATCACAATAAAACGAGTCTCAAATGTCTGTAAAGTGCTGAAATAAGCCGTTATGTTGCTCCTCCTCACTCATAATGTGCATTCAGAGATACTGGAACACAATGGAGTTGAACCTAGAGTGCACACTTGTATTTAGATTCTCTTGGAAATAGTTTACTTTGAAAAGATGAAAAGGGTTTAGACAATCAAACATGTTGAAAAATGTGTTTGCCTTAGCAATAAGCATACAATATGTATGTATTTCTTCTTATATTATTAAAGCAATGAACTTTAGCCCAAACAAAGAGGCCGTAAAACAATAAGAAGCAAACAACGAGAACATTTTGTCCTAAACAACACTGTAAATATTTGATTTTACAACATAACTGCACGGCTGATATATGAATAAAGTCCTCTGTCTGCGCTGCACTTGACGGCTTCATTTTGTAAAAGGGCACCGAGCTGCTCGTGGTCCCTTGGGAGACGAGCGAGGGAGAGACGGAGCACCCTGTTACCATCCTCACCCGTTCATCCAGACTCCTGTGTCAAGAATGTGAAACAACAGCCGGGGCCACACAGGCCCCTCCCCCTCTGTGGCTCAGAGAGGGCACAAAGGCCCCGGTATGGTGCTGTAACGTGACACCTCTTCTTCTGATGGAAGTCTTTGCTCAGTTAATTAACGTGTCTTTGATATGCTTTTTGCTGTAAGTTGCTTTTAAAATTAACTTAATTTAGGCTCAAACACACACTAGGACTTTGCTTGAGCTTGTTCCACCTCTTAGTTGAACTTCATCTAAAAAGTGCATAAAAACCACTTATTATAAACATGTTTTTGTTGTTGGAATAAGCAGCAGTCTTCCACACGATGTTCTGACATGTGGAACGATCTCAGCTTTAAAGTCTTAGTTCAGATAGTTTGACCTGATAAAGCACAATTTCTACAAAGTCTACACACAAAAAAAACTAAATACAAAATATTTTACATCTCTTGCAAGAACAAACATCACAAAAACCCTAAATAAATAACTCTCCGCATGCCAGCAGCACACTGATGCCTTTGGCATCTATGAACACAAATGCAACATGTTTATTCTTACTCACAACAGAATGAGACACAATAACTTCAACTGAAGATCACGTGAACATAAATACTGTATTGTAAACAAAATACAGTATTTAGTAACACATGTACACTGTACAGTCACTCAAAAACTGGCATTGTTGTTCTCACACACACACACACACACACACACACACACACACACACACACACACACACACACACACACACACACACACACACACACACACACACACACACACACACACACACACACACACAAAACCTGAATCCATTTATAGAGTTCAAGCCCTGATTTCTAAAGGATCTAATTGGTTACAGGTGTTTTCACAGCTGCATTCTGTGATTAATAATTGAGTGTGGTGTTTAAACAGCAGTGTTAAGCAAAAAACATCACACACAGGCTTTTTAATGATGTGTCGAACGTATTAACCGCTTGAAGTTATTTGCAGAAAGTATGTTTTAGGATTTCAAATTTAGTGTGAAGCAGAAACCGTGCTGATGGTTTATAGAATTGATAAACGAGCCTCAAGTAGCCTTGAAGTTTGATACTATTTGTCAATAATTGTCTGTCTTTGTTCTTAGGAACCACATATTTGCTGACCAAAGGCCCTATATTCATGTGTATCAGATGGTTTAAGGTAATTCGTTTTTTGTAAACATTGAACATTAAATCGCAGTATGAACTGCAATAATGTGAGATTTTAAGGAAAGTTTTGCAGTCTTTCAGAGCTTGCACCTAAAAGCACATCTCAGACAGGTGAAGATGAAGCTTCAGATTGTTAAATAAACCAACCAGGTGGACGGTCACAACAGGTAAACGCATCCAGAGAGTGGCAAAGGCATTATTTAACTGTGGATCAGGTAGAGGCAAACCAGACTAAATGTAAATGTGCCGGTATGGAAATGAGGAGCAGGTGGGCAGGTTATGTGAATGGCGGGAAAAGGGTAACTGCAGGCAGGGAGAGATTAGTGTGTGACACAGAAAACAGAGCCGGTAATTGCACGCACGTTCAGGATCTGACTGAGGTGATTTGTGACTCCAAATAAAGGGTTTTCTTTAAAGCTGACTGGCAGGATATGCGGGGTTTCTGCTCTTTGACATTTAACACCTAGTTAAACTGTTATTCGATGAGTCATCCGCTGTAATTAAAGTCAGTTAAAATACCGAATAACGTTTTGTCACCCCTAAGCGGTGAAGAGGCTCCGGTACACGAAGCTCAAAACAACAACCGGCACGTACCGGCCGATGAAACCATCGCACCTCAAATCCATTTACTGTGACGTGATAGGCCCCCTATCGCGAAAATCCTAAGTTTAGACACAGCGCTTCGTGATTGGCTGTGAGTTAGAAGCTCCCGCCCCTATCTGTGTATGCGCTAAAGCAATTGGTAGATGAGTCACACAGCTTTAATTTGATTGGCTTAGACGGCTCGTAAGAGGCGGGATGTCACGTTCGGTTGCGGAGAATGAAAACCGGTAACCTAGCACTCCAGCACGTTGTGAAGCCGCTAGCGTCTCCTGGCTGCTGTCGCTGTGGTGATTCAAAGAAATCACTTGTTTCTTGATCGATTTTTTTTTTGATAGTTGACCCACAGGTAAGTTATTCTTTTTGACAAACTGTCACGTGTTTTTCGTAAAAAAAAAAGTAGGAAATAGGGTGTTTTCCTGTGTCGTAATTGGCAGATTAACTGGGTCGCTTTTTTACGGCTCCGTCTACATCCTGGTGAGGCCATGATGGCTGTTGGCACTGCGGTCATGTTAAATTAAACGATACGTGTTATGGTAATGAACTCGAAAGTAGAGGCCGGTGATGGAAGTAGTTGTTTGCTATGTTGGAATATTAGGATATAGCCATTTAACTTTGTTTTTTCCAGGAGATAGCCACCGCCCATGTGTAGCCCACTTAAGAGCTCTCATTCAGTCGTGACTCCCTCCCTTCGCGTGTTTCTCTTGGTTGCCAGTTTTGCATTTTTCTCCACAATCCTCCACCATATGCGCTCACTGGTTTCTCCTCGGTTCTGATCCGGCTAACCGGTTAACTTGCCACGGAAAGACCCGAGACGTGTAGCCGGTGAACCGGCCGGTGGACACGTGTTGGGGCTGCTGCACAAACCAAAGCTACATTAGCTGTGTCTGCGCTGGTGTCTGCGCTAGTTTTTTGCGGGTTTAGCTCCGTGTGGAGCAGCTATTAGGCTCTTTGAACCCAGGGTTATATCTGGTTGGTTGGACTAAACCCTGTAACCATAAAAAAAAAAGTCCCACCGATGTGCAGAGCCGCCATGACCGGTGGATGAGTGCGCGTAAGGCCGGTCGGTGCCGGTCACTGCGTGGCCTTTTGTCTGCCTGCCATGCTGTGTACTTTCTTTCTACACAAGCTGCTCTGTGATATGGCTGCTGTGGTGCAGCTTGTGGTGCCCTTATATGCACTTCATATCTTCAAATACACTTGGACCCCCCCCCGACGTTAGCCCTGAGATCCCGGCACACCTTCAGCTCTTTTGGGGCTACTCCTCCTCAGGCTTAGCCTGGTGGATAATGTGCTGCTGGTGTGCTGGGTGCTAAGTGTTTGCCAGGACAGCAGATGGTGGTGGTGTGGACAGACAGGTGTGGCAGACAGACAGTCTATTTAAGACAGTACCAGTGGGTCTGCTAGTTTTAGCCTCCTCACCATAGATTAACCTCTACTATTAGACCATACTGTGTGCTCTATATAGTTTTTTAAGGGTAAGTCTGCAACCTGGACCTCCATTGTTGTCCCAAAACGCATCATTGAGCCACTTCCACATGCACTTAAAACACTGAATCTGCAGCTGTAAATGATCCCCATCAAATGCACTATTCACACAGTAAAGTTCTCTAGAAACTACGGTGCCTTTTATAGAATAAAACTACATCTTTGTGTCCTGCTGGGAAAGGTTTGCATCCTCAGTAAGACTTTTGGGGTTAAGTGCAATAGACGAAGTGAGATTGTTGGTTTTGGTTTTCTCTTTGGACAAACGTAGAACATCAGCAGTCCTACGTATCTTTTATTCTTGTTCTACATTCCAGACGGGGACCAGTTTCACATCAGACTTGAAAGTTGCTTTTAATGGGCGATCCATCAAAACCCGACAGGCACACAGGCTCCATGTGCAAATATTCATATCGGTGACTGTCTAATGGCACCGAGCCGCATTACCACGTTAAAAAAAAAGTACAGGAAACTGAGGAATGTGGGTGTGTTACCGTCAAAGTTAACATCACCATAAACCGTCCGTCCTGGAGCGTTATCAGGGCGTTGAATCTGAAAACACGGGTTGATTTTGCAGTGGACACACACACACACACACACAGTGGTGGAATCAGTGAAGGGAACAAAATGTCCTCATAAAGACGGGAGTTCTGGGACGCTTTTTAGGTCAGGATCGTGTGTCCAGTTTGTGCTGTAGTTTGTTCATGTAGAGCTGCACGGTTATGTCCAAAAAGACTTATTTTTAGACATCTCAGTCGATGGTGTACATTTTAGTCTTCGTGATCGTTCAATTACCCGTGCAGCCGTATCTCGGTTTCATTAACGTTATTAAGCTGACATGGTTTAGTTTATGGAGTCTCTTCAGTCACAATAAGTGACGGTTAGATCGGCTCGAGTTGAAGGTTAAAGGGCACCAAAATAAAACCACATCAGCATATTTCAGTCGACGTTTGAAGGCCAAATAGTACAAAACTTATACCCAAAATAAATAAAAACCTTGTGTGCTTTCTAAATGTGCATTAAGGTTCATTTGAGAGATAAAGGCAGTAGAAGAAATTACATTTAAGTGGAATTTCTTTTTCGCGTGTGTGTGGAAGCTTGTCAGAATCAGTCAGGTTTGCAGATCAAACACATTTCTCGCTGCAGGCGCTTCAACGTGCTCCAGAGAAATTAATTAAAACGAGTCTGGATGTCGTGTGCTGTTGTGAAATCAGAGGTCACATTTACCGAACCTGATTTCCACTTCAAACCTCTCCGACTGCTCTCTGTGGGGACGCAGGATGACTCATCATCACATCTACGTCTTTCAGGAGGGTTGTTGGCTGCTGAGGCGTGTGTGATTATCGCGGAGCAAAGACACAAAACATCGCCTGATGTCGGCGCTCAACGCTAACTTCTAAAAGCCCAAGAACTGTTTGTCAAGTTGTCATTTACAGTAGCAACCATTTTAAATAACTGGCAACCAGCTCGTTGCTTACAACAGTAGTCCTAATGTCGTGTTGTCTACGGGTGATTCTGCAATATGAGAGTTCAAAGTGTTCCCGGAACAAGTCAACAATTAAGTAATCGATTCATCTTTTGGTGTAATATCAGAAAAAAAACAAAAAACAGCCAATTTGCCAGAACTCAACGTGACAAACAAACAATACAAACTCAAAGATTTTATAATGAGAAACATTTCAGTCCCTGAATACTATCACTTATCAATTAACAGAACGATTGTTTCAGCACTAGTTAATACAGTAATCGCAGGACATCATTAATCTAACCCTCTTCCTCTTCTTCCTCACAGAGATTTCCAGCTGACCAAAGAAATGGTGATGGAGAAGCCAAGTGCCCAGCTGGTCGGGCGAGAGTTTGTCCGACAGTATTACACACTGCTGAACCAGGCCCCCGACTACCTGCACAGGTGAGCCCTTCACCTGCTCCTCGGTCATGTGATAGTTGGTCAGAGTTCACTGGAACCTCGGCGTGAACACGAACGCAGGATTCCTTTATGTGATGTAATAAACTAACTAGTCTCTTCTGTCCGTCCGCTCAGGTTTTATGGAAAGAACTCGTCCTACGTGCACGGCGGCCTGGACAACAACGGCAAACCGGTGGAGGCTGTTTATGGACAATCTGTAAGTCTTCTTCCTCCACCAGACATTACACTTACACACGTTAACATGTTGATTATCACAGAGCGGCTCTTACACACGTTAACATGTTGATTATCACAGAGCGGCTCTTGCACACGTTAACATGTTGTTTATCACAGAGCGGCTCTTACACATGTTAACATGTTGATTATCACAGAGCGGCTCTTGCACACGTTAACATGTTTATCACAGAGCGGCTCTTACACATGTTAACATGTTATTTATCACAGAGCGGCTCTTACACACGTTAACATGTTGATTATCACCGAGCGGCTCTTGCACACGTTAACATGTTGATTATCACAGAGCGGCTCTTACACACGTTAACATGTTTATCACAGAGCGGCTCTTGCACACGTTAACATGTTATTTATCACAGAGCGGCTCTTACACACGTTAACATGTTTATCACAGAGCGGCTCTTACACACGTTAACATGTTTATCACAGAGCGGCTCTTGCACACGTTAACATGTTTATCACAGAGCGGCTCTTACACACGTTAACATGTTTATCACAGAGCGGCTCTTACACACGTTAACATGTTTATCACAGAGCGGCTCTTACACACGTTAACATGTTTATCACAGAGCGGCTCTTACACACGTTAACATGTTTATCACAGAGCGGCTCTTACACACGTTAACATGTTATTTATCACAGAGCGGCTCTTGCACACGTTAACATGTTTATCACAGAGCGGCTCTTACACACGTTAACATGTTTATCACAGAGCGGCTCTTACACACGTTAACATGTTGATTATCACAGAGCGGCTCTTACACACGTTAACATGTTGATTATCACCGAGCGGCTCTTACACACGTTAACATGTTGATTATCACAGAGCGGCTCTTACACACGTTAACATGTTGATTATCACAGAGCGGCTCTTACACACGTTAACATGTTGATTATCACAGAGCGGCTCTTACAGTTCACTCTTCAGTCTTATGAATGAATATGAAATGAGAAACACTATTTTTGTTCATGACATAATTAAGGCTGAGCAACATATTGATATTATATCATAAGAGACTAGATATTGTGTTAGATTTTGAATATTGTATACTGTTTTTTAAAGTGTCCTTACTGACCCCCCCGTCTGCAGGAGATCCACAAGAGGGTGATGGCTCTGAGTTTCCGCGACTGTCACACAAAGATCCGACACGTGGACGCCCACGCCACCCTGAACGAGGGCGTGGTGGTGCAGGTGATGGGCGAGCTGTCCAACAACATGCAGCCCATGAGGAAGTTCATGCAGACCTTCGTGCTGGCGCCCGAGGTCTGTAGTCTCCGCCTGCTGTCAAAGCACACAGTCGGATGTGTTGATGGAAGTTTATCATGTTTAAATGATTCTTTCTTCCTCCAGGGAACCGTTGCAAACAAATTCTACGTTCACAACGACGTGTTCCGCTACCAGGACGAGGTGTTCGGAGACTCTGATTCTGAGCCTCCAGAAGGTGAGACGACGTTAAAGACCTTGTTTCATGTTTCTCCGCCGTCTTACTCTTCATCCTCCGTCTGTGTTATTCAGCTAAAGATGAATTGAGTTCAGAGTTTCTCGTTCATTCTGTAGCGATTGTGTCTCTTTGCTCGGCCGTCTTTTATTCTGTTTAAGAACCTCTTCGTGACGAATATCGCCTTTTTTTTTTTTTTATGGACTAGTTTAAATAGAACGTGTATCTTTATTCCATAAAGAGCAGCAGGAGGTCGTTGTGCTGAACATGTTTGTGTGTTTTTCAGAGTCTGAGGACGAGGTGGAGATCGAGGAGAGGGTCCCCTCCCCCGACGTCGCTCCGGAGGAGTCCGCCTCCTTCTACGACCCGACACCCTGGTGTGTTCCTCAAGCTGTAACTGCTTCATGTGTTACAACCTTTGAGTCATTTATTTACCTCTACTTCCAAGCTCTGTGTTCAGTCAAAGTGTCACAGATTTGTTGTCACATGACTGTTGGTCTCAGCCGAGTCAATCATGTCTTCTTAGTTGCGCTGAACAGCTCAGAATTTAATGTTTTTTACAGAATCTGGTTAAAACAAACGGTTTATTTGTGGTAAGATTTTAAACGAGACATGTGGAGTAAAATGTTTTTGATGAAATATCACAAATTTCGTTCGTTCGTCACACACGGTGTGTTTCCCATTGTTCAGCAGAGGCAGCAGGTTTGTGTGTAACTGTCTCGTACTTCTAGTTCAGAGCCGACGGTTCCTGGAGACGACGACGACGACGAGGAGGAGGAAGAGGAGGAAGAGGAGGCCGCGGCGAGTCCAGAACCGGAGCCGGAGGCTGAGAAGGAGGCCGAGGTCGTTGTTGTGGCGCTGAAGCCAGAGACGACGGCGGAGACGCAAGCGGACACGAACGCATCCGACGACCAGAAAGAGAAAAGCAGCGGAGCCGCGCCCACCGCAGAACCCGCCGCCACGCCCGCAGAACCCGCCCCCACCGCCCCAGAAGAAAACAGGGTAGGTCTGAACGAGTGAAACCTGAATCATACCTCAGTGGCACCACGCTCTTCTTAGCAACGGTGTTTCTTCTGAGTGACCTGCTGTAATACTTAAAGACTGAGATGAGCAGCAGCACTAAGTGTCTCCAGTGTTCTGTCTCCTCCCAGCCGTTCTCCTGGGCGTCCGTCACCAGTAAGAACCTCCCTCCCAGCGGGGCCGTCCCAGTCTCAGGAATCCCCCCACACGTCGTCAAAGCCCCTCCCACAGCACCGGTAGGTTTGCAAGAGTCAGCTTTAAATATCTCCCAAGATGAATCTGGTGTTCAACTACAGCTTGATTTTAAAACTAGTTTGGATTCCTAATCTTAAGCAGCCATTTTAGTTCTGTGTCAGTAGCCGTCCTCGGGCTTCGCTGTTGTGTTGCAGCTTTGTCTTTAGTAGAGATGAAGGCAGCAGGACACAAACGTCTCCTTCTATCTCCTTTATGATGATGAATCCAGCTGCTGTTGATATAAAAGTGAAGTCATGAACCTGGTTCGTTCTCTTCTTACTGAAGTGTGTTGACTCTTTCAGCCCAGAGCGGAGGTGAAGTCAGAGCCCCAGACAGCAGCACAGAGACCAACGAGGGACCAGAGGCCGAGGGAACAGAGGCCCGGAGGTCCTCCACCGGTGCACAGAGGACCCAGACCAGGTACACACACACACACACACACACACACGTAGCTGCAGGAGTGTTCTGAGACGCAGCTCAAAGCATGTGTTCATTAAAAGTTTTATCTATGAAAGCTCAGTTTCCGAGGCCAAATGCTTTCTGCTTTGGGACTCGCTGTCAATGTTTTTATTGTTGTACAAGTTAAACTCACTTCAACACCTGCGTTTAGAGACCAAACACAGCAGATTATGAAGTTTTCTGACGCGTCAACATGCCGTGACGAACTTAAACTCCACACACGAGTAAAGAGTTCATAAACTCAGAATAGAATCTACCAGTCACGTTGTCTCAAAGCGTCCCCCTCTGTTGACTTGTTTCAGTTCGGGAGGGCGAGCAGGGCGAGTCCGAGGGCCGCCGGGTGGTCCGGTACCCCGACGCCCAGCAGCTCTTTGTGGGAAACGTCCCCCACGATGTGGACAAGACCGAACTCAAGGAGTTCTTTGAGCGTGAGTTTGACTTTTAGAGCTTCAGAACACGAGATTCCCAAACGTCTGTTTTGTGCCCGAGATGGTAAACGGAGTGTGTGGTCCACAGAGTACGGGACGGTCCTGGAGCTGAGGATCAACAGCGGAGGGAAGCTGCCCAACTTTGGCTTTGTGGTGTTTGACGACTCTGAACCGGTCCAGAAGATCCTCAGCAACCGGGTGAGACGGCTCTTTATTCACGATGATACAGTTCGTATGTTTGATGTTCAGTCTGGACGGACGAATGGAAAAAAAGAAACTTAATGAAGCTGTAACGTTGTTTTTGTTTTATTTCTCGTGTCCTCAGCCCATCAAGTTCAGAGGCGACGTCCGGCTGAACGTGGAGGAGAAGAAGACCCGGTCGGCCCGGGAGGGCGACAGGCGGGACATACGGCCCCGCGGTCCAGGAGGTCCCGGCGGGCCCCGAGAGCGGATAGGAGGAGGAGGAGGAGGAGGGGGTGGCGGCGGTGGAGGCGGTGGAGGAGGAGGACCCCGAGGCCCCCCCACCCGCGGAGGCATGGCACAGAAACCCAGCTTCGGCTCCGGGCGGGGCGCGGGCCCCAGCGAGGGCCGCTACTCCACCCAGCGCCAGTGAGAGGAAACCTTTTGGGCTCCAAACCTGAGTTAGATTAACGAATACAAACGATGGTTTTTGATTCCTTTTTTTTTTTTTTTTTTTTTTTTTTCGCAGCAGGAACCAATTAGACAAACGTAAAATATAACAGAAAACTCTTCTTTACGCTGCAGCTTAGAAGCAGAAACGAGTTCATTTCAAGTCAGAGTTTAATAAGTCGCTACACACACACACACACACACACACACACACACACACACACACACACACACACACACACACACACACACACTCTCTCTCTCTCGTTCTCTCCTGAGCGTGCTAGTATTCTGAAGAGCTTTCTGTTAGTTATTGACGCCGGTTTGGTTGAGAGCTTTCACTGTTAAATCCCACCAGCTCCTGCTAACTTCAACCACCAGTCTCTCCATGTGTCTCATGAAGAAGGCTGCCTCCTCCTCCTCCTCTTCTTCCTCACCTGCTGCTTTTTGTTTCCCTCTGAGGAATCCAGAATGTCACTATTTTATTTTTTTTAAACCCATCTCTTCCTCCACCAACACATGTATTATCTGGACTCTTCTTCTTTTGTCTTTTTATGGGGTTTTTTCACGCTGAACTTGAATTTATTAGGAAACAAAAGTCAAAACACGCAAACACACATGACAGAAAAAAGAAGGGGTAAATACTACTTGAATTGGGGATTAAAAAAAGCCGGAGGTTAGGTTTTTTTTTTTCGCGTTCTCTCTCCCTGTTTCTTAAAGGAACGTGTACTTTACTGCTTGGGCAATCCTGTGTATTGCTGCCACCGTTGTGTCGAGCGATGGATCTGTCTTATCTTTTTATTCTATCAGGTCAAGAGCTGAACTGTAGTGGTTTTTATTTGAGTAATGTTGGCTTGTCTCACGTGGATTCACGGACGCACCTGAACGGAGCATGTATATCGCGTCATGAATGAAATCCTGTCAGGCTTCTACTACCAATGCACTTCATTCATCATGTTTAAAGAAACGAGCTCACCTGCCGATGAGAGAACTAAATTAAAAGTGATTTACTGTTTTAAACCTTCTGCTGTGTTTCATCTTGTTTTACACTGACTGAGTGTGTGTGTGTGTGTGTGTGTGTGTGTGGATGGTGGATGCTGAGTATCAAACCTGGCAACCATGTGGATGTAGAATCAAACTCAAGTACAGCTGCTGAAGCTCATGTCAGTGTTTAAGAGACTTTAAACTGGGACCAGACCATCAAGACACAGTCCCACTACAAGAAGTATTCAGTGGTCCCATTTATTTTCATAACTTATAGGATGTTATTAATTCAACTGGTTCAGATTAGATTCTATGATTTAATTTTAAGTTGTGAGGTAGAAGGATGACATTACTGTATCAAACACCTTTATTGAGCATATTTCATTAGTTTTCACACAAATACTTTTTGGATATTTCTCACTTTTATAAACATTTTTTAACCTTTTAATATGTTTTTGAATATTTTTTTATAAAATTGAATAATTTTGGACATTTTCACAATTGTTCCACATTGTTCACTTTAATTTTTACAATTTAATTTCTGGATATTTTTCAGTTTTCTGACAGTTTTCAATCATTCACGTAAAAGCATGATTTTAGGCAGTGTTGATGTAAATATGGTCAACTTGTAATGCAGTAAAATACTTCTTAGCTGTAGTATTTGCTGGTTACTTTATGGCCACAGTACATTCTCATCAATCATGAACAGTCGACACGTTTCATCTACAGCTGAACATTAATAAGGTAACTGGTCCAGTTTATATGTTTCACGTGCAGCTCCTCATCACCTGAACCGTGAACCCACCTGCTGGTGGACCTGATAGTGATGACGTCATTAAAACAGATCATGAACCGTTGAGACGTTTTCACAGACAGACGGATGAACACGATGAATGATGGCTGAGTACCATTTAGCTGCTGAATACAGTTCAATAACTCAAAGATGCAGTAAAGAGGATTAGTAAACCAAATACTGAATATTAAGGAACAAATCACACAAATACAAGTTAATGTAGTCGGGTTAGTTTAATGTTGAACGTCATGATATATATATAAGATATAAGACATACCTCGAGATGTAGTACAGTATAAAGTACAACATGTACCTCTTAGATGTAGTACAGTAAAAAGTACAATATGTACCTCTTAGATGTACAGTATGAAGTACAATATGTACCTCTGAGATGTAGTACAGTATGAAGTACAATATGTACCTCTGAGATGTAGTACAGTATAAAGTACAACATGTACCTCTGAGATGTAGTGGAGGAGAAGTATAAAGTATCAGAACATGTAAGTACTGCAGTAGAGTACACGTACTTAGTGATTTTGTTCCTTCGTTCTGTACAAACCTCCAGGTGTTCTACAGTAAATCATACATCGGACAGATTTCCTCTCGCAGCGGATCGAAACCTTCGACTTTACTCCTTAGATTAGTATTCAGCAGCCGAGTGCTGACCAGCTGCAGGGTCACTGCTCTGTAACTCACGCTGACCTCTGACCTCTCTGCGGAGGCAAGCCAAGAAGAAAAAGAGCGATTGGTCTCCGGAGGATCGATGAAGAACCAGAAAAGAGACGAACCGGCTTCAATAAATCACGTTCCTGTGTTAATGTGATGCTGTTGCTGCGGACGCTGCCAGACTACAGAGTGAAGTCGTGCTGCGTTCAGGAGCAGACACACTTTTCTACCGAGCTGTAAAGTTCACATGTCATGAGCTGCCATGAGCTCATGGTGCTTAGCAGTGGCTGGTCAATAGAGGGCGCTAGGGCGCCGCCCCACCTTGAGCCACAACAAATAAAATCAAATAAATAATAATAATAATAAACTATACATTTATTTAAACCAGATGTTGAATCAGAAAACGAATCAAATATAAAGCTTGAGTTTAATCTGATTCGTCTTCATTGTTTAGATGTTGAATAAAATCTCATCAGTCCGATCGGCTGCAGCGTCCAATCACATGACTGATGAACAATGAGGGGGCGTGTCGGCCGTTAAAACACTTCCTGGAAGTCTGTTCTCGTGGGTTCATCGCTCATGGCTCCTCAGAGATCCCTCCTCCCTCCTCGATCCTCGCTCCTCAGAGCAGAAATAAGAGCTTTGGGACGGCCGTCAATATGGCGGCGCAGAACAACCTCCGGTTCGAGCGAGGATCGAGGAAATGATCGTCGTTTGAACCGGAAGTTGTTGAGGAAGTTGTTGAGGAAATGAGGTTGAACCGGAAGTTGGAAATTACGTCTTATGGAGGACGTCTTTAGCAGGACGTCTTATATAGGACGTCTGATGCAGGACGTCTTATGGAGGACATCTGATGTCTGATGTACCTCAAGACCCGTTTGAGAGGAGAACTTTGAGGAGAAGCTTCAGGCCAAAGAGCTGATATCAGATCAGCCTGACCTCACAATCAGACAGCAGACTAGCGGGAAAGGGAAGCAGCACATGAAGCTTCTCCACTAGCTGAACACCAGACAGGTTAGGCTAGCTGGATGACGTCATGCTAATAACTTATTTAGCTTTTTAAAACAACGGGGACAGATCCAGCACGGACAGTTAGGGAGTGAGAGACATGAAGCACCTGCTGAGACATGATATATAGTTATAAATACATCATTATATATATATATATATATATATACATACATATATACAGTTGTGTGAAAAAGTGTTTGCCCCCTTCCTGATTCTTATTTTTTTGCATGTTTGTCACACTTAAATGTTTCAGATCATCAAACAAATTTAAATATTAGACAAAGATAACACAAGTAAACACAAAATGCAGTTTTTAAATGAAGGTTTTTATTATTAAGGAAAAAAAAAAATCCAAAGCTACATGGCCCTGTGTGAAACAGTGATTGCCCCCTAAACCTAATAACTGGTTGGGCCACCCTTAGCAGCAACAACTGCAATCAAGTGTTTGCGATAACTGGCAATGAGTCTTTTACAGCGCTGTAGAGGAATTTTGGCCCACTCATCTTTGCAGAATTGTTGTAATTCAGCCACATTGGAGGGTTTTCGAGCATGAACCGCCTTTTTAAGGTCATGCCACAGCATCTCAATCGGATTCAGGTCGGGACTTTGACTAGGCCACTCCAAAGTCTTCATTTTGTTTTTCTTAAGCCATTCAGAGGTGGACTTGCTGGTGTGTTTTGGATCATTGTCCTGCTGCAGAACCCAAGTGCGCTTCAGCTTGAGGTCACGAACAGATGGCCGGACATTCTCCTTCAGGATTTTTTGGTAGACAGCAGAATTCATGGTTCCATTTACCACAGCAAGTCTTCCAGGTCCTGAAGCAGCAAAACAGCCCCAGACCATCACACTACCACCACCATATTTTACTGTTGGTATGATGTTCCTTTTCTGAAATGCCGTGTTACTTTTACGCCAGATGTAATGGGACATACACTTTCCAAAAAGTTCAACTTTTGTCTCATCAGTCCACAGAGTATTTTCCCAAAAGTCTTGGGGATCATCAAGATGTTTTCTGGCAAAACTGAGACGAGCCTTTATGTTCTTTTTGCTCAGCAGTGGTTTTCGTCTTGGAACTCTGCCATGCAGGCCATTTTTGCCCAGTCTCTTTCTTATGGTGGAGTCATGAACACTGACCTTAATTGAGGCAAGTGAGGCCTGCAGTTCTTTGGATGTTGTTCTCGGGTCTTTTGTGACCTCTTGGATGAGTCGTCGCTGCGCTCTTGGGGTAATTTTGGTCGGCCGGCCACTCCTGGGAAGGTTCACCACTGTTCCATGTTTTCACCATTTTGAGAAGTAGAGTCATTTTCTCATAGACTTCTATACAACCAGAGGAGTCGCCCCCTGGTGGACACTAGAGAGAATGCAGCTTTTAATATATTCTTCCACATTTGCTGAGTGTTTACTACACTTTGCACATGACAAAAGACGCTATGAACACATGAAGCTTTGACTTCAATCTGTAGAACTGGAGGTTGCCGCCTGAGCACACTTCAGGGTTATGGTCAGATGAGGCTAACATGTTAGCAAAGCTATTTTCTGTACACACGCAAGCAGCAGACACATTTGTTAATTCATCCCTCTTTAGCTGCTAAATGTCTTCTTTGGGCAGATAGTTTATACTGGGTTTATCTGAGCTAGACCTCTTCTTATATTTCACACAAAGTCAGGATTCAGTGATGATATATACACCTGTTGTTTTTCTTTTCCTATTGTTCCATTGTTAAGTTTGCAGTTGTGAGTGAAACAACGACGGCTTTAACAACGTGAGCTTCACAGGTGAATTCAGGTGTGTGTGTGTGTGTGTGTGTGTGTGTGTGTGTGTTTGTTGTTTGCTCAGCTTCTCACATGCTCTCTGTCAGGACGTTGACTTCTTCCACTCCACTGACTTCACTTGAACTCAGCACGAACCGAGAAGTGTGAGGACGAAAGGCCGGGCTCGCCGAAGGTGTTGGTGCGTGTTAAGTTCAGTTCATCTGAGCGCGTGCACGACGATAATCCCACTCAACACTATTTGAGTTGTACTTAAAGAAACAGAGCAGAATAACTGGCTATGGAACCAAAACAATCAACCAGATTCCACATTCCACAGTCAACACCTCCAATAACAAAAGGTGGTTGGAGGTTCAGGGTCTCGCTCAAGGACACGTGGCCCCTTAATGGACTCATTAGTGTTCCGGCCTGTTACGGTGCCGCCTGTGTCGACATATGGCCGGCTTGTTTGTACACCCGTCCTCTGTCATCTTGTGTGCATCAGTATTCAGTGAGTTGCGGCCCTCTTGCTGTGAACAGACACATTATTAGTATTCGTGGCTTCCAGCATGTTCTGGTCCAGCTGGCAGCCAGACCCCCGAGCACGCCGACTGTGTTCACACACACACACACACACACACACACACACACACACACACACACACACATTTGTACTGAACTTGTGTGGAGCCTCATTAAATATGTAATTGCCTGCTCGCTGACCTTATCACAACTACAAGTCAAACACAAACCTCTACTCTGAGTGAGGACTGGAGGAAATATCCTCCGTATCCTCACTTACACCTTTAAGGCCCAGTCCCAAACGTCCCCCCCTATGGACTTAAACCCTGAACCCTCAGGGACTTAACAGACGTCCCCTGTTAGATGGTTTCAGTGTGAGAGGCTTATGAGATGAGAGTTAATTGTCAAATAATCAATTTACATGTTTTTATCAAAACTGCTTCAGGAACAAGATGAAATAAATGTAATTCGCCCGGCTGAACACACATGTGCCGTCCTCTTTGTTTACGTCTCCGTGCTTCCTCTGGTTACTCCGTGTTTGGCATCACAACGCTATGAATTGTGGGTAATTCCCTTGGGCAAAGTCTGCAGAAAGGGTTCATAAAGGGCTCTAAATATCGGAGAGGAACTCAAACTCTCGATGACTTGAGAGAACTAATCCCTCACAGACTGCAGGAACGCGCCTCAGAGTCTGTGCGTGTGAAGATTGTCATTGGGCCTCACAGTGACACTACGTTGTTTAAATTAGTTAGATTTTTATCATGATTATTTCATGTTGCTTTTAATTCTGAACTGCTTCTTGCATACTGTGAAACTTGGCACTTTTTAATGTCATGAAGCATCTTGTTTGCTCTGTTGGATGAATGTTAAAATGTCTTTCTTCATTCAGTCCTGCCTGCTTATGTCCACAACACATGGTGGATTAAACACACGAAAAGCTGTGGAACCGAAACAGACCACATTTAGGTTTGCAAAATAACAAAAGAAGGAGCAAGAAGTTTGCCGGAGCAGATAAGAGGTCTGTGCAGGACGGAGCGTCGTTGAGAAGTGAGCCGAGAGCTCAGCTGCCTCAGAGGCCTCAGAGAGCTGCACACAGGTGATCAGGTGATTACCCACCGCTGGAGACCTGCAGGCACACGGAACAAACACCGTACTGTTTTAATCTGCCTGTGCAATCACCACAGCTGTTTGTAACAGCGTGTCACGCATTCTTCTTTTGATAACACTGTACCTAAAAATCGAATGAACTTAGTCTGTGGTCTGGAGAATCTCAGATGGACACTAACACGTTAGTCAGACCCGCTGGTGCTTTAAAACCACCGAAACATTCAGTAGAATGAACATTCAGCCAGTGAAGCGATGCGAGGACGGGAGTAATGTTGCAGCAGTGAAAAGCTGAACGTCTGGACAAAGTAAAGGCAGAATAACAGCTTTAAATGGGTTTCACGTGTACCGCCTTCATATGAACGAGTCCATACAAACGTGCCCCTCTTGCGGTTCACAACCTCCCACGTGGAACTCTTTCACAAGTTGGGACGTGTTCACTGACGTTTTTTAAAAATGGCGTCGTCCATGGAAGTTTATCTTCCGGTGGATGATAAGTTAATATATTGTAATTTTATGGAAGTTTTCCTCTTGTCATCATGACTCCTTTGCATTGCCTGCATTACGTAGACAGCTCACTAACTCGCTGTATTTTTTCGCATCGCTGGCTTTAAGACGCCGATAGTAGCGTCCATGTTGCTGTTGCCAGCAGTGATGTTCTCACGACTTGAGCGCCGCGCTCGTCGTGTGCACGACTTCCCGCGTCGTAACCACGAGTTCTATTGAGTGACGGCAGGAAAACACTTTTACACAAAGAAAAAGATGCACGAAGTTATTATATTAAATCAAAGGATCAACAGAGATATTTCTATCCGTCACAGGGATGCCAGGCAATAAAGACGCCCCGCAGAAAGGGTTTATTTGCAATTTTTAATACTTTTTCTTGAATGATTACACAGATCCTTGAGTCGAGTAACAGAAAGCAGAAGATCCAACTCCAACAACCTTGACAATGTTCAAAAACAGGTAAAGAGATTTTTGTTCAGAAAACCTTTAATCGTTAATAGAATTAGTAGTATGACATATTTCAATAAATATTTAGATATATACAGATACAGCAGAAACGGTACATTCTTTTTTTTCTCTTCAAATTGCTTCACTTTTTTTGTACAAGCCAAAATATCTGCCATTGTATTTATATTCATGCAAAATATTGTTTCTCAGATTAATGAAAAATAAAAAGGATTTGCTGAACTTTTCTTTGTTTTTTTTTGCTTCATCCTGCTTTGATGTGCGCTCTCAGATTATAAGCATCGTAATGAGCTTCGTAAATTTTTCGCAAATCAAACGGGGTGCACTTTGTGCCAATACACGATAGAAGCAAGTAAAGCAAAATTAAGGCCATTCCAACTTGTGCAAAGGAAATAAATAAATAAATATAATAATCATAATAATAACAATGTTTCCTTTAGTTCACAGCAGTTCAGAAGTCAATGTATTTTTCCTTCTCCCTCAGGGCATCGGATTGTACAATACATACAATAAAATACAAGAGAATCAAACATAACCCCCGAAAACCAATAAGAGTCATTAATCATCGACAAATCAAACCATGCTACTTTAAAATCCAGTTCAGAACCTAAGGATTTATAAACGTCTTCTGTCTTTGTTCAGTCCGTATGCATCACGTCGCACCGTGACGCAATATATAAACCCGGCATCTCTCTCATGTTATGAACCCCTCCCTCCCCCAACCCGAACAGTATAACAATGTTTAATACAATGGTGAGAGGCCTATGACGAAGCTCTAAAATGACTATGATACACACACAACACCCACGCCTGAGGAAAAAGGGGACGAGTCATATAAAAATGGTAGTTGAATGAATGCGTGATATGCTTATAGGTCCTCGTTTTTCTTTTTTCAGTTGCATATTCAACCCCCTTATGGCACGAGAAGAGATGTACGTGAGCTCTAGAAAATGGACCGACTGCTGGACAGAAGGGATTTATTCCAGACGCAGCGCGTCTTTGGCACAGAAGGAAAAACACGAATCCTCCAAGTTCAGACTGTTTAGGCCGCGATCAGAGAGCGATCGAGCATCAGTGTCACCGTGGAGCTGTGAAGGGACTCGACACGCTGCTATCCTAACGTCAACCACATCTATATTTGTTTTCTTGTTCAGCAGCTCTTCATTTTTGCATCTACATTTTCTTTTTTTACTTTTCTTGGTTTTTGCAGAGCCCTTAAAGTCTCGAAAAAAAGTTTTTCAAATGTATTATATTACTTGTACACATAAGATACGGATGTCTGAGAAAAAAGAAACACCTTTTGTGAGTTCGTTGGCTTCGTAGGTTCAAGTGTCATGAATTCTGAATGAAGAACACGTTTTGTACTCCATGTAGGAAATAAAGTGCAGCAGAATAAATGAATGAAGACGAAGCTAATGCTGCTCTCCAGACAACTCAGAGGTCAGAATTTTCCCTGTCAATTCAAAACTTCTGACTTCTGAAGTGTTTGGGTCCACGACGTCAAGCGTAAACCGAAGACATCGCTAAGTGTGCAGCATCCAATTGTTTTTGCAGAGACGATAACTTTCACAGATTGTTTAACCAGCTTCCTAATAACATGGCGACGTAATTGGACTTCAATTTACAATCAGAACATGTTTACTTTATGACAGTATGATATAGTGAAATGAAATACAGGCTAATATACTTAACGTTGCCTTTACAATATGCTATTCCATCGTTGTGACGTCAGACAACTGCTTTTTCTTCAAGTGGGGGAAGATGATTTGTACCGAGTTCATAATAAGAACTCTTGACTTTGAGTGTCGCTCTGTTGTACCTTTTCTAACAGAATGAGTTCCTGTTGTTTGGGTTTCAGCATTAGCAGCACGTTTGTATCAAGCTACAGACCATGTTTGCCAGCGTTCCTGACTAGCTACGTACTGGTGATACTCCCCTCACGTCTTCTCTACGTATGTACTGCACTGCCCAGCATCACGGCAGGGCGGGAAATAGTCACAGAATATAATGTATTGGTTTTGTGTAGAGCGACAAAAATTCCCGGTCAGCATGAAAACTATGCAAGTGAAAAGTAATTTAGGTCACTTTCTTTGTGGTGGACACAGTTTAGTTTAGGTTTTTATCTGGACGCGTGAAGCGACATAAGAATTCCATCTGAGTTGCTTTCAGGCGAATGAGTTCCAGCTGGTTAACCTAAAGTCTCACAATGATCAAATAAATGTATCACGAGAAGTGAGAGATTCCTCCGAGAGCTTGTGAGGAACTGGATTAGTCCTTTTGATAAAGAGGCCGATGCTGTAGAACCTAATACTGTTGAAAACACACTCGTCCCTCCAGGCTTTGCTGGTTTTGTCTTTGTCTAAATCTGATGGTTTGCATCGTAAATACTTAGCAACAGAGAAATCTGCTCCGACCAACTCGTTAAAAATAACTAGAAATAAAGCGTCCCGGGTGATCATGGCCTTGAGAGCTTTTACATCATATCAGGGAATGATTCATGAATTAAATGCATATTTATTGCATTGTTCTATGGCACGTCCACTTCAAAGTTAACACATGTTGGAATGTGTACTGCGCGGCAGAGCCCTTCAGATCAGTCTAACACACTCTGACATAACTGAATTCATGAAAAGTGGTTTTACAATTATCTGTCCCATCAGATCCAAAAAGTCTCACGGTGCAAGTTTTACAAGTAAAGCTTTGTAAGTAGAAATGTGATAGGGGTGAATTATCAAATAAAAATAGGGAAATACAATGATGTAGAGGGAAAATGCATAAATGTTTCATATCAAAATATGCCTTTATATATATATTTATATGTGTTATAATTGTATTTATATATCTGAAGTTAATCTGGCAATCATATTCAAATAGACTGAATATATCACATCCTGCAACACATCTTGAACATTTGCCCGACAACAGCAGCAGAAGGCAACGAGAAGAACGTCAAGCACGAGGAATATAAAAAGAAAACGTCTTTGGGTTTTGCTTCAAAACCAAATTGGACCGGAGCTTAAATATGTCGACGAGCAGGAATTCTCCACGTTGTTCCTGCGTGATGCTGAAAAATAAAACTTTTATTGTGAAGTTAAATATGTTTTAATCAGCCTTTGTCTCTGCAGGAAGGACAGGAACTCAACATGATGAGATGTTTCAGTTTGCTGTAAGTGAGAAACATTTTTTTTAAACTTCACAATAAAAGTCCAGCAGATTGTTTTATTTAAACTCTTCACTGACAAAGCTGCTGCAGTGAAGTGGCTCATTGATCACTGTATCATGAGGGAAAAGGTCAACATTTTGGAAAATATAATTATTCACTTGCTTTTTAGGAAGTTAGTTGAGACTGTTGATGATAATGGGGCTGGAGCCGGGAGGCTGTTAGCTTAGCTGTTAGCATCACTTTTAAATTGAGGGCAGAAATTCAAAAGACAAATTGAAACTCTGTTCATTTTGAGTTTTGTCTTTGCTACAAAATTGTAAAATGTTCACCTCTTGCAATAAAACCTAAAAAAAATGATGCAGAAGTGACAACGTGAACGAGGAAACCAACCGTTTGTGCAGAAAAATACTTTTTTCCACTTTTATTTCCTGACTTTGTTTACCCGTTCTGATTGGCTCAGAGGTTTGGCTCAATCTGTCTGCTGCTGATCTAACACTATGAAACTAATCTGCACGCATCGGGTTAAAGTCCCTGCACCTGTCGACACTTCTTCTCTGTATTTCTATCACTTCATCCATTCCGTCCATATTGACCGAGGACTGTTCAGCAGTTAGCAGTGGGATGAATGAGCCAGAAAACAACTCGCTTTTCAGATGGCGCTGCTTAAAGGAAGGAATAAAAAATCATAATTGCATATACTAATTATTGCATAGAGAAGCCTGGAGCAAAGTAAAAGAGATGAATCATCAATCAAACCAAATGATCAAATCCCGTCCAACGTGGCTATACAGCACAAATAAATCCAGTGGTCCACTCCATGGGCACGAAGACGTAGCTGTTCACAAATGATGAGGTTCTCAGCGACAGTTGGTGCGCGTGTGAATGAGATGGAAATACAGTTAATCAAGGTATAACAGGTGCTATAATCTGTATAATTTACTACATATGTCCTCTCGGCTGGGGAAGGGTGGGGTGTCACATTAAGGCGGGGTCAAAGCAAGGAAGCACTAATAAGATGTAAACATGTGGTTCAGTCCCGATGAACACGAGGAGAGCCAGTGGGGATCTGCGTTTGACTGACTCTGTCCCGGATCGGTTCGCTCCGGTCGATGAAAGCAAACTGACATCTCTGGGGATTAAAAATAACCCCGAAGAAGCCCGGGGAGGAGACGTCATTCCATGACGTCAAACCGTCCGCTTTTTCCCCAAAAAAACGGGTCCGGAGCTGCAGAGCGCTGCGCGGCCACAAGCGACATGTTTACTTGGCACGTAATTTAAGATACAAACCAAACAACAAAATGCAATATGAACTAAATGAAGGACAGGTAGAGGAACACGACGAACACAGACAAATGAGATGTTGTGTCTCAGAATCCTCAGCACTGCTCGTTCAGTGTTTCTTATTTTTTCTTCTTATTTTTGTCCAGTCGCGGATCGACGGCGGCAGCAGCGAAACCTCGAGTGTCTCTGCAGTTCAAGGTCTGGTGGTTTTGGCGGCGGCGGGAGGAAAAAGCGCTGAGGAGTGCTCGCAATACACGTTTGAAGCAAATCTAGATATATAGAATGCGTGATCCTTGCATCGCTTTATTTAATGGAAGCACCGATCCGCCTTCCTTCCTTTTTTTGGGGGGGCGGGGAATAATCCCTTATTTCCAGATGGCCATCTCTCAAATAAAGTTCCTTTTTTCCCCATTCATGATAGATATATGAGTATATTACACTGCTGGATGCTTCTCGCACATCCCCCACCCCGGCCCCTCTCTTTTTTCGTATATAATTATATATCTGTCTCCACGCAAAAGAAAATAGAATAAAACCCGAAAGTCAAACACCCTTTACAAGACTCTTCTTCTTCTTCCAGTCCGTCCGCTCCCACAGTTTGTCGGGCCTGCAAAAGTCTGCATTTACGTTTTTCGTCTTTTCATTAATATATTGCCACATTCATATATCATGCATTTTACTGCATCGCTATTGCACTGGTCCGGATTATTCTGGAGGTGTAAAGAGCCAGAATGAGTTTGGGATTTTTTCTGTGGGGGGGGGGGGGAATAAAGGGAACAATAAATATCTCAAATAGTGTCTAGTGGGTGTCGGGTGGGGAGGTGAGGGAGGCGACCGCCACAAAAAGCAACTTAACCTCGACCAGAAGAGGAAGAGGACGAAGGAAGAGGACAAGGAATGGCGTGAAGAAAGGGGGGGACGACAATGATATCTCTTGTTTCCTTCTCTCGTTTTGTTTCTCTGCATTCTCCTCTTCGCACTGTTCTCGCCTTCCTCCTCCTCCTCCTCCTCCTCCTCCGCTCCTCTCGACTACTGCTTGTGGATGTCCTCGCTGCGGATGATCTTGTAAATGATCCAGTAGAAAATGTTAAAAATGAGGAAGACGAGCGGGAAGGCCACGCGGGACACCGTGTCGATGCGCTTGGCGCGGCCGATGAACAGCTTCTTCATCTCATCGATGGTCTTCTCGGGCGGGCCCGAGGCCGGGGCGTTGTTGTTGTTGCCCTTGATGGCCATGCCGTCTTTGGCCTGCAGGCAGGCGGGGCCCATGCCGTAGCCGGGGAAGCTGAAGCGCCCCTCGCCTGTCTCATCCTCCTGCAACACAGGCCAAGACTCAGGCTGTTAGGAACCAGAGAAAGACATTACTGTTGAGGTGTGTGTGTGTGTGTGTGTGTGTGTGTGTATCAGAGCTCAGTTCAATTTCAGGTCAGTTAATAACAAAAGAGATTCAGACATGAAAAGCAGATATTCCAGATGACATAAAGTGAAGATGAAAAGTCATTTCATATTGTTTGTTTGTGTCTGAATTAAACTTGAATCTTTACTTTGAATTTGTGTTCATATTACTGTTCTTGGCAAGTCCCGCCCTGCGTAGCATTTAAGCTCCAGGATTGGCCAGGCGCTCCTCGCTCGCCGAGGTTCCAGTACTCTGGTTTGTTTGGGTCCTGACCAATGGGCTGCCTGGACTCTAACCTGAAGCAGTCGTCTCTGCCTCAACCAGCGAAACAGGACGAGTCCTAAGAAACGTTTTCCAGTCTCATTTCACTGCTTCCTGATTGACCATAACGTGTCCCGTCTGTGAGCTCTACTGTCACTGACTAGTTTGGATTCCTTTAAATCGGACAACCTGATCATTCTGATCATATGTCTTCATTCAGAAAAAACAAACACAAATGCAGCCATGTTATGTGACAGTTACAGTGTGTCACACCGACATTCATGGTACAAACAGAGAGCACAGTTCTCCAACGGTCAGCTGTGGCTCATTGATTGGTGTTTGGAGTGTTTGTCCTCATGTGATGTCATCGGATGAATCTCACTCGATCATAAATAGGAGGCATGTGGCCGGTTGTTCATTATTGGCATAGGTACCCCCCCCCCCCCCCCCCTAAACACTATGTGAGGGCAGGTGTTGTGTAAATACTGAAGATGACACCAGAAAAAGGCTGTAGAAGAAGAAGAACGTCAGCAGAAGTGAAATCGAGGTTCTGTTAAAAAACTTAACGAGTTTGGGAGAATTTCAATTGCTTCTCAATGTCTCTCAACACGGGCCTGTAGCTCGCAGCTAACAGCGCTAACAGTTTTTGTTAAATGTGATTCAGAAGAGGAATATAAAAGGTTTTATAGTCAATCCATCTATTCTTTATCTTTTCCTCTTCCTGACCATTTACATCCACAGTTTAAAGTCACTGACGTAACCTGCACCGTGCAGACACACTCCACTCAGAAAGCCCCTCAAACGGTGGATTCATAAATCATGAGCTGCACATTGATCACACAGCACGCGCCTCACCTTCGTAAAAGTCATCAATACGAGACGAAGCTGAACGCTGAGCGTGTTCATCTCACCCGTCAAGGAGATCGAGGGGGGGGCGGTGAATGGATCGGATTGATTGGCATGCGCTGCACTCAAGGTTATGTCGTGTGTGTGTGTGTGCGTGCGTGTGTGTGTGCGGTTGTTTGTTTTTTCGCCCGTGCACGGGGAGATATTGAAAGTCCTATCTGCACCGTCACCCTGCCTTTTCATTACGGGAGACACAATGACTTTCTTATCTGCTTCAGAGACTCCAACACAAACAGTGCGATAGGCTGAGAGACACTGAAGGTGTGTGTGTGTGTGTGTGTGTGTGTGTGTGTGTGTGTGTGTGTAAACTAAACTAGGAAAATAACCAGCGCTCCAAAGTGCCCTTCAATGCCAAAACAACACCCATGAAATTAAATAATTTGCAGACGAAAAGAATCCCTCCGCTGAGCCGTCTTTGTGTACGATTTTGATAAAAGACGATGTCAACAAATTCATGCATGAACACGACTTGTGTCCCCCGTGGGGGAAGTCTATCAGCGGGGAATCTTTCCAGTGCATTGTGGGAAAGGAAAAAGGATCATTTTTTTATGATAAAGAAGAAAAAGCAGGAAGCGCAGCCTGGAGCCGGAGGAAGTGTTGGCAGCAGGAGAACTTAACGACTGACGCAAAACCTCTGCAGCAGCAACAAATCAAGCAGCCGGCTCAGCTCTCCTCTGTTTCACCAGCCTGCAGTTTCCAGCAGGCAAAATGAGTGAACGGAAATAAAAATGCCCCTAAAATCACATATATGTGAGTGTGCATGTATCTCACTGTGTCTATAGACATGTGTTTATGTGGAGGACCACCAGGCAGAGATCCGTTTTTAGTACCTCGTGTCCCCGTTCTGTCCTTGCATCCACACCAAGCCATCTATTACTGTTAACACACACACACACACACACACACACACACACACACACACACACACACACACACAGGGTGCCTTACACACTAGCCGCGATGCTAGCCGACCTCTGCCCGTCCTTCAGTGACGCTGCTAAACTATTACAGATGCTCCGCTTTATTCTCACTGCCATGTGATTAATGTGGAGGGGAGGAGGAGACGTGAGGAGGAGGTGCAATGAGGAGGGGGGAGGAGAGGGGAGGAGGAAAAAGAAAAGAGAGGAGGAGGAGGAGGAGGAGGAAGCCCTGCAGCCAGTCAGGAGACCCCTAACTGAAACAAAAACCTCCGGCCTTGGATGATCCAGGTGATCCATTATATTCAAGACTAATTCGATGTTTACTCCATTAACGAAGAAAGGACTGAGATGGATGGATAGATAGATAGATAGATAGATAGATAGATAGATAGATAGATGCAGCTCACTCCTCTATCCTCTCTTTTATTTTGTTGTTGTTCTTCCTCCCTCCATCATTCTCCTCCTCGTCTCTCTCTGCATTCATAAAACCTCACAGACCTTTCTTTGTTACAGAGGTTACTTCTTCTTTATATCTATAACTTACATTATTATTATCAATCATTAATATTCATTATTCTGTCGAGTTTGGTTAAATGAAATGTTTCTGTCATTGGAGTCTCGTAGCTCTGAGCACATAACGAACGTTTCTTTTCACGTCTAATTCTGTGAATTAAGGATTCATCGTTGGAGCAGTGGAACGGCTAAAGACGGGTTTGATGAGTTTTATGTGATCAGCGAGGTCAAATCGCTGTCCGACTGGAGTCTGGTGGCTTTGAGGAGAACATATTGATTGTATCTTTTGCACATTAATAAAATAGAACAATTGTCCAATTCCCATGTTCATTTTCTTTATTATTTATTCTCTGGAAAAGAGGACAAAATTAGCGAATCCATCCGCCAGATGTGAGAGGGTCTTAGTGTCTTTTTAGTCTAAAGGCTGAAGATGCAGGTGATGCACCAGTCTGGACATAGCCTGTCACCTGTGACAGCAAATACTACTACTAATAATACTAATACAACACTAATAATATTAATACTAATATAACACTAAACCTATTTACAGAACAAAGGTTAGCAAATATGATTTGCCACATCAGGCAGAGGTCAGTGTTTCTCTACCAATGAGGAAACTTCTTTATGTTTTTAATCTTTTAAATAAAGGGACCTGAAGAACACACCTAATACTTTAAATTAGGGAGTTTTTTAAAGGCTATTAGCAATATATTGTTTGACTCCGTGTCCTTAGACACTGCAGAGACACATTCTTCCCCTCAGGAATTATTTCTGTCTGAATGCAGAGCACTCTTTACAATGTAAACATGGGAGTACACTGTTCATGTTAAAGCTGATGTTGTGTTGGTGGAGCTGCTCGTGACCTCGGTGTTTCTAACATCCCGGCCGCAGTGACAGCGGGTCAGGGCTGGTCTCTGGACCGTCACTGACACATCATTCATCTTCCTGCCACATCAGAGGAGCTCTTCTCAAACCCATCTCACCATCGTCTTGTCCTTTCATCCTGTGACCGTGTCTCAAAATAACTGAAGGAATTGTATTTAATTTGCATCAAGCTCATATTAATACTACAATGATTGCAGCTGCCTATTCCTGTGCATTGTGGTGCTGTTTATTCCTGATGCTTTATGTAAAAGGACCTTCAGATGAAGCGCCTGGAGGGGAAACGGAAATTGACTGAACGAGAAGGAAGGATGAGTAGAGAAGACAAAGCTGGAATTTCAGACAGAAAGCGAAAGCAAGAAGCAGAGAAAGAGAAAAAAAAGTAGAGAATGGAAAACACAGCAACAAATAAAGAAGATGATGGGAGAGAAATACAGAAGAACAAAGAACCGTTGAGAGGTTAAAAGGCGTCGGAGTGACGGAGGGATGGAAAGAGAGGAAGACTGGAAAGAAGCGGAGGGTAAAAAGAGAGCAGGAGGACCTCTTAGCTCGCTCATCCATCATGCTTTCGTCTCCCGATTGAAGCACTTATACGTCCGCCTCTGATTAATCGAGCAGATTAGCAGGAAAAAAAAGCAAACTGCGTCAGGCCCGCTATCCTCCACCATCTCCTCTGCAAATATTAGGCTCGGATACTTGTTTTAGAGACCCGCATTTACATAGAACACGATTCGGAGAGGTGTCAGGCCCAACTACCGCCGGCATCAGTCTCTCCTGAACGAGGCCGGAGGAGGAAATCCTCGGCTTGCGTTCCGCTTTATAACCCCCCCCCCCCAAGAAGCAATTCCATCCGAGCTGTGGGGAAGGAAATGTATTATAAATTTGCCTTTGCCGATCCATTTTGTGGTGGATTCATTTCAAAACCGTCCTCAACCCCGTTCTCCCCTCTGCAGCTCTGCTCGATGAGCGCCATTCGAGGCTTTTTAGGACGTTTGGGTACCGATGTGTCGACGTGGAGTGGATTCTGTGGAGCGGAGAGGAATGTCTGAGTAGATGCGAGTTCAGAAAATGGTCTACGGTTCTACTTATCAAAGCAGACACTCGTATCTTCTTGCTGGAGCTGCTCGTGGTATTATATGTGTTGATGTTTCATTTATTTCAGGGCGAGAACAGGTTTTTCATGCAGTGGTCATTGTTGAGCTTTTGTTCTATTTTTCTTCCTTAACACGTCTTCTTCCAGACTAGTGGAAAGAAAACATCTTAAACACACATTCAGGTGTTTATTTCACTTCTTTGTTTGTTTACGTCTGTAGATTTCTCCATTAGAGTTGTTACATAATGCCTCATTTGCATATTTAAACACAACATTTCAGTAAACTTGTAACACAATAAATACTCCTCTTAATGTGAGTGATGAAGTGGTGAAGTTTCATGGTGATATCTATGAGTTCATGTGTTCACCTGTAGAGTCTCTAAATGTCTGTAATGTAACTAAACGTCTCTTTAAAGGACGTTTCCTCTCAATGAGTTTGTTCTCAGACTCTGATGATAAATCTCCACTTCAGCAGCTCTTACATTCACCAAGTCAGACGTAACTGCACAGTTAAAAGCAGGTGGTTCTTAGTGTTTGTGTCTGAAGGTCACATGAATCATGCAGCTCAGCAGCCGGTCTGAGTAACATTAGATATCGTGGAAACCTCATCTCATCTCATCTCATTGTGTATCACAGCAGAGACACCTGCTCATCTCTAACACAGCCTCTGATCAAGGTTCTGTCCTTCTGAGGCTCGTGGAACAGAGACCGGCTTGAACATCTGGCAGGATGCAGGCTGGTCTCATCCATTCATAACAATAACTACTCACAATCATGCTCTGTGATTTGTAGATATCCTACGAAAATGTTTTTTGTGTGATCTTTCAGTCAGGAGAGCGATGTTCGTCCCGTCTGTGTTTTCGGGACTTAACTTTCCCTAAACAGTTTCAGCGCTTCTGTGGTTGTTTCAACCCAAACGACCTTCGTTCCTTTCTTCAACCGAACCAAGTTAGGAAACCAACTACCTCGCTAAGTAGCCTTTGTAGCATTTGCAACGAGTCACAGATTTTGGTGCCGAGCCAAAGTTCAGTCACCGTAAAATAAAAGTAAATGAAAGCAGGAAATAAGCAGCGATTCTGCATGAACAAACATATTTTATTTTTGCCATTTGAATACAATATTGTCTCTGATTCTCCTTCCAGCGATCCTCTCATCCACCCCTCTCTCTCTCTCTCTCCCTCTCTCTCTCTCTCCCTCTCTCTCTCTCTCTCTCTCTCGTGTCCCTGGTTACATTAAAACATGGTGTGTTAATGTCTCTCGCTCATCAAGCCGCTGACCTGGAATGATTATTCACATGATCTGCTGCATCTCTCTCTCTCTCTCTCTCTCTCTCTCTCTCTCTCTCTCTCTCTCTCTCTCTCTTTCAGCCACGACACCTTTAGCTTCATGCATTAAATGTGATATTTAAATCAGGTCAGTCAGGGTTCACTTCAGCCTTTGATGTCAGATGGACATAATGAACAGTTTTCATGCTGAACCCGTTCCATAACTAGCTTTCATCAATAGTCACTTTACTAATTATTTAAAACACTAGATTCCAGCCTGGTGATACTTTATCTGTTTATTGCTGTCGACAAATCTAAAAAGAACAAAACATTATTAAATAGCTCACACATATGTAAAATGTACTTTTTCTATTTTTGTTGAATGTTTACATTATTTACTGCTCACTATATTTCATATCTTCATCTGTGGCACTATGACAGTATGTATGTGTGGGATTGAGTCAGAATAAAGAGAATTATTGTAGTTAATCTGTAATCTAGTGTTTAACATATCATCTTCCACCTCTTCAGTTTCATGAAAACTGATTTAATACAGTTCTGTTTTGTATTTAGTGATGGTGTTTGCTATTGCGTGCTTCATACGATGATGTTGCTCCTCCAGTCTTTGTCTCCTGCAAAATTGCGTTCAATATGCAGCTGAACTGCGTTCTCAACTACGTTTCAAGAGAAATATATTTAATTCCGGATTACGTTCACAGTTCTAAACACGTGGTTAAAGTTGTAAATGGACTTGGAAGGTTCAGTAAATAGTTTGTCTAACGTATGTAATCTATGAAGGTAAATTAAAATAAGCCAACGTTGACTTTTGTCTCACGCGGGACGCAAACAGCAGCCTCCTGGGTGAAAGTCCTGTGTTTGTGTGACTCGTTCATCCCTCATGCAGACTATGTTAAGAAAACGTCAAAATGAAACATTATCCGGGAGGTAAAATACAGTTTTACTGTACAGGAACGTACATGCGGTCCTCGGGTCTAAAAGGTCAGTTCATTAGAGTGTTGTAAGAACACGGAGGGCCTGACGAGAATTCATGTTTAAACTACTCCAGTGGCTTTAAAGCGGCGTAATAAGGGCAAGAGGTCGAAGCAGTTCTTCAGCCAACAGGCAGCCACACAAATATATGGATATTAACATAAAGGAAATATGGTAATTTGGCTCCAGTGAGTTGTATTCAAGAGAAAACAACGACGACGACGACGAGTGCTTCCAGTCTGTCAGTGAAACTCTTCCTCTACTAATCCGGAAGCAGTGATTGTGCTGTACGACACTTCACAGCCGGCCCGTCAATCAGGAGGTTGAGTTTAGCCGGGGAGAGATCGCTGATCGCCTCCTAATCCCCGCGCTCTCTTATCTTCTTTGTTCTCAAAGCTGCCAAACAGCCTGTGAGATCAAGGCATTTAGAGCGTACCAGCGTGTACGCCGACAAACACCTCATCACAGCTAACGAGCTGATTATAGCCGATCAATCAGCAAGTCGCTTCGCCTAATAAGGCACTGTCATTCCTAAACAGTGGGGAGTCCCTCGGGGGCCACTTACCCCCCCCCCAAAAAAAACAAACTGTACAGGACTTTTTTCCCAGAAGGCCGAGCGTGCGTTAAAAACAGAATCAGCTGCTGGCGGAGGAAGCATTTTATCCCCTCGTGTTGTTGAGGTGAAGGAGAAGAGGAGGAGGACGGTCGCTCTCTACCTCGAGGCCCAATGAAACGCGCTGTGTGTTGTTGTTGCTGCTGTGAGACCGGATGGGATTTGTCTGTAGCCCAGTGATTTCTGACGCATCTGACAGAAGTGATTTCACTCCACAACAGATAATTCCTCACAAATAATTTATTTAAATGAAAGCTTTTCTTCCTCCACAAAATACTGATTTGCATTCTGCGCCCTGAACTTCAGTGGGTTCCTGATTGAAGTGGAGGCGAGAGGCATTAATGTTCCACTTTGACTTTGATTTCTAAAAGGCTCTGTCTGTCTGTCTGTCTCTCTATCTCTCTCCCTCCCTCTCTCTCTCTCTCTCTCCCTCTCTCAGTCTCTCTCCGTCTGTCTCTCTGTCTCTCTCTCTCCCTCCCTCCCTCCCTCTCTCAGTGTCTCTCTCTCTCTGTCTCTCTCTCTCTCCCTCTCTCTCTCTGTCTCTCTCTCTCTCCGTCTGTCTCTCTCCGTCTGTCTCTCTCTCCGTCTGTCTCTCTCTCTCTCTCTCTGTCTCTCTCTCTCCCTCCCTCCCTCTCTCTCTCTCTCCCTCTCTCAGTCTCTCTCTCCCTCTCTCTCTCTCTCAGTCTCAGTCTCTCTCTCTCCCTCCCTCTCTCTCTCCCTCCCTCAGTCTCTCTCTCTCTCTCTCTCTCTCAGTCTCTCTCTCTCTCTCTCTGTCTCTCTCTCCCTCTCTCTCTCTGCCTCTCTCTCTCTCCGTCTGTCTCTCTCTCTCTCTCTCTCTCTCTCTCTCTCTGTAGAGCTCGTCTGTGTTAAACATGCGAGCCGCTGCCAGGCGGGCCTATCCTTCAAGGATGAGTGGCGCTATTGATCTGATCCCCCTGCAGTTGTTTCTCTCCCCCAGCAGGGGGGGGTGTCACTCCGCCTCGACGCTCGGAGGAGCATGCCCCCCCCCCCCCCCCCCTCTCACAGGGCTGCGGTATCCGTCCATTCGATGCTCCGTCTTTCTAAATGGTAGCCTCCCGACCCTTGTCTCCCTCTGTCTGGTTCTCTCCGGACTATCGGTGTCACTAACCAATAAAGCATCCGGGTAGAAAGCACAGAAAATCAGCACAGCTGGGACTAAACCAACTGCTGCAGCTACCTGCACGGCAACGACAGCGTCGACTCTCGGCACCGACAGACCGCGCTGCTGATACATCCACAGAAAGCTCCACCGTTGGCCGTCCTCTTAGCTTCCTCCCAGTGTTGTTCATGAATGTGCCCTCGCTGCTTCAAAGAAGTCTTTAAAAGCAGCACACGTGCATCCAACAGTTGCATAAACGCCACAAAAACCCCTCGAGGACTTTCTTCGCCTCGGATTTCAAAGTCTTCCAACTGCGCTCAGCTGCACCTCGCAGCCATTCATCACTGCTGTGACCACGATCAACAACCGACCAATCCCTCCGGGGAAATATCGCTCTAATCCAATCCATCCTACCATCCTAACTCAATTAGCGCGTGGAGTTGGAGATGTGTGCTAATTCCCGTAGAACACGACTAACTTTTATTAGTATTACATACATCATGTTTTGCTGGTATCGTTCTGTTTAACCTTTTCACTGGAAAATAATATTGATATTTGACAATTCTGCAGAACTCCAGATACATTAATTACTCTTTATAAAATGACTATTTTTTGGTAAAATGACGACAAAGTTCTTGCACACCACAAAGTCTTAATGACAGATGTGTTGTATCTAAAACTCACCAAAAACATGTGGTTATTTGGTTAAAAATGACTTCTTGAACAAAATGTACAATAACAATGCAGGATGGTGTCTATTGTCTATAATACAGCACATAATGTCTGGTCAACACTTGATGTGATCAGAAGAATCCTTCTTATGCAAACACTGCATGCTCCGAATGTATGACATGAGCGTCGCAGCACAGCTTCACGCTGCTGCACGCTGCTGCACGCTGCTGCACGCTGCTGCACGCTGCTGCACGCTGCTGCACGCTGCTGCACGCTGCTGCACGCTGCTGCACGCTGCTGCACGCTGCTGCACGCTGCTGCACGCTGCTGCACGCTGCTTCTTGCATTGACGCTGTGAACGTTGGCATTGGATGCAAATTCAAATGTTTGCGTCACCGGACAATAAACACAAACTGGACAGTGAACCCTCTGTCGGGGGGTTTACGTGAGCTGCAGCTCCGGCAGAGACGCTCCCCTCTGCAGAGAGCTGGAACCTGACCGATAGTCCTCTAAGAGCCCTAATGGAGGTCCGTGGATCACATTAGAGTCACATTAGAAGGACTGGACAGAGAGGTTAATTAAGAACGTGAGACGCCCAAAGGCACTCTCTCTCTCTCTCTGTGTGTGTGTGTGTGTGTGTGTGTGTGTGTGTGTGTCAGTGGGGTTTCATCATGGCTGGATTTATTTCACGGCAGAGCCGCCGGGATTAACGGTGACGTTCTTATTGGGGGGGATTTTATTCTCCAGGTTTATTCATCGTGCTTGAATACAAAGTAAAAAAGACCCGAGGAGCTGAATTTAAAACTGTTTTACACTTTTGAATAAATCCTACATTTGGAGCACATTATACAAACCTTTCGGCAGAATCCTGTTTCAAATGCAAATACCTTAAATTCCTCTCTGTGTTTCCTTCGTGTCCTCAGAAGTCCTGTTAGTTTCTAGTGGAAAACACAAGATGCTTTCAAGGGTCCGTGATGAGTCAAGGTGGTTTGTGCTCCAGCGGTGGGAAGCAAGTACGTTTAAGGACAGTAAGTACGCTTATGAGGTACTTGTACTTTGCTCAAGTACCTCCATCTCATGCCACTTTATACGTTTTATCCGCTACTCTTCAGAGGGAAATATTGTGCTTTTGACTTTTAAGTCGTTGATTTGAAATAAAACTATCTTAAATTGCGCTCACCATTACCTTTAATACTTTTACTATTAATATTTCATGTACATTATGCTGATAGTACTTCATTGCGTTTACGTGTAGCTGAGGGTTTTTACAGCGTAGTATTACTAGTTTGTGAGTACTTGTGCTCCGTACTACATTGTATATTGTCTTCACCAGCTGGATTACATCGAAAGACAATCTTGTTTTTGATGGATTGAAAAGTTCTGATTTGTTGGTATTTTGAGTCTTTTCCCTTTTTTTGATTATCATGAACTATAAAATAAATCAAATTGAAGTAAATCTGTCTTTTAAAGAATTATTTTGTGCATCTAAAGCAGCAGCTCTGTCTTTGTGCTAAGCTAAGCTAGCCGGCTGCTGGTTGCACATCAGCTCAAAAAATATCAAACTAGTCCTTTAATGCCTGACTCATCAAATATCAAAACAAGGTTTTAATCACATCTTTGGAGTGTTTTTTTATTAAATAGAGCAGCCAATCTAACAGGAATAAAAACAAAGTGTTCTGGGGTTCTTCTTTGCTTTCTGCCGGTTCAGGTTTATGGAACTCACTAGTGATGCAGCAGATTTATTAAAACCGTCTTCATGTTTGTCCTATTCTTATCTTCGTTCTGTGGAGCTTCATCTGTTTTCATTAAACTTTCATCCAATATTCATTTCCACTTTCCGTTTCATCTCTCTGTCATTTGGTTGCTGCTTTCATTAAAATCACCTGACAGCGCCACAAACCGCATTTATTTTCCAACACGTGTGAAAAGGCAGAAGTAACAACTTAAGTGTGAATATTCACATACAATCGCCTCGTGCTACATGTTCAGGGTAAAGAACCGCTCATGAATAAGCCAGTGACTCCAGTCACCTGAACTCACCGCGAGACAGGAAAAGCCCATCGGTCACATGTAATGAACGACATGAAACATGAAACACAGCTCAGCTTTTGTCCTAAATTCACCTTCAGCAGCACAACATGACAGCAAAATAAACCCCGATAAGAAGTCCTCACTAACAAAAAATGGCCTCAGCTGTGAAAATGTTGACGTCAACAGAACAGACGAGCTGCTTTTAGCAAAACTCGAATGATGTAACAGGACCGCCGGCCTAATTTCACCTCCTGCTTTCGTCGTGTGTCACAGAAAAATAAAAAGAAACATGCAAAAGGTTCGGCGTGCCGGATGTGGGTCAATCCTGAGCCCACGTTCCTCTCTCCGAGTCTGATTCACCTGAAAGTGCAGCGGCAGCCGGACCGCTAATCTACCTCTTCACCCGCCATCACAGCTCAGCGGATTGGGGATTACAACAATAGGATTTAGGGTTTATACTTTTTTCATATATCTTTTTTTTTCTCCCCCACAAACCCCTCTCAGCTCCGTGGCTCCGTTTCCCCCCCGACGCTTTCATCAAACTCATGTGGAACAAACGGCATCAAACAGCTAATTTAATTTGGTGCCATGAAGTCCACAATCAGGTCCGAGACGTCGTCTGTGAAAGGCGGTTCCCAACCTAAAGGGCGGGATCCTCCAAAGTGGTCACGAGATTAATCCCAGGGGTCGCAAGAAGATGATGAAAGTTATGAAAGAAGACAAAATAAAACACATTTCTGCCACGTAAAATGATTTCATCGTAGTTGCTTATTAGGATATGCTCAGTAAGTAAAAAGTGAAGCTATAGTCAGCTCTTCAGTTGACATTTTTGATTTTGCTTTACATTTATTTTAATGCGTTTATTCTTTATCACGTGTTTTTTTTCTACTGCTGCTACTACGTATTACTTCTATAGTATTTATTTTTCATTACTTCTCTTCATTTCTTTTCTCTTACTATGAGGTCAGTTTAGTCGCCGTTCTGGAGCTTTTGATCATAAAACATGATGATGTTTGTGTGTATTGACATCCCCTCACTGCTTTCAGACGGGTTACAGACTAGAACAGAGAGAGCAAATCATCCCAAATACTAATAACTGTAAAAAACAAACATGATCTTTTCTCCAAACTCAACCCTACACCTGATCCTGACTCCATCCTTCACACTAAACTTAAACAATCTAATCCTGAACTGGACTTCCTGGCACAGGGGTTCTCACTTCACAGGAACCACGTAACCTTTACTGGCCTTGCGAGGACACTCGGTCCTCATAAATACGGAAACACACGAACGTGCTCACACACACACTAAAACGTGTCAAACTCAATCAAGCAGCTCCGGTCGTGGCAGGCACGAACACATGCCCTACAACGGCCAAATGCACGACAGCACTCGCAAACGCACTCATGCATGGTCACCGGCTGTATAGATACAATCTCTCCACCTCACTCACACACACACACACACACACACACACACACACACACACACACACACACACACACACACACACACACAGCACCAGTTTCCCAATCAACCAGCTCTTCAATATTCCCTGCAGGCCTGACAACTTTACTCCTTATTCAATACAGCAGCCTCGGGCTGATAAATCCAACCGGACACACAGAATTGACTGATTAAATACTTCAAAGACAAAACCAACGAAGGAAAGTAGAGGAAGAAGAAAAGAAGGAGCCCTAATACATCTCAACACTCCCGTCTTGACATTGTGCTTTGTCATATTTACTGAATATATCCAAATCAGTTTTGGGAAATTAAATAAACTTGACATATTTTCAGGTCTCCAGTTTATCTTCATCACATCAAAAGCACTCTTCATCGGCTTTTTTTTTGAAAAGAGAAAAAGTACGGAGGTTCTTATGTGTTTTTGACTTCACAGCGATGTCACAACAAAGAAAAGAAAAAGGTTGTTGATGTTTAAATCATCATGTTTAAATGCTGCTGTTTTCCATCAATAGTGGATTAAGCATCACATTCACAAACACACGCGTGCACACTCACCACCCTCACAAACAAACAACAAAAACACCTCGCTGTTATAGAATGTTAATCATTCGACATCTGCAGCCACTTGGTTCAACTCAACATCTCACAAGGTCCATCTGGTATTTGTTCAGGATCTATATTTTCATAATAATTAGACAAACTGCATCGGCTGCTGAGGATCTTGTAGTACGGTTGAAAGTTCCAGAAGACCTAACGTTGTCTATTCTCACCCACATCTCCTCAAAAACAGCAGCTTGGTCATTAGTCCTGAGCTTCAAACTGTGACACTCTACATGACGGCCACGTTGTTTAAAGAGCAATAACGTTGAGTTGCTAAGTTGTGTTGGTTGCATTACTGACGTTACTAAGTCGCATTAGCGCGTCATGTCACCACGTTGTGTTAGTCGCGTTACTAAGTCTTGTCAGCACTTTGCGTTAGCATGTTGCGTTCGTCGAGTAAGCACGTTGTGTTAAGTGACTCAACCTTCTTAACTTCGTAACAAACATACTTATATTAACCCAAACCACCAAGAGTAGCCGGACAGTGTCACATAGACGAGGACATTCTCACTGAGAAGTCGCAGATAAAAAAGTCTGCAACGCTCTCATCTCTGCCTCTCGTAAATTATGCATTTCCAGAACCAAAATTTTCGGAGCCGAGGGGAAAGTTTCTTTGTTTGTTTTTTTCCTCCTCTTCTACATTGTGAATCCATTACGAGCCTCGTCTCTGTTTGCTCTGCAGCTCAGCTTTTAATCATGCTCCACGCTCCGCCCATGAAACATTGATGGCCTGTGTTTCTGAGCGGTGAATCTTTCAGAAGGCCCGGGGACGGAGGGGAGCAGGGATTTTAATCCAAACTGCGTTTTCTTCGTGTTTACACTGCCGAGCATCGCCCCGACGACCACCTGACGAACTCGAATGTTTTATTCTGATAAAAGCACGAGGAGGATCTCCACCGAAGTGGTGCCGCTTTTCATCCCTTAAAAAACAACACATCTGTGGTTTTAAACAATTTGTTTCTGTTTTGTTTGGGTGTTTGGAGACAAAAACAACAAGTCTGGGCACAGCTGAGGCTCCAGTGTGGACAAAACAGTGTTTGTGTTTGACCATTGGAAAACAGAGCTCGTCTTTAGTACTTCTTCTTCAAGATCTTTTCTCCTCACAAACTTTCTGTCTTTTCTCTAATGCATCTAAACATCTGAAGGACACAACGTTAACGGCAGCTATGGAGGATCAGTAGAATAGTTCGATTCATAAATCATCTTTATCGAATCTTTAAGTCGTATATTATTCTTTCAAAAGCACTAAAAGCTCATTCATAACGCCTCACTCTTCATTTCAGCTGATATCTCTGTCGAGGCACCGGGACACACACACAAAAACAAAACAGAACTGGCGGACAGATAAAGAAAAGCAAATGTAAATGTGAATGTTGGACTGTGTCACAGATGTGACGGATGTATTCACCTTCATGTGTCGTCGCCTCCGTCTGAAGCGCAGCAGCTCCTTGTGTTGGCGGGCGATGAAGTTGACGGCGGCGTACTCCAGCAGGGCCGAGAACACAAACAGCAGACACACGGCCATCCAGATATCAATGGCTTTGACGTAGGACACCTGTGGAGGAGGGGAGGAGGTGTTAGAGGAACAGGAAGTCGCATCATAATGATGCTGAACGAAGCCACTCCGACAACGAAGGAAGTGATGCCTTCAAGTTTAACAAGTTTCCAGCTTCAGACTATCCTGACCTGAAGTTTCCAGAGTACAGTTTTTTTGCACTCAATACACTGCATATAATATTTTACTCAAATTTATATCTAGAGTGGTCAGATGTGGGTTAATCCAGGTTGGACAGGGCGACTGTTTATGAGAAGTGGACCTGATCATCGTGACGTCACCCTTTGGTTTGTGGACTACGGTTTTGAAGCCCTCGAGTTCGGCATTTTCGGTCGTCGCCATCTTGTTTTTGTTCAACCAGAAGTGACCCCAGAGGGTGGAGTTAAGCACAACCGAACAAAATGTTCCTATTAACTTTCATGAAGTGAAAACACACTATGAAAGGGTTAAAGTTGTAAGACGAAAACATGGACAACTACCAGACCGGACAACGCTATGCATAGACCTGTCAATCACCGTGTAGCCCCGCCCTAAAGCATCCCCTGCTTTATGGTCTGTTTGACTCTAAATGGACCATAATGTACTAAATGAACATCATGCTGTATTGAAGAAGACTTGAAACTAGAGATTGAGACCATAAACTCATGTTTACCATGTTTACTGAGGTAATAAATCAAGAGAGAAGTAGAGTCATTTTCTCATAGACTTCTATACAACCAGAGGAGTCGCCCCCTGGTGGACACTAGAGAGAATGCAGCTTTAAGGCATGTTAAGGCATGTGACCTGGGGTCGGACGTTAAACCACTGAGTGGGAAACCTTGTGGTTGGAATGAGTTACTACATGAACATATAAAGATATACTAGCTGCATATAGTTAAAGTAGATTGAACGGACTAAACAGACAGATGGCGAAACAGCTACATTATAAAGAATCAGCACATAAAACCAGTCGAGTGTCAGCAGCTTCGACGTACGAAGAGTGAAGCAAGATGGACAGTTTAAGGGCTGTCCAGATAATAAGTGCTAAACGGAGTCTGGTTGGATCATTGTCTGATTGCTATCTGCCCGCCAAGTGTCATTATTCAAGTGCATTCACCCCGGCCTGTCATAACAACTCTGTGCCTCCACACAGTATTACACGGCGCCGCCTCAGACGGAGATCCCCGTTCTGACACACAGAGAGCAGAAAACCCACAATCAGCCGTTTAAGATCCAATTAAACTATGACTTCGTATCACTTTCACAAACACACAGCAGCGCTTATCATCGCCGCTCAGCCTCCTTGTGATTCATGACCGTTCGCGCCGAGTCTGATGCACATATCTCGAATGCACGACTGATTCCCCCCCACCCCCCCCCCCCCCCTTCCCCCCGTGAACTGGTTCACTTGGGTTGATGGTCATCCAGGCAGAGAGAGAGAGAGAGAGGATTCTTAGAGTACTCCATTTTACTGACAGAATACAAATAATAACAAAAAGACATAAAACAGATCTTAAAGGTATTACAATTTTTGGATTCTGTATGTTTTGCTATAGTATGTTATTTTTCAGTTGTTTGGATGGAAATATAAGATGAATTAAATATATTTGGATCAAAAGCAAGATGAAGAAAACACATTTACATGAAGCAATTTGAAAAAAATCCCTTTAAATGTCCCTTTTCCTGCCTGAAAAACCTTCATTCTGTAAACAAAATGCATCCTTCTCTGAAAGGTGGTTGAAAGGCATTCTGGGAAAGTAACCCACTGAGTGAAGTAAATGAAGCAGATGCAGGGAGAGTGGGTAACTAATTGTTGTCTCTAATCATCACGTCTCTAATCAGTTTATTTCCTGGTGTCCATTTAGTTTTACTGCCAATTAAAGCTTGAGAGCACGAAATGTCCGAAATAAGCTGAACGAAGCCTTTTCCTTATTGTGGTCGTTAGATTTAGATTCAGTACTCAGAAGATCTTTAAAGTTAGATACTGAAAGTATCGAAAGCAGCCGGTAGATCCTTGATTTTCAGAGTTTGGGTAGATCTTAAAGGTATGATTCATAGATAAAAATTCAAATTCGATGAACACAGTCAGTGACGGCATTGAATCATCAAATGATAAACTCTGAAGGTGGGCAGACTGGAAGCAGGCGGGCTGAGCTAAAACAAACCGAACTCAAACAATCCTGTTTGACTTCGAGAGCTTCTGACAGACGAACTGACCAGCGGCGGCATCCTGAACGGCAGCTCAGGTGACGTTACTGAACTCACGCTTCAGAGGACAATGTTCAGAGAAGAAGAAGGCAGCGGAGGGCTGCGGCCGCCAGCGAGCCAGGCGGGCTTTTATTTACAAGGATGGCCGTCAGCCGTGCATCATATTCATCATACGGCCTCCATACTGTGTACAACATCACATGTGTGTCACGCTACGTTCATCGCATGTACGCCTCCTATAGTGTTACATCCTCGTTATAGTGTCAGTTGTCTGCAGAACCCTTTATGTAGGTTTATCTTAAGAGGGACACAGTATTAGTTTAATATCAACTGTCATTGTAAAGTACTTTAATTGAATGAATGTTGTGTTCCATCTTAAATGGTATCGTAAAGGTCTTAAAGGGACAGTGTGGAGGATCTGGTGGCATCTGACGTCGTGGTCATCCTTTCCATAATAACACGACTTTAGGAGTTCAGACGGCCGGTGGCGGTACCACGGTTTTGCACTCTGCGGCTCTAGTTACCACGAGCGTGTCGGAGAACTACATTGGCCTTCAGGTTCATTTTTACTATGAAATCAGATAAAATTCTAAATATCCATTAAAGTCAGCCACAATAAAAAGAGCCAGTGTTTGGTTTGTCCGTTCTAGGCTACTGTAGAAACATGTTGGACTCTGGGAAGAGGACCTGCTCCATATCTAGGTATGAAGGGCTCATTCTGAGCTAACGAAAACACAAGGATTCTTAGTTTCAGGTGATTACACACTAAGGAAGACATCGGTGTGAATAGAAAAGGAGAATGAACGAGGAGCCAGAGACAGAGTCCCCGGGATCAGACATGTCAACAAAGACGGCATCCGAACTGTGACGCATCACCTCGTAGACATCGTTGAACTTGTCGAGAGAAGGTTAATCTTTCCGTCGGAGCCTCGTGAGGCGTCGTGGACACAGAATCAGTTGTATTTTTTCTTCTGACAAACAGAATAAAAGGACAAATCGCTCACCTTCAGACTGACATTGTGTAATTTAGGAGCTTTCAAACCTCATTAAAGGTGTTATTGTGTCGCAGTAGTGTGATAACAGTCACAGTATTCTTCTGCTTTGCTAAAAATCTCTCAAACAGTAATATTTCCTCCTCCTGACTTACCTCCTTTCCTCATCTCCTTCGCCTGACATGGTTCATCCCTCCTCTGTGGCGTGTGAGACGAGCCGTGTGTTTATGTGTGTGTGTGTGTCTACTATCAATCACACACACACACACACACACACACACACGTACACTCAGATGTACATGTGTGTGTGTGTGTGTCTGAGCAGTATGCCCACCTAAGCTCAGCTGTGCTGTGTGATCATTATTGTGACAGCTGAACTGCAGAGGAATCACGGTTCACTTGTTCAATTTTTGGAGCGCATGAAGCACCTAATGTCAACAAACACTGTGTGTGTGTGTGAGTGAGTGAGTGTGTGTGTGAGTGAGTGAGTGCGTGTGTGCGTGCGTATGTGTGTGTGTGCGTGTGTGTTGGGGATTACAGCTTCCCTGGACATAATTATACAATCCTGGCTCACGCAAAGTCTGGACGTTTTTTTTTTCTCCCTTTAATCTGAAAATCCCTCACAGGAAAAGATTTCTCTTGGTTTTTAAAAAGTTATTTTTCTCATCTTTGTTTCTTTGAACTTCGTCTGTTGATTGTCTCTTTTTCTTCTTCTCCTCCATTTCTCTCTCTCATCTCTCCGTCTGTCTGCCTCTTTGCTACCATACACCTCCACTTTATTTTCCATTTCCTCACCATTCTGTCTTCTCTTCCTCTTCATCCATCTTTCCCTCTTTTTTATATAATTCCTCTTTAAATCTTTAATTTCACCTATAAATGTCGCATTCAGCGTTTGGTTGTACTAAGCTCCTCCCTGTTGTTTAATTTCTGGTTTCAGAAAACCAAGATGGCGACGGGCAAAGTTTTCGAACTCTAGGCTTCAAAACAACAGTCCACAAACCAACGGATGACATCACAGCGGCTACGTCCACTTCATACATACACTTCATGCTTTAAACATTCATTCTTCAGCAGAACTTTAAGCTCTTTGTATATCTTTCATCTTTTTGTGCCAATCCCTCACTACATTTGTTTGTTTGAAATGTTCAACATCCTCCATCCTCAAACTTCAGGACAAAGTTAATGTTTTTCATACGTACATTTTTTTTGGTGTACTTTCACAAAAATAAAGTTTTCCTTCAATGTTTGGTCAGTGAAAGGTGCGTTTGTTTCGTCCTCACCTTGGGCAGGGAGGCTCTGGAACCGGAGCTCTGCGTGGTCATGGTCAGCACGGTGGTGATGCCCAGACCCACCCGGGCGGGCGCGGCGTCCATGTTGATCCAGAAGGAAACCCAGGACAGGATGACGATGAGCAGCGAGGGGATGTACATCTGGATCAGGTAGTAGCCCATCTGACGCTCCAGGTGGAAACGAGCCTCGATACAGGTGAATTTACCTGGGGGGGGGGGGGGGGGGTCAAGGAAGAAGATTGGTTTAATTAAAAGTGAGGAAGCGGTTTGTGGAAGATGAGAGGAAGTAAGATAGATGGAAAGAAAGAGAGAGAGATCCAAAGGAAGCTTAAGTACTTGCATTAGAATAAAATATCCTCATACAGCAGTTTGTATAATATCTTACAAAAAATTACTCCTCATTTTATGTGTTTTTTCCTATAAAAGCCAGCAACACGTCATTTTCCACTAGTTACATATACAGTCTTTTCAAAATAAACTTCAAAGGAAACTACTTAGTTATGTTTAGGAAAATATTGTTGTTTGGATCAAAATAGCTACAAAATACCGTTACTTAATTATGCAAGTTACGTGACAAATATGTCTATCTATGTATCTGCAAATATCACTGTTTGTTGGACCCGTCCACCGCACGCACTGTGTGGCCTTCATCCTGGTTTCAAGAATACAAAATAACTTTGTGGGATATCTACGAATTACTGCCCATTATTTATTGGAGGGTGAAGCTAATGCTGGATGAAACCGTCTGACTATCGAGATGAGATTCTGCTGATCAAACACCTGGTGAACACAACGCCTCTCCTCCCCGAGGAAGCTGCACTCACTAGCTTTTGACATGCGCTTCATCCTCCTCAATCCTCCCTGTGGACCGAGAACAAACATCTACAGCAGCCCGACTCAAATGAAAGGACCACAAATAACCACACAATACCACACACACACACACACACACACACACACAACCAATAGAGACATAGGTTATTTCCATTCCAGACCCAGAGGGCCATGTCAAGCTTTATTCCTCCATCTCTCAGACTCATTAAAGCCTGAGTTAACTCGGGCGCTTGACCCTTTTTTATTATTTATTCACGGACATTTTTAAGCACACTAAACCCCGTTGGTGGACATCTTCAAACTGCTTCAGGCTGCGCAAGACGGGATCTTAGCTCTCTATCTAAATGACATAATACACAAATGAATTGAACGCTGATTTTATAAAGAATACTTTGGAACGAATGCTGGTCGGCAATTGTTTTTAGAAAGATCTCTCACTTCCTCCAAAGGAAATAACCGACGGAGGAGGTGGTGTAACTTCTGAGGATGACATGATTATTTATTAACAGAAAGTTTAAAGTAAATCAGGTTTAACAATGAAAGTAGAAACAACCAACCGTTCTATTATGTTTTGTTTAAATCTATTCTAAAGAGTTGCTGCCTACGAAAAGGTTATTACTTCATAACTTATGATACTTCAGGCTTCAAAAGATATTCACGACTCGCTTAGATATTCATGGAGACGATCATTTGGTCTTTTTGGGAAATTAACTGAATTTGCAGCACAAGAGATTCCAGGAAAAGGAAATAATAATATATAATAATAAACTCTGCTGTAAAGAACAAAGTTCCTTCGTCAGTTTCCTCCGAGGCGGCGCGGTTTCATTCGCAGTGAAGAGTTTCTGAATTCCCTATTATCTTCACCTCAACACTCACAGTCATGTCCCCTGCATAAAAACAAACAGGTGGAGCTGATGAGACAGAGGTTTACATTAAAGGAGTGATCCAGAGAGAGAGAGAGAGAGAGAGAGAGAGAGGGGGAGAAAGAGGGGGAGAAAGAGGGATTAGAGGAGGGAGAAGATGTTGGACTGGCAGTGAAAAGGAGGATGAGCCGGAGGGGAAAATAGCGGGACTGACGACGAAGGTGACAGCTTTTCAGACGAAATGTCATCTTCTCTGCAGCTCTCGCGCTATAAGCCAAAGTGTAAATCACCAGCGGGAAATCAGAGAGACACAAATGCTCGTCTTTGCTGAATATCAAATGAAACCTAACAAGGTAAACACTTGTACACAAACACAGCAGGGGGTTCTGGGGGTTTGTGCTGCCAGTTACTTGTTACGGTACAACAGCCGAGAGAGGAGGTTCAGAGGAGCACGTAGCAGCAGATGACTCTACAGGGAACGGGGAAGTTAGTGCCTCTTCCTCATCATGAAACAGAGAATGAAAAGAATATTCTGTCTTGTGGAGCTAATTTATTCAAGCCACTGTGAGCAAACATTTTCATTTTTGTAAAAATTGGACGACCTCTGTGAAAAATGTTGGACACACACACACAGTGACGAATTAACATGGATGGATCACGGTGGCTGATGGCAACCGGGCAGCAACCTGAGAAGTGAAGCAAATACTGAATTACCTTAAACGTCAGATTGTATAGAAGTCTATGAGAAAATGACTCTACTTCTCTCTTGATTTATTACCTCAGTAAACATTGTAAACATGAGTTTATGGTCTCAATCTCTAGTTTCAAGTCTTCTTCAATACAGCATGATGTTCATTTAGTACATTATGGTCCATTTAGAGTCAAACAGACCATAACGCAGGGGATGCTTTAGGGCGGGGCTACACGGTGATTGACAGGTTTCGTCTTACAACTTATATGATTTCAAAATGTTGTTTTGTTTTGTTTTTACTTCATGGAAGTTAATTCCAACATTTTGGTCACCTCCTAAAAACATCTTGGTTGTACTTAGCTCCACCCTCTCGTGTCACAAAGAGATGGCGACAGCTGAAAAACTAGATGCTGATGGCCAAAAACCAAGATGGCTGAACTGGAGGCTTCTGAATGGGCAGTCCACACACCAATAGGTGACGTCACGGTGACTGCGTCCACTACGGTCTATGCCAGCACCATGAATACCGTCTGAAGCTAAAGTTCTGCAACGGAGTGCAATTTAACTTTTTTTTTGTGTCTGATTGCAAATATCCACATGTCAAAGTATAAATATTACCTTTGCACCAAGAACACAGTCGGCGGAACAACGGCAGAGAAAAAGCCAAAATAAATGTTCAGACTGGAGCTAAAGGTCAACATTTGGAAGGAATTTAAACATGACAGAGATAAACAATATTTAGGATTAAATCTGTCTGTCTGTTGGCTATGAATGTGCTCCAGTCACCAACAACTCTCTGAAGACGGCAATAACTTCACTTTAACCGTGAGTGAAAGGGGCTAATTTTGTCCAAATGTCTGCTCATTACCTGATGTAAATACGTAGCTCTGGAGCACTTCACCCTTTGTGGTGCTTCGAGAATCAAACGCTTTCTTTTTGTCTTATAATTGCAGGTTTAGCGACTGCCAAAGCTGCACAATCCTTTTGTGAATTCGCCCCACAGTCTGTTTTAACACGACCTCCGGGTTCTGCAAGTCTTTTTTAAATTCTACTTATAGTGGTATTACAGTAATTCTGTACAGATTAAGACTGCACAGAGAGATTCTAACTGTAGTAAAATGTAGCTGAGGATAGCTGAGGTCTATCATGTCAGCAGCACACTAGAAGACTTACAATTATTATAATATCTAGATTAAAGGGTACATGGCTGCATTGATGTAGTACTTTCATCTAAAGCACTTTACAATATGCCTCTCATTAACACGCTCACACACACTCACAGCGAGCTACCGTGCGAGGTGCTGGTCGGACCATCTGGACTGACTCGTCGTGGACAGGAGTTCCATCAGACCGCTCTACCTCCTGAGCCACAGCTTCAGAGTTTCATCATCGCCGACATGTTCAAACTGTTGCATCACATTCACGTTCCTCAAGATTCTTCTCCTAAAAGCACGAGGCAGGTCTGATATAATCATTGAGTTGCAACCGTCAAACCTTGACATAACGTGCACTGACAGCTGAAAGCCTCCTTCAAGGAATCCTTAAAAACTGTAAAACATGCGTTTGGTTTTTCCTCAGTCAGCTGCTGTTTCCAAGGTCAAGAATGAAGAGTTTGCTCTGTTTAAATTGAGAAAACAACAGCTCACAGGGAGCAGCTCTCTGCAGCCGCCTAACCAGACAGCGACATGGTGACCTCTCTCTACTGAGTTCCTCACAAATAAAGCTCAACACAAGCTCTAGTGAGCGGGACGAGAAGACGAGAAGAAGCTCGTCAACAAATCCTCACGCGAAACATTTCTTCTGTCTGACTGCAAAAGCCTCTCAAC